>NC_092505.1:50994125-52244125 GCF_047511675.1 Marmota flaviventris | reverse complement strand
TGCCTGCGTCGCAGGGCTTGGGCTGGAGAGAAAGAAGGGGAAGCAGAGGTCCCTCCAGAGGAGCTCCTTCCCCGTCCCTAGAAGACACAGTGCAGGGGAAGAAACTGCTGCCCGCATGCCGCGTCCGGCTAACGGAGCCGAGTCCGGCGAGGGACGGCGGGGTTAAAAAATACACAGGACACCAAGGTTCTTCATCCAGGAGGGAGCGTGTGCGCGCTTTATTGCCAAATTTGTTCCCCTTATATATCTTTTTAACAGCTGCGGGAAATTACTCAAAAGTGAGGAGGGAAGAGTAATAACTGCGTCCTTGGGTTACCGTCACGTCACCGTCCCCTATCAGGAGGCTCGAACAGGTCAAGATGTTCCCGAGAGACACATATGTGCGAGGCAGATAAACAGGGAACCGCAAGCCCGCGTCACGGCCTTGTGAGCTGGCCACATTGACATGCATAACAAAGAACTGGGGGTTGAGTCCCCAGGGGCCAGGGCGGGCCTGCTACCAGCAAGTCCCCCTTTTTTGTTTTTTGCATGTCAATGGGAATCAAGTAGCCCCTGTCTTAGGTCGTCCACCGCCCCTGCACTGCTTACCCGTCTCTGGGGAGGCCCCATTCCCCTGGCTTAGGTTGCAGTGCAAGCGTGGAAGTTGCCCGTCACTGGGTACTACAAGATCAGCTCTTGTCCTACGTAAACGGACACTTTTCAGTAAGGATGTCATGGCCAGCAGGACACAACTGCGGATCCCAGTCATCATCTTTGCCAGTGGGATAGCTATGACCAGGGAGCTTTCTGAACGTAAAGGTCTGGGATGACGGCACCAAGTCGGCAGGGTAATTAGGGACCTGGGCAAAAGCAGGCATACATAGGAGGGCTTGGGTATTGGCTCCTGTCCAGTTACATCTCATCTCCGGATGGGTCGTAAGTACACCTCGTGGGCGGAGTCGTCCATCTCCAGGCGTTGGTAGTGAACCTGTATTGGCTTGGAGGTTAAAATGTTAATCTGGTCCTTAATGAATTGAGTTATCCTATTTCCAACACAAGGTCCCAAGGTTGCAATCAAAAGAAGACCCAGTAAGGGCCCCAGGAGGGGAAGAAGGTAGGGCAGGAACCCATTCATCCCAGTCCAAAGAGGGTTCTCAAATAATTCTTTTCTCCTTTTCTCTAGGTCTTCTTGAAGCTCCTTGATTTTAGTGCAAACTATGCCCGATTTATTGGCATAGAAGCAGCACCTTTCTCCTAAGGCTAAACAGATTTCCCCCTGATTGGCAGTCAGTAAGTCTAGGCCTCGCCTATTTTGGAGGACCACTTCTGCCAAAGAGTCAATTTGGTCTTGTAGGTCCCTAATAGTGCCAGATAGGGTCTGCACATCATCTATAAGCTGCTGAGATAGACGGCGATAAGAATGTATAGCCGTACCCAGTCCAGCTGTGCCTGTGCCCACAGCAGCGGTTATTCCAAGGCCAACAAGGAGTGGTAAGGCCTGAACAGCTCTCTTGTGTCTTCTAACTAGGGTGTCTAGGCTAGGAATGGGTAGGGGTTCATCTCCTGAAATAATCGTGATATCAGGAAGCAGTAATGCCAGAACGCAACCGCCAGTCCAATTTGCTGGGAGCCTGGGAAAAGCTAAATTTCCACCACACATAAAAACTGTACCATTAGGGGGACAAATGGGCGGAGTAGGTGAAGAATAATTCTTTACTAATGAGCAGTTCCCAAAGGAAGAGACTCCAACATCAACATCATAGGTATTATTTTGCATCATGCCCAGAAGGCAAGACATAAAACCACCTAGAGGCTGCACCTTAAAGGGTAGCCCAGATTGACATGTGTTGTCATCATCAATGGTATAATTAATGGGGACTGCCAATGGCATGACTGCACCTGCCGTCATGCAGAGCCAGCAATCACCAGCAAGCGTGGGATCAGAGTTGTTAAGTAAAGAAAAGGTAGTTTCTAGGATATCTAATGTATTGGCATCTAAATCAGGAAGCTGGGATTTGGGCAATATCAAGGGGTGGTATGTAGGCTTAGGGATCTCCGGCTTTAAAAGCTTAATCACCTGAAGGTGTTTGATAGCATCAGTGGGTCCCCCTCCATCAGAGACTCCGATGGGGGCCTGCATGGGCCAGCAGGAGGGTTTACCCATGACGCCCTCACATCCTGCCTCCGTTAACCGAGTCGTGATGCCTTCTCCTCCCCGGTCACCAAGGAAAGGAATAAAATTATAAGTAGTCCCCCCTTCTCCACGGGTGTTAGTTACGATGGCCTCAAAATACTGTTTTCCTTGATTATTAACACAAATTGAGGCTGATGTATAACAGGAGATGTGCATTGCCGGGGTGTAATGACAAGTGGCGGAACAGCTTCCAAGAGTCTCGGTCGAACTGGGGACATTAAGTCCGGGCTTATTGACACATAGTAGGGCTATTGGCCATTCCTTGAGGTAAGACAGTCCATTCAAACCACTGATAGGGTTCCCTAAAATTTATTGAAGGTAAAGAGAAAGCAAAACGTTTACAATCCTGGGGGGCCAGGGGAATAGAAAAGAAGCAATCTTTTAGGTCCAAAATAATAAGATGCCAATCTTTAGGGATAGCCGTGGGGAAGGGTAGTCCTGGCTGTAAAGGTCCCATGGGCTGCATGGTATTATTAATAGCCCGCAGGTCTTGGAGAAGCCTCCATTTTCCAGACCCCTTTCTTATGACAAAAATAGGAGTGTTCCAGGGGGAAGTGGAAGGCACTATATGCCCCACCCTAAGCTGTTCCTGAACCAGAAGGGTCGCGGCCTGCAATTTGTCCTTAGTTAGGGGCCACTGTTCTATCCACACAGGGTCATCTGATAACCAAGTAATAGATAGAGGACGTGGCCGCATTTCAGTGGCCCCTAGGATAAATTTCCTAGCCCCCCTCCGATCTCCTCCACTTCTGGTAATTTCTTCTGTAGGGTCCACAGGCATTGCCCTTCCCTCATGTCTTTTCCCCAGTCCTTTTCCGGGAAGCCATCCCATATCTAACATCATGTCATTAACAAATTTATTACTCCCTTTTAGGGTCTGAGTGGTGAGGATAGCTCCCATTTGTTGAAGTAGGTCCCTTCCCCAAAGGTTTGTGGGGAGTCCAGCCACTACGTAAGGCTGAAAATAACCACTGTGTCCTTCCTCATCTCTCCATTTTAGAAAGGAGGCACTTTTTTCTGGTCTCGTCTGCCCAATCCCCTGTAATACAGCTGAGGGATCTTGGAGAGGCCAAGCAGATGGCCATTGTTTCTTAGAGATAACAGAGACATCAGCTCCTGAATCTAATATCCCCTTGAAGATTTTATCCTGTATTTTAATGGTTAACTGTGGTCGGGAGCCCAAGTGTGCTACCCAAAAGGTCTGAGGGGTGCCGGTGGAACCAAAACTGCCATTACCCCGGGCTGCCTGTAGGGCGCGGCTGGGTAGAGACGCCGCCGGCAGCAGCAATAATTGTGCTATGCGTTCTCCGGGAGGAATAATAACGATCCCTTGGGTAGCCTCGGCAACAATTTTTAACTCCCCGTGGTAATCACCATCAATCACACCTGTAAGAATTCTGAGCCCTTTATGCAGAGTGCTGCCTCTTCCCAGTATCAGTCCCACAATTCCCTCTGGCAAAGGGCCAAAGACTCCAGTTGGCAGGGTCTGGGGACCCATCTGCGGAGTCAGTACTGCTCAGGAGGTGGAACTGAGGTCCAATCCTGCACTTCCCGGTGTTCCCCTGGGGAGTTCCCAGTTAGAAAGGGGTTGGTCAGGGGGAGGCGGCGGAGACGCCCACTCCCCGGGGCACTGTTTCGTCCCTGCACTGCCCCGTACACTTTGGCTTCCGGGGCCCGGGGCTGGCCCCTGCTCCCGTTTCCCGACGGTATTGGGTTACCCTGGATGTCAAATTTTGACCTGCACTCACTACTCCAATGATTTCCTTTATGACATCGAGGACAAATTCCAAGCATCCCTCTGCCAGCACCCTCGCTCCTTTCTGGGCAGTTTCTCCTTATATGTCCCTCTTTCCCACACTTAAAACACCCCTTAGAGCGGGTTCCCCTGTTATCAGATTTTTGCATTCCAGTCTTAAGGGCAGCAGCCAAAACCTGACCAGTAATATGAGGCCCATCTATATCTTCGCATACTCGAATCATGTCATCTATACTTTTGGCCCGGGAGGACTTAATAGCATTTTGGCAGTGTGTTAGCGTTTTCATATGCCAGTTGTCTAATAAGTGGCATAGCCTGTTCCAGATTAAGGAATATTTTTCCAGCCACCTGCATTAGGCGGGCTATAAAGTCCGAATAAAGTTCAGAGGGCCCTTGAGAGATCTTGGAAATTTTTGCTTCAGTCTTAGAAACGGGCAGGGCTTTCCAGGCCTGAACCACAGCTGAGGCTATCTGAGCATAGACCCCCAGGATCATAATTAATTTGCTGATTTATGACAGCATATTGTCCTGAGCCTGTTAACATTTCGAGGTTACGCCGTGGGAAGCCGGCGTCCTGATTGACTCGGGCTAGCTCGTGACACCTCTCTTGATTTTCACTTTTCCACAACAAAAAATCCCCTCCAGACAACACAGCCCTGCGAAGCTGTTGCCAAACTAAATCCCAATCATTGTTATTGAGAAAGCCTCCTGTCAGAAACCAAGGACAAGCCTGGGCGATAACTTCAATGAATTCGGTTGCAGTCTTAGTTTTTATTCCTGTTCCTTGTGTATTTAACAGCTCTTTTAGTTCGTTGGCCAGACGAACCTTCGCTGTTGAGTTACCCATGGTACGTACCCTGTCTCTTTAAATTACCTTTAAACCAATCCTCCCCCTTCTACCTTTAGAAGGTGAGCCCCGTCCACTTACCCCTACTTTCCGGATCTCGGTGGGAGCCTCCAGATGCCGCGTCCGGCTAACGGAGCCGAGTCCGGCGAGGGACGGCGGGGTTAAAAAATACACAGGACACCAAGGTTCTTCATCCAGGAGGGAGCGTGTGCGCGCTTTATTGCCAAATTTGTTCCCCTTATATATCTTTTTAACAGCTGCGGGAAATTACTCAAAAGTGAGGAGGGAAGAGTAATAACTGCGTCCTTGGGTTACCGTCACGTCACCGTCCCCTATCAGGAGGCTCGAACAGGTCAAGATGTTCCCGAGAGACACATATGTGCGAGGCAGATAAACAGGGAACCGCAAGCCCGCGTCACGGCCTTGTGAGCTGGCCACATTGACATGCATAACAAAGAACTGGGGGTTGAGTCCCCAGGGGCCAGGGCGGGCCTGCTACCAGCACCGGCAGCTGGAGGCGGAGCGGGGGTTGGGGGCAGTTTAACGCTCCAGGCCTCTGGCTGAGGCGTTGGGCGGGCGCTCAGCAGCGCGGGGCAAAGTGGGTCAGGGATCCATTGGTCTTCGGCCGAGGGCCATCCGTGCTCCCACTTACCTGCCTCCCCTGCTCCTGGCACCTGCCCCGCCCACAGCCCAACGAGAGGCTCCTTGTCTTCTCCAGACCAAGGGCAATCACCGCCAGGGAGGAGGTGACCAGCCTGCTTGCCCCGGCCAGGGCTGCAGAGCTGTCTGAGACGCTGCGGGGCTGCAGGCTGCCTAGCATCAAATCACCTCTTCCCACGCCTGTCTGCCAGCAGACGGGTCAGAGCTCGGTGCAGGGGACTGGGAAAGCCGAGTTGGAGCGGGGGGGTGGCACTGGGGCTCTTGCTTCCGAACCAGTTTCCACCCTCCTGGCACAGCGCTCCTGGCGCCTTTGGACCAACAGTCATCTGCTTGGCACTTCTGTCTCAACAAAAATATTAATACAAAGTAGAGGTTAATGGCATAGACGCTTAAATCCTGGTTCTAAGCAGTGTGATCTTGTACAGGTTACATAACTTCTTCAAATGTTGGTTTTGCATAGCTGTCTCCTCTGGTGTGGAGAGAACTGAGGTGTTACTGCTTATTCCCTAACGCTTAAAGAGACACACCTAGGACTCATGACCATTGAGATGGAAAAGTTCCAATAGTATATTATTACTTGTCATAATATTATCCAAAAAAACTTTAACAGAAATAAGGATGGAGATCTCAATGGAAACAGAGATTGAAGCAGTGCAATAGAATCTCAGAGGTCGTGTCTTCAGCACTCTGACCGTGGTGTCAATGATTGAGTGAGCCAGCTGCCCTAAGATACGACTGACATTACCATTTGTGTTCAAGTTTTGATTTGGACTAACACATAGGACAAATGTCATATAGATACAAACTGATTGAAAAGTAATGGCTAGATACAGAGGTCAAATCCAAGAAAAACAGAAAATACTGGTACAAGTTCAAACATTTAGTTTCAGTTCAAAAAAGAAAAATATAGGAAGTAAGATTTTGGAATCAAGATTTGATTTCTCTTTAATCTTCTTGATAGACATTGTACAGAACCTAGTCCAATTCACACACTCAAAAGACCCTCAAACATAACATTCCCCATAATATGATTTATATTGGAGAAGCTGATCTTCTCCAGGTCAGTAGATTTAGGTCTCTCTTCAGCTATTCAAGAAAGTGAAAAAGTGGAAGAAGAAAAGAGATGGAAGAGAAGGAAGGAAAGAAAAGCTAGAAATTTTAAAGCTTATAGTCTTAATGATAGCCAACCTACCAGAATCTTTTATCACTCAAGATGAAATCAGAAGAAAAGTTCATCAGCTACAACAAATTTTATACATTCTCCAACACAGAAAACCATATAAATATAAAAAAATACTGAGGTATGGCATATGTAGTGATAAACTGAGGTCTGTAGAGTTTTCTAGAAAAAGGCTAAAAAGAATTACCAAAGTATAAGACTGTTCAATACTAACTCTATTTCAACCATGTTTGTGTTTATGTTTCTGTGACAAAGTTGATGGATAAGTATAACTTCAAATTTGGTAAGCTGAAAAAAAGACCTATGACTCCTAATTTTCAGAGACTTTTAGAATGATAGAATGTATCATCCTGAGGCCAAATACTGAGGCCTTAATACTGAAGTCCAGTGAGGATACCACTTCTTCAGAGGCTGAGATGTTTTTTTCACCAATAGTCCCCATACCCCTTTGTACTGTGCAATTTTTTTTCTGGGAAGGTCATGAATTTTCTGACCCCTCACATCCAGCTAAGGACAGTGGTCACTCTCAGCAACAAACCCCTGGTGCACACCATCTCAGCCACCTTCACCATCTTAGGTTAAGAAGCAATTGTGCTCCCTCCAACCTTCCCTCTCCCATTTCCTGACTGGATACGAGAGTCCTGAGGTCTTTGAGGATGATGATGCCACAGGATGAAAAACTCCTGTGTTACTGATTCATCAGGGGGGTAAACTCCATTCTTAATCAAGAATATCCATACCAAAATGTGAAATAAGCTTTCTGCTAAACCTCTGAAAAGGTGGGGATTTTGTTTGCTTCTGTGAGTAGCATAACTGAGGCAATATAGGCATTAGTCTGATCCAAGACAGAGATCTGTTCCTGATTACCCAGCTGGTATTCATGCTATTTAGGCATGGTGACAACATCTGGGCATCCTTGTACTTCTGGATGTGCTCTGGATCTTAAAGCTGGCTATCTTTTACCCCCTTATCCCAAGAATCTAGCACAATGCCAGTCACCTACAGGTACTCAATCAATATTTGTTGAATGAAAGATCTGCAAATTAGGAATCAGAATATTTTAAATTCCTGCCCACATCCCCTGCAGGTAGTGTAAATGGGATTCCTCTCTTTGGAAAGGTTTGGCTGAGAAATAAAAGCAAAGAGAAATAAAATGGCGAACCCGCCCCCCCCCCCAAACAGTAGTTTCAAAAACAGGGGTGGGATGGGCAAGCTGATCAGAAGGATCAAGCTTCTGGCAAAATGGCACCCACACCTGCTTTATTTATATTGGGAGATATCAAAGGCCTTCCATAGCACCTTCTTCAAAAAAAAGGGTAAAGTGGGCTGTTCAGTTCCTAGCAGGTTATGCCCATCTCTGGAGCTACTATGAGGAAGCTTAGAGTGGTTTTGATTTGCATTTCTCTAATTGCTAGTGATGATGAACATTTTTTCATATATTTGTCGATTGATTGTATACCATCATCTGAGAAGTATCTGTTCAGGAAATTGGCCCATTTATTAATTGTGTTATTTGGGTTTTTTGTTTGTTTGTTTGTTTTGGTTTAACTTTTTGAGTTCTTTATATACCCTAGAGATTAGTGCTCTATCTGATGTGTGAGGGGTAAAGATTTGCTCCCAAGATATAGGCTCTCTATTCATCTCAGAGATTGTTTCCTTTGCTGAGAAGAAACTTTTTAGTTTGAGTCCATTCCATTTTTGATTCTTGATTTTAATTCTTGCTCCAAAGGAAGTTCGGGTTCAAAAGCCCACAGTAACCCCACAGGCTTCTGAAGACACCTCTGATCCTTAGTCTAGGCCTTCCCCTCCCCTATATTCAGATAGTCGCTTGACAAAATAATGTAAATGGTTTTTGCCACAGAAATTCTAGTGGAATGTGACATGTGGAATAAAATGATTATTGCCTTGTAGATGTTGAACAGTTTTGCATCTATCTATAAATTTTATTCAGAATTCCTATTTATCTATATAGTTTGTAAGAGCACTTTAAAAAGCATATATTTAAATTCTTGAATTGTGCATGCATTTTATGCTTTGTGCAATCAGAGTAGGCTAAAACAAAACAGAAAATAAACATTAATAACAAAGAAAGATCAGTTGATCATATTTTTCCTTTTAACTCATCATTATTCAGTCTTTTAAAAATGTTTTTGTAATTGTAGATGGACAGCATTCCTTTATTTTATTTTTTATGTAGTGCTAAGGATTGAACTAGTGCTTCACATGTGCCAGGCAAGTGCTCTGCCACTGAGCTACAGCCCCAGCCCCATTATCCAGTCTTAAAGTCAGAATTTTTAATTTTAGTGATGTTTATAAAAATGTTAGAACTTATGTACTTATGAATGAATAATATTAATAAGAAAAGAAGGTTTTGTCTGGCTGATTCTTTGTCACAGGCAAAATTGAGAATTGGTCAATATGATAGGGGAAAAAATAGACCAGAAAAATTGAAATAAACCTTAAAAACTCTGCAATTAATTTGGATTATATTAAAGTGGAATGCATGGAATTTTGTTAAGGTCTAGGCTAAATTTTATTATTGTATATAAAAGCTAATATATTTACAACATTAAAAAAATTCTTTTGTTATTAGTGTAAATACAATCTTAAGAGATATACACATTATTAGGAATAGAATAGTAATTGGTATTCCAAGAAGTTCTTGTTTATTTAATCTTGTTTTATTTAATACCCATATTAGTTATATTTTGCATTATCATTAAAACCATATCACATGGTTTAAGTTTAATGGACATTGACATTGAGAAGATACATTTAGATTTTAAAACACTGAAGACTTTGTCAAATAGTTATACTAATTAGAAGACCTTAATATAATTATAATTCTATCAATTCAGAATTTTCCTTCTTAATGTTTTTATTGCAAAAATTATTTTGAGTGGATAGCATCGAAAGTCTATTTATTCTCCAATATCCTTCCTCAGATTATGCCATGGTAGAGAAGTTTTCTTAGCCTTATTTTCTTTTCCATTGCTAGTATTTAAGAGGCTATGGATGAATAGTAGAACTGATAACTGATTTATAATATTTCACCTTCACTTGTTTCTTCCCTGATCCTGTTTGGAAAGGCTTTGTTGATGATTAAAATAGATAAAATAAACTTGCTGAAGAAGTTGCAAAAAGAAATTAAAAAACACAAATAAATAAGGATACTATATATCATGTATTGAATTTATTTTATGATGAAAATAAATTTTATGAATTGACCAAAGATACAGGAAAAAGTTATATTTAATCATTTTGTTGAAGGGATGAAAAAGAATAATATTGAAATTTCCTCACTCAAAATAATTCTTGCAATAAGCAGCATTAATAAGAGGATGATTTCCAAATTGATAGAATTATAATTATATTATGGGCTTTAGTATCTATTTAATATAACTATTTGAAAAAGTTTTTAGTGTTTCCATATTCAAAAACAAATTAAAACTGAGACCTCCACACTGTCATGTGCCTTTGGAACTAGATAAACTAAGGATAATATATTTGAAGAGCAGTAGGAATGATTAACATACTTGAGAGTTTGACGGGGTAGGAAATTAAAATGGAACAGAAAGGACTGAGTAAATATTAAAGAAAAACATCTTTTACTCAGATTTTACCCAAGTATTTGTATACTTGGGTAAATCTTTTAATGTTACCACATAAGAAAAATTTTGACCTGCAAAAAATGTATCCAATGTAAAATGAGTAACAGCCAATAAGAGTGAATTATTAAAAGGAGGTTACTTATCGAGTGCATTTTCTGAATAAGAAAATGGTTTTAGAAAGCTTTTTTATGTTTCTTAGTATTTGTGCTTTGGAAAAATTTGGGTGTGAATATGAATAAATTAATTTTAACTGCTTGCTGAGGGTTTCCTGAATATGAAACACCAGGCCAAGCAATTTTTCATGTTGCACTTTATTTAATCCTCACAATATCCTATTGACACAACCCTGCATTCCTCAGTCTCCTTCAATTATGTTAATGTGAGCATTCTGTCTTGAGTGCTGCGGTAAATCTGATCTGATATTCTTTCATCCTTCCTCCATCTCTGTGTCTCTCTGGGTCTCTGCCCAGAGAGATATCATGTATTGTATTACATTGCTAAGAAGACAGCTCAGTCTAAGTATGAAACCACTGCTTTCCTTTAGAAAAAATTATTACTGCTTAACTATAACAATTTTTACTACTTTTTGAACACACTCTGTGTTCTAGTCACTGTTCTAAGGCTTTTGCACATATTATCTTACTAAGACTCATGACAACACAACTCTGTGTGGTTGATATTGTCACCTTTGTTCTTCTGCTGGAAAGTATAGGCACAGACAAGTCACATGAATCATCCAGTGCCACATGGCCAGTAAGTGGAAGAGCTGGATTACATTTCTCTTTGATTTTAAAGCTTGTTCTCAAATTTTTATAGTGTATCATCTTTCTGGAAATTGGTATTAATATGTTATCCAATTTTATAGACACATTTGAATTAAAATTTACATGCAATGAATAAGATCTTAAGTCTACAATGCAAAAATTTTATAAATGTATTTTTTAATCATCACACTGGAAAGATATAGAATATATAAATTACTGCAGAATATTCCCTCACCCTCCTTCCAATCACTAGCAAATAGGCAAATACTGTTCTGATTTTTACTACCAAGGTGTTTTCCTGTTATTGAACTTTATATAAGTGGAATGATACTGTGAATTGAAATTCTTTGAAAAAGCCACATCTACATTATGATTCTGCATAATGTTTGATCTTGGCTTACTAGAATATTGTGGTTGGAAAGATGGAATGTTGTACATCAAAATGGATAGAGCTGGAAAGTGTGATGCTAAATGAAATAACTCAGGCACCAAAAGACAAGGGCTGCATTATCTCACTCATATAGAATCTAAAAATGTTGATTTCATAGAAATTGAGAGTAGAATGGTGGTCACCAGAGGCCAAGAGGAGCAGAGGGGAGGGAAGGATGGGAAACGTTTGATCAATGAATACTAAGTCACAGTTACATAGGAGCAAGAATTTGTGGTGGCTCTTGCATTGTAGAATGACTATATATAATAAAGTCATTTATTGTGATATATATTTCAAAAAGCTAGAACAAAGAATTATAAAAGTTTTCACCAAAAAGAAATGATAAATGTCCCGGAGATAAATATATTTTACTTGATTTAAACCCTACACAATATATACATGTATAAAAACATTCACATTATCCCACAAATATGCACAACTTTTATTTTCATGTAGCAGTTAATTGTTTTTTGTTTGTTTTCTTTTTTAAGAAAAAATTTTCTGGAGATGTAATTCTGTGGTAAAGAACCTGCCTACTATGAAGAAGAACTTGGGTTTGATCCCCAGGACTGCATTAAAAAAAAAAAAAGGAAAAAAGATAATGCATTTGTGTTGAATTTTGTCAAGTGTTTTATCTAAAATTGAAATGATTGTGACTTTCTACTCTGAATTTTGTTAATGCAATGAATTACACTGATTTTCAAATATTAAATAACTTTTGTATCCCTAGGATGAATTTAAATATTATTCTAATGGGTTGCTAAATTCTATTTTCCACTCCATCCCTCTCTCCCTCCCTCCCTCCCTTCCTTCCTTCCTTCCTTTCCCTCTCTCCCTCCCTTCCCCCTCCCCCTTTTTTCTTTTTAATGTGGTACTATGTATTGAACCCAGGGCCTGCTAATCAAGGGCTGTATCACTGAGCTATACCCAGCCTCTCTGTTCCTATTGTAACAAAGAATTTTGTTTCTATATTTATTTTTGTCTCTATATTTATATTCAAATATATTTAAAGTATATTTTAGTTTGTAATTGTCTTTGAAGGCAATATTTTTGCTAGGCTTTGGCATGAAGATTATGTTTGTCTCAGGAAATAAGCTGAGAAACTGTTTTCTGAAGGATGTTCTATAAATTGAACCTATTTTCTATATGAAATACTGACAGAATTGATCATTGAAATCATATTGAGGTTTTTATAAAAATTTATTTTCTTTGGTGGAAATAGGATTATTCACGTTCTTAATTTTTGTTGTGTCATTATTTCTGTCAAGTCAACTATCATTTTTTGATTCTTTAAATTTGAAGCTTTATTATGGTATATGTATACATTTAAGAGAATGTATGTGATGAATATTCTCTTTTAGTATCATAAAATTTTCCTCTTTAACTTACAGCAATATCTCTTGTCTTGCCCCTTCCTTTGTCTTAACAGTATAAACACTTTAATTTTCTTATAGTAAGTATTTGTATGGTGCCGCAGTCTGGCTGGGCACAAAATCATGAGCCACCACACAGCTTGTAGATTCAAACAGCAACTCTGTATTCCCGAACTCACACCGGCACTCTACAAACACGTTCTGGGGAAATCCACGTTCTCTGCCCAAATCCACCCCCACTGGGCTTCTGTCTCCCCAAAAATACTGTCTGAATCCCGTGAGAACTCAAGGGGAACTCAGGCAGCAGGATACGCCCTATTCCCAGCAGGAAACGCCCTATTCCCAGCAGGAATAACCTTAAACCTTAAACCTGGAATGCCCTAAACCTGGATTATAAACCGGGAACACCCTAAACCTGGATCCGCCCTGGTCCTTGAGCAAGGTCACTACATGCAATGTCACTGCAAAATGTCCTATTTCCACGAGTCCTTCCACTAAGCAACATGGGGTACGCTGGCAAGGAAATTGTCATACCTATTTGGCTAATGGCTCCCAGCAGTATGGCATATTTTTGCTTTTTCCTTCAACCTGCCTTTCATATTTAAAGTAACTGCCTATAGCTTATAGTTCAATCTCTTCCTTCTTTCAATTCTGAATAATAAATGATAAGGGCTTGAAAGATTACTATGCAGTGTAATAAAGTTGTTTTGTATAGGACCTCACAAAACCTTAACACACACCTGAAGTCACTTATAAAAGAGATCATTTACCAGTTTTCCAAAATTTTGAGACAATGATTTAGTCAAGACCTTAATGCAAAATTATTCTGAGAACTGATTTCATTTCTTCAATTTAATTTTATCTCAGTGACTTTCATAAATTACCATTTTCCCTTTCATGAATGCATATAACTTTTATGCTTTTAGAAGCTATAAAAGCAATATGTTTAAAGAAAAATCTTTACTGTAACTCTTGATTTTTGTTCTAAAGTGCATTCTTAGTACAAAAGTACACATATACCTTTATATTATTTTAAAGGTCACTCTAGGGATTGTTTCCTAAACTTATTATTAATGATTTACTCACAGTTAATACTGTACCACTTTATTTTCTTGTCTTTCCTGCTATTGTTTTCAAACATTTCATACTTACACATCTCATAAATCAAACAGCATGGTACAATTTTTGCTTTAAATATTCATGTTTTTTAAACAAATTAAGACAGAATTTGGTTTTTACATTTACTTATATAGTCATCATTTTCAGCGCTGTTTCTTTCTGTAGATTCTACTCTCATCTTGTATATTTATTCTTAGCTTTATGCTTTCTTTTCAATTTTTTATATAACAGGTCTGATTAGGATGAATTCTATCAACTTTCACTTATCTAAAAGTAACTTATTCCTCCTTATGTTTTGAATTATGTTTTTGATGATGAAATAATTCTTGGTGGACTCATACTTTATGAGATATAGAAGATATACTCTGCTCTTCTGGCATTCATTGTTTCTGGTGAGAAGCCTTGTTTGTAATTTTTTGCTTTTTTGTTTGCTTGTTCATTTTTTCACAGTACAGGGAATTGAACCCAGAGCTGCTATACCACCAAACTGTACCCCCAGCCCTTTTTATTTTTCATTTTGAGATAGGGTCTTCCTAAAGTTAGTTGCCTAGGCCCAGCATGATTTTGTGATCCTCCTGCCTCAGTCTCCTGAGTTGCTGGGATTATAGGCACCCCAACAGTGTTCCTAGCTATAGTTTGTCTTTTTAGTATTATTTTAAAGATTTTGTCTTTTTTCTTTAGTTTAAAGTAGGGTGACAACAATGTGCCTCAGTATTATTCAATTTGGGGTTAATTTAAGTTTGTGAATTTATCCATTGGCATTTTCACAAAAATTGGAAAATTTTGGATCGATATTTTTGAAAAAAAATATATACATGTGTATATATTTTGAGATGGGATTTTGCTGAATTGCTTAGGACCTCACTAAGTTGTTGAAGCTGGCCTTGAATTTGTGATCTTCCTGCCTCAGTCTCCTGAGTCACTGGATTACAGGCATGTGCCACTACACCCAGGTTGAATATATTTTAAACCCCCTTTTTTCTTTTCTTTCCTTCAAAAACTCTACTTCACATATAGTAGACTGCTGCAGATAATCCCACAGGCTATTGATAACCTAATATTTATTATTCAATTGTTTACTCTTATTTCTCCAGGTTAAATTATTTATATTAATCTTTCTTTAATTTTACTACCAGTTCTTTCTTCTTCAATCTGCATTTGGTCCCATCAAGGAAAATTTTCCTATGATCCAGAGTAGTTTTTCCATTTCAGAATTTTCATAGTTTCCGTTATAATGCTAAGATTTTCTATTTTTTTAAAATTCTTATAAGCATATTTTTTGTTTACTACACCAAGCCTAGTTATAATAATTAAATTCCTTGTCTGTCAATTCCAACTCTTAGTCATATTATGCTTTCTCCATATATGACAATTGGTCATATTTTTCTTATTTGATTGTATACCAATAATTTTCCTAGAAATTTGATTTATTATAGAGGCTGTGGATCTAAAAGCTTCCTCTAATGAGTGCTATTTTTTGTTCAATAAGACACATTATTTTTTGTTCACATTGAACTTAATAGACTTTTCTTCCTGTGTTTGGTTATGGAGGCTATGTGGCAAACCTCAAGTGTTTATTGAAGGTTTTTTTGTTTTTGTTTTTTAATCATGAAAGAACTCAGGCTCCAAATTCTCGTACAGTGGAAAACCTCTAGGACATCTGCTCTGTTTTCACACTTTCCAACTGTTTTCCTTTAGAATTCTTCAAGTCTTGCTTAGGTGTTTGCCATTTAGGAATCAGGCAAGAATGAGATTAATGATAAATTTTTGTCTTCTTCCATGGGGATCCCTCATATGGGAATCCCTTCTTAACATGCACTTATTTTGAGAGCCCAGATTACTTAGTTTGACACCTCATTTAATAAAATATAATAAAATGCTATTTTTAACTTAAGTAATAATTGCCAGTACTATATAGACTTGGGAGTATTCTGAGGGGAAAGCCGTATATATTTTACCCTGTGTACTTCATTTTCTTGGTTTATTTTGTACTACCATAATAGAATACCTGAGACTGGGTCACTAATAAAGAACAGAGACATTTCTTACAATTGTAGAGGACAAAACACCAAGTTCAAGGGGCCCACATCTGGCAAGGACCTTCTTACTATATCATCTGATAGCAGAAGGTAGAAAGGAGAGAGAGAGAGAGAGAGAGTGTGTGTGTGTGTGTGTGTGTGTGTGTATACACCCACAAGTGCATGGCAGAGAGAAACAGAGATGGGAAGAAGGGTCCAAACACATAACTTTTATCAGGAACCCATTCCCACAGTCGTGTACTTCATTTTCTTCAAGGAGAAAATTCCCTTCCAGGTGTGCTTTTGTTTTTGTTGTCATTCTCTAGTGTGTTCATTTTAAAATTTTTTTCAGATATTATAATTGTCTGCAGGACAGTCAATTACCTTCATGTGCATTAAACCTCATCATTACATTTAGAATAACTGCTTTAATATTTGTACTTGGGAAAGGATTTGATGATTCAAAGAGATCGAATGCTGTCTTCATAGAGAAATGCCTATAGAGAGTTGCAGTGTAGAACAAATAACTAGTGTGCAACCCAGTTGGCATCCTTGAGCCTATGTCCCTGCCCAGGGCTTGAGGTTTGACTGATGAAAAAGCACTAAAACCACAAGACAGCTGGAGGAAATAATCCTTCAGGGAGCAGAGCCTTTAAAGACTTACCAAAAATCAACTTAATGTCATTATAATAGTAAGACACACCTCCCTGGTTGGAGATTTAAGACTCCATTGAGGCATGAGATGTAGAGAAGTAGCCTGGTTGGAACATGCAATGATGATATTCAAGCACAAAGAAAACAGGCCCAGAATGGTGCAACCCTACTCTGACTGTATCTCTACTTCAGCCCCCTTGCTATTGTCCCTCTACAAGTGGTAAAACTTCAGACCAAGGCAGGTGACGCTCAGATTGCTGTCACTCCCAATCTTGAGTGGGTATTTTTCCCCTTTATAGAACGTCTCAGGCCTCTTCCTTGTACCTGTTGCATCTTACATTCTCCTCTGTGACTTGGTAAAGAAGCTGGGAGGTCCTAGGAGGGGACTTCTCTACTTCTGGAGTCCTGCTCAGATCCTCATGTGGCAATAATATGCTATTTAATAATCTGTTAGTATCCCATCTTTTTGTTGTTCTTCTTCTTGTTTTGCTTTGCTGTTATCAATCTCTTTTATATCACAATGCTAAAACACAAAATTTAGGGCTACTTTCTTTTTTAATAAGGTATCCTATTTTTAAATAGCTGAACACAGAGTCCATAAAGTCACCTCTCATATCATTGCTTTGCAGGTCCTATTCTCACAATGTATACAGAACTAGAGGAAAGATCTGACAATTATGCATGATCCTGGCTTTACTTTTCTTTCCACATTTTTAATTGGTACATTATGGTTGTACGTAACAATAGAATTTGTTGTTACATATTCATACATACACACAATACAACAATAAAATTTGGCAAATATCATTCCCCAATTCTTTCCCCCATCCCCTCATTCACCCCCTGATCCCCCATCCTCTTCTGATCTCCCTTTGATTTTCATTGGATCCCTGCCCCCCACCCCCGACCTTTCTTTCCCTCTTTCCTCTCTAGCTTTCACTTGTGACAGAAAATATACTATCCTTGACTGTTGCATTTGAATTATTTCACTTAGCATATTATTCTCAAGTGCCATTCATTTTCCTGCAAATGAAATAATTTCATTTTCCTTTTATTTGTTCGAATTAGTTATATATAAAACAGAATGCATTTTGACACAAATAGAGCACAATTCTTCATTTCTATGATTATTACACAGGGTAATAATGTCTATCTCATTATACCGTCTTTCCCATCCCCATACCCACTGCCCTCCCCTCACTCCCAGCTGGCCAATCTAAAGTTTCTCCATTCTTCCCTTGCACCCACCCCAAGCCATTATGGATCAACATCCACATATCAGAGAAAACATTTGGCCTTTGTCTTTTGAGTATTGACTTATTTCACTTAGCATGATATTCTCCAACTCTATTTACCAGCAAATGCCATAATTTCATTCTCTTTTAAGGTGGAGTAATATTCCATTGTGTATATATAAACCAGAGTTTCTTTATCTATTCATCTATTGAAGGGTATTGAGGTTGATTCCACAGTTATTGTGAATTGACCTGCTATAAATATTGATGTGGCTACATCACTGTAGTATGTTGATTTTAAGTCCTTTGGAAATAGATCAAGGGTGGGATAACTGGGTCAAATGGTGGTTCCATCCAAGATTTTTATGAGGAATCTCCACACTGATTTCCAGATTGGATGCACCAATGTGCAGTCCTACCAGCAATGTATAAGTGTTTGTTTACCCCTACATCCTCACCAACACTTTTATTGTTGCTAGTATTCTTGATAATTGCCATTCTGACTGGACAGAGATGAAATCTTAAAGTAGTTTGGATTTCCAGATCTCTAATTGCTATAAATGCTGAATATTTTTTCATGTATTTATTGATTGATTACATTTCTTCTTCTGCAAAGTGTCTATTCAGTTCCTTAGCCCACTTATTTATTGGGTTATTTGGAGTTTCTTCTGTTAAGTTTTTTGAGATCTTTATATATCCTCACATTTGTGCTCTGATGTGCATGTGATAAAAACTTTCTCTCATTCTTTGGCTCTCTCTTCACATTACTGATTGTTTCCTTTGCTCTGAAGAAGATATTTAGTTTGAATTCATCCTATTTATTGATTCTTGATTTTATTTCTTGTGCTTTAGAAATTTTGCTAAGGAAGACAGGTTGTAAGACAACATGATGAAGATTTGGGCCTACTTTTTCTTCTGTTAGGTACAGAGTTTCTGGTCTAATTCCTAAGTCCTTAATCCACTTTGAGTTGAGTTTTGTGCAGGGTTTTAATTTCATTTTGCTGTTTATGAATTTCCAGTTTTCCTAGGACCATTGTTGGAGAGACTATCTTTCCTCTAATGCATGGTTTTGGTGTTTTTGTCTAGTATGAGATAACTGTATTTATATGGGTTTGTCTCTTTGTCTTATATTCTGTACTATTGTGTTTTGGTGTTAATAACATGCCATTTTTGTTACTATAGCTTTGTAGTATATTTTATGTCTTGATATTGTGGTACCTCCTGCTTCACTTTTCTTGAAAAGGTTTGCTTTGGCTATTCTGGGTCTCTTATTTTTCCAAATAAATTTCTTTTTTAAATTTTTTTAAATTTATTTGTTCTAACCAGTTGTACATGACAGCAGAATGCTCTTCAATTCATTGTACACAAATAGAGCACAATTTTTTAAATCTCTGGTTGTACATGAAGTAGGGTCACTACATTTGTGCAATTTTACATGTACCTAGGGTAATCATGTCCATTTCTGTCCACCATCTTTCCTACCCCCATACCCCCTTTCCTCTCCTCCCTCCCCTTTAACCAATCCAAATTTCCTCCATTCATCCCATGTCCTTTCTCATTATGGATTAGCATCCACTTATCAGAGAACACATTTGTTTTTTGTTTTGGGGTTCTTGGCTTTGCTTATAATGATATTCTCCAGCTCCATTCATTTACAAATGCCATAATTTTATTCTCTTTTATTGCTGAGTAATATTTCCTTGTGTGTGTGTGTGTGTGTGTGTGTGTGTGTGTATATATATATATATATATATATATATATATATATATATATCACAGTTTCTTTATCCATTCATCTTTTGAAGGGCATTAAGGTTGAGTCCACAATTTAGCTATTGTGAATTGTGCTGCTATAAATATTAATGTGGCTGCATCATTGTAGTATGCTGGTTTTATGTCCTTTGAGAATAGACCAAAGAGTGGGATAGCTGGGTCAAATGCTGGTTCTATTATAAGTTTTTTTTTTTAATAAGGAATCTCCATACTGATTTCCAGATTGGTTGCACCAATTTTGAGTCCCACTAGCAATGCATGAGTGTGCCTTCCCCCCAACCCCAGTCCTTTTCAACACTTATTGTTGCATGTATTTTTAATAACTGCCATTCTGATGGGTGTGAGATGATTTACCTTTCTCTAATTACTAGAGATGTTAAACATTTTTTTCATATATTTGTTTATTGATTGTATATCTCCTGAGAAGTGTCTGTTCAGTTCCTTAGGCCATTTATTGATTGGGTTGTTGGTGGGTTTTTTTGGTATTAAGTGAGTTCAAACTAAAAAGCCTCTTCTCAGCAAAAACAACAACAACAACAACAAAATCAATGAGGTGAAGAGAAGACCTAGATAAAGGGGCCAAATGAATTTCATAATTCCTTTTTCTATTTCTATGAGAAATGTCATTGTGATTTTAATTGGAGTTGCATTAAATCTGTATAACACTTTTGGTAGTATGGCCATTTTGACAATATTAATTCTGCCTATCCAAGAACATGGGAGATCTTTTTTTGTCTTCTGAGGTCTTCTTCAATTACTTTCTTTTTTTTTTAAAGAGAGAGAGAGAGAGAGAGAGAGAGAGAATTTTTTAATATTTATTTTTTTACTTTTTGGCGGACACAACATCTTTGTTTGTATGTGGTGCTGAGGATCGAACCCAGGCCGCATGCATGCCAGGTGAGCGCGCTACCGCTTGAGCCACATCCCCAGCTCTCAATTACTTTCTTTAGTGTTCTACAGTTTTCATTGTAGAGTTCTTTCATCTCTTTTGTTAGATTGATTCCCAAGTATTTTATTTTATTTTTCTGAAGCTATTGTGAATGAGGTAGTTTTCCTAATTTCTCTTTCAGAGGATTCATCACTGATGTATAGAAATTCATTTGAATTCTCAACTGAGAATTCATCTGGGTATTGAATTATGGGTATTAATTTTATATCCTCCTATTTTGCTGAATTCATCTGTTAGTTCTAAAAGTTTTTTTGGTGGAATTTTTTGAGTTCTCTAGACATAGAATCATGTCATTGGCAAATAGTGACAGTTTGATTTCTTCTTTTTCTATTCATATTCCTTTAATTTCTTTTTTCTAACTGCTCTGGCTAGAGTTTCAAGGACTGTGTTAACTAGACATGGTGAAAGAGGGCATCACTGTCCAGGTTTTAGGGAGAATAATGCTTTCATTTTTTCTCCATTTAGAATGATGTTGGCCTTGGGCTTAGCATAGACAGCTTTTACAGTGTTGAAGTATGTTTCTACTACCCTTAGTTTTTCTAGTGCTTTGAACATGAAGAGGTGCTGTATTTTGTCAAACGCTTTTTCTGTATCTATTGAGATGATCATATGATTCTTATATTTAATTCTATTGATGTGATGAATTATGTTTATTGTTTTCTGTATGTTGAACCAACCCTGTATCCCTGGGGTGAACCCCACTTCATGCTGGTGCACTATCTTTTTAATATGTTTTTGTATTTGATTAGACAGAATTTTATTATGAATTTTTGCATCTATGTTCATCAGGGATATTGGTCTGAAATTTTCTTCCCTTGATGTGTGTTTGTCTGATTTTGTTATCAAGGTGATACTAACCTCATAGAATGAAGAAGTATTTCCTTCTTTTCTATTTCATGGAATAATTTGAGAAGTATGGGTATTAATTCTTCTTTGAAGACCTTATAGAACTCAATTGAGAATTCATCTGGTCCTGGGATTTTCTAGGTTTGTAGATTTTGATGGTATCTTCTATTTCATTGCTTGAAATTGATCTGTTTAAATTGTGTATATCCACCTGATTCAGTTTGGGTAAATCACATGTCTCTATAAATTTGTTGATGTCTTTGAGATTTTCTGTGTTATTGAAGTATAAATTTTCAAAATAGTTTCTAATTATCTTCTGTATTTTAATAGCATCTGTTGTGATGTTTCCTTTTTCATCTCAAATTTTAGTAATTTGAGATTTCTCTTTTTTCATTAGGATTGAAAAGGGTTTATCAATTTTATTTTTTTCAAAGAACCCATTTTTTGTTTTGACACTTTTTTTGGTTGTTTCTTTTGTTTCAATTTTATTGATTTCAGTCCTCATTTTATTGATTTTATCTCTTCTACTACTTTTGGTAGTGATTTGCTATTTGGTGCTTGATGGCTTGTATCACAATAGTGACAGAATGTTCTGGTTTTTATACAAGGAGGAAGCAATAAATATAGCATGTCTGACCTTCATAAAACTTTTGGATTCTATCATAAGTGGTACTTTACTCAGAAAGCTAATTGTCTTCATTACATAACAGATGTGGGGCTCAGGAGACCTCACCCTTTTTTTCCAACTCTCATAACCCTGAACCACATTGTTGGACCAGAGAACATTCTTGTTGATATCCTTTTGGCTCTCTCCTTACAGTGTGGCTTTTCTGACTTATTTGTGAATGATCCATATATGCTTTCTAGCACTGAATCTTGCTGCTATTTTCCCAGATACTAACATTCATTTTTATAAGTTTCACATAAATTTTACCCACAGAAACATGGGTATAGGGGGGTGGCAGAGGATAAGAAAAATAGGAAAAAATTAAAACTATTAAGAGAAGATCAGCATGTCTGTGTCTCTGGAAAATTAACTCAGCAATTTAAATTTGTAACTTGATAATCAGAAAATTTATCATTATCCTGATCTTCACATAAAACAGTCCCCTTTGATATCATTTCTGGTTCAAGATAGACTGCTGAGGAGCCATACAAGTGAGATATTGGATGGAGACTTAGTACACCCAGGTTATGATACATAAGTTAAATTGATGATTAGGCACATTTCCAGTTTTCAAGGTTTTATTCTTCATTTAAACAACATCCACTGAATAACCTGTGCACTACATAATTTCCTAAGTTGTTGACCTCAACAAATAAAAGAGTTGACTTTGAAGACTCCAAAGTTCTTTCACCCGTTCTCGCCTGAAAAGAGCATGTTTTTTTGGCCTTACTGATATTCAAGGCTAATAAATATCAGTAAGGCCATTTCTTTTCTGGATTTTTGTTTGTCTGTTTGTTTGCTCCTATTCTGACATGCTTCATTCTGCAATAATCAGAGATACTAATTGAACATGTACTTTTAAGTGCTTAGCTAATTTACAAAGGTTTTCTTTATCTAAAAACAGATATGTGTCTTTTACCATATCCCAATAGATCTTGCACATACAATACTCTGAAAAGAGTAGAAAAGTTTACACTTTTGTTATGCTTAATATTTAAAGATCACAGGTGTTATGGTTTGGATGTGAGATGTCACCCAAAAGCTCATGAATGAGAAAATGCAAGAAGGTTCATAGAAGAAATTATTGGGTTAGGAGGGCCTTAATCCAATCACTGATTTAATCCCCTGATAGGGATTCACTGAGTGGTAGATGAAGTGGTAGGATGTGGCTGGAGGAGGTATGAATTGAGGCAAGATTTGAGGTATATGTTTGTATCTGGTGTGTGGACTCTCTCTCTCTGCTTCCTAATCATGTGAGGCCTGTCCCTCTGCCACACTCTTCTGCTATTATGTTCTGCCTCACCTTGAGCCCAGAGAAATGAAGGCAGCCTTCTATGGACTAAGACCCATGAAACCATGAGCCCCCAAATAAACTTTTTCTCTTACACAGTTGCTCTTGTTGGGTCTTTAAGTCAAAGTGTTGAGGGCTGTGCACCCTTGTGGCAGCCGCTCTGCGGCTCCTGGGTCTTCCTCCGTGTCCCCGCCTTCCCTTGCGGTGGCCTGCCCCATCTCCACCTCCCTCCGCAGCCCCCGCAGCGGTCTTCTCGCCTGGTCCCGGGTGCTGCAAGCAGCTGGGCTGGGGATCCACACTGCCCACAATGCCTCCTCCGGGCGCAGGCTGAGGTAAGACCAGGCCTGGTCCACAGGCCACAGAGCAAGGAGCAAACCACTCTGAGGAGGCAAGATAGAGGGGCTGGGCTCCACCTGCTCAGCTGATTGGCTCCTCTGCAGTGATGCTCATTGGGCTGTTTCCCCGCCCTTTCAGACCACGAAGCTGCTCATTGGGGGACTCTTTTGGCTCCGTCCACACGGCCCAGCCAATCTGCCTCAAGAACAGGAAAATTTAAAAATGACCTAAGAGTTCGAGTTGAGAGTGCTCCCCAGAAGTGCGGGAGGTGGCGGTTGGGCTCTTGGGGAATTCCTGGAGAGCTTGGGTGGTGCAGCATGCGTGCTAAAAATAAAGTTCCTTCCTGCTTGATAAGTGGTTCGTGAATTGTGCCCAGCCAGACTGCGGCATTTGGTGGCCCATACAGGGAAAGACTGAGGGTAAGTGATAAGGTAAACTACTCACCCCTGAGGTCAGGGCGAGAGGATGGGAAGCCATTTTAAGATTCTTCTTTTCTTTTGTTTCGCTTCAGTTTTAAGTTGCCTGTCCCTGGAGATGGGTGAGACAGAAGAAAAACCACTCACATCTGAGGAAAAACTATTTGCATCTGAGGAACAGATAGGGAGAAAGGACGGATGGATATTTCAGGAGGATAGAAAGGCTGATATAATGAATTTTTGTTCCATTTTTGTTTCATTTTGTCTCAGTCTTCTTTTGCATTATCTTAGTGAGGGGTATCTTCGTCACGGAAATATGGAATTAAAAATTAATAAAAAACAAACCGAAAAAATGTTAAGTAAATTGTTAGAGGAAGGAGTCACCCCAGTAAAATCAAGAACAGTTAGAGTATACGTTGAAGATTTAAAAAGGATAGAAAAGGAAAGCCCAGGAACTCTGCCAGTTGGCACAATACTGTTATGGATGTTGGTACAATCTTGTTTCCTTAGTCAAGGAGAAGACATTATAGATCAAGTAAAAGAGGAGGCCTCTCGAGATAGTCAGAAAGGGGAAAAAGTTTAGAGCAGAAAAAGCCATCAGGGGAGAAGTTACAACAGGAGGCTGCTACTAACACTTTTCTATCACCAGAGGGCATAAGTGTCTAACCAACAGCTCCACCTATGGACACAACATATGCTGGGAGGCCCCCAACCCCCGCAGTTGATAGATAGGATCCTGAGACAGGACCTCAAAGATTAGCATGCCCTGTATTTGAGCAGGAAGGAGGGCAGCGAATTCACCATGCTTTAGATTTCAAAATAGTGAAGCATCTAAAAGAGGCTGTAACAACCTATGGTCCTCAAGCACCCTTCACTGTAAGCATGGTCAAATCCATTACCAATTTGAACATAACGCCAGCAGATTGGACTAGTATGTGTAAAGCTGTGCTAAATGGAGGACAATACCTGTTATGGAAGGTTGCCAATGAGGAATTTTGCGCAGAGATGGGTAGGCGAAATGCAGCAGCCGGTTATCCTCAGAGAAATCTAGATATGTTGTTAGGAAAGGGACCTTATGAGGGTCAGCAGCAACAAATTGCATATGATCCTGCCATATACTCACAAATCGCTGCAGATGCGGTTAGGGCATGGAAGACTTTACAAGGACATGGAGATTTATAAGGTCAATTATCTAAGGTAATACAAGGAGCTAATGAACCCTACGCTGAATTTGTAGATAGGCTTATACAAACAGCTACTAGAGTTTTTGGGGATACAGAACAAGCAATGCCATTAATCAAACAGCCTACGAACAAGCAAATAGATGGTGTAGGGAGGCCATTAGACCATGGAAACATGGAGATTTAAACACTATATTAAATTATGTGGAGACATTAATGAATAGGGGCAAGCCTTGGCAGCTGCAGTATAATAGGCTTTAGGTGCCAGGCCAAAAGCATGCTACAATTGGGGACAAACAGGACATTTTAGAAGGAGTTGCTCCATAAGAGGAGGGTTTAACAAAACTGGATATGATCAAAGGGGTAGAATACCGGGTATTTGCCCACGATGCCCTAGAGGGAGACATTGGGCTAATGAATGCCGTTCTCAAACCACTACAGAGGGTACTCCGTTATCAAAAAATGGACAAGGACCAGGTATTTACCCACGATATCATGGAGAAAAACATTGGACTCCATTGCCAAAAAACAGATAGGGGGACCCAATGCTCTGGGGCCCACGACCACAAATATACAGGGCATTGGAGGAACCCAGCAACACCATCAGGGTAGTGCCCAGGACACATTATCCATTAGATCCCTCATTAGACAAACCAGAGGGAGCGCAGGGTTGGACATCTGCGCCTCCACCAGAGCAGTACTAACTCCAGAGATGGGAGTCCAGGTTATTCCTACAGGGGTAAAGGGACCTCTTCCTAAAGGAACAGTAGGCTTATTATTAGGATGCAGTTCTTCTACTCTAAAAGGACTTATGATAAGTCCTGGGGTAATTGATCCCGATTATGAAGGTTTAATAAAAATTATAGCCAGTTCTCCAAGGGGTATATCAGTAATTTCACCAGGAGACAGAATTGCACAATTATTAATAATACCCAGCCTACATGATAAATTTTCCAGTAGTACTGTAGAAAGAGGTTCCAGGGGATTAGGCTCCACAGGTGTAGATTGGGCTATGCTTTCTTTAAATTTAGATTCTCGCCCCATGCTAAAACTAAATATTCAAGGACATGAATTTAATAGGCTACTGGATACAGGTGCAGACCTTAGCATTGTCTCTCATCAAGAATGGCCAAAACATTGGCCGTTACAACAAGCTACTCAAACAATTTGAGGCCTAGGAGTGGCGATTAATCCCCTTAGAAGTGTGATGGTATTAGATTGGAAGGATCCTGAAGGATGTGAAGGAACTATACAGCCATATGTATTGGATCATCTTCCTATAAATTTATGGGGATGAGATGTCCTAGATCAATTAGGACTAACATTAACAAATAACATCAATTCAAATGCACCCACTATTATGACTAGACAAGGTTTTAGGAAAGGAAAAGGATTAGGAGAAAAAGGACAAAGTATAGTGGCACCAATACAAATAGATCAAGAAATAGATAGACATGGATTGGGTTTTCAGGAGGGGTCGCTGAGACAATAAAAACTACTTGGAACCCTCCCTTCGGACACTCCAGCAAGGAGGCAGGGGCCCGCCATATCAGAGAGGGGAAGTCACCAAAGTTCGGCCAAAGAGATTCCTTCCCAGCGGAATCTACTTTAGCAGGTGTGTGACTCCCACCCGCATCAGATACAAACAACCGGGAAACTTCAAAATCTCTCCGTGGGCGTGACCGTAAGGGCCAAAGGACTCTCGACCCCCAACTCCCAATACTGCCAGTGACGTGGGCGTGACTGTAGGGGCGGAGGGAAGCAGAGAAGACTCCCCACCCCCAACTCCCCCAACCGCCAACTGAGAGGGCGTGACGGTAGGGGCGGAGGGAAACAGAGGACACTCCAGACCCCCAACTCCTCCTTCCGCCAGCAGAGTGGTCGTGATTGTAGGGGCTGAGGGAAGCAGAGGGGATCCTCGACCCCCAACTCCCATTACCACCAGTGGCGACACCAATGGTCTTAGCCGCCAGATTCCGAAGGTGTGCCCACCAAAGGGGTCCGGAAAAATTAAACTATTGACTCCCAGAACACAGCTCCACAGCACTGGGGCTTAGATGAATGACAGAGAGAGTGCTCAGTCATTAGGGAAATAGAGCACTCAGAGGGGCTGAAAGTGTAACCAAATCCTTGGAAAACCTCCTCCGGTGCACAGGACCTGGCTGGCTGGCAGGAGGAAGGGGAGGAGGGGCCGTAGAAGTGAAACGGCTCTGGACCAACAGGATTGAGAGGCTCCCAGGAGCCACCTTACAGGGATTGCTGTTGACACATTGAGGGCAAATCTCAGCCCGGAGGGCACAGCTTTGCCTATGGGAAGAGAAGAAAATGGATCTCTAAGACCTAATTTTATTTCTTATTTTATTTTATTTTTTCTCTCCCTTTTTCCCTCTTTCTCTCCCCTTCCAAGTTTTATTGTTCTTTCCATTCTCCTCTATGCTATCTAACTCCCCCTCCTTCTTTCTTTTCAAGAGCACCTTCCTTCCCCTTCCCCCCAACTTTCATCCCAAGCATTACGTCCTCCATTTCGTGTAACTGTCTAAATGCAAACAGGTGAATGTTTCGAGGCTGTCTATAGTGCTTCTAAATACCTAGCTACTACCAACACCCTGATCCAATTGACGGTTAGCATCCCCCTTCAGTAGAGCAATCTTCTAAAGTAGCCAAGACATACTAACCCTTATACCTTCATAGCACCTAACCTAAAGTCCTAAGAACAAAAAACAAATCACTATATGCATACAAAATCTGGAAGCCCTTTATAAATTGAATGAATCAGCTCTCAAGTACAATAAAGCCCAACATCTATAGGCATAATCTCCCACCACAAAGGAGAGACAACAGAGATAAACAAAGCCAAAACAAATGTATAGGAGAAAGCAGTTACAAAGCAGTCAAACAGAGCTGGAAAGTAACGTGAACAACATTAAAAAACCAGGGAAAAAAGGGAGTACAGATAATGCAGGACAACTTAAATCTACAGGAGGACCATCAGAAACATGGACAGGGAAAGAAATCAAGGCATACCTAACTCAGATGGAACGGAATTTTAGAGAAGACATGAGACAGCAAATCCAAGAATTGAAAGTATATTTTGAAAACCAACTAAACAAACAAATTCAAACTGCAAAGAATGAGCTTTACCAGGAGATAGAGATCTTTAAAAAAAACCAAACAGTGATTTTAGAAATGCAAGAAACCATAAACCAGATTAAAATTGCTAACGAGAATATTATAAATAGACTAGATCAAGTAGAAGTCAGAACATCAGATAATGAAGACAAAGTTTATCAACTTGAAAAGAATATAGTCAATACTGAAAAGATGCTTAAATCTCACAAGCAATCTATCCAAGAGATATGGGATCTCATTAAAAAACCAAATTTGAGAGTCATTGGGATAGAAGAAGGCACAGAGGTTCAAGCCAAAGGAATGGACAACCTATTGAATGAAATAATCCTAGAAAACTTCCCAGAGATGAAAGATGGAATGGATTGCCAAATCCTGGAAGCCTACAGGACCCCAAACATCCAAAACTGTAATAGGCCAACTCCAAGACATATAATTATGAAGATAGCCAACATACAGAACAAGGAGAGAATATTAAAAGCTACGAGGGAAAGGAGGCAGATTACATTCAGGGGTAAACCAATTAGGTTAACGGCTGATTTTTCATCACAGACTTTGAAAGCGAGAAGATCCTGGAACAATGTATTTCAAACGCTGAAAAATAATGGATTCCAACCAAGAATACTTTATCCAGCAAAATTAAGCTTCAGATTTGACAATGAAATTAAAATCTTTCACGATAAACAAAAGCTAAAAGATTTTGCAGCCAGAAAACCAGCACTGCAAAGCATTTTGGGCAAAATTCTACAAGAAGAGGAATGGAAAAACAGTGCCCAAAACCAACAGCGGGAGGTATCTCAGTAAAGGGGGAGGAAAACAACCAAAAAGTAAAAACTAGCCAAACTAAAATAAATAAATAAATAAACATGACTGGAAGTACAAATCATATTTCAATTGTAACCTTAAATGTTAATGGATTAAACTCACCAATCAAGAGACACAGGCTGGTAACCTGGATCAAAAAAACAAATCCAACAATATGCTGCCTTCAGGAGACTCATATGATAGGAAAAGACATACACAGGCTGAAGGTGAAAGGTTGGGAAAAATCATACCACTCACATGGCCCTCGGAAGCAAGCAGGAGTGGCCATACTCATATCGAATAAAATCAACTTCAAACCTAAGTTAATCAAAAGGGATAAAGAAGGACACTATATCCTGTTAAAAGGAACTATTCACCAACAAGACATAACAATTATCAATTTATATGCACCAAATAATGGTGCAGCAACGTTCATAAAACAAACTCTCCTCAAGTTCAAGAGTCAAATTGACCACAACACAATAATTATGGGTGACTTCAACACACCGCTCTCGCCATTAGACAGATTCTCCAGACAAAAGCTGAATAAAGAAACTATAGAACTCAATGACACAATCAATAACCTAGACTTAACCGACATATATAGAATATATCAACCATCATCAAGTGGATACACGTTCTTCTCAGCAGCACATGGATCTTACTCAAAGATAGATCATATATTATGCCATAGGGCAACTCTTAGTAAATATAAAGGAGTGGAGATAATACCATGCACCATATCTGATCATAATGGAATGAAACTGGAAATCAATGAAAAAAGAAGGAAGGAAAAATCCTGCATCACATGGAAAATAAACACTATGTTACTGAATGATCAATGGGTCACAGAAGACATAAAGGAGGAAACCAAAAAATTCTTAGAGATAAACGACAATTCAGACACAACATACCAGAATCTATGGGACACAATGAAAGCAGTTTTAAGAGGGAAATTCATTTCCTGGAGTTCATTCCTCAAAAAAAGAAAAAACCAACAAATAAACGAACTCACACTACATCTCAAAACCCTAGAAAAGGAAGAGCAAAACAACAGCAAATATAGCAGAAGACAAGAAATAATTAAAATCAGAGCGGAAATCAATGAAATTGAAACAAAAAAAAAACCATTGAAAAAATTGATAAAACTAAAAGTTGGTTCTTTGAAAAAATAAATAAGATCGACAAACCCTTAGCCATGCTAACGAAGAGAAGAAAAGAGAAAACTCAAATCACTAACATACGGGATGAAAAAGGCAATATCACAACAGACACTACAGAAATACAGAAGATAATTAGAAAGTATTTTGAAACCCTATATTCTAATAAAATAGAAGACAGTGAAGACATTGATAAATTTCTTAAGTCATATGAGCTGCCCAGATTGAGTCAGGAAGACACACACAATTTAAACAGACCAATAACAAAGGAAGAAATAGAAGAAGCCATCAAAAGACTACCAACCAAGAAAAGCCCTGGACCAGATGGGTATACAGCAGAGTTTTACAAAACCTTTAAAGAAGAATTAATACCAATACTTTTCAAGCTATTTCAAGAAATAGAAAAAGAAGGAGCTCTTCCAAATTCATTCTATGAGGCCAACATCACCCTGATCCCGAAACTTCAAAGAAAGAAAACTACAGACCAATATCTCTAATGAACATAGATGCAAAAATTCTCAATAAAATCCTGGCGAATCGAATACAAAAGCATATCAAAAAAATTGTGCACCATGATCAAGTAGGATTCATCCCTGGGATGCAAGGTTGGTTCAATATACGGAAATCAATAAATATTATTCACCACATCAATAGACTTAAAGATAAGAACCATATGATCATCTCGATAGATGCAGAAAAAGCATTCGACAAAGTACAGCATCCTTTTATGTTCAAAACACTAGAAAAACTGGGGATAACAGGAACTTACCTCAACATTGTAAAAGCTATATATGCTAAGACTCAGGCTAGCATCATTCTAAATGGAGAAAAACTGAAGGCATTCCCGCTAAAATCTGGAACAAGACAGGGATGCCCTCTCTCACCATTTCTATTTAATTTAGTCCTTGAAATACTAGCCAGAGCAATTAGACAGACAAAAGAAATTAAAGGCATAAAAATAGGAAAAGAAGAACTTAAAATATCACTATTTGTGGACGATATGATCCTATACTTAGAAGACCCAAAAGGGTCTACAAAGAAACTACTAGAACTAATAAATGAATTCAGCAAAGTGGCAGGATATAAAATCAACACGCATAAATCAAAGGCATTCCTGTATATCAGCAACAAAACTTCTGAAATGGAAATGAGGAAAACCACCCCATTCACAATATCCTCAAAAAAAATAAAATACTTGGGAATCAACCTAACAAAAGAGGTGAAAGATTTATACAATGAAAACTACAGAACCCTAAAGAGAGAGATAGAAGAAGATCTTAGAAGATGGAAAAATGTACCCTGTTCATGGATAGGCAGAACCAACATCATCAAAATTGCGATATTACCCAAAGTTCTCTACAGGTTCAACACAATGCCAATCAAAATCCCAACGGCATTTCTGGTAGAAATAGATAAAGCTATCATGAAATTCATATGGAAAAACAAAAGACCCAGAATAGCAAAAGCAATTCTAAGCAGGAAGTGTGAATCGGGAGGTATAGCGATACCAGATTTCAAACTGTACTACAGAGCAATAGTAACAAAAACAGCATGGTACTGGTACCAAAACAGGCAGGTAGACCAATGGTACAGAATAGAAGACCCAGAGACAAATCCACAAAATTACAACTTTCTTATATTTGATAAAGGCGCTAAAAGCATACAATGGAGAAAGGAGAGCATCTTCAACAAATGGTGCTGGGAAAACTGGAAATCCATATGCAACAAAATGAAGCTGAACCCCTTTCTCTCACCATGCACAAAAGTTAATTCAAAATGGATCAAGGAGCTAGATATCAAATCAGAGACTCTGCACCTGATAGAAGAAAAAGTTGGCTCCGATCTACACATTGTGGGGTCGGGCTCCAAATTCCTTAATAGGACGCCCATAGCACAAAAGTTAATAACTAGAATCAACAAATGGGACTTACTCAAACTAAAAAGTTTTTTCTCAGCAAGAGAAACAATAAGAGAGGTAAATAGGGAGCCTACATCCTGGGAACAAATTTTTACTCTTCACACTTCAGATAGAGCCCTAATATCCAGAATATACAAAGAACTCAAAAAATTAAACAACAAGATAACAAACAACCCTATCAACAAATGGGCCAAGGACCTGAACAGACACTTCTCAGAGGAGGACATACAATCTATCAATAAGTACATGAAAAAATGCTCACCATCTCTAGCAGTCAGAGAAATGCAAATCAAAACCACCCTAAGATACCATCTCACTCCAGTAAGATTGGCAGCCATTATGAAGTCAAGCAACAATAAGTGCTGGCGAGGATGTGGAGAAAAGGGTACACTTGTACATTGCTGGTGGAACTGCAAACTGGTGCGGCCAATATGGAAAGCAGTATGGAGATTCCTAGGAAAGCTGGGAATGGAACCACCATTTGACCCAGCTATCGCCCTTCTCAGTCTATTCCCTGAGGACCTTAAAAGAGCATACTATAGGGATACTGCCACATCAATGATCATGGCAGCACAATTCACAATAGCTAGACTTTGGAATCAACCTAGATGCCCTTCAATAGATGAATGGATTAAAAAACTGTGGCATTTATACACAATGGAGTATTACGCAGCACTAAAAAATGACAAAATCATGGAATTTGCAGGGAAATGGATGGCATTAGAGCAGATTATGCTAAGTGAAGCTAGCCAATCCTTAAAAAACAAATGCCAAATGTCTTCTTTGATATAAAGAGAGCAACTAAGATCAGAACAGGGAAGGAGAGCATGAGGAAAAGATTAACATTAAACAGAGACGAGTGGGGGGAGAGAAAGGGAGAGAGAAGGGAAACTATGGAAATGGAAGGAGACCCTCATTGTTACACAAAATTACATATAAGAGTTTGTGACGGGAAAGGGGAAAAAAAAAACAAGGGAGAGAATTAAACAACAGCAGGTGGGGTAGAGAGGGGAGATGAGAGGGAAGGGGAGGGGGGATAGTAGGGGATAGTAAAGGTAGCAGAATACAACAGTCATTAATATGGTATTATGTAAAAATGTGGATGTGTAACCGATGTGATTCTGCAACTTGTATTTGGGGTAAAAAATGGGAGTTCATAACCCACTTCAATCAAATGTATGGAAGATGATATGTCATGAGCTTTGTAATGTTTTGAACAAACAATTAAAAAAAAAGAAGAAGAAGTTACTTCAGATGAAATAGCAGCCCACCTGAGGATGAATGGTTACGTACTTTGGGGCCAGGGGCCAGGGTGTGATTTTGTGACCAAACTAATTCCTTATCAATAAAAAGTCTTGTGAAGCCAAAAAAAAAAAAAAAAAAGAAATACACTTTGAGACTAATTATGTACATAGAGGTATTCACACCCACATATACATATCACATATGTATATAAAAAAAAAAACTACTTGGAAATCAGAAAGACCCATATGGGTTCCTCAGTGGCCCCTGACTAAAGAAAAATACAAGCAGCCCATGACCTGTTCAAACAACAATTAGCGGAGGGACATATACAACCTTCTGTATCTCCCTATAATACTCTCATTTTTGTCATCAAAAAGAAATCTGGTAAATGGAGATTATTGCAAGATTGAAGAGCCACTAATAATGAGGTGGTTATTATGGGACTTGCTCAATCGGGGATTCCTCAATTGTCTGCTTTGCCAAAACCCTGGTATGTTTTAGTTATAGATATTAAAGATTGTTGTTTTTTCAATTCCAATTCATCCTGAGGATAGTCCATGTTTTGCATTTACTGTTCCTGCGTTGAATCATGAAGGTCCTGATCAGAGATATGAATGGAAAGTACTCCCTCAAGGGATGGCTAACAGCCCAACTATGTGTCAAATTTATGTTAACAAAGCAATCCAGCCTCTTAGAAATCAAAATCCTGAACTACAAATATTTCACTATACAGATGATGTATTATTAGCACACAAAGATAAAAACACATTGCTAGAATGTTATGCCACACTTACAAACTTATTAAAAATTATAATCTAGAGATAGCAATAGATAAAGTACAATTAAATTTTCCAATTAATTATTTAGGAGTTCTATTATCCTCGACCATGGTCCGTCCACCAAAAATTCAAATATGAGTAGATCAACTCAAATCACTTCACGACTTTCAAAAGTTATTAGGAGACATAAATTGGATAAGGCCTTATATAGGCATACCAACAGGAGAGTTGGGACCTTTATTTGATATCCTAAAAGGTTCATCAGATCCAAATTCACCCCGCATGTTAACGCCTGAAGCAAGAAAGACATTAAAAATCATTGAAACATATATGGAAAATATGCATTTGGATAGAATTGATATAAGTTTGCCTTTATTATTTATTGTACTATCAACAAAAAATATTCCTACAGGAGTATTTTGGCAAGAAGGTCCATTATTGTGGATACATTTATCTTATTCTCCTAACACTATTCTTACTAGGTATCCTGAGGCTGTAGGACAATTAATACTCAAAGGAATAAAAGCAGCAAAGGGAGTGTTTGGAAATTCTCCCAATAAAATTATTACTCCATATACTATGGATCAAATTGATGAGTTAGCTAATGAGTTAAATACTTGGGCAATAATCATGTGTAAATCTAATGTTTCATTTGATAACCACTTACCATCTAATCCTTTGTTGTCTTTTTGGTCTTCTTATCCTGTAGTTTTTCCAAAAATAACGAGAAAAACACCTATCATGAATGCTCCAAATATATTCACTGATGGGTCAAATAATGGTACAGCAGCAGTAGTTACCCCTGGTCAAACTTTTACACTTTTAGTACCCAAACAATCAGCTCAAAAGGTAGAGCTTAATGCAGTATTACAAGCTTTTGTGATGTTTAAAGATTCTGTATTTAGTTTATTTTCCGATAGTCAGTATATAGTTAATGCTATAGTATCCCTTGAAGATGCTGGTAGGATTTCCCCTTCCTCTACTGTTTTCTCTTTGCTTTCCACTATACAAAGTCTGATCTGGGACAGAAAAGATTCATTCTTTATAGGACATATCAGGGCACATACAGGATTGCCTGGAGCCCTTAGTTTGGGCAATGATTTAGCAGACAAAACTACACATGACATACATATTTTTTCTACACTAGAAGAAGCTACAAATTTTCATAAACCCTTCCATGTCAATGCAAATACTTTAAAAAAGCGTTTTAAAATAACTAAGGCACAAGCTAGACAAATAATAAAACAATGTCAAAATTGTGTGACCTTTTTACCACAAGTTAATCTTGGAATCAATCCTAGAGGACTGATACCTAACCATATTTGGCAGATGGACATCACACACTTGCCACAATTTGGAAAATTAAAATATTTGCATGTTACAGTTGATACTTCTTCCGGATTTTTGATGGGCTCCCTTCATGCCGGAGAAAAAACTAAAGACATTATAGCTCATTGCTTACAAAATTTTGCCACTTTGGGTGTTCCCACATTATCTGTTTAAACAGTTAAAAACAGATAATGGCCCTGGCTATACTTCTACCTCTTTAAAGCAATTTTTCTCATCATTTGGCATTACTCATATAACAGGAATCCCATACAATCCACAGGGACAAGGCATAGTTGAAAGAGCTCATCAAACTATTAAAATATATTTATTAAAGCAAAAAGAGGGAATTGGAAAGGGGTATATATCCCCCAAAGATAAACTTAAAATAACCCTTTTTACTCTAAACTTTTTAAAATTGGATTCATCAGGGCTTAGTTCTGCGGAAAGGCACGTGTGTCCAAAAAATGTACATAAGCCCAAGGTACTTTGGAAGGATATTCTAACAGGACAATGGAAAAGTCCTGACCCAGTGAGTCGGGGGTCTGTTTGTGTGTTTCCACAGGGAGAACAGCAGCCAATTTGAATTCCAGAGAGACTAACTAAAGCGATTTCTACAGACCAAAAAGAAGATTATTTGGCTCAAATCCATAACAGCTGATATCCAGAACTCCAGTTTGGCTATCCTTACATCTGCGACAGTAGTTCTCCCACACCTGGAGGCTAATGAATAATGAACACCATAAGGCCTATTTCAAATGTAAAAAGCCTTGGGGCTTGCTTGTGGGAATACCTTCAGACTCATATGCAAGTTACAGGAAGAAGGATGGGATATCAAAAGAAGAGTCAAACCCAGGTGGTAACCAGGATGCTTTTTTCAATATATTATTATTGCCCTCTCCCACATCTTGAAGTTCTATTTTGTTTTTTGAGCTCCTAACAGACCTAGGTTAATGTTTTTCTGATCAGTTCTATTTTTTGACTGTGGAGTTTTTGAGCATTGCAATAGGGATTTCACCTATGAAAAGCTACAAGGCCTTTACTATTATGTGTTGTATGTATTGTGTTATGTGTGCACACTTGTGTTATGTGTTGTATGTCTGTATGTGCATATGTCCATATATCATATATGAGGAGCGCTCATGAAAAAATGGATCCAAATATATTTTTTTAATTTATTCACGTGATTTATACGGTTTAATTTAAATTAGGTAAACAGCTGTTGAGGATTGTTTTAAAATGTGGTTAACAGATCTGTTTGTTTACTTTCACCTTTTCTTTTCATTATATCTAATTCTATTCAGGATACTAAATTGTTTAGAAAATTGTTTTTTTTTTTTTTTTTTAGTGCCTGCTGGAATGTTACATAATTTTTTCTTAGCCATCATTGCCAGAATTCCTATCTTTATCCCAGTGCCGGTGATGACAAAGATAGAGGATGACTGAAAACCAAACTGCAGCTTCTGTGATAGCTATCACAACAAACTGTATAAACTGATGCATCAATGAATAATGTAAGTCAACAAGTGATACTCAAGGAGTTGATTTACTTTGGTAAGAAATGGACATATTAATGGATTCCTCTGCTTTGAACTGCTTGCAGAACTTGCCTGGACTATGTATCACTTGTATGCATTGTGAACTATCTGTTGGTGCAGTGAATTGTGGTAGTGCTAGGGTATCTTTGCTGATGATGTCATCGGTGGTACAATTTTTCCAAAAGGGGCCGTCAATTGGCTTGGTGTCATGGCATTTTGTATCCTCCCCTTTCTGCTTGTAGCAGGTTGTTTATGGTGTTTGTGTAAAAACCACTATCCACAAGTATGGCTAAATAATGCTGGGCCGGTAGTCAATGACGGGTAAGATCCAATTGCAATGGTACCAAACTAAGACAGGAGGCTGACGCCTTGAGGTCAGCTCATCTGATGACGGGTAAGAACCATATGAAATATTGGACAACCTAAGACAGGCACGGTCCCTAAGCCACATACTTGTTGTTTAATTAAAAGGGGGGAGATGTTGAGAGCCACAACCAAATCAAGATGGTGCCTGGCATTTTGCCAGAAGGGGTGGTTGAGGGGTAGCACTAGCGAGCCATTAAGATGATGATGTCCGGCAATAAGGTGGCTTCTGTTACCTCGGGTGCCTGCTACTTTTGAGTTCTCGCGGAGTTCCCGTTGAGTTCCCATTGAGTTCTCGCTGAGTTCCCATTTGAGTTCCTGTTGAGTTCGCATGGGTTCTAAAATAAAGTTTGTTCCTGCTTTAATCTACAAGTGGCTCATGACCTCCCAGTTATTTGTGCCCAGCCAGACTGCAGCACATACCATTGAGTACTCTCCACCATGATCAAGGTTAGACCAGTTTCATTACTCCAGAAAATCCTTTCATCTCTTGTCAGTTTATCTCTCTACATCCTTGTGGATTTTTGCTTCCCAGACTCATGTATCCGTGCAGTTGGGTGCTTTTTAGTCTGGCTTCATTCATTTAGCACAACACATTTGAGAGTCATCTATGTTGTTGCTCATATCAGTAGTCTGTTTTCTTTTATTTCTGAGTAGTACTGTATGGATGCCCTACATATTGTTATACATTCACCATTTGAAGGATTTTTTTACATTGTGTCTAGTTTTGGGCAGTAGTTTTTGTTTATTTTGTTTTTCTACCAGGAATTGTACCCAAGGGTGCTTAATCACTGAGCAGCATTCCCAGCTCCCTCTATTTTTTCTTTTTGAATTTTTTAAAAAAATTTTTTGAGACAGGATCTCTAAGTTGCTTAGCGCCTTGCTAAGTTACAGATGCTAGCTTTAGTCCTCCTGTCTCAACCTCCCAAGACCCCTGGGTGTACAGTTTTGGACAGCTGGGCCCAGCTAGTTTGGGGTAGTTATAAAGAAAGCTGCTACAAACTTTGGTGTACCAGCATGTGAACACAAGTTTTCATTTCTGTTAGGTAAAGTTTTAGGGGTGGGTATTATGAGTTACAAAGTAAACATAAGTGGAACTTTATAGGAATTGCCCCTAACATTTCTTCTTTCTACCAGCAATGCATGAGAATTCCATTTGCTAAATATCCTTATGAACATTTAACACTGTCATTTGTCACTATTTTGTTTTATTTTCAAATTGTAGCCTGTCCAATAAAGGAGTATTGGTATCTCATTAGGGTTCCAGCCTGCGTTTTCCTAGTGAGTAATGGTTATGAGCATATTATGTCTTATCAGCCACCCATATGTCTTTGGTAAAGTGTTGCTCCAATCTTTTGCCCACTTAAAAATAAATGGGTTGTTTTCTTATTGAGTTTCAGGGGTTATCTATATTAGATTAGGATCCATATTTTTGCAAATCTTTTCTTGCAATTCGTGGCTTGTTATTTCATTTTCTTCATAGCATCTTCTAAAGAGCAGGAGTTCTTAGTGATGTTGTTTTTCCAGTAGTGGGTAGTTGTGTCAGGGGTGCTCATTCACTGAGTTTCTCCCCCAGCATTACTTGTTGTTTCTCACTCTACATGGAAAAACATGTCATCTACAAGGATCAGTTTCATTACTTTCTTTCCAATCTGTGGTTCTTTATTGCTTTTTCATTTGGGGGTTGAACAGGAATGGAAGGGTGGGCATGACGGCCTCGGGAATCCTTCTAAAGGTCCTTCAGGAAGACTGGTGGGCAGCACCAATGGGGGAGGGGAAAGCTGCAGACCCAGAGACAGCTGAGAAGTCAGAGGAGCCTGTGGGCTCAGCAATTTCCCTCCTTAGTCACCCTTTCACCACAGCCATATCTGGTTCCCCTCCCACTTGTGACTCCTCTGCTTAGCCCTTACTTCTCAGCCCTATGGCCTGTCCTCCTCCTCCTCTCTCCAGCTTCAGTTCATCATTGAGTTTGCCTGGCAGCATTTTCCCTTCCCCCATCCTGTGGTTCTTCTAACTCCAGGTCAGGTCATAGGCCATTGCCCTTCCTCCTCTGCTCTGCTCAGAATGAGGCCCTCCATATCCAGATTGCCCAGTTTCAAAGGACCTAAATGTGGCCTGCACTCTGGGATTCACCAGACAGGGCTCCTTTCCATTATTTGCAGCACCTGAAATAAGCACTGATTTCATGCTCCAACTTCCAGTCATTCCCTACTCCATTCCCTGACTGGAGGTACTCCTAGAGACACTTGCTTGGTGCTTGGTGGCAAGGACTCTAGAGGAAGAGCACATCTGTCCAAATCACAGCTCTATAACTGACCAGGAGGGAGACCTTGGCTCTGCTACTTACTCCTTGTCACTCAGTTTTCCTATCTCTAAAACAGGGAAATATGGGTCAATTCACACAAGACACATGGAACAGTGCCTGGTACCAGAAAGTGCCCTACCTGCTGCTGTTAGTATTACTACCATTCCTTCTTGTGGTCAGCTACACGTTTGTGTCTCATCTTAAAACCCAAGTAACCCCCAGCCTTAACATCCTAGGTCTCCACTCTACTTGTTGTACCCTCTGTGCCTTATTCCCTGAAAGTTGACAGTGCTCACTAGCTCCACCCTTCACTTCCTGGCCCACATCAGTCAAGACCCTGCGCTTGCTGTCATGATGATGCTCTCATCAAAGGGTAGAGCCAGCAGACATTCTTAAGACTACTCTTTCGGGACTGGACACAGCCCCTGAAACCAGAAGGAGCTGAAAAAGCCTTCTTTGCATGTCTTAGTGCTTAGCGCTCTGGGCTTCTCCTCTGCATGTACCTGGGTGCTGTGAGCTAGGTTGCCTACATGGGTCCCTTGATACCCTCTCCCTCCACTACCCTAGCCACTCCCCACAGTGCCCATGTTGCAGTTGCCCTCACCACCCTGAGAGTAGCCTGGCCATGCTGTTTGTAGTGTGTTTTCAAAACCCAGTGCAGTGCCTAGAGTTTATTTTTTGCTACTTAGTATTGCACCCAGGGACAATTTACCATTAAGCTCCTCAGTTCCTTCTATTTTTTTATTTTGAAACAGGGTCTCACTAAGTTGCTGAGGCTCCTCTCTAACTTTTGATTATCCTGCCCCAGTGTCCTGAGTCACTGGGATTACAGGCATATACCACAATACCTGGTTTGACTGAGGTATTTTTGATGCCCTGAAATATTTCTGTCTGGGGTGTATCTGAGTGGTAGAGCATGTGCTTAGCATGTGCAAGGCCCTGGGTTCTTCAATCCCTAGCATACAAAAAAAAATCTTTGAATAAGTGAGTGAACCAACAAACAAAGAATCAACATTTGAGATAGAAGAAAAGAGATAAAGGGACAGAGAGAATTCTGATGTCTGAGTCCCCAAGTTAAGGGAAGAAGGTTAGGCAGCAAGAAGTTTGGCAAAAAATGGACAAGAAGATACCATTTGATTTTGGTCTGTTTATTGAGCCACAGAATGTGAGCAGGAGCCCCAGTAGTCAAGTCAGTGTGAGAGGCTGCTCTGGGTGCTTCAGAGTTATTAGATTCTATTGGTGTCTGATTGCATTCCATGTGTTTGTGGGGGGGGTATTCAAATTTAGTGCTCAGTTCTTAAAAGTTTATTAATTATCATTCCTTTCAGCATTTTCTATACCATATGTACCCCAATCCTTGATATATTTTGTTTTGAGATAGGATCTCACTTAAGTTACTGTGGGCCTTGCCAAGTTGTTGAGGCTGGCCTTGAACTTGTGATCTTCCAGCCTCAGCCTCCCAGGTCACTGTGATTTTAGGCATGCATCATTGCACCTGGAAGGATACTAATTTTTTTATTGCTGTGAACACCTTAAAGGAGAAAGAACCTCATAGAGCACAATGGTTCATGTTGGTTTTTGGATGTGTTCCAGAGATGTTCTTATTGAAATCCTCTTTCCTTCTTGTGCAGAATAGTGTTGATATCAAAGTCTTCATGCATGGGCAACGGAGAGTTGGGAGTGGACACAGATGCTGCTGGGTCACTTGCCATTGTTCCAGAATATTTGCTAGCTAAAGCTCTTGAGTTTGGGGTAAGACTCAACCTAGTCTGGAGCAGGAAGGGGAGAGGCTGATGGATGAAGTCAGAGGAAAGAGAAAATTGAATAAGGGAGAATAGAAGCCAGTCAGTGTCCATTGGAGGACTTGACATTTGAGTGTGTCCTTTAGTGCTTTGAGATAGAGGCCTCAGCTCAGATTTTCCTGATCCATCTGATTTGTGACTATGAGAATATGATTGGGCACTTCTGCTGCCACTGCCCTCCCAGATAGTGAAAGTCAATGAAGGTACATTTTTAGAAAAAAATCAAGAGGTGAGAAAGTAAAGTGGGAGCAGGATGGAGTCACCATCTTCGCATCAGTTGAGCAGAGCAGCACTAGAAATGTCTTAAAAGGTATCTGGAAGGACATGGCAGGAGGAGGTGTGTGGTCAATGGACATAGAGCAAGGATGTGGCAAAGGGAGGTAAAAGGTGATGAGGGAGCCCTGAGAAGGCAGGAGATGTGGGTGCAATGTCAGCACTGGTCTGAAGAGAGCTGCTCACGAGTAGGTTGAGGGAGGTCATTCTTTCTAGAAGCCTGGGAAGGCAGGAGGCTTTGGGTCACTCTTGGGCTCCCCTGCCCTTGGAATCTTGCCACAGGCCTGGGTTGAGCCCTGCATGAACTGACCACCTTAGGGAGTGTCACTGGGAGATGGTCTTGCCCACTCCTGCTGATTCTGAGATCCTCTTTCCATCCCCATATCCCTCCAGCATGACAACCCTTTTGACAAAGGCTGTGCCTCCAACTCTTACAACATGATGTGAATGCCACTGGGACCCAAGTAAGTTGGTAAACCAGGGGCTGAAGTGGTAAGCCCTGGAGTTGGTGGGATGGGGTGAAGCTGGATCCCATTCCATGGTCCTTTACTCCAGCTCTAGGACCCTGATGTTCACTGATCCTTTCCTTTGGGGTTTTGTCCAGGGCACTCTGGGAGCCTCTGGGAATTTCATTGCCTTTGTTGGTTCTTACTACAAGAAATGGGGTAGAGGGGAACAGTAGCCTGGATGATGCTCCTGGATGAGAGCCTTGATCTTTGTGCTTTCCAAGCTGAGGTATGAGGGTGGTCAGGGAGAACTGGCCAATGTGAGTAGTAACTCCTTGCCTTTGACCTGTTGTTCTGCAGATACATGACACAAGCTGTAGGTCTACAAATAGAGCTGGGGACTGAATGGGAGCCAACAGAGGTGTACTTTCCAGCACAACATCCTACAGGCCTCCCTGCATCCAAGTCTCCAACTCTTGTCTCCCCAAGGAGTGAGTGGCCCGTCTGCACCATTTCAGGAGGTGAGGAGTAGTGGTTGTGCATTGAAACAGGGGTTTTCTGTGTGCTGCACAGGTATTGGGACTCCTTCAGGTTGGGCTGGCTAGGAAGCTGAAGCAATTGGAGCATAAGGATGGGGATTATGGAACTGGACGGTGCAGTGTTCAGGTCACAGGGCTTCAGAACACACTGAGGTGTCCCTGGATAGACAAAGAGATAATAAGACTAAACCACAAACTTTCTGGTTGCTGCTTTTTTGGAAAAATAAAAATCTTATGGCTACTTTAAAAATTATCACATTTAACTCACTGGGTTTTTGGTTTCTATATTTTGCCCTCTTTTCCAGGAAAGTCATCTATTTCTCTGGGTTTTCTGGTTCCTATTTGTGGGAAGCCATCCTGACACATGTCTGGGCGACTCCTGTTAAGGGTCTGAGGCTTCTGGCTGTGTCGGAATATTCCCAGCCCTTTCCTGATGAGAGAACCCATCCGTGTGGGGGTGTGACTGACCACTGACCCCGGGGGCCCAATCACTGACCCTGACCTTGGAGTGCAGTCCCCCCTCAACCTTCATTGGATGGAATTATCCCCTGAATTTCTTGTTCCCCAATAAAAGGCTACTCCCTGGCATGTTCACTCTCTCTCTCTCTCCTGCTAGCCCTGAGTAATCCTTGCTGCCCTGCTGGGCGGTTAGAGGTTGGAGCCAGAGAGGGGAGCCGTCTTGGACCTGGCAATAGAAATAAGGTAACTGAGTCTGTGTGTTTTATTTCGATCTCTTCTAACTAACTTTATGCCGAGAACCTCATTAATGAAACCATTGCACAGGCCGCATGGTAGAATTGGCGCCCAACGTGGGGCATTCTAGATTAGTTAGATTGAGTGGGAGCGCGCTATAAAGATAAGGATAAAGATAAAGATAAAGGAAGAGGTGACAATTTGGGTCACAAAAGTACCTGGAGCTATTGAAGGAAAGAGACGTTAAATTAATTAAAATGGGAAATTCAACTTCTACGGATAAGGAAATGTATCTATTTTAGACAGTATAATTAATCAGAAAGGAAAACAGATAAAGAAAGCTCAGTTATTACAATTCTTAAAGATTGTAGGTGAATATTGTCCTTGGTTTTGTGAACAAGAGTCTCCAAATTTATCTACTTGGGAGAAATTAGGAAGAAAGTTACAAAAGGTTTATTTTTCTAATGAACTACCTGGAGGCATAGAAAGTATTCAGAAAACTTGGACGGCTCTAGAAGTTTGTCTTTTTGAATATATGGGTCAAAGTTCATGGCCCCCTGAAGACCTGTTAAAAGGCTTGCAAAGGGCTATTAAGTCTATTCAAATGGAAAATTCGCCTGAGGCTAAGTTAATTCCTTTTCCCTTAGGCCGTTTAAAAACAAAGACCACGCTAAAAGCCAAACCTAAGGTTAGGAATGTGACTTTAAACTCGCAGGACCATACTAGCCAGCAGGGAGATTCTAGGGGCGGATATCATAGAGAAGAAAAAGAAGAAAGCCCTCCGGAAGAGGTAGAGGATCTTCCTACAGAGGAAAATCCGGAAGAGATTCCTAGAGGGGCTCAGAGTTCTTCTCCACCACGTGGTTTAGAAACCCAAATTCAAAATGACGATAGTACAGAGTCTGACCATGACTTGCAATCTGAGGGAGAAGAATCAGACATGGAAATTCAGGACTTACAGAGGAATCTTAACAGGCTGCGTTTAACACCGCCTGTCCAGGCTATTCGAATTCGGCCGGTACCTGCTAAAAGGACAAAATTTAACAGGTACGCTGGGTTAACAATGACTTTTCTTACCCCGTTCCAGCGAGGTATTAAGAAAGCACAGGAAGATGGGGAGGATACTAGCGGTTTTCAACTTTTTCCAGTTTTTGAGCAAGTTAATGAACAAGATCAGAGAGTTAGAGTTCATGCTGTAATCCCATTTAAAACCATTAAGGAACTAAAAAGTGCATGTGAGACATATGGTCCAAATTCGCCTTTTGTACAGAGCCTGATAGAAAATATTTGCTCACAACCCCTTCCTCCTAGAGATTGGATTTCTTTAGCCAGATCTTGTCTGAGCAAAGGAGATTTCTTACTTTGGAGGACTTACTGGACTGATTTCTGTACTGAACAGGCAGAAAAGAACAAAAGACAGGATATAGAAACGCCAGTAGAAATGTTTCTAGGGACAGGTGAATTTACTGACCTAGAAAGACAGTTAAATTATGATTTTGTAGTGTACAATCAAATAACTGATTGTGCAAAATGCGCCTGGAGACAAATTGTCTCCAAGGACCAGTCCAATTTAGTTCTTACCAAAATCAGGCAAGGTGCGAGTGAACCTTACTCAGATTTCGTAGCCCGGTTGTACCAGGCTGCAAACAGGTCAATCGGGGACTCGGGAGCGAGTGAGTTCATTGTTAGGCAATTGGCATTCGAAAACGCAAATAAATACTGTCAGGATATTCTCAGACCGCACCGTAAAAAGGGAACAATCTCTGAGTTTATTAGCTTATGTTCTGACATAGACTCTACTCATTTACAAACAGTGGCCCTAGCTGCAGCAATAAAAGAAACCTTGAAAACCCTGGATTTAGTACAAAAACCCCGCAGAAAATGTTACATTTGTGGGAGAAATAATCATTTTGCGCGGGAGTGTCGCATGCGCAATTTTAAGTTCAGGGCTCCATCTACTGGTGATAATAGATATTGCAGGACTCAACCCCACGTGGCGAGTCAAGATGGCACGGATCAGCCCGCCTTCTCGCCATCATTTCCGCCTGGCCGGAACACAAACTTCCGGTCGGCCCGCCCCCGGGCCGAAAATGAGGAAGTAGGTGGTCGCGCAATGTGACGTCATCGCGCCGACCATGGGGGCCGCCATCTTTAATTTTACAGGAGCGAAACGAACAGTTTCCGTACAAACCCCTAATGATTTTCAAGGCTTTTAAGAGATACTAATCAGCTGAAGCCATCCTTAAAACTAACTACTTCTAATTTAAGTCCCTTATTTCAGATATTACAAGGAAATCCCTCTCCAACCTCTCCACGTCAGCTAACCTTAGAGGCTAGAATGGCTTTAAGGAAAGTTGAACATGCAATTAAAAATGCACAGCTTACTAGAGTTGATCCTAAAGAAATAGTGTATTTATTAATATTTCCAACTGAGCATACCCCAACAGGAGCCATATGGCAAAGATTAGGAGTTATTAAGTGGATTTACTTATCCCACTCTCCTCAAAAGACATTAATTCCTTTTCATGATTTTATAGCTCAATTAGTAATTAAAGGTAGAACTAGGATTTTACAATTAATTGGATCTGAGCCTGATACCATAATTATTCCATTTTCTATTCAACAGACTAATTGGCTTTTTCAAACTTCTAGCTCATGGCAGATAGCTTTTGCTGATTTTCCTGGCCAGATAGATAGCCATTATCCTCGTGATAAGATTATACAATTTGCATCATTAACGTCACTTATTTTTCCAAAGATTATACGTGCACATCCTATAGATGAAGCTTTATCAGTGTTCACGGATGGTTCTAACTCAGGTAAAGCAGGTTTTTATAGTCGTGTTCACACAGAGGTAATACAAACTTCTTATACTTCTGCCCAAAGAGCAGAGCTTCAAGCTCTGATTTGTGCCTTAAATTACTTTTCAAATGAGCCTATTAATATTTATTCTGACAGCTTATATGCAGTCGGAGTTACTAAAAATATTGAAACTTCAATTATTGGGTATACTTCATCACAAGAGTTATTTGAGTTATTTCATAATTTACAAAAGACAGTGCTAATGCGAAAGTACCCATGTTTCATAGGGCACATACGGGCTCATACTAATCTTCCAGGACCCTTAGTTTCTGGTAATGACAAGATTGATAAATTAGTAGCTTTTTGTCAACAGATGTCTTCATATGACTGTGCACTAGCTTCCCATTCCTTGCATCATCAAAATGCTTCTAGCTTACGTAAAAAATTTAATATTACTAGAGAACAAGCTCGTCAGATTGTAAGCCAATGCCCTAAGTGTGTTATTCACACTCCATCTCTGCCATCAGGGGTAAATCCCCGTGGATTAAAACCAAATCAAATATGGCAAATGGATGTAACTCATATTCCTCAATTTGGTAAGCAATGTTATGTGCATGTCATAGTGGACACTTATTCTAGATTTATTTTTGCCACAGCACGTACTAAGGAAAATACTCAGAATGTAATTTCTCATTGCCTAGCAGCTTTTTCTGTTTTAGGGTGCCCTATGCAGATTAAAACAGATAATGCTCCAGCTTATGTAAGCTCTTCTTTTCAACAATTTTGCCAAGAGTTTAAAATTAATCATAAAACAGGAATTCCTTATAACCCTCAAGGCCAAGCCATTGTGAAACAAGCTCATTTATCTATTAAGCTTCAATTACAAAAATTAAAGGGGGGAAATAGGTTTGTGACTCCCCAAAATAGGAGCCCCTATCCAGAAGGAGGAGATATCGGAAAAGGATGAAGAAAGACCAGATTGACCCAGCCGAAAAGCTGATTTCATGGGAAGACGTGAAGAAGCTAACCCGAATACTTCAACACCTAGGAGAGAACAGGACCCCAGTGATGATGGTAGCAACAGTAATTGCCCTGTTGGGCTGTCAGGTAAAGGGGGATCAAGTAGACACTTACTGGACATATTTCCCAGATCCACCCCTGGTACACCCAGCTGTGTGGACTGGAGAATCTATTCCAGTATTTACTAATGACTCATTCATGATGGGAGGATTTACAGATACTCATATTACTCCCAATCATGTGACTAGATTTAATTATTCTGGCTACAGTGCCCAATTACCTTTGTGTTGGTCACATGATAAACATGCTGGCTGTCTAAAAGTATCATTCGAAGAAAAGACAGCGATTGGTAGACATAGACTGACAAATAATTCTATTTATGGAGACTTAAGACCTTATACTAGATCAGTAACTAAGATGGGACTTTCCCATAACAAGCCAGTCATTTCTGCAAAACCTCCACGGATGCCCCACTGTCCAAATAGTTCTACAATTGAGATTGGCACTTTTCCTAGATGGATGGATTGTGTAAATACCTTTCCTGTACAACATAAGGTGTCTAAAGATAGTGGGTATATTTTAGACTGGTCTCCAAAAATTGATAAAAGACAATTACGAAGAAATTCTGCTATGACACCTGCAGGATTTGTTAGTAATATTTTGACTTATAGTAAAGGAGGTGTTCAGAAAGATATTTGGCGTTTAGTTTCTGCCTCAGAATTCTTACATTTTACAGATAAACCTTTACCAAAATTTGTTGGCAAGAACTGTAAAGAGGGATCTTGCTATGGCTTACGAGCCTGTGTCCAATCTCCTTATGTTTTAATTATTGGAAATGTAAAAGTTAAATGGATAGATGACAGATATATTGTTACTTGTAATAAATGCAACCTAACCAATTGTATTACTAGGTATAATGGAGGAAAATGAGTGCTGATACTTCATCAGCCCTCTTTTGTTTTATTACCTGCTAATATTTCAGAGCCATGGTATGCTGATACTGGTTTGCAAGTCTTGCAGCAAATTCATGCCCAGTTAGCAAGACCAAAACGTGCTATTGGAGTTATAATTGTTGGTGTTTTGGCGCTAGTCTCCTTTATTGTCTCAACTGTCTCTGCATCTCTGACATTGTCTCAAAATATTCAGCATGCCAAATTTCTTAATAATTTAGCTCAAAATACTTCCAAGGCTCTGCGTAATCAAATAAATATTGATGAAAGGATTGAGACTAAACTAAACGCCTTAGAGGCGACTGTTATAGACATAGGTAATGAACTTTCAGCCTTAAAATTTAAGGAAAGGCTTAAATGCCATGCCAATTATAAGTATGTTTGTGTTACAGCTGCCAAGTACAATGCTTCTCTCTGGGATTGGGAGAAGGTTAAAAACCATTTATTAGGTATTTGGCAAAATAGTAATAATAGCTTGGATATTCTGGAACTTCATCACCATATCCAAGACATTCAAAATAATAGAGCTGATTTTTCAGATCCTTCTTCTCTGGCAAACCAAATATTAAAGGAGTTGAATGGATTCAACCCTGGAAATATTCTTAAACACTCGGCCTGGTACATTATTGGATTATTCTCTTTGCTGTTAATTTTCTTTTGTGTTGTAATTATAGGATGACGAGTCTTCGGAACAAGAATACAGAAACTCCAAAGAGTGAACCGCCGCCTCATTTTTAAGAATAGAAAGGGGGAATATGTGGGAAGCCATCCTGACACGTGACTGGGCGACTCCCGTTAAGGGTCTGAGGCTTCTGGCTGTGTCGGAATATTCCCGGCCCTTTCCTGATGAGAGAACCCGTCCGTGTGGGGGTGTGACTGACCACTGACCCCGGGGGCCCAATCACTGACCCTGACCTTGGAGTGCAGTCCCCCCTCAACCTTCATTAGATGGAATTATCCCCTGAATTTCTTGTTCCCCAATAAAAGGCTACTCCCTGGCGTGTTCACTCTCTCTCTCTCCTGCTAGCCCTGAGTAATCCTTGCTGCCCTGCTGGGCGGTTAGAGGTCGGAGCCAGAGAGGGGAGCCGTCTCGGACCTGGCAATAGAAATAAGATAACTGAGTCTGTGTGTTTTATTTCGATCTCTTCTAACTAACTTTATGCCGAGAACCTCATTAATGAAACCATTGCGCAGGCCGCATGGTAGACCTATTGTGCATAAATATTATATCTAAAACTTGGATCTTTTCTCTTCCCCAGATTCTATATTTTTTTATATTTACATCTCTCTCAAAGCCTCAATGTCATTCAAAGGACAGTTGAGCATGACATTCCTCACCAGCTAAGGGAGATTTTCAATAGTAATCACCTTACATGGAGCCAGGAAGAGAGAACTACTAATGGGACTTGCAGAGGACTGTGATGTGGTGGCACATAATGCAGTTCCCAGGCAGAGTTCTGAGGACTGCCTTTGGATCCTGATCTCATGATAGATGGCTGTGTTTTCTTCATTCATTATAATTAGCTCATTGAAGTGAAAGGGAGGCTAGGCATTATATCTGTATAAAATGTTTTGTGAAAATTAGTATTAGTCATCTCAACATCAAGGCTTCAATTCTTTTTGCTCTTTATCTTTTTTATTAAAAACCTTGTTTTTAAAGTGTGCTACTTTTTTACTATTTTTAAAAATTTTTTACCTTTAAAAACTATTTTTAGCTGTAGATGGACACAATGCTTTTATTTTATTTAGTTTTTTTCAGTGGTGCTGAGGATGAAACCAGTACCTCACACATGCTAGGTAAGCATTCTACCAGTGAGCTATACCCCAGTCCCTGTTATGCTATTTTGCTAGTTATAATTTTTGTGTTCTTGTGTTTTTTTTCTTTGTGGATTGAACCTAGTTCCTTGTGTTATTTTTTATTTTGAGACAGATTCTCACTAATATGCTTGGGGTCTCACTAAGTTGTTGAGGCTAGTTTTGAACTTGGAATCCTTCTGTATCACCCTCTCAAGCCTCTGGGATTATAGGCATGAACCACTGTATCCTGTTGCTAGTTAACATTTTTAAATACATTCATGCTATGGCAAAGAAAAACGTTTCACATTTTTTCAACACAAGTTTGTGTGTGTGTGTGTGTGTGTGTTTAATCTCAAAGTACTGTGTTCTTTAAAACAATAAGAGAGATAACTTAGTTTTGGTTAAAAATTAAGAAACTGCATAGTGTTCCAGTAAGAATATCTGAAAATATTTTTCTCAAAACATCAGTAATGAACTATATCTCTGCAGATCTTCACACAGTGTGTAACTGATGCTACTCCTGCACCTCTTGGTGATTCAAAGGTTGACAATGGTTCCAGGACTTCAGAAAAACAGAAAAAGAAGGCAAATTTGACTGATGAAGAGACTATGGAGAAATTAAGTATGTTACCTACATTTCAGATTATTCATGAATTAATATTTCTTAAATCATTTGACCCAAGTCTGAGGCTATAGCTCAGTAGTGTAGAGCACTTATCTGGTATGTGCAAGGCGGATGGTTCTATCTTTTGCATTGCAAAAAAAAAAAAAAAAGAAAGAAAAGAAAACATACAGTTGGATTGTAATATATACCTTTTATTTTACCTTAAAATAGAAAGAAAAATAGTTTTCTTATAGGAATAATTGCTTCCATTAAAAATGTAGTGAGATGGGTATGGTGGCACATGACTATAATCCCATTAATTTAGGAAATTAAGGCAGATGATTTCAAGTTCAAGGTCAGCCTGGGTAACTTAGTGAGAACCTTTCATAAAATAAAATATAAAAAGTGCTGGGGATATAGCTCAGAGGTAAAGTGCCCCTAAAATCAACCCTCAGTACCACCCAAAAACAGTGAAGGCACAGTTATATTCATTTTGTTTGTCATGGTATTTGAAACATATTAGGTATTGATAGTGAAGTCAGTCCCTTTGGGAGCAATACTTCTTTCCTGAGAAACAAATCTAAAGGATATGAACATGGGTGTAGTTGGAAACCTTATCAAAGAGGTTTGTCCTAACCTATAGCTTTTCAAAATAGAAATGTGTAGTCATAAGATATATTCCAAGGGAAAAACCTTTTCTTTGTCTCTTTTAATTCATTTACTGTCAGTGGCCTGAATCCAGCATTATAAATAATATAAAGAGTTCCAGGAACGGAGTAACAATAAGGTCTGCTTACAAGGCTCCAGTAACTATAGTTATAAAGAACAATGTGACCTAGAAGGCTCAAGGAAAAGTACTTTATAGGTGGGTTGTTATAAGCACACTTACATGTTCAACATTTATTTGTTCTTGATTTCTCAGTGCTTTCCAATATGAAACTGCTTTGACTGTGGTGTCCTATAGATAGTCTTTCTCTTAGGAGAGCTGCTGCTTTAAAAGAATAAACCAGAATAGTAGTTGTGACACTATTCATTTGTGACCTTTAGTTATCACATTCCCTATCTTTATGCCCTTATCTTCTTGGCTTGTAGCTTACTAGCTAACTCGAGATGGAGTTCCTACATAAGATTAGTCATGAGAGTTTCCTTGATATGTCTGTGTCTACTTTGGTCTAGAGTAAGTGAAAATTTAATGTGATTTTCTTATGTTTTGACTTACTATTTATAAGAATTTACATTGTGATTTTATATCCAACCTCCTAATTTTACCATTTCTTGGCCATGATGTTGAACATTCCTAAAATAGATACACGATTAGTTAGTATTAGAGTAATCCATACAGTAGGAGGTGGTTTCCTAAGTATGTGGAAAGGAGATATACTGGAATAGTCAGAAAAGCCAGTTAGGGTTATTCATTTTTCTATCATTTATTTATTATTACTAATAGTAGCTTCATAACTTATCACTAATGTGTAATACAGGTACTGGAGAAGACAAATGGAGTGAGGAATTTCCTATGAATTGCCAAGTTTTTGTTTATTTTGGTCCTGGGAACGAACCCAGGGGTGCTTCACCATTGAGCTACACCCCAGGCCCCCCTTATTTTTGTTTTGAGACAGGGTCTCACTGAGATTCCAAGATTGGTCTTGAGCTTGTGATTCTTTTGCCTCAGATCCTGAATAACTGGGATTACAGTCATGTGCCACCTCACACTGCTGGAATTGCCGTTTCTACATTGTTTTGTTTCAAACAAATTATTGTTGAAACTTCATGTGTTTGAAAACCACTGTTTTAAAAATCAGTAGTTTATTAAAAAGGATTAATGATTCCAAATTAATTTGTATTTTAAATGCTTGACTAAGCTTTGCATGTTGGTTTTGTTTAAAATAGGAACTATTGTGAGCATCAGTGACCTTAATACAAAATATACAAGACATGAAAACAGTGGACAAGGGTAAGTGTTTATGATTGTATTGTCATAATGTTCACTACTTACTGGATATTCAGAGTGAGATCCATTTTTCCACCTGAAATTGAGTACTCACTGTATTCTATGAGTGGTACCCTAGGGGATTTGTGTAAACACAGTTGTTAAAAACCCTCCTTGTTAGCAATGACTTTACATCTTGTATCTTCTTGAATGTTATTTCTCATAGATGGCAAGGGATGATTAGATGGAAAAATTACACATGACATAATTAAGAGACAATTTTACTGCAGGATGATAGGCCATAAAAGCATTGATTTGGGGTTGGGTATGTAGTGAAGTGTAGAGAGCTTGCCTAGGATACACGAGGTCCTGGGTTCCATCCCTGGCATTGCAAAAACAATAGCAAAGCAAAGCAAAAACCCATATATTTAGCTTCTAGGGGGTGGTACACACCTATAATCCCAGCAACTCAGGAGGCTGAGTTAGCCTCCTTGCAAGTTTTCAGCCAGCCTCAGCAATTTAGTTAGATCCTAAGATTAAAAAGGACTGGGGAGTAAGATTTGGGGTAAGGCGCACCTGGGTTCAATCCCCAGTTCTATCAATGAGTATTGATCTTTGAGTCTGCCACTCTGATTTTGTTTAGTAATTTAAAGTATACTAAGCTCTTTCCTCTATTGCTTGAGAGCAATGTTATTAATCTGTAGAAAATGTTCTGTGAATTTAGATTGATTTAGTAGAATGTAGAATGAGAATTTTTAGAAACTTAAGAATTTCTTTTTAACAACTTAAGTTTAACACTAGTTTTAATAATAATAAAAATATTGAAAATCACCTGAATATTTTGAACATGATAATAATAGATGTTATATATTGAATAATTAATAATGAATGAAATAATACATATGTATATGGGTAGATATCAGAAATCCAGGTGAATTTACTTATTTATTTGTTTATTTGTTTGTTTGTTTGTTTTAGGTACTGAGCTGCCTCCCCAGCCGTTGTAAGGGCATGTGCCACCAAATATGTCACAGGCAGATAAATTTTGAAAGCAAATTGCAGATAAATACATAAATAGAAACTTGATGGTTAAAAGTATAGAAAAGTGAATGGAAATTATGCACATCAAATGCAGGATAAACACCAAATACAGGTGGTCATTGGGTGAACGAAGACTGCCATAGGATAGGACATACCAGGAATCTTAAGTTTACTTGCAATTCTTTGTTTCTTTAGCAGGAAACTGTATTCCTGAGTCTATGTTATTAATTATTTATGTTTTTCCCTATATTTCTGTAGGTCTGAAATATTTCAAATAAAAGTTTTGGTTACAACGATTGCCTCCTCTTTTCTCTTTCCTTTTTCATTTAAGATGCTAAATCTTAAGTGTTCTTTGATCCTTCTGCAATTGTGAGAAGGGCAAAGTCTTTGGATATTATAAATGGGTGTGATTTAGAAGTCTTAATTCTGATTGTGTCTTTTTCCCCTTAGGTTTTCTGGCACAGTTTTACTGCTATTGATGTGGCTCTGGGTCAAAAGTTAGCAACTTCTTCATACTTCTAGATGTATATTAGCTTTTCTTTTAGGAGAAAAACTAGATAAAGATAAGCATAATCAATAGGAATGTATTTTTTAAAGTTGGATATGTTGTAAGAATTAATCTATATAATTTTATACCATTCTCACTTTAGGGGGAACAAATAAGGCATTATATCATGAATAAGCAAATATTTTAAAAAGTATTTTCCCAGTTCGGAGTGAAAAAAGGATTAATTCCTGGCACTGGGCTGAGATTAGGTTGGCTAATCAACTTCAAAAAAAAATTGGAAAATATTTAGGGTCCAGGTAGTGGAAAATACTGTGCATAGTCAGTGTGCAAGTAAAAAGACTACTCATTGGTCAGTTATAATCTCACTATGTAATAATATCATGTGTTACTACAAATTATTAGCTGCTTGGTGTTTGTTACTTTCTAAGAGAATCAGGAAAACCACTGATTTCTTTTTCAATTCCGTCTCCATTATAGGTTGCTATTAAACAGATTAATTTACAGAAACACCCACAGAAGGAACTGATACTTAATGAGCTCTTGGTGATGAAAGAATTAAAGAATCCCAACATAATTCACTTCTTAGGTAAATATGTTTGAGGTTCTTTTAATCATTGGGATAAAAACATGGAAGTTTGTAGTTTGATGGAGGCTAGCCACTTTGAAGTGTCAATACTGAAAAGGTCCTTTTGCTACAAGGATATTTCTTGGCTAGTGAGAGAAGGCAGCTAAATGAAGGATATTGCTGATCTTGTGCATATTCATGCAAATGATCAGATGCAGAAACATTAAGGAATGATCAGCTGAATTTCATATCTTAACCCACAGAGGTGACTACACACATTTCTGAAATGTTTAGATCAATTTTTATTTCAAATGCTATTCTAGGTAAATTGTACATGTTCATTAGAAGCTCTTGTAGACCACGTGCAGTAGTGTAAGCTTGTAATCCCAGCAGCTAGAGAGGCAGGAGGATCATGAGTTCAAAGTCAGCCTCCACAATTTAGCATTGGCCTAAGCAACTCAGTGAGACTCTGTCTTAAATAAAATACAAAATGGGGCTGGGGATGTGGCTCAGTGGTTGAGTGCCCCTGAGTTCAATCCCTGGTAACCCCCTCCAAAAAAGATACCTCATGTAGTTTAGAAATTGAAGTTTTGTTTATCTGTTTTTTTAAAAAAGACAGAATGGAAAATTAAGTATATAATTCAATTTTTGAAAAGAGTGATTGATTACACATATGAATGAAAGACCACTAGTAAAAAATTACACAAGTGGTTTTATTATACGGTTACAGGTAATTTTATTTCTTATATAAATTTGTTTAGGGTGGGGAATTATAATATATTTTGAGGTGTTATCCCTAATTATGGGGTCTGCATTAATGGAAATAAATTTTCAGGTACATTTGACTGCTTTTTAAAATAATATTTCAAGTCAGCATGGAATGCTATTTAAGATAAGCCACAGGGTTTGGAATTATGAGAACTTGACTTCAGATGCTGATTCTGTTACTTACTATGTAATCTTAGATGAGTTACTTAACCTCTCCAAGCCTGTCTATGTACATGCAAAACAAGATCAATAATCCCTAAGTTGTAGGGTTATTTTTGTTGGAAAACTTCAAAATATACACCTAGACTACTATTATGGGCAAACTATGACTTCCAAATCATAATGAATATCATAATGACCCTCGAACATTTTTTGTACTGTGACATATTAACTTTCCAATTTTCTTCTTTGCTCCTAAACTATCAGCTCTGTTGTTGTTTTATCAATATGGTGCTAAATATTTGAACTTGAACGTAGAGTGTCAAATGTTTAATAAAATAGAATGGAAGTTTTGTATGTTCTATTTTTAGTCACCTGGTAGGAAGATGATTTGCTTGTAGTAAGGGAGTATCTTGCTGGTGGGCCACTGACTGATGTTGTTACAGCAACTTGCATGGATGAGGCACAGATTGCTGCTGTGTACAGAGAGGTGAGTTTCTGTTCTTTGGGATAAAGTAGGGGGATGTGGGGTTAGCAAGAGATGATTAAAAGGAAGATTTTTCTACAAGGGTAATTTTTATTGTACACATTCTCTGTAAGTTATCTCATCTTGTTTTATCTCAGATGCGAATTTCAGCCCTTCATATGTAAGTTGCCTTGGGAATGAGTTATAGACCCTATTTTATTTTTATTTTTTTGCAGTATTGGGGATTGAATCTAGGGGTATTTACCACTGAGCTATATGCCCAGTGTATTATTATTATTATTTTATTTTGAGACAGTCTTAAAAGATGCCTAGGCTGGCCAGGAACTTGTGATCTTCCTATTTCTGCCTCTGGTGTAGCTGGAGTTACACACATGCCCAGTTAAGGCCTTTGAAGAACAAAAATCATTGACAAATCTCATTATACTCATCACAATAGTTTATCATCCAGTTGGGGCACTTCTGAGAATTAATGGGGGTATGACTAAAAATATGCCACTCAGCTAGGTGTGGTGGTGCATGCCTGTAATCCCCATCACTCAAAGCCTGAGACAGAAGGATTGCAAGTTCAAGGGCAGCCTCAGCAATTTAGCAAGGCCCTAAGCAACTTAATGTGACCCTGTCTCAAAATTAAAAATAGAAAGGGCTGGAGATGTAGCTCAGAGGTAAAGTCTCTTCATGCTAAATCCCCAATATCCCTCCTCTTGCACCCACCCCTGCCTGGATACTAGAATTATCACAGAGAAAGCAAGACATAGGTCTAACTTTAAGATCATTAAGTCTGCTTCTGGTTTCATTGAAGGTGAAGAAATTGGTTGTTTCTTCATATTTTTTAATGAATTTCCAGATGTCCTTTTTCTAAGCTAGTAGAATCTTCCAAATTGCCTAATTCTCAGCCAAAAACAAGTGTTCCATCTGTCCCACTGTAACTTTTTCTATAGAGGAGACTAGGTTAATGATTTGCTTTTTGTCATTGAAACAGATCCTACTCTGTCCTGATATCACAGCGATCATTGTCATAGTTGACAAAATTTTGTGATAGACTATTGTATAATACACAGTGAATTATAAACTTTCTATACTACATAGTCAATTAATTTTATTCAGATAACATTCTTGAAAATTTATTTCTAAGTTGTGTTCTGCCTAGGAAGGAAGGAAATAAGAACTCTTTCATAGTTTTCAACATTATATCAAATATATACATTTAAACAAAATTTGCTTTCACTTTGAATAAGAATATATATATATATATATATATATATATATATATATATATATATATATATATATATATATAAATGCTCCTAACTTTCAGTTGATAAATCCAATGCCCAGAATGTTAAAAAATAACTATGTCAAGATTGCCTAAGTATGTAAGAGGAAGAATTATGATGAGGTTGCAATTGCTGATTGCAGATCACTGGAAACAATGGTATAAAACAAAATGGTACAGCCATTTTTAAGGAGAATGTGCCAGTTTCTTATAAAACTAAACATACTCTTTTAAGATCCAGCAACTGGGGCCTGGGGCTGTGGCTCAGTGGTAGAGCACTCGCCCGGCATGAGTTGAGGTACTGGGTTTGATCCTCAGCACCACATAAAAATAAAATAAAGGTATTGTGTCCACCGACAACTAACAAAATACATATATATATATATATATATATATATATATATATATATATATATATATATATTCAGCTACTGTACTCCTTGGTATTTTACACAAATGAATTGAAAACTTGAATGAATTGAAAAACCTACGCAAATATTTACTGTACTCCTTGGTATTTACACAAATGAATTGAAAACTTGAATGAATTGAAAAACCTACACAAATATTTACTGTGTCTTTATCCAACATTGTCAAAATTTAGAGGCAATTGAAATGATCTTCAGTAAATGAATGGATAAATAAACCATGATATATCCTATGGAATATCATTTAGCACTAAAAATGACCTATCAAGCCACAAGTAGACCTGGAACAACCTTAAATGCATATTACTAAGGGAAAGATGCCAATTGGAAAAGGGAACATACTACATGATTCCAACTATGTGACATTTTGGAAGAGCCCAAATTATAAAGATATTAGAAAGCTCAGAGCCAGGTGTGCAATCTCAGCTCCTTGGGAGGATCAGTAGCTGCCAAGGGTTAGTGGAAAGTGGGGTAAATAAATAGGAAGAGCTCAGGGAATTTCTAGAGTAGTGAAACTATTCTGTATGCTGTAGCAGTGGATTTATAGCATTATGCATTGGTCAAAACTCTCAGAACTATACAATGTGAGGACTGAGTCATAATGGAAACTATGGACTGAAGTTACTTTTAATGTGTTGATATTGGTTTCTGAATTGTAACCAATGTCTCACTTTAATGCAAGGTGCTAATAATAGAAGATATGGGGAAAAGGGGAACAAGAGATGGAAAATGTGCTTTCCACTAGATTTTTGGTAAATCTATATTCATCTAAATATACATATATTTAAATTGTAATATATAAGTGCTTATTAAATATATATATATATGTTTATTTATATTTATATTAAATATGTAAACAGATATATATTTATATGACTTAATGACATTCCACTCCTGAAATTCTCTTGATATAACAGCATTCTAGAAGGACAACTTCATCACTCACAGCCACATAGATATAAGGAAATTCCAAAATGGTAGTTTGCCGCAGTCTCTCTGGGCACAAAGCCTTGTAGGTTCAAACAGCAACTCTTTATTCCCGAACTCTCACGGGCACTCTACCCACACTACCTGGGAACACACTCCCTCAACCGGGCTCCGCACGCCAATTCTCCCCAAACCCCACAGAACTCAACGGGAACTCCTAAGTAGCGGCTGCCCGAGGCAGCAGGATCTGCCCTAATCCCAGCAGGATCTGCCCTAATCCCAGAGCAGGGTCACCTTTCAACCATTCCCTCTAGCAAAATGCCAGGCGTCATTCCGACTAAACTGTGGCTCTCAATAGTAGTTGAAAAGGCTATGGAATTGCCTGGGCATTACTGGCAGAAAAACATGAATGGAAAAGTAAAAAAGCATCCCAATGCTAACACACAACAGGGTAGGAGAAGGAAGAATAGAAGTTCATTGGATTAGACAAAGGGGAATGAAGGGAAGGGAGGGGAGATGAGAATAGGAAAGACAGTAGAATGAATTGGACATGACTTTCTTTTGTTCATATATAAACACACAACCAGTGTAACTCCTCACCATGCAAGAATAGGAAGTTGTACCTCATATATGTACATGTCAAAATACATTTACTGTCTTGTATAATTTAAAAGAACAAATAAAAAGACTAAAAAAATAAAGAAAAAAAGAAAAGCATCCCAAGATAATAATTATGTTAAAAAAAAAACTGTAAAATAACACAAATGGGCTATGGCAAATTGATAGTGATAATTGCTATTATGTTACCGGGTTAATGAGTGGCTTCCCTGTGGTTCCCACTGTTCTAACTCCCTGGGGGCAACTCAGTGAGAGCCAAAAAGCCCAGTGGCCTGGGGCTACTTACATGCAACCAAAGCAATTGCCCTTGAAGTTTGGGCTTATTCAAAAGGTACAGACTGGAAACATAGCAATCACCAGAGGTGCTTCCAGTTAAAATGCAGAGCATAGGTCAAGAGTCTACTTGCACACTCAGCCACCCAGCAAGCATGATTTATTAATTCCTTTTAAGAGGTCCTCGCTGGAGATGCACATAGGGTCAATTGAAACCTCTGGTCTTTAAGAACTCCCAATCTTGTCTCCCCAGGACCAGAGGTCTCCCAAGCTGTGACATTTCTCATGATGCAGAGGTAGGCTAACCACAGAAGGGACTGGAACAGCACTGAAAGTTCTCCAGAAAACTTGAGCATATGGTCCCCAGGTTCCCTTCCACAACACAGTTCCTGGACAGCAGGAGCCAGTTCCCCACCCCTCAAACCTGCCCAGTACAGAGTTCACTTAGACTGACCTTTGGGGTCAAAGAATTCCTTTCTGACTGTCCCCTGTCTCACCCCAGAAGCAACAAGCATTTCAGATAAAGGATCTATGATTCACAGGGCAAGTGGACTCATTTCTGAAAGTTTCCACTTTATGAATGAAATGGTATTGACAGCTTGGAGGACCAAGAACAGGGGACAATGTAATTATCTCTGAATGTATCTAAACAATGCAAGTTAGATTCGCAAGCATTTTATTAAAAAGAGGAGGGAAGTTACTGGAAAATATTGAGATGGTTACTGCCATCCCTTTATTTATCTAATTACTTATTCATTTTTATTAATTGACCATGTTTACTTGGTTAATGACTTTTTTTCATTTCTCATGCTGCCTTTTGGTTTTATTTTGGTTTGTGTGAAAACAGCCATAGTAGGCTTTCAGATGTTCATTTGCAGATTCAGAGCCTATAAAATGATGTTTTTTCCACATAAGAAAAGGAAGAGGGAAGGAAGGAACAGGTCAAGCTCCTATTGCAGAGGGTCATTTTATCTGATGAAGACCCCATAGGGCAGGGAACAGAGAGGCACAGCAGGCTTAACATAGAGGAGCTCCACAAGAAGAAGAGCACCTTAAACTCTGGGTTTGTTCTTTTAAGAACTTGCTCAACAGGAGAAGCCTCAACCAGAGTGTTGTCCAGGAGCCAAAGCTCAGGGCTGGGAGCACCTTATGTGGTCTGGCTCCAGAATCCTTGCTACCACCCACCAGGGACCAGGAAAGCCAGCCCAGGAGAATGCTGAGCACAACTTTCACACCTGCTCATCCCCACCTTCCAGCTGCAAACCACCATGTGCCTCTAGACCAAAGCACAACACCAGGGCAAGGGCCAGAACTCTGCTCTACAAGGGAAAGCCTGACTAGGAACTTAGGGAAACCCATGGCAGGTGAATCAGATCCTGTGACCCTTTCGTCCTTAGTCACAAAACAGCAAATACTCTTTTTCCCCACCCACCTTTACCCCTACAGCCCCAGGGCTCAGGGGAGAAAACCCTACCTGTGAATAAAAGGAGCTCAGAATCTTCTCTGGATCTCTCTCAGAGTCCACTGAAGAGGTTAGCATATGTTACTGGGAGCCAGGACAGCTGCACAACTCTCCTGTGAAACAGGATCTCATGGGTTTGGGGGGTCTTTTGTGATGCCTCATCAATGCATGAGATGACCTGTCTACAGGTAACAGAAGGCTAAGAAATGTCAGGTGAAACCTGGTACATGTAGATATGATTTTCAACTTTTTAATGTTGTTTTAGTGGATGCCTGGCTAATTGGGAATCAAGATCTTAACAGATGAAAGCCCAAAGAAGGTAAGTGACTTGTCTAAGAACACACATCTGTAGACAAACCTGGAAACAGAACTCAGGGATTCATATGCTCTTTCCCCATAACCACACATCCTTGCTTAGAACAAAAAGAGCAAACAAAGTAAAATAAAATTAAACAAAGGCTAGGGATATAGCTCTGTGGTAAAAGGGTTGCCTCGCTGGTATGAGGCCCTGGGTTCAATTCCCAGCAAATATAATGATAATAATAATAATAAAATTTAAAAATTAAAATAAATTTATGTTGAATTGCAAAATAATAGGAAAGAAGACTAAAATCCAGAGGCAATACTTTCCTGGCCAATCAGGGGTACTTTGTGGTTTCAGCTAAGAGTTCTGAGCTGGGGATGTATTGGGAATTGTCTCATTTCCCAACCCAGCACACAGTAGGACAACTAACAATGCATTCTAGTAATCAATCCTGGTGACACTGAGTAAGCCCTAATATTCAGAGTCTAACAGATTGAAGGGACTTCAAGTCCATTGTGCAGATGAGAAACATAAGGTACAGGGAGAGAAAATGACCTTCCCAGAAACACCCAGCTGGCCAGGGGCACAGCTGAGGCTGGATCCATCACTCACTCTTCATCAGTGTGGGATTCCCAGGGCACAGGACACATCCCAAGGGTAAGGATAGAGATATGTCTAATATGTCAAAACTTACACATGTGAAGGGATGTGGAAGTATAATGAATGGGAAAGCAGAGGAAAACTTTCTTTGGTCCAAATCAAAGGTGGTATATCTGCCCAATGTAATAAAACAAAGTAGCAGCTAAAAAGAAAGAGGTGGCTAATGTGGATTACATTCTGATGGACTGCTGAGTGATAAGGGGTAACTTGTAGAATACTCTACAAACAGTCCTCTGTGTGTGCAAAAGTAAATGCATTAAAGAAGTCTGCAAAGATGTGCTCTAAAATGATAACAAATGTCAAAAACTAAGCAGAGGTAATGAGGATGCAAGGATTGAAGGCTGTGAGCTAAAAAAAAAAAAATTCAGCCTTATCTGGGAAGCTTTGTTTCCTCCAAGATGAATGTGTTTATTTAATATTTATGAAATAAAAGATTGACAATTTTTTAAAAGAGAAAATAGAAGTAAAATTTTAATGATTCACAAATCTATTCATTTACCAGCTAAGCAACTACAGTGTGTCAGTCATGAAATAAGATCTCCCTGCTGATATGCTGTAGAGTTGTGGTTTGGACTTATGTGGTCTGGCTCCAGAAGGAATTGCAGTCAGGGAACAGAGTAGGGAGGGAGTGAAAGTTGGAGCATGGGATCAGTGCCTGAAATGGGTGCTGAAAGTAATGGAAGGGAGCCCTATCTGGTGAATCCCAAAGTCCAGATCCCTTGAGACTGAGGATCCTGGACTTGGAGGACCTCAGTCTGAGCTGAGAGGGAAGAGCAATGGCCTATGGCCTGACCTGGGGCTGGAAGAATCACAGAATGGAGAAAGAGAAAATGCTTCCAGGCAAACTAAATAATGGACTGAAGCTGGAGAGAGAAGAAGATAGTAAGATCACAGGGCTAATGAATGAGGGCTAAGCTCAGGAGTCACAGGTGGGAAGGGAACCAAATATGGTAGGGTTTTGGGGTGATGACTAAAGTGACTAAGGTGATGAGCAGAGAGCCTCCTCTGTATTTTCAGCTGTCTCAGAGTTTGCAGATTCCCTCTACCCCACTGATGCTGCCCACCAGTTTTCCTTGAAGAGTTTTTAGTCAAGAGTTATTGTCACAGTAAAGGAATCCCATGGCAAAGATGCCCATCTTCTCATTCCTATTCAACACTAAAAAGAAAAAAAAACACACAGAAAGTAATGAAACTGTTCTTCACAGATGAAATGATTTTCCAGGTAGAATGAACAACAACAACGAAATGCTGGGGGAGAAACTCAGTGGTAGAGCAACCCTGATTCAATCTCCAGTACTGGAAAAACAACAAGAACTTCTGCTTTAGGGATGATGCTACGAGGAAAATGAAGAAATGGCAAGGCACAGACTGCAAGAAAAGATTTACAAAATGTAGGTCTTTGTGCAGTATAAAGAAGTCAATAAGAAAACAACCCAAAAGATTGGAGCAAACACATTATCGAAGACATACTGATGGCCAATAAGACATTAAAATATGTTCAACATCATTACTCATTAGGAAAATACAAACTGGACCCTTAATGAGATACCACTACTCATTTATTAGACTACAATTTATTTATTTATTTTTCAAGATAAATTAAAGGATTTAATATTATCAAAACTTGAAAAAAACGGTCATTTGTAACATGCCATTATAATTAGAACAATCAGTTTTGGGGTTACTGATACAAGGAATTTCAATACCAAGCTTAAAGCTTCCTTAAAACATAAAAATTGAGACAGTGACTTAATGCAAACATAACTACATCTGAGAAAGATACTCTTCTTGTGAATGTTAATACTCAGCTAAATATAATCACTGTCACTGTGACTTGAGCCAGACTTTTAAATCTAGATTAAGCCAACCAGGAGGAAGGCTTCCAATGGAGGAAGGAGTGAGACTCAAAGTTGGGATATCTTGAAATTCCAGGGACAATGAAGAGACCTGTTTTGGGGGAGCAGAGTTACATATCAGAACAACAGGAAAATATTTTAAAAATTATATGTTTCAAAGCATATGCGTCAGCACCTCATGGTGAGTTGAAACTTCTTTAACAGTCTGAAAACTGCATATAAATAAGAATTGAGAGCCAAGACACAACTTAGTCTTGCTGGAATGCAAGAGTATGGCTTTGCATTTTGTTCAGGGTCTCTACTAAATTGTAGGGACTTCAGAAATAATAGTCTCTTTTTAAAAAGAAATTAATTATTTATAATAAATGATTTTAGTTAAGAGATTTGACCAGGTAAAAGCTCATGAGCAGTACACTGGCTTTCAGGTTTTACCTCTCAAATATTCCTGAGAAAATGGTAAGAAAAAGGCAGCTTTCCTCACTTTCTAAAAACTCTTTTTCAGATTTTTTTCAGACTTTTATAGATTAAATACATAGGCAATATTGCAGTTAACAGACACTGAGGGACTGCTTCCCACTTAAACCAAACGGGAAGAAAACTTAGAACTATTTGCTATAAACCGCAAGGAAAATGAAGCTCAAAACTGAATTTGCTAACCGGAGGATGAAGTGTATGACCCACTTGAAGTTCCCGTTACATCATGAGTGCAATTCAATTTGGGGAAAATAGTTTAATATATCTCTCAGAAAAAAAATTGTTTATACTTTGCATCACAAACAAAACAGTGGTTATGATGTCCAACGCCATCAAGCAACTTACATTCTGTACCATACTGCTGAAAGCGAATCCAAGGCAGGGCGAACGTCCAGGATGGTGAATTGCTAGTCCTTCTTGACTTCGCCGCCATGGTAATAATCTATCATGTATCAAACGTCCGTGCCACAAAGGTTGATGATCCAATCGTGCCTGTCGAAAGGCAGCGCATACCCCATCCAGGAATGAATTCTTGTTCTTGGTGAATATTGTTTTGCTTTCCCTCCAAATCGGATCAAGGATGGACCACAAGGGCACTCCGCAGCATGAAGAGCTTCCCACTTCAAAATCTCCTTCCAGACCTGTTCATTGTTCTGATTGTGAATTTTAATGATATTATACATATCTTGCTGACTAATATCCTCATCCTTCCACTTCCACCCTTTCCTTAACATTGCATTCCAGAACATCTGTTCGGAAGGATAAACCCACTTTTTCTCTGAATCTGCTCGTGGAATGAATGACTCCTCTCTTCCCGTGGACAATGCAGAGAGCTGATCTGGAGCTGGTGTTTGATTAGGTGGTGGCATCAGATTTGAAGGATCCAGGTTCTCCTTATTCTTAGCAGCAGCGCCTGTAACAGGATACTCCACACACTCATATGCAAGATCTTGGTGAGCAGGCACAGAGTATGTTTTGCTTTCACAGGATGGACCAGAGGGTTCTGCATTCATTGGACAGCCTTTCATTTTCCCTTCATGCATTGGGCATCCTGAAGGCAGTGATGCTGTCTGGTGATCTGAAGCATTTGAGGTCTGAACTGGAACAGCAGGAGTAGAGGCTGACAAACCCATGGTTGGAATCAGTGTTGACTCCAAACAATTTTAAATTTCCAGCTGCTACTGTCCCCGCCTTCCTCTCACTGGGTCACCGATGTCGCCCCACAGGTTACAATTAAAAAAAAACAACAACAACAAATGACAGTGTCGAATGTTGGTGAGGATGTGGAGCAACTGGAATTCTCATACATTGCCGGTAGAAATTAGAAATGGTACAGTTGTTTTTGAAGACAAATTTGATAATTTCCTATAAAGTTCTACACATAGTTACCTTATGACTCGCAATGCCACTCCTAAGAATTTACCTAATAGAAATAAAAACTTATGTTCACGTGCCTGACACCAATGTTTGTAGCAGTTTTATTTATAACTTCCCAAAACTACCTGGGCACAGTGACCCACGCCTGTAGTCTCAGCAACTTGGGAGGCTGATGCAGGAGTATTGCAAATTCAAAGGTACTTCAGCAACTTAGGGAGGCCCTAAGCACCTTAGACCCTGTCTAAAAAAAATTCAAAAATAAAAATTTAAGGGGATCACTGGGGGTGGGGGGTGTTCTGGGAATGTAGCTCATTGGTTAAGTACCCATGGGTTCAATCCCTGGTACCAAAAAGCAAAACAAACAAGCAGAAAATGTTGCCAAAAACTTGATAGAATATAAAATCCTTAAATTGGTATGTGTAGAAATAATCTGTAGGGCATCCCGTACAATACTGCACAACAATAAAAGGAACTAAACTACCGATATGAGCAACAACATGGATGAATCTCAAATGCATTGTGGTAAATGAATGAAAAAGGCCACGACTCAATTTATATGTGACTCTGGAAATAGAAAAATCCAAAAAATATAGGGAGAGAAATTGACAACAAAAGATCATGAAAGGATTTTCTAGGGTAATGAAACTTGTCTAACCTTGATGATGGTGGAGAATGCAGGACAGTAATCATTTGTCAAAATCCCTAATTGTAGACTAAAAAGGGTGAATTTTACTGTTTGGAAATTATTCCTCAATAAACGACTTTCAAAAAATCCTACCATGGCTCCCAGCTTTTCATTTCATCAAAACTAAATTCCACGCTTGACTTTCTGGGCTTTTTTAATATTTTAAAAGATTTTCTTAGTTGTTGATGGGCCTTTATTTACCTACGAGTGATGCTAAGAATTGAATCCAGTGCCTCACACTTGCTAGGCAAGCACTCTACCACTGAGCCACAACCCAGCCCTGCCTTTTTAATCTTGACCTCCACGGGGTTAACTTCATTGCCCATGCCACCTGGTGCTTGAATTAGAGCCATTTCCTCATCATTACATTAACATCCTACTTTCGGGTTTCCATGCCTTTTTGCAAAGCTGTGCCTCTCACAGGCCATGCCCTTCTGTCCTCTGCCTTTCCAAAATCACACCTAGGATGCAGAGAGTGACACGTCCTCCTCACGAAACTCTCAGTTTCTTCCAGTCTGTTCCTCTACTCAGGATCGACCCCCTCTCAGAGTGTTCCTGGGTGTCTGCCAGTGTTATTCTGATTTCAGGTTGCTTATCAACACAAGTGCCAAGATGTACTCACCTCTATACTTATCCCTCAAATAACATGCAGCCTAGCACACAATAGGCTCCCCACAGGACGAATGACCACTGAGCTCTGGGGGAAGAGAGATCTGAGCTGCTTCTTAAGGGATGGGTCTGGAAGGATTCATGAGGCACCATCAAAGCCAAGGGCAGTGGAGAAAGTACAGCAAGTACAGAGTCCCAGAGGTGCAAGATGCCTCCGCACAGCTGGGTATAGGGCACATGCACTCCGCCCATGCTTACCTTGCCCTGGTAGGGGCGTTGTGTGGCGATCACTGCCAGGCCTGAATCAGCAGCAGCAAAATGAGCAGCAACAGGAGGCCCGAGGCTACATGAATGATAAAAAGACAAGCTGCCAGTTTCTCCCTGGCCCCGCCCCGGCCTCCCTGGCTCCACCCCGTCCAGTGCAGCCCCACTCGCCCACTCTTCCTCCCCTGACTGGGGTGTTAGTCCAGTACACCCAAGTGAAACCTCACTCCACCACACTGTCATTCTGCCTGTCGCTTTTCAACCTTCATTATCCCACTCTGGGGCTCTGCTAGATTAACTCCATACTCCATCCTATCCCGCCTATCTCCCTGACCCTACTCACCTTCAACCTGTCCTTCACAGGTCCTCCCTTGTGGCTTCTCCTTCTGGCCCCGCCCACATCAGCTACCCTGCTCCTTGACTGTCCCCCTGTCCTTCCCCATAACATGTGCTCTTCTCAGGGTGGGTCCTTGGGATTGTGTGGATATGCCATGCTTTTGTCCATGGAGAAGGGCATGTGTCTAATGCACAGGAAGAATATCACGAAGGTAACCAGCAGGGCACCTATAGGCACAGGGACACAAGCAGCAACAGAAAGATGTTGACGTTTCAATGACCAATACATTTATTGACTCACTTGCAATAGTAATCAAACTCCTAGGGGAGAGAAGACAGGTCTTGAGGGTCTACTGTCCTGGCTTCCATCACCCCCAAATCTAGAGACTTGGCCCAACCCAGCCCTCTAGGGTGCCTGCTTTTGGCCCTACACATGGGCTCCCATCCCCAGGAAAAACTGGCATTTCCATGGTTAGAGCACAGTTAGGACTCCATGGCTCATCAGGTCACCTGTCATGAGTGAGGTTTTTAGAGACAAAACCTGTTTGGTATCACTTCAAGCAGGATATAGAATAACTGTGGGCCTCTATTTTCTCAGATACTGAATAAGGATGAAAAGAACACACTTTCCCAACCAGTCTTTTGCACATGGAAACCCGGGCAGGTTGTGCACATAAGAGATGAGCCCTCAGAACCCAGGAAACCCTCCAACTGGGACATCCAGAGGAAGACAGGCAAAGATCCCCAGAACAGGGCAGCAGCCAGCCTAAATGTCTGGGTTTCTAATATCAGCAAGCCAGGGGATGGGGCAGGTGCTGTCTTTCCCTCCCCTGACTCCACCAGGCTTAGCACAGATGGAATGCCCTTTGCATGTCAGCACCTGTGCAAGCAAGGCCAGCTTCTCAGGACACATAAAGACAGAGGTAATAACATATGTATGTGACCAAGTATGACTGAGAGCCACTTTTAGCAGTCCCGGAAGATGGTCTTATATCCACCCCTTGTCCATTTATGATGTGAGGTTTCTGGTCCTGGCCAGGTGCCTAGTGATGGGCTGGTGAGTGGACAAGGAGGAGGAGTACACATATTCAAAAGATGTTGCACAAGGGACGTGGAAGGTCCAGAGCAGGTGGTAAAAGCAGCACTTTGGGCACCATGGCACTTGGAAGGCCCTGTTGTACATCCATGCCACATATGGCATGTTAGGGTCCTGTTCAAATGAGCTTAGCATGGGAAGAGGAGTTTTGGTCAGTGGTAGGAGCCCCTTCCTGGTGGTTGGGCATCCCCATAGCATCACTGGGCAAAAGAAAGGTGGGGAGGAAGTGGGCAGGGGAATCCCTCAGATGGGATGGCAGTCAAAAAGAAGGGGGTTTCCAGCCAGAAGAGCTCTCTATAAAGTGTTACCTTTTGAATAGTGATCAGTGCTTGGAGTTGTGTGTGAAATGAGAAGGAGGAAGAGTGTGAACTTCGTGGTTTGGAAGAGCCTGCTGGCCCCTTTTGCCAGCCTGCCTGGCCCTCCCTTCTAAAGCAACTGGAAAACCTCCAGGATTCTGCTTTTTCACACCTCAGTGACTTGGGAAATGAAGTACCAGGGCCCAAGTAATAATGACATGAGAGAAGGGATCCTGAGCCATAGGTGGGGTTAGCACTTTAGAAATTACCCCTGTAGGCATCAGCCCTTGGGGTGCCACCTCCTTCTCCCAGGGGTCTGAGGCCTTACCTCGATGCAAGATACCAGCATCTGAAAAATTGACAGCAATCAGACTTCAGAGGGTGAGAACAAGGACAGAGATGTAACCACAGGGAAGGCCTACTCCCCATTCTTAGCCAGCCTCCTGCAACTGAAACCAAGCCAGATTCAGTACTTCCAGAGTTCCCCATGAGGCCTGGCTCACCAAAGGCAGAACTCACAGACCTTAAGGACAGATCTAAATATTCAGGCTAGAGACAGACCACAGAGACACCACCAAATGTCATCAGCATTATCAGTCACCTTCAGTTTTCTAAATGCATCAGGCACTCTAGACCTCTGTGCTTATACATCTGGTTCCCTCTAACTCTATATCCTTCTTTCCCCTCCTGATCCCCTCTCTCTGCTTTCCTACCTCTGCACTATCATTGTCTATTTTCCCTTCTATCTCCTTGTAAGAAACCTGACAGCTTGCATGGGAGACTCACAGGAAGGAGAAGAAGCCACTGAAATTGATGAGCAGCTCTACATTGAAGTCAGCAGAAGCTTGCTCACCAGAAGTTGGGGTGGAGGCATGACATCTTTTGAGAATAGCATGGCTACGCCTCTTGTTGTCAGAGAAATGAGAGCCACCAGTTACCTCTTCTGGGTTGGCACCCAGACTGCCATGACTATAGCAGGGAAGGAAAGAAGTAGCAAAGGACTGGGGTTGTGGCTCAGAGGTTGAGCACTTGCCTAGTATGCATGAGGCACTGGGTTCGATCCTCAGCACCACGTAAAAATAAAATAAAGATGTTGTGTCCACCTAAAACTAAACTAAATAAATAAATTTTTTTAAAAAGTGTCAAGTGTGACATCACAGTGTTTCTGGGGTCCAGTGACTTCTGAGAGCAACTCTCCCCCACCCCCACATACACACGTTGTAGATTGGAACATCCTGCCCTATGACTTTGGCTTTGTTGGAGCTTGTGATGATATGGGTATGGTTTGTCCCCCAAATGTTCATAGGCTGGAGACTTGGTCCTGAGTGTGTCAATGTTGAGGTGCAGAACCTGTAAGAGGTTGGGCCTAGTGGGAGGTAAATCAGTCACTGGGGATGAGGCCCTTAGAAGGGAGTAATGTACTTCTCATGGGCCCCCATTAGTTTCTGTGAGAAAGGGTTGTTATAAAAAGAACAAGACTGGTTCTCCCAGTTTTCTGGTCATGCAGTCTCTACCCCTGCATGTCCTCCCACCATGATGCCATTCACCATGTTGTGATGGCCCCCACCAAATTTCAGTCCTAGGGGCTGCCAAATCTTGGACTCTGAGCTAAATAAACCTCATCTCTTTATAAAGTACCAATTTTCAGGTATTTTGTTAGAGCAACAGAAAACAAGCTAATTCAGAGCCATATAATATGGTCTCTGGAGAGATAGCATGGGGAGAAATTTGGTGATTCTTATAATCCTTTCAGGCCCAGTGCTAATTGAAGCAGAGAGTGCTCATTGCTTATCTTATCTTCACTTCTTCCATTTTGTTGTAACAGAGTTTGAGTTTGGGGGAGGAGGTAGCAATCTATCCAACTAAATAACTTCCCAGTTTCCCTCATTTCCAGGGTAGGCTTTATGACATAATTCTGGTTAAAGAACTTTGTGCAAATGTCTATTGATGTTTTCTGAAAATGCATTTTCCTTTTCCATAAAAGTAAAGATGATGCAGTTGGCAGAGCTCTGCCCCTCTTCTAGTGTAATACCAGATTCGTGGGACCCCAGTAGACCTCCAGGTGCTGAATCTGATGCAATCACACAATTGTCTTTATTGCAAGCTTGAGCCTGGACTCACAACCGTTTCTGATGCAGCGGTCCCAGGAATGGGTCCTGACCCTTAGTTCAGTGAGGATTTACAGGTTTTTGGGGGATACTCTATGCGTCACAACATCACACAGCAAATCATTTCATACCGCGGGAAAGTCAAACAACAACTCTGAACATTGATTAGCACATTCATTGGCAGGAACAAGTCAGGTAAGGGTGATTGGTTAGTTCAAGTGGTGGATATGTTTGCAGGGTTGCCAAGTCATGTTGTCAATCCCCGAAACTACTGGGAGGGCCACTTGGCATTTCATGTATCTTCCCTGTCTCACTCTGGTTGGTTGTTGCTAAGGTCCGAAATTAGGCCTCAAGCATTCTTTTAGTCTTTTCAGGAACTTGCATTTGCTAAGTCAAGGATATCTGGTATGGACAAATGACTCAGCAAGGTAGCTTATGTGCCCAGAAATGGGTTTTCCAAGGACAAGGGTCACCCCCCGCCACCTTTGGACAGGCCCTGCTCTGAGGTACAGGCTGGTTTTTAAAAAATGGAGTCACATCAGTTTCTCATTAGCTTTTTTAGAAGATAGACCTCCTGACTGGGGTACAACCTGGGACCCTTTAAACAACAAGTCATGCTACGCAGAAACAACTTGTGACATTGTTGAGTCCTCTTCCTATCCCTCAACTCCCTCCCTCTGAGTGGCATATTATCAGAAAATAACTGGGTTTCTATTACATTGACTTTTGTCATTGTATTGGCCACTGAGCACCTGAAACCCTCTGTGTTTGTCTGATTCTTACCATCATAAGACTCTATGAGAGGCAGAAACAATTTTCCCATTCCAACTGGAGCCGAATATGGCCAAACACTTGCAGCTTCTCTCTCAGTGATTACAGAGGCCTGTGATACAGGTGACATCAGTTTAGAACTGCTACCACCGACTGAGAAGTTTGTGCTGAAATGTAGCAACAGCACATATGTAGTGTCCCCCCTTTTTTTGGACTGGGGATTGAACCCAGGGGCACTGAGCTACATTCCCAGCCCTTCTTATTTTGAAACAGCGCCTCACTAAGTTGCTGAGGCTGGCTTTGAAATTTTGATCCTCCTGCCTCAGCCTCCCAAGCTGCTGGGATTACACATACATGCCACCAAGCCTGGCCAAGGAAATTAAATTGATTACAAATAGATATAGTCTGGTGGCATTGAGACTGGATCAGTCAGTGTAGAAAAGGACAGTCAGCCCGCCTGTTTTGGTACCAGTACCATGCTGTTTTTGTTACTATTGCTCTGCAGTATAGTTTGAAGTCTGGTATCGCTATACCGCCTGTTTCACTCTTCCTGCTTAGAATTGCTTTTGCTATTCTGGGTCTTTTATTTTTCCAGATGAATTTCATGATTGCTTTATCTATTTCTACAAGAAATGCCTTTGGGATTTTGATTGGCATTGCATTAAACCTATAGAGAACTTTTGATGATGTCAGTTCTGCCTATCCATGAACAGGGTATATTTTTCCATCTTCTGAGATCTTCTTCTAGTTCTCTCTTTAGGGTTCTGTAGTTTTCATTGTATAAATCTTTCACCTCTTTTGTTAGGTTGATTCCCAAGTATTTTATTTTTATTTTTTTGAGGATATTGTGAATGAAGATTTGTCACTGATATACAGGAATGCCTTTGACCAATGGACCAATGGTACAGAATAGAGGACACAGAGACCAATCCACAAAATTACAACTATCTTATATTTGACAAAGGTGCTAAAAGCATGCAATGGAGAAAGGATAGCATCTTCAACAAATGGTCCTGGGAAAACTGGAAATCCATATGCAACAAAATGAATCTGAATCCCTTTTTCTCGCCATGCACAAAAGTGCTGGCAAGGATGTGGGGAAAAAGGTACACTCATACATTGCTAGTGGGACTGCAAATTGGTGCAGTATGGAGATTCCTTGGAAAGCTTGGAATGGAACCACCATTTGACCCAGCTATTCTCCTTCTCGGACTATACCCAAAAGACATAAAAACAGCATACTACAGGGACACAGCCACATCAATGTTTATAGCAGCACAATTCACAATAGCTAGAATGTGGAACCAACCTAGATGCCCTTCAATAGATGAATGGATTTTAAAAATGTGGCATTTATACACAATGGAATATTACTCAGCACTAAAAAAATAACATGATCATGGCATTTGCAGGCAAATGGATGGCATTAGAGCAGATCATGCTAAGTGAAGTTAGCCAATCCCTAAAAAACAAATGCTGAATGTCTTCTCTGATATAAGGGGGGTGACTCAAAATGGGATAGGGAGGAAGAGCATGAGAAGAAGACTATCACTAAATAGGGAAGAGAGGTGGGAGGGAGAAAGAGGGAGAAGGGGAGTTGCATGGAAGATGGAAGGAAAACCTCATTGTTATACAGAATACATGTATGATGTTGTGAGGAGAAAAAGGAAAAAAAAGTATGTCACATTAGATTGTATAGAGAGAAAGGATGGGAGAGGAGGGGAGGAGAAGGGAGGATAGGAAGGGCAGCAGAATAGAATAGACAATATTATTGATGTATGTACATTCCATGTATGTATTATATATTAAAATACATTCTGCCGTCACGTATGACTAAAAAAATAAAGAAAGAAAAGAAAAAAAACTAATGGTAAATGGAGATTCACAGTGGATTATAGAGCAGTCAATGCACTAACACCACAAATGCCAGGAGACCTGCTAGACATTACCACAATATTACAACAAATACACTCCAACAATTTTAAATTCTTTGTAACCATTGACTTGTCGTATATGTTCTTTGCCATCACTATAGCAGAAGAATCTAGGGAGATAACCATGTTTATTTGGAATTCAGTGCAATATCGCTTTAAAAGATTACCACAAGGCTATAAAAATAGCCCACTGATAGCCCATATTGCACTCTCAGACTCTCTTAAAGATCTTAAAACTAAGGATGTCTAAATATATACATATGTGGATGATATACTAATAGTGGGATATGATAAACAACATTTACATGAAGTATCAGAGGAAATAATCAAACACCTGATAGCAAAAGGATGAACAATTAATAGAGGAAAAAGTACAGGGACCAGACCAAACAGTAAATTTTTTAGGAGTTTTGATCACTGCAGAAGGAAGACAAGTCCCAGATTAAATTACAGATAGAATATTGGGACTACAACCTTCAACAAATAAGAAAGAAGCACAGCAATTAATAGGAATATTAGAGTATTGATGCAATGATATACCATATCTAAATCTCATTTTATAACCAATATATGCAATTAAAAGGAAATCACAAGATTTTTTAGCTGGAAATCACATCACCAAAAAACTTTGGATGTATTAAAACATTATATAACAGAGTTTAGGAAATTGCATAACATACAAGGAAATATGATTGGGGACATCATTTTCACACAGGACTATAGTATATGGGGACTCTATAACAACAAAACTAAGCCCCAATCAATAGGATTCTTTTGTAAAAGATTTCCATATGCATCCAATAAGTATTCATTATTTGAAAAATTGGCATGGGTTGCCTTTGAGACATTAAAACAAGCAAAAGCTATGATCAATGATCACATTATATTAAGAACTCCAATTTCACTTAAAGGCTGGTGTAAACTCAACCGCAAAGAGAAACAAAATATTGCATGGGAAAAGAAAATCCTGATGTGGCAATGGTACCTCCAATAATTTTTACAAGAAGAGGATCAAAAGGTAGGCACATATAAAATTACAGAGGAAGTAGCAAAGCTACCATTTGTACTAGTACCTGATATTCCAACACAACTCACACTGAAAAATATAGGCACAAGGGGACCTAAATACAATGAAAGTATACAAAATGCATGGTTTACAGATGGATCAAGTACAGTAGTAAAAGGAGTTACTAAGTGGAAAGCAGCAGCATATAACCCTAAGACAGGCAAGATCTTGACAGAGCAAGGGGAATACAAATCAGCACAACATGCAGAACTAATAGCAGCTGCATTAGTCACTTGAGAGGCTTTATTGTAAGGGAATATATATTTATACAGATTCATGGTGGGCTGCTAATAGCATAGCACTATGGTTAGGGAAATGGGCTTGTTCAGATTTCCATATCAATGGAAAACCATTGTGGTCAAAAGATATATGGAAGGAACTATATGAAGCCAGTACAAAAATTAACATAAAAGTTAAACATGTGGATGCATATACAAACAGGAACACGGTCACCAGTACACTTAAGAACACAGGAGATAAACTATCAAAAATAGACACAATAAGCTACAAAGGAACTGGGAACTACAACTCTCCAAAGACCCTTTTAAATATAAATTTAAAGGAACATGGAAAAACATCAAGCCTGATAATATAATAATGCACATTACTGAATATGATATTACAAAGTTACATTAACAATTAGTTCACATAAGAGTACATGCATTATATGACTGGTTCCAAAGATGCAACTTACATGTAAAATGAAACACTATCAAAACTGCTTTACGCAGGTGCAGTACATCCCCAAAATGAAATTGAGATTTAATCTACATAAAATTCCCCAACCAGATCTAGAATATAAAATTTTTAACTACAGAATACAAACTGACTTCATAGGACCCCTTAAGAATTTCCACAATAAGTATGTTGCCACATTGGTGGACACATGTACAGGTATTGGAATGACACTTGCAGCTAGCAAGGCAACACAACATATTGCTATAGAACTAATCCTACATTGGATGATATACTAATAGCGGGATATGATAAACAACATTTACATGAAGTATCAGAGGAAATAATCAAACACCTGATCACTTATGGTATACCCAGTATAGTAGAATCTGATCAGGTTCCCCATCTCACAGGAAAATTGGTAAAATGTTTAATAACAGCCCTTAGCATACAATGGAACTATTATCTAACATACAATCCATCTAGCAACAGGGAATATAGAAAGATGGAATGGATTACTTAAAAATGAATTACTCTGACACAAAGGCGAATCCTTACAGAGGGCCCTACAAGAGGCCACATGAATTTAAACAGACCTAGGAGAAATAGGCTTTCCCCAGTTGAGGAAGTTATAGCTAGGCAAGATATTCCCTTCACCTTTAATATACAAGATAACCCTATACTATTACCATACAAAATAATCAAAAGAGACAGGAAAGATGCCAGCACTATACCAGGTGAAATCATAGCACAAGGCACAGAAAATACTGTATGAACAACAGCTGGAAAAGGAGAATTAAAACTCACCAAAATAAAAGATATATACTAATGACTTCCCTCCACTCTGTACAGGTAATACCTGGATGGGAGGATGGACATGACATTTAGACATTGAAAATGTATGTACTGACGCATCAAATATTGTGCCTATCAATGATATTTTGACATCACAGACAGCCTAATCTTACCTCATTACCAATACACAATATTGATATTAATAACATATGGCCTATAAAGAATACAAACATTGAGGCTAACAGAATAATAGATAGGGAAAGATATACTTTGTTTAGACACAACTTGACACTCATAACTAAAGCCTTTTTCACAAAATATGCTCATTGCAGAACAGATAGATTTCAATATCTTAACTGTGATGAATACTATAAAACCACCAAAGCATTACCACCACTGGCATACAAAGATTTAACTGACATAGATAATACTAGTATTTGGGACACAAATCCTTTGAGATGTGCATACATTGAATCTTAATAGAAACCTGATTTCCCTGGAGGCAATATACTCCCCCCCACCCCATTTCACTTCACTTAAATCCACAAAGAAGTTGCGCACGGGATTCAAACCCTAATGGAACACAGGCAACATACATATATGAATACATTACACAAGAACCTATGTGGGCTCATGCATAGACATCACTAATAAGCAATGCATTTTAACAAACATAGACCCCAATTGGGACAGTCCCCAAGAACCTTCTACACAAACCAATCATAATCAAACCATACAATCCTGAGGTAAAATTCCATCATTATAATCATTCAGCATTTGTGTTCAAATGTCTTGATGATGTATGAAACTTCATTCCAGGAAATTATGATGAAAACACCACAGTATGGTGGGTAATAGCTTTCCCAAACCTGCCATATGATGGTAAATTTAACTTAATACATGGAACATCAGGTTTTAAGACAGATAATGACTCATTTTCAACCGCTCAGACATATTAGCATTAGGAACACAAGCATATAAATTCCCTATAATTATCACAGATCCCATACCTTAGTGTGGGAGGCCGCCCTGAACAGGAGCTCAGCACACCTCTTCAAGCCTTGAGTAAGGAGGTATTGGACTGGCATTGCACCCACTGCAATGCATGTGAACTTACCTCTGCTCCGGAAGAGAGGTTCATCTCTGGGATTGGGCATTACCTGATTGGGCTGAGCTACACTCACCTATTTGTTGTAACACAATCCCTTGCCTTCTTTGGGTAGAATGTTCCATGGAATGCCTCCCCCTGAATAAAACTGGGGTTCAGAGTCTGGTCACTCTTTCTGCTCTTGCTCCTTGCCTCCTGCCTCCCTTGCTCCCCTTGCCCTCCAACATGGGAGCTTGAGCTTGCTGAGCCCTCTCTGACCCCTGAAAAAGGTATTTCTGTGTCTGTGGTTTTTTTCGTTGCCAGCCCAAATTCACATGGAGCGAACCTGAGTCGTCATTCATGCGGGACAGGACATGGATGACAGTTGGTGCCTGAAACAAGCACCTTCCATGTGCACTTCAATAATTGGTGTGTGAGGCCCTCTAATGGTAGAAGCATGCAGAGTATTGTGAATTGATTTTGGAAAGTAGGCAGAGGGAAAAGTGAATGGGACGTAAAAAAACATAAAACATGGGGACTTCTTTATCTTCGGAGAAAGCACTCTATTTGCAATTCTGAAGACCATAATGAAACGTAAAGGGAAGGGAATTAGGAGGGCCCAGTTCACTCAGTTTTTAGAAGTACTCAGGAATGTCTGTCCTGACTTTGTGAGAAAGAATCGCCTGATTTGCATACCTGGGAAAGGCATGGTAGGAGGCTATTTGAAGGTTGCGTTTCAGCTAACTTATCTAGAAGTACTATTGAAGATGTTCAGAAAGTTCGGACTGCTCTAGAAATGTGTCTTTACTCAGATCTAGAAGATGACCAGTGGTCATCAGAGGACTTACTAATAGGATTTAGGGATGCTGTGAGGAGCCTTGAACCTGACAAACAACCCAGCCCTGCTTCTAGATGGATTTCTTTATCTGTGGCTGGACTAAGGACGGAGTCAAGTCACTGCTCAGTCTGAATGCCTTATTCTCATGTTCCATGGAATGCCTCCCCATGAATAAAACTGGGATTCAGAGTCTGGCCACTCTCTTTCTGCTCTTGCTCCTTGCCTCCTGCCTCCCTTGCTCCCCTTGCCCTCCAACGTGGGAGCTTGAGCCTGCTGAGCCATCTCTGACCCCTAAAAAAGATATTTCTGTGTCTGTGGTCTTTTCATTGCCAGCCCAGATTCACATAGAGCGAACCTGAATCCATCGTTCATGCAGGACGTGGATGACACCTCAACCCTATAAAACAGTGAAATAAATTTGACCATCTCCAAAACAGGGATGCCTATATTGGGATTACATCTGCTTCAGAACAATGTTCATTGATAGATACACAGTAAAGTTTCTACCCACAGACATTACTGATATACAGAAGAGAGGAACTTCACAAGCATTCATAGGATATTCTTGCTTCAACTACAATCCTAAGAATTTAACTGTGTATAGAAACATAAAAACAAAGAACTTTGGAGATGTGCTTCAGAAGATAGACACCAAATATAATTCCTTAAGAAAAATAGCACAAGATGCCACCTTCACACATTTCAATAATTTCACACATTATGCCAATAAATCATATCTTTGCAAAGATAAGGAGGAAAATTATACACTAGAATCAGCATGTATAAAATTCAACCTAATAAACTATACAACAGGAGAACACTTAACTTATAATATTTCATGGAACTGGACACACAATGGTACATGGACACACAATCGTACACATTGGGAATCACCTAAGTCACATTCCACATTTTTAGAAAAGAGTCTAGTAACGTTCTTTGATTATAGAACACTTCCTAATGCTTCATTCATAACACCATATAACCCACAATATGATCCCCAAACAAAAAACCAGACATATAACAAAATGATGATGATGTCTCTACAAGAAATCATTAAAACAAAATGACTTATGAATACATCCCATAGTACAGATGAAAACGAATGCACATCCAGACTATCTATACTTTTTATGTGTGACCAAATAGCTGCAATACACATTGGACTTTGGGATCCTTTTAGACACCAAGATAGATAACCAACCACACATAATACCATACCCAGATAAAGGACCAGGCCATAAACTTAACTTGAGCTGTATAGATAAATAATTATGTAACACCAGCCATATTGATGGAGTCGTTACAATGAAGTGAATGTAAAAATGAATATACCTATTTCTACCCCAAATAAGATAAGAGCAACAGATAAAAGGCCTCTATCATGATGGAAAATAGCAGGCATGAATTTTGATAGGGTGGTACAATACAGAGTAGACCATATAATATGCCATGTCACTTCTATATGCTATTGCCACAATGGAACAAGCCATGGGGATTGATTCAAAATGACTTTGTGGCTCCTGAACCTTTATTTAACAGATCTTTAATTACTAAAAGATCATGGCAGTAACAGAAACATGTATTTGTACTCCCCCTGTCCTTTGAAAGATATTATATTAAGGACCACCTCCAAGCATGTATAATTGATAGAGGAGGTATTAATGCCACACACATAAGCTATTTACAGCACATTATCTATCAGGAATGAAATTATATAGAGAAAGCCCAAGGCTAACCACAATCACCAGAGCACCTTATATAATACGAAATATACAAATCCCTTTACAAATAACTGTAAATCCCATAATTCAGAGGATAAAATTAACTATTGACACAGAAATATATGTTAAGGAGTTATATAGGAGATGCCCACAGAAAACAACATGGCACATACCAAAAACACAGAGAAAACACATCAGAAGAACAAGAGAGATTTTAGAATGGATAGCTATAGCTGGACTAGCATTAGGAGAAATTGTTAATGAAAAACGTATAGAAGATATGGATGTTAGAATCACAATCCAGAACACATTATAGATAAAGAAATTCGTGGCTTAAAATGATTTCTAAATCAATATATACAATCACAGAAATTATACATTAAGCTGAATTACAGAGGCAAAATATAGTTCATACATTAAAAGCCCAAAAAGAATATTATGATGCTTTTATACAGAAAATGTATATGAAGATGAACACAATAGCATATGTGTTCAATATGAATGTACACAATTGAAACTGTTACAAGAACAATCCAGAGCAGACTTACAACATTTACTTAATACAGGACAGTGTGAACATATAAACTCGTATAAAATTATACTACACCCCAGTAGAGATACATACTGCACTGAAACACTTTGTAAGTTATCCTTACTAAAAATTTTGTTTACATACACATACATAGCATATCATGGACCCACATTATATAGAAAAATAGGGAACACTTTCATAAAGCCATTAAGATCAGGCATTATTTTAAATGGAACAATGTTACCAGAAGAGTCAGTAATACCAATTGGCACATTAACTTACCTATTCTTAGGAAACATAAACCATCATGAACTACATACATCTAAGGTCACCATAATAGACCCACAAGAAGAGTTGCAATTTGGTTTCTTGTATCTAATGAGATACAAGATCTATACAATTGGGAAATAATCTCTTTGCAGTCTGTGCATCTTATACCTTCAGCATAACTTATCCATGTAAACATATACACCAAACAATACAAACAAGGACAACTACACAAAATATATCTGAGAGCACCACCAATAATGAATGTTATTGTAATTATTATGAGTATACTGACACCAATATATGTTTTGGTGAATGTAAAACAACCCATGAAGCAGGATGCCATATGGTATCCAACACATAGAAGTTAACATTACACACTAAATCTGGTAGGAATATAGTAGCATTCTCAAACCAACAGATACAGATAAAACACACATTACAAACTAACATGGTATTTGATGAAGATGAGGATAAACCAGACATACAATTGGAACTTAAGAAGCGACTTCAAAACCAGATTGAACATAATATAGAACAACTACAAAGACAGGATGCTCAAATAACACAGGATATAGCACATCTCAATAATACAAACCACATTGTTTCACAGATAGTATATGTACTTGAAACAGATTCTTTAGCATACAAACATAATGTAGTGAATGGACGCTATTCTTGAGCAGATTTATGCCATAGGCTCCTCAAGTTTGACACTGCGTGCTGGCACATTCCAAACTGGTTCCAAGACCTAAAAGAAATTGTCCACTATGTACTTATACTCATATTCATGATAGCCTTAAAAAATTTAGAATGTGTGCAAAGTGGAATAAAGAAATTAAAACCAGAGAAGAACTTAAGAAACAGGTAGCGAATATTAGATGGCTGTGTGAACACTCTATGATCATGTTTGATAATAAAGAAGTGAACATAACTTATACAAATATTACCTACACTTTACAGCTCACTTGGACATACCCACCAAAGAGAACACCACTGAATTCACTCGCCTGTGTCAACACTTACCTAGACACGCTGAAACATGAACTGTGGAACTTGGAATATCATTTTATAGCATTAATTGAAAATAACTTCCATCTTCCTCTTTATGCTAGCATTTTGAATTATATTGATTGTAACAAACCTTATGATTTATGCAAAATTGTTGGTGAATAACATTAAATTTAGGTTTAGAAGTTTGCTGTGTGCTACTAGGTTTGAAGTGACATATAGATATACTTTAATTGAATTTCTATGGCAGATAGTTCATAATAGATTCACTAGGAAACTAAAATACTTAGGATATAAGAGGATCTGGAAACAATGGAAAGCAAGACCCTTTATCAGGAATTACTGGACTATATAACTAGAAATGTAAAGCAAGGTCATGTCATTATAATTCATATACAACATTGTAGTTTCCTGGTATATACATCAGAAATGTGCTTGTTGCTAGACCCTTGGATTTCACACAAAGCTTATGCTGGGAGCGGGTGGATATACCCATATAAATTCCCACATATTTGGGATGCCTTTAAAAATCAAATAACCCCACCTATTCATTTCTAATTTTTACAACTTTAACTTAGAATCTTTGTAGAACATAGGAAATGTAGATAATATAGTACTATTAGAACATAATATGTTTGCATCCGCTGACATTGTTCCACTAAAGTTTAAGGTTGAGCCATTTACCTTTTATAATCTTAACCACATTTTGCTATTCTACTACTCCCTGATCCAACTAATAGGACAGGCTCTACCCTTCTCATTAGATACAAGAAACCAAACTGCAACTCTTACAAATATGTACTTTTTATGAATAAAGCATATTTTCCAGAATAAGTACTACAGAGCATAATACCTAGACAGAAATATTGATCTTAACAGCAGGACCCAACCAATATCAGCATACCCAGCACAATGTCCACAGTTTACATATAATTCTAAAAAAGACATGATATTGGAACAAACCGGGAAAAATAAAATCAGAATTCAAAACTTTCAGGATTATTTCCCTTATTCCACAATATATGCATGTGCGAACCTATGGCAATATACTGACCCAGACCTCAGAGTGCTTCATGAGGACTTTGATCTGAAGGAATCGATAGAATCAAGGTGGATTCAGGAGAGACTAGGCTCTGTCTTTGAAGATGGAAGTTTGTATTATTATGAAAACAAAATGTCAGAAACTGTTATTGTAACACCTATGTGTGTTAATCCAGAGGGACCAACTACATTCTTTTATTTTAGCCAATATCTGGACTCAATTTGTATGTGATCATTTGATAACCTGGTGTTGACGATTGTGATCAACTGGGAAAAGGTAAAGGAAACAGTCCATTGAGACCTACATGCAAGACAAACTTATAAATGTTTTAACCCAATTGTACAAACTAATTATGATTACATTGTAATTACCATCCCTGGTTACATTGCTACCACTTTGCTACCATTTGTTTCAAATAGATGTAATTGGACTATGCTCACTATTGGTGGTTATGATGAGAAGTGTCTTTTGGACATATGTGGAGTCTGGCCTTTGCCGGTGCAATTGGCAATGCCTCCGTATTGACTGGCAGTGCACTTTGGGCACCCCCTGAGTGTGGACACTGTGAATCAAGGGGGTGGACTCCCTTAACCAAAAAAGGGCCTTAGCCTAAGTAACTCCATTTTTAAATAAATTGCTGTCCCCACCAGGCACACCTACGGAGCCCTCCAATATGATCATCAGGCATAGCCTGATAAAATAAGTCACTTTCCACAACCCTGATAAGGGCAAAAGGGCAAGGCAAGAGAACAGGACAAATACCACGAGACCAGATGTCCTAAGAAACCTGGTAACAGCTGATAGGAATTGAAAGAGCAGTCAGAAACCCCCAAATTTAGCATAAATGATGGCGCAAATGAACAGACATTCATCCAGCCGACACTGATGCCCAAATGCCAGAGAGCTTGATGAGGACCTGGACTGACATCCCAACTCTTCTCATCATTTGCCTGATCCTCTGCAGCATCCTCACCATTCTCAAACTCTACAGCCACATCTTGACCTTGGTGAGAACCCCACTTCTTCTTACGACCCTCTCCTCAGCTGGCCATCAGCTCCACCCCAGGATAAGCCTCCATCAGTTCCTGACCTGATCACTGTGGTCTGAGTGAGTGTGCATCTGCTAGACTTAAGGCCTAAGGCTTGAGACTTTAGATCTGGCACTTGAGCTTAGTATGCAGAGGGAATGTCTATGATGAACCTGTCATATAAGTGTGTTTGCAGTGCTTAGAATTAACCCAGAATTGTTTGCTGCGGATTGATTATGTCTATTGCAGTGCCTAGCATTAAGGATTGTCATTTTCTTGATTAAGAACCTATAGAATGAAATTGTATGGAGTGATTTGAGTAAATAAAGCATTGAAAAGAGCAGAAATGCATGGACATTCCTTATTTCTCCCCCTCCACTGCATAAGTCACCTTTGCCCATCACGACACCCACTTCTATTACACTTTCATAGGAATAAAACTAGCTATGTTCTTCGAAAATCCAGCTTGACACTCTCTTGGTCAGTGCTATGTCTTCCTTCTGCTAGAGCAGAAGTTCCAGGAGAGTTTTCTTCCTCTTGTAGTTTTGCCTTTATCTGATTTTTCTGATGCACAAGAGCCCACTGAACCAGTAACAATTGAATTATTATTTATTCTCTTTCCCTACAGTTAGATTGAGGTCTTGCAAGAGAAACACTAGAATATGTTCATATGCATATGGATGGGCTGGAGATAAGAGAATATAGCTCAGTGGTAGAGAACTTGCCTAGTATGTGGGTGCTCTGGGTTCAACCCCTAGTAGGAGGAAAAGTTTTATTGAATGAATAATGCTTCAGCATGGAAGGCTGACGTCACTTTCCTCTCTGTAAGAAAGAGGCTAGCAGATTTACTGCACAGATTTCCTGTTTGTGTAGGCCAGTCACTGGAACTGAGGCTACAATGAGAAGACTCTGTCCTCCTCGGGAAGCATTCTTGGTCGGGCAGGGTCGGGTATACATAAAGAGGCAAATTACAATACCAAAAGTAAAATCAGCACGCAAATCCGAGAGAAAAGGCCTAGGCCAGGTCTCAAGAAGTGCAGTCCAAAGCAGGAACATTGCTTTTTGCTTTTGGCAAAGCGAATAAGCAGGGAAATATCCAGGTTGCTGTCCTTGAGGCGCCAGGAGCCTTTAAGGACTAGAGTGGGAGGCAGTTGAGAAGCCGGAGCCGCGGCGCCACGCCCCCACGCCAGCGCCCGCTTTCCCCGCCCTCTGCACGAGGCGCGGGCGGGGCTGCAGGCGGAAGGGCATGGGAGGAGGTGACGCGCTAAGTGAGCGCCGGCGGCGAGGCAGCGTCTCTGGAGAAGCTCAGCACCCGTGGCCGCGGGGAGCAGGCCGGGCACCTCCTCCCTAGCGGTGATTCCCTCTGGGCTGGCGAAGGCGAGGCCGCAGTCTTGGGTACTACAGCGTCTGGGCCGTCGGGCGGGCCAGGTGCCGGGACGCAGGTAAGCTGGAGCACGGGCGGCCCTCGGCCGAATGACGGATCGGATCGATCCCTGACCGTTCGTTCACCGAGCCGCTACGCGCCAGCTCATCGCCCCAGCCCGGAGGCCTTAAGGCCAAACTCCCCTCACCCCCGCCCCGCCTCAAGCTGCGGGCAGCAGTTTCTTCCCCTGCACTGTGTCTTCTAGGGACGGGGAAGGAGCTCGTTTCGAGGGACCTCTGCTTCCCCTTCTTTCTTTCCAGCCCAAGCCCTGCGACGCAGGCAGAGAGTAACGTCCCCCGCCGCTCTTCCTGAAGCTAGGGAAGGCTTTGAGAGGAAAACTGCTGTTAGAAACCCCAGCCCCTGTCAGCTTGCAAGTCAAGGGTTTTTAATTTGTTCGGACAGTTCTGCCTCTTCCCTCCCTTGGTTTCTTGGCCCATGCTCTTGGGACCCTTTTCTAGAGGAAGGCTATGGCACTTGGACATTAAGGTGAAGGGAACTTGTTTTTTCTATGCCATCTGTGCAAGGCAGTATCAACTTGCTTCGATCCACTGTGTGACCACTCTGAGGAGAAATGCTGTAGAAGTTGTGGGAGTTTTGAACTTGGAATCGGGAGAGCTGAGTTGAAATCCTATTCTGCCATTTGGTAGTGATTGTAATTCGCGTGTTAAAACGGGGGTTTCTTAAACTATATAAATTAGGAGAATAAACGAAATGTTTTGGGAATCCAGTTAAACTCCTTTGAAAAGAGGTTCTAAGAGAAGAGGACACTTAATGGTACTAATGGTGAGTCCCTAATTGCGTTTTTTGTTTTGTTTTGTTTATATTTTTCCTTTTATCCAGAATAACTTAAGTTTGGTCTGGAAAAGGGTGCCAGAACCTAATTGCAATCTGTACTTTGCATGGGCAGTCTCAGGAAAAACCAGACCCTCTTCTACTCAGATGTCTTGTGTTTATTGATCAAACATTGGTATATGAAAAGGATGACTTAAATCAATTTTGCTCTTTACTCAAGATAGCTTTTCTCAGTAGGCTGTTGCCAGGAGAAAAGCTGAGAAGACCTTTGTTTACACCTTGTCCCCTTTAGAAGGAATCCTCTGCAACTATTTTTGAAGACCCCTCACTCTGCTTCTACAACATTTCATGTTCGTTGAAAATGTGGAGAGAGTCTGTTCAGGAACTGGAATTCTTTAGTGACTGGATATTACAATTCTAAGTTAATTTGAGGAGTTACCTCTCTCTCTGGTGGACAGAATATTCACCACTGTAGTGCAATGGACCCAAGTTACAAAAGTATTAGAGGAGAAGGGAAAGAGATGCACTCAGTGCATCAAGTCAGACTTGAGTCACACCTATTCTTACAGTTACTTGGGAGGCTAATGTGGGAGGATTGTTTGAGCCCAGGAGTTGGAGGCCAGCCTGGACAGCATAGACCAGTCACCAAAAAAATAAAAACTTCAGATTCTTATGCCCTACTTCAGTAGGTCTGAAGAGCTATCTGGGCATTTGTAGTATTGATTTATTTATTTCATTAGTGGGGATGTTCCTCAGGGCCTCATGAATGCCTAGGCAAGGATGCCTAGGCAACTCAGCTGCTGAGCTACATCCCCAACTCTATTTTAAAAAAATATATATATATTTTTAGTTATAAACGGACACAATACCTTTATTTGTTTATCTTTTATGAGGTGGTGAGGATTGAACCCAGTGCCTCACACATGCTAGGCGAGCATGCTACCATTCAGCCGTAGCCCCCAGCCCCCCCACCCCCTTTAAGTAGTATTAATAATGATACTGAGGATTGAACCCCAGTAGTTTTATCACTAAGCCATATCTCCAGGTGTTTTTATTTTTTTAATTATTTTACTTTATTGTTATTTTTGTGCCAGGGATTGAACTCAAGGGCACTTAACCACTAAGCCACATGCCCAGCCCTTTTAATTTTTTTTTTTTGAGACAGGTCTCCACATTGCTTACTGCCTTGCTGAGTTGCTGAGGCTGGCTTCAAACCTGCGATCAGCCTCCTTCCTAGGCCTCCCAAGCCACTGGAATTACAGGCGTGAGCCACCCCTCCATGGCTTATTTTTTACTTTGACATAGGTTCTCGCTAAATTGCTGAGGCTGGCCTCAAACTTGCATTCTTCCTACCCCAGCCTCCTGAGTCACTAGGATTAGAGGCATGCACCATCATGATCTACTTTTTAAACTGAACTATTTTGAACTAGTGGTTTACTGAGTGTTTGCCATATGCTGAATTGCTTTTTCCCTCCAGTTTATTTATTTACTTATTATTAATTTTCCCCTCTTCTTTAGAATATCCTGTGGTACCCTTGTGAAATCACTACAAAACCCTAGGTTACATTTGGGGAACTGTGGCCTTAAGCTTTTAGACATTTACCTCTATTCAAATACACATAATAATTTCCCTTTTTAACAAAAATGGGTTCATACATATTATTTAGCAACTTGACTCCTCCTCCCCTCCCCTTGTACTGGAAATTGAACCCAGGGGTACTCTAGTAACTGAACTATATCTTCAGCTCTTTTTTTTTTTTGAGACAGAGTCTTGCTAAATTACTGAGGGTCTCAATAAGTTGCTAAGGCTGGCCTCAGCTTATGATCCTACTACCTTAGCTTCTTGAGAGCTGGAATTTCAGGTGTGTGTCACCACACTTGGCATCCCTTTGTATTCTTTGACATAGCATCTTGCTTAATTCCCCAAGACTTTTTTTTTTTTTTTAAACAATATGATATGTTAAGGATGGTGAATTGGTTGGACATATATGTATAATTCCTGCACCAGCCTGAAAATGCCATTGAAACAATCTGCCCTAGATTGACAAAGAACAAAGGAAGTATGGATAACAGTTGTAGAAGCTGGAAAGCAGAAAAAAAAAAAATTGGTGGTAATATTTTAGTAGCCTTGAGAATGCTGAATCCTAAACTAACAGAGGTAGCCAGAATCCTCTTTTTTTTGGTACCAGGGATTGAATCCAGAGGTGCTTAACCACTGAGCCACATCCCCAGTCCTATTTTATTTTTTATTTTGAGACAGTGTCTTGCCAAGTTGCTGTCAGCCTCAGCCTCCTAAGCTCTTGGTATTACAGGTATGCTCCACTGCACCCGGCCAGAAAGCCTTCTAAGTTTCAGGATTAGCCATGTTATGTACTAATAAAGAACTGATTTTATTTTATTTTTGAGATAGGGTCTCACTATGCTTCCCAGGCTGGTCTCAAGCTCCTGGGCTCAAGTCATACTCCCCCCGTCTCCCAAGTGCTGAACTACAGGCATGTGCCACCACACCCAGTTTGTGTACCCCTACCCTGGTGCTTCTGGGAGTCTAACCCAGGGCCTTCTGTGTATAGGTAAGTGCTCTGTATCCCCATTCCTCACGTACTGTTTAAGTGGAGGTAGAAGTGGGACAAAGTATATAAGGAGTTACATGAAGAACTTTTTAAGAAAAATTTTCCAGATCTGACCTTTTTTTCCTCTCCCAGTACACATTAATAAGGTTAGCAGACATGAATTATCTGAAGTGGCGAAGGGTTATTATTTGGAGTGGCAGATACCATGCATAGTTGTGAGGTATAGTGCTTTATAAAGGAACAGTGTACAAATTTATAAACTAAATATGGGAAACTATTTATTTCGTGAGTTAATTTCTAGAATCTTGCCCCTTTTATATTTTAAATTTAATTTTTTTTTTTTTTTTTGGTAGTGGGGATTGAACTTAGGGATGCTTTGCCTCTAAGCTTCACCCTCTTATCTTTTTTTTGAGACTGAAACTCACTGAATTGTTTTTTAAAACTTTGCTGAGTTGTACAGGATGACCTCAGACTTGCCGTCCTCCTGTCTGAGTCTCCTGAGTCACTGGCAGTATAGGTAGGCATCTTAACAGCTGGCTTCTATACTTAATCTTTTTCTGAAACTCTTATTTGGATTTTTTTCTTTTTGTTTTTGGTACTGGGTATTGAACCCAGGAACGCTCAACCTCTAATCCAAATCCCCTACCTTTTTTAAAATTTTATTTAGAGAGTGGGTCTCCCTGAGTGCTTAGTACCTCACTAAGTTGCTGGCCTGGCTCTGAACTTGGCATTTCTCCTGCCTCAGCCTCCAGAGCCACTGGGATTACAGGCGTGCACTACCACACTTGGCCTTATTTGGATATGTCGTCTACTAGCATGGTCTATTAATTTTCTCATCTTTCTGTGTTATTTTCACTCTGTTGTCTTTTGGTACTTTCTGGGAGATTTCTTCAATTTTAAATATTTGCTTTTTTAAAAACTTCAGACTTTGAAATAACTTCAAACTTTCAAAATCAGTTGCAAAGCAGGTCATTTTGGCACATGTCTGTAATTCCAGCGATTTAGGATGCTGAAATAGGAGAATCTCAAGTTTGAGGCCAGCCTTGGTAATGTACCAAGACCTTATCTCAGCATAAGAAATATAAAGGACTAGGGGACTAGGGATATAGATCAGTGATAGAGAGCTTGCCCAGCATGTACAAGACCCTGGGTTCAATCCTTGCAGTGCCAAAAAAAAAAAAAAAATGGGGGGTGGGGAGGCTGGGGATGTAGCTTGGTGAAAGAGCATCCCTGGTTTCAATCCTTAGTACCTCAAATATATGTATGTGTGCCAAAAATTTATTTATACATATATATATATATATATATAGTATTATATAACCAGCACATGATCAAAACTATGAAATTGTCTTTAGAAAATACTGTTACTCTACAAGCCTTATTCACATTTTGTCTGTTGTCCCATCAATTTCCATTTCTAGATTAGGACTGAATCTAGGATTGCATATTGCATTGCCATGTAACCTTAGTCTTAGTCTTTTAATCTCTATAGTTTCTCTTTGACTTTAATTGACACCTTTGAAGAGTTTTGGCCAGTCAGTGTCTGTTGTTTCTCATGAATAAATTCAGGATACACATGTTTGACAAGAATACCACAAGAGTGATGTAGTGTCTTATCAGGAGGCATATAATGTCCATATGTCTTCTAACTTTGATCACATGGTTACAGGGATGTTTGGCAGATTTTTCCATTGAAAGCTATTTTTCTTTTTATAAGACACTATTTAAAGTGTCTTATAGGGGGTACTTTGAGACTATGTAAGTATCTTTTTTCTCATTGTAATTTCGCCCTCTGATTTTAGTATTCATAAATTTTTCTTTCCTGAGTCTCTTACTTCTCAAAGGGTTTGTAGATTTTAACTCCTATTTCCATCATTCCTTCCACACTTAACTAGTTTGAAATTCTCTGTAAGGAAGAGGTACCCATTTTTCCGATTTATTTATTGAGTCAAGTTTCTTGTATCACTGTAAACTCAAGTATACTTATTTTATTATTGGATTATAACCCATCACTGTCATTATGCATTTGGTTGCTCAAAGTTTTCTTGGCCATTGTGAGTCTCTTCACGTTGATTTCTGTATCTTTTTGACATGTCATTCTTAATTTTTGAATGCTTGTACCTTTCCAGCACCCCAATGATATTCCAGGTTATCTTGTGTTTTCTATGCCCCATTGCTTATTCTCAAATATTCATACATACACACTCAAAACACACACACATACATGTAAACTATGTACACTTTTATATCTGTATGTATATTAAACACTATGTATTCATTCTGATACCTCCAATTTCATTGTAGCACCATAGGTTCATTTTCACTTTCTTTGATCATCATTAGTTTTTCTTTCTACAGCAGTGAAATCTCTGGTTCTAATTATGCACAACATATGTACTTATTCATTCAATTTTAGAATATTGATGTTTTTAGGACTGGGAATGTAGCTCAGTGGTAGAGTGCTTACTTATCATGCATGAGACCCTGAGTTTGATCCCAAATAGTTTCCCCCATCCCACCCCCAAAATAAATATAGATAGATAGATAGTTTCAGAATTAACTTATATTTCTGTGGAAAAGCAATTAGTGTGCAAGATTTGTTCACAGTCTTTTTGTCTTTAGTTCTAGAGCATACAGCCGCAATATTATTTTTTTAAGTTTTTTTTAGATAATTATTTTCCTTTACTTTCAGTATGGTTATGTTATTCATTTGAAATGCAGTTAGGTTTAAGTATATGAAGCATTAACATGGTTCTAAAAATTCAGAACTTTACAAAAAGGTATATATATTCAGAGAATTACCTTTCCTCTCATCTTTTCTACTCGTTCCCAATTCCTCCATTCTTCTGGTGCCCACCTTCCATACAGTGGCATATTATTGATACTTATTTGAACTTAACTTTACTCACTTAACGATATATTCTGGAAGTCATTCCATGTTAGTTCATATAGTGAATCCCCCCAACCCCCGTACAGGGGATTGAAACCCTGGGTGCTCTACCACTGAACTACATTACCAGCCCCCCCTTTTTTTAAAATTTAATTTAATTTTATTTTCAGAGAGGATCTCATTGAATTGCCCAGGCTGGCCTTGAATTTGTCATCCTCCTTGCATCAGCCTCCCAAATTGCTGGGATTATAATTGGAGCCTGTGCCACCAAACCTGGGTGTTCTTTTATAGCTTCATGCATTGTGTGGATAAGCCATAGTTTATTCAAGCACTATCCTATGTAAGTACATGTAGGTTATTTTCAATATTTTGCTATTAGAAACAGTGTTGCAGTGAATAGTCTTGTACATATGTATTTTCATTGTTGCAGGTATGTCTTCAGGGTAAATTCCTTAAATTGGGGATGCTGCATATGAAGGTAAATACTTTTGTAGTTTTAAATATTTAAATATTACCAAATTTAAATATTACCAATTTAAATATTACCAAATTCTCCTCCAAAAACATTGTATCAGTTTGTACTCCCGCCAGCAAAGAAAAAAAAATGTCTTTTCTCCAGCTGTGAAATATTTCTCTATCTCTCACTCTTTTTTTTTACATCCTGGGATTGAAACTGGGGCTTCATTCATACTAGGCAAGCATTCTACCACTCAGTTTCATGGCCAGACCTTTGCCAATTTTCTTATGAGTGAATTAACTTCTTTACCTTTCTTATTTTGTTCTGGGGATTGAACACAGTTACATTTAACCACTGAGCTCATCCCCAGATCTTTTCATTTTTTGAGACATTGAGTCTTGCCAAGTTGCTTAGGGCATCGCCAAGTTGCTGAGGCTGGCTTTGAACTTGAAGTCCTCCTATTCCCGAATCACTGGAATTATAGGTGTGTACCACCATGCCCAACCTTATAGTGACATTGAACATGTTTTCTTATGTTTAGGGGTCATTTAGAAAATTTTATTTGTGAATTGTCTTTTTAGGTCTTTCTTTCATCTTTCTACTAAGCCAACAGGCTTTTTGTCCTTTATTCCTCAATTTAAGAGCTCTTTATGTATTAGGAATATTATAGCTCTAAATCCATGGTGTATATTGCAAGTATTTTATTTTGGCTTATCAGTTATCTTTTATCTGTTAAGCTTTCTTTCTTAAGGGGATTGAACCACAGAGATATACCTCCTGCTCTTTTTTTTTTTTTTTTTTTTAAAGACTGGGTCTTGATGAATTGCTTAGGACCTCACTAAGTTGCTGAGGCTGGCCTCAAGCTGTGATCCTCCTGCCTCAATCTTCTGAGTTGCTGGATTTATTGGCATGTGCCAATGCACTTGGCTGATAAGCTTTATATAGCTTTTCATTGTTCCTTTTTAAAAAAAATAACATTTTTTGTACGTTCATCGTGATGGGGATTGAAGCCAGAGCCTCACACATGCAAGGCAACTACCATTGAGCTACAACCCAAGTCGCCTTTTATTTTATTGTGGTAAAATATACATAATTTACAGTTTTAACCGTTTTTACGTGGACAGTTTAGTGGCATTAAGTACATTCACGTTACTTTGCAGCCACCACCACCATCCATCTCCGGGGCCTTTTCATCTTCCCAAATTGAGATTGTGTTCCCATTAAGCATGAATTCCCCTTTTCCTCTGTTTCTAATAGTTTTTAAAATTTGATTAATCTATAGTTTTTGTTTTATTATTAGTTTTAATCTGCTTTAGTTTTTTGCAAAGGTAGGGGAAAGAGATCTGAGGGTTCAAGTGCTATTGCTTTTTTTTGGTGTGAGGGGTACTGAACCCAGGGTCACTCTATCACTGAGTTACATTCCCAGCCCTTTTTACTTTTTTACATTTTGAGGCAGAGTCTTGCTAAACTTCTGAGGTTGACCTCAAACTTTGGATCCTCCTGCCTTAGCCTCCTAAGTATCAGGCATAACATGTTTGTGCCACTACACCCAGCTTCCCGCCTACTTTTTTAGATTTTTCACCAGTTCTTCTTTTTTCATCTCCACCATATTTCTGATTTTCATCATATTTTTTGCTTCTATTTTTAAGCCTTTCTGAACTGTAGCTTGCTTCTTGGTCTTCCCTACCATTGGCTTAGATTTCAGCTCTTGCCCTGTTGGGTCGGCTGTTACATATTCATCTGCTTGGGTCTTTCAAAACTTTTATTGTTCTTATCCCTTTTATTGTCTTTGTCATTGAGGGGCTTTGCCTTTTAAAAAATCCAATTTCCATGCTGGGGATGTAGCTCAGTGGTAGCTCTATGGTAGAGCACTTCCCCAGCATCCATGAAGTCCTGGATAAGGCTTTGGATTTAATCCTGAGTTTGGGGGGAGGGGGAAAAAAGCAATTTCTGTCATCTCAATGGGATTTTTAACAAGAACTGAGATACATATATTTATCCTTCTACTTTTGTTCTGATTGAAAACTGATACACAGAAATGAAGTACTCCGGACTGCTCCCATCCTCTCCTCCAGGCTGGGAAAACTTTCAATAAGTTGTTAGCTTATTGGGAAAAAAAAAAAACTGTCATTAGAATATTGGTTTCTATTCATAGTCTAGGGTTTCTTTGATCTCATCTATAGTGCCTGATGCCTAAAACCTTCAGTAATATTAGATATTACTAACTTGAGGGTAAATTGTGTTTGCTTTTAATTGCCATTCATTCCCATCTCCCATCTCTTATCATCGTGTTTCTGAAGTTTATGTGTGTATACTTGTGTTGGTTTTTGTTCTTTATATTCACTTGAGAACCAGAATAACTGGGTGAGAGCATTTGATGGAATCCTTTTCCTGCACAGTCACTCAGAGAGTCTTTGACTGGCAAGGAGCAGCCTGTTCTCTCTCTTGAGATACTGATATCATGTGTTGATGGAGTATCTACCTGTAGATGACTCTACAGAGCAAAGGTACCTGCCCTTTTAAAATTTTGCTGTAGGAAACAAGTCATTTTGCTATGGGCAAATTCTAAATAAGTAGATATGGGACCTGAGCATGTAGCTCAGTGGTGGAGCACATACCTGGCCTGTGCGAGACCCTGGGTTAATCCCCAGTATGACAGAAAAACAAATAAGAAAGAACATGGAATTAGTCTTAAGTGGTATTTGGTTCCCTTTCCCTTCTCTGTTTTTCATTTTATAAATAAGAACACAAAATTTGGATGACTTGCTTAATGTCACTTAGTTAACGAGAAACAGAGCCAACACTTAGAAATTCTCTTCTGACTCCCAGTCCTGTGACTCTGTCCTGAGAAATGATTTTTGAAACTGATTTCTATTCAAAACAGGTGTACAGCCAATGGGGTCTTGTTAGTGCTCATGTCTTCTTTCTTCCCCAGTTTTTCACTGTGATTAAAACCTTGATCAGGTAGGATTTCTTTTTCTTTTTCTTTTTTCTTTTAAGAAGATGAGCACAATATCATTCTTTTATTTACTTATTCATTTTTTTTATATGATGCTGAGGATTGAACTCAGTGCCTCACATATGCTAAGTAAGTGTTCTACCACTAAACTACAACCCCAGCCCAATCAGGTAGGATTTCATTATTCAGTTGTGTTAAATTGAAATATATATGCTCTTTTTTCAATTTTTTTTGTCTTCATTTCTGTGAATGCCTTCATGACCTTACTTTTAGATTGATACATAACATTTCTTTACATTTTCTTCTTTGTAGCTACATCTACATCTCATTATGCATCAGAAAAATGAAAAAACAGAGGAAAATTCTATGGAGGAAAGGAATCCACTTAGCCTTTTCTGAGAAATGGAATACTGGATTTGGAGGCTTTAAGAAATTCTACTTTCACCAACACTTATGCATTCTGAATGCTAAGTTGGGAAGGTCATTTACTTGGAATAGACAGTTGAGTCATTTTCATTGTAGAAAGAAGGCTCTTCAAATCCAGAAATCGTGGATTCAGGATGAATCTTTTTGTGCTAAGACTAAATCCAGTGTGGCTACTCAAAATCCTAGTACTTTGTCTTCTAAAGTGAAAAGAAAGGACACTAAGTACTTCGTTTCTTCCTCAAGGAGTCTTCTGAAACTCCAAGCAGAGAAGTTACTATCATCAGCAAAGAACTCGGACCATGAATACTGCGGAGAGAAGAGTCTCTTAAAGGCAGTCGCTGGCTTGCCAGCAAGTAGTGCATTAGGTCAGACCAATGGTCATAGACCTAGGACAGTGCCACAGGTTTCTGAGTTTCCCATGAAGTTCACTGGGGAAAGCCAAAGTCCAGGTGAGAGTGGCAAGATTGTGGTCACCTTGAGCAATCATAAGAGAAAGCGCTTTTGTTATGGCTGCTGCCAAGGACTAGAACACCACAGGAGTGGGGGACCCCTGATTCCAAAAAAGTTCCAACTTAACCAACATCGAAGAATAAAAGTGTCTCCACTGATGATGTATGAGAAATTATCCATGATTAGATTTCAGTATAGGATTCTCAGATCCCAGCACTTCAGAACGAAAAGCAAAGTTTGCAAGCCAAGGAAAGCCCAGCGAAGCTGGGTACAAAAGGTCACTGGGGACCACCAAGAGACCCTTAAAGATAATACGGAGGGTGGCAGTTGTAGCCCATTTCCTTCCCCAGAACCTAAAGATCCTTCTTGTCAGCATCAGCCATACTTCCCAGATATGGACAGCAATGTTGTAGTGAAGGGAAAGAACTCCCATATGCCTGATGATCACCCTAAAGGAAGTCCTTTCCCAGACAAGGAGCTTAATTTAGATGAAGCATTCCCTGACCAACAGAATGGCAGTGCCACATACACTTGGGACCAATCACCTTGTTTGTCTCCAAAGTGGGAGTGTACGGAGCTGATTCATGACATGCCCTTGTCAGAACATCATTCTAGTAAAACGTTCACTTCAGAAAATGAAAAAGAAATTATGACTCTGGATCAGGAAAATCGGACAAGCACTGTCAGTGATGACAGAGTAAAGCTGTCAGTGACAGGAGCAGATAAATCTGTGAGTAGTGTAGATGGGCCTGTGTCTGAAGAGAATGTTCACAATGAGAACTCCTACCAGATGGAAGAGGATGGATCTTTCAAGCAGAACATTCTTAGTTCTAAGTTGCTGGACCACCCTTACTGTAAAAGTCCACTGGAAGCTCCCCTGGCATGCAGTGAACTCAAACTAGAAAATCAACTGGGAGTGGGGAAGAACAACTCAAAAGCATCTCCAGTGGACGATGAACAGCTTTCAGTCTGCCTTTCTGGTATGCACTCTTCCTTTCTTCTCCCCAATCTCTGGCCCACACTTGCTGTCCATTAACTTTTCTTATAATGAGTCTTGTTTTTTCCCTCCCACACATGGCTTTCCCTTTAACCATTTGGATGTTTTTCTTGAGACCTTTTATATTGCTGTATTATGTAGAGTCCCACAAATTATTTTATGAATCCTTGACTGCTTAATGAACACTTAATATTAATTTCTAGTTGTTTCTTCTATAACAATGAGAGTTTTAATTTGGTGTTTTTAACTTGGACATCTTTTTATGTGTTGAATATTTTTTTGTTTGTGCCTGATTTTCCGGTGTCTGTTTTTCTATTAGAATGTTCCTATTTTGTTTATTTAATATGTAAGAAGATTCTGTGTACCAGCCACTATGCTGGTTCTTCAGAGTGTAGCAACAAACCAGGATATACTGGTTTCACTCCCCCTCTGAGCCCCCTGATACAAGGATTGAACCTGAGGTGCTCAGCTACTGAGCTGTATCCCCAGTCCCCAGCCCACATCATGTCTTCTCTTGTCAAAGTTTACATAAACAAGCATGTAAATTTATCTTAGATGTAAAAGAGTACTAATATGTTTATATAAGGGTGTTACATTTATTATGTTAGTAATCCCCCTTATATAAACTTATAATTAAAAACCCAAAACAACAGGTTTTATTTTTGTTTTTGTTTTTTAAGAGAGAGAGAATGAATCCTTTTTGGAGATGGACACAACACAATGCCTTTATTTTTATGTGGTGCTGAGAATCGAACCTGGGTCCCACCCGTGCTAGGTGAGCACTCTACCGCTGAGCCACAATCCCAGCCCAACAGGTTTTTAATTGAAGCATAAATTTTGGCATATTCAGAAAATGATATGCATCATACAAGCCTTTAAGACTATATTTAGGGCTAAGAGTATAGCTAAGTGGTAGAGGGATTGCCTCTCGTGTTAAGTTCAGTTCCCAGCACCACTATAAATAAGCTCAATTTGTATTTTGATATTGAAAGATATCTGTGTAAAATTAAGAGAGCAAGGAGAAAAATTGTTTGATTGAATTAAGTTTTTATGATAAGGAAAAAGTAGAGGGTTAATAAATCATTTATTTATTTAGGTATCGGGGATTCAATCCAGGAGTGCTTTACCACTGAGCTGCATCCCCAGCCCTTTTTATTTTTTATTTTGAGACAGTGTCTCGCCAAGTTACGAGATTAGCCTTGAACTGAAAAATCCTCCTGCCTCAGCCTCCTGAATTACTGGGATCCCAGGCTTGTGCCACTGTGTCTGGCAGCAAATCTTTAAAAAAAATGATTTCTGTTGTTTATACTGTCCTAGAATAAAAATGAAGGGCTAACGTTGTGGCTCAGTGAGGCCCTGGGTTCGATCCTCAGCACCACATGAAAATAAATAAAGTATTGTGTCCAACTGCAACTAAAAAATAAATTTAAAAAAAAATACATGAAACCTATTTTTCTTAGTAAAAGGTTAGCAGCACCATAATACTTTAACCCCAGAAAAATAGCTTTTTCCCACAAATACTGATCAACTTTTATAAATGTAACATTTCCAAATATGATATGGCATATAGTAAAGCTGTGGCATGACCTGAGGAAGTAAGAAGTTTTACAGAATACCATACCCATTTACTGTAACTTATTATTTTAGTAGGTTAAAGGAGAAAAATCATAGATCTTAGTAGGTCTTTAAAAACCTTTAATAAGACTAGAAATATCTAGACACTCTGGTATATACCTGTAATTCCAGCAGTTTGGGAAGGTAAGACAGGAGGATCACAATTTTGAGGCCAGCCTCAGCAACTTAAGCAAGACCATGTCTCAAAATAAAAAATTAAAATGGCGAGGGATGCACCTCAGTGGTAAAGCCCCCCTGGGCTCAGTCCCCAGGACAGTACCAGCAACAACCAGGATCAAAGGAAATGTCCTTCACTTACCTTCACTTGGTAAAGAATATTTGTCAGAAATACAGAAGAGTTCCAGGTTTTAGAGGATGAAGTTAAATACATGAAACCTATTCTTCCTACCCACTTCATAGAAATTATGAAAATATATTCAAAGTGCATGTATCTCCATGCTCAAAAATGAGGAGAGTTTTGGTGAATGAGAATCAGAAGTTTCTCCAAGACAGAAAATAAAGGGAAGTCCTGAAGGGCAGAAAGAATTCAATGCGGGAAAATGGTGAAATACTGAAGGTGGTCATTTCCTGGAGTAGATGAAAGGGGAAACCCATAATAAAAGGTTGAATAGTTGTAAAAATCTCTCTACCTGTGCCACATCTTGACAAAGACAGCAACTGCTATCAAATCAAAATTCTAAGAAAGGAAATAGGACATTTGCCCCAACCCTGTAACACCTGGAAAGTATCACCACTCCCACAGAAAGTAGTTCAGGGCAGAGTAACAGCTACTGGCCCATCACAGTCCCTTACCCTCAGCAAGTACCTAAGGAGAGGTGAGCTCACAATCTTATCAATCTGAAAAAAGTCAACACAACAAGAGATATAAATTTAACACATATAAGTGGTAAACTTGAGTAGTCAGTATTAATAGAGCAATCAGAATAGGAAAGAGTGTAGGGCAGAAGGCACAGTAGATATTCCCTTAACTGACTTACATAGCATTGGCCAGAATTGAGTTCAATAGGATGCTAAATGCTGGCTCTACCATAACTGTCACACTCCTTTCAGTTGATTTATATATTTAGGAGGCCATTTTTTAAGTTGAGTTGGTTGTACTTATAAGAAACTTTCTATAGTTTCATTATTTCTTTCAGTACTGCATAAATTGATGAAATGAGCATAAAAAGAAAAATAACTCCCTTGAAAAACTGAGTGCTTCCCTCCACCCCCAGTGGTCCTGGGATTGAATCCATGATATGGTTCATTATAGGCAAGCCATCTACCACTGAGCTGCATTCCCTAGCCCTTTTTATTTTTTTGGAGACACAGTCTTTCCCAGACTGGCCTTGAACTTGGAGTCCTCCTGCCTCAACCTCTTGAGTAACTGGGATTACAGGTATGTACCACCGTACCTCACTCAAGTTGAATACTTTTAATGACCATTAATCACTATTTGCTATAGTAAATGTGAATACTGAGTTACACTTGTACACGACAACTATAAAAAAATGTGTGGTAGAATATGACAATTGAAGGTTCTATACTCAGATTACTTGGCAAGATGTCTTCTTTCACTTCAAAGAAGAGCTTAAAGTTCTATCTCATGAATGTATCAGGAGATGATGGGAGGGAAACTGAAGAAAATAACAAGGTAAATGTTTTAGAATTAAAGAGAAAAATAAGCGTCTTAAGATTTAGGGCTGAGGGTAGAGTTCGGTGGTAAAGCACTTGCCTACCATGTCTAAGGCCCTGGGGTTCATCCCCAGCACTGTAAAAGGAACCAAATTAGGAAAGTGCAGTACATGCCAATCAGGATTAAAACACCACTCTAAATTTTGTTCAGTGGAATTATGGAACATTAAGGATTAAGAGAAATAACCAGAATAGTTATGTTTGGAAGGAAAAGCAATAGATCCTGTTCCACAGTACATTCTGGGTGGATTGAAATTTTAAATAGAACCAAGTACAGAAAACATTTTGTTATTTTTTTTTTAATGTGCTGCAGGGGATGGAAATCAGGGCCTCTCCCCTGCTAGGCAAGCCCTCTACCACTGAGCTACACCCCTAGACACACACAAAGTTTTTGTTGGTGCTGGGGATTTTACGCAGATCTCATGCATGTTGAGCACTCTATGTACCACTGAGCTTCACCCACAGCCCCCAGACACACAAAAAAATTGTGGATGAAAGTTCATAACACCATTATTCATATTAGCCCCAAATCAGAAATCTAAATGTCCAAATCTATATAGTGGAATATTAGTCTACCATAAAAAGACATACTGATACATGTTTTGATACAGATATGTTATTAAGTAAAGACATGTTAAGTGAAAGAAGACAAATAAAAGCCCTCATAACCTTATTCCATAAACTTGAAAATGTCCAGAATGGGCAAATACAGTAAAGTAATGGTTACAAGGACCTGGGAAGAGGGGAGAATGGGAAGTGACTGCTAATGGGATAATGCAAGTGTTCTGGAATGAGGTAGTGTTAGTGATGTTCTGACTTTGAATCATACTTTCTTTCCCAATTTTTGATCAGTAGTTATACATAATAGTGGGATTTGTTACATAGTTGTAAATGGCAAATATTCTAACTGAATTGTAGTCTTTAAGAGGGTGATTTTTTGTGGCATGTGAATCATTTCTATAAAACTATGAAAAGAAACATTTAGGAGGGCATTTTTTAAGAAATTTAGGGCTGGGTGTCTTAAGGAGTTAGCTCAGTGGTACAGCTCTTGTCTTGAATGTGCCAGGCTGTGAGTTCCATCCCCCATAATGCCAAAAGAAAAAAAAAAAAAATTCTAAATTGACAAGATTTAGCACAGTTGGATGTTCATATGTGTACATTGTGTTGATTCAAGCAAATCAACATACCCATTATACTTTTCTTGTAGTGAGAACATTTACTTTTTGTTTTTCTTTTTGGTGGGCTGGGGATTGAACCCAGCACCTGTGCATTCAAGGCAAGCACTCTACCAACTGAGCTATATTCCCAGTTTCCTTTTTTCCCCCCAGTACAGGGGTTGAACCCAGGGAGATTCTACCACCAAGCTATGCCCCCAGCCCTTTTAATTTTGAGATTGAGTCTTGCTAAATTGCTGAGGCTGGCCTAAAGCTTGTGATCCTGTTGCCACAGTTTCCTGAGTTGCTGGGATTAGTCATGTGCCACCAAACGTGGTTTACAATCTCTTTTCTAGCCAGTCCAGTGTTGCACACCTGCCTTCCAGCACTCAGCACATTGGTATAGGAGGTTTGCTTGACCTCAGGAGTTCAAGACTGGCCTGGCCAACATAGTGGGACTCCATCTCAAACAAACAGAAAACCCACACAACGTACTACTATCAGTTTTCCTTTTCTTTTCCACTGCTGAGGATTGAATCCAGAAGTGCTTTACTATTGACCTACATCCCCGGGACTTTTTTTTTTTTTGTAGTGGGGATTGAATTCAGGCTCTGCACCACTGAGCCACATCTCCAGCCCTATTTTATATTGCATTTAGAGACACAGTCTCTCTGAATTGCTTAGCACCTCACCATCCTTGGGATTTTGGGGGTTGTTTTTATTTTTTTATCCTGAGACTCAAAACAACTCTTAAGTTACTGATCCTAGACTTGGGAACTTCCTGAATAGCTGGGGTTATAGATGTGCACCCCTGCAGCCAACTCTATTATCAGTTTTCAAGTATACAGTAAATTAACTGAAGCTACCATACTACAATGCGGAAGTTCCCTCTCTTCTCCTGCCTATAGGGTCTGGTAAAAATCTTTTTATTCCATGTATATCTGAGGGCATGTAGTATTTTTCTTTCTGTGCCTGGTTTATTTTACTTAATATGTTTTCCAGGTTCATCAATGTCACAAATGACAAAATTTCTTTCTTTTTTTTTTTTTTGATACTGCGGATTGAATTTGTGGGCTCAAGTAGTTCTCCTGCTTCTGCCTTTTGAGTACGTGGAATTTCAGGAGCATGCCACCATACTTAGCTTTGTAATCTTGTATTGATAAGACATTTTACACATGATAGGAAACCCAGAATTAAAAAACAACAATTTAAAATGACTGGGCATAGTGCCACTTGCCTATAATCCCAGCAGCTCAGGAGGCTGAGGCAGGAGTATAATAAGTTTGAGACCAGCCTGGGCAGTTTAGCAAGACCCTATCTCAAAATTTAAAAAGCTGGAAATGTATTCAGTGGTATAATGTCCCTGGCTTCAATCCCTAGTACTGCCAAAAAAAAAAAGATAAAATAAAAGCTGGGCTTGGTGGCACATGCCTGTAGTTCCAAGTACTCCACAGACTGAGGCACAAGGATCACTTGAGTCCATGAGGTTAAGACAAGCCTGGGTAAAATGGTGAGACCTTATGTCTCAAAAAACAAAACTAAAAGAAAAAAAAAAAAATTTGAGAAACCAGGCACAATGGCTCACACCTGTTATCCCACAGACTCTGGAGGTCGAATTAGGGAGATGATAAGTTTGAGGCAGGTGTTGGGAATTTAGCAAGACTCTTGTCTCCAAATTTGAAAAAAGGGGGTGGGGGGACACTGGGCATGCAGCTCAGTGGTAAAGCACTCCTAGATTCAATCACCAGTACAGAGGGTAGGGGAGTAAATAAACCAATTTGACTCCATAACATTAAAATCTTGGGACTGGAGGTGTAACTTGCGGTAGTGCTTAGCAAGCTTCAGGCCCTGGGTTCAATCCCAAGTTTTTATTCCCAAAAAAAGAATAAAAAAAAATTTAACTTTATGTATCAAATAATAAATTTTTATGTACCAGATCACAAATGAAAATGTTAGTTTAGCATGTATACCTTTTGACACAGATATGTAACTTTTAGCAAGTATTAACTAGGGAAACAATAGAAAGCACAAATTAAGGGTTTTGTCCCATTATTCAGATAGCAAAGAGTAGCTAAAAATCAAATGTTCATTAGTGGGCAATTGATTAAAATCAATTTTAATCATTTAATGGACTACTAGATCATTTTGAATGGATTTAAAAGGAAAAAAAAAAACTATAATGTAAGGCAGGGCCTATAATCCCAGGGGCTCTAGAGGCTGAGGCAGCAGGATCACAAGTTCAAAGCCAGCCTCAGCAAAAAGCAAGGCACTGAGCAACTCAGTGAGACCTTGAATCTAAATACAAAATAGGTCTGAGGATGTGGCTCAGTGGTGGAGTTCCCCTGAGTTCAATCCCCAGTACCCCTCCCCCCCAAAAAACCTATATTATGTATACTGGGCACAGTAAAGCACGACTATAATCCTAGCAGCTTCAGAGGCTGAGGCAGAAGGATCACAGATTCAAAGCCAGACTCAGCAACCACGTAAGGCCCTAAGCAATTTAGTAAAACCCTGTGGTGAGCCGTTCCTATAGACCATGGCCGCCATTATGGCGCCGGCTTCCACTGTGGCCTATGATAAACAACTCCTTTTATGAAGAGTTGGCATGTAATCCCTTATCACCCTATGAGAAAGATCCACGTGGCAGCTTGGGATTGGTATGCGGGAGGCTTTATTAGGCTGTGCTTGGGCGCTCGGCGGGGGGTCACTAGAAGATGATACTTAAGTCAAGGCCTGAATAAACTGCTGAAAGTTCTGGATCCTGGGTTCGAGGAATATAATTCCCCGTCCGGGCCACCAATTGTTGTGACCCCTCGCCAGCAAAGGAAAAACACGACACAGGATTCTTCTTTCAGCAGTTTATTCAGGCCTTGACTTAAGTATCATCTTCTAGTGACCCCCCGCCGAGCGCCCAAGCACAGCCTAATAAAGCCTCCCGCATACCAATCCCAAGCTGCCACGTGGATCTTTCTCATAGGGTGATAAGGGATTACGTGCCAACTCTCCATAAAAGGAGTTGTTTATCATAGGCCACAGTGGAAGCCGACGCCATCTTCTAATGGCGGCCACGGTCTATAGGAACGGCTCACCACAAAACCCTGTCTCAAAAAATAAAAAGGGTTGGGGATGTGGCACAGTGATTAAGCGCCACAGGGTTCAATCCCTGGTACCAAAACAAAACTATAATGTATTGATGGGAAAAAAGCAGCTTCAAGAAAAGAATAATGTGCCATTTACATACTCAAGAAATACATATTTGGGGTTGAAGGTGTACTCAGTGGTAGAGGGTTTGCCTAGTGTGCTTGAGTTCCTGGGTTCAATCCCCAAATACTGCCATAAAGAAAACAAAAATACATTTTCAAAAGGAGACCAGCCTGGGCAGTTTAGCAAGACCCTATCTCAAAATAAAAAAAGTGACTTTACACTTTGTTTAAAAATGTTTTTTGTCACTTATTAAGGGGAAAAAACCCTTCTACATGAAAAGCTTGTCATGAAAAGCTTGAATATTTTTAAAATAAATATTCAACTCTTATTTTCTTCTATACTATTAAAGTGTTATTTTTAATATAATTCTTTGTTTAAAAAAAAAAAGTAAAATGGAGTAATATAATTCTTTCCACCAGAATGAATTGGCTGTAAGTTCAGGCGGTAGTCTAATATTATTTATTGAGCAATTCATTCTTTTCTTTGTGGTTAAGAAATACCGACTAGCTTTGAATTTCCTTCTGGTCTTGATCTGTTTGTATACTAGCATTATTTTGCTTTAATTACTGTAAGTAGTTTCATAATTTGAAAAATTATGCACTCCTCTTCTGTCCCCTTATTCATCTCTCTAATTGTTTTTCTTAAAGAGGTTTTTTTAAAATTTTTTTTGATTGTCGATGGGCCTTTATTTTATTTATGTATATGTGGTACTGAGAATCGAACCCAATGCTTCACATATGCTAGGCAAGTGCTCTACCACTGAGCTACAACCCCAGCCCATCTCTAATTGTTTTTAAAATTTTCTAGGAATTTATCAATCCCAAGATGAATTTTTTATTTATTTTATAAATTAAAGAAAATAAGTATGTTTTTTGCTTATAGTATTTGGAGAAAATTATATTCTTAAAATGTTGAGTTTTCCTGTCTAAAAACAGAACTTAGTTTCTTAGTGTTTTGCAACTTTTCACTAGGTTTACACATTCCTTAAGTTTATTCTGAGTACTTCATGCCTTCTTTACTGATGTCATTTCTGAGGTGTGTATTGTATTTTGTTGTAGAACCAAGTGGTTGCATTTCTTTCTTTTATTTCTTTTATAAAGGTTCTTAATCTTTTGTCTAGGTTGGCCTTGAATTCAGAATCCTCCTTCCTGAGCTTTGCAAATAGCTAGTACTATAAGGTGTGCGAAGGGTGCCCAGCCCCAAGTTATTTTTGTAGAGAAAATAGCTATTTCTTGTTTTGGAGATGACATAGCATAAAAGTTAACAGCATAGTTTCTCTAGTCACATAACCTACATAAGAATCTTAGTTATTCTGTGCTAGTTGGGTGTCCTGAGGGTAGTTACTTAATCTCTCTAAGTTTTCTTGTCTTCATTTTTTATTTCAAAGATAATATCTTTTGGGGGGTGACGAGATAGTGCGGGGGGATTGAACCCAGGAAGTGCTCTAACATGTGCCATATTCTCAGACCTAGCAGAGATGGTATCTTGACACAGAGATTAGTTTTAAGGATTAGACGAAATATGTGAATGTTGTCATATGATAAATGCTCTTAATGATGTTTTGTTTTACTTCTGGTACCAGTGAGATAATGGTAGGTGTGTTATCAGTGAGAGACATTGTCATCCTTGTAGGGCCTTTCTATTACATAAGGAATCCATGTTTATCATCTGCAAGCAAAAACAAAACACAGATATAAAACTTAAAATCTCCATATTATTACCACCCAGAAATAATATTGTTAATAAGAATGCCTCTTTCCCATAATACTAGTTTGAAATTGGGGTCCATATCCCATTGTTAACCCCCCCCCCCCCATCCCATTGTTAACCGCCCCCTGCTTTTTTCTGGTTTTGGAGTTGAACCCAAGCAGTGCTCTGACACTGAGCTACATACCCATCTCTTGAGACAAGAGTCTTACTAAATTATGGGGGCTGGCCCTCCTGCCTCAGCGGGAGTCAGTGAGATTATAGGCCTGTGCCACCATGCCTGGCTATCTGGTAGAGGAGACCACTTTCTTATTTGAGGAGCTTCATTCAAGGTGGTGGAACCTCAAGCTTAATTTTTTGTTGGTAGAGGCATTTTCTTCTATAAAATCAGTTTTTTAAATGCAGTTTATCCGGTGTTGGGAATCGCTTATCTTCCTTTGGGCCTGTTTTCCAGTATAGACACAAGGCTATGCTTAGATCAACGTTAAGATATGTAATGTAAACACTATACATTCTGTTCCTAGTATAGAAGCCCCAAATCTTTATTTCCTGAAATGATGACGTTGCAATGGGCCTGCCTTCCTGTGTTCTCTGTTTGTCTAAAGCCTAGACTAGAAGCAGGCATAAGCAAGCATCCTTTTTCCTGTTGCTGTCCCCTGACTTTTGCTCTTAGTTTAAGCCTTTTAAAATAGGAGCTATTCTGGTGGGTGATTAACAGGGGGAAATACAGATTTTACATTTCGGTCCCTCTCCCCAAACCAACCTAGCACACCATTCCCAGTACTCTGTTTTGATCTTTCCTGTTCATTTTGAATTAATGCATAGTGGAGGCAATTCTTAAAAGTTTCAAAAGGGAGCTTGATAGGATATATGGTTAACATATTGTCCTCATTTTTCCCATCTCAACTCAATAGGCTCACCTGTCAGCCTGATAACTAGGTGGTGGTTTTCTCTGCTCTTCATCAGTGAACTGTGCCTTTCATGCCTCTGCTTTTGTGAGCATCTAAGCCTTTCTGCAGTTTCTTTGTATTTACTTAGAAATAATATGCTGGACTGAACATGATGGCACATGACTGTAATTCCAACTATTTGGGTGGCTGAGATAAGATTGTAAATTAGAGGCTTAGCAGTTTAGAATAAAAATAAATAGGACTGGGGATGTGACTTAGTGGGAGAATACCCCTGGATTCAATCTCTAGTATCACCAAAAAAATAAATAATGTCCTGGTTTTATTTCCTAGAGCCTTTTTAGATATGTTTCTTTAGTGGATCATCCTAGAAAGCCATTAAATGCATATATAGGGTTGGGGTGTAGCTCTGGGCAGAGTTCATGCCTAGCATATGAGGTCCTAGGTTCCATCCCCAATACCATCAAAAATTAAAGGATTAAAAAAAAAAAAAAAAAAAACCTGGCATGGTAGCACACACCTCTACAGCAAGGTCAGGAGGTTGAGGCAAAAGGATCCCAAGTTCAAGGCCAGCCTTAGCAATTCTACAAGACCCTGTCTCCAAAAAAAAGGAGGCAGTTATCAAGAATACAAACAACAATAAGTGTTGGCGAGGATGTGGGGAAAAGGCACACTCATACTGCAAATTGGTGCAGCCAATATGGAAAGCAGTATGGAGATTCCTTGCAAAACTGGGAATGGAACCACCATTTGACCCAGTTATCCCTCTCCTTAGTTTATACCCAAAGGACTTAAAAACAGCATACTATAGTGATGCAGCCACATCAATGTTCATAGCAGCACAATTCACAATAGCTAAACTGTGGAACCAACCTAGATGACCTTCAGTAGATGAATGGATAAAGAAACTGAGGTTATATATACACAATGGAATATTATTCAGCAATAAAAAATAAATAAAATCATGGCATTTGCAGGTAAATGGATGGAGTTGGAGAATATCATGCTAAGTGAAGTAGGCCAATCCCAAAAAACCAAAGGCTGAATGTTTTCTGATAAGTGGATGCTAATTCTTAATGGGGGATTGGGCATGGGATCAGTGGAAGAACTCTGGATGGGGGAGAGGGGGAAGGGGCATTTATGGTAGAAAAGATGGTGGAATGAGACAGCCATCATATACCCAGGTACATGTATGATTGCATGAATAATGTGACCCTACTTTGAGTATAACCAGAGAAGTCAAAAATTGTGCTCCATGTGTGTACAATGAATCGGAAGAGCATTCTGCCGTCATGCATAACTGATTAGTACAAATAAATAAACAATCTAAAAAAGAAAATTTAAAAATGAGTTCTCAAAGTTCATTAGTATGATACATCATATAAGTTTTATTGAAAAAAATTAAAAAGGAAAAGGTTAAAAAAGAATGTATATTTTGAAGTTATAATGAATATCTATATATCAAGTAATTAATATATTGTGAATTTTATTACATAATTATAACCAATATTTTAAACAATAAAGAGGAATAATTCATATAAGACAAAAAAAGAACTGGGGAGGTAGCTCCATGGTAAAGCACCCCTGGGATCGTTCTCCAGTACTAAAAACAAAACGTATATATTATATACCTGTATATATGTGTATGTATGTTCATACTACTTAAATTGATTTAAATACTGCCCTCAAACTTGCCATTCTCTTACCTCAGTCTCCTGAGTTGCTGGGATTACAGATGTGCACCACTGCACTTGGCTAAATTGTGACTTAATTCAGGCACATTTAACAAGGTGATTTAGCCTTTAGATGTAATTTGAAAGTCATAAAAATAGTGTTATGTAGGACCAATTGTTGCATAGTTCCAGTCCCTAATGTCAGTCAGTCTTACTCATATTTCTATTCAGTGTTGATAGTTACTCTTTCAAATAAATTCTGGTTTTGGAGGGGGTGGGTACTTGCAATTGAACCCATGAGTGCTTAATCACTAATCCACATCCCCAACCCTTTTTAATTTTTTATTTTGAAACAGGGTCTCACTAAGTTGCTTAGGGCCTCACTAAGTTGCTGAGGTTGACCTTGGACTTGCAATCCTCCTGCCTCAGCCTCTGGAGTCTCTGGGATTACAAGCATGTGCCACCACACCTGTCATCCCTATGCCTTTTATTTTGTGACAGGATCTCCCTCTGTTGCCCCAGGGTGGCATTGAACTTGCAGTTCTATTGCCTCAGCATTGCAAATGCTGGAGTTGCAGGTGCACACCATTGCACCCAACTAGATGTTTTCTCTGTGCGTGGGGGTGGGTGGGTGGATGTGTGTGTGGGTGTGTGATTTGTTTTGTTTTGTTTTGAGTCAGGATCTCCCCAAGTAGCCCAGGGTGTCCCAAACTGATGAGCTCAAGCAATGCTCTACCTTATCCTCTAGTAGTTGGAACTATAGGCACACACCATTGTGTCCAACTTTCTGGATGTTACTCTTAATGAGAGAGAATTCATCACTAAGGTTAAGTTATGGAAAGGCATCAATCTTTAGTTTTAGCTAGTTCCTCTAACAATTCATTGGTAGTTTAAAAATGCACTGTGAAATGATACCTCACAGCATTTTTCTCTAGGTTAGAGTGGTAAGGGCCTAATCCACTTTGTTTGAATAGTGTCAGAACTTTTAAAATATTTCCTTATACGGAGTATAATCCTATGTTATAATGTACATTTAAGTATGTGTTGCATTGTTTATAGATTAAGTATTAAGAGAAATTGCTTTGTCTTTCCATCTTAACTTTCCTTTCTTCCTTTATTTAAGGATTTCTAGATGAGGTTATGAAAAAATATGGAAGTTTGGTCCCACTCAGTGAAAAAGATGTCCTTGGAAGATTAAAAGATGTCTTTAATGAAGACTTTTCCAATAGGTATGCCAGTGGTGAAAGTTAAATCCTTGAAAATAAAATGATTGGCATATATGATTTTCTCTTGATTTAGGAGAAAAAGGGTACTTAATAGTGCATTGAGTAGAACTCATATTTTTTTTCTTTCAAAATCTTTGTTTCAGAAAACCATTTATCAATAGAGAAATAACAAACTATCGGGCCAGACATCAAAAATGCAACTTCCGCATCTTCTACAATAAACATATGCTGGATATGGATGATCTGGTGACCTTGGATGGTCAGAATTGGCTAAATGACCAGGTTAGTGTAATGCAGATTCTCACTGCAGAAAAGTTACAAAGGATGTTGGTCAATAAAATATTGTAGGGACTGGTCTCATACTTAACTTTTATTAATCAAATATTCTTTAATCTGTACTGAAGTGACTCACTAATGCCAGGATTGAAAAGCTTTATTGTTATTATTAAGAATGTTATACATTCTGCTTGGGTTGTTCTGAATTGTACAGGGTTAGTAAATTGGTTTTACTTTTTATAGGTCATAAATATGTACGGCGAGCTGATAATGGATGCAGTCCCAGATAAAGTAAGTGAAAATTTTCCTCTTAAGGAAATTCTTGTATATTAAAAAGGAGTGATTTTTTTTTTTTTTTTTTTTTTTTTTGGTTTTCGAACTTTAATTATTTTATAATTCCTTAGATTTTTTTAAAGGGTTATATTATGTATGTACACATTTATGTATTATCTTTATATATTTATATGAGCTTAGGGAGATCCTATTGCAAAATTTATTAATACACCTTTTTATTAATTTATGTGTATGTGTGGTACTAGGGATTAAATCCAGGGATGTTTTTGCACTGAGCCACATCCCAGCTCTTTTTCTTTTTTATCATGAGATAAGGTTCTCACTAAATTGTGATCCTCCTGCTTCAGCATAAGAAAGTCACAGTAGCAATGTTTTCTTTCTTATTTGTATCTAGGTAGGTATGTTTATTGATAAGGGGACTTTTTTTGTTTATTAATAAAGGGGCTGAGGTGAGGGGATTGTAACTTTGAGGTCATCCTGGGCAACTTGGCAAGACCCTGTCTCAGAATGAAGAATAAAAAGGACTGGGGATGCAGCTCAGTAAAAGTGCTCCTGGATTCAGTTAAATCAATCAATCAACTAAAGTCTTACCCTCTTTATAAAAATGTAAAATATTACTCTTCACCTTTTCTTTCTTTTTTTTAATTTTAATCTATTCAAATAGATAATCTAGCTCTAAATTCTCTTAAGAGCTTTTTACATATTAAAATGATTTTTAAATTTGATATCTTTTTTCTGAAAACTCCAATACCTGATGAGCAGCAGAACTTTTCAAGTTCTTAAATCTCATAACTTAGCTAGTCAGGATGCTGAGGCAGGTTAGCGAGACCCTGTCTCAAAAATAAAAAGAGCTGGGGATATGGCTCAGTGGTAGAGCACCTCTGGGTTCGATCCCCAGTCCTGCAAAAACAAACAAACAAAAAACTTAAACAGATAAATATAACTAATTGCAGATTCTAGTACCGTTTTTCAATATAGAAAACTTTGATAGCTTTTCACTTATAATCATAAATTCATTATGTATTATAAATTCAAATCATGAAGCTAATATGTTGGATTGTTTTATGAAATGCTCTTAATCATCAAAAAGTTTAAATGTAAACATATTCAAAGGCAGTAGTTCTCAAGGTGTGGTCCCCAGACTAGCAGTGTCAATATCACCTGGGGACTTAATGGAAATGCACATTCTTAGACCCCAGCTCAGCTCTATTAAATCAGAAATGGGAGTTGGGGCCCAGCACTGTTTCAGTAAGTCCTCCAGATGATTCTAAAGAACAGAGTTACAGAGTCACTGCTTTTACAGATAACTAAACAGATTGTTTTTTATCCATGTTAAGCTGAATGGTTCTCAGTGAATGTGCATCAGAATCACATGAAAGGTTTGTAAAACCAGATTGCTAGTTTGTGCTAAAATTTAGCAGCTCTGGAATTGGGCTGAGAATTTGGATTTCCAACAAGTTCCCAGGTGATGCTGATTCTTCTGGTCTAATGAGCATACTCTGAGAACCACACACTAAATAGTCTTATTATCTAAAGTGAGTTCAAGTTAGAGCCCTGCTTCAAGACCATGGTATAGACTAACTTAGATGAGCCAATATCACTTATAAGCCAGAATCTGAATCCAAGGAGGTGGGACCTGATAATCTGTATGGCAAGGGTAATTTTTGGTACTAGAAATGATTGTGCTAAGACCTTCTTGTAGTTGTATGGGAGTCTTCAAATCCACATCCTTCAGATGGAGAGTTTTGTAATCCATATCTCATGAGTTCAAGGTATTGGTTTGCTCATTTTTTTTCAGATCCTATTTCAGTTGTTCAATCTTTTAAAAATTTTGGAGAGATTTATCATTTGTCTCTACTTGATTGGATTCCGGTAATCCAGTTGCTACCCCACTGACAATAGACCACACCTGTAAGAGCATTCTCATGAAAAATTTAAACAGAATTTTCTATAAATCAAGTAATATATTTCCTATATTTTGACTACTAGTTGAAGAAACTTTTCTCTCCTTTTTGTCTATTTATGTTAGAACATTACATTTTTATTTAAAAATTTTTTGAATATATATGTATTTTTAAATTATTTTGTGTTCAGATATTTTAAATTTTTTTATTTTCTTTTGAAGTTAAATCTGGGCACAGCCTAATGTAATCTGATTCCTTATATTTGGTGTCTGTTCTAGGTTCACTTCTTCAACAGCTTTTTTCATAGACAGCTGGTAACCAAAGGATATAATGGAGTTAAGAGATGGACTAAAAAGGTATTAAATTTTTTACTCTAGATTTGAAATGGAAATTAATCACTTTGAGTGGAAAGATAATTTTAAGGCCAATACGATGTTACTTAGAAACAGACTTTTTAATGTGATAGGTTTTTGTTGTTGTTGTTGTTGTTTTGTTTTGGTACCAGGGATTGAACCCAGGGTCACTCAATTACTGAGTCACATCCCCAGACCCTTTGAGACAGGATCTCACTTAGTTACTTAGGTCATCGCTTAGTTGCTGAGGCTGGCTTTGAACTTTCGATCCTCCTTCGTCAGCCTGTGGAACCACTGGGATTATAGGCATGTACTCAGCAATAGTTTTTTTTCTCTTTTGAATCTCATTGTTGAATTGTGAGGCAGGAGGATCACAACTTCTAGGCCAGTCTTGCAGCTAAGCAAGGCCTAAGTAATTTAACAAGACCCTGTTGTTGGAATTAATGGAGTAGGAGATGGGTCCTGGAAGCCCTAAGAACCAAATAAACACTCACAGACTTATTTGGCTCTGTCTGCAAGGCAAAAATTTTATTTCTACGTGCAGAAGGGTATACAGCAATCAAAATTGAAAGCAGGCATTGCAAGCAGGCAGTGTGCTTGGCTTTTATCTCTGACACAGGGGTACTTGGCCATTACACATTGGTTGGGGCTGACTACACAATCTTAGGTGCAAATTGACTATTGAGGAAATACTAACTTTAGAAAGACAGCTGAGTTGCAAGAAAATGGGAGCCCAGGAAGTTAACTAAAATGAAGTCTCTTTGGTTTGACAGAAAAGACTTGTTTCTCCCCTCAAAAAAGATCAGTGTCTATTTTATCTAATATAGACTGAATATTCCTTACTCAAAATGCTTGATTTTGGATTTCATTTTGGAATATTTCCATTTTGAAGTATTTTCATATTTATAATGAGATATCTTGGGGATGAGACCCAAGACTAAAATTCATTTATGGTTAATGTATACCTTATATACATAATCTGAAGATTAAATTTTATATAGTATTTTTAGTTATATGTGTTTGTTTTAATTTTTAAAATTTATTTATTTATTTATTTATTTATTTGCAGTACTGGGAATTGTACCCAGGGCCTTATGCATGTTGGGCAAGTGCTCCACCATTGAGTTATACCCCCAGCCTCTGTGACTATGTTTAGGCTGTGACCCATAACATAATTTCATGTGCAGAATTTTCTACTTGTGGTATCATCATGCTAAAGTAATGTTGAATTTTGCAGCATTTGTGGTTTCAGAACTTTAGGGATGCTCAAACTATTTTCTTATTAGGTTTTGTTTTGGGTTTTTTTTGGTGGTGCTAAGGACTGAATAAATATTTCAAATACTTGCTAACTAAGCAAGCCCTTTACCACTGAGCTATACCCCTGGCCCTACATTTTCTTTTGCCCAACTCCCCCAGCTCCAGGTTTATAAATATAGAAAATGAAAAACAAAAACACTAAAGTGTTTTGCTTGTAAGGTCATATAGACTGATAAAAGATTTATTTATAGCATGACATTATCTGATTATTAGCAAAAAAGAAGACTTGAGAGATTGGTTTTTAAGAATCTGACATACTTTATAGTATTGTCATTGTTTTAACTTTAAAAAAATAAATAAATTCACTCTTTTATGGATGTTTAGTGAAGCATCTATTACCCAAGATATAACTGGATTTTTTAATAGAATAGCAACTATTTCTAAATTGTATGTGTTAGGATATAAAGGATATGTTAAGATTGTAAAAGATGGATTCAGATATAAAGGGTATGTAAATATTATTAAGGATGTTCTTGATTTTGACATCTGAAAGACAAGGGAGTGATAATAGCTAAGATTTATTGGCTATCTACAATGTACTAAAAGCATAGTTTTATGCATTTTTCAAGTATTATTATTCTCAACAACATCATAAGATAGGTATTATTGCTTTCTGCATTTCATAGTTAGGAAGAATTTGAACTTAAGTAGACTTGTTTTGAAGCTCATGATATTAACTGTTATACCGAGTCCAGAGAAAGATGAAAGACTTAGACCTTTTCTGTTTTCCAGTACCATGGTTATTTCCTAAAACGTTGAGTCTAGGTCAAAATGTGCCCAAGAAAATTAGGTAAGGCCAGGCATGGTGGCAACATGCCTATAATCTCAGTGATTCAGGAGACTAAGGCAGAAGGATTGTGAATTTGAAGCTAGACTGGGCAACTTAATAAGGGACCCTGTCTCTAAGTAAAAAGTAAAAAGGGTTGGAGATATATCTCAGTGGTAGAGCACCTTTGGGTTCAATCCCTGGTACCAAAAAAAAAGGCGGGGTGGGGGGGGAGAAGAACGAAAAAGGTAAACCATTTGATAAAACAGAGTTTTAGTGGGTTAAATGAAAAATAGTACTTCTTCATTTTTCTTATTGTGTGTTATAGCTCAGTAGTTATAAGCATGGGCTTTAAAAATAAGACCTGGGTTCAAATTCTGGCCTACCACTGTCTACTTTTATGTCCTTGGACAAGTCAGAAGTCAGTAAAGAAGCTGCTGTATGTTGTTGGTTTTGTGATGACAGCTGCATTTTCTTCTCTTAATCAGGTGGATTTGTTTAAAAAGAGTCTTCTATTGATTCCTATTCACCTGGAAGTCCACTGGTCTCTCATTACTGTGACACTCTCTAATCGAATTATTTCATTTTATGATTCCCAAGGCATTCATTTTAAGTTTTGTGTAGAGGTAAGTTAATATCCTATTTTTTTCACTTAATCTGTGATTGACCCAGTCCTATCTTAGTTCTAGGTAGAACAGCAGAAGTCAGTACCATAGAGGAACATTTTCTGTTGTGAATGTCCTCTAAACTATTGGTAAAGAAAAGAACTGTAAGAGGACTCCACAGGTGAGAGGTAGCTGTCCAAGATCAGGATCCCCTTCTGAGATACATGCCCTAATTTGATTTTGTCAGCCTTGTTTTTTTTGTTGTTGTTGTTGTTTTTCTTTTCTCTTCCCCTTAAAACTGCTTTTTTTAAAAAAACTATTTTCTTATACCTTTATTTTATGTATTTATTTTTATGTGATGCTGAGGATCAAACCCAGGGTCTTGCATGTGCTAGGTGAGCACTCTACCGCTGAGCCACAACCCCAGCCCCTTAAAACTGCTTTTTAACAAAATTTTTGGTACTGGGGATTGAACCCAGGGATGCTTTTACCACTGAGCTACATCCCTGGTCCTCTCCTACCCACCTCCCCAAGACAGATTCTTGCTAAGTTGCTGAGGATCTTACTAAATTGCTGTGGCTGGCCTTGAATTTGTGATCCTGCTGCCTCAGCCTCCCAAGTCAATGAGATTACAGGTGTGCATCATCACACTCAGATCCCTAGCAATATTTTTAAAAAAATAATAAAAGCTATAATTATATTGGCTTGGGAGTAGATAAATAGATTGGAACAGCATGAAGAATCCAGAAATAACTCATGCATACTTGAGAATTTAGTATATGATGAAGTTAGGAAAAGATAGGCTATTCAAGTATGACACTGGGAGAATTAGTAAATATAGATCTTTACTTCATATTTATGCTAATTATAAAAACATTTCAGATGGAATAGATACCTAACTGTAAAACAAAACTAAAACTAAAAGCATTTGAATAAAATATAGACAATACTGTGTTCTCAGAATAGGGAATGCTTTCTTACACAGAACCCTCCCCCAAAAAAGAGACATAAGGAATAGTTTGATAAATTTAACCATGTCATAATTTAAAACTTCTGAGCCAAGTGTGGGGGTGTGCACCTATAATCTCAGCAACTTGGGAGGCTGAGGCAGGAAGATAGCAAGTTCAAGGACAATCTGGACAATTAAGCAAGATCCTCTCTCAAAATGAAATTTAAAAGAAAGGGTGAGGATGTAGCACAGTCTTAGAGCACTTGGGTATCACGTACGAGACCCTGGATTCAATCCCCAGTACCATCAAAACCAAAACAAAATATAGTGGTTCTTTACATCCTAACAGGGAAAGATCATTGAGTTTTTAAAAGCCAGTTGTGAGCTAGGTATAGTGGCACATGCCTATAATCCCAGTGATTCAGGAGGCTGAAGCAGGAGAGGTGAAATTACAAAGCCAGCCTCAGCAGCTTAGTGAGGCCCTGAGCAACTTAGTGAGACCTTGTCTCAAAATAAAAAGGTCTAGGGATGTAGCTTAGTGGTGAATTGCCTCTGGGTTAAATCCCTGGTCCCCCTCACCACCACCACCAAAAGAAAATGCCAGTTGTGGCAGAACGATATAATATGCTTATGGGGGAAATACATTTATGTGTGCATATGTGTGTGTGTATACATATATATTTGTATATGTAATATACAAAGATATATTTTTGTAAATAAAAAAATTAGATATCAATGCATAATGGCATCTGCCTGTAGTCCTAGCTCCGCAGGAGGCTGAGGAAGGAAGATTGCTTCCAGGAGTTCAAGACCAGTGTGGATAATATAGGGGGAATCCCCTTTCTCAAAAAAAAAAAAAAGCATGGGATGGATGCTTACAATTTTGATTTCAGTGATTGCTTTTGGATAAGTATAGAAAAGAGTAGGACTAATAAAGGAAATTTCACCTTATTTTGGTTATTCTAATTTTTATTAACAAGGTATATATATTTATATATTTACTTTAAATGTATAAATTTAAAATGTTAATGTATATATTTAAATATATGTAGTACATATATTTGTATATATAAATTATTGTATATTATGTGGTATAATATATAAATATATATTAAAGAATATATTAAAATAAAGATATTTACATTTATATTTAACATTTAATTTAAAAAGTAAGTATAAGCAAAACTAAGAAGATCAAATTTTCAAAATCCATGTTTGTGGTTCTAAGAAATCCAGGGGGAAAAAACCCTACTTTGGGATATTCCTGGGCCCAGAGTGCTCTAACTCCAATACAAAAGAGAGTCAGTCCAGTATCAGATGTGATTGTGTGTTTCCAGTTCACTTTGCTTAATTCCTTGCCTGTCTCACATCCTTCACTTATCAGAGACTGTCAGTGCTGTCTCTTCCCTGGACAAATAGAAAAAAACAAACAAGGAGAGCAAGGATATTGCAAAAATCATTTCAACTAGGAAATACTACCCCAGGCTTCTGCTTGTGTTAGGCACTGACACTGAGGAGTCAGAGAAGGTTTAGACAGTTGCCTTCATGGAGCTAACTTCTTGATGGTTAAAAAGACTTTGTTTATGAAACAGGCTTTTGATTTCTAAGTCAATTCTGGATTAGGCACTTGGTTCTTCTGCAGTTATTAAAAAATTCATCTTCAGAATTTTTGACTAGTCAAAAATTTTTTCAGTCAAATTCCAATTGGCTAATAACTTGGCACATTTGGAGAAAGACCCTGAGAACCAATTTGTTTGGGGTGATAACTAAAAGTCATTTAAAGCCAAGCAGAGTCATCCAGGTAGGTGAAGCTAGGCAGTTGTTTTAAGGAAATGTGGGGGTAATAAAAGTGGCTCTGAAGGAAAGTTGGGGGCCTGTATTTCCAAAGAGTTGATGAAAAATGTTATTAAAATTTCCAAATGTGTAGATTCTCTGAGAGCAAGGACTTAAACAGCTTTCTTTACCACTGTATCCCCAGCACTCAGCACATTATAAATACTTAGTAAATGTTGGTGTAGGTGATTATTTTTAAGGGCAAGTCTTTTGCCGTTATTCTGTGTGTGAATTTATATATAGTAGTTATTCTGAGAACTTGAAGTTACTTGTTTAGGGAGAAGAGCAACATGCAGTCATAATCTCTTGATACAGAGAGAAATATGCACAAAGAGGTTGAGGGTATTAGGGATATTTTGAAACTCCAGCAGTCTAGAAATTTCAGTAGTGCCCTTGACTATATTCAGTATTCAGAATGGGTAGAGATAACTGTCTGTTCTTGTCACCTTCCAAACTAAGAAACTTATCTTCAGCTAGATTTTTTTCATTTAGTTTTAGTCAATGATTTCTGCCACGAGTTTCTTCCTTCTCTTCAGCACTGGCACTGATTAAGACTTTTTTATCTTGCCAGTTTACTGCTGGGAAAGGTGGCTAACCATCTCAATAAATATTCTAATCAAGCAAATACCAGTGCCCACACTCTTGAGTGCATACCTTGAGTACAGGAGGTCTAAGTCCTCCTTAACGATATGAAAGCTCTGAAATAAAGTTCCAGCTCTAACTCTTTTGTGCACACACTGCCCAATTTTGTGGGGCCACAGTTGCCACCTCCTTTGCTTCTACCTGCTATGGGCAGGTTTCATTTTTCACCAACTCATGGAACACAGCATCTGTGTTGTGGTTTCTTTTTAACCAGAATATAAGAAAGTATTTGCTGACTGAAGCCAGAGAAAAAAATAGACCTGAATTTCTTCAGGGTTGGCAGACAGCTGTTACGAAGGTAAGTATGTGATACAAATAAAATGGGCATGTCCAGGGGAGGGAATGATCCAAGGGGCGGTTGTGTGTAAGAGCATTTCAAGACTACTGACAGAGACCAAAAAGAGCTTGGAGGAGACTGTAGGGAGGCAACTCAGATTAAGCCAATTTAGTACTTTATCATCTGGCTACTCAGTTGCCCAGTGCTTGCTGAAAGCAGGTAACTTGAGTCCTTTCATCCCTGGCACAGTTGCTAATGATGTAGTTGCTCTGCTGAAAAACAAATTTTGGCTGGGGATTTTGGCACCTACCTCTTGCCTCATGACACTTACAGACTCAGAGAAATGCTAAATGACTATTTGGGTCCATTATGGGAGCAAGAGTACTGGGCTACTTTCTAGGCCTATCCTTAGTTCTTCAGCGTGAGGACAGTTCGGATATAGCTCTGTTATGGTTTCTAGACATTAAAGGTGTTGATGGGCCAGAGTGCCTTTCTGGGCATAATCTCAATCCTGTCATGAACACCAGTGTTGACAATTTAGTCTTTATTTTATTGTTTTTATATAATGATCTCATTTGATCCTTATAACCTGTGAGGTAGGTGGTCATTTAAAGATGAACAGCATCTTTATTTTATAGATGAGAAAACTGAAGTGTGACCTTCAGAAGACCTTCCTCAGAACTATTGGTAGAGGCAGGTCCTTGAACTCAGGTCTGTCTGAATCACTGACCCAGTGTTATAGACAAGAGTCTTGAAATAACCTTTAACCCAGTCCCAGAGGGATCAAGATTTATCAATTCAACCTTGAACTAAACCACATATTAAATTTTACAGTTAAGCTCAAGTTTTCTGTTTCTAATTATCTAGTAAACCAGTTCAAGCCAGAACTAAACTTGTAAATTTTCTGAATTTACCCAGCTAGAATTCTAGGTATTCTAAATTTAGCCAATATCTTTCATATTCCTACTTGAGGCAGAATACAATAACCAGTTGTTTTGGGAGCTTTATAGAGATGAAAAGTGAAGACTGCTAAGCAGAATTGTTACCATCTAAGTGTTCAGAGTTCAGGCAAATGTTCTGTGATCATCCACAGTTCCATTTTTACTTGTCAGTGAACTGATTGCAAAACTAAGTATCCAAATAGTTGTTTTTAAAATAGGGTTTTCATTTCATTTCCCATATTTAGGTAAAATATTGTTTTATAATTTGTGGATGCCTTTGATAGCACTTTTCGTGTGGCCAGATGCCTTTATAAAATGAACACGATACCAGCTGTCCTGGACAGAGACAGGTTTCCTGTCTCATTCTGTTTTGTCGTGTTTATCTGAAGAGGAAAGAAGTACTTGATCTTATTTTAATGACCTTTTTGTTTTTCCCCTCAGTGTATTCCACAACAGAAAAATGACAGTGACTGTGGAGTCTTTGTGCTCCAGGTAAAGAAATACTGTTTTTTTGTTTGTTTGTTTTGTTTTATTTTGTTTTGAATTTACAGTTTGTGATATAAGTTTGTTGTGTTTAGAAAGGGAGATGCCAGTCCCTGTACATGATACTAGGTATAGGCAACAGAATACTTTCCTTTTTCTCCCTTTGTTGTTGAGATGCAATAGTGCATTTTCAGGTGTTATCATTAGGAAGAACCACATGTCAAGCCAAGAATGGAAAATAGATATCATCCATGTCTTATCAGAGATTAGTAGTGAACTATACTAGAGACTGACTTGGGTTGTTTTGTATGATAGATCATTGGCATTTAAAGGATTAACTTAATAAAATAAAAACAACATTGGCAGGCTGAATATGGTGGTAGATGCCTATAATCCCAGTGACTGTAGAGGCTGGGTGAGGAATTGCAAGTTTGGGGCCAGCCTAGGCAACTTAACAAGACCCTGTCTCAAAAAATAAAAAGAGTTGGGGATGTAGCTCAATGATAGGTAGCTCCTGGGTTCGATCCGAAATACTGAATAAATAAATAAAATCTAATTATTGGATGTCAAAGACCTGCTGGTTGCCTGCCACTGGTTTTTGTTTTTATTTGTGGTACTGGGATTGAATCCAGGAGTGCTTTGCCACTAAGCTACATCCCCAGCCACCATCACCACTGCCTTTTTTTTTTTTTTTTTTTTTTAAATATTGAGACAGGATTTCACTAAGTTGCCAAGGCTGACCTTGAACTTGTGATCCTCCTGCCTCAACCTCCCAAGTTATTGAGATTACAGTCCTGCTCCACCACTCCCAGAGTACTGCATTCCATGGACTCTGGATGGTCTAAAACTGCTCCCATGGTCTCTGGATAGTCTAAAAGGGCAATGGAAACATTTCTATTATACACACATTTATGAAGGAAATTATCTAATCTGTGAAATTTTAAGATTTGTGAAGATCTTGGAAGATTGGTTTATTCATAACTTCATAAATGTTTGGGGTTTGTAAACAAGATTCAGGTTCCCAAAGGCTATGTAAGATCTATTGCATTTTCAGCAGATTGTACTTTGAGAATTAGAGCCTCTTCATCAGTTGGTGCTTTTCACAGTGTTAGGCCTGGAGGGAGGGTGATCCTTAGCTATACACTTGCCTGAAATGCCTACTATTATTTGGAGATAAATGTTGTAAAGCACCATGTTGTCACAAGTTTCTGTAAACTTTATAATACAATCTTAGACTCTATCAGGTCTGCATCTGGTGCTGGGCTGTTGTGCAACCCCATGTGCCATTTACATGTTTCTGGGACCTTTGCAGTACTGCAAGTGCCTCGCTTTAGAGCAGCCTTTCCAGTTTTCTCAAGAAGACATGCCCCGTGTGCGGAAGAGAATTTACAAGGAGCTGTGTGAGTGCCGGCTGCTGGACTGACTCAGCAGTGCTCTGCAAGTCTGACCAAGTTGGAACAGATGGTTTGTTACTTGAATCTCCAAACACTCATTTGAATTTTTACAGATATTCAGATCAGTGGTGTTGGGCCACTATTGTTACCTCAAATTTATTTTTTGCCCTTATTCATTTCTCCAACTACCATGTACTTTTTTAATATTCAGTTTGGTTTCATTTTTAATTTTATGGATTCCGCGCGTCCCTCCCATATTTAATATTTATTATCCAAACGCATGCATATAGACAGAGCATGCAGTGAAGAGTATTAAAAAAAAAAAAAGCCTAGTAGATTTGGTGCAGCTTTTGAAACTTAGTTAGCGTGAACTGAATACAGGTTTAAAATTTAATCTCAGAACCTAAAAATGCAAATGTTTTTTGATTCAGTATAACTCGGAGTAGTCAGTGTTCCCTGGGACATAAAGGGTAGCTAGGAGAGGTTTTGACAAAGCCAGTTCTGTTTTACTTTTACCAGCAGCACCTTTTACTTACTTCCCTCTCCAAGGGAGTCCTAGAAAATGAAATGCATTCCTTTTGAAGGGTGAGATGGAAGTTGGCTGTAAAGTGATGGGTGTGTTCTGTCCATGGAGGCCCACTTGCAAGCAAAGAGCCTACTTTGGAAGAGTTGATTAAAGTATGAGAAAAAGGCAGTGACTGGGGCCAGATACCTTATCAAATGAGATTTCAGTCCTGGTCTTAGGAATTATAATGCATAGCCTAAATCTTATAATGAGACATTTATTTAATAACCTGTTTTTCTGATTTTGACCTATGAAAAAGCTTGGTGTCTTGTCAGACCAGTAGTCAAACAAATGAGATATTCAGCCTTTTGAGAAGTAATTTTTAAGTTGCTATTTTCCTTGTGTTGCCTCCCATATGGGAGAATTTAAGATTTACTTAATACATTTCTATTTCTAGTGTATCTGAAATATGAACATTCAAAATTGAAGGCTGACTTCTTTTGCAGATGCATGGGGAGAAGAGGGAAGATAATAAAGAAAACTTGGTTCCCAAGGAGTGCAGTAATAGAATTGTTTCCCTCCTCTCTAGTGATCTCCCCTCATTCAGGGCTCACTTGGCTTCTGCACAACTAATCCTGACATTTTAGCATGGGAGTTACTTGTTTCCCTTCTGTTGATCTTCTATCTTCAGGGGACAGGCTGTAATGTGGTCCCTTTCCTTATAGTTAGCTGCACTGAGATGAAAGTAATGGATCTTAGATCTTTTATCTGGCCTTTTGTGACATAATTGAAAGGAAAGGAAATAAGGAAGGATACATGTTAAACTACCCAATTATCTTTTCTGAACTAGAGGAGGAAAATATATTGGTAACAGATTCAAATGTTTACTCAGAAAACTACCAAAAAAATGGCAGAAGATACTCGAATTTATGCCTGGTTAGGTGTGTGTTGAAAAGAAAAAGCTAAAATGCTTTAACTTGGCTGTAAGTTATGATTGAAACAAGGCTGACTGCCAGCAGTTGAGGGTTGAGTCAGACTGTTTACATGCACATGCATGTAAACCAGTGTTGACACTGGGAAGCAGCCTCTCCCAATTCCTCCAGACTCAAATTCCTTAGTATAAAAGCAGGTCACTATTTCTTACTTTGTTAAATACTGGGAGTAGAGGCACTTTATGCTACTAGAGGTAAGGTTGTGTCACCATAAGGGAAGATGAGAATTTATAGTGTGGAGATGTTGTCTTAAGGTTTCCAGACATAATTATGCAAACATGGGATCTTTCAAAATGTATATGAGACATTTGCTTTTTTTTTTTTTTTTTTTTTTGTGGGGTTGTTGCAAAGTAACCAGTAAGTAACTAGCCTATTGACTCCAAATGCCTCATACTTCAGAATGAGGGAGTATCTCATTTCCCCACTGACAGACACACCATGCAGAAGAGAAAAATTTCTGCAAAAACACAAAGAATTTTTTTCTTTTGGCAATGCTGGGGATTGAACCCAGGGCCTCCTGTGGGCTAGGCAAGTGCTCTACCACTGAGCCACATGCCTAGCCCTCCTACAAGAATCGTAATGCCCAGAGCTTGAGTTGCCACACTTCCTCCAGTGTGAAATATGATCATTATTATCAGCACTGGGGCATGCAGGAATGATCACAGAGACCTTAAGTGAGCTGTCCATATCTAGTTACTCTTTCACTTCCAACATCATAGGGCATCCTGAGGTACCTGGCATGGTTTAGCCTAAAGTTGAATATTTTAAGTCTGTTTTTAAAATGTTTCTGTCAATCATGAAACTTGGTTTCAGCACACTTAATTGCTTTTACTTCTTGTAATTAGATATAAACCTCTATTTAGCTAAAGTTCTAGATAGTCTTTTGTCCTGATGTTTGCAGTAATTGCTTCCTTGCAACAAAGGCATTTTTGAAACACTTCTGGGCTGTTGGTGAAAAGCGTTGAGTTACCATCACTGGCCTGGCACTGAACTGTCTGGCTGCCCACAAGACAGATCTTATGGTTTGGGGGCTGAGTGCAGACCTTGCACAAAAGAACAATTTATGACAAGCCTTCAACCAGCTATCTAGTTGTCTCTATGGGCAAATTTACCAGGTTATAGTTGCTTCATTCTGGTGGCCTTTTTGTTAAATCTGTAGCAGTGAACATATATTTAATGCATCTTTTAGTTTTATCAAGAATCAGAGAGAATCAACTTTCAGTTAGCCTTTTTAAGGAAGAAAAAGGAAGCAGTTGTTGCCAGTAATCCCCACATATTTTTGGCTTTGCCTTGTATTTTCTATTTACTGTTGAATATGAGTAACATGGTCATCTTGAGTTTATAGTTGGAACAAAACAATAACAGATCTAACTGGGAAACAGCCGGCACTCACCTGATATATTGCCCTTTTTCCTCTACAGTTGTAGTTCACTGCTTCCCTGGGTTAAGTAACTGGTGGGGGGAGAGGGGTCTGGGAGATTCACAACCTTTCAGGCAAGAAATGGTAAATTTATAGTTGAATTCGATATGCCAGTTACCTGTTCTCCTTAATCATATTAAAGAAACCAAGTTAATTGGCAGTTATAAAGCACATACTTTGCTATGTGCTAGGCTGTGCCTCCTGGCCTACAGATAATTAAGACCTAGGGAATACCATCAGAGAAGTACTAATTGTATTGGGTGTTACAAAAGCAGACCTAGACAAGTTGTTCACTTAAATGGTACTTGTTGGTCAGAAAAGAATTTAAAAAGATTATGATCATGTAAAATTACAGTACTCAACCCTTCTAGCAAAGTATTTTTTTGAAAAATAAACTAAATGCCTTTATAAACTCATTCTCTTGTGTTGGATAAGTGTACTGCTTGGTGAGTAGTATGTTTTCCTTTAATACACTCCAGTCATAACAAGGCTTAAGAACAGTGACCAGTGTAGGCCCTAAGCAGCCTACCCTTAGAGCACCACTGTCCCACAGAATTTTCTGCAATGATGGAAATGTTGTTTTCATTTACTATAACAATCACTAGCACATTGTCTATTAAGCACTTAAAATGTGGTTAGTGTAACTGAGAAGTTGAATGTTTAATTTTATTTTTATTAAACAGCCACATTAGGCCAGGGGCTATTACATTGGATTGAAGAACTCTAAAGCAAGTTGCATGTTTTACACTTTAGCTAATAATGTAATTCCCAAATAATTCTATACATCCCAGTCTGGCTATATCTGGCACTCCCCCACTATTATATTCCATAACCTACCTAGCATATATGTCCTAGTTCTCACTTTTCTGATTAAAGTGAGATACTTTTCTGATTAAAGTGAGAAATAGGAAAGAGGACACAAAGAAAGCTCATTTAGCATCCTCAAGCCTAAAAAACATCAGGTTCCCTTAATTCAATGCTAAATTGTTTTCATAAGAATGTCCATGTTCTTTCTTCACGTGAAGCCATAACTAGATACAAATGTCATATTGAAATGAACATGTAAATTTTGCATATTTATTCAGAGTCTCCCCAAACTCATTTACAGACAGCCCAGAGTAAAAGAGTTCTAGAACAAGTCCCTTTTTATAGGTGAGGAAAGAGGCCAAGATAATAAGTTGGTCCAGCTTTATTGAAATCTGTTATAGAAGACAATTCAAATAAGAATCACAGTCTTTGGTTTTAAGGCCTGTAGAATCTGAGTTTTTTCACCACACAAGAATACAAAATATTAGTTTAAACTACAGTGTAAAAACATTCTAAAAATGAATACTGTGTCCTGATTAAATGTTTGCAAATGGTTTATTCCTAAGCACTAACAACTGTTATACCTCTTTATTAAAAATTCAAACAGTTTGGAATTTAATGAGAAAACCCACATTTATTGTAACATGAAAGCTGTTCATGTTCAGCCCCAATTTTCACAAACTACTGGAAGATACTTTGAAAAATAATTCACATTTTTTTCATATCAGGGAAAATTATACTCACATATAATATCAGAAATCATCTCTTGCCTTACAAATGTAAAATAAATTCTCTCTCATCCCCTGGCTTGAGCCACAGTATGGACAATTTGGGAAAAATAAAACAGATTTCAGTATGAGAAGTAGCTGAAATAGACACTTTCTTTAGGAAGCCTTCCTCTGTTTTTGTAAAGTATTCTCTCAATCATCAAGCTCTTCTAAAAAGAACCCATTCTATTCCCAAGACTAATTAAAATGGAAAGAATAAATCTGATGGCCCTTACAGCATACTTTGTCATGTCAAGGCAATCCCTTAACTTACATTTCCTACTAATAGCGTCTTCCCCCACTCACCACACCCACTAGAATATGTGAGGTTCTCTATTACAAATCCTTACTTCTTGTTGTTGCTAGCTTTAGGTAAAACATCTTTTGAAAAATGTGTATAATTCTTCAAACCCTGTACCTAGTTTCTGAATATGTAAGGAATAGAAGCGGGACATGTCCCTGAGACCATCTCAGGTTTACTTACTTCTATGCCAACTATTTAGGAAAGTCCCTTGACCCTTTAGAGATTGAATTTGTTTTCAATGTTGAATTCTATTCAGTTGTCAAACACCTGTTGCTAATTTAGAACAAAGCCATACCACACAGCAAAATTCCATTTATTAAACTTTATCTCATGCAAACTTAAATTTTAAAAAATAATCATTCCAGGCCCCAATGTAGATCATGAACCTACTTAAGACACAAACATGGTAAAACAAGTTTTTACATTTTTCCATCTTCCTTTAAAAAGTGTGGCATTTTTGGCCGACAGAATAATCAACATTATAAATCAAACCTGTTGCTAAGGAACACTTTGTGGGGGATGGGGGGTGGGTGGATGTTTCTGGGGATCAAACCAGGGTCTTGCACATGTGAAGTAGGCACTGTATCTGAGCCACATCCCCAGAGAACACAATTTTAGACCTGGTAACAGAAAATCATCTGGTAACTTGACACATGACCAATATTCTAAGACTAGAATTAAAGGCATTCTTTTGTATTGTCCTTTAATAATTTTCAGAGGAAACCATGTAAAGGCTTCTAGCTCAGTAGAGACATTGATCAGACTGTGGGTAATGTTCTTCAACAAACAACAGGCCAGTGGAGGGAATTTCGCACTGATGGGGCTCTCACCACTCACTGCTTTTGTGCCAGTTTTCCATAGCCACCTCTCCCAGCATCATAGTCTTGTCGATACTCATCTCGAACCTTAAGTAAAAAAAGAATACACAAAGTACAATATAGAGAAGACTGGTATAACATGCACTGCCCACAACATGTCAGACAAATAGCTGAACCTTTTCAGATGTCATATGAACATGCAGACAAACCTGTGTATTAGGTTCTGTGGTATTTTGGGGTTTGGTTTTGGGTTTGTTTGGTGTGTGCATATGGTACTGGGGACTGAACCTAGGACCTCACACTTGCTTGGCAAGTGCCCCACCACTGAAGGTACACCCCTGTATTAGACTCTAAGACAAACCCATTTCAGTGTATTTTGCTTTCATTCTAGACACAGATGTGAAATACCTAGCCCCTAGCAGAAGTTCAACAACAAGTGCTTATTGAAATGAATAGCATATGCTATTTCAAGGTTTAAAAAAATTCACCAAAACCAATGGGTGGTTTTCTCCAGGGTTATAGGCAGAAATTAGAAAAAGAGTAAAAACAGTTCGAAAAAACAACTATCATTATGACTAGAATCCTAGGCAGGGTTTGGTCCAGAGACTGCATACCTGGCCCCCTGATCGCCCACGTCCATACTGCCTGCCCTCCTTAAAACCTGCATCCCAGTCTGTGCGAATGATCCGGTCATCCAGACGTGTTCCATTTATATACCGCATGGCATTTTCTGCATCTGCTCTTGAATAGTATCTTAAGTTTAAGTGTTAAGGAACATTGCATTTCTCCAAATGTTTGGGAAGCATCTAAATGAACCTGAATTGTTAAGGAAAAAGTACAAAAACAAATCCAGTCAGATGAAGTTCAAAGACTATTCAGCTTACACAAGCCTACTGGTCCAAAAGCACTTAGGTAAAGAAAATATAATACTTATGTAGGGCTATCTTGGTTATGATTTCCTGGCTATCCCTATTAATATTTATTTGGTCAATCCCTTTTTTTTTTTTTTTTTTGCATATGTGGTGCTGGAGATCAAACCCAGGTCCTTGTGCATGCCAGGCAAGCTACCACTAGAGCAATATCCTCAGCCTTGTCTCCGTGTTTTGAGTTGCAAAATTTTATAAAATATGTTCACTGCAGGTTGAAACCACAAACTATGCACTTCTTATCCAAGAACTGGCATCCAAATTGGGTGCTGATATTAAAGAACAATCTTCATAAAAAGAGGTCACAGTGTGTATGGAAGTACCACTACATTTCACTAGATGGAAAAATTTCAAAGTATTAACTCCTAACCAGGTTAGGAGTTCCCAAACATTTAATCAGTTTTACCCTACATGGTATTTTTTAAAATCTCTAAAAGCAATTCTGAGGACTGGGGTTGTGGCTCAGTGATAGTGCACTTGCCTAGCATGCGTGGGGCACTGGGTTCAATTCTCAACACCACATACAAATAAATAAAATAAAGGTCCACCAACAACTAAAAAATATATTTTAAAAAGTAGTAATAAAAAAATAAAAGCAATTCTGATTAACAGCTGGGTTTGGGAAATGCTGATTTAGACTTTTTTGTCATCTTTACACAAGTAGGGAAACACTTGGTAGAATTCGTATCTAGCACCTATATAATGCCTAGAACATAGTAGGCATTCAGTAATCTTTGTTAAATGAATGAAATAAATGCTAGAGAAAAACAACTAGCACTAGCGGTCTCTTTGATACTTTCCATCATGATTGTTGACCTTTGACCTATAAGGCAAATGGAAACACTCTGATCCTTAGACTGATTACCTACTAATTTATAGATGGAGCCTTTTGTTTTTTCATTGTTTTCCCCATGAATTACTCTGTGCCACTGCTACCAGAAAACAAAACCTGAGAAAACTGGACCCTTGTGTTTGGAGAGAGAACTGAAAAGCTTGCTTGGCCCAGAAATCAGAAATCATAAATTTGTTCTTCAGTTGTGTAAAAAGAAAGATTTCCAACATACAATGTACAGCTTTTCTTCAGTAATTTTTCTTGTTCTTCATTGTCACCCTAGAATTTCAGAGACAAACATTGCAACTTTAAAAAAAAATCCAAGTGGGGCTGGGTACACACCTGTAGTCCTAGCTACTCATAAGCTGAGGCACAAAGGTCATTTGAGCCCAGGAGTTTGAGAAAGCCTTGGCAACATAGGGAGCTCTAACTTGAAAAAAAAAAGTGAAGAATGGGTTCAGAAGCAGGACTTCTGGTTTAAGCTGATAAGAATGAATGCATTCTTTCAAGATCCCATTAAAATGATAGGAAAGAAGCATACATGAGAAGGCCATTAGCTAATGATCAGAGACTTAAAAAAGCTGATAGGGCTGTGATATACCTCAGTGATAGAGAGCTGGCATACAGTGTGCGAGGTCCTGGGTTCAATTCCCAGTACCAGAAAACAAAACATGAATTCAGAATAGAACACAAAATTACCAGTTTTCACAGCATCCGAATGTAGACAAATGGAAGAAAAGGTACAGACAAGCATAGGGATAAAGCTAATATCCAGTTTTTCAAAAACAGGCAGCCAACCACTCTGAGCTCTACCTTGGTTCAACAGTTACATTAGACACCAGGAAGGATACTCCACAAAACAGAATCCACATGCTGTTTTTTTTACTTTATCCAGACCCATAATTATCTTCTTTATGTCACCACTTTTGCTGAAGAGTTCATAAATTTGTTCTTCAGTTGTGTAAAAAGAAAGATTTCCAACATACAATGTACAGCTTTTCTTCAGTAATTTTTCTTGTTCTTCATTGTCACCCTAGAATTTCAGAGACAAACATTGCAACTTAAAAAAGAAAAAAAGCCTTGCTTAAATAATATTCCTAAGTATGGTTTTTAAAATAATGTCCGAGGCCAAATGTGATGGTACATGCCTGTAATTCCAGCTACCGAGTAGGCTGAGGCAGGACGATTGCAAGTTCTAGGCCAGCCTGTGCAACTTAGTGAGACCCTGTCTCAAAAAAGCTGGGTTTAGCTCACTGGTAGAGCACTTCTGGGTTCAATTCTCAGCATGAGTTGGGGGGAATCATTAATTCTTATTTAGAAATCAGATTCTCACTGGGCATGGTGGTGCATGCCTGTAATCTCAGTGGCTTGGGAGGCTGAAAAAGGAGGATCAAAGCCAGCCTCAGCAAAAAGCAAGGCACTAAACAATTCAGTGAGACCCTGTCTCTAAATAAAATACAAAAAAAAAAAAAAAAAATAGGACTGAGGATGTGGCTCAATGGTTGAGTGCCCCTGAGTTAAATCCCCAGTACCCAGGGGAAAAGAAAAAAGAAATCAGATTCTCTCACCCACCAAATACTGCAAATACCTTGTCAAAAGGAGGGGTGGTGCAGGAGGTATTCACATTCTGTGAAGGACTTATATGAGATCCAGACTGCTTTTAGTGGAGAGAAAAGGCTTTCAGCCTTCCCTCTCTCCTGCCCCAGGCTACGTACAAGTAGCATGCCTTTTTTCTTGCATACTAAAGTCCTGAGCACTGGATCCTTCTCTAATGGCCCAAGTCTAAATTCCAGACCTTGACCCATTATATTAGAAAGGTCCCATTTATCCTCTGTAGTAAAAAATAATAATTATTATTTCTAGAGCTAGTATTCCCCTGGTAATATTCCCATAGAGACTATCCAAAACAACAACTGCTTTAATAATTTATATGCTCATGTATTTTTTTCTTCTGAGCGTAGGAGAAATTATTTTTTTCAGTGCTGGATATTGAACCCCATGGGCACTATACCACTGAAAGACATCCCCAGCCCTTTTCATTTTGAGACAGGCTGGCCTTCAACTTGTAATCCTCCTGCTTCAGCCTCTGAAGTAGCTGGGATTACAGATGTGGGCCACCACACCTAGCACTTTCTTAACAGGCTTTCTAATTTGAAGACAGGATGAATCCTGAGACAGAAGTATGAGCTTTAGTCAATACACCTGACAATCCCTGGGGACAAGATGGCTTATCATGAGTGAGACATTGATACTTTAGATGCTGAATTGACACATTGAGGACAAATGTGATTAAACAGAAGGCCAATCAGTAGACCTATTCTCAGACCCTTCTGATCCAGATTGTTGAGAGCCACAGTTTAGTCGGAATGACGCCTGGCATTTTGCTAGAGGGAATGGTTGAAAGGTGACCCTGCTCTGGGATTAGGGCGGCTCCAGGATTAGGGCGGATCCTGCTGCCTCGGGTGCCCCCTACTTTGGAGTTCCCATAGAGTTCTCACTGGGGTTTCGGGAGAATTGGCGCGGAGTCTATATCTTAATTAAAACAACTGTGGTATACTTAAGGTATGATATTAATGTGGATTCCATTTAGGGTACCCTAGATATTCCACATGACAATATACTACATCTAAAATAGTAGACTTCAGATTGTAGAAATGAACCCTTTCAATTTTAATCTTGTAGGATAGATGCTGACACAAGATGGTCATGATGTGGAACTAATAAGAACTGTAAAAGTTGCAGAAGTAAAAATCATGCTTGGCACGTTTTGGTGTTGTTTTGTTTTGTAGGGGATGGTTGAACCCAGGGGCACTAAGCAGGGGCCCTTTTTATTTTTTATTTTGAGACAGTGTCTTTGCTAAGTTGCTGAAGCTGCCTCAAACATGGGATCCTCCTGCTTCAGCCTCCCAAATTGGTGGAATCACAGGTGTGCACCACCTCACCCTGCCTGGCGCATAGCATTTTAAAACTGAAATGTAAGAGTGTCTTCAATTTGGCCTCAAATTCCCGGTACCAGGTACAAACACATTCTACACACCTACCTTCTCTTATATGCACTTCCCTTCCCAGTTGCAAGGGGAATGTCTCCTTTTCTGAATGCTTAAAACCTGTCCCTCTCTACTCCTGGTTTCTCCTTTAGATTTTATTTGCCTCCATTTACAATCCCTACTAGAGGTTTGAGTTCTTAGGATGCAGAAACTGCATTTCCCCCTTCCCTCCTGGGGCTCAGAGGAATGCTTTGACAACAGCACCGGGTAAGCGTTTATGAAATAACTGAGTTGCAGGGTGAGTTGGCGCACACCTGTAGGAGGATCTCAAGTTCGAGGTTAGCCTGGGCAACGCAGAGACACCAGCCCCCCCCCCCCCTCAAAAAAATTTAAACAGGGCTGGAGAAGTAGGTCAGTGGTAAAGCACCCCTAGGTCTAATCCCCATTAAATAATTAGGTTGAGTGGCCAGAGCACGCAATCCCACCCCCACCTTTACTAATTCAGAAAAGATTACCTGCAGCCCTCTCCCCTTTCCACAGAATGTTGTGACATACCCTAAACTAAAATTTCCCTCTTCTGAAATCCAGCAATTATCTGATCTTGATATCCAGTTATCAACGTGCTTAGGATGGCTATCCCCTCTCTCCACTCGGAGGCCTCCATGTCTCCCACCCAAAATGGAGAATTTTGTTGAATAATCGTACTAAAGAAAGAAAAGATTCGGAGCGCCAAAGGGCATCGGTTGATTTAAAAAAATAATAATAATAATAAAAAGCACCGGTATCTGGATAATGCGCCTCCACATACCCTGGGAGTGAATAGGGAACCCCATTCCTGTCATCACAATTTCCCAGGCAACAAGCCACCACTCTGCCGCTCGAACCTCTGCACTGGCCCAGATACAGGCAGCGGCTGCAAGGCAATGGGAAAGCGAGTCTGATATTTCCTTTCTATCAAAGTGGCTTCAGTGAAACCCAAACGCCCTTCAGGCATCCGACCCCTGCTTCCCAGCAGGCACTAGGACCCCACTTCACATTTCAGGACACCAAGCAGAATGCGAGACGACACAGTGAGACAAGTGCAAACCGTTCCTCAGCGTTCTGGCCCAGGGCTTGACCCTCTCGCGGCCCGGCTCTCCTCACCCGGAAGTGCTGGTCCCGGTACTGGCTCAGCTCCACGTAGGAGTCGCTGCGCAGCGCCTTCAGGAGGCCACCCGACATAGTGCAGAGAGGTCGACAAGGACGCGCAACTCAGGGATCAACCGGAGTGCCGCGGCTCTGGCGGAAGCGGAAGCGCGCGGAGGGCAGCAGAAAGTGGAAGTCGTCGGATCCAATCCCAGCGCGGCAGTGTCGTCATCACTCGGGCGCACACGTGGTCCGTCGTCTGACGCGGCCGATCGGAAGGCGAGAACGGCGTGTTCCCGGTTCCGGGGTGCTCAGAAAAGGATGGTTCTCCGGCGTCTGTTGGCTGCTCTGCTGCACAGCCCGCAGTTGGTGGAACGTCTGTCAGAGTCGCGGCCCATCCGGCGTGCGGCCCAGCTCACTGCTTTCGCACTGCTGCAAGCGCAGCTGCGCGGCCAGGACGCGGCCCGCCGCCTACGGAAAGTCGCTGCCGAGCCCGTGAGCTCCCTTGGCCGCCGCGTTGCGCGATTCAGAGACACTTTTACCCAGGAGCTACGTCGCGGTCTCCGGGACCGCCCGCGGCCACCGCCAGATAACCATAGGGGCCCCGGGGCAAACTCGTAAGCTTGGACTGGGACGGTCCGAGGTCGCCTACTTTCCCATTTGTGTGGTACACCGACCTTGGCGTTAAGCAGTCCTCCCAGGCCCTGCTCACAGCTTCGAATCCTGATTCAGATTATCGACCTTCAGACGTCCGGCTCTTAAGAGCTCTGGCCCAAACCGACATCTTCGTCGAAATCTCGTGATTGAGCAGGGTACAATGTGGAGAAAGCTTTTAAAGACTCACAGGTAGGCTGGACCCAGGTATAACACAGAGAGCCATGGACACACATCGAGAAAGAGCGCCTGTCCTCTGCAAATGGAACTAGAATTCTTGGTAGATGCTGCTGCGGCTGCACCGGTACAGCCAGGTACTAATTCCAGAGAAGATCGTGGATTGAAAGACAACCTTGCAGCTGCCAAATTCTCTGATTAAATGTGTGAGCTGATTAAAAGGCATGAATGTGGTACTTCTCTGACAAGATAGATTGGGAATCCTGGGGATTGTAGGCTCATGGTAATATGGTTAACACATTGAATGCTGTTCTGTGCTGGCACTTGCTAATTGCATTCTGTGATTTATCTAACTCCTTACAAGCACATTCATAATGAGGAAATGGGGGCCACTTCTCAACTCCCCAAAGCCTGGCAGAATGGGGTGTCAGCATAGGTATTTGACAACAGGCACATATGTCCTTAATCACAGCTCTCTGCAGCATTTACCTTACTTCTTAGGAATTGCCTTCTTCAGTACCACTAGGCATGAATATATTGCCTCTCCTGTGGGAAATACTGTCACTTTGAGGCTTCAAGCAAAATTTCTGATCTTGTCTACTTAAGCTACACAGTTAATCATGCAACCTAGAAAGTTTGAAGCCATAGGAAAAGTTTTAGACTGGTTACAGATACTGATAAAGCATTGTGTATTCTCAGTTTCCATTGGGGCAGACTGAGGGCCTCAGATACAGGATTGTCGGAGAATAATTTGTGGGTGTGCTGGGAATTGAACCCAGGGCCTCCAGCCTGCTAAACAGTCACTGTATCACTAAGCTATGCCTGAAGCTTCTGGGAGAATGATTCTTAAGGGTAAGATGTAGAAATGGCTGGAGAGTTTCCCACCACCTCTCAAGGACAGAAGTAGAAGACAGTGCTGGAAATTTTTTCCAGAATGACTTGTTTTGGTAATGACCAAACATTGAGAGAGCAGACACAAAGTGCCATTAAATACAATACCATTCCATGTTCAAAGAGCTTTGTGAGAAACATGCCTGTTGATCCAGGGGACATGTGCTGTGGGTTCCAAGAATGATATTATCTGACAGACATCTCAGGGATTCTCTTATCTGTACAGATTGGAAGATGGCTGGATGAATAGAAGGGGCCTTCTCAAAAGTCACTGAGTAGCAGACCAGGAACTAGAACTTGGATCCCTGAATCTGAGCCACTTATTCTCTCCTTCACCATAATCTCTCATGTGTCTGCAAGGCCTCAACATGCCAGTCCTTAGGAGACCAAAGAGGTAAAGCTTTGTGGCAAGTTTGGGAAAGGTCATTCAGGAACGTGATTAGCAGTGCATTGTCTTTTCACAATCAGGTACTATTGTATATTTAAAACATTACAGTGGCTGGAAGGCATAGGGCAGGAACAGACATTAGGTGCCATTGATTATACCAGGATTATTGGGACCTTGGCAGCAGAACCATGACTGGTCAGATCTTTGGTGTCTGAAGGAAAAGGGAATGGGCTTACCCAGAGGGCAGAACAACCAATGGCTGAGCCCAGAAGAGGCAGCAGTGGGGATCCTGAAGGAGGACCAGGGCCCTATGGCAATGTCACAGCCCAGCTGCCTTCATACAAGGTGGAGTAGCATAGATTCTATAGCTGAATCTTGGGCAGTGGCTGCTCCAGTTCCATGATGTGAAGACTAAGGTGGTCCTTCCAAGCCCCACTCAGCAGAGAGGACAGGACTGGTGGGTCCTCCAGGGTCAGGTGGGGAAACATGAGTGTCTCATTCTTGAGGGGAAAGCTGCATTTCTCCACGGTATGCCTGGTCGTCCCAGGGGTCACCACAAAGAGGCGGCAGAGCCATGGCCCACCAGCCACCTGGCAAGCTGGTTGTCTGGTAAGGTTGTTAAGTGCTTGGCAAAGTACCCAGTCCTCATTTCCACCCATGTCCACCACCTCTACAGATGACTCCAGGCCTGGGAGGTGGAGGAGGTGCTGGGGGGGCATGTAGGTATGAGTAAAAAGGAGTGTGTAGTGGGTTGGCATGCCTGGGAGCACAGGTGCATGGACCACCTGTTCCAGGTATTTTAAGCCAGGTACCAGGCCTCCCTGATGCAGGCAGCCAAAGAAGAGGGCACCTAGGGCATTAAAGAGGACCAGGGTCCCCTTCCAAGGCACAGGTTGGGTTTGTGGACTACAAAGCAGGACTAGGGGGACCAGGAGGGGAATCAGGAATCGAGCCTCCTGGTGGCTAAAAGCAGACAGCAGGGCCAGGGGCATGAAGTAGAGGAGAAGGAGGTAAGACCTGGGACTGGACAGCAGGCTCTGGGCCCGTAGGGCCCTCTGGAGGCCCATTTGTGCAAACGCCTGGAGGCTGACTTGCAACTGTTGCCAAGCAGCCTGTAGTGCCTGGGCATGTAGCACCCCAAAGAGCAGGAAGCCATTGACTACTAGGTGAGTGAGTCGCACATGTGTGCCGTGCCTTGCAAGGTTTTGGGGATCCAGGTTGTACTGTAAAAAGTTGACAGGTGTAAGGACAAGGCTACTGGATCTTGAGATGCTGGAATAGTACCAGCTGTCCATGGCCACAAATACTACTGTAGTGAGTGCTGCCCCAGGGAGCAGCACCAGAGCTTCCCAGATCAGGGACTTGAAGCCAGGGTCCTTGACTCCACGAGTGCCCCAGACGAAGAGGGGGATCAGAGCAAAGGCCAGAAAGGTGGGCCGGTTGAAGAAGCCAGCAGCCACGATGGCCCCAAGAAGCCAGTTGTACCACCATGGACATGAGGTAGGCTTCTTGGATGTGGGGCTCCATGCCACATGAGGGGACACCAGCACCAGCAGCCATGTGAAGAGCAGTCCCTCGATGGTGTTGGAGAAGGTCCTTGTGTAGAAAACCAGGGTGACGTAGGAACCAGACAGCAGGGCCAGGGCGTTCCAGCGATCTGCCCCCCACTGCGGGGCCAGGTGGTACACAGCCCCATCCAGGGCAAAGGAGAGGGTGGTGAGGAGGAGTCGGGGCCCTACCAGCAGCACATAGCCACTCATCAGGCCAGGCCACAGTCCCAACTCTTCCCAGAGCCTGAGCAACCAGAAGGCAGAGCCAGAGGTCAGCAGTGGGAAGACCACCGTGCGGCAGGAGCTGCTGGGGTAAAACTCCCAGGGCCGTGAAGCCTGCACGCCCAGGATGTCCTCTGCAGAGAAAGAGGCGGAGGTGAGCCAGTTTCCAGCTCTGGGCAGAATTCTAGGATGGCACCCTAAACTCCCCACCCTCTAGTGGACATTTCTTGTACCCCTTGGACTAGTACAGTGTAGATTTTACTCCTGTGGTTAGGTTAGGTTAGGTTATATGGGAGTACTGACTGAAACAGGAGACTATTGGATGGGCCTGACCTCATCACAGCAGCCCTTTAACAGCAAAGAATTTTCTACAGCTGGATGCAGAAGAAGCAAGCAGAGATTCAAAGCATTGATATGCCCCTACTGGCTTAAAGAAGGAAGGGGCTGTTGGCAAGGAGGGTGGGCAGCCTCCAGAAATTAAGAGCAAGGGACTACAGTCCCATAACTGAAGTGAATTAAATTCTGTCAACAAGAATGAGCTTGGAAGCAGATATTTCCTCAGAGCTTCCAGACAAAAACTCAGTCCAAAAGCATGATACACTACGATCTCAGTCACACAAAATGGGATATTGTGTATATACGCACACAACCTAGAGGGACACATCCAACTAAGCTGCTTGTGACTGGATGACTTTGTTCTTTGCTTGTGTTTTTATTTTTCCTGTAATGTTCAATTAACTTTTTTAAAAAATAAAAATCTATTTTAAAAATCTGAAAGAAAAAACAAAAAGAACTCAGTCTAGTCCTTACCTTGATTTCAACCTTGTGACACCCTGAGCAAAGATCCCAATGCTGGACTTCTGATCTACAAAACTGCAAACTAATAATTTAATTTCAAACTGTAATTTTAAACTGCTAGGTTTGTGATGGCTTGTCATACAGCAGTAGAAACTAATATAGAGGAACTCAAGGTGGTTGAGGCCACACTCTGTTGGAGACAAAGGGAACAGTACTTGGGAGATTAGGTGACAGTGTACCCTGCAAGGGTATGGTAGGGAGCAGGGGAGACTTCATTCCTTTTTTAATATTTCTAGGATCAGAACTCATCTCTAAGAAAGATTTTTGTCAGGAAAAGAGGTTGTGAGTGTAGGGACAGAGAACAGACAATAAGGGTTATGGAAAAATATAATCTTAGTTTTGTTTATGATACTTAAATTTTTACAAGAAAAAGGAATTCAAGCAGTATTTATATAATTTCAAAAATACTTGCTGCTTGAGGTTGATCTGTGACCCTGTTCCCCAGTGTTCCATAGCTCATTGTTTGGGGTAAGGGAACAAATTTTAATTTGTGCATCTCCAGTCCAAACCCCACTGTCCATAGCATTTCATGCTTGATAACCTTGCTGGCTGTTAGAGCTGATTATATGGCCTGGGGATCATTCAGGCTCTTTGCTTCTGCTACTTATTCCTCCAGTCTTTTGGCCATTTGATCTATATCAGAAGGTGAAAGGGAAACAGAAAATCTAGCGTCAAGTCAATCCAGCTGCTGTATACAATTCAGGTTTAAAAAAACACTTAGGACATAAGACCAAAATTTTCAATTTAAAATCCAAATCTACCTACTGATTCATGTGGCAGAGATAGCAAATCCCCCTTCCTGTCTTAGTGTCTTTAGCTGAACACTTAATCAGATACAAAAACTTTGTTTCCTAGCTTCCTTTGCAACTAAGTGTAGTCAAGTGTCTGACCAGTGGGATGGAAATGGACAAAAAGCATATGATTTACAAAATGTGACCTTAGAGGGAGTAGGCATGTCCATTTCCTGTTTGCTAGAAAGACAGTTTTAGATTTGAAAGTTCCGTCTTGAACCACGAGGAGGAAGTCACACACTGATAGCATCCAAAAGTCCTCATAGACCCTGGCAACCATCCTCTTGATATACCTTTCACCACCTAGTAGATTTTGGTTTTGTTTGTTTTCTGCAGTGCTGGGATAGAACCCAGGGCTTCACACATACTAGGCAAGTGCTCTACCACTGAGCTACATCCCCAGCCCCTAGTGGATAAGTTCTAACAAGTGAGTATCCCATGTCTGGGTTCCCTCTCTCCTTCCTTGAACTACAGTGGGAAATTTTTCATATTCTCGGATCACAACTCTGTGTAAGCTTCCCCAGACACTGGGAAAGCCCAACTCTCATCCTTCTGTTAAGGAGTCCATCATAGCTTTCATTCTGAATGACCTGTTGGTCCAAGCAGGAAAACATCAAAGAGGCTGGTGTTTCATCAGTATCATCCAGAAAGTCAGTGTTGCCACTCAGGAAGAAGATGTGAGTCCCCACTCCCAAGCTGTTGTCCCAGAGAGGCTAAAACAGCTTTGCTTGTGGAGTTACTGTACAAGCCTGTACAGACGTGCTTTCCTTTCCCCACTAAATAGCCAATCAGCCTCTCAGCCACTCAGCTGCTGCTTGTCTTAACCACGTGAGAACTTTACCTGCCATGACTTCTGGTGACTGGAAGAACTCATCCGGGTGCACGTAGCCCGTCTGCGGAAGAAGACACCACAGCACTCGCAGCAGGCTGAGGCTGCTCCAAATCACCCAAACTGCCATCTTCAGATCAAGCTGTTGCCAAACACTGGACCAAGATCCTGCAATGACTTCCCAGCTGCAACAGGTGCTACTTGGATCCACAGGTTCGTGTCTGCTGAGGATAACATTTATTATTATAATGTAAATTATAATATGTTCAACTGTCTGAACAAACTAAAAATGGAGCTATATGAACAAAAATAATCATCATGACAGTAGCTGCTTTTCCTACGTGACCACTAAGTACCAGGTACTTGACATACATATCTTATTTAATCCTTTCCACAGTCTAGGGCAATGGCTGTTTTTATACTTCTCTTTGAGGCCTCTGTTGAGTAATCTGCTTGTTTGTTAATTATATTTGCTAAGGATCTATAATGGTTAGTTTTAATGAAATAACTTTACTGGGCTAAGAGATACCCAGATAAATAGCTGGTAACACATTGTTTCTGGAAATGTCTATGAAAGTGTTTCAGGAAGAGATTAGCATTTGAATGGGAGTAAAGAAGATAGCCCTGGCCAGTGTGAGTGGGCACCCTCCAGTCCACCAAGGGCCTGAACTGAAGAAAAGGTGGAGTACCGGTGGATTTACTCTCTTCTTGAACTGGGACATCCATATTTTCCTGCCCTCAAACATAAGAGCTCCTGCTTCTTGGCCCACTGAAGTTCTGGGACTTAACACTACCATCTCCATCCCCTCTTGGACCCAGATCCTCAAGCCTTTGGGCTAGGACTGGGAGTTGTTACTTACACTCCTCTTGTTCTCAGGCTTTGGACTGGGACAGACCATTGGTTTTCCCATTCTCCAGACTTTCAGTCTCAATTGTGAGCTAAATTATAATAAATAATGAAGTCAATTCTCTATTGGTCCTGTTTCTCTGGAGAGCCCTGATTACTACAGTGTCTAAAAATGACATTCACAAGTAGGACTAGGGTACCCCACAAATCTGGGTCTCACAGCACCATCCTGATCACCAGCTCCTATCCATAGGCCAGCATGGCCCTGTTTTCTGCAGTTCTGAAAACTTGAAAACCTCAATGGATTACACATATTTCCCCATAAAAATTAACTACACTCGACCCCAAGGTCTACAGCAACTCCTGCCAAATTTCACATGCCCTGGAACCTGCCTTTTGAAAGGTAATGGGAGCTGACATAATTGCCCATAAAGATAATTCTGAGTCCCTCAATTCAAAAATCAGCGAGAATCTGAGCCCACTACATGATGGACCTATATGTCAGAAACATTTATTTATTTATTTATTTATTTATTTATTTATTTATTTATTGGTACTGGGATTGAACCCAGGAATGCTTAACCACTGAGCCACATCCCAACCCTTTTTATATTTTATTTGGAGTCAGAGTCTCGCTGGGTTGCTTAGGACCTCTCTAAGTTGCTGAAGCCAGTTCAAACTCACAGTCCCCCTGCCTTAGCCTCCCTAGCCACTGGGATTACAGGTGTAAGCTACCACACCCACCTGTCAGAAACATTTCTGGCAAACAGAAATGGAAGAATGAAAAACAGATGTGACAATCTGTTTTTCATTCCTCCAGAAATGGTGGCTTTGCTCTATTGTCCTAACTTTGATATTTTAAAGCCTGACCTTAAATATCTTTTGCTCTTGGGTGTGATGTTGTATCAGAGGAGACAAGATGGACTAAAGAAACAGCAGAACCCAGCAGATGTTGGCAGCAAGGAGCCTCTTTTTCTTTTGTTCTCTGTGTGTGTATGTGTGGTACTGGGGATTGAATCCAGGGCTTGCACAAGCTAAGCAAGTACTCTACCACTGAGCTACATACCTCTGTCCTTTTTATTTTTTATATTCAGATAGGGTCTTGCTAATGTGCCCAGGCTGGGCTCAAATTTGCAATCCTTCTACCTCTGCCTCCCTAGCTGCTGGGATGACAGGAATGTACCACCACACCCAGCCTGGATTGATTTTTTTTTTTTTTTTTTTAGTTGTAGATGGACACAATTTCCTTCCTTCCTTCCTTCCTTCCTTCCTTCCCTCCCTCCCTCCCTCCCTCCCTCCCTTCCTTCCTTCCTTCCTTCCTTCCTTCCTTCCTTCCTTCCTATTTAACCCAGTGCCTCACACGTGCTGGGCAAGCGCTCTACCACTGAGCCACAACCCCAGCTCCTGTATTGAATTTTTTTCTATTCTTTTCTGTCTCTTTCAGTTTGAAAGTTATATCCTTGACTTCCATCATGTTATAACATATAGCATATTATTTAATGTTTTAATATTTAATATATTTCATATTATTATTTTACTGTAATGATTCTGGATGCACATTTCTTTTTACTTAGCATAGATGAAATTTTTTGACTTCTCAAACCTGTGGATTATAGAAGTAATACTCTATTAGTTTACAGAAAGTTATTTATAGAAAGTAATTCTCCATTAGTTCTTTGAATATTGTCTTTTCCCCTTATTTACTCACCCCATAGAATTAGGACTAAATATTTAAGAGAACTTCTCATTCTATCTTCCATGTCCTTTTACTTCTGTATTATATTTTCCAATCTTTATCTCACTGGGCTGTATTTTGGGCAAGTTCTGTTTCTGTCTTCCACATCTGCAGTCATCCCTTTAGCTGTATATAATCATTTGTTAAACCTATTTGTTGAGTTTTACATTTCAATTATATTTTTCTTTTCTATAAGTTGTTTGATATTTTCCATGTCTGCTTGTTCTTTTGTCATATTTTCAAGGCTTAATTTTATTTATTAAATTATATCAAACATACTTATTTGGTATAATATGTCTAATAATTCTAGCATATAAAGTCTGGGTCTGAACCTGTTTTTTTTTTTTTATTTCTATTGTTCCCCACTCACAATGTTCATTTATTGTATATTTATTGAATTATTTTATTTGGGGGCTGCTCATTTCTTCAGAACATTGCCTTGGAATTCTTTGAGGGCAGGGATGCTTGCTTCTGTCAGGTACATGTAGGCATTACAAGAGCACGACTATTTTTAATCAAATTATTGACTCCAAAGTTTTTTGGTTATTCTTTTGGAAGGAGAGTGGGGCCTAGGGTGTAAATGGAGACTGAAACTTGTAAGAGAGTAGGCCTGTGGTTACAATTTTTTTAAGTGGGAGCTCCCAGACCCACCTCAATTTAATTAGCATCAGGATCCAAGAAAGGCAGTTTTCCTTGCAGATCTATGACATGAAAGAGCTTATTTCTAGGTCACCTTTACACTGAGACTAGCCCTGTAGAGTTTTTGCTTTGGGGGCATTTCCTGTTAGTCTTCCCTCTTGGTGGGCCCTGGGCTTTATCTTCTATCCTGCTAGTCCTGAGAAGCTGAAGAATTTGGTGCTCAGATTCACCCACCCTGGACATGTCCTCCAGTCCACATCTGGCTTTGTACTTTGTGTGCCTCCCTGTCCTCCCTTTGTGCCTAAATATCGCTTTACTTTTTTACTCAGCTTGCATATTATTTTATTAAGCAGTTTAGGGTTTTTTCCAGCAATTTATTCCTATTATAATTCAAGGATAACTCTCCACTTCTGTCCTCTTAACAACCTTAATTGCATTTTTCTATTTATAAAAATAATATGTGATTGTTGTAGAAGAAAGGATAAGAAATAAATATATGTAAACATATATATATATATATATATATATATATATATATATATATATATATAATTTGAAAACATATATATATATATATATATATATGTGTGTGTGTGTGTGTGTGTGTATGTTTTATTTTTGTAGTGGGGATTGAACTCAAGGGTGCTTTACCACTGAGCCACATCCGCCCAGCCCTTTTTACTTTTTATTTCTGAGACAGGATCTCACTAAGTTGCTTAGGGCTTTGCTAAGTTGCTGAGGCTGACCCCAAACTTGTGGTCCTCCTGCCTCAGCCTCTGGAGTCACTGGGATTATATGAGTACGCCACTGCACCCAGCTAATACCTTTTTTTTTTTTTTTTATGGTACTAGGGATTGAACTAAAGGGCACTTGACCACTGAGCCACATCCCCAGCCCTATTTCATATTTTATTTAGAGACAGGGTCTCATTGAGTTGTTTAGCACCTTGCTTTTTGCAGAGGCTGGCTTTGAACTCACAATCTTCCTGTCTCAGCCTCCCAAGCCACTGGGATTACAGGAGTGAGCCACTGTGCCCAGCCAGCTAATACATTTTTAAAACAGGAAAAGGACCATACAGTGTTTGCTCTACAATATGCTTTTGTCACTTAGCCAAATATCATGACATCTTTCCACACTCTGTGAGCACCTCCTACACCAGCAGCCATCCCTCCATATATCAGTGTCATCTCTCTCTCCCTCTCTTCTCCTTGGTTAACACCTTCCCTTCCACACAAAAACATGTCTGATTCCCAAGCAGAAGAAAAGCCAACCAAAGCTTTGTTGAAACTAGATGGACCTTCAGTCCACTCCTTCTCTTCTTACATAGGAATCCTCAAACCATCTACATTTGCTGAATTCATTCCTCTCTTCTTCTGTTCTGTCTATTACCACCTGGCTTTTCCCAACACTATGCTTACGTGGCCCACCCAAAAGCCTCCTTGGTTTCTCCTTGTCAAGCCCATTGGCCAAGTCAGGCCCCTACATTGATGCCATTTAACCACAGGGATCCTTTCCACTGTTACTATCTCCTTGTGGAGTATTTTACTGCCCAGGAAAGGCTAGGACACACACACACACACACACACATACACACACAAAATCATTTTGTAGACTTCTTTGAAGTTGAATTCTGTGAATTAGGTTTTCAGAATTTAGTAAGCAGATTTGAGACAGGCCTTATATCTGCAGTTTTCATTGTTTTCTCCTGGCAAACAAGGGAGGGAGAACATGGAGTTTCTCCCAGCAATTTCAAAATCTGTTCATTTTTGTTTTAAATCTTCCAAGAGTGAGGGTATTTTCAGGGAAAACAAAAGGGAAAGCTCATCACAAGCAGACCCTTGGAAAATTCTAAAGGACATTTTAAGCAGAAGGAAAAGTAACTCCAGGTAGAATATCTGAGACAGAAGTAGTAACAAAGAGCAAAGCAGTGGGAAGCATCTGGAAGGCAGAGGTCAAGTGAAGGCATCTTCCTGCTGCGTTGGCTTTTTTCTTCTGGCAGTCTGGTCAGGGAGATGTGGAAGTTTCCTTACATAGTCCATGTTCATTCTCCAGCTTCCTTCAGTGAGAGCAGACTGACAACTGAGGTGACTGGCAATGGCTTTTGATCGATAAGTCACATGACAGCCAGACAGCCAGGGGTCCATTACTGCTTCTCAGGGATGCTTTTTTTTAAAAAAAATACTGGTTATTAAAGGACCAGGTGCATTCTACCGCTTAGCTACACCCCCAGCCCTTTTTATTTTTATTTTGAGACGGGGTCTCACTAAGTTGTCCAGGCTGGCTTCCTCCTACCTCAGCTTCCTGAGTTGCTGGGATTACAGGCATGGACCACCACACCTGGCTCTCACTGATACTTTTGATTCTAACTCACTCACATGAATGCTGTCCTTGTAACAAGGTGGCTGAAGGAGTCCCATCCAGACCCAACCACATTGACAAGAGCCTGTATTTGGGGGTATCTCTTTTTTTAAAAAAAAAAGTTTTATTGAGAGATAATTCATATGCCATACAATGCATTCATTTAAAGTGCACCAATAATGATTTTTAGTATATTTACAAACAGGTGTATCCATCACCACAGTAGACTTTAGAATAATTTCATTTCCTGCAGAAGAAACCCCATGAACTTTATCTAGCACTTCCCTTCCCCCTGCCACCACCCAGCCCTAAGCAACCATTAATCTATTTCCTGTCTCTGTAGATTTCTCTATTCTGGATTTTCATGTGAAGAGTCTCATATAGTATACAATGGTCTGTGACTGGTTTCTTCTCTTAGCATGTTTTCAAACTTCAGATAGGCTTGTGGTGTGCCGCTCAGTGGTAGAAAGAGACCATTGTGGGGATGCTCTCCTGAGGTGTTAACTCGTGACCTATTACTCAAGTATACTAGGTGTCTTACCTGTCCTTCTCCAAACAGTCTTATTGACCACAGAGACCAGGTGCATCATAAGATCCAGGATGCCTTCACCATAATGTCTCCAAGAATAAACCAAATGAGCAAATGAGGCTCTCCTGTCAGTGTGGAAGGACAGAAGGCAAACAAACTCCTGAGCCCTTAACCTGTTACTTCAAAAGCGTGGCATGTGTTTTCTTCTACCCCCACCCCTGTGTCCCCTTAGCAGCTGCAACAGCCAAATCTTATCACAAGGCTGAAATATTTGTGCAGGACAATGGCAGCAACAGAAAAATACACCAGTTCCTGGGACAAGCTAACTGCCCATTCTTCCAGGCCAGGAGTGTGACGACACCCCTGGCCAAAGAAAAATGCTGGACTTTAACCCACTCCAGAAAATCAATGAAAGTTTATATCTCCTCGTGTTTGGGGAGGAGCCTGCTTCACCTCTCAATCGGTTCTCTCTTCCTTCAGCTGAGGCCACAATTAAAATGTTGCCTGTATGTTCACACTCATTTGGCTGGATTTTGGTTTTGGGTTTTTTTTTAAATCCTTTTTTATTCTAATTTGTTATATTTGACAGCAGAATGCATTACAATCCATATTACACCTATAGAGCACAATTTTTCATATCTCTGAGTGTATACAAAGTATATTTTGTTTCTACTATCACCCAGTCAGAAATTCCCATCAGTAGAGCACTTACCAAGAATGAGGAGGCCCTGAGTTCAATCCCCAGTACCCCCAAAAGAGAAAAAAAAATGTTCATGCATGTTGTAGCATGTATTAGCACTCTCTTTTTATGGCCAAATAATATTCCAGTATGTGTGTATACAATATATATATATATATATATATATATATATATATATATATACACACACACACACACAGTGCCACATTTTGTCTATCCATTCATCTATTGATTAACATTTGAATTGTTTTCATTTTGGCTAATATGAATAATCTTGCTATGAACATTTAGATTACTTTCTTTCTTTCTTTTGGGGGGGGGGGTATTACTGGGGATTGAATCCAGGGGCACTCAACCACTGAGCCACACCCCCAGCCCTTTTTCTTTTTTATTTTGAGACAGGATCTTGCTCAATTGCTAAGGACTTGCTAAATTGCTGAGGCTGGCCTTGAACTTGTCATCTTCCTGCCTCAGCTCCCCAAGTTGCTGGGATTACATGCATGTGCTATAAATATTTGTATAACAAGTTTCTGTGTGGATATGTTTTCCTTTCTCTCAATAGATACCTAAGAGTGGAGGTCATATGGTAACTCTGTGTCTAATTGTTTGAGGAAACTGCCAGATTTTTTTTAATACTGGGGATTGAATACAGGGATGCTTTACAACTGAGCCCATTCCCCAGCCCTCTTTTATTTTTTATTTTGAGACATGGTCTTGCTAAGTTGCTTAGGGCCTTGCTAAGTTGCTGAGGTTGGTCTTGAACTTTGTATCCTCCTGCCTTGTCCTCCAGAGCCACTGGGATTACAGGCATGTGCCACTGTACTTGGTTGCTAGATTGTTTTGTAAAGTTGCTGTACTATTTTATATTCCCAATAAAACTGTGTGTGAGTTTTGATTTCTCCATACTCCGACCAACATTTGTTACCATCAGCTTTTTAGTCTAGCCATTCTAATGGCTGAGAAGTGTCATCTTATTGTGGTTTTGATGTGCACACACACCTTTTAAGATCAAGGAAATCTTGGCCAGGTGCAGTGGAGCACGCCTGAAATCTGGGTAACTCAAAAGGCTGAGGCAAGAGGATTGCAAGTTGGAGGCTGACCTGGGCATCTCAAAATAAAGAACTAGGGATATAGTTTGGGGGTGAAGCACTTGCTTTGCATGTATGAGGCCCTGAGTTTCATCCCCAGTACTGGTGAAAGAGAAAAAAAATCAAGGAAATATTTTCTGAAGTCCCCTAGAAGACATTCTACCAAGTTCTACCATACAGAACTGTATCAACTACATCTTCTTAAGCCAGTAACTTGCAAGGGAAATGGGATTGCTGTTGACAACTTGCCTTGAGGGTCAGCACTGGGATTGTGGGCTGCTTCCTCCAAGGCACCCTTGAGAGGAGGACACTTGCTCTGACTCTGACTTTGTTAGGAAGATTGAAGTGAGGTGGATCAACCAACTGTGTGGCTCCTACAAGTGGCATCCAAAGCATCAGGTGCTCTTGGCTTTCCTTCTCTTTCTCTGTCCATTTGATCTTAAGCTTCTTTTCCTCTGTCCACTCCTCAAATGTCACTTCTCACCATACACACTCTTTTTAAACCATTTCATTTATTCTCATGGTTTCAATTTCTAATAATAGCATTGCCATTTATTAGACACATTTCCCTTCTTTGTCCCCTACCCATCTCAAGAGATAGGGTATTGCTACATTGCCCAGAATGGCCTCAAAGTCTTGGACTAAACTAATCCTCTAAGTAGTTGAGACTACAGGCACAAACACCACTGTGCCCTGCTCATTATCTCATCATATTCTCACAATGACTGTATAACCCTATGATTATCCTATCTTGTACAATAATTAACAGGTACCCCCCCCCAAGGTAACAGAACTAGTAAGTTGGTGAAACTAAGCACTGGACCCAATCTGTTTGACCCCACTGCCTGTTAGGCTTCTGCACCTGTTTCAAGTGCAGGGTAGCCAAACATTATTCATCATCTTCCCCATGATGAATCAGCCATGTCCCCATGCTCCCTGCAGCAGGGAGAGAAATATAATTTGTCCAGTTGTTCAGTCCCCCATCCCAGGAATTATCTTCCCTCTCCCTTCACTATGCAACACCAACTTTGCTTTTAATCATTCCTTGAATCCAGCTTTTAGTCCCCATCCATTGTCACTCATCTATCGAGTCTAAGCATGTCATAACTGGGGTACATGTTGCCTGGAATTCCTCACCCCTACTCGTGTCTGTGCAGGACTTCAGATGGCTGGAGTCTCAGGGTGGTTGCCTGTAGTTGAATACAACCCCCTCCTTTACTATCTGGTGTGTCTTACAGCAGGAATCAGTTTCTCTGTGTGCACATGGAGAAATACATTGAGAAGCAAGATCCAAAGCAGACTGCACCCAAACCTCCACTCTCCCTCTCCATTCCATCCATCTTCCTGCCTGCAGCCAGAGAGACCCAATTATGCTCTGTACAAAGTCTCTAGATGGGAGGGGGCAGGCCCCACACCCTCAGGACCACACCAAGTCCTGTTTATGGCTTACAAGATCCTCCACAGCCCCCTGTCCTCTCCCAGTCTCTACTCCTACTTATTTACCAGTGGAACTTCTTCTGTAGCCCCTTCTGTGTTCAGTACCATTTCTCACTCAACTTCTTTGCTCATGTGGTTTCCTTTTCTTATTATGCTACTGGTAACACGAAGGTTAAGACCAGCTAGGGCATCAAGCAACCCAGGTTTCAAGTCTGTGCTCTGTCACATGCTGGTGGTGAGAGTAATATCTTAACCCCAACTTGTATCTCCTCTGTAAAATGAGTGCCTACTTCAGGGCTGTTGTGGAATGAAAAGGGTGCGGGGGCGGGGGGGGGGGGGGATGATGCAGACATAACAAGTGGTTGATCTCATAATCCATTTTGCTTCAACTGGTGGGACCCCTGAGAAGGCTCTCTAACTCGCCTTCCAAAGAACTCCATATGACGTTCTACACCGCACCATACACTGACAGTTGTCTGGTCACTGCCCTGCCTGGCAGAGGTCCCCCAGGGCTGGGATCCACTGGGATGAGTCTCAACCCCTTGGGTCCAATCCTGGATGGGCCACTGTGGCCCTTTTATCAAGAACAGGAAGTTCCTCCAAGGGGTTGGTCATGTGGGGGTCACTGACCATCACAAACGCTAGAGTTCTCAAGCCCCCAATCCCCCACAGCTGCCCTCTCAGCAGCTCTCCAAGCCAAAGGCCAGGCTGGAGGGGCGGTCCTTCCAGCCATCTCTTGCCTGGTGATCAAGGGGGGCAGATTCACCTAAACCCAATTAGAACGCGAGTCTGCTCATTCACTGAAATAACAGTGAGCAAACAGATATGCCCGGTCCGAATCCTGCTTTTCCCTAAGACTCTGGCTGTGGGTTTCCCAGAGGGCAAGGGAGAGAAGACTTAAGAATAAAGGGGCACGGAGATTGGACTGTGGGGTAGGGGAGCACGCGCGGCAGCCACGGAGACTGGGGAAGGTGTAGGGCAGGCAGCAGGGAGAGCCACGTCTGTGGCTGGAGTGCAGCCAAGAGGGAACCACGTGCCGGTCGCGGGAGGCCTGGAAAGAAGTCACATCCGTGGGGCGAGAGAAGGAAGAAGGACGAGACTGCTGGGGCAGACTTGGGTAAACAGACGCTTGTCCTCCTGCTCATGAGTCAGAGGACCCGCGCTGGCTACTGGTGCCCCAGGTTTCTCAGGAGCCTAACGTGTGGTATCTGCTCTGGGACTGCCATCGCATGCAGCTCATTCCAAGGAAGATCCCTACTTTCAAATTCAAACTTCCTGACAAAGTTCCTGGGTAGTTGCTTACAGAGAGGATGGCGGTTCCTAAAATATTTCTGTCCCTACTCAGAGCGGGCTTTTTGAGCAGGTTTTAAGACTGAGGGAGAGACCCCCCCCCACCGAGGGGGGGGGGGCGCTGCGCAACAACCAAATACTGCTTCTCCCACCCATATGCTCAAGGACAATATCCTTGAAGGGCAAGATCTTGTTTCAATCGCCGGGGTCCATCCCAGGGGCAGACAGTGAGTGGCTCTCCAGAATTCCTTCTCCTGTTTAGTGTGACACTTCATTCTCACCTTAACCTCAGTGAGGCTGTAGTAAACTCTGCTAGGTGCTCCACCCTGAAAGCATCTGAAGATCTGGGGTGGGCTGCTTCCTTCCTCTGGCTAATGGGCCTACATTTATCCTTTGATTGACGGAGAATGCAATACAGAATTAAGCACACATCAAGGAGAGTGGAAGAGAGCAAGTATCTCCATTAACTGGGGTACATCATTTAACCCTCAAAGACCTCGAAGTACCAGTTTACAAAATGGGGACACTGCTCTGCAACAGGAAGATTTCGGGTGTTAATGATTTTGACAGTGGTTGCCAGTTTTCTGAGGCAAAGGTGTGAGTAATGACATCTGAGCAGAAACAGTGAGGAATGTCCTCTTTAAGGAAAGCAGCAGCTGTCCCTGTGGCCCAGTATGCTCCAGGAGGATGCCCCCATGCCATCAACAAGGAAGCTCTCGGTGTTGGCAGCTAGATCTGCCTTTCTTTATTTTTCTCCATGCCCCCATGCAGCTCCTGGGCCAGGAGGACATCCTGTCACTTGGGGGACAGATCTGGCCTGAAGAGTAGTCCCCAACACAGGAAGCTGATATCCTTCCCAGATAAAATTGTGGACCCAGGTTTCACACTCAGCAAATAGCAGTATCTTTTGGTTTCAACTTCATGGGAACCCAGTGAGGCATCTTTATGCCCCTATTTTATACATGGGGACACTGTAAGGTTATGGAACCACCTAGAACACCATCTTCCCAAGCCGAATCCAGTCGCAGGAGAAGACTCAAGCCCAGGCTTCTGTCTGGGCCCAGAGCCAGTGCTCTCAAGTGGAGTGAAACCCACGGTTTCCTTTCCTGAGAAAATGGAACCGCGAGCCCCATCTTCCCTAAATTCGGGAGCGGCAATGCTCAGAGCCTGCGGACCCTGACTTGGGGAAAGCTGCCGGCGAGAACGTGGGCTTCCATGGCTCCTCTGCCTTCCTTCTCGGGCTCTAGCACTACTAGCAAACATACAAGTGGACACAACTGCTGGCCTTCTTGTCTCCCCCCCCCCTACCCCCGTCAGCTATTTGGGAGAGGCTGGGGCCGACTCACCCGCGCGCTGCCTCTGGGCCACACCTGCCGCGCTGGTGGCGTCCGGCGGGAGGGCGGGCGAGAGCCTGCACCCCAGGCGCGGCAGCCGGGCTGCGACAGGACAGAGGGCGGGGCGGGGGGGTAGGCGGCCTGGCCTCACCAGAGCCACCAGGGAATAAGGCAAGTCTCGCAGTGCTCCAGACCGGGCAGAGAGGGATGGGAAGGAGCGCACGGGCGGGGCCGCTAGTGTGCCTTCCCCCACGATCCTGCGGCGAGCGATGGTCACAGTGGGGAATCATGGGGAAGCCCTGAGTCCTTCAGGCCGCAGGCTGCACGCCGCCGGTGACCGATCGGATCCGCCGGCCTTCAGGCTCTTTCTGCTAGCAGCCCCTCCTGGGCGAGCAACGCCTGGTGAGCAGCCCTTTAGCACGAGGACAGTTACACGGTGACACTTCTCGATCGTAGTAGGATAGACCATCCCTGAGCTGGGGGTGTAGCTCGGTGGTAAAGCCCTTCCCTAGCATTAGTGAGGCCGTGGGTTCGAGCCCCAGGATGGGGGGCGGGGGGAACCGCAATCACTGCTCCCCTTGGCGGGGGTTTCCTGTGACAAGATGACCTGCTTTACTGCGTGGAGGGTAAGCGAGGAGATGGGCGCCCAGGCACGTCATGGGGGAAGTGGCGTCGCAGAGCACGTTCGGTTCACCCCGGGCGCTGCGTACTCCGGGGGGCGGCTCGCTGCCGCGGATTTCATTCTGGAAAATCCTGGGTTCTTTCTGCCCATTTCCGACTTGCGCAGGTTGGGGATAGGTGACCGACTCTGGGTAGCTCAGCAACAAGGGGTGTGTGGTGTCACTCTTCTCCGGGAGTCCCCTGTGAGTCTGGGGGCTGCGTGGTGATGGAACCTGAGCCCCTGCCCCGGGAGCGCTGCGCGGAGGGCCCGGCCTGCAAGACGCCGTCCTCCAGCAGCGCACTGCGGCGTCGCAGCCGCCGCTCCTCGCTCCTCTGCCACTGCCAGCACCCCGAATCGCGGCTCCTGGGCGGAGCTCGGCGTGCCAGGCCGCGGCGGGTCGCCTCCCGCGTTCCTCTGGGTCCCCGCCCCGGACGGGAGGGACGTGTGGCCGGCGCGGTACGACGCTGCCCCCTGGCGAGAGAACGTTCCACTAACTTCCCGGGTGCCCCAGGGAGGAGAGTCCGCCAACCGCCTTTCCTTCCAAATCATGTTTTTGGACGCTTACAAGCAAAATCCTTCCACTTGTGCTTTCCTTCATGCTTCACAGCGACGCTCACATAAAAAAAAAAAAATGCAAACAAGACCAAGGAACTACTTTATTGAGCTATAATTTATATAAAATAAATACCATAAATTGTTAGTATTGTATACAGTCTCATAACTTTTGGCTGATGTAAACACCAGATTGGCCGGTGCCCCGGTTCGAGAAGCGCATTACCAGACCCAAAACAGTCCCCTGCTCCTTTGCAGTCAGTCCTTCATCCCTCTTTACCTGGGCTCCAGTCATCCACTCTGATTTTTATTCCTGGGTCTGCCCCTCTGACAATTCCATATAAATAGGACCAAACAGTATGTGCTCTTTTGTTTGTGATATCGGCCCCTCTTTCTTTTTACTTTAGCACAATGCTTTTGAGATTCACCCATGTGGTTGTGTGTGTGTTGTATTTTCCTCTGACTTGTTCTTGAAATCCCCGTCTGGACACTGGTTATAAGCAGCCTTGTCTTGACAAGGCTCCAGGGAATTTGGTCTTGAGTGTCCATAGTGTGTTTTCCACCAGATACTTCTGTACACTCGGAGATGGCCTAATGCTTAAGAGTCTGACAGGTGACCCATGTCTGACCTGTGTCCAGTTTATTCCAAGGTAGATGGCTCTATGAGAGTCCTGGCCAGAGAAAAAGGTTCTGGGGTGTTACTGCAGTAAGGCCAGACAGAGCAGGCAATGCAATACAGCCCATGGAATAACAAAAGTTGTATATTACTTATAAACCATGAGAGGAGAGGGGCGCTGATGAGGGAGTTAGGTAGCTCATGGGGGCCTTGTCTCAGCCAGCAGCTGGGAAGCAGAGAGGGATGGATCTGTGGGCAGGAGCCTTTATTGAGATCCAAGGTGTTAGTCCCCAGCAGGTGTTCCAAGAGGGCTTCTACTTAGTTTGTTCAGAGCCAGCAGGCTTAGGTTCTATGCTGGGACTTAGGAGCAGTCACTATAGCAGATCTATGCAGTCCATGGAGGGTGTGGGGTTCGTGGGATGAACCCTGTAGCTTGTATCTCTCTGTCTTGTCAGTAGGGGGTTACCAGGAAGTGGTTACAGCAGAGAGGACAAGATATCTGGATTGACTGTATTGAGGAACTGGGGGGGAAAAAAACAGTTGTGCACTGTCAGAGGTGGCCAAGCCACGCTGGGGCAACATTAAGTTTCTCATAGTCACTGGAGTGGATGTCAGTAGATCCCTTCTTGTCATTGGTGAGTAGTTTGCCATTGTATGGGGACACCACAAGTTGTTTATCCATTCGAACACTGCGGACGCTGGGCTCTGAACCCCTCAAAGGTTCAGAGAAGGCATCCTCTCAAAACTCCAAAAAGGACCCTTGGATTCTTTCTAGTTGCAGGATATTGTGAATAAAATGGACTTACACATTCCATAAAAGCTTTTGTGTGGACTTATGTTTTCATTTCTCTTGGGTAAGTACCTAGAAGTGGATGGGCTCGCTGGTTGTGTGGTGAGTCTGTTTTTAATTTTATAGGAAGCTGTGAAATTGTTTTTCAAAGCAAGTCCACTATTTTATATCATCACCAGCAGTGCCTGAAAGTCCATGGCAGCCTGTGGTTTGACTTCGCATCTTAATGGAATCTTGCAAAGAACCAAATTTCTAGTTGTGACAGCATTCAATTTATTAAAACTTTTCCTTGCTGGCTCATACTTTTTGTCTTAAGAAATCTTTTTACCTTAATATTTTCTTCTAGAATTGAAGCACTTTTTGCTTTTTGTTCAAGTCTCTGATACATTTGAATTAACTTTTATGTATGGTTTGAGGTAAGGATCAAGACTCATTTTCCCCCATATGGATATTCATTTTCTTGAACCAAAGGTATTTGAAAAAACTACCTTTCCCCTTTGATTTATTTTCATACCATTATCAAAACCCCACTGTGTTTAGTCTAGAGGTAAGCAGGAAGGCCTCTAGACACCTAGGAAGGGGCACCAGTTAATCCAGGCCGAGATCCAATGGCAGTTTTGTTTGTGGGTTGAATGGTCTGGGTGTGGAGGGGTTGGGGGAAATGTGGGCTAGAAGCAAGCAACTTGGATGGAGTGAGGCCCTACCCCACTCAGGAGTGTGCACTTTATCCTGGGAGTGATGGGGGCTGCTGAAATGTTTTTGTCAGAATTATAGTTAGATTTGCAGTTTAGATAGTTTATGCTGGTTGCAAAGGAGGATTAGAGGAGGTCAGAATGGAGGCAGCCTGATCAGTGAGGAGGCTCTATTTCTTTTGGGGAGGTACTGGGACTTGAACCCAGAGGCACTCTACCACTGAACTACATCCCCAACTCTTTTTATTTTTTTATTTTGAGACAGAATTCTGCTAACTCACCCAGGCTGGCCTCGAATTTGAGATCCTCCTGCCTCAACCTCCCAAGTAGCTGGGATTATAGGTATGTGTCTCCATGTCTAGCTAAGGATGCCGTCTTTCCTTTCCTTTCTTTCTTTTTCTTTTTCTTTTCTTTTCTTTTTTTTTTTTTTTTTTTTTGCATGGGGGGATTGAACCCAATGGCACTTAACTATGGAGCCACATCCACAGCCCTTGTTTTTTTTTTGTTTGTTTGTTTGGTTTTTTTTGAGACAGGATCTCACTAAATTGCTTAGGACCTTACTAAATTGCTGAGGCTGGCCTTGAAATTGCAATTCTGCCACAGCCTCCCAAGTCATTGAATTATAGGTATGTGCTACCACGCCCTTCTCCAAAGAAGCTGTCTTGATAGTGTAATTGAGAGAAATGACAGGTAGAGAAATGTGTTTGTCCAGTTTGTTGCTAATAGCACAATACCACAGGCTAGGTAAATTATGAAGAAAAGAAGTTTCCTTTGGTTCACAGTCTGGTTTGAGGTTGATGGGCTGCATCTGATGATATTTTCTGCTGGCAGAATCTCCAGGAGGCACAGAGGATCTCGTGGTGAAAATCAGGGAGTACTTGTGCCCATATTCTCTAGTCTCTGTCCCTCTTCTTGTTCTTGATTTTTCTTCTTTTTTAAAAAATATTTTTCAGTTGTAGATGGACATAATATCTTTATTTATTCATTTATTTTTATGTGGTGCTGAGGATCAAACCCAGTGCCTCACACATGTGATGCGAGTGCTCTACCACTCAGCTACAGCCCCAGCCCTGTTCTTGGTTTTTCTTTGTACTCCTTTTCCTGAGATTGGGTCCTATTATGTTTCCCTCTAACTCCTGACCTCAAATGATCATCGTGCCTCAGCCTCCCAAATAGCAGCGACTATAGATGGATGCACACCACTGCTTCTGCTTCTGCCCACTTCTTATAAAGCCACCAATATTTAATCATAGAGGTTCCACACTGCTCACTATATCTAACCCTAACCACTTCCTAAGACCCCACCTCTAAGCACCACAGTCAGATTAAACTTACACCCCCTAATGCCTTATCATGGGGATTAAACTTGAACATGAGTTTTCAAAGGGGATAAACCATATTCAAACCATAGCAGGAAATTTCCTCTGGTTATCTTTTTAAAACTTTGACTGTTGTACCTTGTTTACATATTTAAAACAAATTCTGGGAAATTCAGTAGGTAGAAGCCACAGGACTTGGTGACTTTTGGAGTTAGAGGGAAGGAGGGATGTTCTGTCTGGGTGCTTTTCAGCCACCTCTCATGCTGGCTGTGCTGGCTGTCACAGCAGAGGCTCCCTTACATCCCTGGAGCCTCATTTTTCTCATTTAAAATAGAGATAATAATAGTGCCTGCCTGTTACCTCAGGATAGCTGTATTGTATACCTGTACAGAACTATTACCATAAATACAATAATAACATTTAATTATCTGTGCAAGTAGTGGGAGCTGTAGGAATCAGTTACTCTATTGTCACCACAGTCATCATGAATGAAATCAGCTGCTTTCCTGCTCTGACCACTGGGTGGCACCACAGATTGATTCTGTGGCTGCTCTACCTTCTTTTTATTTTTTGTAGATCAAAACCAGCAAGTTATTGGCAATTTCATATGATCATATGATTCTATCTAATGTTGAGAGTGTCTCCTGCCTTGAGATGTTTCCTTTCAGCTTTATCACAACTAAACACTGATCTATGCAATGGGTTCTTTGGCTGGGGCTCCTGACCAGCCATTAGAACTCTGTGCAGCTCAGAGGCCAGGCCTGTGTCCATGGTGAGGATGGCCAAAGCCTTGGAATCCTCCCAGTAGTTAGTGGGACTTGCTGCCAGAGGTTTGGAGTCAAGGGCCCATCTGTGCAGAGAGGAAAGAGCTAGAAAGACCATCTCAGAACTAAAGAACAGAGCCGGGTTCATTGGCGAGTGCCTATAATCCCAGTGGCTGGGGAGGCTGAGGCAGGAGGATCTCTAGTTCAAAGCCAGCCTCAGCAATTTAGTGAGGCCCTTAGCAACTCAGTGAGACCCTATCTCTAAATAAAATACAAAAAAAGTTCTGGGATTTGGCTCAGTCATTAAGTGCCCTCCCCCATTTAATCCCTGGTACCAAAAAAAAAAAAAAAAAAAAAGGAAAAAGAAGAAAAGGAAAGAAAAAAAGAATTGAAGGACAGAGGCTGGTGATCCCAAGGATCTGATTGCAGAAGTGTAGGCCTCCTATTGGACAGTGATAGAAATTTCTTTGCTGAGCCCAGGAAACTCTGAGGATACACCATGGTCAGGTGAGCGTGACCTTTTGTTCCTTGCTTCTTGTCCCCCTAGGCAGAGCTGATTTGAGGCCCCCAGCATTGTGAAAGAAGTTGAGAAACATCAAAAAGATCTCAGATCATTAACAGAATTGACTGGTGACCCTGGGAGTAGGAGTGACTGCTGGAAGGCTGGGTGAGGCCTCAGGCCCTACAGCTCCCGGTCCAAGCAGATCCTCAGGTAAAGAGCCCCTGTTTGATCTGAAGCTCAGCAAACCCCACATTAATTGTGTGTGTGTGTGGGGGGGTTCCTTTGGGTGCTTTGCCTGATCCTCTCCAGCAAAGGGCCTAGAATTTCTGTGTGTAACTTGGATGTATTAGGGGATGGGAGCACTTCATGAGCAACACTTACATATTTGTGCACTTATTTAATGTTCTTTTCAGAGAGAAGGGCTCAGATACAGTGGTCATTGTTTAGAAAAACATAATTCACAGATTTTTTTTTAAAAAATTTTATTTGTTTTAATTAATTATACATGAAAGTAGAATACATTTATGCACTTTGATATATCATACATAGATGGGATATAATTTCTCATTTTTCTAAGTGTACATGTTGTAGAATTATATTGGTCATGGAGTCACATAGATACATACAGTAATAATGTCTGTTTCATACTATCTTTCCTATCCCCACATCCCCTCCCCTCCCCTCCCATCACTTCCCTCTACCTAATCTAAAGTAACAGTATTCTTCCCTAGTGCCCCGGTCCACTCCCCCCACCTCCCCGCCTTATGGTGAATTAGCATCCACATATTAGAGAAAACATTCGGCCTTTGGTTTTGTGGGATTGGCTTATTTTGCTTAGCATGATATTCACACAGAGATTTTTTTTTAAAGTTACCTGCCAGAAATATAAGTATATATTGGGAAACTGATATAACTTATCGTATTAATATATCAAAAGAGAAAAATGATATGGCTATCTCTGCAGATATATATTTTTATATCTCTACAGATTGTCCCCCCCACCCTCAGTCATATCACATTTTGAGAAAGTTCATGTACCCAAGTGGGGCACGGTGGTGCACACCTATAATCCTAGCTACTAGGGAGGCTGAGGCAGGAGGATTCCAAGTTCAAGCCCAGCCCGGGCAATTTGGAGAGATCCTATCTCAAAACAAAAAGTACAAACTTATGGGGGTGAAGTTTAGTGGTAGATCACTTGCCTAGCAGGGGTTCAGTCCTCAGTACCACAAAAAAGTCCATTTACTCTAAGTTAATGTATGAATTTAACAAGAGTTCAATAGAAATAACAGGATGTTTTGGCAACTAAACAAATAAGAATATTCAGGACAAATGAGAGGGGAACAGGTTTACCAAAGATCTAATAGAGCTATAATAAGTAAACCAGAGTGGTACTAGCATAGGAATAGACAACTCGATAGAATATAATAGAAAATACAGAAATAGATTCAAGTACAAAGGAACTTAGTATATGATAAAGTTGAAATTTCAAATCAGTGGAGAAAACCCAATAAATCAATTATAAAACTGTTACATAAGCTGTCTGAATAAAACAGGATGGTCATCAATACCTCATACTTTACAGCAAAATAATTCCCATGTGGACCAAATATGCAAATGTTAAAAAGTGAAACCACAAAATACAAATGAAGCAATGAAAGAATTTAAAAAATTAGTTTTGGAGCTAGAAAGGCATGGCTAATTCTAGCACAGTACCCAGATTCCTTAAAATAAAAGGAGGAAATTAACTAGGTAAACAAATTGACTATGGCAAAAGATACCATATCAAAGACAAAGATAAAAACATTAGGAAAGAAAGACTGCATCCACAGATTCATACAAAAGCTCACTGTGATACCATTTCACCACTGGTCTATAAAAATTATAGTCTGATAATTAGTTACCAGGGAGATGGGTACTTTTTTTTTTAATAGTGGTAACTGGGAATTAAACCCAGGCGCTCACACACACTGGGCATAGCACTCTACCACTGAGCTACATACCCAGCCCTTAAGCTGGGGTTAAGAATAGTTTCTCTTGACATATCATATTTCATACATTAGATTCAAGTTGGTTATGAACTCCCAATTTTACCCCAAATACAGATTGCAGAATCACATCAGTTACACACCCACGTTTTTACATAATGCCATATTAGTAACTGTTGTATTCAAGAGCTTTATAATGTTTTTTTTAACAACCAATAAAAAAAAATTAAAAAAAATAAAAATAAAAATAAAATAAAAACACACACACACACACACACAAAAAAAAGAATAGTTTCTTTCTTTTTTTCTTTTTGTGATGGATGCTTTCTTATGTTGCATGGTAAACTGGTAAAGCAATTTGCTACTGTCTATGCAAATACTGTTATTATTTTAAAAGACAATGCTTATTTTCTTTATATACATTATTTCCATTTCTTACTCAGCATTCCCTCCTTTATCTTGTGTCTTGCAATGCTCTTCTGAGCTCACTGTTTCCTTCCTTTAGTGCAGGTTTCTTGGTGGTAAACTCCCGTTTCATTCCCCTCAATCCTGAAAGACTGTCTCACAGGTTCATAATTCCAGGCAGACAGCTATTTCCCATCAGCACTGACAAGATCATACTTTCATCTCCTGTTCCTGCTGCTAAGCAGCCTGTGTCTAATTATCTGTCTCGAGTAAATGACCTGTCCTTTCTCTCTGGCTGGCTTTAAGATCTTATCTTTGTCTTTTGTTTCTCAGTTTTACTGAGATGTTGCCTGCATCTTGTGGATTTATCATGAATTTCTTTTTATATATCCTGCTTGATATACATGATTGTTACGAAACCTCTAATATCATGTTTTTCACTAGTTTAAATTTTTTCATCGCCGTTATCTCTTTAAATATTTTATTTTCTATTCTCTCTATTCTGCATTTTGAGGATCTAATTATACACACACACACACACACACACACACACACCTTAATTATTGCTTCCTTTGTGTTTTCCCTCTATTCAGTTCTCAGTGTTTTGCCATTGATAGTCTGTTAACTACTAATTCCTCAATTCTCTCTTCATCTGTGCCTAATTGGTATTTTATTGAAAGATTTTTTTTTTCATTTCAAAAGCTTTTCTTTGTCTCTGCAGTCCTGATAATCTCTCATTGCCTGATAATCTCTTCTACTTACATGAATCATTAATATATGTATTTTAAAGGTTTTTTAGTGGGAGGAGGGTGTACGGAGGATTGAACCCAAGGGATCAATGAGCCACACCCTCAGTCCTTTTTATTTTTTGTTTTGAGATAGGGTCTCACCAAGTTGTCTAGGCTGATTTTAACTTGTGATCCTCCTGCCTCAGCCTCCTGAGTAGCTGGAATTACAGCTCTATGCCATCACACCTGGCCAGCTTTATCTTGGTATATATATAGGTGTGGTGCTGGGGACAGAACCCAAAGCCTAGTGCATGCTAAGCACACACTCTACTACTGAGTGACATCCCTGCCCCTTAAGTTTTTTGTTATTTGTTTGTTTGTTTGTTTTTGGTACCAGGGATTGAACTCAGGGGCACTCAACCACTGAGCCACATCCCCAGCCCTGTTTTATATTTTATTTAGAGACAGGGTCTCACTGAGTTATTAAGCACCTTGCCGTTGCTGAGGCTAGCTTTGAACTCCCAATCCTCCTGTCTCAGCCTCCCCAGCCACTGGGATTATAAGCATGTGCCACTGCACCCAGCTCCCTTAAGTTTTTATTTTGAAATAGTTGTAGGTTTGCAGAAAAATTGTAAAGGTGATACAGGTAGCACAGCTTCTGTCATGATAAAGCCTATTAACTGTGGGCTGTTTATCAAAACTAAGAAATTAACATTGGCATAACACTATCAACCAGTGTTCTGATTCAGATTTTACCAGTTTTCCCGCTAATGTCCACTCGTACCAAGTTTTCTCCAGGATACCATGATGTACTCAGTCATCATGACTCCTTAGATTTCTGCAATTGGTGGTGGTATCTCAGTTTTTCCTTATTTTTCATGACCTTGGTTTTTGAAGAATACTTGACCAAATGTTTCACAGAATATCTCTCAGTTTGCATTTCTCTAAGGTCTTCTCATGGTTACTCTCAGGCTATAGATTTGGAGGACAAACACCACAGAGGTAAAGTGCCCTCCCCAGGACATTGTATCAGGAAGTACATGATGTCAACACAATTTATTATTGATTAATTAATCTTCTTCATTTGGCTAAGGCAATGTCTGTCAGGATTTTCCACTAAAGTTATTATTTTCCCCCTTTCAGATTCTATTTGTTATTATTAATGCAACCTATACTCAAGAGGCAAGTAATTAAGATCCCCATTCTGGAGGGAGAAGTATCAAAGAATTTGTGAACGTATGTTAAAACCAGTACTGTAATTAATATAATATTTTAGAAAACATACTTTGACTCTATCCAAACATCCTGACTCTCCTTAGAGCTTTGCTCACTCATTTTAGCACTTATCTGTGGATCTCACCTAAGGGAATTATTACTATAATTATTTTGTTGGTTTCTTCTTCATTTTTTTACTCCAAATTATTCTGTGAGGTAGATTTGTCTCTTTATTTCCATTTATTGATTCAATTATCCAGGGGCACTTTACCATTGAGCCTCATCCCCAGCTGCTTTTTTATATTTATTTAGTGACAGGGTCTTGCTAAGTTGCTTAGAGCCTCACTAAGTTGCTAAGGCTGGCTTTGAACTCGAGATCCTCTTGTCTCTGCTGGGATTACAGGCATGTGCCTCGGTGCCTGGCCATTTTCCATGATTTTTAAAAAAATCTTTCAAACCGCAGAAGAAAGTTAAGCCTTTTAATCAAATCCAAGAAAGAAAAAAAATTAACAAAACATATGGTAAGTATAATATATGATAAAAATAAGTTTTAGTGTGACAGCATTAAAAATAATTATAAATAAAATGTCATTCACTATAATATACAAAAAGTCAGTAAATATCTAGACAGAAACTCTTAGTCTTAATACTTAGACTATAGGGAGCACACCTAAAATGACAGGAAAAGATTGAAAAGATAGAATAAAAAGATATATCAGGCAAATATAAACCAAAGAAAGTCAGAGTAGCAATTTTAATAGCTAATAATAGCTGGGCACAGTGGCATATTCTTGTATCCCCAGCTACTCTGGAGGCTGAGGCAGGAGGATTGCTGGAGCCCAGGAATTTGAGGCCGGTCTGGGCAACATGGAAGACTCCATCTTAAAGGAAAACTAAAAAACCCTAATAAAATATAATTTAAGGTAAAACCCAACGTATTGACAAAGAAGGACATAAGATATGGTAAAATGGTCACAAACATGTAGGTACCTAACAGTAGTCTTAAAATATGTAAAACAACAACTTCAGCCATAAAAGGAATGAAATCTATCACTTGCAACAGTGAGGATGGAATTGGGGGAAATTATGTTTAAGTGACATAAGCCAGGCACAGAAAAAAAGCATGCTGTATGTTTTCACATCTGTGCCAGCTAAAAAATATATCACAAAGAAGAAGAGAATAGAACAGCAGTCCTCAGCCTCAGAAGTGTGTGGGTGGAGGGCTGAAGAGAGGAGGGTTGACAGGTAAGAGGTGCAGCTGTCCAGGAGGAATAACTTCTTAATGTTCTGGAGCACCGTGGAATAGCTATGGCTGCCAACAATTAACTGAATATTTCAAAATAATAGAGAAGATTGTGGGTGTTACCCATACAAAGAAATGGTAAATGGTCAAGAATGGTGTGGCACATACCTCTAATCCCGCATCTCAGGAAACTGAGGCAGGAAGATCACAAGTTTGAGCCAACCTCATCTATTTTAGTGAGATTCTGTCTCAAAATAACTTAGGGTGTAGCTCAGTGATAAAGCACTTGGGATAAATTCCCATACCCAAAAAAAGAAATGAAGATAAATGTCTAATCAGATATGCTAATTAGATAAATGTCTCATCAGATATGCTAGTTACCATGATCTGATGAGTACACATGGTATACATGCATTGAAATGTCACATTGTACACATAAATATGTACAATCACTATCTACCAATTAAAAATAAAAAAATATTACAGGGCTGGGGATGTGGCTCAAGCGGTAGCGCGCTCGCCTGGCATGCACATGGCTCTGGGTTCGATCCTCAGCACCACATACAAATAAAGATGTTGTACGGGGTAAAAATGGGAATTCATAACCCACTTGAATCAAATGTATGAAATATGATATGTCAAGAGCTTTGTAATGTTTTGAATAACTAATAAAAAAAGAAAATAAAAATAAAGATGTTGTGTTCACCGAAAACTAAAAAATAAATATTAAAAAATTCTCTCTCTCTCTCTCTCTCTCTTTCTGTCTTTAAAAATATATATATATATATTACAGAAAATTAGCATTTGAAACCAACCACTTAGCATACAGGAACACATTATCATTTTTAACATTTACTTTGTTCTTTTATGTATTTCATTTTTTCCTATAGTGAACATGTCCTTTGTAATTGAGAAGTTTTTTTCATTGTTAATTCATAAAATAAAACCTCATAATCTTAAAATATATGTAAAATCTTAAAGTGTGGCTCAGTGGTAGAGCACTTGTCTAGCTAGCATGGTGATCCTTGAAAATCTGGGTTCAATCCCAATCACTGCAAAAATAATAATAAAAGGAAAGACAAAAGAAAAACAAATATATAATATATATGAACATATATGAAATACAAATATATATATATGAAAGATATATACAGCAAGCTTCTTTCTGTGCCTGGCTTATGTATGTCACTTAACATAATTTTCCCCAATTCCATCCTCAATGTTGCAAATGATAGATTTCATTCCTTTTATGGATGAAATTGTTGTTTTACATATTTTAAGACTATTGTGTATACACACACACACACACACACTATACACACACACACACACTCTTGATAGAGCTACAGGAAGAAACAACTCGATAATTTTAGTTAAAATAGAAAACAAGAAAGAAAGAAAAAGAAAAGGTATAGATGATCTGATAAATTTAGTTAGTGATTTTTGAGGGTGTATCAAGTGTATCAAGAGATGGCAGCACCTGATTGTACAACTCTCAGATGTGAAAATCAGGATGAAATCGTCTATGAATTAGAAATACATGCAATTATGAATTGATTTTTAAAACGTAAGTGGTCAGGGCTGGGGTTATGGCTTAGTGGTAGAGCCGTTGCCTAGCTCGTGTGAGGCACTGGGTTCGATCCTCAGCACCACATAATAAGTAAAAAACAAAATTGTTATGTCCATCTACAACTAAAAATAATTTTAAGAAACATAGTATTAGATAAAAAATAAAATGAGAAAGAGAATGCAATTTATTTGCATAGGATCATGTATATCAGTTGAAGACACATTCACATGAAAACACACAAGTTTCACAGGTATGCAAGGGTGACACTAAACAATAGAATGGATGCCTGGGGAGGTGGAGAGGACAGGAAGTGGGCCCAGGGGTGAAGGAAGGGCCTTGTAGGGTGCTGCTCTGATAAACTCTGAACTGCAACAGATAATACGCTTGGCCTGTACACCCGCCTTGCGGTTTCAATCATGATTATAATCTTTCTTATCAGCAGAAAGGTTGTCCCTGTGATGGTCGGTGTCATGTGGCCAGCACACAGCAAAATCTCCGTGGAAACTGCAAGCACCTGGGCCCCAGGCAGCTCTGGATGCAGGTGCTGCACATTCTCACTCAGGAACAAGGTCTGTGTCCTCCCAGCCCAGGAAAAGCCCCCTCAAAACCAGAACTTCTGTCTTAGGGAGCCCCAAGCCACTGAGCTGGAGTCACGAAGATTCAGACCCAGTTCAGCTTGGGTTCCTGGATTTCTCAGAATGTAGACTTGAAATCCCTGATATCAAACTTCCCCAGGTGGTTCCAAGGCTGGGCACGATCTCTCTTTTTGGCTCCTTTTCCTTCCCACTTCCCACTCACACAAACACGTCTCCACTGGGAGCAAGTCCAGGCCTGATGGGACACACAAAATCTCAAAGAGAAAATAGTCCCAAATGACAACCTTCAGGGCATTGAGATGAGGAGACTTAAAAATGTAGACACTGCACAAAGAAGATCTACATATAGTTGGTGCCATATGAAAAGATGTCCAACATCATTAATCATTAGGGATAGATATATCAAAATCACAATGAGAAATGCCCTCCTGTCTATTAGGAAGGCTACTACAAAAAGGGAAATCACAGAGGCTGGGGGTGCAGCTCAGAGACAGAGCATTCGCCCAGCATGTTCAAGGCCCTGGGTCCCATCGCCAGCACTGCAAAAATAGAAACAGAAAACAAATATTGATTAGAATGTGGAGAAATCAAAACCCTTGTGTAGTTGGTGGGAATGTAAAATGCTGTAACTGTTGTGTAAAATGGTGTGGTGATTCCTCAAAAAATTAAATATAGACTTACCATAGAATCCAGCAATTCTATTTCTGGGTATATACACAAAGACTTCAAAGGAGGGATTTGAACAGATATCTATCTGTACACTTGTGTACACAGCAGCATTTAAGAGGTGGAAGCAGGGCTGGGGATATGGCTTAGTGGTAGAGTGCTTGCCTAGCATGTGTGAGACACTGGATTTGATTCTTAGCACTGCATATAAATAGATAAATAAAATAAAGGTCCAACTAAAAAAGTATTTTAAAAAAAGAGGTAGAAGCAACTCAAGTGTACAAGATGAAAGGATAGAGAAGGCATGGTCTATCCCTGCAAAGGAATATTATTCAGCCTTAAAAAGGAAGGAGATTCTGATGCATGCTACAACATGAGTAAACCTTGGGGACATCATGTTAAGTGAAATAGGTCGGTCATGAAAAGACGAATACTATATGATCATCATGTGAGGTACCTAGAGTTGTCATTATTATAGAGGCAGAAAGTGGAATGGTGTTGTCCAGGGCTAAGGGGAGGGGAAAGCAGTGGGTCAGAGTTTCAAATGGGGATGAGAAAGTTCTGGAGATGGATAGCAGTTATGATTGTACAACAATATCAATGTACTTAATGCCACAGAACTGTACCCTTAAAAAGGTTGAAATAGTCAATTTTAGGGTGGATTGTAGCTCAGTGGTAGAGCACTTGCCTAGCATGTGTGAGACACTAGGTTCAATTCTCAGCACCACATAAAAATAAATAAATAAATTTAAAAAATGAAGATCCATTGACAACTAAATTTTTTAAATTAAAAAAATAGTAAATTTTATACCACAATTTAAAAAAAAAAAACTAAGGCTGCTTAAGGGGAGACTGCAAAGCAGACATATGTCATTCATTGCACCCTCTAACCAACACCTTGATGAGATCTCAGAAGAAATGGAGTTTGGCGTGGAAAGAGGGAGGCTGATTTTTAAAAAGTTCCTCAGGCCGGGGCTGTGACTCAGTGATGCAGCACTTGCCTAGCATGTGGGAGGCCTTGGGTACCCTCCCCAGCACTGGGGATGGTGGTGGTGGAAATGTTCTTCATCCTCTGATGGAAATGGAGGTGGCACAAAAGAGTGAGGGCTTCCAAACTTTTGAGTCCTGAAGCCTCTGTGGGTGAGGATGTTTCCTGTCATCTTCTGCACAGGATCCAGCTCCTCTGTCCTGCAGGAAAAGACGTCTGGACATGAGGGTGTACATGCTCACACATGTACTCAGGACCATTGCACACACATGGGTTCCTGCCCACACACTCGCACAGGGCTGGTGTCTTTGATGAAAGAAATAACTAAACAAGCCATTAGCAGGTCCTTAGCTGGAGCAGGTGGCCCTTTTCAGTCCTGCAGGTCACTCCTTCTCAGCCAGACCCATGCTGTGCTGTAGGGCCAGAGACCCCTCAGCCAGGAGGGCTGAAGGCAGTCAGCACCACTCTGGATCCTGGAACCCTGGCAAGAGGGGAAAGGGACCTCCCTCCCTACCAAGGCTCAGCCAGGCAGCGGTGCAGGCTGAAGAGCAGTGCTGGGGAATTCTGTTCTCTCAAAGATAAGCTTAGTGCCCAGCCTGTCTCTAACATCTGCATGGCCAGCACTTCTGCTATCAGTGACCAACCTCACCCCCACAAGTGCTGCTCAGGCCTCCTGCTCAGGGGGCCTCCTGACTAGTGGCCCTGAGATGAAAATGGAGATCAGCAGCAGAGGAGATAAAGGCAATTGTACCTGGACTTTGGTCAGGCTGTCCTGGAGATGGCAGGCAGGTGGCCCAGCTAGACCTGTGGTGAATGTTGACTTCCCAGCATGGCCTGGTGCAGATTTTCCATCACCATGCTCTGGGATTGACTGTGCCAGCTTCCAAATCCCTGTAAGTCCCTCCATCTTGGAGCCTCGATTCCGAATCCTGGAGGACAGGTAATACTGATCACGTTCCCGAGATGTTGATAGCTGGAGTATAAAAAGCAATCTCCTTGGGAGGTGCCACGTGCCTTTGCTTCCTTTCCAGTCTACGATGACTGAACTGGGTTCTGGGAGGCAACACTCCTAGGGCCACATGCTGGAGCACTTGGGGTCAGAAAGGAAGGCCGTGAGGGAGTGGGAGTGGGGCCTGAGCACGCCCCGGGGCACTGAGCCCCATGCACACAGCCTGGCGTTGGGAAAGCTGACTCTCCCCCCTACCAGCTGTGCCACAGCTGGCACCAGGGAGAACTCAAGCTGGTCCATCTGCAGATCAGAACTGTCTGTCCCTGCCCTGTTCCCTGTTTGCAGAGGGAAGGCAAGTGGAGGGTCAGAGCTCACCTGGGGCTGGGATAGGGCTCCAGTTTCTCAGGCAAACACCATCTATTTGATAGTTTAGTATTGGCAGGGGTAGGAACCAAGGGGATGCCACAGAGACTCGGGGCATTCTGTACCCAGCCCTGATCCATTTTAAAATAGTAAACTGTTATGGGTTGACTGGTGTCCCCCTAAGAATCATATTTTGAAGGTCTAACACCCACTACCTAAGAACATGACCTTAGAAATAGGGTTATTGCAGATGTAATTAGTTGAGCCGAGGTCCTTTAGGGTGGGCCCAAATCCAACATGACTGGTGTCCTTAGAAAAAGGAGAAATGTTGACACATGTACACACACCCATGAAGTAGCCATGTATAAAATAAAGGCAGAGACTGAGGTGATGGCTCTGCAAGTCAAGGAATTAGCCCTGTTAATGCATGGGCTTTAGTCAGCTGGATTTTTATGTAAATTTTAAAAATTTATATATGACAGCAGAATGCATTACAATTCTTATTACACATATAGAACACAACTGTTCATATCTCTGGTTATATACATAGTATATTCACACCAATTCATGTCTTCACACATGTACTTTGGATAGTTAATGATCATCACATTCCACCATCATTAATTACCCCAGGTCCCCTCCCTTCCCCCTCCAACTCCTCTGCCCTATCTAGAGTTCTTCTATTCCTCCCATGCTCCCTATCCCTATCCCACTATGAATCAGCCTCCTTATATCAAAGAAAACATCCAGCACTTGGTTTTTGGGGATTGGCTAATTTCACTTAGCATTATCTTCTCTAATTCCATCCATTTACCTGCAGATGTCATGATTTTATTCTCTTTTATTGCTGAATAATATTCCATTGTGTATATATGCCACATTTTTTTTTTATCCATTCATCTATTGAAGGTTATCTAGATTGGTTCCACAGTTTAGCTATTGTGAATTGTTCTGCTATAAAGAAACATTGATGGGGCTGTGTCCATGTAGTATGCTGTTTTTAAGTCCTTTGGGTATAGAGGGATAACTGGGTCAAATGGTGGTCCATTCCCAATTTTCCAAGAAATCTCCATACTGATTTCTATATTGGCTGCACCAATTTGCAGTCCCACCAGCAGTGTATGTGTGTACTTTTTTCCCCACATCCTCGCCAACACTTATTGTTGTTTGTATGCATAACAGCTGCCATTCCATCAGCTGGATTTTTGCGACCTCACTGTTGGCTGGCCATGGAATCTCTGGCAGAGAGATTACATAGGAGTTGCTGTGGTGCACCATCCAGAGCCCCTGCAGGGGGCTGCCCCTCCAGGACTGAGGCCCTCATTCTCCCAGATGCTGGGTGTGTTGGTAGTGATGGGGCCCAGCTGTGTTTCTCTCCGAGACTTGCACTCAACTGAAGAGAGCCACCTTGCCTAATCACAGGCTACCCCTAGACCATTGCAAATGGAGGCTTGATGTAGGGATATAAAGGCCGGGTCCTGGTGCCTTGAGGCAGGATAACTCTGCTGCATCGAGTTTTGCTCCTATCCCAAGATCTGTCTCAGTGCGTTTTCTGTGCAAACGAACCTATGACAGTTGGTACCAGGAAAGATCCTGGGAACAGAAAGTAAAGTGGGATTTTGGCATTGGGTCACTTTTTGGCCAACTGGCAATGAGGACCTCAGGCACACAGCTGTGGCACAACTGTTAAAAGTTTTCCAGGTGGTGAATTGGGCTGGGAACCTGGTAGAAGGGAAGGCACTAGAGTGTGCTGGTCCCTGTACCCTGTGTCCTTATGTTAGAGTGGGGAACCAGAGTCTGGGTTCAGTTTTAGAGCCATGTTGGTGAAGTCCCCATCTACAGAGAGTCCTGTCCCCTGTGGCCTTGGTTTCCTACAAGATGAGGGAGTGGGATGCATTGATTGGAAAAGCCAATTCACTGAGGTTCCTCCTGGCTCCAGCATCCTGCAGGAGACTATGAACCAGGGAGAAGGGGGTGGGGGTGGGGGTGGAAGCACCATGCATCCAAGAATGTGAATAAGCTGAGTGTGAAGGGTGGGGGTGGAGGGGCCTGGAGGAGACATTCTGTGTCTGCATCTTGCCTGAGCAGTCTGTTTGATCCTGTGCCCAGTTCCCCTGGCTCCTCTCAACAGATGCCTGGGCACCTGTAGCTGATTTAACTGAGCGTGGATTTCAGTCCACTGATGTGAGGATGGCCTCAGCCTCCTAGACTTCTCTTTCTTTGTTCCCTGTCTTCCCAGAGCCTGGCAGAAGTCATGAGCTCAGGACCACAGACATCGCAGATGTTGGAGACCAGCTTCTTGAAGGTCACACGGCTGGCAACAGAGACACATCCACAGCTGGGATCCAGTAGTTCCAAGCTTGGGCTTCTCCCACAACCTGCTGGGCCTCCTCATTGAGGGAACACGGAATTGCTCAGCCAAAGTTGAGAAGAGATAATGGGGACCATGATTGGGACAGTGGAAGATTTTATTTTTGTTTGCTTGTTTGTTTACCTATTCCAAAATGAAAACGATTAACTATTTTATGGGTATGAATGTATTTTTGCAGTACTGGGGATTGAACCCAGGTACCCTCTACCAATGAGCGACACCCCCAAACCTTTGTATTTCTTTTGAGACAGAGTCTCACTGAGTTGCTGTGTTTGACCTTGAACTTGTGATCTTCCTGTCTCTCAGCCTCCTGAGTTGCTGGGATTATAGGCATGTGCCACTGCGCCTGGCAATTAACTATGAAGATTTTTTAAAAATTCAAAATATATAGTTTAAAGAAACTAAAAATAAAGTTTAAAGAAAGTAGAAACTGCCCTTAAATTCCACCAACTGGAGAGAGCTACTGTTAACAGTTTTGTGAACAGATTTCCAGACGGCTCTGTGAGTGTGTGTGTGTGTGTGAGAGAGAGAGAGAGAGGGAAAGGGAGAGAGAGAGAGAGAGAGATTTTATGGTAATGGGACCATATACTGTTTCATAACCTGCTCTTTTTATTCAACAATCTGTCAAAGGAATCTTTCTACCTCAGTAAATATAACTCTACCCTCCATTTAATGGTTTCAAACTATCCATTGCAAATGAAAGTATAAACCGTCTTTCATTTGTCCAGCCTGATGGTGGGGGCATATAGAATGTTTCCAGTATTTTATTGTTCTCAAAACTTCGGGGTGAACATACTCACACCTCTATCTTGGCCATTTTTCCAACCTCTGTTGTAGGTCCAATTTTGGTTCATTTTTCTTAAAAAAAAAAAAAAATTCCTGTAGCAAAAGAGGTCACTGTGTTGCCCCATTTAATTGCAGAACCTTGATTCCCAGGACACTTGAGGCTTCTCCCCAGGGGTTGGTGGCCTTCCTTCCCAGTGGTGCCACACATGTCCAGGGGGCAGCTTTTTCCCTGGGGCAGTCTGGATAAGGGGCCGGGAGGAGACCTCACCCCATGCTGTAAAATTTCCAAGTTCAAATCCAAAGATGTGACTAGTTGTCCCCATGGATTCATCTGCTCCGCTTCCTGCTGGAGTCTAGTGGGTCTTGCTAATGGCCTGCCACTCTGCAAGGGACTTGACTTTCCTTATAGGGTGTCACTGGGCCAGGCAGAAGACTGAAGAAATGAGCCAGAGGTACGTGGGCCTGAAAGAATCCCAGCCGGTGTGGGACCTGGGCTTGGTGCTGGGTTGATCCACTCACTAGTTATTTTATTGAGGTCAAGGAAGGCAAGGTCACAGTTGCTGGAGAGGAATGCACAGTCAGATAATCATAAGTGCGACAATCCACTCACTTTGGAAGTGGGGAAGGGGAGGGGAACACCGATGGTCCTAGAGGTTGTCATTCTCTTCGTTGGACTTTAGTCTATACCTTAGCCAGGCAAGGCTTGTTTAATTAATTTATTTATTTTGTACTGGGGATTGAACCCAGAGGCACTTACCACTGAGCTACATCCCCAGCCTTTTTTATTTTTTATTTTAGATAGAGCCTTGCTAAGATACTGAGGCTGGATTTGAACTTGTATTCCTCCTACCTTAGTCTCCCAGGTCATTGAGATTACAGGTGAATGCCACCATGCCTTGACCTTGTTTAAAATTTTTTAAAGACAGACTTGTCTATTTAAAGAGCAGTTACAGATTCACAGCAAAATGAAGCAGCTTTCCCACCTGGCTTCTGTTTTCACACATGCACAGCCTCCCCCATTACCAACACCCCTACCAGAGTAGTGCCTTTGTTACAATTGATGACTCTATACTGACACATTGTTGTCACCCAAAGCCCATAGTTTATATTAGGGTTCACTCTTGATATTAGAAATTCTGTGAGTTTGGACAAATGACGTGTCCACCACTATAGTGTCACACAGAGTAGTTTCACTGAAAGGCTTATTTTCAAAAAACAAAGGGAGAGTACCTTTCACCTTTATAATTACAATCCTCTCTTGTCCCAACACATACACATACAACTTTTTGCTAAGGAAAGAGATGTGGTGAACCTATTCTACTATATTCAAAGGCAAGGTTTCCTCTACCCTTGAGGCATGTCACAAGTCAGAGGTTGCTTTGCTAGGGTACAGTGATTCCATCCAAGGGTGGGCTTGGGGCTTTGGAGGAGGCCTTCCAGAGAGACAGGAAGGGAAGGAGCAAACAAAATCCTGGGGTCTGACAGGCCAATCGACCCTGTTTTACTGAGATTCCCAAGTTGTCTCTGCAGAGGTTGAATGTATACTCCTGAGCTGGTGCATACCAGCATGATCATGAAAACCTCTGTCACCCTCACCAGTCACTGTCACTTTGGGACAATGTCTGTCCAAAGATGGCCTTCACAAAGTGCTTTTTGGTTTCTTCTTCTCAATGAAACTGTGGGACCTCACACTTGCTACTCCTCAGAGAGCTCACAGAACCAGCAGGTGCTTTGGGGATCTATCCAGGACAGGCTGAGACTGGGCCAGAGTAGAGGAAGGTGGGCTTTGGGGCCTCTTCCTCCATTTCCCATTCTTTAATTCTTTGCTCACAGTACCTAGATTTCCTCCTCCTTCTCCAAACTCAAGCCGTGTACTTTCCCCAGAACCAGGCCTAAATTGGTTCATGTATCACAGAGGTTGACCCATGACCAAATCCTAAGGGACTCAGGCTTTTGCTGCAGCTTCAACAGCCAGTCCCACCTGACTCACAAGGTATGGGGTGGGGGACATGTCCGCAGAGCTTTCCCACGGCTTCTACTGGGGACAAGTAAGAACCCCAGGGTCAAGGTCAAGGAGATACTTAGAAACAATTCCTCTTTGGGATTTTAAAAGTCTTATAATAACTGAACTAAATTAGTATAGAAAGCTCAAATTCTGTACTCCTTTCATCTAGACACTGATAATATGTGACATCCAATCCCAGGATGTCACACATTCCCAAGGTGACTTCCTGACCCATCCCTAAAATCCCCCCATCCCCTGTCCTGGAACTCCCAGCTGGGACCAACTCTGGCTCTTGAATATGGCCACACAGGGCATATGGAGACCCTGGAGGCCTTTAGGTTCATTCCCACACATGGGGAAACATGTCCCTGAAGTGGCAGTGACTTCCCCAGAGTCCCACACAAGTCACAAGGCCAGGCCAAGAATTCAGGAGCCCTCTGGGCCTATCTCACACTCTCCACCATTACCACTTGTATTGGGTCAGGATGTTTTCAGAGGAAACAAGAGGAAACTGCAAATGGCAGCTAGGGAATCGGGGTTAGATCACTGGAGGCCTGTGTACTGCCACTTGACACTAGTGCTCAGCTCTCCCCGCCAAGTTGTCCTTTTCCTTTGCTTGTTGCCTCATATAGCAAGGTAATTGCTGCATTTATCAGCTATCACGTCTGCTCTCCAGGAAGGAAGAAAAGAAGGGCTCAGGGGTGAAGGGCTATGCTCGCCCAGTTTGTTCCTCCTGAACAGACTTCTTGAAACCCACACCACGCACGTGTCCCCCAAAGCACATAGTTTCCTTCAGCCAGAACTCAACTGTCTGGTCCCATAAATGAATGTTTTTAGGTGGGCACATTGCCCTCCTGAACAGAGTTAGGGTCTGTTAGGAGGAAGAAGGAAAGAAGTGATTGGGTCAGTGGCAGAGTGGGCCTCATAGTTGTTTGGGTTGGGATCTTGGCTAAGAACACCCTACCCAGCAAGCCACCAGGCCCTTCACATCCATCCCCTTGTCCTAAAGGTTGGCCACAGTAGAGAATGCAGTTTGGATTTTCTGCTGAATTAGAGGTTTCTGGAGACTTCCAAGCCAAGAAGGAGGTGGAAGGGGTATATTCTGACCACACGCATCCTTCCCAGGCTGATATTTGGATTCTCCCTTCTTCCTAAAAACCCGACTTAGGCTGCTAGGGTGGGGAGTACCGTGGCCAGGGCCAGAGGGAGGAGAGAGCCACATGCTGGGAAAGAGTGGTGACTGCATGCTGTCCCTCTCCTGCAGCTTGTTGAATCCACAGCCGCTCAAGCACCTTCTTGACCATCCTACCTCTCCCTGTGGAGACACCCTCCCCCAGGCCACAGGTCCCCTTGGCAGGGCCTAGCTTCTTCCACAAGGGACTCTAACCACTCCATTTCCCCACCTAAGCCTTGGACTCCACTGGGACAGGCACCTATTGATGTCCTCACTGTGTGTGAGCTCACGGTGCCTTAAACAGTCGTTCAAAGCAAAGTGGATGGACCCACAGCATCAGCATCACCTGAGAATTTGACAGAAATGTTAATTCTGGGACACCCCCCTTCCCGAAACCCACAGAATGGAAACTGAGAAGGATGGGTAGGAGCAGCAATCTGTTTCAACAAGCCCTTGATGTGATCTGACACACACAGGAGTGCAAGAGCTCCTGGCATATAATGATTCTCAGCTGGGAAACAGCTTCAGGGTTAGTAGTGCCAACCAGGGAAGGAGAAATGAAGAAGCCCACCTGGTCCTCTGCACTTCAGTACCAGCCAGAAGCAGCCCTAGGAAGACTGACTTATAAAACCTGGTAGACCCAATTGAGTCAAATGTATGAAAGATGATATATCATGAGCTTTGTAATGTTTTGAACAACCAATAAAAAAAAAAAAAAAACTGGTAGAGCAAAAAACCACTAAGAGACTATTCAAACTTCCCATTGGATAGATTTGGGAACTGAGATTGAGGGAGGAGCAAATATTTGCCCAAGGTGAATAGCAGACATAGACTAGAATTCAAATTTCCTCAATCCTAGGTAAGTGATCCAATTTTTTTTTTCCCAAATTGAGATATCTTTTAAAAAAATCGTAGCATTTTGTCATTTCTACAAAATGCTCCTTCAGGAATATCTTCTCACTGTACACACCAATGGGAAATGGCCTGTGTCCATTGGCAGGTAAAATCTAGCTGTGTGAGAGGCTGCAGTGATGGTGGGACAGAATGGACAGGAGTCAAGGGAGAGGGGAGTACAAAAACCTCCACCCCCTGAGGGATGGCAGGGTTCAGACTCTGACCAAGCAGGGCCCATCTATACTTCAGTACAGGCCCAAAAGCACCCACTGTGAGGACTTAGAGATCCGCTCCTCTCTCTCCCCCACCAGTGAGTTAGCACCCAGGGTGTGGGTGGCTTATTTTAGTGACACAAGACAAGGGGCAGTGGAGAAGTTTACATCCTCCTCTGTACCCAGTCCCCGGAGAGCGGACAGGACACCCAAGGGGCTGAGTGGGTGGAAGCAGCTGGAATGTGCTGGGGATGGCTGAGGCACTGTGGGGGCCAGAGAAGCAGTCCAGATGGGAGAAGGAAGCTGGGGGCTTTGCTGGCTGGAGGCCCAGAATGGTCCCTGATTTTGGTTCTTGGATAACAGGCCTCTGAGTGGAATCTGCCATTCTGGGTGAGGCAGGACAGTGAGTCTGAGCAGGTAGGCCTCTGAGTACCCAAGGAAACAAAATGAATCAGTAGCAGAAAGTTTCTATCAGAATCCAAGCCTCTGCGTGTGCAGGGTTGTTTGATTTTATTTAAAAAACAAACCAACATCTTTCATGAGCAGTAACACAGCCCTTACTATCACCTGACAATCAGATCGTCACTTACGCAGCACTCATGCAAATCACACCTTCCATAGCACACAGTATATGGCACCACATTGGGTAGCACGCTAGTCCAGGGTAGCCACAGAGACATAGACTTCTCACTGCACAAAGTTCCCTTAAAAAAAAAAAAAAATCAAACAATCATCAGGTCTAAGAAGAATCACACTCTCTCTCCAGTGAAGAGGGTACCAAGGTAGGAGGCCTAACTCCTTCTGGCCTCTTGCAGCGGATGAGGGCTGCCCTAGCATGGTGGCCAGGACTCCTCAGGATGGTGTGGCTATCACCAGGATGCTGCCAGGGCCTTCTTCACTGCTGAGACATGTAAGGGATAAGCCCAGCGCCCACAGGTGGGGGCGAACCACCAGGAACCTGGCCTGTCATCAGCATCCCCAAGGCCCCCGCAGACCAGGATACAAATAGCTCCAGGCCCACGCGGCTCTCAGTCTGCTGACGAGAGCTGTTTGCTCTCGTTTCTTCTTCCTTTCTTTCTTCTTTTCCTTTTTTTTTTTTTTTTCAGGGAACAAAATTCAGAGTAAGCTTGGAGTTCTGGAAAACTTTTTCTGGCTCCTCAGAGAACCATGGCAAAATGGAGTGGAGACAGGACTCTCTCCACACTCTTTCTGCTTACTCTCACAGGGGTCAGAAATTGGGAACCCTTTCTTTGGAGCACGTGGGCCCTGGACCCCATAGGTACAAAGTTAAGGGAGAAGATGGAGCTTACTAGGGTGAGAGAATGGCAGATCCTGAGAGAGAGAATGGCAGGTCTTCACCCTGTTCTTCAGAGGGTCTCCCCCTATGGGCTACCTGGGCCACATCCTGCTCCTTCATTTTGCAGTAAACAGCAGCACAGGTGTCCAGAAATAGGCTGAGGGGTTAGGGGAACCACAGTGGGGCAGGGAGAGAGGATAATCTGAGACTGAGCCCAGAAGAGGAAACTCAGGAGTGGATTCCATCTGATGGGCTTTGCCCTGGGATGGAACTGGATTCACCAACAGATGTGTTTTTAGGCAGGATTACAGCCCCCAAGCCTGCATCAAGCCCCCCACCAACTAATCCCTTACTGAGAAGCATTTCCTTCTTCTGAGGGTCCCTTGAGGGTGTCATCCCTACAGTCCAGCTTTGCTCTCCCTCCACGGCCGTGCAGAATCAGCTGCCCACACGCCCACTGGAGCCTCAGAAGACAAGGACAAAAGGCTGAGGCGACCAGCGGCTGGTTCAGAAGTGTGGGAAGGAGGTGGTGCCGGCGGGAGCCGGGGCGGAGGCGCAGCGTCCTCTGGGCAGCTGGCCCAGCAGGCGCTCTCAGGTCCCCAGGCCGCCGCGCAGCAGAGGGCCGCGTGGGAAGCGGGCTCAGCGGTTTCCTTGGCGACCGGCCTTCTCCGCAGCCAGCCACCGGCTCCAGGTGGGAGGCTGCAGGTTGGCAGGGAGGCGCTGCCAGCTTGGGCGGCGTGACTGGGCATCGGGCCAGCCGCCTCAGGTGGCCAGGGCCAGGCGGCTGGGGGCGGGTGGCTCCGCGGGAGGGAGGGGGCTTTGCCTTAGCCTTCATCTCCATTCCAGAAACTTCTCGTTGGGTCAGAGCGGGAGTTCTGGGGAGCTCTGTGCGTGGTTCCTCCCGTTCCTCTCCAGCACGCGACGCTTCTCAGGACAGTGTCAGCCAAGGCCCTGCACAGACTGGCCTCGGCTGCGGTTCCTAGCAGGTCGCGAGGCCAGCTGGCCCGAGTGGCGCTCAGAGGGCGTGCAGGAGGAGGCCAGTAAAGAGCGGCAGCAGCAGTGGCAGATGGGGACCTGGGGGCTGGGCAGCCGCTGGGGAAGAAGGGACAGTTAAGACCTGGAAGCCCTGGAAGCCCTGGCACCGGCCGTCTGCTTGCACGTAGGACTGTGGGCGGCCGGGTTTCTGGGTGCTCGGCTCGCTCCAGCCCCCTCTTTCTATCTACCCTTTTACAATTATCCGTTCTCTTGGTTTCTGTACATATTCATTCCCGTCCAAATTATACTACATGAATATGTATGTCGTTACCTCAGATCCTCTTTGGAATATCCTTTTTAGCGTTTATGTTCATTATCCAGGGCTATTTGGGTGACATGGCCAGTTCCTGCCAGAATTGTCTGCAGTTTCCCTGTTTAGACCCTCCCAGAACTCTTCCTCTGAATGGTAGGTGAAACACAGGGGGCCTCTGTTCTGCTGGCCTGAGACTTAGAGTGCCCTCAGCTCTCAAGGTTTTAGGGTGAAAGGGTCTGAATGATGCCAGGGGGATGTGACAGGGCCCACCTGTGCCGGAGCACTGCTGAGACAGCATCCCTTCCAGAGCTGCCACGTAGTCAGGTCCCAGCCAGTCAAGGTATGAGGTTTTCTCCCCTACAGGCACTGCCCGGATCGTAGCATCCTTGAAAAGCAGGTCTTGGCCATGGTATTTGGAGGAATCAAACATTTTGAACCCGTTCGTATTGTGGTCGTCTCCAAACAGGTCCTGGAAGCACCGCAAGCAACCAACTTTTCATCCAGGCTTACAGATGGTTACAGGAGACCCAAAGAGCAAGTAACTTCAGGGTACCAAGATTCTGATTTGAAGCCATCAGCTTGACCACTTATGGGCCTCTGTCATGGAAGGGGCTTGGGAAAATCTATGTCTAGAGGTATCACCTTAAGATAGTGGTTCAAGAAATTACACCAAACCACTTCTTGGATGAAGAACAGAAACAAGAAGACCCAGAAATGAGCTATGGTGTGGATCAGATTACTAAATTTTTGCTAAGCTTGCTCAGCATTTTTCAAACTTTTTGGATACTGTTTTCTTGATGTATCTTAGGGGTATCTTTTCCTATAAACCAAAATAATCTCATCAAGATTGTCACCGGTAATAAAATAATAGGTGAGTTGAGGATATCTTCACTAATCAACTCCCCCTTCTCCAGTGTCCAGGCAATGGTGCTGCTATTCAATTCCTTGCTGGGAATCCTTGCATTGAATGTGCTGTGAACATCCTGAAAGAGCTATTAAGAAGACCAGAAGTAGTGTGAGAACCTATAAACACATGAATAAAGGACATCTGGAGATCAGGCATAAATGTCTGTCAGCTGATAAATATAATCAAAGGGGGAAGGAGAAGTAAGTGGCTATCAATCTTTTTTTGAGGGGACTCAGATCCTCTTGAAGATCTGATGAGAGCTGTCGGCCTTCTTCCCAGAAAAATGCATGTGCACAGAATTCTTTCCACATTACTTCAGAGGGTTTAGAGACTCCAGGGAAAGCCCACAGGCCTGGAGTAAGGAACTCCTGGGATGGAGGAACTCCATGGGGAAGACAAGCGGAGAACATAAAATTTTAGTTTGGGAACAGGCCTGAAGAGCCAGTGGCTCTGGAATTCTGTGGTGCTGGTGGGCAGAGAGCACCGTTTCCGCCTAAATCAATGGAGGAGGGAAGAGGGTTGGAGGTTTGAAACCAGGGGCTCCTTGGACAGCTAGGCTCAAAATCTAGATGCATTTTGGAAGTAACAAACTGTGGATGGACAGGATGTAGAGCACAAGTCAGAGATGACTTCTGAGGAAATGGAAAAACAACAGTTGCTGTTAACTGAAGCAGGCAACTGGAGGAGGAAGGAGGGTTCACCCTTGGACTTGATCAGTTGGAGATGCCTGTTAGAAATACAGAGCGAAGTATCAAGTAGGCATGTTAACCATATCAGTTTGGGATGGAAATATGGGATTGAAATCAGGGCTGAGGATGTACATTTAGGAGCCATCTGTGTATAGATGGTCATTAACGACATGAGGCAAGATGAGATTAATGAGGGGATAAGTGTAGACAGAGAAGAGGGCTTAGGACTTATTTACATCCTTATTTACATGCCAGGGAGGTGAGCAGGAACCAGGAGAAGAATTGGGAAGGAGAAGCCCTAGAGGTGGGAGGAGAGCCAGGCAGGTGTGGGGACCTGGGACCCCCTTCTAGGGGAGGGACTTGAATTTTCAGGAGGAGGGAGCTGTAGCCAGTGTTACAGGGAAGTCAGGCACAATGAGGATCAAGAAGCAGCTGCTGGATTTAGCAACACAGGTCACTGTGATTTTGACAAGGACAGCTTGAGGGCCATGGTAGGGCCTGTCTGGAGTAGTCTCCATTCTTAAGAGAGAACTGAAGGAGAGGATTGATGACTCCAGAATAGAGGTAACCCTTTGGAGGAGTTCTGCTCTCAAAGGGAGTGGGTTATAAGAGCCTGTGAGACCAAGAGGGTTAGTTTGATTTTTACAGATGGCAAAAAGAATAACAAATACACATGTGTTATTAATGAAGGCAACGTCCCCTGCATTCTCCACCAGGCATCTGCCACACAGAGATGTTGATACGAATGGCCCAGTTGAAAAGGAAAAATTAATGATGCAGGAAATAGGATAGTTGCTGGAGGAATGTCCAGGACTTACCTGGGCCTTGTCCAGCAGTCCATACACAGTGAAGATGTTGGTGTCTGGCCGCACCATGACAGCATGGGATGGTATCTGCGCCAAGTGGCAGGCTTCATACTGGTTGGCCTCAGCCCGGGCCCCGTTGGGGCATAGCAGCTCATACTCCTGCCACTTCAATGCAGCAGCCCAGGGCTCAGAATTATGGCCTGAGGGAGGAGCACAGGACAGGGAGAAGTTTGGGGAGAGGCCACTTTCCTCCCAGTCTGAGAACCTTTGCTGGGCAGAGGTGGCAATATCTGGCCAGTTCCACAACCCTCTCCATTCTCCAAGTCCTCTACTCTGTTACCGGGGGTAACAAAGCCCACTGGGTAAATATGATTAGCAGGAGCTTCTGTTAGGGGGGACCACGCAGAGCTAGTGGGCTTGTGCTGGGAACATGGTTCCCTCCTCCTAGAGGATGGTCCCAAGTATTCTGGGTGGTAGGTAGGCTCGCGGCCTGGAGCCTTCCCGGGCTCTGTTGAGACAAACAGTCCTGCCACCTTGGTGACCTCTAAAGGCCAGTGGGATCTGAGTTTTAAAAGACTGATATTTTTCCCTGCGTGTCTTGCTTCCTCTTGATCAATCCCAGTATCCTTTCTGTGTGGCCTCTGTGCCTTTCTGGGCTGAGTCTTGGAGAAGAGATGTTAGGACACATTGTCATGACTAAGCCCACAGTGTTTGGTATTTCAAAGCCTGGGACACTGCAGGGTAGGCAGAAAGTACGAGCACTGGGTGTTGGGGAAACAGCCTCCAGTCACCCCAGAGGACACAGGTCCTCTGAATGAGTGGGGGCCCTGCAAGCTAAGAAGCCCTACTATGAAAGAACCTCAAGTGGAGGTTTAGGGGACCCTGGGGAAGAGTGATGCGGAGCTCTTTTCTCAGGTGGAAGCAGGGAAGGTGATTCCAGTGTAAGAGCTGCCCATGTGGTGTGTCTGGGGTGGCCCTGCCTTGGCAAGGCTCAGAGCCGGGGGGGACCTCCCTGCTTGGGGCACCACCCTGCTAAGGACCAAAGACCAGATGCTGATGTGACCAAACTGTGAAGAGGCCCCTGTCACTCCACCCATGTGGCTCAGCACTGCTTAACAACACCCCGAGAGCAGGTCTCCAAGCTGACTGAGATAGAGTGTCGACACTTTAGTGGAATATGGACTTGATCCCAGATCAGCAAGATCATCAAGTACCCTGACACCTGGATGTGAGGCTTGAGGTTCCTTCTTACCTTGTGGTCCTTGGGGCTCCTAGGCTCCTGTGGGCAGAGCCTTCTAGACTCAAGCTCTCCCAGCTGCTGTTTGGATCCCAAATACAGAGACAGCCAGTGCCTGGATTGGGCTGGACGGGACAGCCCCTCTACTCATCCCCTGCTCTGGGCAGCCCCGTCACATACCGTTTGTGTTGTCAAAGACAGTCGTGTGTTTAACGAAGGCAACGTCCCCTGCATTCTCCACCAGGCATCTGCCACACAGACGGCAGGGCAGGGGTCAGAAGATGGTTCCAGCCTTTGTGCTGGCCCCAGGCCACCTGCTGGCTGCCACTGCGTACCTGAAGGCGCCACTGTCACCGTAGTACCGCTCCTGGCTGTTGCCCACACACTTGTTGCGGCCCTGCTCGTCCCCCACACAGAGGGCACACAGAGAGGAAGGGTAGCTCTTGGGGTTGTTCACAGGCACACAGCTGGCATTGAAGAACTCACTCACCGCTGGAGGAGAGGGGAAGGGCTGAGATGAAGGGCCATGGCAGAAAGATAGCCAGGGCGGTGGGTGGATTGCTCCCCCACAGATCTGCCCACCAACCTGTGCTTAAACTCCCTCAGGGATAGGAGACTCACTGCCTCATATGCTTTTCTTTTCCTATCAAAGCAAGTGCCCAGCTGTCTGAAAGAGGGAGCTGCCGACCATAATGCCCTCTGAGTGATTCCATGGGTATTTAGAAAAAAAAAAAAAACAGTAATGTGTTTATTTTCCCTGTTACCAGCTAGGACAGAGGTCTGTAGCCAGTCTGCCCAAGGATCTTGCTGGCTTCCCACGACTTTCCTTCCACCATGAATTATCACATGATTTCACACCAAGAAGAGCGGCTTCGTGCCTGGCATATGGCGGGTGCTTGGCAAATGTGTCTTCCCCATCTTAGCACTTGTGTGGATTCTTGGGCACTTATGTGGAGCTTGGCCACTTTCCAACTGGGCATCCCAGATGCCTAGGGACTGCTGGGTGATGGGTAAAACCCTATGACCAGCTGGTGACACAGCTAGGTCCAGATACATGTGTGTACACACTCATACCCATAGGGTTAGTTCCACTCAGGTCAGTGGTGGACAGAGGGTACCTGCGCAGCGTCCACAGAGCCACCAGGAAGCCATAAATACTGTGCGTAACATCAGGCATAGCTCCCAGCTTTCCCTATAGACAGGACCATATCAAGAGGGAAGGGGAAATCTCTCAGGGCTGCCTTCAAGAGGACCCTCAGTGCTGGTGGCCTTCCCATCCTGTCAAAGAAGAGTTCCCAAGCCTGTGTCTCTTGGAGGGCAGTACCTGTCAGGATGTCACAGTGCTGAGGCCTGATGAAGCCTCTCTGGATGAGGGCGCCCACTGGCACGTCCCAGCCTGCTGGGCTGCCGAAGCCTGAGTGGCAGGAGCGCTTGCCACGCAGCTCGTCCAAGGTGAAGGCGTAGGAGCTGTCCCGCCTCACCACAGCCACCACGAAGTATGAACTGCTCCTGTCTGCCTCTGAAAGGACAGGGACATCCCACGAGGGGTCTCCTATCAGAGTCAGGACCAATCCCCACGGGTGTTTCCTTAAACTTGTCGCTTCCTGTTTCTCTGCTTGAGAGCTGTGATTGCCCTGGGGCTCTGCAGGCTCAGGGGTGACCAACCCAAGGCCGTCCAGCAGCCTGTTCAGCAGCCTGTGTGGCTCACTCTCCAGTCTGGACCCCACCCACCCCCAATAGCCCCCACTCAAAGCACTTTCCTTCTTTCCTCACACCCAGGTGGTACTTTTCTCACCTACTGGGAGAAAATTGGAGGCACAGCTGAGGGTTGCAGCATTTTCTCTAAACCCAGAGATTTTTCACAGCCAAAGGAAAGGACGAAAGGCCCCCATGGTCATCACTTAATAGGACAGAGGCCAAAGCCCAGCCCAGCCCACTGAGAAGGTCTGAATGAGCCTACAAGGGGGGATCCTGAGTGTCTCTTCTGTGGGCTTCCATAGTCAGGGCAGGGAGGGGCTGAGGATGTTCAAAGTCAGCAAATGCCACGGTGGCCTGTATTTTTATAGCCTGGCTTGCAAGCTAACAATTTTTAAAATATTTATTAATTGAGTGTTTTAAAGGAAAAAGAATATTCAACAGAGACTAAAGTCTCTGACTCTTTACAAAAAGTTTGCTGAACACTCATACGTTGCTGGTAGGACTGCAAACTGGTGCAGCCAATATGGGAAGCAGTATGGAGATTCCTTAAAAAACTGGGAATGGAATCACCATTTGATCCAGCTATCCCTCTCCTCGGTCTATACTGAAAGGACTTAAAAACAGCATACTACAGGGACACAGCCACATCAATGTTTATAGCAGCACAATTCACAATAGCTAAACTATGGGACCAACCTACATGCCCTTCAGTAGATAAATGGATAAAAAGAAATGTGGCATATATACTTTTATCTTTTATTACTCAGCAATAAAAGAGAATAAAATCATGGCATTTGCAGGTAAATGGATGGAGTTAGAGAAGATAATGCTAAGTGAAGTTAGCCAATCCCAAATATCAAATGCCGAATGTTTTCTCTGATATAAGGAGGCTGATTCATAGTGGGGTAGGGAGGAAGAGCATGGGAGGAATAGATGAGCTCTAGATAGAGCAGGGGGGTGGGAGGGAAAAGGAGGGGGCATGGGGTTAGAAATGACAGTGGAATGAGGTGGATATCATTACCAAAAGTACATGTATGAAGACATGAATGGTGTGACTCTACTTTGTGTACAACCAGAGACATGAAAAACTGTGTTCTTTATGTGTAATATGAATTTTAATGCATTCTGCTGTCACATATAACAAATTAGAATAAAAATTTTTTGAAAAAAAATTTGCTGATCCCATAGGGATGTTCATCGTATAGATGGGGAAACCAGGCCATGGCAGGAGGGATTTCCCTGGTGACAGAGGCACCCAGCCTAGGGACAGAGGCACTAGGGAGAGCTGGAGCTTCTGAAAATGCTGAGGGGCAAATTTTCATTTTTATAAAGACATCAACCACCACCCAGCGGAAGCCAGACAGCTGGCACCACACTCACCAGAGTAGAGTTCCCCAGCTGCGGGGACCAGGCCATACACCTTCCCTGATGTGTAAATGTCCTCGCCCCTCAGGGTCACAGCATCGATGTTCCCAGCCTACAGGGGACAGAGAGATCACCATCCCTGCCTTCTTGCTAGGTGTGGGTACTCCACAGATTGCCTGAGGTGTCTCAGCACCGGGCCAAGGGCTGACATGGTGTGATTGTAAGACACTTCAGTCAAATGCATGCACAAATGGGAGAATGACCTAGGTCTTAGGTGACTGCAGTCTTAGGGCCTGTGGGAGGAGGCCCCAAGGTTGAGACACCAATCCCCTTGTAGGAGGCAGCTGAAGGGATCCAGGGCCCTCTTCCCTCAGACCCTCCAGGAGCCCCCTAGGTCACCTGTAGCCCACCCCATTTGTCCATCTGAAGCCTCTTGGCAGGTGGCCCCAGGACCCTGCTAAGGGTAGCTGGTAATCCATAGTGGCCTGAATAACCCCAAGGGAAGGGGATAAGGCCAGGTAACAGAGGGACCCCGGCAGCCCAGGAAGGTGGCCCATACTTTTAGGCCCAGAGGCATGAAGTACTAGTGGGCAGCAGCAGTGGCACTACATTTCAAGCCTGAAGGGTACACCTCTAGGGGCCCCTCTCCCCTCACATAGACTTTCTCTCACCTACTGCAGTGTCAGGGTGGACACAGAACCTGGACCCCCACAGCCCAGGATCCTGCCTGAGTGAGGGTCCCTTTCTTGGGTCACTGCAGCTGCACAGGAAGTAGAGATAAGAGCCACACTGGATGCCACCCCTGAGAGCCTTGGAAACTAGAACTCAGGATCTTTGAGCATCTTACTGGGTTCCGAGGAACCCTGACCTTTGCTTCTCTTTCCGCAGCCCTGGGCAGCCCATTCATTGGCCCTTTGCAGCCACTGAGAGGAGGCTCCTGCCTAGAGGAAGCCTCTTCCCACTTCTCTAACTCCTCTGGGGCCCTGGGAAAGGCATCTGGAAATAAAGTCCCCAGCCTCTCTTTCATCAATTCCAGCTGAGGTGCCTCCTCCATCTGTGCTGCACACGGATGAGCTCAGCTCTGCAGAGACGACTTCCCGCAGGCCCTAGGCAGAGTGGCTTCTCCATATCTGAGCTGGTGACCTTGGGTAAGGTACTTCCTCAGCCTCTCTCAGCCTCCATCTCCAGATCTGTGAATGGAGCTAATGACCATTCTCACCCCCAGGGTGCTTGTAAGGATTCAGTGAGGTAATCTGCACGGTAGGCTCAGTGGTGACCAGGTGTGAGCCAGGTGGCCCCTTTTATTACTGCCCATGCTCCTTTTCTTGACTTTCTAGGCAATGTGCTTCTCTGGCCTGGGCAGGGAGGGCACACCTGGGGAGCTGTGACCTGTGCTCAGGGACTGCCCTATCAGCCTCTAACTCCTTGCCCTTAAAACAGGAAGAGTTCAAAGGGCCCAAGACTGGACACCTGTGATCACAGTAGAATGTCCTCCCTGGCTGCAGAGACCTGGGTTCCTCTCTGCCTTCTGGCCTCAGTCTCCAAGCAAAGAAGCAAAGAAAAAGGTTTTTGTGCACCAGACAATGATTGATATGAAATATATTTCTGAGTGTCTGTTGCTTTCAAAAATATTTAGCAAACAATGATGCAAGCCCACCTATTGTGCACAGGGGGAAACTGAGACTAAAGAAGGAAAGGGGCTTTCCCAAGACCACAGGTCTATTCCTGGCCCACTGTGGTCCTCCTTCACTGCTTTCTCTATGGCCTTCTCTCAGGAGATGTCCTCCTCCCCAGGCAGCATGGGGCTGGGGGGATGCTAAGGACCATCCCAGGCAAAACCACCACATGCCCACCTGACCCACTGTGGCACACCTGGATCTGCTCCATGCAGTGCTGGGGGGACTGGGCCGACACACACTGGATCTCAGGCTTGAGCCTCTGCCGGCTGAAGGCCACCGCCATGTCACCACACTTCTGGATCTCGGGTGTGGAGAGCACGCACCAGCGCAGGTAGTGGGGCATCCCTGTGTGGGTGGGCGTGTGGACGCTGGTGTTCAGTGGGAAGAGCTTGAAGTCAGACCCAAGGGAAACTCTGGGCCTTTCTCTTGTTAGCTGCGTGTCCAGGTTACATTATTTAACCATCTGATCCCACTTCCTCACACAGGAAGGGGTGATCTGCCTCTTCCATGGGGCAGTGAGAAGCTTGAGGCAGACCACGGCTGCCATGTATCTGAGTGTCTGGCCACCATTTCCCTGGTTGGGGGAGGGCTTATAGATAGGGTCAGGGACTAGAGAGACGAAGCCCATTTGTAGACTACTGCAATACTCCAGGCAATGCCAGAGACAGGGCTGAAGCCATGGGGTGGACAAAGGGAGGAGGAAGGAGAGGTTGTGGGGGCAGAACTGACAGAACTCAATGGCCCTAAGACAGACCCTAATGGCTGGGATCCTGCCTCCTGGAGCAGGTGGGGTTTCCAGGGTCCAGAGGTCCAATAACCACAGAGAGGCTTCCCCCACTAGCCCCAGAGGCAGAGAACTAGAAATGACCAGCTCCCATAGGGGCCATAGGTATATGGCAGGTCTCCTAGGTGAGTGTCCTCCCCTGCCCACCCACCTCAGAGACCCTGCCATGCCACAGTCAGGCTGGGGTGGAGCTGGCAGGAGTAGGGACAGGGACTTACGGTTGGGGTCACAGAGCAGACCCTTCATGGCATGCAGGTACTCGCGGCCCAGCCATGCCTCATAGGTCTGCGTGGCGATGGGCACGAGCTCTGTGGTAGAGTCCTTGAACAGCAGGTTCTTCTGACCATAGGCCTCAGAGCTGAACATCTGGAAGCTGCTGCCCTCATGGCTGAACAGACGCTGTGTGTCAAAGGTGGGTGTGGGGGTGAAAAGGGTGCTGCCAGGCCACACTCTTCCTTCCCCAGCTCAGACACCACCTCCTTCTCCTACTATGAGGGCCAGGCGAGGCCCCCCTCCCCTTCAGGGCCTCCCTAAGAAGAAGAACTCTCCTTCTTCTGTGCTCCTCCAGTTCTGGGTGTCCATTCAGTTCATCTGCCTTGTCACATCCACCCTTTGCACAACTTGGTCTAGGCTGGGTCAGTACTGGGGACAAGCAATGGCTGGGCAGCTGCCGTGTGAATGGGGTGAAACCAGATACCACGGGGTGCACCCTAGAGTCGGGAGTGTATGGCTATCAGAAGCAGAGGTTTCAGCAAAGCATTCTTCAGCAATCACTGTCAAACTCTGAAAGGAACTGGACTCATCCTTTGGCTTATTTGCTCATGTGTTCTGATTTTGATCTTCAGAGGCATAGGCACAAGGAGTTTTCTCTGAGGGATGCCTGAGGCTCCCTGTGTCCCTGTCTGGCCAGACCTCCTCCCTCCCATACTGTGGGAGAGAAGGCCCAGCACCAGCTGGGAGGCTTTGAGGGGTGGGGTGCCTCATCTCACCTGGCCTTCATTGAGCGACTTGAAGATGAGGCCCCCGTCCATGTCAGCCCGGACAACCACAGCGTGTGCAGGCACCCGAGCCAGGTGGCATCGCCTCCATTCAGTGACATCGGCTCGGCTGCCATCTCTGCATAGCAGCTCAAAGTCCTTCGACAGCAGGGTCTGGCCCCAGGAGGGCAGAGTTTTCCCTGTGAAGATGGGAAGGCTGGTGAGCCACCTGCTATCCTAGGGAGGGCAGCCAGAGGGACAGGAGAGGAAGCCTGGGGGCTAGGTGTTATGGAGGTGAGAAACAGCACCACAGGGCTGTTTAGGGGCCAGCTTAGGGGTACACCTCCAGGACCTGGTGTCTACATGGTCTGCGTCTGTTTGCTTATATTTTCTACCTCTTACCAGTTTCTATTAATAAATCGGATTTAACAAATCTAATGGCAATACAACACATATACATAAGACTACTTATTAAAGATAAAAAGAGTAAGAAAATAAGAGAAGCTCAGGATGAGAGAGATAAATGTACCAAGAAGGCAGAGGCCAGGGGACAGGGAGCAGGGAACATGGTGAGAACACACCCTGACAAAATCTACCCAGAACCATACGCCAGAGAGCAAAGGGTAACTCCCCAGAGCCTTACCCGCAACCCCAGTTACTAATATTTTGGTCTATTTCCTTTAAGTTCTTTTTTCTAGCCCCCCCACTTGTCTCTATAAAGTATTTTTCTATACTTAGAAACTTTCCACAAAACTTATTTATTTCCTATTAGGCCTGGTGGTATACACCTGTGACCTGAGGCAGGAGGATTACAAATTCAAGACCAGCCTGGGTAACTTAGTAAGACCCTGTCTCAAAATAAAAAATAAAAAGGGCTGGGGGTGTAGCTCCATGTAGGTGTAGAGTACACCTGGCTAGGTTCAATCCCTAGTACTGCCAAAAAAAAAAAAAAGATTTATTTGAAAGAGTGACATCAACACTGAAAATCAATATTAAGAAGACAGATTGACTAATATTAGGCACAGAACCAAGCCACAGATGGTCCTACATAACAATATTTTTTTGAGTTTTAAATTTACAACCAGAGGTGAACCGCTGCTAGGAAATAGGAAGGAACAGATAATTTGTGGGGTCATAAAAACTTTCATTCCAAAGTGATTTAAAAATAACACTCCCAAACAACAGGAAAACTCTAGAAATGTTTTTTTTGTCTGTGACACTCTTGTTACTCGGTGCAAATCTCTCCCTGCACTCTCCAACTTTTCTCTGTTTCTAAATTGCTGCAAAACCTTTGCATAGATCTCTGTGGTGTCATTTGCTTTCCTACAAGATAAAGGTGCCATTTGTGTACTTCCATTCATTACTCTTGTTTCTCATCTATGAGGGTCAAAGTTATATTACTTTACTACTTTAGACATTTATGTCAATTCCACTCATTGGCTGTTGTCAATTTTTTTCCATAAACATCCTGTCCTAGGATCAAGGAAATTGAAGAGCTCCAATATCTAAATACCACATGTGATCACACACAGATAGGTCGTGGATCTGAAAAAATTGCTACAAAAGACAGAGTTGGGACAATTGGTGAATCTGGAATATCGATTGCAGATTAGGTAATAGTACATCAATGGTACATTTCTTGATTTGATTTCATGCTAGGTATATATACCTCCTTGTTCTTAGGAGATGTGTCCTAAAGTTTTCAAGAGGTATGACACAGGCAAATGTACTGCCTGCCACACATGATAGATCAAATGTGACCAAACTCTGAAAGCTGGAATCTGGGTGAAGAATAGACAGGAGTACTTTGAATTATTCTAGCAACTTTTCTAAAACTCAGTTATTTCAAAATGAAGAAAAATTTTAAATGACAACTATATAATGGACCAACACATAACATCAACCTTTTTTTGTTTTGGGTACCAGGGGCACATAACCACTGAGTCACATCCCTAGCCCTTTTTATATTTTACTTTGAGATAGGTTCTTGCTACATTGCTCAAGGCCTCACTAAGTTGCTAAGGTTTGCCTTGAACTTGTGATCCTCCTGCTTCAGCCTCCTGAACCACGAGGATTACAGGCATGTACCACCTTGCCTAGCACACCAACTGTTATGGTTTAGATGTGAAGTGTCCCCCAGAAGCTCACAGGAGACAATGCAAGAAGGTTCAGAGGACAAGTGATTGAGTTATAGAGCCTTAACTCAATCAGTGAACTAATCACTTGATGGGATTAACTGGGTAGTAACTGAGGGCAGGTGGGGTGAGGCTGGAGGGGGTGGGTACTGGGTTGTGCCTTTGAGGTATATAATTTGTATCTGGCCAGTGGAGTCTCTCTCTGCTTTCAGATCATCAGGTGAGCCACTTCCTTCCTCCACACTCTTCTGCCACGTTGTCCTGCCCACCTTGAGCCCCGAGGAATGGAGCCCACTGTCTATGGACTGAGACCTCTGAAACCGTGAGCTCTCAAATCAACTTTTCCTCCTCTACAGTTGTTCTGGTCAGGTCTTTTAGTCACAGTAGCGTAAAAGCTGACTAACATACATAACGACCTATCTTAAATAAGACCTTGCCCAGGGGGACAAGGAATGGCTTTTCAGGAAATGGGAGAAAAATGCCAGAAGGGACAGTGGATGAACTCTCGAGAAACCATCTTTAAAAAGGCAGATACCGATTATCAAGTTGAAACGGAAGGAACCTAATGCCACATACAAATCAGAGCCTCCTCTTGCTACTCACTGGCCCCGCACCCTGCAGAGCCTGTGGGAGACCTTTGATGAAATGAACTTCCTTTCTGCAGATAGGAGTGCTAAGGTTCAGAGATCACGGGACTGGTCCAAGGTCACCCAGAGACTCAAGCAGCATGGAGCATCTGGTACCATCGGGGGGCCCACCCCAGTCAGCCTGGGCCTTACTTACTCACCATCAGTGTTCTCCAGCACAGTGCTGTGCTTCACAAAGGCCACGTCCCCTGCCTTTTCTGCCACACACCTGTGGAGGAGAAACCATGATCCTGGGTGGGGCCATTCTCCCCTCAGCCCCTGGGTCCCACCCATATTCCACTGTTGGAGGTGTAGCCTGGGCTTCGGGGGTGGCCCTGGGACACACATTTCCTAGTCCAGCAGTCCCGGGCTCCATCTCCCTGGCTTGCTGACTGTGTGGCTTTGCCAAACTGTGGACCCTTCCTCGCCCTATCATCTGTCAAGTGGGGATGAGAAAGCAGCTCCCTATGGGGTCGCCATGAGGAGGAAAGATTCTTTATAATCATATACATCCTGAATATGATCCTGCTGAAGCAGGGAATCTGACTAGAAGATCTTCTCACACCATACCAAAAAATCCTGAGTAGTAGTGGCCTTGACGCAGTTATCTATATGAAAATGCCCAGTGTGGGAGGCAGGTCAGGGCCTGCTAGGAAAAGGGACTACTTGGTTCTCTCTATTTTTATTTATTTATTTATTTTTGTACTGGGGATTCAACTCAGGGCCACTCAACCACTGAGCCACATCCCCATCCCTATTTTTGCATTTTATTTAGAGACAGGGTCTCACTGAGTTGCTTAATGTCTTGCTTTTGCTGAGTCTGGCTTTGAACTCACAATCCTCCTGTCTCAGCCTCCTGAGCTGCTGAGATTACAGTGTGCACCACCATGCCTGGCAACTACTTGGTTCTCTACAGCCAGAAAATAAGCAGGAATTGGACCAGGAAAGAGCAGAGGACTCTAAGAGGCAGGCAGGATGGGCAGGCAGCCCAGGACATGGAGGAGGTAGGGAGGAGTGTTTTCATTTCTGTGCAAAATCTGCATTCACCCAGGCCACCTCCTGGGTATGGGGACCAGCAGATATCCCTGCTCCAGGTGCAGACACTGAGGATTGGCAGCTAGAAATGCTTAGGTTTCCATTACATCCTCTCATTTGGAGACAAATATAATTGAACCATGAGCTGTTATACTCTTTGGGGTCCTTGGTCATCCAAAGTACCAGCCTGAACTAGCTGCAGAGAAGGGACCAGACAAAGTGTCCAGTGGTACTCCCCCACCCCATGGCCCTCCCTGCTGGTGGGAGACACCAGAATGGGGTCCCGGAGTAGCCAAAGGGTGGCTTTTTCCATTTTCCTTTCTCTGAGCCCTCCCTTCTCTAAATACACCAAACATGTTGACTTTATGAGCAAATCCAGCCTGGCACATTCTGGTTTGATGTTAATAAACGAGCCAGGGCACAGCACAGAACTGTATAAAGGATGCTTTGATACACTGCCACTCCCCGTGTGGCCTCTCTGGGCAAAATGTTTTCCCTCCACCTCCCACTCAGCTTCCCTCCCTGTCCCTCTCTAGGCACCCTCACCGGAAGGCTCCGCTGTAGTCATAGTATCTCTCCAGGGGGCTCTTGTCACACACACCCTCCCCAGAGGTGTCACCCCGGCAGAGGCGACAGAGGGACTCCGAATATCTGGTTTCTCCTGCTCCTGGGACACAGCTGCCCCCAAAATAGTCACTGACAGCTGTGGAAATAGAGCAGAAAGAGGTTACTTGGCAGGCTACACTTTCTACAGACGCAGGCTGTTTTGTGGTGGGGGTGCTCTACATGGAGCCCCTCGTCTGGATGCTTCTGAGAATTGTCTCACCTTCTTCAGCCTGAGTAAAACTGGAGAAGTGGATGAGATCAGTGATTCTCACACTGGGTCCAGGACATTGGCAATGTGCAATTGGGTGGGACTGTTGCTGTTTAAAAGTTTCCATGGGAGTACGACATTTACTCACAAATGTCCACACAGGACAACTAAATATCAACTGGATGCTGTTCTCTCTGGGGTTCATTTCCAAATCTGTACGTGTGGTTAATGAAGGGGGTTGTGACTTAACAAGTATTGTCCTGGGGACAGACAACACTTCTCAAATCATGGTGGGAGGAGAGGAGCTGAGAAGGAACCTTGCAGTGAAGAGGTTAGCTCTGCTGACTTGGGTGTTGTTTGGGGCCCTGCTAGCACTTAGGCCCCAGGTACACTCCCTTCACAAATATTTGTCCTGTGACAAGGGAGGATGCCCTACTTCCTGCACTGTGCCAGGCAAGCCATGACCCTCAGCCAGGATGAGTGCCATCTTGGTCTTCTCTCTTTGTCCTCCCAGAGGAGTAGATAAACATGTCCTGTGACAGAAAAGCCACCCACACCTGGCCTCCATCTGAGAGTCTGGGCTCCCAGGCAGGGGTTGTGCTGGGTTAACAGCTGGCTGGACTCTTGAGCCACTTGGAGCTTTCTGGGTGCAAATCAGGAGCTTGGGTCCTGAAAATATAGTGTTTCTGATCCTTCATGCTTCTGATGACCTGCACCAGGTCTGTACCAGTGGCAGCCACTCCTTGGTGACTCACGCCTCCCTACTGTGGGCTAGACCTGTGCTTAGCTGTCATGTGGGCCACCATGACAAGTGAGTGAAAGCCACATACTATAGGGGCCAATAAGTGAAGAAACACAAATGGCAGCCGCACAGGGCTGGCCAGCAAAGTGGAGGTGGTGATTCCACAGACTTCGCGGCAGGGAAGGAGGGGACACCCAGGCACCCTGTGACGAGCCTTGAGTCCTTACCTTTGAGCACGTCGCAGCCCATCACTGAGAGGCGGCCGCTCTCCACCAGGTAGCCCACAGGCACATTCCAGCCCACTGTCCGGTTGATGCCCGTGTGGCAGGACTTCACTCCTTTCAGGGTGTTTATGGTCACATTGAAGTTCCTCCTGACTACAGCCACAGCATAATAGGAGGTCCCAACCTCTAGGAGGGAGGTGGAGGAGTGAGGGTGGCAAGGGAAAAGCCTCAAGATGGCCACAGTGCCACTCTGCTGGGAAGGCTGTGGGAATAGCGTGGGTGTGCAGGTGTGGAGCACATGTGTGTACACACGGGTGTACATGGACATGTGGATGGCACTGGATTACAGAGAGAGCAAGAGGGCACAATCCATGTCTTCTCAAGAGACCTGGCCCTCCTCCAGCCTTAAGAGATAGATACTATCCCAAGATAATAATTCATTCACCGTTTCCCCACCTACTTTTCCTTCCCAAGACAGCTGGCGCTGGGCTGCGGCTGCATTTGTGCATGTGTCCAGCTCTGTAGCTGGACAGAAAGCAGAAGTAGCCTGCATGTCTTTTGCTTTCCAAAACCCTAGGTCCTGAGAAGAACGTGGCGGGCTTGAGGGAAGGATGTGGTGGTTATGGGGAGAAGATGGCTCGGAGGGACAGGGGGAGCAGGGCAGGGGCTTCCTGGTGTTGGGAAAAGCAATGTCCTAGTGATGAGGGGAGGGAGAACGAAAAAGAGACAGAGACACAGAAAGTACTAGCAATGTGGTCCCAAGTCACTTAAGACTCTGAGTGGCCATGGGGGGCTGTGTGTCTCTATAGCCTCGCAAGATTTCCCTGGGCCAAGAGTGGCCCAGAAGGGGCCGATCAGACAAGACACAGGTGACTCATCTGTGGGGACTGATGACCCAATGGCCCCCTGTGATCATCCCTCTCCTGAGTCTGGCTCCTGCCAACTCAAGCAGTGCTGTCCAGCACCACCTCTGACTCATCCATCCTCCCTTTCCTTCCAGATCCTGGACCTACCAGGCTCTTGCCTACCTGGGATCATTGTCAGGTCTCAGCTTAAATGTCACTCCATGGAGAACCCTCGTTTGCCCTATTTTGTAGGTTTCCCCATGCCCCTCACTTCTCCTCTCATGGCCCTTCCTTTTCTTCACTGTACCCGCCACCTGGGTCACTGCAGTTTTTGCTGCCTATTTGTTCCCTGTCTCACTCCTGTTCTCGGCAGCAGAAGCAAGGTCTCCTGCTTCCTATGCAGTAGGTGCTCAATGGAGGTATTGAACTGAAAAGAAAGAGTGTGTTCAGCCTAACTTCCAGGGAAAGCAGAACTGGACTATGTGTTGTCATGTGACAATCAGTTCAACAAGTACCTAGCTAGTGCCTTCTCTGAGTGAGACCCTGTGTAGAGAACCAGGGGCACACAAAGATGAGAACTAGGTCCTCCTTGGGGAATCACAAGGAAGGGAAGAGAGGCCCTTAGCAAGGGTGAGAGGGGCTCTGGGAAGCTCCTGGGGGAGGTGACCACCTCACTGACTCTGACAGTGGTTAGACATTGAACAGGCAGAGGTGGTGGGGAGATGCCAAGGCAGGGTGAACTGAGGGAAGATCTGCTGTGAGAGGCAGGGATGGGGTAAAGGAGCTCACAAAGCTCCTTCCAATGTGCTCCTGGTCCGTTGGGCTCTGTGGTTCCTCTCTCCACCTGTCCACGCTGCCTCCCACAGAGAGCCATGATGTTTTCGGGTAGCTGAGCATCACCAAAACCTTGGTCATACAGGCAATCATTCATTCAGCTCCATGCCCACCACTGCACCAGGTTTGGTGGCAAAAGTTAGGGGAACTGGACTCCCCATGAGGAAGGACTCAGGTCAACCCTCTGTGTCCCTGGCTTTCTTGCCCAGGGGCTTCAAGAGCGAGCTAGGGGCTTGCCAGAGGGTCTATCAGCCTGGGACCCAGGACTGCTTTGTGGACAGGTCTAATGGCCAGCTCAGAGGCTGCAGGGTCAGCCAGCCCAGACTTGTGAGTTGACTTCTGGGTGGGGGCCTTGCTCTCTCTCCCACTCTGTCCTGTACCTTGATCATACACTTCGCCGACCACAGGCTTCAGGCCATACTCCTTCCCCGCTTCATAGATGGCTCCTCCATCCAGAGTGATGGCGTCAGCCTCCTGGGCCTAGTAAGAAACATGCAGGTCACCCAGTCCTGCCCAACTGGCCTTTCATGAGGAACTCAGGAACGCCTCCAGGTGGCCTAGGGACACTTGAAAAGTCCTGGAGATGTGTGCTGTGCTTTTTGTCTATCCCAATCTGGAGGAGCCCAGGGCTCTTCCCCTTTATCAGGATGAAGACTCACCTTATTTTTCTAACTCTTGCTATTTTTAAAAATATTAATTGTTTATTTTAGAGTATCATAATAGATGCATGTAGTAAAAAAAAAAAAATCAGATAATACAAAGTGCCAAGTTATAAAAAGCGAGTCTTCCTTACTTTCCTATTTCTCAGCCCTGTTCTTAGGTTTTTCCTCTCAAATAGTCTATGGAGACTGAATCCCATAGATGCCCTCTTTTTTTCTTTTTCCTTTTTATCTTTAAACATGAATGAAAGTGCACTGTCATCATGTTACGGGAAGAAGGGATGAGATTAGGGTTCAGAGTAACTGGTGTCTGCCCTCACAGTGGAGCCTGACCCAAGGCCTTGGCCCCACGGAGGTCTGCAATGTCCCTCCCAGTCCTGTGCTGCCTCTGAAGATCACCAGTGCCAGTTTAGAGGGAACACTCCTGGCCAAGGCCTCTTTGACTTCTTCCCAGAATCCATACAAGCGTCACTGTGGAAAGTTCCATGGCAGCAAGTAACAACCATGAAAGGTCACCGTGGAAAGGTCACTGCTGTCTGCCCCCACCCCCATCGTGGGTGGTGTCCCCATGCCAGCAGGGGCCTTGTGGAAGGGAAGCCCTGCCTCTCAGACACCTTTCTCCAGCAGCACCCATCTGAGCAGACACTCTCCCTCGGCCTCCAGCCTGGCCTGGGCTGGGAGGAAACAAACTGACCCTTGTTGCCGGGAAACTCAAGAGATCCTATCGCCCAGCCCTAGCAGAGGGACACCGGCCCCTTTCCCAGTGAATGAGGCTGTTGTGCTGTGCACTTCTCCTGAGTCAGAGCCCTCTTGTCTAGGCCAGTGGTGGCAGGAGCAGGGCCGGGTGGCGGGGGAGAGGCCTCACCGTGATGAGCTGGACACAGTGATCAGCAGAGATGCCCTGGATGCAGAGGAGGGAGGGCTGGATGCCTGCTTCCTGGAAGGCCTTGCTCATGTCGCTGCACTTCTGCTGCTCTGGATCTGACGTGGTGCACCACCGGACCTCGACTTGGCCGAGCACTGGAGGCAGGAGACAGTGAGGTCTAGCTCCCAACGTGGCCCATCCAAGTGCCCTAAATGGCTCCAGCCTCAGTCCAGATAGCCAGTCCCCTTCAACAGTCTTGCCCTCCCACAGGGTACAGAGACAGGGCAAGGCGTGCTCAGGGCCTCCTAATCAGGGACATTGACAGATTGGGCAGCTCAGAACCTGACCCATTACTGAGGAGTGGACGATCTCCCAGGACAGCTGAGCAGCTGCCCCACCTCCCTCCACCTGCCTAGGTGGAGGCGGAGGCTGGAGGGAAGAAGCAGCACTGCCTGGGAAGCCCCAGCAGGCTCTGTGACTTGGCAAGTTCTGCCTGTTTCCAGGCCTCCAAGAAGAGGGTACTGGCCTGGGGTTCTTCCCTCAGCAGTGTCCCTGGGCCCTCCTGAACAGGGGCATGTGCCTGAGAACAGGTGGCTGTGGTGGGCTGTCCCAGAGAAGCCTGGCTCCTTCTCTGAGTGTCTGTGTTCTTGGCTGCAGTTCAGACCCTGGGACACAAGAGGGAAGGCTGAGGAATCAGCAGGTTGGGTTCAAGTTCCTGCCCCTATAACTGGTGACTTCAGGAAATACTTGACCTCGCTGGGCCTGTTTCCTCTTCTGAGAAGAGAGATGAGAAAACTTAGCTTATGTTGGAAGTAATCTATGTGCAGAGCCCAGGACACACAGGTCTTCAGTAGACTTGCACTTGGGCCCTTTGATCTGACCAGGTCAGAGACTCAGAGCTCCCAGCAGGGCCCCAGAGGAAGGGGTGCCAGGTTCCCCTGAGGTTGATAATTTTGCAAACCTGAACTCCTCCACTGTTCACCTCCCCAGTCAGACTCCTTGGAGGTCTATGCTCCGGGTTGGGGTTCAATTCTCTCTGCCCAAAAGCCACGTCCTCCTCTTGTGTCAGCCTATGCTGTCCAATCCCTACTTCAAGCATCAACACTGTAGCTGCTTGCACGGCCTCCCCCTCTCCTGACCTGTGGCCACCTAGGAAGGTCGACAGTCTTGCTCCTCCCTACCGGTCCAAACTCCCAAACCTTCCCTCACCTGGAGTCTGGTCAACCGCGGAGTCCAGACAAGGGATGGGAGGCGGGTTAATTTTTGGACTGATGAAGAATGAGCAGTGATGTGAACTCCAGCCCCTCGGCAGTCCCCGCCCACGATCCCTGCTCCCGAAGTTCCCGCCTGACTTAACCCAGTCTCAGGCCCTGACTCCCTTGGGTGCTGACGCGAGAAGACCCACCTTCACGGAGTGGGGGTGCAGTCACCCAGGCGGCTTCCCACACCCTCCTGCCAATCAATCCCTCTAAATACACACCCTCCCCTGGGGGGCTCGGGAAATAAGGCGGCTTTGGTCCCTAAACCCTGCCTGGGTTTCCACGCCTGTCAGGAGTAGCCATCCTGGGGGCCCTCCTCCGGGACACCCTGAGGCTCTCCCCCAGGTGCCTCTTTGGCAAGTCTGGAGAGTCCCTTTTTCCAAGGCCAGGTTCCAGGCCGCCTCCTCCAAGAAGCCATCCGGAGTGCCAGGTCTGCCCCAACAGTGGGAGACCCCCTGCCGTCCTCACCGACCCGCGCCTCACGCTTTGCCTACTCTCCCGCCCTCGCGGACGCGGGCTCAGGACGCGTTTCGTGGCTCCCGGCCCCGAAAGGCTCCCGGCCCCGAAGGGCTGGAGAGCTTTTGGGACCCCCGCCGGAGCGCCTGCTCTCACCGCCCGGCGCCAGGGCCTCACCAGTGCGCAGAGCCAGCAAGAGCCACAGAGCCACGCTCCAGCCCCACATGGCGCAGACTAGGTCGGGTTGGGTCTGGGTGCGGGTCCGAGAAGATCAGCAGCAACCGGGATTGCTCGCTCCTTCCTTCCTCGCCCTGGCCCCAGCTACTTAAGTGCGGCCCCAGCGCGCATCCGTGATGTCCACGCCTCTGGGGCGCAGCATCCCGCCCCGCCTCCTCGCCCGGGACTGGACACCTGGGCTGACCAATTTGGCCTTGGCTTTCACTCTGGCGCCTCCTGCTGGGGCACCTCTACCCGCGCGAGGGCAGGGTCTGAAGCCGCGGACCTGGCTCCTTCCCCTGAACAAGCTACCCCGCCTTCCAGACCATCCCCGACTCGTCCTAGAAAGACCTCAAATATCATGTCTAACTGGAAAGGGACAGTTCCGATTTGGAAGGAAGAAGAGATTAGAATCCGGGGAGGCCTCCCTTCAAACACATACGGCTCAAAGGATCTGGGGATATAGAGATGAACCCTGGCAGATATGGTCCTGGCTGTGGAGGGGACTTCACAGTCTGGGTGACTGCCTTTGCTCGGCCTAGAGAGGGGTAGTGACTCACCCCGGATCACACATTAGTCAGTGGCATAACTGGAACTAGAGCCCAGGTCCCCAGCAGAGCTAGCTCCTTCCATCGTGATTTGAAAGATGGGAAGAAGATCCAAGAAGAATAGTAGGAGGAAGAAGAAAAGGCCAAAGGAAGAGGAGGAAGAAAGGAAAGAGAGTGAGGGAGGAAAGGGTGGGCTCTTTTGCTAGGCAAGTGGCTCTCATAGCAGATCCCCAGAGCACCAACATTAGGGTCACCTTGGCTCTAGTTACAGCTCTGCCACTGACCAAATGTGTTGGAAATGCAAATTCTCAGGCCCTACCTCTGACCCCTGATCACAGACTCTGGGGCCACCAAGCTATTTTTTTGTTCTGGTGCACAGTAAAGTTTGAGAATCACTGTTGTTGGCAAACCAGAGCTGAGGTTCTGTTTGATGGGGATGTGGAAAATGGACTGCAGGGATTGTTACCTGCCTCCAACTATGTCCTCACCTTTTATTATTACCTCTCACAAGTGCTCAGAAATGAGACCCTATTTCTTTGCCAAAGGAAGAGGACATGGGTAACATGAACACTGATGAGTGAGAGGGAAGGGACCCTGGGTCTGGTTTGTCTACCTTTGAGACTGCTCTGTACCCTGAGGAAGGAAGGTCTCACCCCTCCAACTGGGCCACTAAGTAGCTGCTTTGCCTCCCACTAAGATGATGAGTAGAAGGAATATGTGCTGGTCCTCAGTAGACCTGAGCTCTTTTTTATTACTGACTCACCCCTCTTTGGGCTTGTTTCCCCATATGTAAAAGATAGATGATGATGGCTCTGACACTCTCCTTCCCCTCCTGTCTGCTCTGGAGGCATGAGCTGTGGAAGCTGGATCCACTGGGAGGAGGAAGTGTCTCTTTCTAATTTGCATAAAGGTGCCAAATGGATTAGCAGGTAGCCCTGCCACAGGGGCTTCCTAAGAAGACAGAATAAATCTAAGTGTCCTTAGCAAGCCTCCTCCTGACGATGAGGATGAAAAGGCTTATTCTGTTATACTCCAGGAGCAACTGGAAGGTCATTGGCAGGATCAGTGTCTCTTTCTCTCTCTCTCCCTCCCTCCCTCCCTCCCTCCCTCTCTCTCTCTCTCTCTCTTTTCTGGTATTGGGGAGTGAACCCATGGCCTTGCACATGTTAGGCAAGTGCTCTACTACTAAACTACACCCCCAGCCCTGTGTTTATTAAGTTCTTCCTTTGGCAAAACTCCAAGTGATACACAAAAAAAAAAAAAGTCAGAACAACCACAACCTAAGAGTTTGGGTGAACTCTTTCATAATGAGGTCTTTCCCTGATCTCAGGTTCAGACATCAACTGTGATATTCAGTGAACTTGCTCTCTCTGGATTGCAGAGGTTTCTACTTCAGGCCTATTTGACTGGACTTAGCATGGGCAAGGTTTTGTATTGATGTGTGTAACAGGGAACTCTATCTCAGCTTGAACCCAGAGTCCATTATTTTTGGGATGCAGATATACCTGGGTGTGTCAGAGGAATGAGTGGGATAGATGCGGAACTAATAAGGCAATAATTCAATCCAGGAAAAACCTTGTGGAGGAGCAAAAGCTCTGAGGATGGTTTTGACTGCATTCTGGCCTCTCATTGCAGTTAAGAAGAAGAACAGAAAACATAAAAGAACTGGTTTCACTAACACTTTGGTTTGACGTTGATGTTGGAGCCTGAGCAGTTCTGCTTTGGAGCCCCCTGATCCTCCCTTGTGATATGAAATCCAAAGAACTTGTCTTCTCCCCTCTGCCAAAGACACAGCTGCGGTTCATGAAGGATTCAGGGTGTCCACCAGCATGGAGCTTACTCATCAGGGAATCGAGGAACTGTAGGATACACCATGGGATGGGATAAAGGCAGCCTCCAAGAACTTAGGTTGGCAGGTGGGGACTCATGAGGCAGCAAATGTGGTAGAAAAATTCCTTTACCCACAATCTTAGGAAATTTTTTTTCATTTCAACAAATCATAATTTATATTTTTATACTTTTATGGGCCTCAATGTCTTTGACTAAGATAAGTGATTTTTGTTCCTGAAGGACACTGGGTGGGATTGGTGTGCTGAGGCAGAACCACCAACTTTGCAGCAGTGAGGTGGTACCAATGGAGATCCCACTTTCACTCCTGGTGCCATCTGATATGTGTTTGCCAGCTGCTGAGTATGTCTTAATCTGTATGTTGAGAACATAGGTAGCCATATTGAGCAAGTTTTGTAGATAAAAGCTCTGGCCTCCTTAAAAGTATTTTTTCTGTGAAGCTTAGGGGGACTTAGGGAAAGCCTGTCGGGCTACATGACATTCCCTGTGTTATTATTTCAAAGGCAGATTCTGTGCTTGATCATCTCTGTACTCATTACAGAGCCTGAAACATGGAGGATGACTTCTAAGCATGAAATATTTAAGCTTTTGAATTTTATTAACTATTGCTAATTGTGTCTGATGCTGCCAATGGGGAAAGAATGAAGAGTCACAGGATTTGGGGGCTAGGATTTTCCCAAGAGCTCTGGGCAGTTGTGTGGCATGGCAAGGAGGCTGAGCTCTGTGAGAGTAGGTGGTTTATTTTCTACAACCATTCCAGTGGTTATCCACATGGCCAGAATAGAGAAGGTGTTCAACACATAATCATGGTACCACTTACTATAAATTAAGGGAAAAGTAGATAGTTATTTCTTTCAAGATACTTGGCTAAGAAAGGAAGAGCAGAGGGGTTGTTTTCAGGGGCTTTAGGGTCATGGGTAAGTTAGGAGACTTTCAATCATACAGCCAGAACGGAAAGAGCTCATGAAACTGAAGACACAGGAAAGGTGAATAAGTGGAGAAGACGTGAGGGAAGCTCAGCAAGACAGGCAGAGACGATAATCTTGAAGGATAAAGAGACAATGGTAACAGGATGGGGTTAGAGTTTGGATCTGGATTGTTTCCCACAGGCGCATACAATGAAGGCTTGGTCTCCAGCCTGTGGCACGATTGGGACATGGTGGAAACTTTCAGAGGTGGGGCCTGTTGGGAGGTTTTTTTTTTTTTTTTTTGTGCCCTCAAAGGATTGAGGGACCCCTACCTTTCTCTTTTAAGATCCAACCATGAGGTAAAGGGTTTTGCTGAAATGCACTCCCACCATGAAGTGCTGCCTTTAGAGGCCTAAAAGCAACAGGTCAGCCTAATCATGAATTGTATCGTATGAGCCAAAATAGTCATTTTCTCTTTATAAGGTATTTATCATAGGTATTTGTTATAGTAGCAGAAAGTGGATTAATTCAGATGTGAAAAGTTCTAATTGGGTCAAGCCTTTAATCAAGTGTAAGTCCCTCAATCTTCAGCTCAGTTTATTCTTTTAATCATCAAATTATGAAAGTTTTATTTTCCTGAAAATTTTACTTGCAGGCCAGAGTTTAAAATGTAGAGGAGGATTATAAAGGCTCAAAGATGGGAATTCTGGAGATAAAGATTTAAAGTCATTAATACATTTCCATCAATTTAATTGAAAATAATTTTAACCTGAGCAAAAACCAGTATAAAAGGAGGTAAAGGGTAAAGAGTAAAATCAAGAACATTGTATTTGGCTCTGTCACTAAGATTTTCAGTGAAATTATTTATACCCCAGCTACTTCCAAGGAGGGTTTCAGCTGACTCATAATGAGAACATATGTACACAAGGAAGATAAAATTGATACAAAAAGAGAAAAACCCCACAAAGCATGTCTAGGAAGGGAGATTATACCAGAAACCAGAAAGGAAATGAGTATAATTTAAAAAAAAATTAATGCTGGGTGTGGAGGCAGATGTCTGTAATCCCAGCAACTCAGAAAACTGAGGCAAAAGGATCCCAAGTTCAAGGTCAGCCTCAGCAACTCAGCAAGATCCTGAAAAAATAAAAAAAATAAAAAATAAAAAGGGCTGGGGATGTACTAGATTCAATCTGCAATACAATTTTTTTTTTTTGGTTGATTTAGATTTATGGTCAAATCTTTTTACCCACTCCCATCTCCACCCATCTGCAAATGAAGCCATTGTCAATTCTCCAGCAAGGCTGTTTTCAGCCTGTTAGAAAGCCACAGCAGTGGAGACCTTGCCGTTCGACTAGAGGTGGGAGGTTCTGGAAAAGGGGCTGTGCCCTTTGATCCCTACCCCAGGGGGGTACTTATCTGGGGCAGATGAAAATACTGCTTAATCTGAGACACCCAATGAGGCCAAAGCAGCACAGTAACTACATGCTTAGTGGTGCCTGGATGTCCAGTGGGCACCATAGAAATTCAGACCAGAGGCTATTAACTAGGAAGCCTTCTCCAAAAGAGGGGAGTTTGGAGTGGGCTGTGAAGGAAATTAGGGCTTTGATAAGGGTGTCTGAGTGGGGAGGACATAGCTGTTGGGAGGTGGATGTGGGTTAAGGACCTGGATTACAGTTCTGACACTGGAAATGATAGCAAGAAAAATATGTCTGGGGAGAATTAATAGTATTTGGTGAATAAGTGAGTTTGGGAAAGAGAAATGTCAAAAGCACTAAGGTTAAAGCTCAGGTGACCTTGAAAGGACATTCTATTATGTACAACCACTATTAGCAATAGGTAGAAAAGTTACAAAGTAAAGCTTTTTGTTAGTAAGGGTATGTCAGATAAACTAGATCTGAAGCAAGCACTGATCTTTGAGAAAGGGATCGCTCTTCAAAAAAATTTATTTGCTAGTCTTACATACCACTAGGGAAGTAGATATTTTTGATTAAATAACTCTCACAAGATTTAGAAAATCTTTATTTGTAGAGATTCAGGATGGAACATATGGGACTTTCATACATTTCCTCGTCTTCAGCTATTCCATCTGTGAGGTAAATGAACCTAATTTTAGACATCCTAAAGGAAAAAGATTACATCGCTCCCAATCTTTTCTTCCATCTTTGTTCAATATATCATTGACATTAGGAAGTTTCACAGCTAATTTTCTTGGGTACTGACTTCCATACAATTAAAAAAAATTCTACTATAGTAAAAACTGTCCAAATGAAAAACAAAAAGTCCAAATGAAATTGGTCATTAACAACTGATTGGCAGGAACTGGAAAATGCTCAATATTCTTACTTTGGATAAACACCAGTAGTCCCTAAGGTTGCTAAAGCCAATTTAAAGAAATGATTAAAAAAAATCACACACACACTTGGAAATCATACTGTGAGAATAGAAAAGGCTGAAAAGGTCCTGTGGAATATCTGCCACAGAAAAGGTCAAGTGTTATGCCAACCAATCACTGGAGCTAGCTCTCATCAAAAGTTCCTTCAAATACAAGGCACCTGAATTAGTCGTCTGTAATAACGTAAGAAATATTAAAATGCACAGAGGTTACCACACAAAGAAAATAGACAATATGTTTGAAAAACAAACCACTATTCTTTGGAGTTTAAAAAACCCCAGATTTTCCAAGAAGATCATTGCTTTGTCTCCAGGGACTGTTACCTAAGTTAAACGGCTATTTTTCAGCTTGTTGCTCAAACTACCACCATCTTTTGACATCCACGTGGGACTGGTTCTAGGACCTCTAGTAGATACCAAAATCTGAGGATAACAACAATCTGAGGATGCTCAAGCATTTACATTGAGCTACATACTAGAAGTAATCTAGAGATGACTTTAAGCATCTGAAAGGATGTGCATGGGTTGCATGAAAATCTACACCATTTTATACAATGGACTTGAAGACCCACAGATTTTGGTACCTATGGAGGATGTCTTTTTTTGGCCCCCCACCCCCCATGGACACTGAGGAACAACTGTATATGAATAAACAAAAGAGAGTAACTGATCATTACGCTGGGTGTTAAGATGGTTTCATTTTATGCCAATATTTTACATAGTTATGTTTTTAAAGAGGTGTATATTTAACTGGCATTATTTAAACCTTCCACTATTTTCTAATTTCTACTCTGGTTTCCTTAGTAAACATTTATTTCCCTTAGGAACTAGTAATAAGAATCTGGCACACCCAGCTACTGGATGTTCTCAATGTTATTTCTGAGGGTTTGAAATTCTAAAGTGCTGTTTCTTGCAGACTCCTTTTTGGGCACGATCCCTTCTATGAATGGCTCATGGGATCTATTATTCCTATAAAGTTTGTTTTAGGATAATAGGCCCCTGTGCAAGTACCAGAACATGTGGATGCTCACAGTATCGACGGAGTTGGGGTGGGGAGTCTGTCATGGCTTTTAGCCTCAAAAACTCATTTCTGCTTGCTGTTTCTTGTCCCTGTGGATATAAGCATGACACAGAAATACAAAACTATAGTAGGAAAAACTGGGAACAATCCAAAGGTCCTTCATCCAGTGAAAGGGACAAACTTATTGTATATTCCAAGAAAGAATCAGCAGTAAAAACTAATGAACTATTGATATGCACAGCGATATGAATCTCTGAAATCTTTTGCCAAATGAAAGAAGCCACACCTAAAATGCTCTGTATGATTTGATTCCTTTTATATGATATTCTGGGAAAGGCAAACAAAAACTATAGGCTTGAGGATAGGAGGGAGGTTTTGACTTTATAGGTGCAAACAAGAGAGAAACTTTTGGAAAATGGACTGTCTGAATGAAACTTAAAAAAGATAAGAAGGGAGAGGGGTTTTCTTTAGGATAGTAGTAGTAACTAGGTGGGAGCTGAGAAAGGGACCTGGGGTGCTGGTTATATAAGGTAATGATGGTTTGTAAAAAATCATTGAGGCACACACATACTCAGGTATATTTACACATTATATGTATGTGTCATGCTTCAATAAAAAGTAGAAAACCAAAAACATACAAAGAAAGCCAGGAGAGAATTCTAGCCTTCACCCTCTTCTGGTATCCTTCCCCTAATTTTTTTCCATCTGCTTATCATTAATAGAGATGCTAGGCAAATCATAGTGTGAAACTTCCCCCTGGTCAGGTCTGGTAACAGCTCCTCGAAGTCTCAAACAATAGCAAATTACTTGACCACCAGTTCTGTTTATAGGGCTGACCAGTAGACAAGGCTTTGTTTTATCAGCTTAGGTAAGTGTATTTAAAGGTGGCATGGAGGAAGAGCTGGGTTAGATAGAAAGTGGATGAGAAAGTTAGTCAATGAGTAAAAGCTATGATCATTCCATTTTTAATCAAATCGAATGAAACTATTTTACTGCAATGATTAAGTACTGTTTCACTCTATCTTAGGCCTGTTTCTAAACTAACAACAATTAATATTATGGAGAATTGCCACTTCAACTGTGGAGATGAGGATGGCTTAAGAAACCCAGATGTCTTCCATGTTTGAAGTTGAGTTAGGATGAGGCACAACTCACAGCATCTCCACAAAAAACTAAGTGATCCTTAGAGATGAGCACATCTGATTACAGGGATTTTGAAGTCTAAATAATTTCTTAAAGTCTGTCAAAGAAAATTTCTCTACAGGTGATGAAGAATGGTGGACTATATTCTCAGTCTTTCGCTACCATCCATGAACACTCCAGAGAAAGGGGGAAGAACCGGGATTGAATGTTGAGTATCAGATGATATGATTAGTGTTTTGTATACACTATTCAACACTTGGAACAATCCTTTAAGGTGTTCAAATCCCACGGCAACTATGGTAAAACTAAGGGTCAGGTTAATCTGCACAAAGGGAATTAGACTCCAGGTTTCTGAATCCAAAGGAAAAGGGAATTAACTTTAGGGTGTACTATGTGCACCCCATTATTTATAATCTTATCGATTTCAAAGTATCTCCAGTTCAGGTAAGTACTCAGTTAAGAGGGATGGCGACTTGCTCAAGGTTAGGTATATAACTCTTTAAGTGGCAGAGTAGACACTCAGACTCAGCTAGGATTCCAAAACCCATGTTATTCACATTACAGTGTACCACTGCCAAAGTCAGTGAGAGGTGTATGTAATGTGAAGAAAAGGAAGAAAGAAAACAGAGTTTTCTAACACTGCTGAAATAAGTGGTCTAAATGTTGGCCAGAAAACGAACACCTATCTTTTCTCTACCTTTCAAATTGCATATTCCTCAATAGAAAAAAATCTGATATTTATTTTCTTCAGTAATCCAAATTCCTGGGAATTGAACAACCCATTCAGTTTAGCTTGCAGCACGGGAAGAAAAAAACTGGTATGGTAGAAAAACAACATTTTAGGAATCAGGTGTTAAAGGTTCTAATCCTGACTGTGCTCTGGATTTGTACTGGGACTTTTGTTAAGACATTGGGTTTGTTGGGCTTCTGTTTTACCACATGAAATTAAGAGTATTAAAGGCAGAGAATACTCTTGGAAGATAAATGTTTAATACTTTAGAAAACAAATTATGCTCAGTATTAAAGTGCCCAAATTGCCATGCTTGGAGTTTAAATGCTAAGCAGTGTTTAGCAGGTATTTGTTAACCAGAGTGTATTTTAGTGGAATGAGTTCCACAAACTTGTTTCTGTCATTTATTAAGGATCCCTATAGAATTATGGAACAGGAAAGCAACCAGAAATGTGTCATCACATTTTAAGAGGCATTTTTCTTTTTTCCAACTTAAGGACATTAGGTAGCATATAAAAACATGAAATATTTTATAAGCATATAAAGCTGTATATCATTCCCTGTTCATTAGATTACTGGACATTTTCTTTTGAATGCAGCTCTAATTTTGGTTCTAAAGAGGTTCCTTCTTTGTATATCATTGTGATAGTGCTAGTGTGACTTGTTTCTCTCTAAGTAAAGTCTTTTCAGTTGTGATGGAAGTGACTTACTCCATCTGTCCCCATTTGACTTGGAGCAAGGATCTTCATTTCAATCTCTTTCCTTATTTGTAAAGGGGTACAAAAATAACAATTTAAGTCACAGTGCCTTACACAGTAAGGGCTAAAAGCTGAGGCAACATAGTACAGGAAAAAACAGACTTGGGGCAGAGAGACTTGGATCTGAACACCAAGACTGTCACTTTCTAGTTAACTCATGTTGGGCCTTACATTGTAAGGGCTACTAACACCTTCTTTTAAAAATCTACCTAAAACATACTAAAGTGGCTATTGCATAGTATTTGGCAGTTAGTAATTTCATTAATAATCCTATATAATCTAGAAAGTTGCATATTACAAAAATCATTTAATAAAGATATCCAGAAAGCAATGTGATACAGATTTTAACATGTGTCATCATTTTATATTTCTTCTTGGTTTATAATGTGATTATTTAGTGAATACTTTAAAATAGCTTATGCTGGAATCTTGATGCGACTTTTGAAGCTTTGAGATTTTATAATTCTCTTCTAAAATGTTTATATTTGCTAACAATCTACTACATTTAGTGTTGACAGCTATAATTTATTATATAATGGCTCTTGAATTCAGGATGTAAATGATGAAATGACCCAAATTGTTCCAAGAAAATGTTGGCCTATAAATTTTTTCTTTTAAAATTCAAGACACATTTAACGTGCAGATTTTACAATAAAGTTTATTAGCTGTTCTCCTCTTTCTCATAAATGGAATGGATAATGTTGCTAATTCTTTACAAACCAGTACTCATTTAAGAAATTTTAATGAGGAGGTTGTCAAAAACCACATATTTTAATAAACAACTCCAAAGAGCAATGGGAAGCCAAATGATATTATTAATAGAAAGGACCAGAGAAACTGATTTCTGAAGTAATTTCTACCTTTCACTAAAATATCTTTAAAATTGCTCACCATGATGATCTGGGCAACTCTAGTACAGAGCAGCTACATAGGATGAAAGGTGTCTGAGGGGAAAACTCACACATAAATAGGGTTTTTGCCTGTTTTCTTATCATAAAAGGAGGAGAACTTGGAGGAAAGGCAGAGGACCAAAATCAAACCCAATGACAAGAAAAATGACAAAACAAAAACAAAAACAAACACCCCCTTTCCCCCCGGGAACCTTTTGAAAAGTTCTATAGAAGAGGAGAACATGCTCATACTTTTACTTGCAATCTAATTTCCCTAGAGGCTTCTCCTCACAACCACTGTACTCCTGTTTTCAGTTCACATGATTAAGAAAGATAAGTTTGATCAATTTATATTTAATTTAAAAACCAAACAAAAAGTTAGGAGTAGGTGGCAAAAGAAAAATATATTTTAAATATATATATATGTTTGTGTGTGTGCAACTATGTAAAGAAAATAATTCCCATAGTTACAGTTTAGTTAAAGAAAGTTTTATATATATTTATATATATACTTTATTATAACAAAATAGGCAGTTATTGTGGGTAAAATATTCATTAAAATCTGACCCCTAAGAATACATTTAAAGTTTTTAGACTACGAATTGGACTCCTTTTCCATTGCCCATAATAATTACTACATCTCCACTGTAATGTCTTGTCTGCATTTACATCTATGACATTTTCTCAACCTTCTGTACTGTAAAAGGTGAGCTCCCCTAGCACCTAAACATGGCCTTAATTCAGAAAATGTGATGATCATTATGTATGAACAATTTTTTGTAAGAAACTAAACAGTGTTTGCACAAGTAGATTAAAAACATTTGAACATTGTTATTCCTAGCAAAGGTACTGGGGAAATAAGAAAACCTCAAACAATAAAAGACTTAAAAGACTCTTATGTAAAATGAATATCCCTTGTGAAATTATGAAAGTCAATTCGGACATTAATTTTAAAATAAAAAAAAACATTTTTCTTATTTATCTATAATGAAGTAATTACTTTGATAATAGAAGTCAATTGAGAAAAGGACTTGAGAGGTAATAACATTGGCCAAACCATGCTACTAAAGTTAAGCGTGCACAGTTGCTCAAAGTCTACTAAATCATTGATTAAAACCACTTTTCTTTCATTTGTATTGAAATTTGAAAAGAATGTATATAAAGCTTTTCTGCAAATGTCTTAAAGTTTCTTTCCCTTAAACATTAAGGAATTTTACCACACTTTCTGCATCTCCCCAAACCCTTAATAGCTGGTCAGCCATCCATTTTTAATTTGGAAAAATGGCTACAAACCGATAGTGACATGGAATAATACAGACGTTGCAATGTGAAGGAGACATCAGATGTCAAAAATAAGCATGACTGCAGACCATGATGAGTGGGATATGATTAAACATGAAAGGAGAACTGAAGACAGACTCCAGAAGGAAAGGGCTAAGAAATGTCAAAGAATATGAGATTGTGGAAAAGAGAAATAGGGAAACATGAATCTTCATAATTTTTCTTTTGCTGGAACCCAGATGTAAGGACCAGACTGTTCTTCTATGATCTGTTTCACTTGGTTGTAAATGTCTTCCAGCGTATCTCCCTGTACAATAGCTGTAATAATAGAAAGAAAATTAGAAATCATTAATTGTCTATCTTTGCCATTACAATTATTGGTCAAACAGCATAATCTTAGAAGTAGTTAATCATCTGGGAAGTCACCATTTCTATGTTGTTTGCTTAGTAACAACTACTCATTTGTTTAATTTTACTATTTGCATAGCAGATGTTATATTTTTAAAACTGAAAAAAATTAAATTCATTGATTTTCTTCTTTTATTATTTGAGCATGTGTTAGCATTACTCAATTACTCCCTCCTTCAGTGTTGCTGAACTGAACCAACCCAGGGTCTTGCACATGTTAGACTGGTCCTCTACCACTGAACTGTGTACCTTAGCTTTATTCTTTTAAAATAAGTTACATATTTCCTTAACTTTTCTGATTTCTTCATAAATTTACACAGAAAAAAGGAGAATGGATACAGTACCATAGAGAGCAAGCATGGCCACTTTTTAATTTTTTGTTATTTTGGGGGAGGGGCCATTAGGAAAAAAGAGATGATTATAAATTGATATTTCTTCCTCTAGAATGCTAGTATGTCAGGCATTAGACTGGGTGTTAGTGGTTAGAGACTAAAGAAGAATTCAAAATCATAAGTCAAATAAGTCATTTATTATGCTATGAAAATATGCTCAGTGATTTTTGTAAGATCATCATAGGTGTAGATTCCCACAGACTCAAAAACCTAGATAAAATACAAAATGGAGATTTTAAGTAAAATTGTCTATTTGGTGACAGATTATATACATTATGAGAAGATGTGGTGTGCAGGGAGGACTTATAATATGTATTTAACAATGCTTGAGTAATCAAAAATTTTCAGAGTATCAGTTTTACGACAATTCATATTTGTGCTAAAAATAGACATTCCTTTATTTTATTTTTTTGCAGTGGTGGGGATTAAACCCAGGGCTTCCTTGCACACCCCTGAGCTATTTATTTCCCTAGACCCCTAAAGACAGACATTCCTTAACATCCCTGGAAATAGTTTATTTGGCAAAACACTTGGTTCACTAGTTTGACATCTGTTTTATTCCAATAGCACAGGACAGAATCTCACAGTATAGGTTGACAATAGCATACAATGACTTATTTTAGAAGAAACTAGCTTGGGAAACTAAGGAATTGCTTACTTTTTAAAATCCATTAATGGAATGGTTATAAATTAGGATTCTCCTTGAAAAGAAACTGGGAAAGCATAAGGCTACAGAACCTTAACTATGTGATTAAAAATAACATCACCAGTAATGATACAAACTGACATCATAAACTTTGTATGATGCACAGAGGGTACTTCTCTGCACTTCTTTGATATTCCTGCTCCCAATACATAACCTAGATCTAAAATGAGATTTGACAAAAGAACTGACCTTTACTCTTTAAAAATGTCATATGAATAAAAGTAAAGATTGAAGAACCATTCCAGATTAAAGTAGATTATAGATGTAACTTAATGCAACAAGTAGTCCTAGATTGGATTCAGTAAGAGAAAAAACATTTTCCCCCCATTATGCTCTACAGACATCAGTAGAATAATTCACAATATAAAAATGGAATCTGTAATTAGAGAAGATACATCAATGTTAAATTTCCTGATTTTGATTAATAGTACTATTATTACATAAGAAAATGTCCTTGATTTTTAGGAAATTCACAAAATGGTTATCTTTTATTTATTAAGAAATAAAGGATATCTATTTGTAACTTATTCTCAAATGTTTTAGAGAAAGTTATAAATGAGGTAAAAGTTAGCATTCAAAAAATGTAGATGAAGAGCATATGAAACTTTCTTGTGAATTCTCTTCTAAAATTATTTAAAAAAAAAAAAGAAAAAAGAGTACAGGGCTTTTAATACCATAATGCTTAATGGTGCATATATAAACACTAAATATAGGCTGATCATTATTTCAAATAAACAAACAACAACAAAATCCAGGAACTGTGGTGTGAGCCTGTAGTCCCAGCTACTCAGGAGGCTAATGCAAAAAGATCACTTGAACATAGGAGTTGAGGGCCAGCCTGGGCAACATACGTAGCTTGTCTCTCTCTCTCTTTTAATATTTATTTTTTAGTTTTAGGTGTTTTTTTACATTTATGTGGTGCTGAGGATCGAACCCAGTACCTCATGCATGCTAGGCGAGCACTCTACTACTGAGCCACAATCCCAGCCCTAGCTTGTCTCTTAAAACAAAACAGAACAAACAACAAAAAACTGTCCAAAAATAGTAAGGAATAATTTAAAGGACTAACTGGAGAGATAAGATTAGTACTGAACTGTATCCCCTATTTTCTTTTTAAATAAATATATTTTAAAATGGATCAAAGGCCACTAATCTTTGAGAAGGTACCAGGAATACACAACAGGGAAAGGCTATGGTCTCAATAATAAGTGATGCTGGAAAACTTGATTTTTTTTTTTTTTTAGAGAGAGAGAGAGAGAATTTTTTTAATATTTATTTTTTAGTTTTCGGTGGACACAACATCTTTGTTTGTATGTGGTGCTGAGGATCGAACCTGGGCTGCGCGCATGCCAGGCAAGTGCGCTACCGCTTGAGCCACATCCCCAGCCCCAAACTTGATGATTTTATGCAAAAGAATGAAACTGGATCTTATTTTATATCATTTCCAAAAATTAACATAAAATGGATTAAAGATTTAGATTTAAGATCTAAAACCATACAACTTCTATAGGAAACAAGGGAAAAACTCTTTGACACTGGTATTGGCAATAATTTTTGAATATGACATCAAAAGCATAGGCCACAAAATAAAAAATAACCAAGTGGGACTATATCAACCAAAAAAGTTTTTGTATAGTAAAGGAAACAATCAACAAAATGAAAAGGCAACCTAAGGACAGGGAGAATGTTTGCAACCAAATTATCTGATAAGGATGTAAGAAACTCAAATAGCTCAACAAAAAAACCCAAATAATCCATTTAACAAGTGAACAAAGATCTGAGTAAACATTTTTCAAAAGGAGACATAGATACCAATGGCCAATAGGCATATGAAAAGGTGCTCAACATCACTAATCATCAGGGAAATGTAAATTAAAGCCATAAAGAGATATCACAACACGCCTTAAGATGGCCATTATCAAAAGATAAGAGAGCCAGGTGTGGTGGCTGGCACATGCCTGTAATCCCATCGACCCAGGAGGCTGAGGCAGGAGGATCACAAGTTCAAAGCTAGGCTTAGCAACTTAGCAAGGCCCTAAGTAATTTAGCAGAACCCTGTCTCAAAACAAAAAATAAAAAGGGCTGAGAATGTGGCTCAGTGGTTAAGTGCCCCTGGGCTTAATCCTTAGAATAACAACAACAACAACAACAAAAGAGATAAGAAAAAGAGTGTGGGGAAGATGCTGTTGGTGGAAGTGTAGGTTAGTACAGCCATTATGGAAAACAATATAAAGGTTACTTAAAATGTAAAAAAATAAAACTACCATAGTGTTATGATTTGAATGTCCTTTCGAAAACTCATATTGAAATTTAGTTGCCAATTTAACAGTATTAAGAGAATGGCCCTTTAGAAGTGATTAGGTTATGAGAGCTCTTCCCTTAAGGAAGGATTAAAACTGTTATTGTGGGAGTGGATTAGTTATCATGAGTGGGTTTAAGTTCAGCCCCATTCTCCATAGTCGAATGTATGCTTATTTGCCCTTCTGCCATGTTATGGCACAAGAAGAAGGCCCTCATCAGTTGTAGCTCCTTGATTCTGGAATTCTCAGAATAGAAAAACTGTAAGCCAAATAAACTTCTATTTTTTTATACTTTACACAGCCTGTGGTATCCTGTTACAGCAGCAGAAAACAGACACACATGATCTTGCAATATCATTTCTGGGTAGACATCCAGAGGAAATGCAATCAGTATGTTTAAGAGACACCTGCACTTCTATGTTCACTGCAGCATTATTCACAATAGTTAAGATTTGGAAATAGCCTAAGTGTGTGTCAATGAATGAATGGATAAAGAAAATACAGCACATATACCCAATGGAATATTATTCAGAAAACAAAAAGGAGATTCTATCATTTGCAACATGAGTCAATCTGGAGGACATTAAGCTAAATGAAACAAGCCAGTCACTTATATATGGAATCTAAAAAAGTTGAACTCACAGAGGCAGACAGTAGCATGGTAGTTGCCAGAGACTAATGTGTAGGGGAAATGGGGAGATATGGGTCAAAGGATATATGCCTTTGTTCTAAGAATAAGAAGTTCTGGGGATCTAACGTATAGCAAAGTGGTTACAATTTAATGGAGTGATTTTAAGTGACCTTACCACACACAATGTGTGGTGACAGATGTGTTTTCCTCTGATAAAGTATGAATGATTCCTGTATATGCTGTCCTTATCAACAACCAAAGAAATATAAAATTGCAGGAGTCCCCATTCTACTGCCTAATCTAGATGAATTTTCCACAAGACAAAACCAGAGACCTTAAGGGTCTATTCTGAAAATGATAGTACTAGTTATTACTGATAATCGCTTCTCAGCCTTTTGGCTAAGATCAAGTGTAGTTATTACTGATAGATATTTGTAGTTCAATATTCATTTGAATGGGTTACTTCATATGGATTCAAAGCAAAATATATTAAATAAACAAATCTTATGAAATAATCTGGAAAATTTGATTATTTGATGGTATCAATATAAAGGTCACTGTCACACATGGTTCCAACCTGTGAAATGTTCAGTAAATTCCTGCTCCAGTTTCATGGCTCTCTCAAATGTTTTTCTGGCTTGTTCTTCTGTTAGACGCTTATTCATTTCCCTATGCAAATAAATTTTGAAATTGGTAATTATTACATTATAATGCCTTTTGAAAAAAGAAGACACAAATTAAAAAAATCATGTAAAGTTCAGCTCTGTTGAAAATACATGTGTCAGATTATACTGTTTTATACTTAGAATGCCAAAATGGTTTCAATACATTCTGCATTGGCTCAAAGAAGCCAAAAAAAAAAAAAAAAAAAAAAAAAAAAAAAATCAAAAAACAAACAAACAAAAACCCCAAGCATTAATCTATGACAGTTTTGACTTTGATAAAAAGTTTATATTAAAATGTGATTTACAGATCTATCTGCAAATTTACAGGGGGCATACGAACACACTAGACACCATTATGATGGCAATCAGAAAACCCAATAAAAAATCAGAAGGTAATCAGAAAATACAGTCTGAGGGAAAACTGCAGAAAAAATGATCTGGTTTCTCTCCCAATTAATTACAGTGGTGAGGGATAGGGAGAAAGAGGAGGGAAAATCTATAGACGAAAAAACTAATTGTCACAAATACAATTTATTTGGGACTTGGTTAAATAAACAAATTGAAAAAATAAAATTTATGAAATAATTAGAAAAATTTGATGATATAAAATAAGCAATTATCTTCTGGGTATATACTAAAATATATGGATAAAATGATATAATGTCTGGTATTTGTTTCAAAACAATCTGGAGTGGAGGGGGAAGAAGATGGGGGACAGATAAAACAAGACTGATTATAAACTGATAAATTATGTTGTAGCTGGATGACGGGTATACAGGAATTTTCTCTTGTGAGGGAAAGCTTTCACTATTTCACCATTAACTATGATGTTTTCATTGGTATCTTCTATAGTTACTGTCTAGTGCCCTTTCACCCTACAGTATTTCCCTGAACATTTCTTGTAGATAGGTCTAGCTATCGATGTCTTCAGCTTTTGTTTATTTGCGAAAATCTTAATTTCTCCCTCATTTTGAATGACAGATTTGCCAGTTACAGGATTCTTACTTGACAGTTTTTTTTCTTCAGTGCTTTTACATATCAATCCATTATCTTCTGACTGCCAAAGTTTTGGAAGAGAATTCTGCTGATAATATTACTGTGAATCCCTTGTGATGAACTACTTCTCTCTTGTCACTTTTAAGAAACTTTGTCTTTCGACAGATTGATTACAATGTGCCTTAGGGAAGGTCTCTGAGATTATAAAGCTTAGAGTTTATTGAATTTCTTTGGTATTTATATTCATGTCTTGTATGAATTTTGAGAAGGTTCTGGCTATTATTTCTTCAAATAATCATTCTGCTCCTTTCTCTCTTCTCCTTTTGGGTCCACATGATGGTGACCTACAGTCCCCTTAGGCTCTGGTTCACTTTTCTTCAATGTTTTTTCTTTCTGTTCCTGAGACCGATAATTTCTATTGTCCTATCTTTAAGTTTTGAATTTTTCTTCTGAATGCTCAATGTTCCTTTGAATCTTTCTAGTGAATTTTTTATTTCAGTTATTGTTATCTTTAGCTCCAGAATTGTTTTCTGCTATTTTTTTTTTTTAGGTTTGTTCTCTACTGATATTTCCATTTTGCTCATATAGTGTTTTTTTTGAACAAGCCATACTGTCTGGTTTCTTATTTATTTATTTATTTTTGGGTACTGTGGATTTAACCCAGAAGCACTTTATCACTGAGCTACATCCTCAGACCTTTTTATTTTGAGACAGGGTCTTGCTAAATTGCTGAGGCTGGCTTTGAAATTACGATCCTCTTATCTCAGGTACCCAAATCGCAGGGATTATGGGGATTCCACCATGTCCAGCACCCCTGATTAATTTTTAAATGTTAAACCAGCCCTGCACTCCAGGAATAGACCCTACTTGATACATTTTCCTTACTTGAAAAAATTGTTGGATTCAATTTGCTTGTAACTTTTTTTTTTTAATTTATTTTTCAGTTTTCTGTGGACACAACATCTTTATTTTATTTTATGTGGTGCTGAGGATCGAGCCCAGTGCCCCGCACGTGCCAGGGGAGCGCGTTACCGCTTGAGTCACATCCCCAGCCCAATTTGCTTGTATCTTGATAAGAAATTTTGCATCTATATTTATCACTACGACTAGCTCATCATCTTCCTTTCCTGTAAAGTTCCTATCAGGTATCAAATTAACGGCAATAAGTTAGTTGAAAAATTTGTGTGAGATCTGCATTTCTTCTTGGCTTTTGGAAAAATTCATCATGTCCTCTTGGCCTGGCATTTTATTTGCCGAAGCATTTTTTTGGTCACAAATTCAAATTCATTTTATTGAGACTATTCAGAATTTCTTAACATTTTTTTGAAACATAACTTTCAAACATGGAAGAGCAATATAATAGATATATGGCATGATGAATTTTCACAAACTTACATATACCTGTGTGCTTAATTCTTAAATCAAAATACAGAACATTCCCAGTATCCCAGAATAAAGTGTGCTCATTCCAGCATCCATACTACCCTTAAAGGGCAACTTTCAGAGTCAACACTTAAACTTAGAGTAATAGATTATATGTACTTTTAGGTCTGGGATTTTTTAAAAAATTCATATTGTTTATGAGCCTCTTCCATACTTTTGTGTGTAGGTAAAGACTGTTCATTTTCATTACTGTATGATGTAATTCTCTCAACAATCAAATACATATCTTTGGTTAACACATGGAGATTTCTGTTGAGTATATATCTGGGAATGAGACAGACATAAGTTAAGCTTACGTTCAAACTTATAAAACACTCACCATTGTAAATGTACTCCTTACACATTGTTACGAATGCCAGCTGTCTTTTTCATTTTAGATATTAGGGTATGTAGGTAGTATTATATAACATTATAGTTTTAACTTGGATTTCCATGCTTGGTTCAGTACCCTTTTTTTGTTGATTATATGGAGATCCTCTTTTGTGAGGATATCCAGGTCCATTTTTCATCTGGCAAACTTTTAAATTGCTACTAAATGTGTAGTAATATTCTCTCTTTCATCTATCTCATTCATGATGTTGACATTGATATGCCTTTATTTTCTTTTCTTGATCATTCTTAAATGGTTTATTGTATTCCAAAGAAAACATGTTTGGCATTATTTATCCTCTCAAATATATGTAGGTTTTCTATTTCATTAATTTCTAATCTTTCTACCTTCTTTAACTGAAATTTTTCTAATTTCTGAAGAGTTTAAATTTATACCTAGTCATGGTGGTACATGTCTGTAATCCCAGTGACTGGGGAGGCTGAGGAAGGAGAAAATCAAGTTTGAATATCAAGTTTGAGAGATCATGTCTCAAAAAACAAAGAAAAAAAAAGGGATGGGGATATTACTCAGTGGTAGAGTGCCCTTAGGTTCAATCCCTAGTACCACAAAAGAGTTCAGATTTTAGCATTTTCCCTCTAATATTTGATTTTTAAAAAATCTTTTTAGTTGTCAATGGACTTTATTTATTTATATGTGGTGCTGAGAATCAAACCCAGTGCTTCACACATGCTAGGCAAGCACTCTACCACTGAGCCACAACACCAGCCCAATTTTCAACATTTTTAATATTTAAGGCTTTGTAATGTTCTTTCAGCCCTTCAGCAAGGCCATAACAACCTTCAAATTTATTTATTGGGCAACTTCACTACTATTTAGTTCAAAACATGTATTAATTTATTCTGATTTCTTCTTTAGCTCATTCCGAAGTATAATGCTTAGTTTCTAAATATATGAGGATTGTCTGATCATCTTTTTATTACTGATTTCTCATTTAATTTCATTATCAGCAGATATTTGTTTTCAATCACTTAAAACCTGTGATCCAGGAGATAATTAGTTTGGGTAATTGTTTCCCATGTACTTGAAATCAATGGATATTTTGTAGATGTTGAATACAGTGTTTAATGTACATCAGAAAGTTTTAAATATGTTTTTGCAGTGCTGACAATTGAACCAGGACCCTGTGCATGCTAGGCAAGTACTCTACCACTGAGCCACATTCCCCAGCCCTGCCAGAAAGATTTAAATTTGTGTTATTCTATAACCTAATTTATTAATATTTTTTTAACTGACTGTTTCATGACAGATGTGATAAATTCTTTCATTATTTTGGAGTTATATTTTGCTCCCCCGCACAGGGGAACAAACTGTCAAATTGTGCTTCATCTATTTTGAATTGTCATTAAGTGCAAAAAGGTATGAATAAATTTTCCTGGTGGAATTTTTTAAATAAACATTTATTAAATGTTTATTAAACTTTATCTCTAGTAATAATTCATTTCTTAAAATATGCTTTGACAGCAATATAAATCCAGCCTACTTTTGGTTAATGTTTGCATGGTATATCATTTTATTTTCCACCTTTCTAGAACCTAAAATTCAAGGTGTTTCTTATAAAGGTGACTTATGTTCATTTTTTCCTTATCCAATCTGACAAATTTTGCATTTTAGAAAATTTCATCTACCATTTAGTATGGAAATGAACTGACATCAGACAAACAATAGGGATTATTGAAATATTGGGGTTCATTTATACCATCTTAACTTTCTCTGTTCTTTTGCCTCAAATGCTCTGTTTTTATTTGCCCTTTCTTAATTTTTGTTTAGATTCTATTTTTGTAAACACATTCTTTATTTACAATTCTATATCTGTTACCTTCTACTTCAGTATTATTAAAGATGATGATAACAGTGAAGATAAATATCACAGTGCTTATTTAATCTTCAAAACACCTCATGAAGTGAGTATACATACTATTATTGTCCCAATTTTATAGACAGAGAAATTGAGATGCAGGGAAGGTAAATAAATTACTCAATAGTGACTAGATTTGTATTTAGAGGCTATACTTTAGATATTTATACTTACATGATATTGTCCATGGATTTGGGTTTAATAAAAATGGATATTGGGTAAAGTTGTGCAATCTGTAATCTTTTTATAGCATTTCCAGACACATCAAGTATACAGTGTTTTCCCTAAAATAGAAAAAAAAAATCTAATTTAAAGAGTTCATGTCAATAAATGATAATTTCAACTTAGGCACATTAAAAAATTTAATATTGTGAAATACTTCAAACATATAGAAAAATAATAGACATAATGTACCCATTATATTTTCAATGAATATTAACATTTTATGATTGCTTAAAAATTTAAAAATCTTGACATTGAAATATTAACATTTTATCATTTTTGCTTTATTTTCTCTGTACATGTACATAACAGTTTGAGAGTAAATTATAGACATAGTGCTCTTTTATCCCATATTTCCTATAAATAGTGGCATCTCTTACATATATATCATAGTGTATTTCTACTTCACTGTCTAATATCCCTTTACTGTATAAGTGGGAAAAAAATTCCTGGTTTAGGATCCAATCCAGGATTACATATTGCATTTAGTTGAAATATCTCCTTAGTCTCCATCAGTCTGGCATAGTTCCTTAGTCTTTATCTTTCTTGACTTTGGTATTTTTGAAGAGTATAGAACATTTAATTTCATAGAGTATGCCTCAATATGGGTCACAGCCTATTCCTCACTATCAGATGGAGGTCACAGGTTTTTTTGGTAGGAGTACTTCAAGTATGATGTTGTGTCCCTCTCAGTCCATCATATGAGGGAGGCACATGATATCTATTTGTTCCACTGCTAGTGATCATCATTTTATCACTTTTTAATGTTTTTATCTGTCAGTTTTCTCTACTGTAAAATGATTTTGCCTTTGTAACTGGTATGTATTTTGAGGGAAGATATTTTGGGGTATGTAAGAACCCTGTTTCTCATAAAATTTTCACTCATTAATTTTAGCATGCCTGATGATTCTGGCCTGAAATCATGGTATTTTTCAAAACTTCCTAATTTCATTAGGAATAGTAGACATCCTAATGCAAGGCAAAGCTTTCCGTTCCATCCTTTTATTTATTCATGTATTTGTTTATGCCATTATAGACTGCTGAATTCTTATTTTATCCTACGTGTTATAGTCAGTTTTTACCATCATTTGTATCAGTGTTCAAATATTAACTTAGTTCTTACAATCAAAATTATACAAAAATGTATACTCAAGAGAATGTCATACTTCCAATCTCTTCTACCACATTCTCCTTTCCCCATCCTTTCCCTCTTTGTAGTTAATAAATCTCATTAGGTTCTGACTTGTCCTTCCTGTGTTTTCATACAACTGAGTAAATGTATGTATGCTCTCATATTTTCCTTTTTTGGGTACCATGACATGCATACTTCATCTTTTTGGCATGTTGAATATCAGTTCATAGATACCCTCTTTATTATTATTATTATTTTCAGAAAACTCTATTATATGGATATGAAGTTGATTATTCAATCATTCTTCTTATCTCTGGGATTTAGATGGTTTCTGTATTTTAATTATAAACAATGCTTCAATGAAAACTCTTTTGCAGATGTATTTTTATATCGCTAGGTGTGTTTCTGGGATAAATTACTAGAAGTGCTGTGGTTTTGCCAGGGATTGCCAAATTCCCCTCCAAAAGGTTGTACTACTATGCATTTCCAATAGTAATGAAAGCTGTTTCTTCTCAGGTTCACTAAGAAAACATGTTTTCATATACCCATGCTATTGGATAGGTGAATAATGGAATTTAGTGTAGTTTTAATTTATATTTCTTTAATAATGATTAAGATTGGGTATCATTTCATATGTTTAAAGGCCATTTTTATATCTTATTTTTGTAGAGTAGTCACCACTTATTGCAGAAGATATGTTCCAAAACTCCTAGTAGATGCCTGAAATTATGGACAGTATTAAACCCTATATATTCTGTCTTTTCCTGTATGTACATCCACAATTGAATGCCTTTTTCATCTTAACTAAGCACTTACCATGCACTGTAGCCATAACTTTTATAGTTTGTGGCATGACAGCAAGACTAGAAAGAATTTCTTTTTCCTTTTGCACAAGTATATGGATAGATTATGTTCTCACCATACAGATATTAGCAACCACAGCATAAGATATTTTTTTTTAAGTTCAGAACTTTCACTTCAAGCACATTACAGCTTATCTTTGGCATATACTAATTGCCAGCATAAGTACTTTTTGTTCTGGGGCCATTAAGCAAAATAAGGGTTAATTTTTTTTTTGGGGGGGTGGTGATGCTAGGGATCTAACACAGGGTCTCATACAGGTTAGGCTAGCACTGTACCACTGAACCAGATTCCCAGCCCCACAAATAAGGGTTACTGAATATAAGCACTGTGATACCACAACAGCTAATCTATAACCTAGATGGCTATTAAGTGACTATCAGGTAGATGGTGTAAACAGTGTGAATATAATGGAAAAGAGATAGATTTCATCATGCTATTCAGAATGGTGCCCAATCTAAACTTTTGAATTGTTTATTTTTTAGAATCTTCTATTTAATATTTTTATATCTAGGTTGACTACAGATAACTGAAACTAGACAGTACAACTAAGAAAAAGTGGGGGTCTACTCTATTCATGTATTTTTTCTTGCATGTTTTCTGACCTTGTTAATGGTGTTTTCCAAAAGTTTTGAAAATGCTTTTAGGACATGAAAAAGTTAAAAAAACATTTTAAGTGGTCAAATCGATCACTTAAAATGTTTGACCTTTTATTACATCAAATTTTGCAGGGGGAGGGGATACTAGGGATTGAACCCAGGGGCACTTAACCACTGAGCCATATATGCAGCCCTTTTTTGTATTTTATTTAGACAGGCCCTTTTTAAAAATTTATTTTATTTATTTATTTTATTTAGACAGGCTTCACTTAAGTTGCTGAGTCTGGCTTTGAACTCACGATTCTTCCACCTCAGTCTCTGAGCTGCCAGGATTACTAGCATGTGCCACCGTGCCCACCTAGCTATTATATCTAATTTTGATTCATGCCTAAAAGAAAAACAACAAAAAACCAACTTTCCTCTGACCAGGCTGTGTTTTCTGTTCTCAACTATAGTACAGCTAATTTTCATGTACAGGGTGAGGTATGGATCTATAATTTTAATGTTTTTTTTCCAGGTGTCTCATCACCATTTATTAAAAAGCCCATTATTAAAAGCCTCAGTGACTCGAGAAGACACCTTTATCAGATATTGTGTTTCTATATGCACTTGGGTCTTCTCTGGGCTGTTTTTTTTTTTTTTTTTTTTTTTCTGTTCTACTGTTCTGTTTGTCTATGCATGTGTCACAGATTATTATTTTAATTAAAAAGGTGGGATAAAATTCTTTAGCATCTAGTAGGGCTAGAATTTTTGTAGCTTTCCTTTTTGTCCTGGCTTCACATATGAACTTTAATTTGACTTCTCTAGCCCCATAAAAAAGGTGATAGGTATTTTTATTGTGTTTATATATAAATTTACTTTGGTCTTTCCAATTGTTAAATTGTTCCAATTGTTCAAGTCTCATTTTGTGTCTTCCAGGAATATTTTATGTGTTTTCTCATTCAATCTCTGCATATTTCTTAGGTTTACTAAGTATTTTATATACTATTTCTTATAGTATAAATGGGCTTTTATCATATTTTCTAATTGGTTATTGCTCATGTATCTGAAGGCTGCTAACTTCTACATATTAATTTTATTAATTGATGGTTATTGTACTACTTTTATTTTATAATGTTTAATTTTTATAATGGCTTTATTGTTTGTTTTACAAAGTAAATTTTACATTTTGTGTGGTTTTCCAGGTATACTATATTATCTGAAAATAGTTATATAGCTTTTCCAATTTTTATGCTTCTAATTGGTTTCTCTAACAGCAATGACTCAATACCTCAAGCATGATATTGAGTACTAGTGAAGATATTGGTCATTCTTGTCTTCTCATCATATTGGAAATGCCTTATCTTCTGATAACCCATTTTGTCCCATTGTTTCACATATCATATTTGTTCAACATCCTATTGAAAAGATGACTTATATACATATGTAAAGGATACTATAATATTCCAGTGTCCTATTTGTAGAACAACCTGTATTTTTGTTATTAATAATAATAAAAAAATTAAAGATACATAAGCTCTAGACTATGATTTTCAACTTATTTTAATGTATGCATATCAAGTTTGTCGAAACAGTTTCAGAACTGAAGACTTAGGCTTAATAGGTTTAAGGATTTAAAACTACTAACTAGTCATCCATACATCCATCTTATTCATTTTTCTCTTTGTAAAACATACTAACCAATCTCTATATTTCTGAGTTTTTTTTTTTTGTTAAATATTTTTTAGTTGTAGTTGGACACAATACCTTTATTTCACTTAATTATTTTTATGTGGTGCTGAGGATCGAACCCAGGATCTCGCACATGTGAGGTGAGTGCTCTATCGCTGAGCCACAACCCCAGCACTGTTTATATTACTTCGTTATATAATAAGTATGCATGTATAATATTATGTTTACCAAATATATTACATACCATTTCTTAGATTGTAAGTGGGTTTTTCTCTGTCATATCTTCTTATTGATTATTGTTCATGTATCTGAAGGCTACTAATTTCCACATTAATTTATGCTTTACTCTAGTGTTTTTATTTATTTATTTATTTTGTTATCAGGGATTGAACCCAGGGGTGCTTAACCACTAGGCAACAATCCCAGCCCTTTCTAATTTTTATTTAGAGACAGGGTCTTGCTAAGTTGCTGAAGCTGTCTTTGAACTATCTTCCTGCCTCAGTCTCCCCAGCTGCTGGGATTATAGGTGTGTGTCACAGTGCTCAGCCTAGTGTTCCATTTCATGAGTCTTATTTTATAATAGCTTTATAATTTATTTTACAAAGTAAATTTTATAACTGATTATGTATCATTATCCAGGTATACTATACTATCTGTAATATGACATTAGGGTTTGTCAACTAAAATATTTACAGGTTGAGCATCCCTAATCTGAAAATTCAAAATTTGAAACTTTTGAGCACTACTAACATGAAGCTCAAATATTTTTTTTTCTTTCTATCTCTAATAGGTCAATTCTGGTAAACTGCATTTTCCTAAGGAAATTAGTCTATGTTATCTAAGCTTTCAAATTTATTTCCATACAAATGTACAAAGTAGTCTTTTATGATTTCATAATGTTTCAATGATTATTTCTTTCCTGTATTCCTGTTTTTATTATTGATTTTTCTTTTAAAAAAATCAGGTCACTAGTGGTTTGTTTGTTGTGTTAGTTTCTAAAGATCTTATGTTTTTCTCTTCTCTTGGTTAATTAAAAAAACTTTATTAATTATTATAATAAAAAGAATATGCCACTGACAAAAAAATATTTAAGTAATTCAGAAAGGATGTAAAAATTCCCCCCAAAGCTCAGGACTTAATTTATCGTAAAACAGCTTAAGGCATAATGACACTCAATAACCTGCATATATTTCAAATATACAATTTGATAAACGTGTATACACTCTAAAATCACCCCCAGAATCAAAGTGATAAACTATCTATGACCCAACAAACGTTTCCTCATAGCTTTATTTTTTGTTTTTGTTTCAGGGGATTGAACACAGAGGCTCTTAGTCACCGAGCCACATCCCCAGCCCTTTCAAAAATATTTTATTTAGAAACAAGAGCTTGCCGAGTTGCTCAGGGCCTTGCTAAGTTGCTAAGGCTGGCTTTGAATTGGTGATATTTCTGCCTAAGCCTCCCGAGTTGCTGGGATTAGAGGCATGAGCCATTGCGCCTGGCTCCTCATAGCTTTGTAATCTCTCCCTAACTCTCTTCGAGCAACTACTAGTCTCCTTTTTGGTAGTATAGTTTGAAATTTCTAGAACATTACCTAAGTAGAATTATCCAGTATGTATTTGTCTGACTTCTTTTAGTAAGCAGGATTATTTGATATGCTATGTTTATCAATAGTTTAATTCTTTTATTGCTGAGTTAGTATTTCATTGCCTGTAAATAATACACTTACAATTTTTTTTAGTCGTCAATGGACCTTTATTTATTTATTTATATGTGGTGCTGAGGACTGAACCCAGTGCCCCACACATGCTAGGCAAGTCTCTATCACTGAGCCACAACCCCAACCCCATATGACACTTTATCCATTCATAGGCTGAGCAACATTTTGGTTATTTCCAGTTTTGTCTATTACAAAGAGCTGCTATGACCATTTGTGTATAAATCTTTATGAATACATGCTTTCTTTTTTCTTAGGTAAACATTGGGAAATAGATTATATGTTAGGTATATATTTAAACTGTTTTTCAAAGTGGTTGCACTATTTTATATTTTCACTGAAGAGTAGGAAAGTTTCAGTTGCTCCGTATCTTTGCCAAAACTTGATATGGTCAGTTTTAAAAATTTAGCCATTCTAACGGGTAAGCATGGTGGTTTCAGTTTACATTTTTCTAAGGACTGATGATATTGAGCATCTTTTCATGTGCTTTTTGGACATTTGTATACCTTTGAAGAAATGTCTACTCAAATCCTTTGCCCTTTTAAAACTGGGTTTCTTGTCTTTATTGTTGTGTTATAAGAGTTCTTTATCTATATATGGTATATTAATTTAAAAAAAACAGGCACAGGATTGAAAAACATTTCTCCTAGTTATGTAGTATTCTTTTTTAGGATTTAGATCTATGATCCATTTTGAATTATTTTTATATACAGCCGAGATACAACTAATCAATTGTTTACATACCACTTATTGAAAGACTGTTTCTCTACAGAATTTGTAGGTCCATATGTCCTTACGTTGGTCTGTGCCAGGAATGAATGTATAAATGAATGAATGAATAAATAAATAAATAAATTTTTGGTGGGGGAGATAAGAGTCTGGCCTTCTGGGCTCAAGTGATTCTCTTGCCTCAGCTTCCCATGTAGCAGGAATTACAGTTGGGCACCAACACCCTGGTTTATTTCCTTGATATACATGCTATCTTCATATCAATATCACATTGTTATGGTTACTGTTTTCTTAATAAATCTCAAAATCAAGTTCTGTGAGTCCTTTCACTTTATTTTTTCATAATTATTTTGGCTATTCTAAGTTTTTCTGCATTTTCCATATAGATTTTAGAATTAGTAGATCAATTTAAAAAGGAGTCTATTTGGATTTTGACTGGGGTTGTACTGAACTTAGAAGCTCAATTTGAACAGAACTGATATCTAAATCAGATTGAGTCATGCAATCCATTATTTTAAATTTTTGATTGACATGTATTTTTTGTACATATCAATGGGGGTGGGACATTTCCATATATGATTACAGCTTGCACAGATCAAGTCCAACCTTTCTTTCCCCTTACCTCTTCCCAACCACTATTAATCATTATTCTACCACTTATTTTTTCAAATGGTAAATTTTAAAAAAGTGGACAGATTCTACTTTCTTTTTTTGATAATGTATTTTTAAGTTTATAAATCTAAGAATGACTCACAGAATCAGTTGAGAAGTATTTCTTCCTTTCCATTTTTTTTTTTGTTAGAAAGTTTCCAGTTGAATAGGACTTTTTGGTTTTCATTTTCTAATAATTTACAGCTTTAGTATAAATTGTCATCAAGACTCTTATAAAATTTATTTTACGGAATGTCTTAATATTTTCTTTGGAACCTATATATGATCATTTTTCTTGTTGAATCTTCCTTAAATGCTTAAAAAGGTATATTTTCTATTACCTGAATGTAACATTTCACATTGAATATGTATGGTGTTTAGGTCTTCACATCTTTATTATTTTTGTCTTTGCTGTATGTATATCATCAGTTGTATGTCAAGGAAACCCTCCCTTTTTATTCTTTTCTCTGCTGAAGAGCTGCCTTACCCAAACTATCACCTTTTGAGTCCTTTCTGTGCTTTTAGATCTTTTACCTACTGTGAATTTGCAGGGCTTTTTTTTTTTTTTTTTGGTAATTTTAACTTATAGTAGACTTTCTCTTTGTGAAGGGATTTCAGATCAATCTGAGGTTCACTGTTTCCTCTTCTTTTTTCTCTTCCATGCATTTTATTCCTCCAGACTGCTTTTGCTTTCTACAAAGTTTGCCTCAAAAATATTCCACTGGAATTTGGTGTTTACTTTTATATTTCTCACTAATTTGAAGTGTTATTATTTGTCTTTTAGTTAGGCTAAGGGTGTGGTTTGTAAATTTTAAATGAGAATTCAAAGGAAAGATATTCCAAAACAGTTACAACTCCAACTATTTTCTCTTCTTTCAAAGGAAAACTACTAGCTGGGTGCAGTGGTACATACCTGTAAACCCAGCATCTAGGGAGGCTGAGGCAAGAGGATCATAAGTTTAAGGGTAGTTTAAGGCAATTTAGCAAGACCCTGTCTCAAAAAATAAAATGGTCTGGGGGTTTAGCTCAGTGCTAAAGTGCCCCCTGGGTTCAATCCCTGGTAACAAGAAATGGTGTGTGGTGGGGGTGGGGGTGGGGGGAGCAATAAGCCCCCCAAACAAACAAAAAACAAAGGGAAACTACTCTAATAGTAGCTGTCTGTGTATGTACTATTTCCATTGTGTTTTAATGTTTAGTAAACATGAAATCCATAAATCATACAGACTATCCTATGATTTAAAAATTTGTATAAATGATATATTCATGCTATTGTTTGGATAAATGTCTCCCAAAGGTCCATAAGTAAAGGCCTGGTCCCCACAGTGGCAGTGTTGGGATGTGCTGTGAACCCTTTTAGGAGAGGACTTTCGTCACAGGTGGGGATGGGGGTATGCTTCAAAAGGAACTTGGGACCCTACACATATTCTTGAAATGTGACTGCTTAATCAACATACACATTCCTGCCATGATGTGCTACAATCTGCCCTTACCAGATGCCAAACCAATGGGGTTGCCTGATCTTGGATTCTGAACCTCCACAACTATGAACTTAATAAATTTTTTCTCTTTATAAGGTTAATTGTCTCATGTATTTCATTATAGTAATGCAAAACTGACTAATTCAATTCACTACTTTTTTTTTACTATTTTAATTTATCTATAATTAAAAATATAGAACAATACCCAAATCATGTGTATAGCCATAAAATGAATGCACCTATGTAACCAGCATCTGGTTACACAGATCATAAAACAAAATATTACCAGCACCACAGAACCACCTTGTATTCTCTTCTAAAGCCAAAGAAGCCAGGTAAAAAATAATGTAAACAACATAGGTCCACTTTATAAAGTTTAAAACCTGGAAAAATTAATTGATGATGAATTAAGTCACGATAGCACTTACTTTTCAGAAGGGAGGTAGTAACTGAAAGGGAGTGATTTCTGGGAACACACATGAACTTTTACTGTTCCAAACTTAATTAATAAAATCAGAGTAGGTACTTTTGTGACTGGTGAAGGCCACTGATTATTTGTTAATTGTATTTAATATCTACTTCACTAAGTTCTTTTATAGTATATATAGTTTATATATAAATTCCTTTGGGTTTTTCTGTGTGTATACACACACACACATACATACATATACTAAAAAAAGATAAAGCTGTTTACAAATATGTTTATATATATGCATATATATGCATATATACCATATATATGTATGTATATACATATACATACATATATATACATATACATATATACATACATATATATTTACATACACACACATACACACACATCTTGTAAACAGCTTTATCTTTTTTTTAGTTCATTGTTTTGTTTAGCTTCCTTGGCTAAAATTCCGAACACAGTGTTAAACAGTAGAGAGTGGGCATGTCTTGCCTCTGAGTTTGGTTGGGAAGCTACTTTTTGGCATAAACACAATGTTAATGAGTTATTCATTAGTTTCTACACCTTGAGTACTTAATTCTATCAAATGTCTTTTTTTGCAAAGATAATAATTTTTTCTTTAGTTTGTAATATATTGTCTAATACCAAATTATCTTTGCATTTACTAAAATAAATTGTATTCAGTCATGATCAGTACTTTTTGAAAGTGGTGTTGGATTGTTTACTAATTAATCATTAAACTTTATGCACTGACATTCATGTCACTGGGCTAGAATTTTTTTTTTTGGTACAATCTTTGTCAGGTTTTTCAATCTCACTTAACAAAATAATTTGGAAAGGTTTTTTTTCTCTCTCTCTCTCTTTTTTTTTTTTTGCAATTTAAAGTCCAAGATTCTCTATTTAGTCTCTGTAATTGCTTAAGCAACACTGGGAATATTTGATCTTAAATGTTTGATAAAAATTACAATCTGGGCCTAATGCTCATTTTTGCTAGAAGATCCTTTAATTACTTGTTTCTTCTATGCCTGTTTTTGTTTTTGTATGTATTACATTTTGGCAATTTGCAATTTCTCTTTAAAAAGATTTTTAATTTGTATAAAATTTATTTGTATAAAAAGTCAGTTCAAAAAAAAAAGTCTTGGTTTATGTTTATTTCCCCTTGTCATTTTAAGTTTTTCTTATTTGTGCTTCCTTCCTTTTTTCTTAATCAGTTAGCTGACAGTTTTGTCTGAGCTTCCTTATCCCCCCAACCCTGTCATAGAATCAGCTTGTCAGTTTATTGGCTCTACTGTTCTGGTTTTCTACTAATTGCTTTTTGCTTTTCTCTGTATCACTGGGGATCAACACTTTTTGCTTTTATCTTTACTAATTCCTTCTACAATTCACTATTATAATTCTTAGATTTACCAATGTGGATGCACTTAACTAGTGGGTATATTAGTTATTAGTTTATTCATTCTAGTTGCTGTATCCCAATATATGAATAAATCATAATTCATCTATTTTATGTTCTCCAAACATATGAAGCAAAAGTTCTATCCTATCACTCTTTAATACTGTCAAAGGCACACCGGATTAGAAACTATATTCTGGAATTACTTTGATGCTCACCTTTTCTGCTACTTCTCGCACAGACTGAACACTTGTTCCATAAAGATGGTTGTTATACTGGCCAGCTTCAATGAATTTATGTTCCTGGATATCTTTTTCCATCTGCTCTCTTGAAGTCACAAAATGATAATCTCTGCCGTCTACCTCATAATCTCGTTTTGGTCTGGTTGTATCTTTAATAGAAAAAGAGCTTGGGGAGGTGTTTAATATTAAAAACACAATAAATCCATTTTTTATTTAAATCATTACTTTGTAAACTTTAACACAACAGACATTAATTTAAATTGGAAAAAATAAAATAATACAGAGGACAGAGAAATAATTGATAAAATAACTACAAATCATTAAAAATAATTATGTTTACTTTTATTACACAGTGACAGACAATGTTAGAACAATAATTAAGAGTTTTATTTTGGTTACTCACGAGGAACACAGGATCCAAATTTGTCAGGAAATTCTGATATCAAGTCATCGTTTATTCTGTCTTTCATAGGTCCCAATATGATAACTGGTCGAGTATAATTAACTATAAAGACAAACTATATGTTAAAAGGAATAAACACTCAACAAACATTAATGTATTTTATTTCAACGGAGACCAAAAATATCCTGAATTGTCCTGAAAAATATTTTTCTTCTTTTACTATACCACTGTACCATCAACCAAGTTGACTAATTTGCTATTTCATAAACCTTTATTAAGATCAATCAACAAATACACGAAAAAATGCTCACCATCTCTAGCAATCAGAGAAAGGCAAATTAAAATTACTCTAAGATACCATCTCACTCCAGTAAGAATAGCAGTCATTATGAAGTCAAACAACAACAAGTGCTGGCGAGGATGCGGGGAAAAAGGTACACTCATACATTGCTGGTGGGACTGCAAATTGGTGTAGCCAATTTGGAAAGCAGTATGGAAATTCCTTGGAAAGCTGGGAATGGAACCACCATTTGACCCAGCTAGTCCTCTTCTCAGACTATACCAAAAAGACTTAAAAACAGCATACTACAGGGACACAGCCACATCAATGTTTACAGCAGCACAATTCACAATAGCTACACTATGGAGCCAACCCAGATGCCCTTCAATGAATGAACGGATAAAAAAAAACGTGGCATTTATACACAATGGAATATTACTCAGCACTAAAAAATAACAATATCATGGCATTTGCAGGGAAATGGATGGCATCGGAGCATATTATGCTAAGTGAAGTTAGCCAATCCCTAAAAAACAAAGGCTGAATGTCTTCTCTGATATAAGGGGGATGACTCAAAATGGGGTAGGGAGGAAGAGCATGAGAAGAAGATTACCACTAAATAGGGAAGAGAGGTGGGAGGGAAAGGGAGGGAGAAGGGGAATTGCACGGAAGATGGAAGGAGACCCTTATGGTTATACAGAATACATGTATGATGTAAGGGGAAAAAAAAAAGAACTGTGTCACATTAGATTGGGTAGAGAGAAGTGGTAAGAGGGGAGGGGAGGGGAAGGGAAGGGGGGGAAGGAAGGACAGTAGAATAAAATAGACATTATTATTGCTGTGGGTATATATGTGACTGTATGACCAATGTGATTCTGCAACCTGGACACTCAGAAAAATGAGAAATTATACCCCATCTGATTCAAATGTATGATATGTCAAGATCATTGTATTGTCATGTGTAACTAATTAAAATAAAAAAAAAACCTGGAAAAAAAAAGCTCTTCAACTTGACTCAATTTCCTGCTATAAGTCAACCAAATTAAATTTAGCATTTTTAGGAGATGTTTCCATATATTGCTAATATTATGTCATTATAAATGAGGAAAAAAGTGTTTTACTGATTTTTAAAATCCTATTAATTTTGTGGTACTGGGGATTGAATCTAGGGGTGCTCTACCACTGACCTACATCTCCAGCCTCCTTTAAAATTTTTATTTTGAGACAGGGTCCCGCTAAATTGCCAAGGCTGGCTTTGAACTTATGATCCTCCTATCTCAGGCTCCCGAGTAGATGGGATTATAGACATGTGCAACTGTGCCTGGCTACTGATGGTTTTTGAAGCAGAAATTGTATGGAAGCAGAGCAAAGAAGGGCAAAACAGAAATTGAGTGTACAAAGTGATGTAATCATAGTAGTGATTTAGAAAGATGATCTAATAAAATGTTTATAATAGGTTGTAAGGAGTGATTAGAGAATCAGAACTACTATTGTGGTAGGAGGGATGAAAAGGAAATCGTTAATAAGAAAGACATGACAGAAGTAGAATAAATAGGGACTAGAACCTGACTGGAAGAGGAAGATAAGGAATAGAGAAAAGTCAAAGATTGCTTCTAAGATTAATAAAAAGAAATGCTTATTGAAAGGACAGTGATGCTATTATGAATGATGGAAGGTTGCTTAGGAAGTAAAATGCTAATATAAATCATATTTATAATAAACTTTATATTATTTCTAATATACTGTGAGTTAAAACCATGTTTCCTAAAATTCATGTAATAAATTTCTACACTATCCATATAGTAAAAATGTACTAAATGTACTAAAATGTACATTTAAAAACGTATGAAAATTCTAATATAACAATTTTTTAAGGCATGAGACAGAACTGTTTTCCAAATTAAGAAATTAAAAAAAAATTAGACTATAAAACATCAATGGGCTTTACAAACCTTCTTGTTGATTCACTGGTTCATAAGACAACACATATTCTTCTTGACCACCTATCAGAAATTAAATCACAGATTAATTTGGAATGATAACTTGCTAATTTAATTCTTTATAGATACTATATGAATATTAAAACTTTCTTGAGAAAATGGCAAAGATGTAGAAAAAGGTACTTTATATCATATCTTAACTGTAAGATTTTGTTGAAAATAGACAAATTATTAGGTCATAAAAACAAGTTTGATAAATATAAAACAAAATATAAATGTGCTATTTATTCAAGGACTATCTTTGTTATTCTACTATTAATAATGTGCTCCTTTTCTGGGTCTACCAATTATAATATTTAAGAGTGCATTTTATTTTAAAAATAATTACAACTATCTTACAATTAAAAATTTTGAATACAACAGTAAAACTGTCACTATTTCACTGATGAAAAAATTCACTGATTATTCTACTTTTCAATTTCTTTACTTTTTTATTTATTTTTTGATGTTGGAGATTGAACCTGGGGCTGCATACATGCTAGCTCTACTACTAAGCTAAATTGCCCACCCTTAATTCAAAGTTGAAAAACATCAGTTAAAGTGAGTTAAAGAATAACTTTAGATAAAACTAAATACTTTCCTTCCAACAAAATACATTTTCCCTTGATCTTAAAACCACATTAGAAATTAAAGCTTCTGAAGGTTAAATTAAAGGTTTAGCTCTTAGGAAATATGTTAAATAAAAGAGCCTGCAATTAATATCTGAACTCAGTGAAAAGAAAAAGAGTTAAAAATTCTAGGAGTTTCTAACAAAAACACACATATAGAAAACAAACCAGAATCCAAGCATTATTAACAAAAGCAACAAAAATTGGTTAATGTATTTGAAGATTTTCTTTTTATCAAGATTCTATAAAAACTTTACCAGTAATTTTGTCATTGACTTATACTGTGCATCTACAGTTATAGGTCTTTTAAGTTCACATACTGGGTTAATATTCTTTACTACTTTAAAATGCATTTTTTTGTTTTAATTTCATTATTATAATATATTAAACAGATATTTTATAAGCTGAATTATAAAAACTAGATATAAAACATAGTTTACATACTAGCAAAAACATGCAATTTGAATATTCCACACCTTAATAATTCATGCAAATGGTGAAAGAGACAGTATATACTTTCATTACCTCTTTTGAGTCTAGAAAGCCACTTAACTATTCTATAGTGGGTTCAAGTTATAAGTTAATACAATACTGAAATATAAGAAATCACATGCCCACAATAAAAAGAAAAAATATTAAGTAACTCTTATATAGAGAAAAATAGTCAATTAAATAAATGAGGGTTAAAAGTATATATTGTCAACATGAAAAAAATACTGGTGATAGATATTAACAGGATGGACCTTTAGAGCAGCCATACTCATCTGTAATCAAGATTACTTTCATGTTAGAGAGCAGTAAAAAAAAAAAAAAAGAAGTTAAAAAAGCAATTTTAATTTTTAAGGTGCTACAACTGGTAATTTATGTACTTTCCCCTCCTCCCATGCCCCAATCTGTTTAAAAACTTGACATGCTTCTAAAGTTCACTTAATAATACCAAGAATATACTACAAAACACCAAGAAAGAAAACAGTATAACTTTTTAAGCAATGGTTTAAAAATTTTCCTTTCTTACTTCTTATGTTCACCATACAGGTGGTGATAAATAATGACTAGACCCAGATAACTCCTGGTGAGGCAGAGTAAGAAAGGAAATAAAGTTGGTTATGATTTAGCGTTACTAAAAAAACATTATGTTAAAAAGACAATTACTAAACAAAATATCAAAATACAAGTTAATGTCCCAATTAACCAGATGAAAATTTACTTTTTAATATTATATTAAAACTTCAGAAATTAATTTAATGTATACACTGAATATTCCTTATCCCAAATGCTTGTTTCAGATTTTAAGGTTATTTTTTTAAGTTTTGAAATATTTGCATAGAAGTTACAAGCTGAGTATCCATAATCTGAAAACCTGAAATCCAAAATGCTCCAGAGTCATAAAGTTTTTGATCATCACACTGGTACTGAAAAGTTTCTTTCATTTTTGGATCAGAGATGCTGAACCTGTAGTATAATTTTATTTTTCAAGTACATAATTTGTCTTGGCTTTTCCTGATTTTAAAATATTAAACATCTGATTTTCAGTTTATAGAAGACACTGTTAAGGAAAAGGCTACCCAAAGAATGCGTAGTATTTCAGATAACAAAAGAACAAGTAATTTAAAACACTTACGGTAACTACTTTCACTATCGCTGGCATTAGAAGTTACATGCTCTGAAATTGCAGGACAATGAAAAAAATAAAGAAAACACAGTGTCACGAATATAAAAAACTGATAAAAGCAAATTATTAAAATAAAACATGGTGACATTACAAAATGTTGAGATATAAAGTTTTAAAAAGTATTTTTGATTTTCTGAAGTTTAATTTTTTTCAAATAAATAAGAATCAGCAAGGGCAAATACCTGTAATTAAGGATAACACTATTTTTTATACAACACTTTACAAACAAAATCTATATAATTAATAGCAAGTAGAATATGACAAAGAAAGTATATTTGGCATCACTGAATTTAGTTTATGAAACAGTTAAGGACCAGGAAAGGAGACAAATTATATTTGAATAAATAGCTGCCCATATTAATGAAGAAATGTCTTTGTAATTTAAAAATAGATTTTGTTTTTCAGTATAGTCTCTTTCTTGTTGCTGAAGAGAAATGAAAATCTATATTTCTGAGATTATAAAAAGCATTTTAGATATCAAATTAAATGTCTCATAAAAAGTTAAAGGGAAGAGAATTCTACAGGTTGGGAATTACATTTTAAAATAGACCAGTATTTCTTATAAACTCCACCTTAATAAAATTAACAGTAGATGCTTTGTAAAACATTGAAAAAAAATTCATTCAAAACAAAATATCTATTAAAAAATTGCCTGATCTTTCCTTTTCAAAGTGACCCCATTTCATAACTTCATTAAATAGGCACTCTTCTTATACATGTAAATGTACTCTTTCAATAAATATCTTCCTTCAATAAAGAAGAGACTAACTTTTTTTTTGGTACTAGGGATTGAACCCAGGGATATTATTAACATACATTAATAACACATTATTAACTCTATCCCTTTTTATTTTTTATTTTAAGTCAGGGTTTTGCCAAGATGCTGAGGGTCTCACTAAATTTCCAAGCTGGCCTTGAACTTTTAGATTCCTCAGCCAGCCTCCCTGAGTTGCTGGGATTACAGGTGTGCAGCACTATACCCACTCAAGACTAATAATTTTATTTATGTATGTGCTTTTTTGTATACTTTTATTTATAAAAGTATACAAAAGTTTTTAATGAAAGGTAAACCTAAATTGCTGTTAGGGAAAGAAAATAAAAATTTAAGGACAAGGAAAAAGTCCGAGGATAAATATTTGCTATGCCATAACACCTACTAGGTAGGCTTTTTAAAATCAAATAGCACTATCGGCACATACAGAGAAATGGCAGATCCTTAAGATTTCAAGTTAAAACAACAACAACAACAACAATTCTTGGTTTGAAAAAAAAAAAGTTTTTAAATTGCTATCATAGTGAAAAGTAAGTCTATTATTCTAATTTACAAAAGACAAGTTGTAACTTTATCATGGTTATTGCAAGTAGAATTGACTAATATATGATAAACACACATAAAATGGTGTTTATTTTTCAGCTTACATTTAAAAATTTATTTTCATGTTACTACAAAGACTTCAAAACAATTATTTAAAAGTGTATAATATTGGGTTGGTTCAGTGATGGAGTGTTTGCCTAGTATATGTGAGGCACTGGGTTCAATCCTCAGCAACATATAAAAATAAATTAATAAAATAAAGGTATTGTATCTGTCTACAAAAAAAACCTTTTAAAGGTTAAACCTTTTAAACATTAGATTACATTGGATTTATTATTATTTAGACATTTTAGTATGTCTTAAACTGTTTTGTTTTTATAATCATCAACAATTATAAATGCTTTCATTTTATAACTTTTTACCTGTCCTGTCCGCTTCCCCCTCACCCCTTTCTGGGAATTGAACCCAAGGGCACTAACCATTTAGCCACATCCCAGCATTTTTTAAAATTTTGAGACAGGGTCTCACTAAGTTGCTTAAGGACTCACTAAATTGCAGAGGTTGGTTTTGAACTCGCAATCCTCCTGCCTCAGCCTCCCAAGCCATGGGATTACAGGTGTACGTAACTACACCTAGCTCTGTCCTATTTTCTTAAAATTCGTTCCCAGAAGTAGGAATGTCACATTAAAAAAAGAAAAATCTTAAATTTACAAATTAGAGATTATAGACTATATAGTCTCTAATTTGTAAAAGAAAGAAAAATTAGTTATTGCAATGGAGTGGAGAGCGGGAAGTTAAGAGTACTGAAGAAAAATTAATTGAGATAATTATGGAAGACAGGTAAATAAATACTTGTGGGGTTTATTTTTACTATTCTACCATTGAATGCATCTGACATGTTATATAATAGAAATTTAAAGATACTATTATCTCTTATTATATCTTTTTTATTTTGGATTCACCTACTCACCTGGAACTCTTTAAGATTGCCAAAAGCTATTCAATAATCAAAATCTGCAGGCTCTTTCAAATACTCTTTTATTTAGCTCCTTTATAATAAAACCTTGCTATTAAAAAGTCTGGGCCTTGGATTACCATCATCATAATCATGGTGTGAGAATTTGTTAGAAAGGTAACATGATTTTTCGTCCCTGACAATTAAAAATAAATTTTGGGTTGGGGATTTAGTTCAGTGGAAGAGGGCTTTGCCTAGCAGCATGAATCCCTTGGTTCAATCCCAGCACTGCCATTACTAACAACAACAAAACAAACAAGCAAACAACAACAACAATAAAGAACCAGAAATAAAACAACATCATCAAAACTTCCTGAAGGCACTTTACCAAAGAAGGTATTCGAATAGCCAAAAAAATATAGAAAAAAGTCGTTCAAATTTACTTTAAAAATTTACTATTAGGGAAATGCAAATTAAAATGACAAGGAATATTTCTACCATGTACCAGAATGGCTAAAATGAAACAAAATAAAACAAACAAACATGCTAAAAACATAGACAAGGATATGTAGCAAATGAAGTATACTGGAGATAGGCAAATTGGTAAAAATACTTTGGAAAAGTATCCATTAAGGACTGGTTCCAGGACCTGGGAGAGGACCAAAATCTGAGGATGCAAAAGTCACTTCTATAAAATAGTGCAGTGTTTACACGTAATCTAGGCACACCCTCCCATATACTTTGTTTTTTGAGGGGTGCTGGGATGGAACCTGGGGCCTCTTGCAATGTAGGCAAATGCTGTACCACTGAGTTACATCCTCAGCATTCTCCCATAAACTTTAAATTAATGTTTGGATTACTTAATACCGAATACACTGTAAATGCTATTTAATAAATAGTTGTTATACAGTATAATTTAGGGAATAATGAGAAAAAATGTCTCTGCATACACACATAACCATCACAGATCTACAATTACACAAGAAGATAGAAAGCAAATGATGCTCAAACAAGCACTAGAGAGACTGAAGATCTGTGAAATGGTAGGAGGCTACAGAAGATTATGCCCACATATCACCCCATTTGCATGGATTCAGTGTAATGTTTAGTAAACACAGCAAATTCAAGTTTTGTGTTTTGCAAATTTATGGAATCCCCCTCAATATTTTCAGCCCATGATTGGGTGAATACACAGATGTGGAGCCCATGGATACAGAAAGCTAACTATACCTATTACAGCTGGACACATGCATATGACCTAGCAATTCTGTCCTTTCCTACGTATTTGTCCCAAAGAAAGGCAATATGTAGGGTCACCAAAAGCCACATACAAGAATGTTTGAAACAACTATTTGAAATAACCCCCAACATTTTATTTGCATATCTGAGCATATGTACACTTTCATATTACTTTTTCATTTATATATTAAGCATTTCCCATGTCATTTTCAGAATGATTTTCAATGGTTACATAAAACTACAAAGTATGGATAATTTATACTTCATTAACCATTTCCCCACTAAGTCATTTTAGGATAGTTTCAATTTTATTTTTTTCTGTTATTTCTAAATAATGATAAACATTCAAATATAATAAGTATTTATCTCCATTGCTCATTATGTCCTTAGGATAATTCCCTGAAGAGAATTTAGTGGGCCAAAAGATGCTTTTCCAGAAAGATACCTATGTTAAAGAGAAGCCATTTCATAGAACCATCTACTTATCACTGGAGTTTCCTTTATTCTGTTTATTGATTACTAGGAAACTTATTAAACATTTTTATATATGCTTATTTAATTTGCTGATCTTTTTTTTTTTTTTTTGGTACCAGGAATTGAGCCCAGGGGATCTTAACCACTGAGCCATATGCCCAATCCCGCCCCACCTCCTTTTTTTTTAACTGTCGCTTGGTGACATTATTTCATATAAAAGTTACACTGAGAGGAGAGTCAAGTATATCTGCACATCTGCCCGCTCACAGGGCGCAGCAACCTGGTAATGATTCTGACTGATGCGCAGGACATACATGGTAAGAACCTCCCGCAGAAGCCCAGTGCCGTGTCCGGTCCAGACACAGATGTGACAGTGAATGTGCAAAACAATCTTTGCAGCTCACTGTCCTGGGTCACCCCTGCTGCACTGTTTCTCTGGCTGTGACAGTTCACGCCTCTGCAGTGACTCAGTCCCATGATCTGCCACATGGTCAGGACCAGCTCAGCAGTCCCCTCTAGTTTGCCTCCACAGCAGGAGATGCCCAGGGGAGGACCCAACACCTTTTAAAATTATTTTTTATTTAGAGGTAGGGTCTAAGTTGCTTAGGGTCTTGTTAAATTGCTGAGGCTGTCTTTGAACTCATGATCATCCTGCTCAGCTTCCTGAGTGCTGGGATAACAGGTGTGTACCACCACTCCTGGCTTTGCTTATCTTTTGAGCAATCTTGTTGCTATAGTTTGGATCTGCAGCTTCTCCAAAAGACCCACATTTTAAGGCTTGGTCCCAGTATGACACTATTGGGAGGTGGTAGAAACTTTCAGATGTGGGGTTCCATGGAGGTTTCAGATCAATGGGGGAGGGTGTGACTTTGAAGGAGACTACAGTGCTTCAGATCCTACTTTCTGTTTTTGCTTCTCAGTTATCATGTAGTTTAGCAGCTTGCTCCACCATGCACTCCCCACCATGATGTGCTGCTTTGCCACAGGCCCCAAAATAAGAGGGCCAATCTATAATGGACCAGAACCTCCAAAACTGTGAGCCCAAATAATCTTTTTCCAAGTTGATCAATCAAGTATTTGTTAAATTAATGGGAAAGCTAACGTGTTTGTATTATCTTATGTCTAGTTTTCTAATGGACATTTAGGTCTGTTTCTTACTGATTCAAAATTTATAGTATAAGAACATCATCCCTTTAATATACATGATGCAAATATATTTATATTTTCATTTTTTAATTTATGATATTTGAAATAACCACAAGCATTTCAAATCCTCTAACCAAGTTTCCACATTTCTACTTAAGTATTTCTTCCTGACAGTTTGCTCTCCCTGAATATATCATCAATCCCAAGCAATACGACTACGCTTATATTTTATTTAAAACACAAATAAGTCTGATTTTGGCATCTAAGAGCTGTGCAGAATTTTGCTTAAATAGGTCTTTAGAATGAGAAGAAAGGAAAGAGATATGTAACAGGAAAATTGTGTGCCTGAGAAGAGATTTTGAGGTGTTTGACAAGATTAGAAATTGTAAAAATGGAAAGATTGTCACAAATGCACCTTATATATCTTCTATTGGGCTAAATTTCCTATTTTGTCTCTGTTAAAGGAATCTTACTCAGTTTTATTGCCTTGAGCTCCTTCAGAATTGCATCCTTAAAGCATAAAAGTAATACAGGTTTCTGTTTCTAGTTTTAAATTAAGATGGTGATTTAGCTATATTCTTGTAGACTTCTACTGTATGTTAGTCCTGCTAGTCAGAATTATGTAAGTAAAAGCAATTTCTCTCACTGTTTTCTCAAGTGTCAAGACCGCAAATCAATAATTTATCAGTCTCTTGGATTCATATATATGAAAAGCATTCTACGGTATCACTTTTGTTTCTCAGCTCTTCAATTAAATATCTTATTTTTCATAGGTTGTGTGTATTTACATATGGATATAAATTTTCCTTGATATTCAGTATTATTCTACATATTTTAAATAGGTCATTCTATGTCTCTGGAATAGCTTACTCTGCAGATTCCTTAGGTGAGTTCTGTTCCAACAAGGTTTAATGACTACCTATATTAGGTTGAATGTATTTTCTTACTTTAAAATCTCATAGGATTTTGTTTAATTTTCCCCTGTATTCTTAAATATAAAATATAGATAACTAAGGCCATATGTAACATCTCATAATTCCTATGAGATGAAGCAATACCTATTATTCAAGTGACCTTAAGTTACTGTCCAGAAAGTCAAACCTTTTCTAAGTCTGATAATTAGTTACCATTTTTCATATTGTTCTGCTTCTCAAATTCCAACCCTTAGTTAGAACCAGAGATATAATGTCAGGTTATAATTATAACGGTATCAATATGGGAACCAAGTTCTTCATTTAGTTCCTTTTCCTAGAAGTGTTCCACAGATCTCTGTTATCTCAATGATGGTAAAAATGGGTAAGTACATTGCTGATTCATATCACTTCTAAAAATATATCAATCTCAAAATAATCTCAAAATAAATTCTATAGCATCTATAATCTGTGAAAATGATTTTCTAGTTTTGAAGATTGTTTTCCCCCCTTAAATGTAAGAGATTTAAAAAAAGGGATGCTACTATTAATAAAAAAATCTATGGTCCTTACGAAATTTTAAAAAGGCACATGTAAAAATAACAAAGTATGCCCAATAGAAAAAATTATACATAAAGTAAACTGTCTTCAACCTAATGCATACCTAAGTCCTAAGGTTGAAATAAATGCCTACAGTTTAGATTAATATTACAATATAAAGTTACCATAAATCAGGAGAAAAAGTCTGTGAAACTGAATGTTTATTAATGTAGATCTTAGAAAGCTCACAGAATTGGCTATATTCTTAATGACCAATGAATTACAAAAAAATAAGTTTTCAAAATGCTTAATGTTCCAAATGAAAAGAACTATTTAGAATACAATTTAGCCTAAAGATTATTTATGATTCACTGTACCTAAAGTTACTGAGTAGTATATGGCAAATTTTCATAAACAAGCAATTTGAGATCAACCAAATTTAAAATTTTGTCTGCAAAATTTATGTAAGTAAATTTTGCTTCAGTAGTTCATTTGAATATTTACTGAATTCCTTGTGTATAACAGCTTCTGTGCCAAATTCTATATAAAGATTAAGTACTAGCTAGAAAATTTAGAATACTAAAACAACAAAACCCCAAAACAGATAAGATCTTGATTTAAAGGAAAACCAAAGGATAACATTTCTTGTAACTCTTCTCATTGCTTATAATCTCCTCAGAAAAGAGGTATATATAATTTCCCTCCAAAATTGCTATTTGAACTTGTCTGCAATTCTTCTCTAATAATTAAAATCTACTGTTTTATAATTTCACATTACAATGCTTTTCTAATGCATAATCAAAGTGATTTTAACAACAACAACAACAAAAAAAAAAGGGACACAAAACTCTAAGGGAGCATATTTCTATATTCTGATAATGAGAGCAGGTAGTACTATTAAAAGAAAAAAAACTAAAAAAGTCTATATATTAAAAACTCCCTAGCAAAAGTGACTGCCATAAAAATTACAAAAAGGAAAATATAATTGTGAGCAGGTAAATTTCAAATGACATGTAAAAAATGGAGTGTAAGAAAAACAAAAAGTATGTATTACAGAAATAAAAATCCCAAGTGTGTTATAAACATGAAAAGTCTAAAAGCAATCTAAATCACACACCTCCTTATGCCAGAAGGGCATTACCACAAATCTCAAATTTATCTGAATAAGGTAGGTCTGTAGATGGAGGTTAAAAAATAACTTGGGAGTATTTTGATCACTTACTCAGGCCTTTTGATCCCATGTCGTCAGGGATCTCCTGTAGAGAGTAGTCCCCAGAGAGCAAGCAATAAAAAGATAATCAAAGAAAATAGTTGTCAGTAATACATAAAATTGGTGCTACAGTAAGAGACAGTTCCAAGACCATTACAGGTGCACATATCTTACAGAGCATTTTTATAGATTTCAGAAAGTTTGGAACTGAAATGAAATGTAATCTATAAAAGGATGGAAGTTTTAGTTTAGAGACTGATTAAGGCCGAGGTGCAAAATTCAGGGACATTTCTTGCTATTCTTAAAATAAAATTTACATTGTCTACACATAATGAAGAAAGGGGATAAAATGGAATGATTCCAGATGACCTAATATTTAAAGATTGGTGAGGCCATACCTAGAAATCAGGTATCTATGTTTTTCTTCCAAAACATTATTTGAATGTCTGTTTTTTAAAAATAAGAACTCCTATTTTAAATAATTCTATTTATTTTTTATATGTTTAAATTATAAACACATAATTCAAAAACACTGCTTAAGAGTTCCTAAGGTGCCAGAAAAGGTTAAGATTGGTATACAAATGAATTTATGCCTGTTAACATTTCCCCTGGTCAACACAATTAGTAACCTGTTGCAGCTCTTGAAACTGTCTCCATGGTAACAACCAACTGCAGGGCAGTAGGTCCCTCTACATTTATTTTCAGTTGACCACTGGATCCACATACTTACGGTCAGCATCACTTGTTTCTTGCTCACTCTGGTCCTTGTTCTTGTAGAAGGGAAATTTTCGGGAAAAGAGGTTCTTTTTACGCTTGTCATTGAATGACTGCTGAAGAAGAGAAGGAGGGGCAAAACAAAGGGATGTCTACTGTCTGTGTGTACAAAGGCCCAGCCTAGCAGCTCTGTGGAAGCTGACTCCTGTGACCACAGTGTGCAGTTTGTATGAATTTTACTTAATCATATAAAAAATAAATTTCTAATTTTGTATAAACTCCTCTAACATTTTACAAATTAAAATATTAAAAAATTTTTAAAGAGCACAATTCAGTTATACCTTACAATAAGGAATGCTACTTGACAAAAAAAAAGGTAAAGAATAAATCAGATTACTATAAAAGCATGAATCAAGCTAATATTTGTTTACATGAATCCATAAGTTTCAAGAAAAATCTCCAAGTATGGTGCTAGGTGCCCTATTTTAAAATTTATTTTTAATGTTATTTTGTTGCTCAACTTTGCTTGCGTGTTAGGTTGTAATCTTTCATTTTACTTTGGACCACAGTTTTTCCCTTATCCTTTTGTTTGTGGCTATACTAACAGAAAGGCTACCATTGGAAAAAAAAAGTAAATGAAAAAATTGAGTAAGTTGCTAATGCTAAATACTTAAAAACACACAATCTCATTTTCTTTTTGGAGGAGGAAAAAGATAATTAAATGCTTATGGCATGAATTAGAAAATGGAAAGAAAACTAAAAGGTCCATCAGGCATACATACAGAGTCCAAAAGAAGATTTATCACTGTTATCTTAGCCAAGGAAGAAGAGTCAAGACTCTTGGCCAACTTGAACATTGTTACAACTGATTTACTTGTTTTTAAGCTGCACTGCACTTATCTATTTTGAAATGTATATATAAATAAATAAAATAGAACCACATTCAGTCCATTGGCACCATACTCTGCATAGAAAATAAAAAGGTTAGTGCCTGTCAAGGTCACAAAGAAAATTAAAGATTTTAATAGTCTATTAGATAATTGCTATGAGAGAACTGAGCAACTGATTTAATATTCTTCACTGCCCACAGAAGGATGATGAGGCTATTAAAGAGAAAGGGCTTCATTTGTAATTTCTCTGCAATAGGCATTCATGTTTAAAAGAAAAATGTCCTAACTTACCAGTGACAATATAAATTATTATTATTGTTATTATTATTATTATTATTATTTGAGAGTGGAGGGAATAATATAAAGGACATAATATTTTTTCACTTTTTTTTTTTTTTTGGGGTGGTGCTAGGGATTGAACTCATGGTCTCACACATGCTAGTGTTCTATTATAAGGCTATACCTCCGGCTCCAAAAGGATACAAATTTTGTTCTCATTTTTCTTGAGTTTATTCATGTCATAAGATGCTACATTAGATTCCTCCTATTTGAAATTCTGCTTTTTGTGATTGGATAATTTCAGAAACAAATGGTTCTAAGTGTTAAATTGTACACTGATTTGAGTAGCATGATGAAATCTCATGCTACCCTGCTCTGCCCTGCCCAGGGTGTGTTCAGTATCTATCTTGGTTAGCAGATTCACTGTTTCAGTGTCAGTGCTTGTGTTCAAGTAACCTTTATTTTACTTAATAATGGCCTCAAAGCACAAGAGTAGGTATGCTGGCAGTTTGATTATAATATAATGTTACAATTATTCTATTATTTTTACATACTTGTTGTTAATCTCCTACTGTGCCCAATTTAAACTTTATTCATAGGTATGAATCTATAGAAAAAGCACAGTGGATGTAGAGTTTGGTACAATCCATGGTTTCAGGCATCCACAAGGGAGTCTTGGAATATATTGTTCATGGACAAGGTGGGGAGACTACTGCACATAACTGTTTTAAAGTATATCAATGCCAGGCAGTAGGTTTTGGGCATTCCCTTTTTTTGAAGCATATGATGCTGGCAATTAAGGTACTAAAGTTAGTTAAAGTAATTTTTAGCTTCAATTATAATGGGAGAATTTTGAAAAGAAACTTTATAAAAATAAGGTTAAGCTTTCATTTTTACCTTTTCATATAATAATTCATGATTAATTCAATCATTAGCCAAGCAGACTACCTTAAATTTTCAATCTTAAAACTTTTTGTATTTTTATTTTTTAGTTGTTAATGTACATTTTATTTATTTATTTATATGTGGTGCTGAGAATTGAGCCCAGTGCCTCACAACCCCAGCCCCTCAATCTTAAATTTTGAAGGCTCTGAGGAACTAGATAAAAAACTCTAAGCAGAGGTAAAAAATAATGAGAAAAAACACCATGGATAAATCTGGACTTATAACTGTTTTATAAATGGTCAAGTAGCATCAACTGAATAAAAATCTTCACTTGAAATTTTAGAAAGGAGAGAAGAAAATGTAAGTTTCAGTAGAGAACAATTTGTGTGTAAACTAATTAAGGAAAATTCTAAGTCTTTTTATTCCAAAGAATCACTGTTTTTGAATTTAGTAATAACATTCATGATATCTAATGAAATTGAAAATGTTTTTAATAAAAGGTGATTTACTCCTCCTACTGCATATATAGTGGTCAGAGTCAGTTTCACAGTACACAACCAAAAGAAACATGAAGTTTAAAATGTTTTGATTTTTGATATCTTTGCAGTTAGCCAAAATGAGATATCAATAAGATATTGTAATATGATAGAAAGAGTGCTTGTTAGTTAAGAAATGTATTAAATGTATTACATTTAATATCGTCCAGGTGAAGAATTTATTAAAAGTGAAAACAAAAATAGCATAAGCAAACAAGACAAAAATGTGTGAGGAAAACACAAAACTGAAGAGACAAACTACCTCCAGGTTTTCTATATTTTCAATAAAAATACTATGTTTAATTATTTGTTGTCATTGATGCTGTATTGCAAGAGTGCAATAAATATAAGAACTGAAAACATCACAAATTTATGATACATATATTAAGTATCTAAATATATAATTTCCATGTATATTTCAAAATAGCCAAATCCATTAAAAAGTGTTAGGAGAAACTGAAATATTATTAATTCTGCAGTGAAAATAAAGTCCACAAATTACCATGTAAGGAAAGGAAAAGGAAGAAAAGGAATGGTATTACAGAAAGAAATGCAGTTCTGTATCAATGGCAAGCGTATTTTTACCCCACTCAGTATCATGCATATTTTTGGTGCTGTGTTAGAACACAGTGATTGTGTATCAAGTTGGTTACAGTCAACAAACAAGACTAAGATATAAATATATCGTTAATTTAGTATGAAAGAAAAGCTACAACATGCAATCTTTTTCAATTAAGTGTAGTGTACTAAATTATTTTTAAAGACATATATAAAACAAGCACAAAAAGCACTGTATTTATTTCACATTCTAAGCAGTTACTTGGGATTTTTTCCTCCTATAAAATTTTCCATTTTAAATACTGAAAATTGTGTTTTCTGAAAGGTACAAGTTACTTTTAAAGGAATTTATTACTTTCAAAAAACCTGAATATATTATTGAATTTACTCAGATTTAATTTTGTGGACCAAACACAATATTTCTTATATTTTAAAATATTATGCTTGAGTGCTTAGTGAATTGGTAACAGAGTTGTATGGAGGGTAAATTTATTTTGCTGTGTTAACTTTTCAAATATTATCAAATATTTATTTTAGAGTAAAAACAACAACAACAAAAAGACCCCTCCAACACATAAAACCAATTGCTATGAAAAGTATTTCAACACAACTTGTTCAGCTCTTTATTCAGGCTTACTTTTAGAAGATTTCTTGCAGTGAGTTCAGGATAATCAGGAATTACAGTCAACGTAGTATAAGTGAAATTGGTACTTTCTCATCCACTGGCATCCAAAATTTTTATACTCAAGCACAGTATAAAAATGAAAAATACATATCTATATGTAAATATATATATCTAAAGATATGTAAATATGTTTTTATATATCTTAAATATGTAAATATATTTACATATCTTTATATATGTAAAAATTGATGCATTTCTTTTCTATCTACAAAACTTCTTTGACTCACTTTCATTATTCCCTCCAAATAAATATTCATGTTGATTCCAACATTTAAAACATGAATTCTATTGAGAAATTATTTCTACAATGACGGCGGTTCAGAGAACAAGGAGATTTTCATGAATTCACTTGCAAGAACTTGTAAACTTCTTAACAGTTGATATTTTGAAGGCACCTATAGTATAGAGGAGTCAATATTAAACTAGCTTTCACTATTAGTAGTGATAATATAATCCATTTCATTTATAAAAATAACCCTGATCAAAAGTATGTTGCTAAGAATATATCAAATGGTAGTTTTAATTATTTGGAAATGTCTGTGAAATGGGTACTTTAATAAATGCTCACTATTACTGTAAAGCACCTGGAAAGAGCTGCTTATAGTTAATTCTATGGCAAAATCTTTCTTAACAATCTAGCTCAAATGATAATTATGAAAAAGTATACTGTCCTCATTTATTTTCAAAAATAAGAGATTTCATATACTCACCCCTTTATCTCCTCTTGTTTTAGAATTGAATTTTACTGTTTTTAAACGGGCTCTTTCTTTCTTCTCAACTCTGTCAAAGTACAGAAGATTATTTATTTAGGTGGTAGGGATTGAATTTAGGGCCTTAAGCAGGCTCTATCATTGAGGTACATCCTGGCTCCCAGGGTTTTTTTTTTTTTTTTTTTTGAGACACAGGGTCTTCTCCATGTTGCCCGGGTTGGCTTGGAACTTACCATCCTCCTGCCTCCACCTTCCAAAGTAGCTGGCATTATAGGTATGCCCCATCACATTTAACTAGAATGTTATTTTTTTTTTAAGTAAACCAAATGTATCTAGGAATCTTACTAGAAATCACAGATCTGATAGCTCTATAATGAATATTTTTATATGCTAAAATCTCTAGGAGTCATATAGGTTTACATACCAAAATTAATTAGAATTGCAGAAAAATGAAATATTGAGCTCATTTAATAAAATACAACACACTTATGGAATACCAAAATAAAGTGTATATGTGTAAACTTACACATGCACTAAATTTCATAATTATATTTAAAATATTATGAGGCAACATTACTGAATTTAGCAATTTTTCAGGTTTTCTTTCTCCTTCTTTCCTTGCTTCCTTTTCTTTCTTTTATGATACAGGGATGCTTTACCACTGAGCTACATCCTTGGCCATTTTTATTTTGGAATAGGGTCTTTTCGCTGCCCAGGTTGGCTTTGAACTTGTGATCCTTCTGCCTCAGCCTCCCATGTCATTGGGATTACAGGATGTACCATGTGCCCAGCTGGTTTAGTCTTTTAAAGAAATATGTTATGTGCATGTATGATTATATCACAGTGAATTCCACTATTAAGTATAATTGTAATGTACCAATAAAAGATGAAAAAACTATTAGCGTAGGACACCAATGCTACAAATTAAGACTGAGAAAGCAAATGTGGTAAAACTTAACATTTGGTGTGTGGATGTTCACTGTACTATTCTTGCAATTTTTTGTACTTACTTTTCTGAAACTTAGAAAAATAAGCGAGAAACATAAAAATTAAGCTTAATTTCAGTGATGTATATGTGCATATATATATATATATAAAGTAGCTAGTTAGAGTGTAAAACATAAGTTTTACAGTATTTTTTGAGGGATATAGAAGAACTGGTAACTCTCCTTATTCCTGTAAGGTGAAATAGGTTTAGAGGGAACCTAAACAGCTTATAGAACTTTGAACCTTGTTAAAGTGTTAGCTCTTCAAAAATATGCAAGCAAATTATAAGTGTAAACCAAAATTTATTGTAGATTCTAACATCAATATAATCTTGCAAAGTTTGATTTAAAGTATGTTTTTATAAATCCTTAGATTTTTAACACGCAATTATGCAAGCATACTGCAGAAAAACCTACCCAAATAGCATATGAATAAATATATCTAGCTATATAGTTTTACCACAGGTAGAGCAGAGCCTTGGCATTCATAGACTTATAACTTATGTTCTTTACTATTCCAGAGCAATCTTGAGGGGCCATGACATGCATAATTTATAATATCTAAGTATTTGCTGAAGGCACAACAAAATTACCATTTAGTTGGTAAGCCATATTCAAAATGGCTTTGTTTCTTAACTATTGCTTATTCAGTAAATAGTTGAGTGACTTAAAAGGTGTTTATTTCTTTACTGAATTTAGCAATTTTCCAGGTTTTCTTTCTCTGAAAGAAAGATTTCTTTCCCTGAAAGAAAGTCAAGAATTGAAGTAATTATAATTCTTAGAAGTAAAGAAGTCTAAGTAGGAGACAGTTCAATTTAAGGAAAAACAAGTTTAGAATATATTCATGAATGAAATAGCCTAGTTAGTTGTAGTTTCATACTGTATTTTATGGGAGAAAAATTATATTCTGTAATGCTACTCATGAATTTGGGGACTGGTAGGGTCTCAAGATATATCTCTTACAGTAATTCTTAATTCTCTTTTCATCAAACATTGGCTGCAGGTACATGGAGAGCCTTTGTGAGATATGAGGTTCCAAGGGATAAGAAAATTTTTAGGAACTCTGACCTTGACATTTAAGATGTGAGGTTTCTACTGACTCAAGAATGTAGGGAGGAGGCATTTTTGAATTTTAAGCAGAATATATTCTATTTTGGGAAAAAGTTACATTAAGGGGCTGCATTGCTAAAAGAGAATTTGCCATCAAACATAAGATTGCACATAGATGGATATTGCTAAGTATGTGGATCTACCCAATAAGTTATAAACCAACCCTAAAACCACAATTAAAACATCTTTAATAATTAAATTAAAGATCAATTACTTTAAATTAAATACTTTAATAATACTATTCTTGGGCTAGGGATGAGTGTAGCTCAGTGATAGAGCACTTGCCTAGTATGCATGATGCCCAAAGTTTTATCCCCAGCACCACAAGAACAGATTAATACTACTTTTTTGTATAAAATATAGAAAGAGGTTTATAGATGGTTTATAAATAATTTGTATATTTACCAATTACAGTGATTCCAACAAAATATAAATCCAACTCAATAAGAAAAAGCATGTTCTTTAAAAAAATATTTTGTTTTTGTTTTAGTTTGAAACAATACCTTTATTTATTTTTATTGGTGCTGAGGACAGAACCCAGCACCCGGCATGTGCTAGGCGAGTGCTCCACTGCTGAGTCACAACCCCTGCCCCGCAAAAGTATGTTTATTACATCATAAGCTTTATCTCAAATCAATTAACTAACTATAACAGACATTATTATTTTTGCTGGCTATCTTAAAACTATCTTGGAGGAATTATAAGCTGCCATTTTAATACTTTGCTTATAAAAGTACAGTCAACATTTCAGAGACCTTATAAGGTACTCTAAACTGGGATCATACTTTTTTTTTTTTTTAATTTGTTCTAAATAGTTATACGTGACAGCAGAATGCATTTCAATTTATTGTACACAAATGGATCACAACCTCTCATTTCTCTGGCTGTACATGACGCAGAGTCACACCATTCATACAATCATACATATATATATATAGAGAGAGTAATAATGTTCATGGCATTCCACCATCCTTCTCACCCCCACACCCCCTCCCCTCCCCTCACTCCCTCCTGCCCAATCCAAAGTTTGTCCATTCTTCTCTAGGCCCGCCTCCCCAATTATGGATCATACTAAAGACATTTGTATATAATCACTTTTGCCACTAGATGGTAAACATGCATTAATGAATCACAAAAATGAATGGTTAAACATAAAGAGCAAAGACAGTACCAACAGGTCTAAGTTAATCAAGAAAAAGGAGAAGTGAAGTATCCCACTAAATATTTCTATTAAATCTAAAGGAGGCAATGTACACAATCAAAAGCTTAAAAAATGTAAGTCCTATTACCACTTAACATAGGAAAACTACAGACACTTTTAATTCTGTCTCCTTTTACTGGTATAGACACATGGCATAGTGACACAAGAGTTATTTATTTTTTTAGCAACCAGGAGGAACTTTAAAGAGATCTGTGTGGGGGCATCATATCTTCTAATTATGCCATTGGTTACAATTCAATGTGAATAAAATTAAATAGTTGTGAAGCACAATACTGGAAAACAAAGTATAAAATCAACACTTCAATAAAATAAATTTATTCAGTTGTCTTGGTGTTTTTAAAATCTAATTATGCATATTTAAGGCACACAATTTGATTTGACAGGCAAACATTGTAAAATAATCATTATAGTTAAGCTAATTAAAAAATCTATTACTTAGTTATCTTTTTTGGATTGTTGATGATGGTAAAATGCACTTGGGATCTACCTACTGAGCAAAATTCAAGAATACAGTACAGTATTGTTACCTGTGGCTTGCCATCATATACATAAGATTTCTGGTATTTGCTCTTTGTGTCTCTTGACCAACATCTTCCCATTCCTTGTTCCCCTAACCCCTAGTGACCACCACTCTAATGTCTGAGTTTGCTATTTAAGATTTCATATACAAATGAGATTATCCAATATTTGTCTTCACGTGTCTAGTTAATTTCACTTAGCATAATGTCTTCCAGGTCCATTCATATTATACAGTAAAAGAAATGTAAAGAAACAGCAATTTTTTATGCTATTTATGCCCTACTTTCAAGTGGTAAAACAAATAAACAAACAAACAAACAAATTTACCTGCGTTTACTGGGAATCACTCCAACTTCATCACTTTCACCATCTGGTGTAACCTGTCTGGCTTGCCACCACTCATCATCAGAAGCATTAATAACATGGAGGATATCTCCAAATTTGAAGTTCAGTCCCTGACTGGGAAGGCCACTGTCTTTAGTCTTGTCGTAATCAAAAAGGGCTCTAGATTCAGAAGAAGAAAAGCCCATAATTATTTATTATTGTGGTATTAATCAATTTTAAGTAAATATAGGATTCTCAAAGTATATATAACTTGGATAATTAAACTAGTATTATACTATGGTAGGCAAGATAATGCCAAGATCAATATTGTACTATATGCACAAGAAAATGAGACAAAACAAGTATCAAATCAACTTGTTATGGAAATAGTTTAGATATATTACCTATTTCTTTCAATACTGTATGAGAAATAGTTTTTTTTTTTTTTAAATGTGACTTTCAGAAAATTAAAACCAATATACGTGGCTCATATTATGTTTCTTTTGGACAGTGCTGGTATAGATGAATTAGCAGGTGCTTTGGAATCAGACTTGAGGGCTTGAGTGGTATGTCCTCTACTTATTGGAGTTATATTGTAGTTTCTGTGTTTGCTTTTACTTTGGGCAGTTTATTTGATTCTCCTGAGGCTTTTCTTATCTATTAAACAGGGCTAATAATATTTTGTAGGGTTGTTCTGAGGATTAGATCAAATTTGGTAAAATGTGTACAAGAAATTTAAAAAATGCTTTTGAGTGTGTTGACACATCTATTTGGGAGGCTGAGGCAGGGGAATTGCTTGAGCCCAGGAGTTTGGGGCCAGTCTGGAAAATGTAGTGAGACTCCATTTCATAACCAAACCAAACCAAAAGAAACCAATACCCAAACCAAAAAATGCTGTAAGTAAAATCCAATGACAACCCATACTGAATTCCAAAATAGAGACAAATCTAGAGAGTTGTTCTAAAATAATAAATAGAAAGTAAACATTAAGAGATACTCTTCTGTTTACTTTAACTAGACACCTGAAAACAAATTCCCTGATAAATTTGATCCAATAGTTGTGAACTGAAAGACTAAATCAAAATCGTGATTATTCCATTAATCATTCCTTCTTCCATTTGTTCACAAAACAAGAATGAAAAATACAAATGAATATATCAGTTGCCAAATATTTTGGAAAAAATGCTTTATTACTTTGGCAATTGCAAAATATTAAGAATATTGAAAATTTTGATAAAAATATTATGAGCTGTCACTTGATTAATTTGTGTACAATATATAAACAAATTTAATTTTTAAATTCAAATAAATTCTCTTTAGAGTACAAGAAAGGGCTGAGGTTGTAGCTTAGTGGTAGCGTACATGTCCTAGGTTCAATCCTGAGTACTGCTAAAACTGACAAAAAAATGAACAAATAAAGAGAATAAGAAAGAATTCCAATAATTACATTTTAAATACTATTTATTTATTCTTTTATTCCAATTTGATAATCACAAATGAGGATACAAATCCCTACTCTTTTTTCATTCTACCCAACTTTTTTTTAATTCTTCTGTGATGCTAGACAATGAAACCAGGGCTTTGCATATGCAAGGCAAACATTCTAACACTGAGCCATATCCACAGCCTTCCATGCTACTCAATTTTTAGAAACTTTTCTCCTGAAGTAAAATCTGATGAGAGATGGAGTTACATGATGGAGTTAATGAATGAACTGGCAATTCATGTTTTTCAAATGTGATCTTTTCTTTCAAGGCTAATGGTCTCAGAGAAGTATGTGGAAATTAAGTGGGATGGCTTACTTAACATGTAAGAAAATATTTAGAAGATGAGGATACAAATCAACATATTATAAAATAAAAAATAAAGTACCTCAACAGAACAAAGTCAAAAGACATTCAGAAAAGGGAAAATATTATCTCAACATTTTAGTAAAAAATTCAACTTTTGAATCACAAAATAGAAGTATATTACTGATGAATAAATGGTCAAAAGAAATCATCCGCAATCTCTATTCTGTTAGCACTATCTTTTGTCATATTTGATTCATTAAAATAATAAATGCATGGAATACATGAGTTATTAATTTTAAGAGTATAATGAACACTTTGACCATTATCAATAATTTACTTACCTATATATTCTCTCTCTGATCCTTCTTCCCTTGGATCAAGAGTTAATCATCATTATAAAGTTTTATATCATTATTATAAAGTTTTGAAACCACTGTTTTGAATACAGTGTTTATTAATTGTCTTGATCCTTTTTGCTATTGTTGTTGTTGCTTTAGTTTTATCACATGTTGTCCCATTGTCTCAGATGTGGGACATATACATATATGAAAAAATATAAAGGCTATATGAGCTCTATATTATGATTTCCAATATATTTTAATGAACCTGTTCTAACTTTGTTGAAATATTTACAGAACTGAAAACTTTGGACTTATTGGGTTGAAACATTATAATGGTTTAGTTTGTTTCAGAGATTTATAAAAAGGCATCAACTATGATCTTTCATAGCCTTGTTTTTATTTTTTGAAAGTAAAGAACCATGAACCTCTGGTTAACTGGCAGACTGCCTACATTTGTTTATTTCCTTTCCATCTTGAAACTCATTATAATGACAATGAAAAATAAAAATACAAAAGAGGACAATAGGAGAAAAGAGATTTTAATAATATTTTTGGATGATACCTATACTTAGCAGACTAAGAGAAGCTATAACTAGGGTACCTGAAGAAAGGGATACTGAAACAAGATTTATTCCATAAGAACTTTACACGTGCTCAAAAATTAGAGGTGTACAGTATCCAGGTAAGCAGGGATAAGTTATACTACTGAAAACAGAAGGTGGAAACTTTATATAGCCATTAGATCTTCCAGGCCCCTTTTCCCATTTCTAGTCCTATAGAAGACCAGAGGTTTAATCTTAGAGAAACTTGAGTCTGAGAAGCTAGGTGCTGTGGAACTTGGAGGGGTGTAGGAAGAAGTTAGATTGAAAACAAGTGAATGAACGGGAAATCCATATACTGAAAAAGAAAATTCTAGCAATCTGGTTTATATTGCTGGCAGGAGATTAAGTATTCTTTAGCGTTACTGTATGACACAAAAGACAAGAATGACATGAGGCAGAAGAGGAGAGTGAAAGAGCCAATTTATTCCTCTTCCATTATCTTCTAGTTAAACCCTCTAGTTTCATTCTTTGTTAAGAATGGAAAACAAGGATCACTGAATAGTTAAAGAACACCTCACATATAAAAAACTAAAGAAAATAAACTAACTATAAAATAAAAACACAGAGAATACTTGAAATATAAAACCTCAGAAAAACATTAGTTATCACGTTTATGAAATAAAAAAATGACAAAAAATCAGATAACAAGAAGGAACTCTTGGAAAATAGAACAGGATATTACCCCTCCCCACTAAATTCTAATTGAGAAAGCAGAATAGAGTCACTTTCAGACATGCTAAGACTCAAAAAAAAAAAAAAAAAAAAATGAATAAATACCTCCCACCCAATCTTTTCTCAGGAATTTACTAGAGAATCACTTTAGGAAAACAAAAGAAAACTAAGAAGAAAATGTGACACGCAAGCAACATATCCTGATACAGTAAAGAGGCAAAGGGAACAGGGTAATGGCAAAGGGAAGTCCTTTTTGAGAATGTACAGCCAGTCTACAGAGTAACTACTGGAGCACAAAAATGGGAAGAAACTCCATCTGATTTAAGACCATTTATGTGTCCACATGTTGTGAAAAACTGTAGAGGCTTATTTAGACACATGGCTCTCAATACTATTAATTTTATTGACAGTGATAGGGATTATGTGTGGGTCACATAATAAGAGGCAGAATGAATGGTGTGGTAGGGGAACACAGTGGCAGTAAGTCCATAATGTTTAAAGTAGAAAACAGTAATATATACATGTTATTTAGAAATTAAGAGGTAAAGGCAAGGGAGTTTGCTTTGAAAATGGAAGATAACTGTTTAAAGAGGATGAAACTAGAGGCTGGTAGGAGATGACTATTACTTTTCATTATAAGGCTTTTTGATAACATACGAACTTTAAAATTAGAGTGTTATATCTTTAAAAAATTAATAAAAATGGCCAGGTGTGGTGGCGCACACCTATAATTCCAGCAGCTCAGGAGGCTAGGCAGGAGGATCACAAATTAAAAGTCAGCTTCAGCAACTTAGTGAGACCCTGTCTCAAACTAAAAAGTTAAAAATGTCTGGGGGTATGGCATGGTGGTTAAGTGCCCCTGGGTTCAATCCTTGGTATAAAAATAAATAAATAAATAAAAGTACTCCAAACAAGTGTACAAAATGTTTTTCTTTTTGTTTAAGTATTTCATAAATCACCAGGAGTGCTTTACCACTGAACTAACTCCCCCTTCCCCAAAAACAAAACAAAACAAAACACAGCCCTTTAAATTTTGGGACAGGTTCTAAGTTACAGAGGCTGGTCTCAAACTTGTGATTCTCCTGTCCCATTTCCCCAATAGCTGGGATAACAAGCTTGTACTACTGCCCCCAGCACTTATTATTTTTATTTGCTCTCTTTACTTTTAAAGAAACTGCCAAGGTAATTTATAAGTTACTCAAATGGAATATATCCTATTATAAATGATACAAGTAAATCTAAGTGTGGTATAATATGTCAGGTTTGCATTCCTAAAACACCAATCTAAAAATACTTCCAAGTTCACATTTATCTTGTCTTTATCATGATTATTCAAAGGGTTACATAACTTTCACTAATGAAATTATAATATTCTAACTCTTCATAGATACACTGTCAGAAAATCAATCATTAAAAAACATTCCACTAACTTGTAATATATTTTTTTATAATAAAACTTAAGTCAGTGGAAAATACCGAAAGAATTTGCATGCATAGATAATTAAAGATTGCTATAATTAGAAGTAAAACATTTACCTGACATAGAGGGATCGCTTCTGGCTAGTTCGTAGAGAACCTGACCCTGAACTAATACTACTATTCATCATCTGCTCCCGTAAGTCATGTATTTTAGCTTCAAAACGACTGTACTCTGAAGGAAGGAAAAGAGAAATAATTTTATTTTATAGTCTCAAAAAAATAAGTTACCTAAAGATAAACTGCTAAATGTTTAAGCTGTTTCAAAATAGATTAAATGTGGTTAGAATTTAAAACAGTAAAATGCATAAGATTTTGTTCAACATGAAAACTTAAAAATTATGAGCTTCTTAATGTGTCAGAAATTAAATTGCCTTAGAATTTTTCTACATTCATATAATATTTAATCAGTTAATGCAATTCCATGAATCAAACAGCACTATCAATCTTACCTTACTGTCTAAATTAAGTGCATATGTTAAAAACCAGAATTTATTCTAATTTGTCTTAAAAAAGCTATATTAATGAACTAGATGCTTTGATTACTAACCTTTAACAGTTAACCTTATATTCTTATGCAGAACTTATGCAGATCAATAATAAAAATGTGCTTTAACAAACTGATAAATTTTAACTAATAATTCGTAAGTTATCAAATGTCAAAATAAGATGCAAAAAAATCTGAAATAACATTCCTAAATATTTTTATTTAACACATTTTTATATAAAAGAATAATTTTGAAAATGGACTACTTTAAACTATATTATACATTAAGAACTACTCAATCTTTAACAAAAACTTGTAGCACTTTAAAAAAAATTATTGCAATTACAAAGTTGTACACATTTATGTCTTTTCTTTTAAATCAATGTTATATCAAACTTGATTTTCTTATAAACCTAGTCTTAGAACAAACAATTTGCTTGTGAGTTGTATAGCTTAAGAAGACAGAGTAAGAATAAATACTGCTGGGTCACTCTTCCTTTCATCATTGTCATATCATGTTTTTTAATGGATATTATGATTAACTGAGGCAACCAATTATTAAAAAACTCACATTACTATGTAACTATCATGACAAATCTTCTTTATTATATGTTGACACAGCTAAGATTTACAGATAGGTATATAGGCCATGGGAGATATGCTTTGAGTTCCGCCCCCTCTCTCCTCTGCAGAGGCTCACAATCATTGAGCTACATCCCCTGCCATTTTTATTTTTAATTTTGAGACAAAGTCATACAAAGTTGCCCAGGCTGGCCCTGGACTTGTGATCAGCCTTCTGAGTAGCTGAAATTATAGGCAGAAACACCATGCCTGGCTGAATTACTGTTTTAGTCACTTGGAATAATTCTTCCTTGGGTGTTAAGGCTGCCAAATGGTTACACATTAGGTTCATTTGTTTCTTTTTACTTTAAACTTCAATTTTTAGGGGCTGCTTTTTAAATTTTTTGTTTTTGTAAGTAAGTGAAATAAGTCAAAAGTCAAATCTTACAGCAAGAAGAATATTAAAAAGGATGTCCAGGGCTGGGGTTGTGGCTCAGTGGTAGAATGTTTGCCTAGATTGTGTGAAGCCCTGGGTTTGATTCTCAGCACCACATATATATAAAATAAAGGTCTACTGACAATTAAAAAAATATTTTAAAAAAATGAAGTTCAGCCTCTATCCTTTACTCATCCTATTCTGTCCTGTTCCTGATAAGTAAATATGTAAAGAAAAGCTTATTCCTCCATTTTTAACAATATAAGCATATACACACATCCCTGTAAAACATTCATCTTTATTTTATTATATATGTATATAATATATAATTATGTGTATGAATACATGAAAACTTCCTTGCTTCTTTACTAGCGGTTGAACCTAGGACTTTGCAAAAGGTAGGCAGAAGTCCTACCACTAAGTTCACTCCCAGCCTCATCATCTTCTTTTTAAATGGTAAACTTATAGATTTCTCCTTTGTTTCTTCCCCACGAAATAGTAAGAATAGCCATATAGTCAGATGTTTCTCACTTTTTAAAAACCACTACATAATCTTTTTGTTTGCTTCATTAGTAAACCTGAAAATTGTTTTAATACTTGAGTTAACTTTTGGTGTTTATCCCAGTTTTATTCTTATGATTTAGGTTACGCGTGTGTGTGTGTGTGTGTGTGTGTGTGTGTGTGTGTGTAGAACCTTTACAAAATAACTGTGGCAGATTATATTTTCCAAAAGTGCTTCCACATGCTCTTATACAATGTAACTTTCATTTCCCCAACAAAAGGTGGAGTCTAATTCCCCTCTGTTTGAATTTGGGCTTTTTTCTGACTTGCTTATAACCAAGAAGTCCTGATGATCTTGTGTAATTTTCAAGGTTTGATTAAAACAGGCCAGGATGCTGAGGGAAGCCAGACACTATGTAACAGGCCCTACTACTCTATAATAACCATACTGCAGATCAGATGATGGTTCTCTGAGTCCAAACTTCTAGCCAGGTATAACTAAGGCACAAGATAATGGGAGTGAGGTCACCCTGGATCCTCCAAAGCAGCTAAAGCAGCTCATCCACTCTTTGAATTTTATATTCCATGAAATGAGCTCAGCTGATTATGCAAGGAATAGAAAAACCTTCCAGTCCTGCCTAAACTATATATTTTTTTGTACCACAGATTGAACCCAGGGGTGCTTAACAACTGAGCCACATCCCTGGCCCTTTTTATATTTTATTTAGAGACAGGGTCTTTCTGAGTTGCTCTGGACCTTACTAAGTTGCTGAGGCTGCCTTTGAATTTGCAATCCTCCTGCCTCAGGTTCCCAAGACACTAAGATTACAGGTGTGAGCCACTGCACTCGGCCTAAATTCTAAATATACAGAATTCTTAGGATGGTTGTTTTGATCCATTAAGTTTCAAGGGAAGTTTGTCATGAAATAGTAGTAATAGGAATACAGTCTCACTGTATGGTTGGTTGATTTGTTAGAAAGAAGCAGGAGAGATAAGACAATGAGAAAGAATGAAAAAAATAGTAGTAGATTTGTCCTTTTTCTTTTTGTGGTGCTGATATCAAGCTATCAAACCCAGGGCCGTCATCATGCTGGGAAAGGGCTCAACCACTAAGCTAACTATACCTTTACTTGTTTGTCTTTGGTCACCTACTATAAGCCAGATCTGATATGAAATATTATTCTCTTATATCTAGTTAAAAACATTAAAACTACCAGAAAGCTTATTCCATTTTCATATCATCTTCAAACTCTCCCATTTTTCTGATAACTGTATTTTATTCAAATTGTCAGCAATTAAAGCCTTTTCATGTTCCATACTCTCTTCCTTATATCCATCTTAATGCCAACACCATTCCTCACAACAGTATCTCTTCTCATCGTTTTGAATGTTGACGGTTGTTTCTTTCCTCAGCAAGTGTTTATACAAACAATATCATCCCAATTTTTTGTTGATGTGTTTGAATACAGCCTTTATAGGTGAAAGTACGTTTGACTGTGTTTGACTCTTCATGTTTCTTCATTATGTCCTATAATTGCCTTCTGATGAAATACTGCTGACAATACTTTTCTTCCTTTTAAAAGGGCTTTATTGGCGGTGTGGGGGTGGGGAGAATGTAACAGTAGTAGAGCATTTGCCTAGCTTGTGCAAGGCCCCAGGTTCAAATTCTTTGGTACTACCAAAGGGGCTTAAGGGAGTTTTTCCTAAGGAGTAAAGACAGAATTCCACAGTTTTTTTTTCTTTAAATATTTTTGTAGTATTTCTCAATACTGGTTATCATCTTGAATACATGAAATGTGCTTCTGATAGGTATTGAAATTTTTAATTAAAAAAGTTCTGTTTATAGGTTGTGTTGTCCTGTACTATTATTTTTTTATTGTACTTCTATTATGTACATACTGAATAATCTGCCAAATTTCATATCTGCAATTTCCAACTTTTTAAATTAATATATTTTTTAGAGATTGAAGCAATCACAAACTTCATTTTCCTGAACCATTTGAGAGTAACTTGTTTCTCTGATGTTTCATCATCCTGAATACTTCTACAAAAACATCACAATTGGGAAAGTAACATTAACAACCCAATAAAGTTTCACCAATAATGTCCTTTATATTAGAAGGCTCTAGTTCAAATTCATGTATTGCTTTTAGTTGCTGTATCTTTTAAGTCTTTCAGTTGGAATAGTGTCAAGTTTTCCCTGACTTTGTGATCTTGATATTGATGAGGATTACAGGTCAATTATTTTAACAGGATCTCTCTCAATTGGGGTTTTTCTGATGTTTCTAAATGATTACATTGTGGTTATACAATTTTGGCAGAAATATAACAGAAGAGATGTTATATTCTTCCCCAATGCACCCTATCAGGTGGTAAATAATTCTGATTTGTCCCATTACTAACTTTGATCACTTATATTGTATGTGATTACTTGATGAAGGTTATGTTTGCCAACTTTTTCTACTAGAAAATAATTTTTCTTTTTGTAAATACATTCCGGAAACATATACATTTCTTTGGTCTCATCAAACTTTCAATTAATTAATTCACATTGATAAGAACTCATGATTCCTAATTTATTTAAGTCCAATTTGATGCTGAAATTGTTCCTGATTTGGACAGTGGAAGTTCTGAGGTTTTATTTTTTGTCTTTGTTTTTAGAATATCTTCATTTTTTATTTTTTTGTGGTGCTGAGAATCGAACCCAGTGCCTCACCCATGCTAGGCAAGCACTCTACCACTTGAGCCACAACCCCAGCCCCAATTTTGAGTCCTTTTGATGGCTCATTATTTGAGTACTTCCTTGCTTTTTGGCATAAGATATTACAAAATAAACTATGCCTGAGCCCTGAAACCAGCCATTTGTCCAAAAAGTCTTGGTAATTTTAGTGGGGAATAATATTTAGAAGGCAAGGTCTGGATGTTAGGTATCTTCATTGCTATTGGGTTGGCACTGAACCCAGGCCCCTGTCAGTGGGCAGAACTCTGGAGAAACATATATGCATACACACACACATAGGGAGCTATAGCTGGTTAATTGTGCTATGGGACCCAGATTGCTCCAGCCCCTTCATATCTATTTGCAGATGCACTGTATTCAAAATGTAGACTGTGCAAAAATCCTCACTGATGTTCTCAAATTATTCTACTGCATCTCTAGTAAGTACTGGTTGATTTGGGGGCTTCTCCTGTTGTTTCTCCTATACAGAAGCTCATATCATAGGTGGTTCTAGCTAATAGCTTGTACATATCTGCTTGTATATTGGGATCCATGAGGATACTTTTCTCATCTACCTTTGTTGTAAATTTGTTAATAAACTTTGGTTTTGTTGCCTCATTTTGTTTGGGAGTGTGGGGTAGGGCAGAGGAGTTCTGGGCAATTCAGCTTTAAATCTGTGATTTCATTTGCATTTTCTATTAGTCACATTTGCTTTATGTTTCTATTATTTTAATTAGATCCCAGAAAACAATTTGGAAGTGCTGAGTTTTCAATATTTATTACTTTTGTTTTTAATATTTAAAATATAACTTATTTGTACATTTAAATAATTTTATTTTAAATAAATCATATGTTTAACAGTAAGCTTGTAAAATTTCTGAAAATCTAACAGCTGGGTCTCATAAGCTAGTCCGCTACAGTGTCTGGGAGTAAAGTAACTTCGGTGCTTCTTAGCTCTGTGTTCCCAGTTTCAATTTGCTTTTGGTTTGTAATTCCTTACTGCCTTAAAAGCTCTTCAATATTTAATAAGGCATTTCTTATATTTCACATAAGTAGCATTATCAGTTGATCTGATCAGTGGATATCTAGGTAATTTTTAGATTTCAGAAAATGTAAAACTTTCTATAAAAAGAGTATATTACTTTTTATATTGAGACAGGAAAAAAAGTCTTTCCTAAGAAATAACTAAGTTATTATGAAGCATTTAAAATAAAGTCTCAGATTCTAAAAATTTAAGATACTGGAGAACTAATCAATTCCTGATAATTCCTGAAATTTGTAATTTATTCTGTTTATTCAGATTTTTGTATTTAATTCCTTATTTACTATTAACAATTCCTCAGAACATTTGTGTTTATGTTCAAAATACACTTCAAAACTCTCCAGAATGTTACTTTTTCTTTAAACTTCCTATTTCATTTACTTAATTAAGAGCCCTACCTTTTCCTTTTGTTTCAATCAGTCTTATCAATTTCCATTTACCTACCTGTGTATGTATTTTCATATTTTATTCTGGGAGAAGAATTTTGTCTCCCTTTTCAGTTAATTTATTTGCACCCCTCTCCTAGAAATCACATCAAAACTCATCTCAGCAAGACTACCATTGGGAAAGAACTATAATGTCATATAGGAGATTTTGCCACATAGCATTTCAGAATTTCTGGTACTAAACCAAATTTGTCATGAAACATGTTAGGGAGTTTCTGAAATGCTGAATGTAATTAAATATGTGCATGCTTATCTAGGGAGAGATGTTTAATAGCCATCCCCCCCCCCATTCTCCTTTTCAATTTCTAACTTTTATTCTCACCCCTAAATTAAAGGTAGGCATGGGGGGAATCTCTTCTAAATATGCAATCCTAATATGAAAATAAAAATTCATTTATACTTTATAATGAAAGATATTAAACACAGAACTTAAAACTTGAAAGCAGTAACTTTCAGGGAACAGATACTGATTGTTCTAAAGAAGAAAACTGGGAAATTTTTGAGTAAAAAGTTAAGTTAGAATGAAAGATAAGACTGTTAGAGTAGGTAGACAGACATGAACAAGGGGATGAGAGAAGGGAAAATAGGGGTTCATTCCACTTGGGTGATGGAGAACCTTGTCCATAAACCACCTCCTTCATAGTCAGACTACGAGCTTCTTAAAACTAATAAGAACTGAATATATCCAGCTTAAGGGACTTTCTAATTTTGAAGCATATGCTGAGCACTGAGGAATTGTCCTTTGAGTGACCCATGGCTCACTGTAATATCATTTACACTGTAGTTTTGACAGCATCCCCCCACAATGGGTTTCATATAGGTACTGATGGGAAAATTTCCAACATGGTAAAATTGGCACAGGCTCATTAATGCATGGCATTAATGCTCCATTAATGAAACCCCCCTCTTCATTAATGCTCCATTAATGAAGAGGGGGGTTTCCAGACCAAGCAACAGTATCTGCCACAAGCAAAACCCCAGGCTACCTCCTCTCTTAGGAGAGCCACTCCATGTTCTCTACAGTGTGATTTTGTTTTGCTAAATATTTCCTTTATGCTTATACTATCTGTATCTCTACAGAAGAACCCATTGCCTGGTAACATAATGATATAGGAAAGAAACTGGGAACATAGGAAAGTAAAATAAAATTAATTATGAATACGCTACTGAAAATCACTACATGAAATGACAAATGTTTGCAAAGAAGCGACACTCCTCCATTGCAACTTCCCCAAACAGTTTCTACTCCTTCTCTCTCTAGCTGGTACCAGAAATAATAATGGAAATGAAATGAGGAGACTGGGGGGCTGAAATTCCACTTCTGTAACTCCACTTTAAATTAAATTAAAGCTTTGAAACTCATTATGGCCAAACCTCTCACCTTTCCTAGACTTCACTTTAGTCACTTGAAAACTAGAGATTATAATATCAATCTCAAACATCTCCCCTTATGAGAAATGTCTCACAAAAGAAGGACATAACTAATGGGAAAGAGAAAGTTTATTTTTTTCCTCTTTATCTCTTTCCTTTAAAATATCAATGCAGTAGAACTAGTATTTCCTGAATCAAAAATTGAGATGTAAGATTTAAAAGTTGGCATAGTACTCCTGAGGAACAATGATTCAGGGTGTGGGGACTCACCCAGTACCTCATCTGACATAAAAGATTATCTAAGCTTCAGACATTTGAGATTTGATGGATGCAGAAAAATAGTGTTGCTGGAGCTTCCCTTATTTAAGTATAGTAATTTCTGGAAAATGAGGTCAGCATAAATTCCCTAAGGAGTTTGATGGTCCTGAAGTAAATGAAAAGACACTCATATCTGTACAGACAAAAATGTTATTAAAAACTTTCTCATCTTTCATTTTGTTCTCCTAAAAACCCATTTGTCTATCCTAAAGAAACCTATTTGATTTTCTTACAGAAGCTCCTCCTTGCCCTATTAAGTTAGGTATATAAGCTTTAATTATATCTACCATTGGCTATTTCTTTTGCTGGCTCTATATACTTATTAATTAACCCCTCCCCCCACTGCCCCTTTCCTGAACCTTAGTGTAAAGGAAAAGTTTTCCCTTACAAAGAGCTAGAAGAAACCTTTTTAAAATTTATTTATTTTTTTTTTTTAGTTGTAGGTGGTCACAATACCTCTTTTACTTATTTATTTTTATATAGTGCCGAGGAACAAACCCAGTGCCTTACACTGATAGGTGGAGTACTCTACTGATGAGTCACAATCCCAGCACAGAGGAAATCTTAACCATTTAACAGTTGTGTAACTAGTAAACTGCTTAGCCTCTCTGTATCTGAGTTTACTCAACTACAATGTAAAATGGGGTAACAGTGTCTTCATAGGATTAGCAGGGGAACAAAGAGCAAATAAATTTAACAAGGTTAGTATCATGCATGGCACACAATTTTTATTATTATATTCTATCATCAATTCACAGAAGATTCTTGAACTACTGACTAGGAAGTGTTAAAACTTATAATTTCTGATGGATTAAAACTATTATGGTACTTCCAATTCCCATGTTTAAGTTTTTGGAGTTAACAAAATTATAAAGAATTGGGATATAAGATCCCTTTAAATGTCTTATAGAGATTATTTTTTTCTCCTATTTAGAATCTAAGACATGAAAGTTCAAAGAATTCAGACATAAAAACCTGTAATAGTACTTTATGTAAGATTAAAAGGCAAGCCACAGATCCAGAAAGATAAAAAATTAACCCTAACAAAAGTTTACCTCATTTTTCCGTTTGTATGTATTTTTATGTATGTCAGATTATTAATGAAGCAGTGAATTCTAAGGGATTCATTTTTAATAAAGATACTAACTGTAAGACAACAATTATTGAAGTATCAGGTAACTCCTTTTTTTACTTCTTAAAATGGCCAATTCACTGAGAAAGAAACTGTGAGTCTTCACTTTATATCCTTGGCCCTCACAGAAGTTACTTTGATGATATAGAGTGTGTTTTTTAAAAAAAGTGCCATAGAACAAAAATGCGTCTGTCAAAAATATGTAACTAATATTAAAACAAAATGTGAACCTATAATGTCACTGCCTAATAAGCAGAAGTAAGGTACAAGGAAGACAGGCCAGTTTTCAAAATACCCAAAGCATATTTTTAAATTTTAATTGTTCTCCCTTTGTTCTTTTATTATTCTTGACCTAGGATATTATTTTTTCTCGAAGCTCATCTAAATCCTATCCATTGTTCAGGTGTCCATTGCTCAATAGCACCAATCCTATTCTGTCATCTTTTATCATGCTAAGCAATAAGATCTTCCTCCTTTGGAATTTCTAAGGCAGTTCTCACATTCCATGCTCTGCTGATACTTACTTTGGGGCTATTAGGCAATGGAATACATTTATTTAGGTAAAATTGAAATAAACAATAAGCAAATAGGAACATAAACAGACACAAACTCTGCTAAACATCATAAAAAGAAAAATATTACAGTGCTCTGAGAGGGAGCCAGTCATCTCAAGAATACGAAAAAAGAGTAGAATGAGAAAGAACACAGTAAGCAGAGAATTAGGGAATAACTGGGTTTAGACGAGGATTTCAAAGGAGGACTGTATGGTTAGAGCTTAAGGAGGAAAAGAGAGGGTGGAGGTCATGCAGTGAAGCCATATGTGTTGTGCTGTGCACAATCACAAAAGGCCTTACATCCCTACTAAAGGGTTTGGATTTTATTCAGAGTACAATGGGAAATGTTTTACATGGGGAACGATATAACTCAATCATTGTATTAAAAAACATCATTTGGCTGATGAACAAAAAATGGATTGGAGAAAAGAAAGAAAGGGTGCGGAGGCCTGTTAAGGACTATTAGAGCAATTCAGGCTTTGGCTAGGCTAATGGCTGTCATCACGATGTTGTAAAACGGAAAGAAGCCAAGGATGACTCCTAGGTTTCTGACTTAAGTGTGAATGGAGATGCCATTTACTGAGAAGAAGAATTAAGTTTCAGGCTTAGTTTTAAATTTGAAACACCAGGAAGAAATGCTGAAGAAATCAAATAGGACTGATATGTTTGGTGGTGTTTAGGAGATGTTTAGAAAGAACATACACATATAAGAATAATCAACTAGATACTCATTTGCAATATCAAGAGTATGAAAATTATCATCGGTATAAAAATTGCTCTTTATCAAGATTAGAATAGTACCAAATACAATTAAAAAAGAGTATTGACCTGAAAGATTCAAAGAAGTATAGAAATCACAAAAAAGAACAAAAACAAATAAACAAACAAACAAAAAACAGCACAAGCACAGTAAGGATAATCCAAGAGGGAAATTCCTGAACCTATAACTATCTGGGGAAAAGGGTCCTTGCCATCTGTCAGAGGCAAGTATATTTAGTACATAGAGGGTACATTAAGTCTAATTAAGAGCCACTAACTTATCAGGCATTGGAACAGTCATTCTTTCTATTAACCAATTTTTTATCCCCTTATAAGTAACTTGGTATTTTTGCTTGGGTGTCAAAGATACTTTCTTGATAAACATATAACTAGAATGTCAAAATTTTGGCCATTCTGGGTTTCCATAGGTTATGCTGTTCCCTTTCAATAAAGATTCACTTCTTTTTATTTCAGAAAAGCTTTCTTGACTGCACTGAGTTATAATTTCAAATCTTCTCTTCCTTTTAAAAATATTCTTCTGGAAGTCTAATTTACATACGTGTGTGTGTGTGTGTGTGTGTGTTTGTGTGTGTATACACATACACATTGCATAGATATAATTGTCTTCCATTGCCAATATTTTCTTTCTAATCTTTTTAGAGTCTCCTCATTTTTCTTTTCATTTTATTTACTCTTCATATTGTATCCTCAAGATCCCCAACTGAGTTTTTGCAGTATCTCTGTCTTTGTGTTCCAATTTCACTAACTGCTTTGCTTTCTTCTTTCCTGGGTACTGCTAGCTCAAAGTGAGTTTCTTTTGGTTACTGAGTCATTTTTTCCTGGGATTCTTATATTTCTACTGTGTAGTCTTCTTTCAAAGTAAATCCATAAATTGCTAATGACATTAAGGTTAAAAAATTCATCTGTGTCAATATTTTATTGTATCTGTATATGAGTATATATGTGTAATTTTCTATACCTTCTTATTAATATTTTTTATGAATGCCAGGCTAGTTACTTTACAATTATCTATTATGAATAAATTGTATTGTGCTCGATCAGCTATTTGCAGAAAGCTTGGGGTAGAGGGGAAACAGAAGCACAGGTAATTTTCACAAGCTTTAACAAAGATTGTCACAAGCTTTAACAAAGACTGCTTTATCCAAATATGGGTCCTCTAGTTATCTAAACAAAACCATATCATGAATGGTTTCTATTTTAGTCTACTTCCCACATTCTCATGAGGCTTGTTATAAAATAGAAGGAATCATGTTGTTACACCTCAAAAATGAATCCCTTGCCTTTAGGAAGTACACTTTTGTATCATATTCTAAGTTTTACTATATAGAGCATTACTGACAATTCATGTTTTTAAAAAAATTTTTTTAGTTGTCAATGGACCTTTATTTTATTTATTTATATGCGATGCTGAGAATCAAAACCAAGTACCCTACACATGCTAGGCAAGTGCTCTACCATTGCACTACAATCCCAGCCCAGGACAACTCGTTTTTACTCTTTCCCTCCTGGATTCTGAAGCCAGTAAGCTTTGTTTAAGCAGCCTTGCCTATATTTTGTTGTCCAGGTAATAACATGTCTTTGCAGTTTTGCTTAACATGAGGTATAACTGTGTGGACAAAAGTATTTGTGTATGTTTTATCCTCCTTGTTGCTTTTATGTGTTTTCTAGGGAGGTCAGGAAGCAGATAATGACTAACACTTTATCATTAAAAAAAAGAAAGAAAGAAAAAAGATATAACTTTTTAGTTAAGTACTGGAGATTGAACCTAGGGGCAGGCACTTAACCACTGAGCCACATCCACAGCCCTTTTTTATATTTTATTTAGAGAGAAGGTCTTGATGAGTTGCTTAGGGCTTTTCTGCTGAGGCTGGTATTGAACTTGCGATCCTCTTGCCTCAGGCTTCCAAGCTACTGTGCCCGGTAAAAAGTCATATCTTTCTAAACGTACATGGAGAGGCTGTCTATAAAATCAAACATCCAGGGATTGTATTTAGGCTCTTACATAATGTACTTATTGGGTGGGACTGTGTTGGCCAGAAGATAAAAGCATGTATAGCCACACTGGGAGATTTGTTTTTCACAAAAATCAATGAATTGGCATTCTGACTTTCTATGTTAGTTCCTACTGTTTTGGCTCACAGTGAATTTGTTTGGAATTTATCCTTTTCAACTACTGAACCTAAAAGGTTGACATTTACTAGACTGAGAGAACCTACTGCATATTATGGAATGCCAAGCAATGCCCAATATGCTACTTTCATCAGCTTAAAAAAGTGGGGGTGTATTACAAAAATAAATTCTATTGTAAGAAAAGAAAAATAAATGTAACTTTGCTAATTATAAAATGTTTCATTTAATTCCTAAATTGTGCAAGGTTTCTTTAATTTCTAAATTATAAACAGTATTTCATTTAGCCCCTTCATCATATCATGTTTTCCTTTATCGTGTTGTTTATGAACATCAAGAAGTACACTCTGTATTCTTTTGGGTGTTTGAGCTTTTTAAATTCCACTGAGGATTTACTGGAAAAATGATTATATTGATGCACACTGTAGTCTTATATATGTTTAATATGATGTTACCTCAAAGTTTCCATTACCTCTTTCTTCCCCCAGGAATTAGTAGTCATGTCAATGAGATTTTACTATCTAGAAACACATTATATCTCAAACTTGCACTTTTCTTTTCGTTTTAAAAAGCAATAAGAATTATTAGAAACATAACTTAAAACCTGACATTAATAAATACCATCTGATTTAAAAGAAAAAATTTGTGTGGCTTTTTGGGGCAATATTACTTGTTTTACTTATGGTTTTTATTAATCTGGTAAAAGATTTTAAAAGGTATGCATTTGGTTAGAGGTTAGATTTTTAAAAAGAAACACTTAAAAATTAATCCAGATAATGGTAATATGCTCCAAAGAGACTGTAGATAAAAGTTCCTATATCTTATTAAAAAAACACTTTTGATCTTGAAAATGGATTAGATTTGTACTAAACAAATAACAACAGATTAACAAATCAGAACAAAATATGAAAAAGAAAGTTTAATTTGGATATTAAACATTATCAAGAGGAAGAATTTTAAAAACTGAAAAGAACAGTAATCATAGTAAGAATTTTATTACCTTCAGGTCGATATTGTGCAACAATTGTTACAGCTTGGCCAGCATTTTTCAATGCGGCTGCTGCCTGCTCATGACTGGCAGCTCTGAGATCAACACTGTTTACCTGTAAATCAAACCAAATCTTAATTTGAGAGAAAATAATCACTTTGATTAGAAATTACAATGGCTTGCTGTTTGGGTAGGCACAGATTAGTTACAATAATTTTACTATTAAAATATATTTTACAATAAAACAAAAAATACTGTCATTCAAAACAATTTTATACACTAAAAGTATTTGCTTACTGTCAATTGAGTAAAACAAAAACATCTTCCACCCCTGAAACTGTCTAGAAGGTTGACTCTATTGATTGACAAATACACCTCAATTTGACTACCTGAGAAATTAACAAGCATTATTTTGCACATTTCTTTTCACTAGTAAGTAGCTCCAGCAACGGAAAGAAAATTTGTTTTTGCTTATAACATCTGTTCACTTTCTACTACATTTTCAACCCAGAAAGCTCAACTTAGTTCCAATTGTTTCTTCCTCTCACAAACTAAAGCCTTTTATTCTTTTGGTTTAATAGAAAAATAATGACTTTTTAAAGAGTACTAAAATAGTTCATATTTCAAAGACTGATTTCAACAAAGTAAATGTTAACTAAATCAGGAGATTTTTTTTTTTTTTTTTTTGAGTAAAGGGACTTCCTTGGGTGACACAATTACTAAGGTGACCAATCCTACTCCAGAATAAGAAGCAATTTTTATTCTGAAAGCTTGCCAATACTTCAAGGCACACTATCTTAAAACTGTTTTTCCACTCAGAACAACTTAAGAGACATTCACAGAAACATTATAATTGAATGTATTAAACGTAAATATTTAATTTTTAAAAATGAAGAACCAGCAATGAATAGAATTCTGCAGTGCTTAGACCTTCACTGAAAATTTCTGAACAGGAAGAACCATCATGTCATTTTCATATGAAAATCTGTTTCAAGATCTAACTTAAAATCTGTTAGAGATCACATACCACTTTTCAAAAATTTGATAAGCCCAGAAATTCTTAGGATCATAAAATTTTTACATAAGGAACATTTTAACTATATAAAAATCTGATGCTTTCTTTATATTATCTATAAGGACATTATTATGCAACTAAATTAAAACACACCACTAGTGAATAAAAATAAAGATCTGAAAACCCCAACCTAAATAAATGCAATATAATGTGGTTATCAGAAAATATCTCTAGCTGAAGATGGTTACATACAAAATACTTCGTGCATAAAGAAAATTCTCTTAATTCCCAGGAGAACAAATTAGGAAGGAAATTTAAAGGAAGATAAACTTTCATAAATTATTGTAGAAAAGATTAAAACTTTTAATGTTTGGTTACTCTTATAGTATAGTATGTATTTTCTAACTATTTACAACTTTTTTGTGTCTTTGAATTTAAAATGTCTTTCTTGGGCTGGAGTTGTAGCTCAGTGGTAAGGTGCTCATCTCGTGTGTGAGGCACTGGGTTTGATCCTTAGCACCACATAAAAATAAATAAAGGTACATAACTAATAAACAAACAAACAAACAAACAAACAAACAAGTCTTTCTTAGAAACAGCATAAAAATTGAATTCTGTTTTGTAATCTACCTTATCAGACTTTGCCTTTAAATGGAGCAGTTAATCCATTTACATTTAATCAAATTATTGTTAGACTCATATAATTAATTTTGCTATTTGTTTTCCATTACTATTTTTTGATTTTAAAATTTTGCTATTTGTTTACCATTACTACTTCTTTTGTGTTCAACAGAAATTTTCTAGTGTACTATTTAAATTCTCCTGTAATTTCTTTCATTACACATATCTGAGTCATTTCTTAGTGGTTGCTGTGGGTTATAATTGGCATCTTTTAACCAGGCATGGTGGTGAACACCTCTAATCCCAGTGACTTAGGTGGCCAAGACAAGAGGTTCACAAGCTCAAGGACAGCCACAACAATTTAGTGAGGCCCTAGGCAACTTAGCAAGATCCTGTCTCAAAAAAATAAAAAAGGGATGGAGATATTAAATACTGACATATTTAAAATACTTGATTTAATGCATTCGCCTAGGAAATTCAACATGTGGATTTCCCTAAGGATAATTTATATCACTTGCTTTTTTCTCCTGTGTATGGGTAATTACTTTTTTGGATTTCTCATAATTTTTTGTTGATAACTGGACATTAATATAAAATCTGGCAACTCTGGATGTGAGACCCACAACTTTATCTGGGGCTTACTGCTATTGTTTGTTATAGCTGTTTGTTTAGTGACTTTCGGAATTCCACAAAGGTCATATTCTTTGTTGTGTGGGGCCACTGAATTTTCTGCCAGGTAAGCTTACTGGTTACTTAATGATTGGAAAGATTTCATTAATTGCCTGGAATTAAAAAGTCCCCACTCTTTGCAAATGGTTCTATATGCTTGTAGGCTTTCAACATTCAGACAGGCAGTTGAAACATGCCTTGATCTTTACTTTCTGCTTGCACAGAGCCCAAGATTCAACCAGAGATGAGAGACAGCCCTGAACTAGATCCCAAGGATATGTTGAAGGTTTTCAAAGGCCCTGTGGAGAATTTATTTTCCAGCTTTTTCTTTTAAGCTTTTTGATAAGCCTACTGTTTACAAGAACTATTATTAGATACTTCAGGAAGTCATATTATTCCTGTTCTTGTATTGACAATTATCCTGGGATAAAAAGCTTTTTATGAGGAGCTTAGAATCAGGTCAAATTATAGACAGCCTTGTAAATGTTATTCTAGGAACTACAAGATGGTCAAGTTATGACAGTCCCCCAAAGCTTCTTATAATTGCATATTACTTTACATACCTACCAGTAATGAATGAGAGTTGGCTCCACATTCTCTCCAATAAAGGTTGCTTTTTAATTTTTTTTTTTAGCCATATAATTTGGTGGGATATGGTATTTCAAATGGCTTTAAAAACATTTATTTTTTTAGCTGGGTGGTGGAACATACCTGTTATTTCAGCAACTCAGGAGGCTAGGCAGGAGAATTCTAAGTTTGAGGCCAGCCTCAGCAACTTAGTGAGACCCTCAACAATTTAGTAAGACCCTGTCTCAAAATAAAAATTAAAAAAAAGGCTGGAGATGTAGCTCGGTTCAATCCCCAGTAGACCCCTCACCGCCCAATCTATTTTTTTATTTAGGCATCAGCATTTTTTAGTTTGGACAAATGTTTATGTCATATACCTGCCACCACAGAAAAATTGTTTCACTCCTACCCAATTCCTTCAAAACCCCTTTATTCATTGGGATTTTAAGTTCCCTGATGCCTAATATCAATGAGCATGTGAAAAGGTATTACATGCTCATTGATAATTTATGTATCTTCTTATGGGAAATATCTGTTCAAATCTTTTGCACATTTTAAAACTGGGTTCCTAATTGTTTTATTGTTGATGTGTAGGAGATATTTATATAGTCTGGATAAAAGTCTTTCATCAGATATATATACTAATTATATTTTTTACCACGGTGTGGCTTGCCTGTTTGGATTCTAAATGGTATCTTTTTTTTTTTTTTTTAATGATTAGTGTTTTATGCTACTTGTCTATGGAGTTGCTGCCTAACCCAGAGTTGCAATGATATTCTCTTATGTTTTTTTCCTGAAAGTTTATGGCTCTAGGTTTTCCATGTAGATCTACAATCTATCTAGAGTTAAGTTTTAAGTCTGGAGTAAGACTGTTTCAGGTTCATGTTTTTACTAGATAGCCAGTTGTTTCAGAACTATTAGCTAAAAAGATTTTCCCTTTTTCACTGAACTGACTCTGTCCTTTTGATCCTATTTAAGAAATTTCCTTAATCCAAGTTCATTAACAATTTTTTTTTGTACACCTTCTCGTATAACTTTAGTTCTATGATCTACAATCAATTTCAAATTAAATTCTGTACATGATGTGAGGTAAAGTCTTTTTGTCTGTTTACTTCATCAATTTCAGAAGAGGGTGTTACAGTCTCCAAGTGCGACTGTGAATTTTATTTTTCTTCTTAGTTTTCACAATTTTTGCTTCATATATTTTTAAAGGATTCTTAGGTAGGTGCATACTTAGGACTAAAATTTGACAAAATGCTATTATTATAATGAAATATATTTAGAATAACACTGTTTGTCCTGAGATCTATTTTGTCTCAAACTAATAAAGTACTTTCATATGGTGTTTGCATGATGAAGTTTTTTCCATCCTTTTACTTAAAACACATTGAAGTGAATTCCTGAAACTGTTTGATCTTGCTTTTGTGAACCAAACTGACAATTTCTGCATCTTAAATAGTTTTTACTTATAATGCTGTTATTAACAGAACTAGATTTCAATCTCTCATCTTAGTACTGTTTTTTAAACGTACCCTGCATATTCCTTTCTGTTATAGTTTAGATATGAGAAGTTCATGTATTAGGCAATGAAGGAATGTTCAGATGAAATGATTAGATTAGGAGAACTATCCATTTGCTGGATTAATTATCTGAGTGGTCTACTGGGCTGAAACTATAGGCAGGTGGGTGTGGCTGAAGGAAGTAGGTCACTGGGGGCATGCCATTAGGGATTATATCTCCTCCCTTCCTTCCATGCTCTTACTCTCTCTTTTCTGGTTGCCAGGAGTTGAGTAGCTTCCCTCAAGTACACCCTTCCCCTATGATGATCTGCCTCATCCCAGGCCAAAAGCAATGGAGTCATTTGACCATGGACTGAGACTTCTGAAACCATAAGCCCCACATAAACTTTTCCTAAGTTGCTCTAGTCAGATATCTTGGTCACAGCAACAGAAAGCTGACAATCACACTTCCCTTTATATATGTGTGTGTGTGTGTGTAACATTTATTTTTTTTTCCATTTAATCTCCTGTATTGATTTCAAAACTATACATCTTTGTGCTGTTTTCAGTGTGTTCACTAGATATAATAATATGTAGCTACAAATTATTATTTTCTCCCAATTTTACACCACTTCACAAAACTATGTAAGAAATAACCGTATAATCCCATCTTTCCTTTCCAATTGTGTTGTGATGGTCTTATTTTTCATTTCTACACATGTTGCAATCCCTACACTGCTTTTATTTTCTATCAATTGTCTAATAGAGTAATATCTAAAATTATTTTTAAAAATTTAAGAAGAAATCTTTTATATTCACTCAGGAATTTTCCTTTTTTCTGTTTTTCCTAATTCCCTTCTGCAGATCTAGGGTTCCATCTGTACATTTTCTCTTCAATCAAGACAATTTCTTCAATATTTTCTTACTGATCTGCAAAAGATGACAAATTCTCTCCACTACTGTCCGTGTCTTTACTTCATTTCTGATGAATATTTCTCGGTATACAGAATTCCACATTAACAATTTTTTATTTCAGCACTGTAAACACACCATTCAATCGTGTTAAGTCTTCTAATGTGTCTAGAGAAAAGTCAGCTGACATTTGTATTGCTATTCCTGTATGTGGAATATGTTATTTTTATGCTTGCTTCTAAGTCATGCTCCAAAGTGCAGGTTTCTAGCACTTTGTGATGTAGACAGGTCTGGTTTTCTATGTATCCTGAGCTTCACAGATATGTGGGTTGATATTTTTCATTACTTTTGTTAGGTTTTTTTTTTTGGTCTCCTCTTTAAAAAAATTCTGTCTCCTCTTCTGTAGAGATGCTGTCTGATTTTGTTCCACACATTTTGCATGCTTTGTGTTGACTTTTCTTTTTAACCTCTGCAATTCCACCCCATGTTTCAATTTGGAAACTTCCTTTTATCTACATTCAAGTGTATGGATTCTTTCCTCTGCTGATTTCAGTGTATTATTAAGTCTTTTTAAAATAAAATTTTCATCTCTGATAGTTTTTAACTTCTAGCAATTCCATATGATTCATTTTCTGTAGTTTCTATGTCTTACTGAAATTCTGTCATTTCTTCATTCCTACTATCTTTACCTCTGGATCCTTAAGCATTTTTTATCACCATCATGATTTTACAATAATCATTTTATTTTATTTTTAACTTTTTTGGTAGCATTGGGTCTGAGCCCAGAAGTTCTCTACCACTACGCTATACTCCCAATTCTTTTTGAGACAGGTGAGGCTAATCTCAAACTTGTGATTCTCCTGCCTCAGCCTTCCAAACTATTAGGATTATAGGTGTGTACCACCAAACCTACTTACCAGATTGTTTTGTTAGGTTAAGAGTGATGGATTCTTGGTGCTGGGGATGTAGTCTATGATAGAGTGCTTGCCCAGCATGTATGAGACCCTGGGTTCAATCCCTAGTACTATGAAAAAGAAAAAAAGTGATGGATTCTTGAGCACTTCTATATCCTAATACTGCAAGAAGGCTCTATTTTTGCCCTAAAATTATTTTGCAATAACTACTATTCTTGGGTAGTACTAGTACTATGCTTTTAAAATTATTTAGCCTTAAACATGTAAATGCAGTTTTCATTAATATACAGTAGCACTGTATATTAATAGTGTTATTTTCTAATTGTAGTGCATAATCCTTAATAAAGAATTGCTTGCTACATATTTGAAAACTCAAGTGCCCAAGATTTATTTTCATTTAAACACTAGTTGAAACAATTAAAAATTGGTTTCTACTTTTTTTTTTTTCTTGTAAATGATCAGTCATTTCTTCTACTCTTAACTCTTCCTATCCTTGAACTCTACAGGATCCTCAATAGGGTAGGATGCAGGAGTATGTTGGTACATCTAAGTCTGTACACAGGAAATTCAGATGGTGATAGGGATTGATCTGAAAACTGCATTAAAGATGCAATTTATATTTCTGGAATGTGCTTCCTATTGTTTCCAGTCACATTTATCTTTAATTTGATTAGTTTCTTTCCTTTTTTTTTTTTTTTTGTATTTTGTAGTTTAAAAGGTCTCTTTTGGTTTATGTCAAAGAAATGGTTTAAAATAATAATAACGTATAGCACTGGTCTTGACCTGGGATAATAAAGCTTGTCTCTATACCTCAAATTCTGAAATTCCAGAAACTTACACTTACACTTCTTAATTAAAAACAAAACAGTATAGCATGAATACTATATGAATACTATATTTACTATGGTAAATCTAACTGTCCCATTTATTTGTTATTAAGGGTAAACAAACCTCAAAATATTAGTTTTGTCACTGGAAAATTTTTTTTTAGAGATGATGCTCCTGGGATACTACCACAAGTAATGTAAAATAGCTTATTTGAACACCATTCCCCTAAATTCTGGTAGTACTGGATTCTTACTAATAAAGTAATAAAGTTCTACTGAAACACACACACACAAACAACAACAACAACAACAAAAAATCACCTCACCTCATAATGCAAAATTTAGAACCTGTGTAAAAAATTCACCTCAAATCACTAAAATAGATCATATATTGGATTCCTATGAACTTCAGAAAATGAAACTTTTTTTTTTTTTTTTTGTACAAGGGACTGAACCCAGGGGCACTTAACCACCGCCACATCCTCAGCCATTTTAAAAATATTTTATTAGAGATAGGATCTTGCTGAGTTGCTTAGGGCCTTGGTGAGTTGCTGAGGCTGGGTTTGAACTCATGATCCTCCTGCCTCAGCCTCCCAAGTCACTGGGATTACAGGTGTGTGCCACTGTTCCTGGCCAGAAAATAAAACTATTATATATAGAAAATGAACAAGTATATTTAGTAGAAAAACCTGAAATCAAGTAAAAAGGCATACATTATCAAGACCCTATCAAAAATACCAAGGCAGACTGTAAAAATAACCAGATAATGTCTAGAAAAAAAAATGATACTATCAAATTAAAATCTTAGTTTTATCTTAAAAAGCAGATTGGATATAAATGAAGAAAGCTTATAAACTAGAAAATAGACTTCAGGAAATGATGGAAATGAACTAGAAGGAGACAGTTCATAAATATGAAATTGGGGTTAAAATTCATGAAGAATAGAATAACATCTACCCATAGGAATTCAATAAGGACAGAACAGGTATAATGTGGGAAGGCAAAATTTGAAAAGATAATAGCTAAGAAATTTCCAGAATTGATGAAAAACATGATTCCTGATTTAGTAATGTATCCTAAACATAATGAATGCTAGATACGCACACATTTTAGTGAAATTGCAGCACACTAAAGACAGAGATCTTGAAAGCAACTAGTGAAAAGAAATTACCTATAAACAAGGCAGCAGGCTTTTTTTTAAAAATAGCAAATAAACAATCTAGATGGCATAAAACAATATCTTCAAAGTATTTAGAGATAAGAGCTGTCAACCTAGAATTCTAGATTAAAAATAAAAGAGTACAAAATAAAGAATTTTCAGACAAAATCTAAGGAACTTCCTTATCATTAAGGAACCATTGCTGAAAGAACAAACCAAGAGCTCTCATTAAGGTATATCTGGATATTTGAAGAACATATTTGCTTTTACAATGACTAAGGATCATGGAAAAGATGGAAACTAGAAAGATAGTCCTATATAACAAATAACTACCCAATCTAAATTATATTAGTAGTCCACTGAGAAACCCGGAGGTGGGGGGGGAGGAGGGTGATTAGCACCATCAACAACAAACCATATATCACATGGGTAAAATGTCAAATACCAAAACCAAAATAAATAAATAAATAATAAAAATAAATTTGGGGGTATAAAACTGAAATAATTAATATATTAGAAACAGCGTAATTAAAATTAAAGTTTTTCAAGCTCTGTGATCATAAGGGAGGACTACAAAATTATTATAGTTTTGGTCTAAAACTGAATGGGTAATAAATAACAACATAAACATAGACAAACTGAAAGTAAAAAAAGGGAAAAAGATAATAACAAGCCAAAAACAAAACAAAAACAAAAACAAACCTTCCTTCAAACACATTTATAAACACTGACCACCTCCCTGTATCATGTATCAAAAGAAAATCTGTCATACAGAACATGTTCTCTAACAATGTTATAATTCTGCAATTCAATTTTAAAATGGTAAGAAGATAACCAATTACACCCATAACTTTGGGTTATAAAAAAATCTACTTTTAATCATTAAAAGGTTATAGTTATGATAATAAAAACAACATCATCTTGATTACTTGATTAACATATCCTACCGATATAATACGATCTCCTTTTCTGAGCTCTCCACTTAGATCAGCAGGTCCTCCAGCCAATATGAAAGAAATAAATATTCCTTCTCCATCTTCACCTCCTACAATGTTGAAACCAAGGCCTGTTGAGCCACGATGAAGAACAACTTTTCTAGGTTCCCTAAAAATTAAAAAATTAAATTAAATAACTTGGAAATTTAATTTAGAATCTGTTATTCTATCAGTGAGAACTTCCTACTGATAACTTTGGTATTATGTTATCAAAGTATTAAAAAAGCTAGTTGAAAAACAAAGGGTTTTTCAAAACTGTGAGGTAAAGAGATTCTTCTAAGCCTTAGAAATCAAAAGAAAAAAAAATCTAATTTCATCAAAAGCTCAAAATTTCTATTAAAAAGCAAGCAAACATGCTGGGTGTGGTGGTACATGCCTACAATCTCAACAGTTTGGGAGGCTGAGGCAGAAGGATCACAGGTTTGCAGTCTCAGTAACTTGGTGAGGTTCTAAGTAACTTCGTGAGACTCTGTCGGAAGGAAGGAAGGAAGGAAGGAAGGAAGGAGTAGGTTGGTAGGAAAGAAGGGGAAGGGGGAAACGGGAAGGCGAAAGGGAAGGGAAGGGAAGAAAGAAAAAGGGCTGGGAATGTGGCTCAGTGCTTAAAGCACCCTTGGATTAAAGCCCTGGATCAAATAAAACAAACGAAAACCCCACAAAAAAACAAAAACAAAAGGAAAAAATATGAAATCAAAACAATGAGGAGAAAAGAATTTGAAATTAACAAAAAAGTAATACAAAGATTCTATCAAGAAATTTGTATTCATGAAAACCTGATGTTGCATGCACTTGACTGCCTCTGAGGCAGTGTTGTAAAAAGCAGCTATTTCTTTTTCTTGATGGAGGTAGGCCTCCTTCGTAGTTCCAAAGGAATGAATAATGAATAACCTAATCTGGTCATTGCAATCTTACTTCTTTTTGCTAAAGGGAGGGTGTGACTCCCTTCTGACCTGAGGAAAAAAAGGAAAATTTCCTAAAGAAAGTCAGACCTTAACAAGAATGAACCACATTTTGCTACCTTCTGCCCCTTCTTAAAAAACTCCACACAAAAAGGAATGAACTATTAATAAAACCCTTCTACTTGTTTAGATATATTATAAACATAAAGGTAAAACTAAGAATATACCAGAAACATTATGGGCCTAAGGTTGCTACACCAATCTTGGAATTGCCTCTCAGAGTTTTTACATGAAATATTTTTTAAATTTGGTGTGCTGGTGTATACTTGCAGACCTAGCTATTTGGAAGGTTGAGGAGTTAGAATCATTTAAACCCGCAGGTTTGAGACCAGTCAGGCAACATAGGGAGACCTTGTCTCCAAAAACAAAACAAAACAAAACAAACAAACAAAAAAACAAGCAAAAAACTTTTAGTGTAAGCCATGATTTGTGATTTTTTAAAATTTATTACTGTTTTTTGTCAGCTCTAAGTAAGATGCATTTTATCTGTCCCCCTCATTATTCCCTGCACATGTTAATACAGCTTACCATTGATAATTTTTCAAAATTGTTGGCATTCAGATACAATGATGTGAAAACTATTCACATCTTCTGGTAAGACCATGAAAGTGCCAACAGCAAATTATTTTAATATTTGATGAAACAGAATATCATTTGAGATTATTCTTAAATATGTGATATTTGGTAGACATTTTAAAAATTTAATGATTTTCTAAAACATTGCAAGAAGTAAATAGTCACAAAAGCTTTAATAAATAAATCTCTTTAAAAAATAAATTTAAGGATTCTTCCTTATAATACAGAATAGTAATAAAATCTTCTTAAATACTTTTTTTTTTTTTTAAATTTTTTTATTGTGGGTTGTTCAAAATTCTTAAATACTTAATACTGCTCAAAACTTAAAATATAGTATTTTCTAGACATATATTAAGTGTTCATCATTATTCGATTTTGCCAGCTCACTTAAAGGATTCATAAAATTATTTGTTAAACACAGTAAAACTAGCTGGGAGTGGTAGAAGATTGCGAGTTCAAAGCTAGTCTAAGCAATTTAATGAGGCCCTAAACTCAGTGAGACTCTGTCCCTAAATAAAATATATAAAAGGGGACTGGGGATGTGGTTCAGTGGTTAAGTGTCCCTGGGTTCAATCCCTGGTTAAAAAAAAAAAAAAGGGTAAAACTAAACAAAAAATTGTTTGGGTAAATATTATATATATGTGTGTATATATATATTTTATAAAATATCATATATTATATGTAATAAAATACATATACACATATGAAGGAAAAAGATAATAAAATTTAGGAAAACAATAACTTAGAGGGGCAGTATAGGAGAAGCAGGGTAGGATCAGGTACACAGATAAGTTTCAGCATACTGTTGATATTTTATTTCCTATGTTAAATAATGGATTCATGGTTTGGAGCTCCTATTTTAAAACAAGTATGAATTATAATTTTACATTAGCAAATAATAATTAAAAAATAGCCTGCTGAAATCCAACAGTAGTTCTAGAGGAATACACATTCTGATTTTTGAATAATATGAGCACATGAAAAGATGCTTAACACCATAAGTCATTAGGAAAACGTAAATTAAAACCATAATGAGATATTTCATATCTACCAGGATGACAATAACAAAACTAGACCAAGTAACAAGTGTCAGTAAGATGTGGAAAAACTGAAATACTCACAAATTATTTATGGGAACATAAAATAGGTTGGTGGTTCCTTAAAAAGGTAACATTAAAAAAAAGAAAATTCCACCCAGGTAGCCTAAGTAACTAAAAGCAGGGATTTGAACAAATACTTGTTATCATAACATAATTCACAATAGCTAAAAAGTGGAAACAATCCAAGTCACCAACAATGGGTAGAAAAACAAAATGTAACTCTATGTTTATCTAGCTATATTTATCTAATATCTATACATCTAATTGTATGTATATTTCATATATGTAACATACATACAATGGAATGGAATATTACTTAAAAAAAGAAATGAAGTTCTGATACATGTTACAAAATGAATAAATTTTGAAAAATTATATTAAGTCAAATAAGAAAGTCACAAAAGGACAGATATTGTATGGTCCCACTTACATGAATTACCTAAATTAGACAAATACAGAAAGACAGAAAATAGATATTACCAAGAGCTGGAAGGACAATGGGATGGAACTGCTTAAAGGTTATAGACTATCCAAGATGATGAAAAGGTTTTGGAAATAGCTAATGGTGACGGTTGTACAAAACTGTGAATGTAATTAACGCCACTAAACTGTACACTTGAAAATGGTTAAAATGTTAAATCTACATGCTATATTTATTTTATCACAATTAAAAAGTGATGTAACATACCCTAATTCATTGAGTTGCACATTTTAAATGCATGAAATTTATGGTATGTAAATTACATCTTAATAAAACTTAACAAATGAGCTTTAGAAACATTAATTGTATGCTGTTAATTTTATGGGGGCGGGGGTTGGTTTGGTAATTTGAGATATCTTCTGAAAGACTGCTTAGGCAAAAATTGTGGAGAATTTATGTTTCGGCAAGATTTTCATACTTCATTATCTGGGCAAAAGGAATGATAAAATGCACACTATTTTAAGACATATCTAATAGTCAATCAACTAATTTTTGCAGAAAAGAATGGAAATTGTTAGATGTGTGTGAAATACTTCAAAGTCTAATACAACATGGTACAACACATATGCAGTAAAGAAGGGTGGGGACAGCAATAAAGGTGAAAATATAACTTTTAGATTTTAGTTTTGCAAAATATCTAAAGAGACTGAAGACTAGATAAACCTATAAATAGGCACTATTAGCAAATAACAAATAGCCATGAATCACTCTATAGGAACACTGCTTGAAGACTAAAAGCCTTGAATATTCATATCACACGTAAAAACACTATTCTTTCTGCTAATTTTCATTCCAAACACAATTACTAAGGCACCTATTTTGTTCCCAACATAACTCTTACAAGACAAACACTCCTATCTGTCCTTGAGGCGAATACTGCCTAAGAAGTTAGGAGTCTGACAAGAAAAATAACAATTATTACAAATACAGAGTTTCAAAAAATAATAATGCTAACAATAATGTAACTAATGAAAATGTGAGAACAGATATTAACTGGCATATACATAATGAAAAATGCTATAACTGTAAATTATAAAGCAAACTGTAATAGTATCTTTATACTACTTGAAATAACAGAGCTAAAATATTTTTTCACTGACTCTTCCTCCTCCTTGGAATTCTTTGGCACTAAAAAGACCTACAAAGTTCAATGTAGTTAGTAATGTTAGATGAAAAAAACTTTAGATGTCAGTCAGGCTATCAAACAAAGCAAATACCACTTGTTGAATTCTGAACATAAATCAATTGTCCTAATATTTTAAGGCATATATTAGATAAGAAATATATGAAAAGTTAGTATAAGATAAGCACAAGTATATTCCCAACTTAGATTTATTTCAAAAGACAATTTGCCAAACCTTAAAATGGGAGCAGTAACTTACTTATAATACAAAATATTTTTATATTTCATGATCTGCAATGAAAAAAAATCTTCAATAAACCCTCCAATAGAAAAAAAAACAATTAATGTTTAAGTTCATCAATATTCAAGAATATTTTTAGTCCTAAAAATTGTGGCTGATTAAAATTCCATTTAAAAATGATTTTTATAAGGTAAATGTAAAGTTACTTACCTAGTAATTTCATCATCTCCAAGCATTGCTTTAGAAACTGGTGAGTATCTGGCTGGTGATGCTGGTGTCTGGCCCAAGTAGGAAGATGGGCTAACATGATTATCAACAGGCTGAGCAGAAGCTTCAAAACAAAGACAGTGAAAATTACATCAAAAATGAAAGAAGCCACCTAACACCTCACATATGAATTTAAAAGTATAATTCATATTCACTAAGTTATATACCAGAATTTGGGACAGAAGACATATTAGCTAAAAAAACCAGACAAGCATGGTTTCCAGGTAAAAACCAGCTTAGATATTCAGATCAATAAAACAGATTTACTCCATTACATTCTTTTGAAAATATAACTAAAAAGAAGTTTTATTTTATTTGTACAATGAATCTGAGAGGTCATTTAAAAGAATGTCATCAAAAAGACTACAATGAGTAAATCTTAAGTATAATAACTTTTTTTGAGAAGTCATTATGCAGACTACTATTTTAAAAAAGTATACATACTCAAAATTTGTGAGTAAAGAAACCAGAAGCTTAAAAATTGATTAAAAAAAAAAAAAAAAAGCCTATGCTCTTACACAAGCTCCTGTCAACTCAATCTTGTTTTTATTTTTATGATACTGAGGACTGAACTCAGGAGCACTCAACCACTGAGCCACGTCCCCGGCCCTATTTTCTATTTTATTTGATGGATCAGCATATAGTCCTAACACAAGAGATATCCATCAAACCTCTACAACCACCAGCCTTTTAATGGCCAAGGTTTATGACTTTGGACTCTAAATTCCTTGGCCATATTATCATGTTTGGATGGAACCAAAAAAAATGACACAACTGGACAAAAAATTCCATCAAATGGCCAACCCAGAAAATTTCATCAAATGGCCAAACCACCCTTTCCCTGCTATATCTAGACTGCCCCATCAGTCAATGAATCCTTTCTGGAGCAATTAATCTCACACCTAACGCACAGAGAGCAGGCACTAAAAATTAATGTTCCTATCAAACGGATGATAGCCCAAAGAAAAATTATGCGAAACAACATTACTTTTTATATCCAAAATCTTATGTAAAAAGTCCTCCACAGAACTTCGAAACAAGGGAATTAGATTCATTATCTTTAGCTACCAAGAACACCAAGATTCGGGAGAATAAAAAAAAGCAGAAGAACTTGAAGTTAAAGTGGGAAAGACTGGAGGTCAAATAGGTTTAACAAAGCCCACCAGCAGAAGAGGATGTTAAGTTAAAAATAAAGATATGCAAAAGTATGAGCATTTTAATGTCAGCAGAGAAATAATGTTCTCTGTTATATCCAATGAGTTTTTAAAAAATACATGTATTTTATATATATATATATATATATATAAATGGACCTTTTATTTTATTTATTTATATGTGGTGCTGAGGACTAAACCAGTGTGCCTCACACATGCCAGGAAAGTACTTTACGACTGAGCTATAATCCCAGCCCAATGGAATTTTTTTCATTCCTATTTTATACAATATTTTGGCTATTCTTCATATTTTGATTTCCTTATTTTGGTTACACCATTGATCATGCCTCTATATCTCTTATGGTTCAGAGAACTTTTACAACCTTCCTTCTCATTATTTCTTTTACTATTCTTCCTAAAAATATTATCTATCCAGTAAGTCAACTGTTTTCCAGTTTTGACATCTGCTTATTTACATGGTTGTCTTTGCCAAAAACACCCTCTCTCCCAACCTCTTGACAATCCCCATAAAAACAAACAAAACCAAATGTGATCTAGTTCTCTTTTCTGCCCAGATAACAAGTGATATAAAATCTGAACAGTCTTATATTTATAAAATTAGTTGGATTCAGAACTAAAAGTTTTTCCAAAAAGAAAATTCCAGGGCTGGAGATGTGGCTCAAGCGGTAGCACGCTCGCCTGGCATGTGTGCGGCCCGGGTTCGATCCTCAGCACCTCATACAAACAAAGATGCTCTGTCCCCTGAAAACTAAAAATAAATAAATAAATAAATAAATAAATATTAAAATTCTCTCTCTCTCTTAAAAAAAAAAAAAAAAAAAGGAAGAAAGAAAATTCCAGGTCAAGACAGATGATTTCACTGATAAATCCAACCAACCATTTAGAGATGAAATAAAGCCAATTTTGCAAACAGTTTCAGGGGATAAAGGAACAAAGTATATATGCTTTTCAATTCATTTTGACACCACCATAACCATGATACCAAACCTGAAAATATAAGAAAAATTTCAGAACACTGTGTTCACCCTTATGAACATGGATGCATGATCCTCAACAAATGTGAGCAGGATAACCCTAATGATATATAAAATATAAAGACTGTATGGGTTTATTTAAAAAATGGAAAGTTGGTTCAACATAAGAGCATCAACTAATTTATCACACTAACAGAATAAAGGAGAAAAATCATCTCAGTAAATACAGAATTGACAGCATGTAACATTCACAAGATAAAAACTCTTCATAAATCAGGAATAAAAGTGAACTTTCTTAATACGATAAAGGGTATCTACAAAAGACTTACTGGTAACACCATACGCAATGGTGAAATTATGTTTTCCCCTATAATTTGAGAACATGACAATTATATGCATTATAATCATTTCTATTCAACATTAAACTAGAGGTCTTATCAGAGCATCAAAAAAAAAAAAAAGGAGATGAATAAATAGTTAAAGATGGGAAAGAAAGCAGGAAAATTCCCATCATTTTATTTGTTATTACACAGTACTTTATAGTCATACAGACATTCCAAAACAATCTATAAATTAGAATTTTTAACAGGATTGTTAATCACATAATCAATGTACAAAGTCATATATATATATATATATATATATATATATATATATATAAAATATGTAAAAGTATTTTAAACTGTATGTGGTGGTGCATGCCTGTAATCCCAGTGACTCAAGAAGCTGAAGTAGGAGGATCGCAAGTTCAAAGCTAGCCTCCTCAACTTAACAAGGCCCTAAGTAATTTAGTGAGACCCTGTCTTAAAATAAAAGGGCTGGGGATGTTACTCAGTGGTTAAGCACCACGAGGCTCAATCCCTGGTTTTAAAAAAAGTATCATAAAAATAACATCCAAAACATCAAATACCCTCATCTAAACCTAACAAAGGATTTATAAAATCCCTACTATACTATAAAACACTGCTGAGAAATAAGGACCTATATAATTCAGATAGAAGTACTCGTAGATTAGATGAAAGACTCAATTCTATTTTTCCTAAATTGATCTGTACATTTCTAAATTCTAAAATCATTAAGGAAATTCAAATTATTCCTAACATAATCGCGTGTGTGTGTGTTTTGCTGGGGACTAAAACCAGGGCCTTGCATGTGCAAAGCAAGTACTCTACGACTGAGCCACATCCCCAGCCCAACTAAACATAATCTTTAAAAAAATTTGAAAGATTTATATTACTAGAAATCAACATTTATTATATAGTTATAATAAAGGGAGTGTGATATTGGTGGAAGAAGAAATAGATCAATGAAAAATAGGTCTAGAAACATAATATATTGTCACTTAAGATATAATAAAAGCACCAATGCAATTCAGAGCCCAAAGGTGATCTTTTTAATAAAGGATGCTGGATCATTCCAGATATCTGTATGAAAAAAAAATCTCATGTTATTTGTAACAAATAAAATAAAAATGAATCAAATCTAAATGTCTGAATAAAACTTCTAAAGTCTTCTCATGACCTTGGGACAGAGAAAGATTCCAATGAGTTACTAAAAGCAGGAATCAGGAAAGAGAAGATTGATAAATTGACTTGATTAAAATAAGAAATTTTATTCACCAAAAAGGAAACAGAAACACAAACTGGGTGAACATATTTGCAATAGATATAATTGATTAGAGTTTCTTTTTGAATACATAACACTTCCTTCAAATCAATAAGAAAAAAACTGTCAAAACTAATTAAAGCATAGAAAGAAATCAACAGGGCTGGAGTTGTAGCTCAGTGTCAAGAGTGCTTGCCTAGCATGTGTGAGACTCTGGGTTCAATTCTCAGCACCACATAGAAATAAATAAAACAGAGATCCATTGATAATGAAAAAAATTTAAAAGTAGGAAAGAATTCAACAGACACTACAGATGACAGTCAAAACAATATGCACAAGGAGTAGTGCTAAATACCATTAGTCACCGGGAATAATCAGAATTAAATAAATAATAAATAAATAAATTATATGTATCATAGTACATATTCATAATATCTATAACTAAAAAGACTGACTATACCAAATATTGGTGAAGATGTAGAAAACTGGAATATAAACTGTTTCCAAACTTGGGAAACTGTTTTAACAGTATTGATTGAAGACAAAATAAATGTCTGTGATATAACACAGCAATCTCCCTCCAAAAGAAATGTATGCATATGTCTAATAATATTTAAAAATGTCCACTGCAGCTATATTCAGACCCAATGGTAAAATGGAAAATTTTTTGTATATTCATAAAACAGAATAATTTATAGCAATAAAAACCAAAACACTTGATTGAAAATAACCTTTGAGTAAAAGCCGTAAGATACAAGAGTACAAGCTATACAAAACATTTAAGAACAAGTAGATCTAAATATCTGCATGTAATGCATGCATAGACATATATATATCTCACTAAAAAGAGACAGAATTATTGTCCGAGATTCAAGTGTTACCTCTGGAGTGGGAATACTGATTAAGGGGCTTGACAACTGAGCAAGGCCCTAAGCAACTTAGTGAGACTCTTTCTCAAAAAATAAATAGGCTGGGCATGGTGGCGCACGCCTGTAATTCCAACAGCTCAGGAGGTTGAGGCAGGATGATCAAGAGTTTAAAGCCAAGCCTCAGCAATGGTGAGACCCTGTCTCTAAATAAAATACAAAATAGATGTGGCTCAATGGCCGAGTGCCCCTGAGTTCAATCAATGTATAAAATAAATAAAAACAAATAAATAAATAAATACATGAAGCTGGGAATGTAGCTCAGTAGTAAAGTGTTCCTGGGTTCAATACCCAGTAATAAAAGAAGAGGAAAAAAAAAGAAGGGGCTTGAGCCTTCTGGGGTGCTATAAATATTTAATAAGATGGTTACAAAGGTACAGGCATTATGCAAAAAATATCATTAAGCTGAAGTCTGAAAAAATGTGTCCCTTTCCAAATGTCAAGTTTTTCTTCATTTAAAAATTAAAGGAAAAAAAGTACTGACAGATAATTCAAATTATACCTAACATAATAATGTAGGAATGGATAAGATAAGAGTCTGGTTGAAGAAGTGTTGAGATTTTACCAATTAAGAAGGAAGGGTCAAAAGACTGGAAGATACATGTAAGAAAATGAGTATCATTACAAACTATGGATAAATGGAAATATAAGTTCATGGATAGAAAAGCCCAATATGATAAAGATGTCAGTTCTAACAAAAATTTTAAATGCGATTTGATTATTTTATACATTGTATATATGTTCTGAATTATCACATAGTATCCCATCTGTTATGGTTTGATCTGGAATGTCCACTAAAAGCTCATATGTTGAAAACGTGGTCTCCAATGCAGCAAGATTGAGAAGCAGGGTTTTCAGGGAAGAAATGAATCATGAGGGCTCCGGAGAGCTGAACAGACTATCTAGTTGGAGGAAGAAGGTCACTAGTGTGTGCCCTGGAAGGGTTTATTTTTTCCTGCCCATCTCCTCTGCTTCTAGGTTGCCATGAGCTGAAAAGCTTTCCTCTGCCACATCCTTCTATCATGATGCTTCTGCCTAGGAGTTGGCTAACTGAACCTCTGAAACCATGAGCCAAAATAAATCTTTCCTCCACTAAACTGACCCTGTCAGGTATTTTGGTCAGAGTTCAGGAAAAGTTAGCTAATAGGCAATATATATTATATACAATTATTGTGCATTAAAAATATAAAAGATCTTATAGAACCAACATTGTAATTAAGTGAAAATAAAAGCTAACGTAATAGCAAAACCATTCTTATTACCTTAATTTAAAAGTTTTTCCCCCCTAAGTAAAAAACAAGGAAAGTTGACATCCCCTACCAAGTAATGGTGTAGTTTTAATTTGCATTTCTCTTATTATGAGTAGTCTAAGTACCATTTCTTAAATAAAAGGACTTTTAGTACTCCTAGTTTTCTATTTGGGTATATTTCTTTCCTTTTTTAATATGAAGAAGTTCTTTACATAGTAGGAAAACTGTGATATTAAATTTTAAAAAGGAGCAATATTTGGAGTTATCTTGACGGTCTCTCTGTACTCGTATGAGATAAAGAACATTATAGCAGAAAGAAAACTTCAGACCAATATCTCTAATGAATATAGATGCAAAAATCCTCAATAAAATCTTGGCAAATCGGATGCAAAAACATATCAAAAAGATCATGCACCATGATCAAGTGTGATTCATCCCTGGGATATAATGTTGGTTCAACATACGGAAATCAATAAATGTAATTCATCACATCAATAGACTTAAAGATAAGAACCACATGATCATCTCGAAAGACGCAGAAAATACAAAATACAGCACCCCTTTATGTTCAAAACACTAGGAAAAACTAGGGATAACAGGAACTTATCTCAACATTGTAAAAGCTATCTACGCTAAGCCTCAGGCCAGCATCATTCTAAACAGAGAAAAACTGAAGGCATTCCCTCTAAAATCTGGAACAAGACAGGGATGCCCTCTCTCACCACTTCTATTCAACATAGTTCTTGAAACACTGGCCAGAGCAATCAGACAGACAAAAGAAATTAAAGGAATAACTATAGGAAAAGAAAACTTAAACTAGCACTATTTGTTGATGATATGATTCTATACCTAGAAGACCCAAAAAACTCTACCAAGAAACTTCTAGAACTAGTAAATGAATTCAGCAAAGTGGTAGGATATAAAATCACCACCCATAAATCAAAGGCATTCCTGTATATCAGTGACAAATCCTCTGAAAAGGAAATGAGGAAAACTACCCCATTCACAATATCCTCAAAAAAAAAAAAAAAAAAAAACCCTTTGGAATCAACTTAACAAAAGACGTGAAAGATCTATACAATGAAAACTACAGAATGCTAAAGAAAGAAATTAAAGAAGACCTTAGCTAAGAAGATGGAAAGATCTACCTTGCTCATGAATAGGCAAAATTAATATTATTAAATGACCATATTACCAAAAGCACTATACAGATTCAATGCAATTCCGATCAAAACCCAAAGGCATTCCTCACAAAAACAGAAAAAGCAATTATGAAATTCATCTGGAAAAATAAGAGACCCAGAATAGCTAAAGCAATTCTAAGTAGGAAGAGTGAAACAGGTGGTATCACTATAACAGATTTTAAACTATGCTACAGAGCAATAGTAACAAAAACAGCATGGTACTGGCACCAAAACAGGCTGGTGGGCCAATGGTACAGGATAGAGGACACAGAGACTAACCCACAAAACTACAACTACCTTATATTACACAAAAGTGCTAAAAGTGTGCACTGGAGAAAGGATAGCATCTTCAACAAATGGTGCTGGGAAAACTGGAAATCCATATGCAACAAAATGAAATTGAATTCCTATCTCTCACCATGCACAAAAGTTAACTCAAAATGGATCAAGGATCTAGGAATTAAACCAGAGACTCTGCGTCTAACAGAAGAAAAAGTAGGCCCTAATCTCCATCACGTTGGGCTAGGCCCCAATTTCCTTAATAAGACACCTATAGCACAAGAATTAAAACCAAGAATCAACAAATGGGATGAATTCAAACTAAAAAGCTTTTTTCTCAGCAAGAGAAATAATATGTGAGGTAAATAGGGAGCCTACATCCTGGGAACAACTTTTTACCCCTCTCACGTCAGATAGAGCTCTAATCTCTAGGGTATCAAAGAACTCAAAAAACTAAACACCAAAAAAAAAACCAAATAACCCAATCAACAAATGGGCCAAGGACCTGAACAGACACTTCTCAGAAGAGGATATACAATCAATCAACAAATGCAATCAGAGAAATGCAAACTAAAACTACTCTAAGATACCATCTTATTCCAGTAAGAATGGCAGCCATGATGAAGACAAACAACAGTAAGTGCTGGCGAGGATGCGGAGAAAAAGGTACACTCATACACTGCTGTGGGACTGCAAATTGGTGCAGCCAATTTGGAAAGCAGTATGAAAATTCCTTGGAAAACTGGGAATGGAACCACCATTTGACCCAGCTATTCCTCTTCTCAGACTATACCAAAAAGACTTAAAAACAGCATACTATAGGAACACAGCCACATCAATGTTTACAGTAGCACAATTCACAATAGCTAGATTGTGGAGCCAACCCAGATGCCCTTCAATGGATGAATGGATTTTAAAAATGTGGCATATATATACAATGGAATATTGCTCAGCATTAAAATATAATAAGATCATGGCATTTGCAGGGAAATGGATGGCATTAGAGCAGATTATGCTAAGTGAAGTTAGCCAATCCCCAAAAAACAAATGCTGAATGTCTTCTCTGATATAAGGGGGGTGACTCAAAATGGGGAAGAGAGGAAGAGCATGAGAAGAAGATTACCTCTACATAGGGAAGAGGGGTGAGAGGGAAAGGGAGGGAGAAAGGGAATTGCATGATGGTGGAAGGAGACCCTCATTGTTATACAAAATACATGTATGAAGATGTGAGGGAAAAAAAAAAGAATACGGTTACCCTAGATTAGGGAGAGAGAAGTGGTGGGAGGGGAGGGGAGGGATTGGGGAGATAGGAAGGATAGTAGAATGAAACAGACATTATTATTACTGTGTGTATATATGTGAATGCATGACCAATGTGATTCTGCAATCTGTATACTCAGAAAAATGAGACATTATATCCCATCTGATTCAAATGTATGATATATCAAGGTCATTGTACTGTCATGTGTAACTAATTAAAACAAATTTTAAAAAAAAGAACATTGTAGCATGTTTGTGTGCTCACGGTAAATAATCCAAGAGAGAGAATGTGATTATGTAAGTAGATAAGAGACAGAGCTAAATCCCCAAAAAAGGCAAAAAAGATTTTGGGAATTGGGAAAGCAAAATTCATGAAAAAGAAGAGATTCAATATACAAATCGAAGACCTCTTTTCCCATAGGAACAGTAACAGTTATTCCATTATAAAACAAGGAAAAGCAGAATTTGGGGTAAAAAAGGTATTTACACAGATATATTTGAAAAGAGAAGACTAAGGAATTTCTCTTCAAGGCCATCAGCTATGACTGAGGAGTTGGATGGCAAGTGAAGGAGGTTTGAGGAATCACTGAGAAATAGAATGACTTAGGCAAGAGCAAGGCTCCACCTAAGATTAATGGGCATAATTAAGAGACAGCACAAATTTGTGCTGTTCTCCAGTCACATTTTGCTTTCAGGGAGTAGGAATGGATAAGATAAGAGTCTGGTTGAAGAAGTGTTGAGATTTTGCCAATTAAGAAGGAAGGGTCAAAACACTGGAAGATATGTGTATGAAAATGAGTATCATTACAAACCATGGAGTCTGTGCTAAGTAAAACATGAAAACTGAAATGTAAGGAGGCAACAAAGTGATATCAAATAGTGGAAGGTCAAAATGAGACTACACTGGTAGTTAGAGCAGGGGTAAATGAATTGATGAGTGTAGATAGAGAGTGGGATAATTTAAACTGATATTTTTGAGATGATGAAGGTATTGGTAATTATAGATAAGGTCTAAAGTATCATCTTGGAAGAAAGCACCTAAGCTGAAATGGAGGGCAAGATAGTTAGGAAGAGATCAAGAAATCAAAAAGCCAGCATTTTTGATGAATCATCAGTGTGGACTTTGGCTATCACTAGAAATGATAATGTGATAAAAGTAGCAAGAAAACAATGGTCTTGCACTCAAATATCAGTAACTAAAGCCTAATCCTTGAGGAGGACACCAAGTGATTACAATATAAGGAATAGACAATAAGTTGATGATCTGATAACAAGGGCTTCAGGAAAGCTAACAGGTAAAAATCATTTATGTAAAAAATTATAAACACAAATGCTTTAAAAGGCCCAAACAAAACCTTCAAGAATTGCATATAAAGAAAAGACTTAGCCTGTCCAAGATCCGCCTTCGCCAACCTGCACAGGACCCAGGTTCAGGGTAGGTCCGGGTTTGTCATCTACTCTCCCTGCCCCCAAATGGGAGCTCAGGCCTAACCCACTTCCATCTAGGGACACTGCAGACATCACCAAAGTCTTCCCCACATAGTAGCTCTACCTTTCGACTACAAAGAGGGCCTAGAAGCAACTGTATCTTGGAGCAGGCCTCCCAAAGCCAGTGTAAAGCCTACCATTTCAGTCCCATCTCTGAAAGACGTTGCATCTATCTTGGGGCACCTCCACTGCTATCTTGAGTTACCTCTACTATTGCTGCCACCATCTTTAGTTGCAGTAGCTCCACTGTGTGACACCTGCAGGGTCTGGAAGCCCAGCAGCAAGGTGAGGTACAGATAATCTGCACAGATACTACAAGATTATAGGGTAGAAAATGTAATATCTCAGATCCACATTGCAAAAAGGGAAGACACGTAGACAACATGAAAAAACAAGGGAGGAAAGTGCCCCAAACAAATCAGGATACTACAAAAACAGATCCCATGGACAGCAAAGTTGATGAAATGTCAGAGAAGGAGTTCAGAATTTTGTTCATAATTAAAATGATCTGTGAATTAAAGAATGACCTAAATTAGCAAATACAGGCAAAAATTGATCACTCCAACAAAAAGATAAAAAACCAATCAGAAATCTTTGAAATGAAGGAAACAAACCAAATAAAAAACTCAATAGAAAGTATCACCAACAGACTAGAGCACTTGGAAGACAGAAGATCAGATAATGAAGACAAAGTATACAATCTGGAAAATAAAGTTGACCACACAGTGAAGATAGTAAGAAACCATGAACAGAACATCAAATGGGATAGCATCCAAAGATCAAATCTAAGAGTTATTGGGATGGAGGAAGACACAGAGTTTCAAACCAAAGGAATGCACAAGCTCTTCAATGAGATAATATCGGAAAATTTCCCAAACATGAAAAATGAATTGTAAAATCAAATACAAGAGGCTTACAGGACACCAAATATACAAAATCACAACAGATCTACACCAAGGCACATTATAATGAAAATGCCTAGGATACAGATTAAGGATAGAATCTTAAAGGCTGCAAGAGAAAGGAATCGGATCACATATAGGGGGAGACCAATTCATACCTCAGCAGATTTTTCAACCCAGACCCTCAAAGCCAGGAGATCATAGAACAACATATACCAAGCTCTGAAGAAAATGGATGCCAACCAAGAATCTTATATCCAGTAAAATTAAGCTTTAGATCTGATGATGAAATAACAATCTTCCATGATAAACAAAAGTTCAAAGAATTTACAACTAGAAAGCCTGCACTACAGATCATCCTCTGGAAAATATTCCAAGAAGAGGAAATGAAAATCAGCAGAGGGAGGTATTACACTAAAGGAAAAACTAATCAAAGGAAAAACCAAGTCAAGTTAAATACCAAAAATAAACAAAAATGTCTGGGAATACAAATCATGTCTTGATAATAATCCTGAATGTTGATGGCATAAACTTACCAATCAAAAGACATAGACTTGCAGATTGGATCCAAAAAAAAAAAAGATCCAATAATACGCTGCATCCAAGAGAATCATTTCATAGGAAAAGACAGCCACAGACTGAAGGGGAAAGACTGGGAAAAATCATATCACTCACATGGACTGTGGAAGCAAGCAGGGGTTTCCATCCTCATATCAAATAAAGTAGACTTCAAGCTAAAGTTAATCAAAAAGGATAAAGGACACGACATACTGCTCAAGGGAACCATACACCAACAAGACATAACAATTATAAATATATAGGCCCCAAACAATGGAGCATCTACGTTCATCAAACAAACACTTCTCAAGATCAAGAGTCAAACAGACAACAACACAACAATTCTAGATGACTTTAACACACCTCTTTTACCACTGGATAGATCTTCCAAACAAAAGCTGAACAAAGAAATTATAGTACTCAATAATGCAATCAATAACTTACACTTAACTGACTCGTATAGAATATTTCATCCTTCAACAAGCGAATACACATTTTTCTCAGCAGGACATGGATCCTTCTCTAAAATAGACCACACATTGGACCACAAAGCAACTCTTAGCAAATATGAAAAAGTAGAGATACTACTCTGCATTCTATTGGATCATAATGAAATGAAAATAGAAAACAATGATAAAATAGAAAATAAAAGCTACTCCAACACCTGGAGACTAAACAATATGCTACTGAATGAACAACGGGTTGCAACAGACATCAAGAAGGAGATTAAAAAATTCTTAGAGGTAAACGAGAACACTGATACAACATACTAAAATCTCTGAGACACTAAAAAGGCAGTACTAAGAGGAAAATTTATTTCATGGAGTTCATTCCTTAAAAGAAGAAAAAGTCACCAAATAAATGACCTAACATTACGTCTTAAAGCCCTATTAAAAAGAAGAACAAACAAACACCAAAATTAGAAGACAGGAAATTTTGAAAAAATTGACAAAACAAAAAGTTGGTTCTTTGAAAAAATAAATTAAATTGACAAACCCTTAGTCATGCTAACGAAGAGAAAAAGAGAGAAAGGAAACTCAAATTACTAAAACACATGATGGAAAAGGAAATATCACAACAGACACTATATAAATACAGAAGATAATTAGAAATTATTTTGAAAATTTGTACTCCAATAAAATAGAAAATATCAAAGGCTTCGAAAAATTTCTAGAGTAATATGATTTGCTCAAAATGAATCAGATATACAAAATTTAAACAGATAAATTTCAAATGATGAAATAGAAGATGCCATCAAAAGCCTACCAACAAAGAAAAGCCCAGGACCAGATGGATACACGGCTGAGTTCTACAACACCTTTAACGAAGAATTAATACCAATACTCCTTAAATTATGTCGTGAAATAGAAAAAGAGGGAGAACTTCCAAACTCAGATTCTATGAGGCCAGTATCACCCTGATTCTAAAACCAGGCAAACACACATGAAAGAAAGAAAACTTCAGACCAATTTCTCTAATGAACACAGAAGCAAAAATTTTCAATAAAATTCTGAGAAATCGAATAAAAAACATATCAAAAAAATAATGGGCCATGATCAGGTGTTCATCCCAGGGATGCAAGGTTGGTTCAACATACGGAAATCAAAAAATGTAATTCATCACATCAATAGACTTAAAGAACCATATGATCTTCTCAATAGATGCAGAAAAAGCATTTGACAAAATATAGTACCTCTCCATGTTCAAAACACTAGAAAAATTAGGGATAACAGGAACATCTCTCAACATCATAAAAGCTATCTATGCTAAACCCCAGGACAACATCATTCTAAAATGGAGAAAAACTGGAAGCATTCCTTCTAAAAATTGGAACAAGACAGGAATGCCCTCTTTCACTACTTCTATTTAACATAGTTCTTGAAACACTGGCCAGAGCAATTAGACAGATGAAAGAAATTAAAGGGATATAAACAGGAAAAGGAAAAACTCAAATAGCACTATATGCCAATGATATGATTCTGTACCTAGAAAACCCCAAAAATTTCACCAGAAAACTTCTAGAACTAATAAATGAATCCAGCAAAGTAGTAGAATACAAAATCAACATCCATAAATCGAAGGCAGTTCTATAAATCAGTGACAAATCCTCTGAAAGGGAAATGAGAAAAACTATCCCATTTACAATAGCCTCAAAAATAAAATAAAATACTTAGGAATCAACTTAATGAAATACCTCTACAATGAAAACTACAGAATGATAAAGAAAGAAATTAAAGAAGACCTTAGAAGATGCAAAGATCTACCTTGTTCTTGGATAGGCAGAATTAATATTGTCAAAATGACCATAGTACCAAAAGCATTATATAGATTTAATGCAATTCCAATCAAAATCCCAATGACATTCCTCATAGAAACAGAAAACGAAGTCATGGGCTGGGATTGTGCCTCAGTGGTAGAGTGCTCGCCTAGCATGCATGAGGCACTGGGTTCAATCCTCAGCACCACATAAATATAAAATAAAGATATTGTGCCAACCTAAAAAACTAAAAAATAAATATTAAAAAAAAAGAAGTCATGAAATTCTTCTGGAAAAATAAGAGACCCAGAATACCTAAAGGAATCCTTTGCAAGAAGTGTGAAGCAGGTGGCATCACTATACCAGAACTTAAACTATCCTACAGAGCAATAGTAACAAAAACAGCATGATATTGGCACCAAAATATGAAATTGAAACAGAAGAAACAATTGAAAAAATTGACAAAACAAAAAGTTGGTGCAAAATAGAGGACACAGAGACCAACCCACATAACTACAGTTATCTTATATTAGACAAATGCACCAAAAACATACATTGGAGAAAAGATATCCTCTTCAACAAGTAGTGCTGAGAAAACTGGAAATCCATATGCAACAAAATGAAATTAAACCCCTATCTCTCAACATGCACAAAACTCAACTCAAAGTGGATCAAGGACCTAGGAATTAAACCAGAAACCTTGCACCTAATGGAAGAAAAAGTAAGCCTCAATCTCTATCATGTTGGATTAGGCCCCAACTTCCTCAATAAGACTCCTATAGCACAAGAATTAAAATCAAGAATCAATAAATGGGACGGATTCAAACTAAAAAGATTCTTCTCAGCAAAAGAAACAATCAGTGAGGTGAACAGAAATCCTGTATTTTGGGCACAAATTTTTACCACATGCACATCAGATAAAGCAGTAATCTCTAGGATATATAAAGAACTCTAATACCAACCCCCCCAAAACAAACAAACAAACAAAAACAAATAACCCAATCAATACATGGGCCAAGGAATTAAACAGACACTTCTCAGAAGAGAACATACAATCAAATAACAAATATGTGAAAAAATGTTCAACATCTCTAGCAATTAGAGAAATGCAAATCAAAACTACTCTTAAGATTTCAGCTTATTCCAGTCAGAATGGCAGCTATTAAGAATACAAACAACAGTAAGCAAGTATTGGCGAGGATGTAGGGAAAAAGGCACACTCATATATTGTTAGTAGGACTGCAAAATAGTGCAGCCAATATGGAAGGCAGTATGGAGATTCCTTGGAAAACTGGGAATGGAACCACCATTTGACCCAGCTAGCCCCCTCCTCATTCTATACCCAAGGACTGAAAAACAGCATACAATAGGGACACAGCCAAATCAATGTTTACAGCAGCACAATTTATATAGCTAAACTGTGGAACCAACCTAGATGTCCTTCAGTAGATGAATGCATAACAAAAATGTGGTATATATACACAATGGAATACTATTCAGCATTAGAAGAGAATAAAATCATGGCATTTGCAGGTAAATGGATGGAGTTAGAGAATATAAATGCTACGTCAAGTTAGCCAACCCAAAAAAACAAATGCAGAATGTTGTCTCTGATACAAGGATGCTGATTCATAATGGGGTTCTGGAAGGGGAGCATGGGAGGATTAAATAAACTCCAGATAGAGCTAAGGGGAGGAAGGGAAGGGGAGGGGGTTTGGGGGTAAGAAAGACGGTGGAATGAGATGGACATCATTACTGTAAGTACATATATGAAGGCACGAATAGTGTGAATATACTTTATATACAACAAGAGGTATGAAAAATTGTGCTCTATATTAATAATATGAATTCTGACATATATAACAAATTAGAATAAAAAAATTGCAATGGAAAAATGGAAAGGAAAAAAGATGTGTCCACATATAACTAAAAAATAAATATTAAAAAACAACAAACAGGGCTGGGGTTGTGGCTCAGTGGTAGACGGATTAGGCGCTGGGTTCGATCCTCAGTACCACATAAAAATAAAAAATAAAGATATTGTGTGTCCACCTTAAAAAAAAATCTAAAAAAACAGGCTGGGGATGTGGCTCAAGCAGTAGCATGCTCGCCTGACATGGGATGCTGGGTTCGATCCTCAACACCATATAAAGATAATGTGTCCGCCTAAAACTGAAAAATAAAAGCAAACAAACAAACAAACAAAAAACCCCCCAAAAAAACCAGACTGGAAGAATGCAATAAAATTCATAATTGTAGTTGCTGAGGAAGTGAAAGTAAAATATAATAAACTAGCAAGGTGAACTGCAAACTTTTTCATAATGTTCTATTCATTTAATAATAGAAACAACAACAAAGAAATAAATATCAAGCTTTTGCCCTTATGACAGATAACCAATCATTAATCATACTTTAGAACTAGTTCTACCATTTTTTAAATGTTATGCTATTATACATAAAAGGATAATTCAATATAAAATGACTTTTTTTCTGTTTAACATATTAATTAAAGAAGCAGCATGACAATTTGTATGTTTGGTCATAATTAGGGCACTCCTTTCTCAATTTGTGAAACAACTATGCCAAATGTGCATGTGGCTGTCTTGAAGAGACAATATTCAGAATAAGACTGATACTTGAATCAGATTCTTACTAGAATTACTGCATCTTAAATAACAACAACAAAAAAAAATATACAAAGTCCTTATATGAAGTGCATGTGTAGGACAAAGGGTATGTGAGAATTTCAAATGGGTTGCATTCAAATTGACTAGCATGCTTTGACTTGCCTTTGACATAAAAGAAGTACAAGTTCTCTGTCCATTAGAAAGGATAATTCTATTAAGAAAATAATTCGTTATACTTGAGTAATTAAATCAATGAGCAGATAACAAAGATGAATGATTGGGGGACAGTAAATAGATTTCATAATATAATTTGTATTTACTTTATAATGATAATTATATATATCTTAATCATTTTAAAAGTGAAAATACTATCATTTACAAAAATCACAACTAAAAAAGGGAACACACAAAAGGAAATTACAAAGTACATTTAAGATATTTACTATTCATGGGTTCTTTTAACATTAATTCAATGTGTAGAACATATAATGCTTCCATTTTTCAGTCAACACGACCCTATTAAAATACATTTAAATCTCATCTCAGCTTATACATTTTAAAATACTCAAAATCAGGGAAGAAACTTGCACGTAAGTACTTTAATAACAATTTGACTGTATGCAACACAACTGGGCTGCATGCAATAGGCAATACACTAGAAGCTTAAAGTACAAACATAGTACTTTTTTTTTTTTATACTGGGGATTGAACTGAGGGGCACTCAATCACTGAGCCACATCCCCAGCCCTATTTTGTATTTTATTTAGAGACAGGGTCTCAATGAGTTGCTTAGCACCTCACTTTTGCTAAGGCTGGCTTTGAATTCGTGATCCTCCTGCTTCAGTCTCCCAAGCCTCTGGGATTACAGGCGTGCGCTATCATGCCCCGCCACAGTACTTTCTTTCTAATGTACTGAGAGAACAGAAAATCCCTTAACTTCTGGAACTACTGAAAAGCAGTGATTCTCAAAGTGCAGTCCATGAACCACTGAGCTACATCCCCAATCCCTTCTTTTCTATTTTGAGTATCTTTTATTTTCTATTTTTAATTGCCTTGGCTAGAATTTCCATATAACATTGAATAGAAGTTGTAGTCTATCTTTCCAGGAAGAAGCATCAAAATTAGTCTTGTTAATAAACTTTCTGTGCTCGTGCCCAAAACTATTAGAACAGGACAATAATCAGCATCATTTGCAAATTCCCTTTAGTGATTGTTATTTACATAGAAGCCTCAGAATCAATGCTTTAAATATTAAGCAGTAAAGGGGGAAAAGGACTACATCTTCTTATTTAAGTTTCTCACTTAAAATAGATTTTTTAAAAATTATTAGATTAAAATGATTAAGAGTTCTTTTAAAATTTTACAATTTTTTTTAGAGAGAGAGAGAGAGAATTTTTTAATACTTATTTTTTAGTTTTTGGCGGACACAACATATTTATTTGTATGTGATGCTGAGGATCGAACCCAGCGCCGCTCGCATGCCAGGCGAGCGTGCTACCGCTTGAGTCATATCCCCAGCCCTACAATGTTTAAATGTTATTACACTGAGAACATTTCATCTGAAGAAATAAGATAAATGTGGTATATATGTGTAATAAGAATTATAATGCAAAAAAATCACAAAACCCCCCAAGTACATGTATGAAAACATGAATTGGTGTGAACATACTTTATATACAAAGATATGAAAAATTGTGCTCTACATGTTTAATAAGAATTGTAATGCATTCTGCTGTCATGTATTTAAAAAAATAAAATCAATTAAAAAAATTTTAGCAAGCTTAAGCAAACAGACTTACAGTTGGTGATATCAGGTGGTGCATAGCCATCGTTTATATACATACTTGTTGGTTTTGCCACTTTCAAAAAAACAAAATCAGATGTGTTCTTTAAGGCAGTTACTGCTTCTTCATGAGTAACTTCTTCTAAGCATACGCTATTCACCTAAAAGAAAATCCCAAGAGATACTTATTTTTTAAAAACATTGCTTTAGTTAAAAAAAAATTACATGAAAATATAGGGGAAACTGGGAGTGATTTAAGGAAAACAAAGTATGCTATATAGAAAGAAAATACCCATCTTTACTGTCCATATCATCACAAAGTTTTTTTTTTTTTATATAACTATTATAGTTTGAATATGAGGTGTCCTTTAAAAGCGCTTGTGCTAATGCAGGAATATTAAGAGGTAAAATGATTAGATTATGAGAGTTGTAAACTAACTGGTCCATCCTAGTGTAAATGGACTAACGGGGTAGTAACTGTAGGCAGGTGGGGGATGGCTTGAGGAGGTAGGTCACTGGGGGCATGCCTTGGAAACGTTCATCTCCTGTGGCCCCTTACTCTCCCCTTACTTTCTCTTTCTGCTTTCTGGCCACCACAAGCAGAGTACCTCTGCCATGGTTTTCTGTCTCATCTCAGGCCCAGGGTAATGGAGTTGGTCAACCATGGAGTGAACACCTCTGAAACTGTGAGCCAAAATAAACTTCTCATCCTCTAAGCTGTTCTTGTCGGAAATTTTGGTCACTGTTATTTTGAAAATACACAAAATATATTGAAATAGCCAATCTTGATTTCAGCCACTAGTCTTTTTATTCCACCAGCCTCAACCTCCTCTTAGGCATTCATGAATATAATGTGTATGGGTACATTTTAGTTTTTTTTTCCTTTTTTGAACAAATGAGACCATATTACAACTTATGCTCTGTAAATGGATTTTTAGAAATATTTTTTTAGTTGTAGATGGACATAATACCTTTATTTTATTTATTTATTTTTATGTGGTACTGAAGATCGGACCCAGTGCCTCATATGTGTGAGGCAAGCTTTGTACCACTGAGCTACAACCCCCGCCCCCTGCAAATGGATTTTTAATATTTTAGTTATTTATTTATATATGGTTCTGAGGATCGAACTCAGGGCCTTGCACATGTGAGGCAAGTGCTCTATTGCTGAGCCACAACCTCAGCCCCGGATTTTTAATAATAAGTACAGTAGAGACTGCTCCACATTGGAACACAGAATTACTACCTTAAAAAACAAACTGTTGCACAGTACTCCATTGTGTGTTTATACCATACTTTATTAAATAATTCTCAGATTGATATTTAAATTTTTTCTCCTAAGTGGCTTCAGTAAATTTACATTTACTATTACAGAATGTGGGAATGTCCATTCACTTATACCTCTGTCAACACTGAATATAAAATGATGTGTGTGCTTTGTACATCAGTTATATTTAATTTGTACTTCCACTGTTAATAGTCAAATTGAGTTGTATTTTCAATTATTTACTGACAATTCAGCTATCTTCTATATAGATATGTAACTGATTTTTAGGTACTGACACTATAAACTTGTTTATTAATTCTATTAATCTTTTTAGGACTTCCTATGTTATCTGCAAATAATACAGTTTTATATCTCCTTTCTATTCCCCCGCCCTCAAGGGCTTGGGATCGAACCCACGACTTACATATGCTAGGCAAGTGCTCTACCACTAAGCTACATCCTCAGTGCCTTCCTTTCTATTCTGAATGTTTTATCTTTCCTGTTTTTGCTGTCCTGACTGGAATTTCTAGTATAACACTGGACAAAAGTGGTAGTTTTTCTTTCCAGTAATTTGTCCATTTCATTTAAATTATCTAAGATATTGCTGTCCAGTTGTTTATAGTACATTCTCTTATGTCCCTGTTTTCATCCTTGCTTTTAGAAATTAAGAGTCTTCTTTATTTTCTTGGACAGTCTAGCTAAAAGCTTGGCAATTTGTTGATGTTTTCAAAGAACCAACTTTTGGTATCGTTGATCTTGTCTATGTTTTTTCTATATCTTGTTTCATTTACTTCTGTTCTAATCTTTATTATAATAAATTTTCTTCCTTCTCCTTGCTTTAGGTTTACATTGGTCTTTGATGCTTTTGCAACATTTTACAAGATTTACTAATGAAATAAAGCATTATCAACATTTATGTTTTAAATTATAGTGTACTAAAATATTAGTTTTAATGTATTTTTCTTTTCTCTAATTTATACCTTCATAATTGACTATAGAATTTTTAATGCTTTGACCCCAAAATTCAAATGTCATAGAAGAACTGTCAATTTTACTCAGTGATTATTAAAACTGTTTGCAAGGTTTCACCAGCATGATAATTCTAATGGTCTATACTGCTATGCAAAGTGAGGACTGCCTGAATTTTTAAATATACAAATGTAGTATATTGTTAGTAGTCTGCAAGGAGCTATACTTCCTGATATTAGTATCCTTACAAAAATCTCTTCCTATAGTGAATCTTGCTGGGCCACATAACTAGTTTTAGCCAGAGAGATACAATAACCATGATGCAAAGAGAGGATTGATAAACACCATTCTCTAGAGCTTGTTCTCTTGAAAAGCTCATTTTTAAGAACCCGGCCACCATTCTGTAAGAAACTCAACCTAAACTTAAGAAGTCACTAGGGAATTAAACGCTAACAGCCCCAACTGATCTCCCAACAGGAGGAAACACTAACTTGCCCATAATATGTTTGAGCCTATATGGAAGTAGATTGGCTCAGGTGAGCGACCCCAGTTAATACCAAGTGGGAATTAAGGACAAGCTGAACCTGCCAAGCCCTACCCAATTTTCAGAACTGTAAGGAAATACATTATTTTTGTTATTTTAGTCATTACATTTTGAATTTTCTTAGCAGCACTGGATAACTAATTAAGAGCTGACAAGATTTGCTAAGGGATTCAATGTGTAGTGTGAAAAAAGATAACCTGAAATTTTGAATTTGAACATTTATTGCCCATTTGCCAGTTTTGAGGTGGGATGGAAAGGGAGAGAAAAGGGAAATTGCATGGTAATGGAGGGAGACCCTCATTGTAATACAAAATTACATATAAGAGGTTGTGAGGGGAATGGGAAAATAAACAAGGATAGATATGAATTACAGTGGATGGGGTAGAGAGAGAAGATGGGAGGGGAGGGAGGGGGGATGGTAGAGGATAGGAAAGGTAGCAGAATACAACAGTTACTAATAGGGCATTATGTAAAAATGTGGATGTGGAACCGATGTGATTCTGCAATCTGTATTTGGGGTAAAATTGGGAGTTCATAACCAACTTGAATCTAATGTATGAAATATGATATGTCAAGAGCTTTATAATGTTTTGAACAACCAATAAAAAAAAATAAAAATAAAAAAATAAACTTTTCCTTCTCTTAAAAAAAAAAAAAATAGAAAACAGAGTCCTTAGGAGTGAGCACTGATAAACAAGAGTATACAAGGCCTGAGTTCTGAATTACTTCAATGTTTGGAGGTAAGGGATATGAGGAAGCACCAAAAAAGGAGAGTAAGGTGTGGCTAGTAAGGTAAGAGAAATTATCAAGTTAGAGAGTGACTGCTAAGCAAAGTGAAAAAAGTATTTGGAGAAGAAGGATGGTGTGCCAAATGCCAGGTAAGTCAATTAAGATGAGGACTGAGAAGTGCATAATTTCAGAGTAATTACAAGAACAAAAGCTTCATTAAAAATGGATTCCACAGAGAATGAGAAGATTGCCACGATGGTAAATCAGCACAGATTGCTGGTTCCATACGAAGAATATTGGTTCTGGAGAAATCATAAAGGAAAACTTGACAGCCATGTTAAAAAATAAAAGTGAGAAACCTAGTGGAGATAGAAAGCTGTTTAAAAACTGGAGTGTGTGTGTGTACACGTGCATGTGTAGGCAGTGATGGTGAAAAGGTGTTTCATGTAGGGGAAAGAAAGGCAATCATAGCTGTAAGAGGATTAAGTTAGAATTCTGTTATTTCCTTTTCACCATCATTAACTTAAAAAAAAAAAAAATCCCAACAAAAATCTCTTTGCAGTATTGGACAGGATGCAGAACAAAAGAATCTTATTGCTGGTGGAATGTAAAACTTTACAGCAGTATGGAAAACAACAGTTTTTTTTTTTTGTTTGTCTTTTTTTTTTTTTTTTTGAGTTGTTTTAAAACTACTACTATTAGGGCTGGGCATGGTGGCATACACCTGTAATCCCAGCAATTTAGGAGGCTGTGACAGGAGGATCACAAGTTCAAGGGCAGCCTCAGCAACTTGATGAGGCCCTAAGCAACTCAGTGAAAGTTACTGTCTCAAAGTAAAAAATAAAAAGGGCTGGGAATATAGTTCAGTGATAAAGTACCCCCCTGGGTCTAAATCCCCAGAATCACCCCCCTAATACTTCTGGTAATAAAACATCAAATGATATAATTCAAATAAACAGCCAATGAAACTCTTGCAGCAAATGCTCACCAGAACATACCGCAGGCACTTTCTAGCAGAATTATTCATAATAGCAAAAAAGTGGAAATAGCTCAACTTACCACTATACTACGCCACTTTATGAGCCTTTGCCAATTCACTTGAGCCCACATGATCTCTTGGCCTTGGGTGCTTTTTCAATGAAATGCCCTGGATACTGCTACTTTCACTTAGACTCCTACTGTTACCAGGTCTCAGCCTCTTCTAGCTGGGTCTGGGCATGGCTGATGTGTCCCACATAGTGGGAGCACAAACAGGTCACAGGCCCAAGTCTGATCTACCTATACTACTGTAGTTCTAGCTCTTCCCTCCATTGTTGAGCTCAGGTGAAATGGTATAAAACAGAAAGTGGGAGTTGGCTTCCCTACCAGTGCCCAGAGGAGATGGGTAACAGAATTCAGAAATCTACTACAGGGTAGATTACAATATGTAAAACTGAAAATGAAAAATGAAAGCCAGGGGAGACAAACAGGGGCCAGAATGTAAATCTTCTTGCTTTTCCCTGGATGGCTAGATAAGATTTAGTGGTTCCACATTGTCTGCCTAGAAGATTTTTCTACCTGACAAAGACATATTGTATTTTCTTATGAAATTATAGCCAGCTTACAAACATTCCACCTTGTATTCGCTTTCTTTCATTCTCTACTTTTCATTTTCAGTGACTCTAGTTAGCTTCTTTGAAATCAACTTCTCTGAAATCAGCTCCCATATTTCTAAGAAACATGGACCAAAGAAGTTACTGATGAAGACTGGATAAACTGTGAGATAGTCACAAAATTAAATATTATATAAAAGTGAAATAAATAAATTTCAACTCAAGGCAGCAACATGGTCAAGTCTCAGTAAGACAATATGAGTGAAAAAGTATTAGACTATATACTACAGTTTTAAAAAGTTTCTAGATTCTACTAAACAAATAATTTAGACATATATGTTTAAACCATTTGTTAAGAATACTATAATTTACCACATAATCATTCCCACTGCATTAATGTGTATTTATCAGTATTCCATGTATCTTTATATCTTATACCAAAGATAGTTTTATAATTAATGATTGTAAAAGGCTAAAGAAAACATTAACGATCTTCCCTGCCCATGTGCCTGCCATGACCTTTTCACATTCTTTTTTTTTTTTTTTTTTTTTAATATTTTGTTTTAGTTGTAGTTGGACACAATACCTTTATTTTATTTGGATTGAACCCAGGGCCTTGCATGTGCTAGGCGAGCACTCTACCGCTGAGCCACAACTTCAACCCCTTTGCACATTCTTGACAGCATATCAAAAGAATGCAGACTTCTCCATAGGTTGTCTCAGTCACCACTCACACATCTCAAGGCTATCACTCCCTCTTTTCCATCTTGCAGTACTTGGAGGGTGGTATATGAAGTGACCTTGAGGGGAACACTAGGTCACTCGGGTTGTTAGGATAATGCTTTCTTAGTTAATGACTTTAGGTGTTGGTGTTTCTCCTAATCTTGTGATGTATTTCTTTTCACTTTTGCCTTTCATTTTTGTTTTTATATTATTAATAAAATAAATGCTATCCTGTATAAAGAGAAGGTCTTTATTGTCTTTCAAGTTTGACCTGCCTTATTCAGCAGCTGCACACACTTTAACATTACAAATTGTTAAGAAATACCAGCAGACTTTTCCCTCTAAAACTTCATGTAATGGCCACACCCTGCTTTTCTGCAAAAGAAATTTGGCATAAAATCTGCAAAGTGGTAAAATAGAGTAAGAAACACAAAATTGTTGATGTTTTAGTTCTTGGGCTTAGTAATAACTTCACTAGTTTTCATTATATTATAAATAAATTATTTAAAGTAAAACAAAAGAAGGTCATACATCAAGATGACACTGCATTATAAATTTAAGGATTGTGATTAAACAATTCTGTGCATTTTTAAGCCCTCAATCCTTTAACAATGGGGGCCACCCCTCATAGAGGGGAAGAGGGAGGGTGGGGGAAAGGAGAGGGAGAGGGAGAAAGGAATAAAAGAGACAAGTGAGGGGCTGGTAGAAGAAATGGAAATGGCAAATAAATACCAACAATCACTAAGAATCACTTTTCAGGTTTTGATAAAACACTGTTAAAATTCACTTATATAGGAATTCTAGAATCTGTCAAGAGAAAAAATATAAATCCAAATGATTTTTAAAACAATAGATTTCTTATACTTACTGCTAGAAGTTTATCTCCAATCTGAAGTTTACCATCCTTATGTGCTGCACCCCCTTCAATTATTTTGGTTACATAGATGCTATTATCTCCAGGAATATGCTGATTTCCAACACCTCCAGCAATGCTGAACCCAAGACCTGATTGGAAAACACTAGTTTAAGATTCTCATCAATAAAGGCAAAATTAAACCTAAAAACAAATGGCTGAAAATTAGAGCATGATAATTCCATCATACTAATGACTTTTTTTTTAAATAGAAAATAATCTATTTATCTATCTACTTTAAAAATCCTAAGTATTTATTCTATAACCAGGGGACAATTACAAACAGATTGCTTTTTCCCCCTGGTTCCTTCTTTAAGTCTTTTTGTAAATGGATTGTCAGTCCAAAGAGGTATTAAAAATTATGTTTTACTGTTTTTTCTTCTTAATTATGTTTGCTAATACTTTTACTATGTTCACAAGATTAAAATAATTTATAAGAAATACAAATTCTCAGCCCTCTGTTCCTTTTCTATTTATTGGAATTCTACTTCTTCCATGAAGCCACATGCTGGAATCAATATTCCCATTTATTTATTTATTTATTTTAGTTGTACGTGAGCACAGTATCTTTACTTCATTTTTATGTGGTGCTGAGGATTGAACCCAGGGCCTCACATGTGCTAGGCAAGCACTCTACCACTGAGCCACAACCCCAGCCCTCCATTTATTTTTAATCTTCTCAGTTTTTTAAACATTTAGAAATCATACCTTAACAGTCCTCATTGTACATGTAACTGCTTATGATAAACACTATACTTTTTTCTTTTTGACTTAAGTTATGTATCTGCATTTAAAATACATTGCAGATTAATTATCACACATGAAAGTAAACACTATATCTATCTTCAAATTTTTAAGGACAAGAATATTTCATTTATCTTAATGTTCAAATACTTACGTAGGGACTAATCTACTTATAGAGATTTTGATTCCTGCTCTTAAAAACTATTCATTAAAGATAGTTTATAGAAATCTTTGTGTGTCTTTTTTTTTTTTTGGTACCAGGGATTGAACTTGGGGGCAAACTTAACCACATCCCCAGCACTTTTAATTTTTTACTTTGAGACAGGGTCTTACTAAGTTCTGAGGCTGGCTTTGAACTTAGAATTCTCCTACCTCAGCCTCCTGAATTGCTGGAATTACAGATGTGTGTCACCACACCCAACTGGAAATCTTGCCTATATACACCACATGGAAGTTAAATTATACATTGACTATGTGTTCATAGCAGTAAAATGTGTAATAGTATACATAAATTAACATAAAAAGCTTTTCAAATCTTATAATCTTAGTAGGAATGCAGATATCTAACATTCTACTTAAGATAAAAAATCCATATAAATGAGAGATTCTCTAAATCCATCCACTTACGTACTATAGAAGATTATTAAGTTTTGCTAATTTGGAGATATATATCAAAAATAAGATCATAGTTACATTTAACTCAGAGAGCTTACTTAATAATTTGTTTCAGTATGATGTACTACATACCTTTAGGACCTTTAATGAGCTTTATTTCCATTATTTTTTCTGATACTGGTTTCCGTCTTTTTACATACAAGCGTACAATAGACCCTGCTTCTTTCAATGCTTCAACTGCTTTGCTATGTGTTACATCACGAACATCTGCTTCATTTACTCGCAATATACAGTCATTAACCCTGAGAAAATATTCAAAAACTTAAATACCAATTTTCCACTTTATCAAATTTTTGTAATCTTTGTTTTTAAGGTAAAGAGAATTATTGACTCCAATAAACATAAATGTGAAGGTGCTACATGCTAAATTCTAATGTATAAAGATAATCACTACCCAAAGGTGAGCAAAGGGAACAAAACAAATAGTACACGTAATAAATTATTACACAAAACATTAAACATTTATAGGTTTATGTGTAGGCATTAAGATCCTTTATAAAACCAGCAAACATTTGGCACTAACCATATGCTAGGTACTTTCTTAGTGTTTTAATCCTTACAATAGTCTGTAATGTTGGTATAGCTTTTATCTCCATTATATAGATGAAGAAACTGATGGATGAGAACCCAAAAAAATAAGCAACAGGGCTGTTTAAGATTTTTAAAAATGAGGCTCAAAGACATGGTGTCAAAGCAGATTAATCCACTGACTTATCAAATGAAAAAAGTGAATTAAAAGATTGAATTTATTTCTTGAAAATTAAGTCATTTATTTCAAAGGTTTCCTATGTGAATAACTTAATTTAAAAATACATATTTTTAAAAGTTTGATTTGTTCCTAATCCTAACCTGTTCCCCCAGCTCTGGTCTCAGTTTTGACTCCATGATATTTTGTTGGTGGGAGGGCGGGGGAAATCCATCTCAAATTAGCAGGGAGAGGAACAAAACACAATTAAAATATTAATACAGGTTGTGATAAGCTTCTGTATCTAATTAACTTTCTTGAGAGGAAAAAAATTCTACTACCCAAAGCAATGGTACCTTAGTTCTATAGGTATATTTGTAAGTGAAACAAAGGAAACATAACTTATTCACACAAGCAGCACAAATAAAAGGCCAGTAACAGAACCAGGAAGTAACTCTACATTTCCATGAATGGTCACATATTCTTAATTTTTATGTCTAATTTCATTATACAACCTATCACATCCAGTAAGAAGTCAAGTTTATAAACTGAACAGCTGCATAAGATAGCAATAGCCTTAAAATAAGATGTTGCTTTTAAGAAACCATATAAATCCCTTAACACTAAAATTTTAGCCTGTTACCATATACACATATAAAACAACACACATTTCTCTCCTTGTTTATTTTCCCATTCCCCTCACTACCTCTTATATGTAATTGTGTATAACAATGAGGGTCTCCTTCCATTTCCATGCAATTTCCCTTTTCTCTCCCTTTCCCTCCCACCTCATGTTTCTGTTTAATGTTAATCATTTCCTCCTGCTCTTCCTCCCTGCTCTGTTCTTAGTTGCTCTCATTATATCAAAGAAGACATTTGCAGAATACAACAGTTACTAATATGGCATTATGTAAAAATGTGGATGTGTAACCGATGTGATTCTGCAATCTGTATTTGGGGTAAAAATGGGAGTTCATAACCCACTTGAATCTAATGTATGAAATATGATATGTCAAGAGCTTTGTAATGTTTTGAACAACCAATAAAAAATAAATAAATAAAATAACACACAAATAGAACAGTGCTATAATTTATGAAATACAAAGTTTGTAAAAGACACCTTCCAAAATAGAACACTACTTAAATGAGACCACTGTTATTTTTATCTAAGGAAATATATTAAATTTACTTAAAGTTTGTATAAACTTTACTCTTTGTGGTACGGGATATAAAACCAGACATATATAATCCTTTCTATCTTAAATAAGCTTATCTACATGCTTCCAAACTAGGAAACAAATGGAAAATATTTTGTGAATGTATCTGAAAGTATGCGAGGAACATGATTTCCATAAATTTGGTCACAAACATTAAAATCAGTTATTCAAAATAAAATATCTAGGATAAAACTGAGTTAAACAAAAAGAAACTGATAAGCAAAAAGAAGAAAACAATGCTAAAAGCAAAATTATCTTTTTCATTCATTTGCATGTTGTTTGAACATGTTACACTATATTAGTTATGATAGTGTTCCTTCTTTGTACTTATTCCTTGTCCAGTATGCTTCGAGAAAGCACTCTAAAGTGAATTCAACATTAAAACATGAAGTGTAAAACATACCGCAATCTTCCATCTTGGGCAGCTGCTCCCCCTGTGATAATTTTGGTAATGAAAATACTTGAGTCATCTCCAATGTGTGGGTTGTCTGTACCACCTGCAATGCTGAAACCAAGCCCTGAATTTCCCTGAGGAGAGGAAAAAAAGTCAAGACAATAAGAATTATTTTTTATTGGTAAGTTCCTGCTATTGTAGGACCTAGAAACTGTACATTTCTATACAACACGGAAATGTATATATGTGAGTAATATGAAGATTCTAAATTAAATAGACAATATTAACTAAGATCTTTCAGAGGCATTACTGCTTAATAGGTGAGGTTGAAGAAAATGTACTAGCACTAGTACTTCTGAAATCTATTTGCAGTTCTCTCTTTAAAACATGTGCCATTTGTCCTTTAATTAGTCATCTATCTGCAGAGGTATTGCTAGAAGTTTCTTTCTTTTAGACTACAACTCATCCAAGTTTGGTAGGGCAAATCTCTCCTAAGAAACAAACACTGAAGTGATCTTTCCACTACCATTACTTTTGAGTGGATCAAATGAATATATTATATTTCATCCTTTAAAAAAGGACTGGAATGGTACTTTTCTTCGGCTAGCTTTACCATGAGTTTATTTTAAAATGATGAAATTGGAGCTGCTAAGTAACAGCTGCCTTCAATCCTTGACATGTTAACCAATAAACCTGACTATCAAAACACATTTTTTAATACTAAAAACCCATCTTGAGAACTTAAACAATGGTGAGCTTTCTTGATAAGCAAAGTAAGTTTTGACAAAGCAGCTCTATTTTTTTGTTTGCTTTACAAATTGAAGAAATGAAATTTCTGAATAGTATTTCTCCACAGAGGCTTCTACTGGTTTAAAGAGTCTTTAAGGACAAATGATCCAAGAAATATTTATCTTTCAAGAATGTTCTAATTCTAGCTTTCAAGTAATTCAAGTAAATGGATATATCTGGACCTATTACTTCACTGTTAAATAGCTTAAATAACTAGACCACCATTGTTTGTCTTAAAATTCTAATTTAACTTAAAAATACCTTTTCAGTCTAAATTCTTTAAAGAGTTACTACAACCTCCATAACAGTACTAATAGACTGTGGACAGATTACCTAGTTATTCAGGTACTCAGTCTTCAAACAGGAAAAAATACAATATTTGAGTCCTGACTAAACTTAAGGAATTTAGAAGGCTTTGGGAAAGGATCAAGGAAGAATAAATTAAAAGATAGGTAAAGTTATAAAACACCATATTAAAATATGGAAAATACATTAATATTGTGCTTACTTGGATGTAACTCAGACATCCACTTAAGTAGGTGAGCTGAATTTAAGTAGCAGACAATAAAGATGACTCTCAGATCTATATTTCCCTCAGAGTCTATTCTGGCTTCAAACATAAACATATTTAATTATCTAAGATATTAGTTTTAAATATGCAGACCTTCAGTTACTTAAGCAATTTACTTGTGTGAACACTTTATTTCCCCAACTGCTGACCAGTCCAGGGTGCATTACTAAAATGCAAATTAAATTGAACACAAAATTTCCCCTCCAATGCTGGAGATTGAGCTCAAGGCTTTGTACATGGCAGGCAGTCACAATGCCTCTAAGTGCAGATTTAACACCCTAAGTGCAGAAAATGTATAAAATATTATATATCTGAATTGCATCCTTAAGTTATTTCCTCATTGAAGGAATACATAAGTTTTTGAACTTGCATTAGAACTCATTCATTAGATTATAACTATTATTTGGAAAGAAAACTGATGAAATGGTAGTTACCAGCATGCTACTTATTTAAAATGAATAATAATAATTTTAACAAAAGCAAAATTTTAAAACAATTTGATAAACTAGTCATCAGAGTCTGAAAAGACATAACAAAATGGAAAGTGTTTTCCTGGATGGGACCTTGAAAAAGAAAAACAAAAATTAAGAGACTATGAATAAGTATAGACTTTAGTTAACAACAATGCATAAATACGGGTTCATTAGTTGAAACAAATGTACTTTAATAATGTAAGATATTAACAATAGGGGAAGCTGAGTCCAGAAAAAAATGGAAAATCTCTGTATTATCTCTACAACTTGTCTGTATATCTAAAACTATTTTTAAAAGGGATATTAAAAGAAAAGAAACATATTCTGAAAATGCTATGATTAATTTTATGATCTGTGAACTTACAAAAGAAAACATTACATTTTCCTGTTTTTGAAAGACTATTTCCCTTGGATTCTACATGATTGAGCACTGTATTTAGAAGTTTCTTAAAACAATAGATTAAGGAAATTAATAGTTTTTACCCTTTCAAGTGTGATTTCTTCATATTCATAATCTGCATCAGTGCCATTAACCTAATGGGGGAAAAGAGAAGCAGCTCAGAAATTCAAAGTGAAAAATCTGAAATGGCAAGATAATTTTTGCATGATTTATTAATGAAAACCTGTTAAATGGGACAATAAACAAATAATATAGATTCATCTCAATAATTTGAGGGAGGATTTTCAAGGAATAGAGGAGTATAAATGTGCCTGAATCAACATTCATCGTATCATGACTTTCACGACAGGAAGATACATTCAACTTTACTATTATTGAACTCTTGAGTCTTTTGCCTTGATCCACATATTTAATTGCTGCCAACGCTTTCTAATTTGAATAATTCATCTTTTCTGAAAACCATTACCTACTTCTTCATTCTCTGCCAATGAATGCCATCTACCAAGTGCTTACATTAGTCTTCTCCATTGTCCAAATCATTCTGTTTTAAACAGATGGATCTTTATAATGCTCAGGCTAATAACACATTTCCTCTAAATAAATATGCTTTCAGAAGCTCCCTTTCTAGAAATATTCAAACTTCACAGCTTGGTAATCAAGGCTCTGCATGAACTGACCCCAATCTACCACTTACCTTCAACCCTAAACGTAGCCCACTCTCTTCATGCTCCTCACATAACATCTAATTTGAAGTCTTGGTCTTCCCATTACACATCCTGCAATTTCCCATCTCCATATCTGAACTTTTATGCTTAGCTCTGCCACAGATTTCACTTACACATTTCGTGTCCAAGTCAAATTCACCATCCAAGATCTTGGTCATCTACTATTCCCCCATCAACTTCATTCCCTATTCTCTCCTGAAAGAACTAACTTTTATAACAAGGAAGCCAGATTAACCCAGACATGAATACTTGATTTAAAATTTCTACCAATACCAGGTTAGGCAAAATCAAATGAAAGAGTGATAAATTACATTTCTGAAGATGTCTTATATCTTCCATCCTACATACTCTTTGCAATATGATTAAATCATCCCACCATCAAGAGTAAGGTTTATTTTTCCTTCCCTCAGATTTAGGGAAGCACTGTGACTACTTTTGATAAAAATAAATGTGGCCCAAATGATGATGTGAGATTGTCATATGATACATTGTAGTAATTGCCTAGGTCTTAGCATGGGTTTCTTAGAACCCAACATCTATAATGTAAGGAAATTCAAGCAACCTATGAGAAATGAAGGACCTTGGTCCAAAAGCTCCAGTTATACTTGTAATTAGTAGCCAGCCCTAACTGCCAGCCATGTGAATGAGGTTATTTTTGATCTTCCAGTCTTTTGCAGTGCCCCACTCAAAACTATGTAGGGGAAAATAAATAAATAAATAAACCTATGTAGAGAAGATAACTATCCAGTTAACTCAGAAAATCATGAGAAATAATGAACTGTGGTTCTTTTAAACTACCAGGTTTTTAGGTGGTTTGTTATGCAAAGAATAGAGGAGTGATTATGATATCAAATAATCAAATTCAACAGAAATAATGAAACTATGCAAGCCACTTTGCTTTCTTCATTGTACTACAGTGAAGCAACCCTAATGGTCTAGTAGAAGGGACTGGAAGCTTTTGTTGAAGGCTATTAAAATCCATCTCTACTATGATTTTGGGTTCCTAATTCTTGTGTTTCTCATGGAGTTAAACCCGATTACTTCCTTGATTCAACTTTCTTCTCACCTAAAGACATTCAACTCAAAGATAGTGGAATCAGATGAATGGTACACGTACGACTGCACATATGGTGCGATTCTACATCATGTACATCCAGAGAAATGAAAAGCTGTGTTCCGTTTGTGTACAAAGAATCAAAATACATTCTGCTGTCATGTATAATTAATAAGAACAAATTTTTTAAAAAGCAACAAAAGACATTCTTCTCTTATTTTACAGAGTATACATTATAAAAGCATTTATATAATTTCTAATATATCATCAGTATGCATCTGAGGTTATGGGAGGACATATTTGTACATATCCTGTCAACATGAGTGGAAGTTCTTTTTGTATAAGTCAAAAAAATTATATTCAGCTATTGTTTCTTTAGGCTTGGGGAAAAAAAATACTGTGAGTCAAAAAATCCCCGATTCATTTATGTGCACTCTTTTCTGTTTTTAAAAACATATTAATATTTATAAATGTTCCTCAGTACAGGGTTTTGGTCAAATCTCACAATTGCCACATTGGGCTTTATTTATGTTTATTTCTAAATAGTCTGAAATTTTGTTTTGGAAAAGATATCCATTTGAGTACACTTATAAAGCCCATCAGTAATAACATGTAACATTTTGATATTGAGGGATTATGATTTCTACTTTAAAGAATTTGAGATTTTTTTCACCATTCGTCTCCGTACAAGGTCAGTGTTTAGTAAACGTCCCTGGTGCTTAATTTAATGCTAACTTATAATGATATAGGATTCCAAGGAACATGGAGCGATTCTAAAAAGGTGAAAAGTGAGAAGGATATATAGGACTCCTAGTAACCTATTTCTTGATACTCAATTCTTCAAACTGCATGCTAATTTCAAGTATAAAGACATTTAGTAATATTAAACACATCCACATTGGGATACTAAGGATCAAGAACAGTACATTACCATAAACTTAGCTTTTTTTTTTTATTTTTTTGGTGCTGGGAACACTTCATATCCATTCTCTTAGCAAATTTCAAAGCCTACAATACATCATTATTAACCCTAGTTGCCACACTGTATAAAAGCTCCCCAGAACTTATTCCTTCAATATACCTGAAGTTTTATTTTATTTAATTAATTTACCTTTTGTGGTACTGGGATTGAATCCAGGGCACTTTACCACTGAGTTATATCCATAGCCCTTTTTATTTTCTATTTTGAGACAAGGTCTTGCTAAGTTGCTGAAGCTGGCCTCAAATTTACAATCCTCCTACATCAGCCACCTGAGTTGCTGGGATTACATGTGTGACAATGCACCACTTAACTGAAAATTTATATCCTCTAACCAACATCTCTCCAATCCCTTGTCCCTAGTAACTGCCATTCTATTCTATATGAATTTTACTTTTTCAGATTCCACATATAAATGAGATGATATAGTATTTGTCTTTTCTATGCCTGGCTTATTTTACTTGGCATAAAGTCCTCCAGGTCTAATGCCATTATAATAAATGAAGAGATTTCCCTTTTTTCCTAAGGCTAAATAGTACTACTACTCTATGTATATATTACATTTTCTCTATCTACTTGTCCCCTGACAGACTCTTAGGTCGTTTCAACGCCTTGGCTATTATGAATAATACCACAGGGAACATGGAAGTGCAGAAATTCTTTGATATCAGAATGGTATGTCCTTTGATTATATACCCAAAATGGGATTGCTGGCAATCTGTTCTAACTTTAATTTTTTTGAGACTCCTTTGTACTGTTTTCCATATGGCTGTTATTAATTTACAATCATAACACTGTACAAAGTTTCCCTTTTCTCCATAGTCTTACCAATACCTGCTATCTCGTCTTTCGATAATAGCCACCAAAATAGGTATTAAATGATATCTCATTGTAGTTTTAATTTGCATTTCCCTGATGATTAGTGATATTGGGAATTTTTCATTTATCTGTTGGTCATTTCTGGGTCTTTTTTTGAGAAATTAAACCATAATTTTTGTTAACATTTTTGCTTTGTATAAATATGAAAAAAAAAGCAACTGAAATACTGCTTCATTTACTATGGTAATTATAGGTATAGTATATTGTAGCAGATATCTTAAGTAAAATGTATTAGCAAAAATAATACTGTGATCTTTGTATATATGTTAAAAACAGAACAGAAAGGTAGAATTATTTAAAAGTAAGGGGGAAATGGAACTTACATAAGTTGGTGTTTCCAAGCTGTCTGTGTTAACTAGTACCGGAGGAGGATTTGCCTTTAAAGAAAATATTGCAAATGTGTTAGTTTAATAAGAAAATAAAAACATTGCATATATTATTCACAAATGTTAAAACCATATGAAAGACTTATGATTTTTTAAGTTATAATTTTATGATTTCTCTATATAATGAATAGTTTCCAACACCAAGTGGAGAAAAAAAATCACATATATACAGTTATATAAGATTTGTTTTTTAAAAATACATTGCTGTTTCTGCTAAAATAGACCTAATTTTAAGATTTGCAAAGAAGCCCACCACAGCCTTCTCATAAAATCCATGAATACTCTTTAGTGTAATCAAAAGAATTTTTCTGTAGAAACCCAAGGTTTCTATTTCCAATGATCCCACGGAGATTCCAATCATTTTCCTATCCAGAAAAAAAATTCTTCCCCACATTATATTTAAAAATGACAGAGCAGGAGGGGGAAACTTGTCATAGAAACAAATCAGTCATAAACTTAGGAAAGTTTGAAATTTTCAAATGTCAAATTTCAAATCATTCTCAATGTAAAAGCTCCTGGCTATTTTTGGTTGAAATTACTGACTTCTGTTCTAGACCACTCGTGGAATAATAATGGTTTGTCACAGCACAAAACATCAAGTAGAAAAATAAACAATAAAATGAAAAAAGTTTGGTTTTCTGGCTAAGTTAGAAGTAATAAAATCATTTTTATTTGGATGATACTAAAGAATATAATTTATCAAATATATCAAATGAAAAGAAGTACCAGAAAACTAATAGAATCTCCTTCAAAATTATTTCTTCTGCATAGTATAAAAGAATTAAATCAATTAAGTTTAACAACATTGTCACAGAATAAAATGACTATCTTTTAAACAAACTTCAGGAGTTATGTTTATAAACATTAATAATTCTCTAATTAAAGAATTGTATGAAAGAATACTATAGTACAAAATAACAGTTTTCTTCTCAAATGCTTAGGCTTTTTTTAAAAAGGTGAAGATTCAGAATTCAAACGATACAATATTTTTGGCATAGTACTAGATCTGAATGATCACATGATAAAATACTTAAAGAAAACACAATTTCAACATCAAATAATTATACACTATGTATTCAGGCTATATAAAGTGGCATTTAAGAATGAGGAGTTAATATTTTGTCATATATACAAACAAAACATTAACCACTATATATTCAACCCTACCATTAAATAGTCAACCTTTGAATGATTCAGTGAAAATCAAACTTAATGAACAAAATATCTACTTTTAACATGCTACTTAAGCAAGACTACTGAATGTATAGGCATTTAAGATTTTATGAATATTTGAAATTATTCATTTTCCAGGGGCAAAATACACTTACTTAAATTGACAATTTTTACTTTATTTAAAAAACTTTATGATGCAACTTTACTATAGTAAAGTTTACTTTATAGTCTACTTAAGCTATTATAGAAGAAGATAACAAAAAGAACAAGTTACGTTAAAGTTACTGTTATAGTTGAGTGATAGATATACATGGAGTTCACTGTATCATGTTCTTGATATCTGAGAGTTTTTGAAATTTTGTATAACAAAAAAGTAAAGCAAAATCATATTGAGTCAAATACACAACTTGAAAGAGGTTAAGAACTAAGCAGTTGTGAAATATTATGAGTTAGAACTGGTATTCCGATAAAAATAGCTAACACTGTGTTAGTAAATGAGGAATAAAATATCAATCTTGGAATCAACTATAACTTTACCTACTAATTTGAAATTTTTAACTTCATATATTACAAACTATAGAAGTGGTATCCGATAGAGTAACATTCCATTCCTCTCCATATTGGTGGAGGTAGGAACAGGAAGGAAAGGGACAGCAAAAATTTGGGTCTGGGAGGTAAATTACAATGTCCTAGCATCAAACTAAAGCAATGCTAGCAACAAAAGTAAAAGACAGGATGCTTCTGCAGGAATGTAAGCAGAAAAGTTGGCTACAGAAAATATAGTCTTGTAGGTAGCTGAAGTAAAAGGCAAGAAAACAGTAGCTAATCACTTAACATCTTGAGAATCTTAACAAGGACAGTAAGTAGCAAAACATGTAACATAAACTTTGCTAACCAGGAAATCGAACAACAAAAAGATCTGAGAAGAATCTATTTGAGACCCTGTCTTGAAATAAATTAAAATGGGCTGGGGATGTAGCTCAGTGGTAGAGCACTTGTTTAGAAACCCTAAGGCTCTGGGTTTGATTCCCAGTATCATGAGGGGATGGTGAGAATCAAATGAAGAAAAAGCACTTACTGAATCTCACCTTTCTCTACTTCACTTTACTGTTCACTGACTTTGGATTAAATAAACCAAAATAGTTACCAAATTTATTTTCTCCATCTGTAAAGACATACCAACATCTGTCTTCAGCCAAGAGTACTGTGCGAGGTTCCAAGAAGTCATATAAAGGAAGTATGCTGTAAATCGCAGGAAGCTCTAAGTGATTATCTATTATTATTTACTAATAATAATACACAGCACTGTGTATGTTTCAATTTGGACCATAAAGTTAGAGACTGGGGAGAAGTGTAGTAAAAAAGGTAAGATAATCCAGTCGAAGGAACTAACAAGTCCTAAGGAATTTGACCCAAGGGTCAATAATAACACTTAAATTTAATCTTGCTCATCTAACTTTTACTATTCTATTCTATTGCGTTAACAAAGGATCTTATAGTGATTACTGTTATAACATATCAAAACACTCTTACAAAATTTTAGAGGGCAAGAAAATGTTTTTAAAAAGGTATTAAAAGAGCCGTGGGCGCTTTGCTCCCATCTGCTTCCTCTTTCGCTTCGCTCCGGGCAGAAAAGGTGAATGTGTAATCAGCAGTGGATTGTAAGTACCCTAGGCAAAGAAAGCTCAGTGCGCCCCGCCTTTTTTTTTGAATATTTTTTATACAGGGAGAATTTGTGGATTGGGATCGTTGGCTGGGCTGCGGTTTCTGTGCCGAAAATCCACTCCGCGGGAGCCGCCATTTGCTTTCTGCTGGCTGTCTTGATGGCTATGGCTACATTGTCTGGCAGCCGCACCTAGAGGTTGGAGCTGGGCTGCGTGCCGAGCCCTGTCCTCCAAAGGCTGGACCGCAGCCTTGAGCGCCTGGGTCGCCTGTTTGCCGCTGCACCCTCGGGCAGAGCCTGCTCTGGGGTCATTCTGCATGCCCCTGCGAGGGGACCCCTGCTTCAGAGGAGGGAGCTGGAGAGCCGCGGCGGCAGCCGCTTGGGCCCTAGGGTCTGGGCACCGGTCGGTGGCGCAGCTACGGTCGCGGACGAGCGCGGCGCCCCTGAGCGTGGCCCCGGGGAAGAGGCGACGGCAGGGTTTAATTTCTAGAAATCTGGACTGGAAACAGAAGCAGCAGTTTGTATAATCCCAAGAACTTGCTTATGCCAGGAAGCTGTAAGGGCAACATAAATATCATTGAGGGGATCTAACATGGCAGCAGGCGGGGAGAGATCAAGTCTCTGACCTCTTCAACTGCGCGGGCATAGGGAGCTGTAAACTGTATAAATGCTGTTTGCTCAGGATCACTAGGCAATGCTGAGCTGACGTGGATCTGGGGTGTACAGTCTGGGCCCCTCAGAACACATACACCGAGCCCGGATCGGCTGCATCCAAGCTCCGGTTCGCCTGCTTCTCGTGACTCAGCAATAACAATCCCGCTGAAATAACTGGTTGGCCCTTAGGAACTTTCAGAGGTAAAAACCAACTGAGCCTTCATAGGCAGTGGCCACAGGATTGAAACGGGGATTGGGAGAGACAGTCAGGACCCACCCGTTGCATTGGTCACCCGGCAAAGGGAACGAACGGTCACCATTTACATGTGATACCACCTTGGCAGAGAACTGACGTCACGGGCGGAGGAGATAACTGCATTGAAACCAGCGCAACAGGGCTCCCAGGAGCAGCAGACATGGCATGTAGCCAGTATTGTGGTGAGCGTCACAGGTGAACGCGGCCTGGCTTGAGGAAACACAAGAGAAGGCCCTAGGCACTCAGGATTGGAGACCCGCCCAGTCTGTGAGGAAGAGCTGCTACACAGTGATTGGTTCACACTTAGTGAGAGGAGAAGCTTGAGCCAGTGGGCACAGCTCCACCTACTGGAAGAGAAATTAATCGAACTCTATGACTGCATTTATTATTATTATCATTTTTTTCTTTTTCTTTCATTTTCAATTTTTTTTGTTGTTGTTCTTTAACTTTTTTTAATGTTTCTAATTTTTTTTAATTTTTTATTTTTATTATTATTATAATTTTTAAAATTTTAATTTTCATTATCATTATTATTTTTGTAAAAAAAAATTTTTCTTTTCTTTCTTTCTTTATTTTCTAACTTTTTTTGTGTGTTTTGTTTTTGTTTCTTTTGTCTTTTCAATTTTCTTATTCCCCCTTCCTTGAATTCTGCCTGCCTACTCTCATTCTCTTTGTGACTTCTTCCCTTCCCTTCTAATATCTTTCCTCCCAAGCATCAAATAAATTTATAAGAGTAAACAGTAACTCAGCAGTCAAACAGAACAAGAAGTAACATGAGCAGCATAAAAAAGCATGGAAGAAAAGGGGTACAAACAATGAAGGACAGCCTAAATATTCAGGAGGACCTAGAGTCAGCAGAAAAATGGTCATATAAAGAACTCAAGGAATACCTTAGACAGATGGAATGGAACCTTAAAGAGGATACGAGACAGCAAATCCAAACACTGAAAGAACCCTTTGAAAATGAATTACATAAACAGATAAAAGAAGAAGTTAAGCATCTTTATCAGGAGATAGAGATTATAAAAAAAAATCAAACAATAATTCTAGAAATGAAGGAAACGATAAACCAAATTAAAAACTCAATTGAGAGTATCACTAACAGAGTGGAGCAAGTAGAAGCCAGAACGTCAGATAATGAAGACAAAATATATCATCTTGAAAAGAGCCTAGCCAACTCGGAAAGGCTGGTTAAAAATCACGAGAGAAACATCCAAGAGATATGGGATAACATAAAAAAACCAAACCTACGAGTCATCAGGATAGAAGAAGGTACAGAGATTCAAACCAAGGGAATGAGTAGCCTGCTGAATGAAATAATTACAGAAAACTTTCCAGAAATAAAAAAGGAAACGGATATACAAATTTTAGATGCATACAGGACACCAAGCTCACAAAATCACAGTAGACCAACGCCAAGACACATTGTTATGAAGATATCCAATATACAGAACAAAGAGAAAATATTAAAAGCTACAAGAGAAAGGAGGCAGATTACATTCAGGGGTAAACCAATAAGGTTAACAACGGATTTTTCATCACAGACGCTGAAAGCGAGAAGATCCTGGAACAACGTATTTCAAACACTGAAAGACAATGGATGCCAACCAAGAATTCTGTATCCAGCAAAATTAAGCTTCAGGTACGACAACGAAATAAAAATCTTTCATGATAAACAAAAGCTAAAAGAATTTGCAGCCAGAAAACCAGCATTGCAAAGCATCTTGAGCAAAACACTACACGAGGAAGAAATGAAAAACAATAAACAAAACCATCAGTGGGAAGTGCCTCTATAAAAACAGAGGGCGGGGGGAAAGCTAACCATGGAGAAACAAACTAAATTAAATTAAAAAAAAAGAAGAAGATAAATAATTAAACATGGCTGGAAGTACAAACCATATATCAATAGTAACTCTAAACGTTAATGGCTTAAACTCTCCAATAAAGCGACATAGGCTGGTAACATGGATTAAAAAAACAAATCCAACAATATGCTGCCTCCAGGAGACACATCTGATTGGAAAAGACATACACAGGCTGAAAGTGAAAGGTTGGGAAAAAATATACCACGCACACGGTCCTCGTAAGCAAGCAGGGGTGGCCATCCTCATATCGAATAAAATCGACTTCAAGACTAAGTTAATCAAAAGGGATAAGGAAGGACATTATATACTGTTAAAAGGAACCATTCACCAACAAGACATAACAATTATCAATATTTATGCACCAAATAATGGTGCTGTGACGTTCATAAAACAAATTCTCCTCAAGTTCAAGAATCAAATAGACCACAACACAATAATTATGGGTGACTTCAACACACCTCTCTCACCATTTGACAGATCCTCCAAACAATAGTTGAATAAAGTAACTATAGAACTCAATATCACAATCAACAACCTAGACTTAACTGACATATATAGAATATATCAACCATCATCAAGTGGATATACTTTTTTCTCAGCAGCACATGGATCCTTCTCAAAAATAGACCATATATTATGCCATAGGGCAACCCTCAGTAAATATACAGGGGTGGAGATAATCCCATGCATTTTATCTGATCGTAATGGAATGAAACTGGAAATCAATGATAAAAGAAGGAAGGAAAAATCCTACATCACATGGAAAATGAATAATATGTTACTGAATGATCAATGGGTTACAGAAGACATAAAGGAGGAAATCAAAAAATTCGTAGAGATAAATGAAAATACAGACACAACATATCGGAATCTATGGGACACAATGAAAGCAGTTTTAAGAGGGAAATTCATCGCCTGGAGGTCATTCCTCAAAAAAAGGAAAAACCAACAAATAAATGAGCTCACACTTCATCTCAAAGCCCTAGAAAAGGAAGAGCAAATCAACAGCAAATGTAGCAGAAGGCAAGAATAATTAAAATCAGAGCGGAAATCAACGAAATTGAAACAAAAGAAACTATTGAAAAAATTAACAAAACTGAAAGTTGGTTCTTTGAAAAAATAAATAAGATCGACAGACCCTTAGCCATGCTAATGAAGAGAAGAAGAGAGAGAACTCAAATTACTAACATACGGGATGAAAAAGGCAATATCACAACAGACGCTACAGAAATACAGAAGACAATTAGAAATTATTTTGAAAACCTATATTCCAATAAAATAGAAGATAGTGAAGAAATCGATAAATTCCTTAAGTCATATGATTTGCCCAGACTGAGTCAGGAGGATACTCACAACTTAAACAGACCAATATCAATAGATGAAATAGAAGAAGCAATCAAAAGACTTCCAACCAAGAAAAGCCCAGGACCGGATGGGTATACAGCGGAGTTTTACAAAACCTTTAAGGAAGAATTAATACCAATACTTTTCAAGCTATTTCAGGAAATAGAAAAAGAGGGAGCTCTGCCAAATTCATTCTATGAGGCCAACATCACCCTGATTCCTAAACCAGACAAAGACACCTCAAAGAAAGAAAACTACAGACCAATATCTGTGATGAACCTAGATGCAAAAATCCTCAATAAAATTCTGGCGAATCGGATACAAAGGCACATCAAAAAAATTGTGCACCATGATCAAGTAGGATTCATCCCTGGGATGCAAGGATGGTTCAATATACGGAAATCAATAAATGTTATTCACCACATCAATAGACTTAAAGATAAGAACCATATGATCATCTCAATAGACGCAGAAAAAGCATTCGACAAAGTACAGCATCCCTTTATGTTCAAAACATTAGAAAAACTAGGAATAACAGGAACTTACCTCAACATAGTAAAAGCTATCTATGCTAAGCCTCAGGCTAGCATCATTCTCAATGGAGAAAAATTGAAGGCATTCCCCCTAAAATCTGGAACAAGACAGGGATGCCCTCTATCACTTCTATTCAATATAGTTCTCGAAACACTGGCCAGAGCAATTAGACAGACGAAAGAAATTAAAGGCATAAAAATAGGAAAGGAAGAACTTAAATTATCACTATTTGCAGGTGACATGATTCTATACCTAGAAGACCCAAAAGGGTCTACAAAAAAACTACTAGAACTAATAAATGAATTCAGCAAAGTGGCAGGATATAAAATCTACACGCATAAATCAAAGGCATTTCTGTATATCAGCGACAAAACTTCTGAAACGGAAATGAGGAAAAACACTCCATTCACAATATCCTCAAAAAAAAAAAAAAAAAACTTGGGAATCAACCTAACAAAAGAGGTGAAGGATTTATACAATGAAAACTACAAAACCCTAAAAAGAGAAGTAGAAGAAGATCTTAGAAGATGGAAAAATATACCCTGTTCATGGACAGGCAGAACTAACATCATCAAAATGGCGATATTACCAAAAGTTCTCTATAGGTTTAATGCAATGCCAATCAAAATCCCAATGGCATTTCTTGTAGAAATAGATAAAGCAATTATGAAATTCATATGGAAAAATAAAAGACCCAGAATAGCAAAAGCAATTCTAAGCAGGAAGTGTGAATCAGGTGGTATAGCGATACCGGATTTAAAACTACATTACAGAGCAATAGTAACAAAAACAGCATGGTACTGGTACCAAAACAGGCGGGTGGACCAATGGTACAGAACAGAGGACACAGAGACTAATCCACAAAGCTACAACTATCTTATATTTGATAAAGGAGCTAAAAGCATGCAATGGAGGAAGGATAGCATCTTCAACAAATGGTGTTGGGAAAACTGGAAATCCATATGCAACAAAATGAAACTGAATCCCCTCCTCTCGCCATGCACAAAAGTTAACTCAAAGTGGATCAAGGAGCTAGATATGAAATCAGAGACTCTACGTCTGATAGAAGAAAATGTTGGCTCTGATCTACATATTGTGGGGTCGGGCTCCAAATTCCTTAATAGGACACCCATAGCACAAAAGTTAATAACAAGAATCAACAAATGGGACTTACTTAAACTGAAAAGTTTTTTCTCAGCAAGAGAAACAATAAGAGAGGTAAATAGGGAGCCTACATCCTGGGAACAAATCTTTACTCCTCACACTTCAGATAGAGCCCCAATATCCAGAGTATACAAAGAACTCAAAAAATTAAACAATAAGAAAACAAATAACCCAATCAACAAATGGGCCAAAGACCTGAACAGACACTTCTCAGAGGAGGACATACAATCAATCAACAAGTACATGAAAAAATGCTCACCATCACTAGCAGTCAGAGAAATGCAAATCAAAACCACCCTAAGATACTATCTCACTCCAGTAAGATTGGCAGCCATTATGAAGTCAAACAACAACAAGTGCTGGCGAGGATGTGGGGAAAAGGGTACTCTTGTACATTGCTGGTGGGACTGCAAACTGGTGTGGCCAATTTGGAAAGCAGTATGGAGATTCCTGGGAAAGCTGGGAATGGAACCACCATTTGACCCAGCTATTGCCCTACTTGGACTATTCCCTGAAGACCTTAAAAGAGCGTACTACAGGGATACTGCTACATCGATGTTCATAGCAGCACAATTCACAATCGCTAGACTGTGGAACCAACTTAGATGCCCTTCAATAGATGAATGGATTAAAAAAATGTGGCATTTATACACAATGGAGTATTATACAGCACTAAAAAATGACAAAATCATGGAATTTGTAGGGAAATGTATGGCACTAGAGCAGATTATGCTTAGTGAAGCTAGCCAATTCCTAAAAAACAAATACCAAATGTCTTCTTTGATATAATGAGAGCAACTAAGAACAAAGCAGGGAGGAAGAGCAGGAAGAAAAGATTAACATTAAACAGATACATGAGGTGGGAGGGAAAGGGAGAGAAAAGGGAAATTGCATGGTAATGGAGGGAGATCCTCATTGTTAAACAAAATTACATATAAGAGGTTGTGAGGGGAATGGGAAAATAAACAAGGAGAGAAATGAATTACAGTAGATGGGGTAGAGAGAGAAGATGGGAGGGGAGGGGAGGGGAGATAGTAGAGGATAGGAAAGGTAGCAGAATACAACAGTTACTAATAGGGCATTATGTAAAAATGTAGATGTGTAACCGACGTGATTCTGCAATCTGTATTTGGGGTAAAATTGGGAGTTCAAAACCCACTTTAATCAAATGTATGAAATATGATATGTCAAGAGCTTTGTAATGTTTTGAACAACCAATAAAAAATAAATAAATAAAAAGGTATTAAAATAATTCTAAGAACCAGTTATTTAAAAATAGGCAAAAATTATGAAATATGATATGTCAAGAGCTTTGTAATGTTTTGAACAACCAATAAAAAATAAATAAAAATAGGCAAAAATTAACAGTTTAGAAAATATTGTTTTACAAGGTACATTCTATTTCTCCTTCTAAGCATTTATTAAAGTTTCATTGTATTTATTTGTTTAATCTTTCTCTCCTTCCTAAAACAAGTATTTTTCAAATGTAGACCTCACAAACCCCAGAGGTAAATCTTGGATTTTAATTTGAAACATACTATCACTGAGTTGATCACTGTAGGTTAAAGTGATTATAAAAAATAAATGGGGGGACTGGGGTCATGGCTTAGTGGTAATGAGCTTGCCTAGAACATGTGAGGTCCTGGGTTCGATCCTCAGCACCACATAAAAATAAATAAATAAAATAGAGGTATTGTGTCCAACTATAACTAAACAATAAAATATTTTTAAAAAATAAATGGGGTAGATTCTAGGAAGATGGCAAAGTAAGAAGCACAGTACATCTCTTTCTACCTAGACAACAAATCCAGTGGCATAATCTGTCTGAGTATCTGGAAATGCTGGATTCTCTTCAAGGATCACAACTTCCAAATGAAGGCCTGGACAGTTAATTTTGTCACTTTAGCATAGTAGTAGCTATCTAACTGCCTTCCCTCAGTCCTGTGGCAGGCAGCTAGCTGTGTAGTTTTCATAAAACTGTTTATACACAGCTTGCATGAGTCATGGTGGGCAAAAAAAGATCCTGTCCACCAAATACCAGAGATCTGTGCTCTTAACTGCTGACTGCCTCTTCTGATCACAGGGGTGTAGACAAAGAGGCAATGGCCACTGCTTTTGCCCCTCTCTCTATTATTGTAAGCCCCTCCTCAAATCTGCCTGGATTGACCTCCATGGGTCTCATTCTCTGTGTGTAATTCAGCTTTCCATTGCTGTAACAAAATACCTGACATAAACAATATAAAAGAAGAAAAGGTTTACTCTGATTTACAGTTTCAGTCCATTGTCACTTGGCCTTATCATTTAGGGCATTTGGGAAGCACATGATGGAACAGAGCCAGGAAGCACAAAGAGAGTGAGAAAGACAGGGAGAGGGGGAGAGAGAAGGAATGACAGAGAGATTGGGAATAAGTCATATCCTTCAAGGACATGCCCCAGTGATCTACCTTCTTCAACTAGGCCCCACCTCCTTGAGTTCCTACCACCTCCCAATAGCCTCATAAGCTGGGAATTAAGACTTTGATACATGAGCCTTTGGGGCACATTCTAGATCCACACGATAATACCCTGCTTTCATTTAAAAAAAATCTTTTTGACCTTTCACAACAAAGACTAGGACATTAGTTATGGCATATATAGGGGAAACTGGAAAATCACCACAGGCCTGGGAATATGCAGGCTTAGAAAATACCTGAGAAGACCTCAAGTTTACAACTCTGGTTGACTCTTGGCAGCTTACAATAAACAAACAAACAATAGCTAACAAAATCTTGGAGGAGAATTCGATTTCCAAAGTTATTACATATCAAATTCAAATATGCAGTTTGCTAGACAAAAAAATTACAAGGCATACAAAGAAACAGAAATGTATATATGGTCCATTCAAAAGAAAAACAATAAACCAACCCAACTGCCTCTGAAAAAGACCTGATAACAGACCTACTAAACAAAGCCTTTAAAACAACTGCTTTAAAGGTCCTCAAATAACTAGCCATGAAAAAGGTCAAGAAAATGATATATCAACAAAAATGGAAGTATGAACGATGAGCAAAGAAAGAAAAGAGGTTACTGAAGTGTGAACGTGTTATCTGTGGGATACCAGAAAGAACACACATATTGTGGAATACTAAGGAGAAGTTAGAAAGGAGCAAAGAGAATATTTGAAGAAATAAGAAAAAATTTCCCAAAGTTGGTGAAAGATATGAATATAAACATCCAAAACGGTCAAGGAACTCACACAAATAAGATGAAGTCAAAGATATCCACACTGAGACATATTATAACTGTCAAAGGTCAAAAACAAAGGAGGCTTTTCAAAGCAGCAAGATAAGTTACTTGTCATACAAGAGATTCTCAAAAAGATTATTAGCAGATTTCTCATCAGAAACTTTAAATGCCAGAAGGTGATGAGTGAACATATTCAAAGGCTGAACAAACAAACAAAAATTACGCTGTAAACTTTATTCAGCAAAATAGTCCTTTTAAAAGTGAGAAAGAAACTAAGACATTCCCAGATAAACAAAAGATGAGGGAGTTCATTATCATTAAATCTATCCTGAAAGAAGTGTTAAAGGTAATCCTATAGGTTGAAATGAAAGGACACTAATAGCCTGAAGGTAGGTAGTTGTATAAAATATTTTAAAAATAATTTTATATAACTAAAATAAAGCTTCATAATATGGAATTTCCCACTTGTGGCATCATGTTGGTGGCCCCAAATTTTTGAATTTTCAAGTAATTTAGATCTTTTATTTTTAGTTGGAACATGGGCCAGGGCTTGATTTGAAAGTTATTATTAGTAAATAATTGAAATCAGTATTACGAAGTAACTAAAGTAAGCTAGTAGTCTAAAAGTTAATATTAGTATAGTAAACCACAACAATAATTTTAACTTTGGTTTGTAAAGACATACTTTGTCTTCGGCATATTTGAGAGTAAAATAAAAATGATTACTTTATGTTTTGAATATACAATATATAAAGATACAATTTTGTGGGCTGGGGCTGTAACTCAGTGGCAGAGTATTTGCCTAGCATGTGTAAGGCACCGGGTTCGACCCTTAGCACTGCATAAGAAAATAAATAAATAAAGCAAGGGCATGCTGTTCATCTACAACTATTTTTAAAAAATAGATACAATTTTGTGACACAAATAACTAAAAGGGTGGGGATAGAGCTGTTAAAAGAGAGAAGTACTTAAATGTTATTAAAGCTAAATTTACACATATTCATATTCTGAGTGTTTTAAGATATTAAATGTAATCCCATGGCAATGACAAAGAAGTAGAGGCACAAAGAAATTGAGAAAGTTAAATATTTTACTACAAAAATCAACTAAATGCCAAAGAAAAAAATAATGCAAGAAATGGGGCACAAACTAAGTTATAAGGCATATAAAAAATGACAAAAGTCCTTCCTTCCTAGCAATTACTTCAAATGAATTGTATTCTTTAATCAAAAGACAAGATCAGGAGGCAGATGGATTAAAAAAAAAAAAAAGAATGACTCAATTACATGCTATCTGTAACTGACTCACCTTAGATTCAAAGATACAAATATGTTGAAAGTAAAGGATAGAAAGATATTCCATGCAAATAGTAAATCAAAAAGAGCAAAAGTGGCTATACTCAAAGTTAACTATAAATAAAAAAGATTACAGGTAAGATTATAGATGAATAAAAGCTTCAATTCACAAATATGTAACAATTATGAACATCTGTGTACCTAGTAACCATCCATAACAACATAAGAAACAAAAATTGAAGAAACAAAAGGAAGAAAGAGTTCAAAAATAATAGTTGGAGACTTGAGCACCACTACCCCATTGTCCATAATGGACAGAAGAACTAGAAAAAAGATAATTAAGGAAAGAGTAGAAATGAATATGACACAATGAACCAAGTAGATCTAACAGACATATACAGAAAACTCTAACATCAACAGGATATTTATTCTTCTCAAGTGTACACGGGACAATTTCTAAGTGAGACCACAGCCAGCAAAATGAGTCCCAAAAGAATAAAAAGACAGATATATAAAGTATATTCTCTGACCACGATAGGATGAAGTCAGTAACAGAACAAAAATGGGAAAATTTACAAATTTGTTGGAATTAATTAACATACTCTTAAATAATCAGTGGATCAAAGAAGAAATCACAAGTTAGATAATATCTATAGATGAATGAAAACAAAAACACAATATACCCAAACTTATAAGACACAGTGAAAATAGTACTAAAAAGGAAATGTGTAGCTATAAACAATATGCTAAAGATCAAAACCAAAGTAACAACCTAACACTATAACTTAAGGAACTAGAAAAAAGAAGACAAGCTATACATAAAACTAGCTACAGACCAGGCATGGTGGTGCACACTTGTAATCTCAGCGGCTTGGGACGCTGAAGCAGGAGGATTTTGAGTTCAAAGTCAGCCTCAGCAACTTCATAAGGCCCTAAGCAACTCAGCAAGACCCTGTCTCTAAATAAAATATACAAGGGCTGGGGATCTGGCTCAGAGGTTAAGTGCCCTGGGGGTTCAATCCCTGCTACAAAAAAAAAAAAAAAAAAAAGGCTAACTACATAAAGAAGGAAATAAGATGAGAACAAAAATAAAATAGAGAACAGAAAAATTAAAGAGAGCTGGGCACAGTGGCACAGATTTGTAATCCCAGCAACTTGGGAAGCTGACAAAGGAGGGTCACAAGTTTGAGAACATCCTCGGCAACTCAGGGAGGCCCTCAGCAACTTAGAGAGACCCTGTCTCAAACTATAAAAATAAAAAGGGCTGAGGCTTTAGTCAGTGGTAAAGTGCCCCCAGGTTAAATCCCTAGTAACCAGGAAAAATAAATAAATATACAAAAATACATAGAAAATTAAAAAGGCCCTTTTTGGCTCCTTGAAAAGATCAACAAAATTAACAAATCCTTAGCTGTCTGGACCTAGGAAGAATATTTCTACTAAAATTGAAATAGAGATATTAACTACTAATTTTAGAGAAGTAAAATGGATTATAAAAGGACTATGAACAAGCAAATGTATGTCAACATATTAGATAAGCTAAACGAGAGAGAATTCCTACAAATGCAAAAACCTATCAAGACTCAATCATGAAGAAAAGAATATTAGGATAGATCTATAACTGAATCCATAATTAAAATCTTCTGACAGTGAATGGGAATCTAGCTTAGTAAAACACTCACCTAGCATGTTGGAAGCCCTGGGTTTTATCCCCAGCACCGCCCTCCTACACCCCTGGGGGATAAAAATAGAAAAATTTTCTCACAGAGAAAGGTCATGGACAAGATACCTTCACTGGTGAATTTTATCAAGCACTTAAAGAATTAACATTAGTCCTTCTCAAGCTTTCCAAAAAAATAGAAGAGAAAAGACTATATTAATACTCATTTTATGAGCCCAGCATTACCCCGATGCCAAAGAAACAAGTACAATCTAGAAACCTAGAAACAACAAGAAACTATAGGCCAATATCCTAAAAACACTAATGCAAAATCCTGAACTACAGACCCACATCTTTATGAACACTATGCAAAAATCCTTAACAAAATACTAGCAAACAGCACTATATTAAGAGGAATATTCATCATAATCAAGTGGTATTTTATTCCTGGCATAGAAGGATGGTTCATAAAAATAATCAGTGCAATATACCACAATAGACTGAAAAGAAAAAAAAAAACACATATTATCTTAATTGATGCAAAAAAGCATCCGACAAAACACTCTTTCAAGATGAAATACTTATTAACTAGAAATAATTTAAAAGTCATATACTTCATGATAAAAGCCATGTTTTGCATGAATATACCTCCTACAACAAGTATCACACTCAATGGTGAAAGACTAAGAGCTTTTCCTCTAGATTAAGAACAAGGCAAAATGATTGCTTTTTACTAAAGTATTCAACATAACACTACTTGTTTAGTTGAAATTGTAGTCAGAGCAATAAGGAAGAAAATATGACATTTAAATCGGAAAGGAGGAAGCAAAATTATCTCTGTTCACAGCTGATAGTCCATAAAAAGATTCCAGAAAAAACTGTTAAGACTAATTAATGAATTCAGCAAAGTATCAAGATACAAAGTCAACATACAAAAAGTAGTTACAATTCTGTTAACAATGAACAATCTAAAAAGGAAATTAAGAAAACCATTTGATTTGCAATTTCTTGATTTTAAAATTTACTACAGAGTTTCAATAAGCAAAATAAGAGAGTACTGGTATAAAGACAGACATATAGACTGTGGAAGAGAAAAGAATCCAGAAATAAAAATCATGGACAAAAATTAATCTAAAATCAATCTATAATATACATGTAAGATCTAAAAATATGAAATTCTTAGGAGAAAACAGGATAAAAGCTTCAAAACATTGGGTTTGGCAATGATTTCCTTTGTTTGACACAAAGAAACAGCAACAAAAGAAAAAGTAGACAAATTTGATTTTGTGAAAAAATTTTAAATTTGTGTAGCAAAGACACTATCAACTAATCAAGAGGCAATCACTGAACAGAAAAGAAAATTTGCAAATTATCTCTGGTAAGAGAGTGATATCCAGAACATACAGAGAACTCCTAAAACTCAACAACAAAAAAATAAATAACTCAATTTAAAATCTGGGAAATAAATTGTTCAGATATTATTCCAAAGAAGATATGCAAATGGGCAATAAGCACATGAAATATGTTTAACATTACTAATCATTCGGGAAATTAAATCAAAACTATAATGAGATACCACCTCAGACCCACAAGGCTGGCACTGTCAAGAAAACAAAAGCAACAAGTGTTGGTGAGTATGTGGGAAAATAGGAGCCCTTAGGCACTGTGCTGGGAATGTCAAATGGTATAACCACAGAAAACAGCATGATGGTTCCTTAAAAAAAGAAATGCCACATGATCAAGCAATTTTACTTCTAGGTACAAACTACAAAGAATTGAAACCAGTGTCTAGAATAGAGATTTTTACATCCATGTTCACAGCAGCATTATTTACCATACCTAAAACGTGGAGGGAATCCAGCTGTCTTTGAAGTATGGATGGATATGGAACATGGTGTTATGGATTAGATCTAGAAAGTCCCCCCCAAAAGCTCATGTGTTAGGCAATGCAGCAAAGTTCAGATGTGAAAAGATTAGATTCTGAGAGCCTATAACCTTGTCAATGGATTAACCCATTTTATAGATTAATAATTTTTTAAATATTTATTTTTTAGTTTTAAGTGGACACAATATCTTTATTTTATTTTTATGTGGTGCTGAGAATCAAACCCAGTGCCTCACGCATTCTAGGCGAGCATGCTATCACTTGAGCCACATCCCTAGCCTCAGATTAATAATTTTAATGTGTTAAAATTATTACTGTGTGGTAACCATAGGCAGGTGAGGCATGACTAGAGGAAGCAAGTCACTGGGGGCATGTTCTTAGGGACTATATCTTGTCTCTGGCTCTTCAAGCTTTCTGTTTCCTGGTCACCGTGAATGACTAGTTTTCCTCTGCCACACACTCTGTCATGAGGTTCTGCCTCAACTCAAGCCCAGATCAATGGACTCTACCAACCATGGACCAAACCTCTTAATCTGTAAGCCCAAATATACTTTTCCTCCTTTAAGTTGTTCTTGTCTGGTATTTTACAGCAACAAAAAACTGACCACCACATTTTGGGTATATATGTATCAGTTGTGTAATACATGCAGTATTATTTAGCCTTTGAAAACAAGAGTTGGGCACAGAGGTGCATATCTGTAATTCCACTGGCCCAGGAGGCTGAGGCAGGTGGATCATCAATTCAAAGCCAGCCTCAGCAACTTGGCAAAAGTCTGTCTCAAAAAGAAAAAAAAAAAGAAGAGAGGGGCTGGGGATGTGGTTCTGTGGTTAAGCTCCCTGGGGTTCAATCCTTGGTACCAAAACAAAAACAAAAACAAAAGAAAAAATTCTGCCAGGTGTAGTGGCATACACTTGTAATCTCAGTGACTTTGAGGCTAAGGAAGCAGGATTGCAAGTTTAAGGTCAGACTCAACAACTTAGGCTCTCAGTAATTTAGCAAAAATAAAAGGAGTTGGGGATATATCTCAGCATTAGAGTTCCCCCAGGTTCAAGCCAAGTAATAAAAACAAAACAAAAGAAAAAAGAAAACAAAGGGGGAGGATTCTGACATTCACTAAAACATGGATGAACTTTAGGGACATAATGCTAAGTGAAACAAATCAGCTCTAAAAGACAAACATTATATGATTCCACTTATATGAGATACTTCAGAGTAGTCAAAATCAGAGAAACAGAGTGAATGCCAGTGGCTGGGGAAGGGAGAAATGGGGAATTACTATTTAATGAGTACTGAGTTTCAGTTCTGCAAGAGTTCTGGAGATAAATGAATAGCGATGAGTGTACAACAATATGAATGTATTAATATAACTACATTTTATGTCCTACAAATTTTTCAACAATAAATTTTTAGTAAAAATATGTGACTTCAATCTTAGGAAAATGAATGAAACACAAACTGAAAGATATTCTACAAAATAAGTAGCTAGTTTTCTTCTTGTCATACTCATGATTGAAGACAGATTATGGGGTTACTCCAGATCAAAGGAGTGTAGTATCATGGAAATTAAGTATGTGGTATTAGGCAGGCCAAAGGATCTATTTTGTGTATTTTTTCCTTAATAAAGAACATTATTGGGATAATCAGTAAAATGTATTTAAGGTCCATACACTAGACAACAGCATTGTACTAATGTTAATTTCCCAATTTAGCCCACTGTACTGTAATAATATTCTTGATTTAGTATCATAAATAATTTAGTATCACAAAACATTAAAAAATACATAGGAAGAAAAATAAGAAAGCAGCTGTGGTAAGTACATATATTAACAACTGAGGAATTTGGGTATCTTTGTACAATTTTTCAACTGTATGTAACTACGAAATGATTTTAAAATAAACCAAAACAAACAGAAAACTCCAGAAAGCAAACAGAGTAAGAGCACTGCAGTCAAGCATTAGTTTGCAATTTAAAAAAGGTTCACTCAGATAATCCAGATACATTTAAGATTATCCATGAAACAAAAATGTATCAGATCATGCTTTAGACAGTACTAATAATGATCCAATAATTTAAGACCTAAAACTCAAAACATTTTGTGAAATTTGAAGGGTCCAGGGGCAACAGGATGCTCTTCCCTAGAAACACCTCTGATGTAATTACTTGCATATCACATGGGAGTTATCTGTTAACTTGTCTCTGATACATCTAGTAAGCTCTTGGAGGACAATATTATATTCATTTTAGTATTTACAATACACCCCAATCTGCCAGGGATATGTTCTAAGATGTTCCACAGATATCTGAAACAACGAATAGTACTGTATCCTATAAAAACTCTTTTCCCTATATACACATACTTATGATACAGTTTAATTTATAAATTAATCACAAAAAAGATTAACAACAAATAATATATTGAACAATTATAACCCTATTCTGTAATAAGAGTTATTTAAAATTTATGAGTTTTTATTTCTGGAATTTTTCATTTAATATTTTTGAACATAGTCAATTGAGAATAACTAAAACTGCAGCAAGCCAACACTTGGATAAGGAGGGACTACTGTATATGACTCAAATGGTTACACAAAATTTAAGGGAAACCAATCCATTCCAAAATACATGTTTGAATATCAAAAAAGACCATCACACATTAAAGCATTTTCACCAAAGTCTCAATTACATGATAGCTCAATTTAATGACAGAAGTGACTAAGAATGAAAGCATCTATTTGTTTTTGTTTGTTTGTTTTTAAAGAATTTACTTTGGAGTAGAATTAAGCTTCTGAGTTTAAGAGACTGATGTCAGAGAGGATGTAGTTATATTCCTAGCAGAAAGAACTAGCATATTACTACTATGTGCATTAATTTACACTTTGAATGTGGATCAGATTTTTCACACCAAAGAATATCAATACTTTACTTAATATCATTAATCTCACTTTGGGTAATTTTGTTGGAAACGCACTTAATGTCAATAAGCCATTCCTTGAAACTAGATAGGCTCTAAAAATGAAAAATAATCAAGTTCTCTGACAGTTGGCTATTATTTTATTTTTAACTGTTACATGTAAATTTATTAAAATAAAATGTTTATTTTGGAGTAGTTTTACTTGTAGGAAAGTTATGAAGTTAGCACAGAGTTCTCACATACTCTAGATATATCATCAATTATTTTTAATTAATAAAAGTGAAGTATGTTATCTAATCAAATGAGAAAATGATGAATATTACTAAAGAAGACAAACACATATTAGGAAACAAAGTACTACATAAAATGATACATCCAGTACAAGATCAGAAATGCAATTTTTAAATTATCTTTAGAAATTAAACAAGATTTTGCAAAGCAAAAATATTTTTAAAAACCTTTTAAAATAGATTTACAAGTATAAAAGGCATGATAACAAATGTAAGGAGATTTAATATTATGAAGATATTTAGAATATGTCCTATTTCATAAATACTACCTAATAAAATGGCAAATTTGAACCCATTTTATATTATTAAATCCCAAATATTTAATTGCCTGAAAATACCCACTGAAGCACAAAGTAAATTACCATATCTAACAACAACAAAAAAGTTAAAACAGTTTTAAAAGAATACAAATAAAACATCAAAAGCAAATGAAATTTTTATAAAGAAAAAATAAACTAATAAAAACCTGTGGTATGGTGGGTAGGATGACAGTATTCTCAGCAGGGACTGGCAGGACAGGGATCACAGGGACAGTGGGAGAAGAGGGAGGAACAGCTTCTGTTGGCTAAAAATCATCAATGACAAAAAATCAGGAAAAACACCAAAACAAAAGAAAAAAACATAACTGAAAGTTGTGCCACAAAGATAAATTGTAGTTTTCAGAAATAACCAAGTAGTAGGTAAAATATTAATATATTACTATAATTTAAATGAGAAAATGTTCTCCAGAAATTTTAGAAATAATTGTGTATCCATTATAATATTCAAGACTCTATAGTTAAAAGGAATGACTATTCTTTAGATGTTTAAGTAAAAATAATAAAAGGCAATCACTTATAATACTGCTCTTCCTCTAGAAGAAAAGACACTTGTTTCATAGATTATAAAATTTTTTTCTAGCATTCAAAAAGTATTTGACTGCTTTCCTTTTTGCATTTAAAGAAACCAAAGTCATTTTATTAGTCCACCATGCAAACTATGAAAGCTTATAAATACACAGACAAAAGATTCAAAGAACTTCAAAACAAAATGTATATATCTTTAAATAATCTATACAATTGATCTCTACTATCAAGAATAGTAATAAACTGCCTAAAACTATCTATAATAGTCATTAATTCAGCTAACATTCACTGCCTGTCTACAATGTGTCAGACAGTCTGGCCAAAAAAAAAAAAAAAGAGGAAAAAAAAAAAGAAAAAGGAGAATACTTTAGTGATATAATTTAAACAAACATGTTTTTGATATTTATGTTTCATAATTTATTTGGCTTGGTTCAATTATGTTTAGAGCTATGACTCTAGAACATAAAAAAAGTGTTTTGTAACAAGGTATAATTACTGTAAGCTAAACTAATTCATAAACATTTACTATACAAAATTACATATGTAAGAAAAACACTAAAACCAGGTAGTTCAAGGACAGTATGAATTAACAAAGATTTAAAACATGAAGAAAAAAGTTGTGAAACTTGAAACTATGCTTATCCTCAATGATGAATACAAAATTGTAACAATAAATGTTTTTACCCATTAGTTGAGATTTATTAAAAATGCATGGTGCTGAGACAATTGGCTATCCACATGCAAAAGAATAAAGTTGAACCTCTACCTACCTCAAATCATATATAAAAGTAACTCCAAATGGATCAACAACCAAGTACAAAGTCTAAACTCATAAAACTCTTAGAAGAAAACATGGGATAAATAAACATGACCATGGGTTTGGCAATGGATTCTTAGATATGACACCAAAAGTATAATTGACAAAAGAAAAAAAAATCATTTAGACTTCATCATAATTAAAACCTTGAAAAGGAAATTATCAAGTAAGTGAAAAGAAAATCTACAGAAAGCTGGGCATGGTGATTTTGCACGCCTGTAATACCAGTGGCTCAGAAGGCTGAGGCAGGATGATTGTGAGTTCAAAGCCAACCTCAGGAAAAGCGAGTTGCTAAGCAACTCAGTGAGACCCTGTCTCTAAATAAAACCCAAAATATGGCTGGGGAATGTGGCTCAGTGGTTGAGTGCCCCTGAGTTCAATTCCTGGTACCCACTGCCCCCCCTCCCAACCTATAACATACTCTTAAATCATACATCTGTTAAGGGTTTAATACTTAGAACATTCAAAGAATATATAAAGAACAACTCAATAAGAAAACAAATAACCCAATCAAAAAAATTGGGTTACAGTCTTGAACTGACATTTCTGCAAAGAAGATACCTGTGTCCAATGATGTCTGGCTACAAATAAAAGGGAAAGATGCTTAAAATCATTAGTCATTGGGGAAATACAAATCAGGGTCATAATGATATACCTCTTCCCACCTACTGAGGAAGGCTATACTTAAAACAAAACACAACAAAATAACAAGTGGTGGCAAGAATGTGGACAAACTAGAACTCTTGCTGGTGGGTATGTAAAATGGTTCAGCCTCTGTGCAAAACATTTTGGTGGCTGTTCAAAAACTTCATTACAGAATTATCATATGACAGCAATTCTACTCCTAGCTATATACCCAAAAGAAATGAAAACAAAGGCTCAGTTATTTGTATGCCAATAGTTCATGCAGCATTATTCACTGTAGCTAAAAGGTGGAAACAAACCCAGGGATAAATAAAATGTGGTATATACATAAAATGAAATATTAGCCTTAAAAAGGAAGGAAATTCTGGCATGCTACAACATGGACGAACCTTGAAGACATTATGTTAAATTTAAAAAGTCACAAAAAGACAAATACTATGATTGCAATTAATAATTTTATTTATTTCACCACAAAACAAAAAACTTTTTAAATGCATGGAAATAGGTTCTTGCACCTGCTTTAAGATACACAAATTCACAAAAACTTTAGAAAAACCAATTTAGCAGTAAACAACTAGAGCCTTAAAAATGTCTAAACTCTGACTCAGTACCTGTGAAAATTTACCTTAAGGGAATAATTTAAAAAGCAAATAACTTTCAGTTATTCTCTTGAGCACTGTTTGTAATTGGGGAAGGAATACCTTAAATATCCAAAGGTGTCTGCATGATTGAATAATGATAATTATGTAAGAATAAATATTATATAGCAATTAAAAATTATTTGTAAGAATAAATTTATAAGGCTATGGTTGTGGATCAATGGCAGAGCACTTGCCTTGCACATGTGAGGCACTGGGTTCAATCCTCAGGACCATATGAAAATAAATATATTAAAAAGAATTCAGAATCTATGATTTTAAAAAGGAATAAGTTCATAAGTCATATGGGATATTGTTTATTACATAACACTAAGTAAAAAAGAGGGAAAATGAAACACATAAAAAAATGGAAAGAAATGTCTGAAAATTAACCTCTGGGAGCAGGATTATAAGTGCAGACACTCTTCCAGCTTCTTCTTTAAACTGAATTCTATTGTTTTTCAACTGTCAACAATAAATACATAAACAAATACATAGTAATGTTATAAATGCAGGGTGAGGGATAGAATCTGTACATATTAAGAGAAAATTATTATCATCTTCTACCATCACATTCTCTAAAAAATAAGCGGAAATATATTTCGTATTAATTATTTTAAAAGGCATTACAAATCTCACCACTGAAGTTCAGCTTATTCCTGATGCCAGGATTTCCTGTTTTAAAAAATTTCAACAGGCATAAATATTAGTTCTTACAGTAGATTAAAATATAAAAGGATGATTTGAGGACAGGATTGAAAGGATGATATAATTCTGGGGAATTGCATATCTAAACTGAAAATGTCAAATATAATACATGTATATACAATATAAATACTGAGGCAACAATATATAATAACCAAGATACCATTAATCTCCCTGGTTCTTTCTCTCTTTCCAATGCTCCCATTATAAACCAGTTCCCAGTTTGGTATGATTAAATAATTCTGGAGACAGAGAGTGATGACATTTGTATAATGCTATGAATGTATTTAACATCACTGAATAATACATTTAAAATGGTTAAAATGGTAATTTTATGTTATATACATTTTACCATAATTTTTTAAGAGTACATTATGAATAAAGCCTCTGGGGACTCTAATCACCATTTATTTATACCCAGTTCCTTTTATGAAAAATTTTTTAAATTCCATATTATAAAATTAAAATTACACATTTAGATAACTGATTTTCTTTGCAACATTTATATGACCTTCTTACAATGATTTATGATAAAGCATGAAAGGATGGTTCTAAAAGAACCACTGATGGACCAACTGGATATATATCAAATCTAATGAACACTGATCCCTAATTTGAACCATCCATAACATCAACTCATATTTTACTGACATAACTGAGAGAAGTAAACAAAATAAAGTTTCTAGAATATGATTTACTGTCATGACCATGCTATAGGCAGCAACTTATTGAACAGAAAAGTACACTTCTCAAGTAGGGTAAGGAGAACATCTGGGTGCTGGGAATAGGGAGGAGAAAGCAACCTGGTTTAGGGTGTTGAAGCCTGACCAGGGTGAAAGGGTGGGTGACCATGGGCAGAGTGGCAGCAGGCTGATGTGTGTTGTTGGGACTCAACTGAGGAGTCTCTATATGCAATAACAGCAGCCAGGCATGAGGTTTGGAGTCCTTAGTAGAGTAAAAGGGGATCTACTGGTGATAGAGCAGAGTAAGGAAGGTGTCCACTTAGGGCAGTGAGTGACGGAAAATGCTTATTATAGGGGATTTTAAACTATTAAATAAATACATATAGAGAATAATGGGAATAAGGTTCCTCATGTCAGAAAATGGGAGTTATAAATATGAAAGGGGAGAAAAGTAGCATAAAACCTTCGGTGTTAGACTGAATTAGAGGTACTGGTATAACATATATCTTTCAATGTATACACATACAAAAATAAATATAGACATAAATGTGTGTATGAGTATATATATTCCCTACTGCCCACTGGGAAAAAAGGCAACACTTATCACCCCCAAAGCATGAACGTATCTAGTACCCTGGTCTTTACTTCTAAATATCTGTTCTCCAGTAAAAAATAAAATAAAATAGGGCCCTTGGAGAAATGGCTGATTCTAGTGCTTGAGCCCAGCAAGTACAATATGAGTCAAGATATCTTGCTGTGTCAGAAAAAATGAAGTGTTCAAAGAATAATAGGGGTATCACAAAGGACTCAGAAGTCAGTTGAGAGGCTGCCACTAGCCAGACTGGGATCAAAATAAATAATAACAGTGGCATATACCGCAATAATAGGAATCCAAGAGTTCATAAAAGCATTTCCTTACAACCAAATGCCAACTAAAAATTGTAGAAGAATGGAATTATAAAATAATCACTTGGCAACCACTGTTGTTATAGTTCTTTCAAAAAATATCAAAGGTAACATCACCAGTTGTGGGACAAACTGAAATCATATATCACCTGCTAGGATAACATGAGAGCACATAATCAATTCTGTGATACTTCTTCTTTTTCTTTTCTTTTTTTTTCTTTTGGTATTGGGGATTGAAGTCAGAGGCACTCAACCACTGAGCCACATTCCCAGTCCTATTTTCTTATATTTTATTTAGAGACAAGGTCTTACTGAGTTGCTTAATGCCTCGCTGTTGCTAGGCTGGGTTTGAACTCATGATCTTCTCTGCCTCAGTCTCCCCAAGCCTCTGGTACTACAGGCCTGCGTCACCGTGCCTGGCCTTCTATGATATTTCTATCAAAGATGCATCTAATCAGTAACATTACATAAACCCAAAGTAAGGAATACACAAGAAAATAAATGTCTATAGTCATAAAATGTCAATAATTGGTCTAAAGTTTTCAAAATTCAATTTTATTTTATTTTTACAAAAGGATTTATTGAAAAATTGAAATATATCTGTCCCCTCTTAAGTTGCTTTGTGCCTCTTTATTATTTTTTTAAATACCAAAAGAAGTGTATTTTTGAAATGTTTGAAAAATGTCACAAATTATTTCTTAGCAATGGTCTCCAGTCTTTAAAATAATATATTAGCTAATTTATACTTTGATATGAAAATAAGACAGAGAAGGAACATGCTTATGTCAAATTGCAAGGCTGAGCACAGATAACTTTCTTTACTGGTAGTTGCTTTCAAACCCTTTATGATATACTATAATGCTTCAATTTTTCTCTTTAACCTCAGTAACCTTTTGGCTCTGAGCCTCTTCTGGAACCCATCTTCTTTAGATAAGGATCCAGATACTATTTTTAAAAATCCCTAAAACAAACATATGCCATCTTAACCCATCCCACTCTCTCCAGGGCACTGAGCAAAGCACTCTGCAAAAGAACACATGCCCCTGCCCCTTCTTTAAGGCTGGCAAATACTTCAAAAGTAAATGACATGTCAACGCACACAATTTCTTAGCCACAAATAATAAACTTCTGAGCATAACAGAGAATTACAGAAGAACATTTGATTCACTTGAAACAAATACAGCTCTAAACAAATAATGTTAAATATGGTAATAATTCATATATATAAATATATACATATATTTATATATATAAAACAAATATGAGGCAGCAATATGCAATAACCATTATATACAGTAACCAAGATTCAGTAACCAGTATTACAGAAAAGAAATTCAGAAAAGTATTTTAAACCTGAAAATCTTATATAATTAGTTATTAGACAGTGACTACTGTGCCATCATCCTGTCCCACTCTGTTTGTATCACTTAATAAGCTGCAAAAGGTTTTTGTTGGTTTTTAAAATCATGACCATGTGACTAGCAACAGCTTAGTTGTTTCTATCCATAGCAACACCATGGAATCATTAGCGTCTGAGTCTGCCTTCAGAGATTTGTTTCCATGACAACAAAGGTTATAATATTAACACTGTCTCAAGAAATACTGCAGAAAATTGTGTATTTCTGTAAAATAATTGGCTAGATCATACATATTTTAATAGTACCTTTTGAAAACCAGCATCAAATTGACAGTTATCTGAAAAATGTTTAAACTGATGAATTTTAAATGATTCTTACTAACTTTCTTTATAACTCTATATTTTACATCTAATTTAAAATCTTAACATTATGAACCTGTGTTTACCATGTAGATTTTCATCAAAATGGTGTGAAGCCACATTAGGTACAGTCACGTGCATAATTTCTATGGCATATCCACATTTATGATATGTACTACGCTCCCTGACTTCTATTCATGCAATAGTTAAGTGTGTATTGAGTAAGGCTACTATCTTTATTAATCCATTTCTGCTTAATATAGCTAAAATGCTTTTAAATTTTTTTAAGTTATAGATGGACTCAATACCTTTACTTATTTTATCTCTTATTTTTTTTTTTTTATGTGGTGCCAGGGATCGAACTCAGTGCCTCACGCGGCTAAGCAAGCGCTCCACCACCTGGCCCCCCAAAATGCTTTTTATTATGTGCATATAAATCTTAACAGGAAGAGACAGAAGGGACCATTATGAGGCTGTAATAATCCATTTGAGAGGTGACTGGTGACTTAAATTGAATGGTGATAATGGTGAACACAGAAATGAACAGTCTGGATTTGGGATGTAGAGTTGGTGTATAGTGGGGCCTGATGGCAAAGCAGGATTGTTATGAGTAATACCCACAATAGCAATTAAAAATCACTTTTCTTATATCCTAGTTAGACTCAGGCATAAAAGAGCTGCAAAGCTATTTAAATACATTTTTAAAAGTTTTTCTCACTGAATTATTTATTAAATGATTTTCATGGCTGGGGTGTAGCACAGCAGTAGAGGACTTACCTAATGTACACAAGACTCTGGGTTTGATCCCTAGCATGGTCAAAACAAAAACCAAAATAAAACGAAAACCCAAAAACCAAACAAACAAAAATGATTTTCACAGTTTTAAGATAAAACTCCCAAGACGATAAATGAAATCATACTATCAGGAAAACAATAATGCTTAATTTTACATTACCATGTTTCATGAATGGAATAAACTGAGCTCAGAATATACACAAAAATTCAATAAAGTCTAAAAAAATCATCATATCACATTTTAAGGAAAAAATGACATAAATGAACTAGCAAATCTTTTGGTATCAATATCTTAAATGAGGAAAAGTGCCACCACTGGTCAATAAAGACCTTAGTTTTTTGTTTTTGTATGAATAATTTATGTTTAATCCATGTTCTTTGATCCTTTGTTTATAGATTTACTATGCTATAATGACACATTTCTCTGATTAAATGTCAAAAAAGGTATTTAAAAGTGAGAGAGAAATCAAGAAAAACCTACAAGCCTTTTGAATGTTTATAGAAAAAATGTAGCTTTATAAAGACTCAACTGGAAGTCACTGTATTCAAAAGAGGACCTGTATCTTCAGAAAAAGATGTTTTTAATGGCTTACATCTGTTTTGTATAATTCAGATGCCCTTCAGTCAACTGTCACTGCAAATAGACACCTTCAATATAAACTGTGCAGTTAAAAAAAACAAAAAAAACCCCAAAACCAAAACATATTGTTTGAACCAGGTACATAAAAATCCATGCCATAACTATATCAGAAACAAATATTTAAAGAATTAACATTTTAAACTAAATCATTAAGGGTTGTAAATCCATTTTTTTTGTAAGCCAGGCATAGTGGCTCAAGCCTGTATTCCCACATCTGGGGAGGCACAGGCAGAAGGATTGCAAGTTTGAGGTGATCTTAAAGAATTTAGTGCACCCTGTCTCAAAATAAAAATGTAACTCAGTGGTAGAGTGTCCCTGGATTCAATCAAAGTACTGTAAATAGATACATAGATAACCCCTACAATTAAAAAAAAGTTGTTTTTTTTTTTTTTTTTTGTAACTAGGGAAAAAAGGAAAGCAGACCTGGCAATTAATTTTATAGAAACACAGGTGCAAATCTGCTAGTTCACACAGTCATACTAGCTCATAAACTATTTCTACTTTCAAGAGTCATAATATTCAGTTAAGGTTTCAGGTTCCTTCATTATGAAAAGATGATATTCTATCAGCATTCAGCTGATGATTCTGCAGTACTAATAAAAGGAGGCATGAACCATTAAAAAGCTAAAGTGAATAAAGATCTAAAACCTAAATTTAAAAATATGGTTACATAGTAAATAAGGACAATATTACCAATTGTAATATGCTTTTTTAACCTGATTTTTATCAGCACGTGGTTATAGAAACATGCATAACACTGGACTTCATAACTATTAACTTAAAATGGGCCTTTAATGTGCCCTAGTAATCATATTAGCCCTACTCTCCTCAAGTCCCTAATGATTCAGGCCCCTGTTATTTTCTGAAGCCACAGCCTTCGATTCTCCATTTACTGTTTCACCCATGTTGCCCTCCTGTGGCTTTTCAAATATCTTACACATGCTTCCACCTAAGAACTACTGCTATTTGTCTGTCCGCCTGGAATGCTCTTGCCTAGATGCCCACATGGTTCAACTCCATAATTTCTTTTCCTGTCTTTCCCAAACATCACCTTTAAGTTGAAGCCCTCTAAGTTATTCTATTATGCTCCCCTAAAACAAACCTACACATTTCCTACTTTATTCTTGTTACTTTTCCTCCAGAATGCTACATATTTTAGTCAATTATATTTACCAGTTGTCTATTTTAACACAGCTCTATAAGAGCAGGGATTTCTGTTCAGTTTATTCCTGTGTGCTTGGTGTCTAGAATAGTGCACACAGGACATATTTTATATATATGTGTTCAACAAATGAAACTATATAATTATCAAGTTGGATCAATTTCATCAGTACTTTAAACCTCATTCTTCCCATGTTCCCTCTTTCATGCTAAACACATAGCAGACACTGCTAAATGGTTCTCTCTGTGTGCTTGGGCAGTTACTATCAATCAGAAGGTGTTCAAGAAATTCTATCATTTGACAACCTTAGAGGTTAACTAATTGCCTAACAATGCCTATTTGAAAATAAACATGGCTTGGCCAAGTACATTTTCTTAAAGGATTTTCCTCTCTGTCAAACTGCAATAAGTAAATCTTCTGAGAGTTTATATTTAAAAAACAAAACAATGGTACCTTTCCTCCAAACTTCTAGGTTCTCCTAAGTTCAACTTGGGCCTCTGATCCCCCTAAATGGTATGTACTTCTTGCTGTTACTATCACTGTTTTACCTTGATGTTCCCTCTTTGTCTTTTCAGTTTTCTAACAGCCATTTAACCAATTCCCTATTTTACATTTTCTATGTTAAAATAATTGATTTTTCTGTTTTCTTGGCTGGACCCTGTTAAGGTTAGCAATCCTCTAGCTATGACATAATTCTTTATCATTCTATAATTAGGTTCTTCTCCACGTCTCTAGAACACTTACTTAAAAGGCCAGAACAATCTTTGCAGCCAGTGACGATGATAGTGGTTGTTGTCATGTTGGTGGTGATGAAGATGATAATGACCTTACTGATGTCATGTTATAATAAGTCTTCGCATTGACTACTTCATTTAATTCTCACTAAATATTGATTAAGATAGTATTTTCATTCCTATTTTCTACCGATGAAGAAGACTCAAAATATAGGTAATTTTTCCAGGGTGCTATAACTAGGGCATGGCAGAATACAGACAATTAAACACAGGCCATCAATCGCTAAAGATAGTATACTTATCCAGGATACTACTCCAGCTCCTTAAAAGAGTTTAAGAAGAGTTTTATCCTTATTGTTAGCACTATCTTACTGCAAAGATATATATACTCTAAAATGGAAATAAATACTCCATCAATCCATAGGTTAGGGTTTGGCAAATATTTTCCCAGGAAAAAAAGAAATATTATGGGCTATGCCGTTTTTGTTGCAACTGCTCAACTCTGCTGCTGTAGCTAAAAAGCAGCCACGGACAATATACAAACAAATAGGCAGGGCTTTATTTACAAAGCAGGTGGCTTTGTAGTTTGCTGACTCCTGCTTCAGGGTGCTTTAAAATGAACAAACAACACGTGGCTGGTGAAATCAACAAAGAAAACCAGAAAATTTAAGACCTCTCTGGTTAAGTTTTTACTAGCTATATTGGTTTACTTCTGCTGCAATACTTAATCCATGATAATAAAAATAAGCAACACTCCCTAAATACGGGCCATGGGCATGACAAGGTAAAACACAAACAAGTATGGGACTGGGGTTGTGGCTCAGTGGTAGAGTGCTCGCCTAGCATGCACAAGGCATTGGGTTCGATTCTCAGCACCATATAAATGTAAAATAAAGATACTATGTCCACCTAAAACTAAAAAATAAATATTTTAAAAAACACAAACAAGTAAAAAACATATGGAAACTTCAAATTTCATCTAGAGTTCTTGACAATACTTTTTACAAAAATCAGCCTATATAAGAAAGCTGTGCTACCATAAGTCAAAGAATCTAATTCTATACTGTATATAGATCGCAATTTGGAGAAAGTGATTAAGATGATTTTTTTTGTTCTTTTTTTTTTTTCTTTCCAAAATCCTGCTATGGTGTATGGTATAGAGTGAATAGTATAACTGAAGCAATTAATTCTAAGATTGGAATGCATCTTATCTGTTTTTCCTCTGTCTTCCAAAATTGGGAACTGACTACTTTTCATACATTAGATTGTTCTGCAAAGAGTAGTCCAAGTTAAATATAGAACAATGAGGGTGGAATCTGTTTTAATTTAAATTCCAAATTATAATATCTAGTTCTTTTTCTCAGGACCAATAAAAAAAACTTGTAAGGCAATAAAGTACTCCCAATCTGCCGTAAACCTAACTTTTTCATACTCCAGAGCTAGAGCTACCTGGTCAAGTCTTCAGTCAGAGTTTGGTTTCACAAACACTGTAAACACTGTTCATTAACAGGACTAACTTGGGGCTTACTAAAGAAAAAAGAGTGAACAGGCAGAACTCCTGTTAGAGTTTTATGGGGTAAAGTCTTTGAAGTTAATTTGTCCAGGGACAGAACTGTGCTCTGGCTTCTCTCAAAAATCCATGGCTGGCAGATGTCATAGCCAGTTGGCTTGCACTCACACAAAATAGGTCCAGTCTTTATTCACTAATTTGCATATGCGGGTAAAATTATCACATCAGTGGGTTTATTTGAAGTTTCTTAAATAAGGTGATAATTGTAGGCTACTGTTTTCCAAAGTCTGAACAACTATTTTTAACTTTATCAAAATTCTAAACTTTGATATAAAAAATGTAGGATTAAAAATGTTATGTAACAGTGCCAGGAAGTAAAATGAATAACACAGTAAAATATCTTTAAAAAGTTGATATTAAATCGAATTTTAATGATAAGAATTCAAATTTTACATATGTGTAAAAGTATACATACCTCACAGCTTTTCACAGATTGCTGTGAATTACTTCTAAAATACACATGATCTTAACAAAATATCACATGTACTCTTTCCATTTTTTAAGCCACAATTCTACTTAAAAATGGTGTGTGAAATTCGGAGTGGCCATATCATATTTAGAAGCTCCAAACTTCAACCCAGCCATGATATGATTAAATGAAAGTAAGTACCTGTATATTTTATTTATTCAACGAATATTTATCCAGTGCATTCTCCATGCTACGTTCTGAGGTTGAAAAACAAAAACCCACACATCTCATTGTACCAGTCCTTGTGAAGCTTATATATTAGCAGCTGATACTAAACGAAATCATTATTCAATTTACTACTGAGATGAAACTGTATAAAAGGTATGAAATACAAAAATGGGCAAAAATGTTGGCCAAATTTCCCAAGAAATTTTATGTGTGGTCAGTCATTTTTCAGCATCATTATTAACACAGTATTTAAAAAGTTAACTTTAAAACTTGTTTATGTTAAAATATGAAAATTGTACCCTACGGAATTTCTTGCTTTTTGTCTGTGTTCTTGATAGAAGGGACATCTAATAATTATGACCCTATATAGCAGGTACAAATTAGAAAGCAACACATTTCCTCTCTATAAAGAATTTATATAATAAATTTCACTTATTTAGCTCCTCAAACTAAGCCAATCTAGACTAAATTAAGATACTAATTTTGCACTTTTAAAAAAAGAAGCAAGTTATCAAGCCTCAAAAAGACATGGAGGAATGCTAAATGCATATTTCTAAGCAAAAGAAAAGCCAATCTGAAAAGTCTACATACTGTATAATTCCAACTTCATGACATTCTGGAAAAGGCAAAAACATGGAGACTAATTTTTGGAGCATATTTAGCTTCACAGCAAAACTGGAAAGTACAGCAAGTTCCCATATACCCTCTGCCCCACATACCCACAGCCCCATCCACTATCATCCCAATGTAATAATGGTATATTTGATACAATCAATGAGCCTACATGACATATCTTTATCACCCAAAGTCTATAGTTTTTACCAGTGTTCCCTCTTGTTGTTGGAACATAGTATGGGTTTCAACAAGTATATAATGTCATGTATCCACCATTATAGAATCATACAGAGTAGTTTCACTGTCTTCAATTATCTGTGCTTTACCTGTTCATTCCTCCCTCTATTCTAGCTCCTGTCAACTACTGATCTTTTTACTGTCTTCATAGTTTTTCCTTTTCCAGAGTGTCATTAAGTCAGAATCATACAACTTGTTGCCTTCCAGATTGGCTTTGCTCACTTGGTAATATGCATTTAATATTCCTCCATGTCTTTTTGTGATGTGATAACTTATTTATTTCTATCACTCAATAACATTACACTGTCTAAAGCACATTTCATTTATCTGGTTACCTAGTGGAGGACATCTTGTTTGCTTATGGGTTTTGACAATTATAAACAAACCTACTACAGACAGGTAGGTTTTTGCATGGACCTAAGTTTCAACTCACGTGGCTACATAAACCAAAGAGTGCAACTGCTAAAAAGTAAGATCAATTCTGTATTTTTGTAAAAGCTTATATAACCATTGTAAACAATTACTTTTTGTTTAAACTTCAACTCTATTTTGTTCTAAAGTGTCCCATTATACAAATGACTAGTTCTTAAATATCATTCAAGCACATTTTAAAATAAATGAATTTAGATGCCCTGAAAAATTTCACAGAAATGGAGACACAACATATGTTCTACAATATTCTTGGTGTGAAAGGGAACAATTAATTTTCTAATCTGAATCAGTAGAAAATTAAGAAATAAATATCTTTGTCAAGAGACAGCCTCACACAATCAGTATAACAGGAAACTATTTCTACCCCTTTTCCTGGAAACTATACTACTATCAATCAGAGTAAACACTTCCAAAGCAGTTTAAGAAGATGGCTTACCTACTCTTTGTATATCTTAGTTTTATACAAAGGCACTACACTAAACATAAGCCTCTCCTCCTTAGAGATCAAGAACAGCTATATATATTTATGACTTCAAAACACTATCATCACTAAACATATGACCAAAGGTATGAAAAATGTAGAGAGAACAAGATTAGATCAATCTCAGGATGGTTCAAGGTGGAGATGTCATAGTGGGAATATTTAGACTCAATGCCAGGTGGGAATGGTCAGAAGATAAATGGTACAACTAAGTAACCACATGCCTCTGTTTGCCTGGAAAGTCTGTATTATACTGTTGTCCTTCTTTAATAGTCCTTGTTGTCCTTCTTTCATAGTTCCCCTATTCCATCAAAATTACACAGTTTGGTCTATGTATACAGTCACCCTGATTATGAGAGGATTGAAGAGCATCTTTCTGACTCCTTGGGTATATTTCTCCCCAGAGGCACAAATAAGAATCATCAGCTAGACAGTGTTAGTATAACACTGAAGTAATACATGCTTTACAGAAGGTCTAAGGGAGAATTAAAGAGAGAAACACGCCTGCCCCGGTTCACCTCAATACAAAATTGATTATCCCTGTCTCTTTACTCATCCATCAAAAATTTTCTCTTCACTTACTATGTTGCCACCATTGTTAAAGAAGTTGGGGATACAGCAATAAACATAACATAAAGGTAGCATCCAAGAGTTAAAAGAGAAAAAAAAAAGGAGGGAGTAATAGTGTTAACACCTCTGGTGGGGTCAAGGAAAACAAAGATTGAGAATTGATCACTACATTTGATAATTTATATTTCATACGAGGTAGGTTGTTTGCCTATTTGCTTTAATGAAAGGTATTTCACCAGGTATGTATGTTGATAGGAATTATCTAGTATAGAGGAAAAGAAAGATGACGCAGGGAAGAAAAAAAGAAAATTTCAGAAGTCCTTGAATAGTCAAAGGGACTACAATCTAATACACAAGTGAAAGGTGAGCTTTGGGAACACAGATGGTTCATTTATTTTAACAGGGGGGCACACAAAGTAAGATTATCAATTGAGAACGAAGGTCAGGAACCAGGTATTATTGTAGGCTTCATGTGCAGTCTGGGAGCTGTGTAGAGGAAGCAAAGCTGCAATTAAACAAGGCTAGATTTTATCAATAAAGTAACACAGGACAAGAGAACTGGGATTTTATAAGGCAGAATTTATAGTTATGGACCATGGAATTTGAGAAAAGCAAGAAGGAATGTGAGAGCATATTAAAAAGGACAATAAATAGTAAAAAAGAAGCTGGAGGTCTTGAAAGGATTAAAAAAATCACTGTAGTGGACATACTAAAGAAAGTAAGCTGAAAAGAAAAAGTGCTGATCAGTTTAATGTGTTTAATCAGGATTATTTAAGGAGGATAGTTGATGGTATCGAAAGAGTCAAATATAACCATTTAAGTAGATCACTAAGGTGAAAAATAAATTCGCTAGAGATAAACATATCATAGAGAAGTCAAGATTTAAAATGGACCATTTAGGGATATTGAAAATGACTAAGAATGGTGGGAAGAGAAAAAAAATAGTAACAGGTGTTGAAATAATCAATGAGTAAGAGTGACCAGGAGAGATGCAGATGAGTAGCAAGAGATGAAAAGTAGAAAATACTACTTGATGACATCTTTTTTTCTTTAAAGAGGCAGAATGTTAAAAAAAAAAAAAAAGCTATAAGATATCAATGACACTAAGCAAAGAAAGACATTAAGACATTAATTCTACCTGTTGGTTTAATAGAATATGGGGTGTGAGAAGTTGCACTTTTTGTGAAGAATGTAAAAAGAGTATTCTCAGGGGATGCAATGTTTCAGTGAGATAAACCACACACAAAAATGTGCATAAAAGAGATTTTGCTGATGATAAACTGGGAGTTCAAAAAGACAGAGTGAACAGATTTGGGTGGTTAAAGACAATGGGAATTTAAAATTGACTAAGGATATACCAGCATAACACAGGGACAAGGAAATCATGAGAGGAATCTGGAAAGTTTGAGCTTTTCATGGTGATGGAGGCTAAAAGGGATGAAGGATCTATGATTAGTTCCAATGATATATGGGGGACCTTGGTAAGAAGTAGGTAAACAATGAGGTTTAGTCATTTACTTGTAAATGGTTTTAGCAATTTGCAGAAAGAGTGTTCAGAGGATAGGCAAGATCAGGAACTCAGGTTTCATGGGGACTTTGAGGGGCTCTGAGGATCCATCCCTTAAATCGTACAATTTAAAGATGTTGAAGCCAGGCATGGTTGTGCGTGCCATTTAAGGCTAGACTAAGCAAATCTGTCTCAAAATTAAAAAATTAAAAGGGCTAGGGATGTAGCTCAGTGTAAAGCACCCCTAGGTTCAACCCATAGTACTGCTAGCTAGCTGAATGAATGAATGAATGAGCAAATAAAATAAAGATGTTGAGGACCATGGTTCTTAAAAAAGCAGGTGGTTTGCACTTAAGAGTGAACTCAGTCAACAATATTTTTTGCCAAATGCTTAAATATACTACATTACTCTAGATGCTGTTAATTCTTAACTAACCATATTTAAATTTGTTCATAGATTATCAGAGTTAAAACAATATAAAACTAAAATTGTAATAACATCTGCACCTAACTCTAAGATAGAATTTATGTGCCAGGTGCTACTGTAAGTAAGCTATGTATGTTAAATCATTTAGCAGAAGCAACTCAGTGAAGTTAGATACTATTATTATCTCCGTTTGGGGTGACGAATATATCCAATGCGCAGCTAGCTCTAAAAATTAAATGCCTTATATTCAAAATGTACCTGCTGGGACAAATGTATCCTTTTTGCATATATCAGCCCATACATTTTAAAATGGTTTCCCTGTATTTTAGAACAGGGTTTTTCCTCTCAGCTGATTACTCAATTCATGTGGCTAATATTTACTCTTAAGAAAGTGTTAATATTCTTCTTCAGTTCTGACAAGACATCATGTCTGTTTCATTCACTCCTAAGAACACAACTTTGTTGTTCTCTGTTTAAATTTGTTATGCTAATTGTTTTGGGGAACCTGTTTGAATACTTATAATGATTTGTGTTAGGAATTTCAAGGAGTCTGAAATACATGAATGGCTGCTAAATAAAGCGACCTCACACTTTATAGCCATTCAAAGTGTACATGATTATTACTATCATTAATAAACACTGATATCATCAAGAAAACAAAGTCTAAGAGTATAGGGCTGGGCAGAATGGGATCAACCAGTCCTAAAAAATAGGAGGGATGCAGAGGTGAGGAACCAAGGAGGGCCTGATAATGCATAGGTCACTTATTAAGAAACTTGCCTTAATTTAACATTTAAAAAAACAAGCCCCCCAACCTACAATGTTAGATTTTTACATACAACTAAATGATAAAAAAAATCAGAGTTTTTAAGTCATATAGCTATCACTATTCAGTAGAAGTTGGAAAAGATGAGAAAATCAGGTGCATGGGGGAATTTCATAGCTTGAGGATGATGCAAAAAATGGAGGGGAAAAAAGAGGAGTTAGAAATAGGCTACTTCAAGAACTAAAGGCACTTGTGAGGGAACAGGAACAGAGCACATCCAATTAATTTAGGAACACAAGAGGTGTCGCATCAGGTGCCATATTTTGGAAGGCCAAATGATAACATTCTAGCTGATTAAAACAGAAATTTATTAACAAATTTCATAACCATTTATTGAGCACCAACAATAAGCTGGGTATCTTGCTAGACTTCATAACCACTTTGTTTCCTCTTTATTCAAAAACTATTAATGACTCCCTACCAAATTACAAATACTAAGCAGAATCTGATACAATCCCAGTTATGAGCATAAATACCTTGAAAGACAAGCAATTCAGATGAATCTGTAAATTAAATAAATTTTAACAAATTGAGGGGGGAGTATTAAATCAAGAGTAATGATTTATATACTAATAAAATCCATTTACTAACAACTTTCCAATGTGCTAAAAGTTTTGTAAAGCCTATACAAAAGGAATTAAGGCTAGAAGTTAATCTTCCTGTCAAGTCTTAGAAAAGAGCATTCTGACAACACCAAAATAGGAGATCCTATTTTTCAATCACTAATATAAAACACGATCATACTATCATCTTCCAAAGTATATGATATATGCTTTAAAATGAGATTTCATGAATCTACTTTGTTTCTAACAACAAATTTCTCTGGTGTTACAAAACAAAACTGATTGAGTTGGTACAAAAGAAAAATGTATTCTAACATCAACTAAGATGCAACTATGACTAAAGTTCTTTCTTGGTCCCATTAAATTTTATCATGTAAAATGAACTCCACTGAGTTATAACAAAAGACTTATAATCTATCCAATACTTCAGTTAGAAAATGTATAAAATGAAAAATAAAATGTTAGCACTGAGATAAAACACTAAAGTAATGAGAATGACAAGAGCAGTATTAGGAAAAAGGTCTGAAAGAAATAAAAATTAACCCGTTTATCAGTATATAGATATGAACCAAACTAAGGGTGAGGGAGGAGTAAGATTTAAAGTGGCTTAACAGAGGCCATAACTCTATTTTAGCTCAACAGAGAGCAACTTTTTGTTCTAACCCCTAGGTAACAATAATAAAATGCTTTGGTTTCAATATTTTGCTGTGACCATTTCTCCAATTTTTTCATTTGTATTACCTTAAGATGAATTGCAGATATCTCAGTGGTAATATGTATCTGTGTACATTACAAATATACAACAGTGTATTTACATAAACCATATATATATATATATATATATATATATATATATATATATATATATAGATGTATATATTGTATATTTCACATATATAATGATTTTAAGGTATCTCTTATTGATGAGGAAAAATATTATTTGATATTCATCTACAAAATAATAACAGCAACCTTCAGTTTCTGCATTTATTTTGGATATATATAATTGTAGTTAAAAATTCTTGGGGCAGCATCCAATTTAAGAGAAAATTAACCACTGTCCCTCAACAAATTTTGACTATAAGTAACCTCAGAGCCTACATGTAACACGATGCTTCTTCCTTCTCTGGTAATTCCATTTCTCACAAACGTATGAAAAATAAAATTTCTTACTTTAAAATGCTGAAATTATTTAAAAGTAAAAATTACAATTCTAAAAACCAAGATCAATCTTAAAAAGCTGTAACAGTTACAATTCATATTTACAGTGCTGCTTCTAATTATTTTTAAAACAGCTTTAAGGGAATTTATTCTTAAAAGGCCCTAAGGGATATGTATATATCTGTATGCATTTTTGTTAATTTAAATATTATTGATGTCAAAGGACAAAAGCATTCTCAACTTGTTTTTAAATGAGACTATTTCTCTTTTACTTTTACAATTAGATAAACATATGCTAAACAAATTTTTAAGATTATTTCCCCTATCCCAAACTTATATCAAATAATAGGTATTTCACTCAATTTTATTTTATATTTTTTCCCCTATATTCAATACTCATTTCCTCAAAAAGAAGTGATTTTGTGGGATTCTTCTTTAAAATTTGGAAGACTTTTACTGTTTGCTCATCTCTTTAAATTGTGATTTGAATATGTGAAAAAAATTCTCATGAACATGTAACTGCACAAATTTACTGATTCCAAATTAATTCTAGATGGTGTGTGTGTGTGTGTGTGTGTGTGTGTATTGAGAGAGAGATGGAAGGATTCATTAAATCTTTTTACTAACTGAATTTAATGTAATTTTAAGATGTAAACATATACAATCCTAGCCAAGTGTTTTAATCTATAATCAAAAACACTAAAATGAAAATATTTTATATTATCTTCTATTTCTTTACTATGACAATCTCCCTAAGGTTATCTAATAACACAGAAACACTAAACAAATAGATATTTCCTTTGCTCAAATATCAAACTCTATATATAACGTTTAACAGTCTAAAAATAAGGAACTGAGCATTAATTTACAATTTAATGCTAATGTTTTTATATTTTTAGAAAACTCATTCAATAGAATTTGAGGCTGTTTTGTTTGGCATTACATAAGAGCATAAGGGAAAATATTTTTTGTTCCCTTTTGTGCTAAAGACCTGCATAGATGGACTGAAAACATAAATATCTGCGCATCCAAGGCTTCAGTGCATAAGATTCTATTTTTAATAAGAAATCTGTACTAAACATTTTTGCAAAGCAAACTGAACATAAATATATTGAAAATAACTTCAACAAGTGGTATGTTACCTGGGTGGAGCTGGTAGCTACCGAGATGCAGTCAATAAAGCTGTGTCTTCGAGTGAAAAATGCAACTATCTGCTGCCAGCGTGAAGGTTCTGGCTCAGCCTGCAGTTCATCTGAAGAGCCCTTTTTTGCCCAGTGTTTCTGCTTTGGGCCTACTGAGCCATGGCTAGAGCTAGTATTGCCTCCTCGGCTGGCGCGAGAGTACAGAAGTGTGTTGTTTCCGAAAATGTAATTCATCTCTGCAGCCCTGCAGGTGGTTGCCAAGCAGTCTTACTTCTCTACCAGCTGCTGAGTGGTGAATGATCAGTAAAAACTGCAGCTAGAATTACAGCAGCATCACTTGTAGATCAGAGAAAATAAAAACCTTGAGAAATGATGCTCATTTTCTCTGTAGTTTCTTCCTATGAAAGAGCTTGTATCTTTCCTCTGTACCTGTTAGCTGTATGATGGCTGGGTTTATTTTTGCAGACAAAAAAGACGACATAAGGTGGATTTCTTTCTTGTGATTATTTTTTCACCAGCGTCTGCAGGAACCAAAAGCTGTTCTTTTGTTAGCTGATAACTAGACGGACTGAAATCCAGGAAGTGAGGTCGATTAGCAGGTAAAGAAGGATGTTATAAACACTGGACTACCAAGACCCTTTGGGGCTGCCTGATTTAATGCACTGGGTGGAGAAACCCTGGATTACCAAGTTTCAATCACAGTCTGTAGTAAAATCCAATGGCATCTTCATGGCTTACATAAATTATAAAAATGAATCTAAAATTACAAGATTCTTTCTGCCAACAGTTATGATTGTTCAAATAATTTCACAAAAAGAATCTTTGTCATTTGCATACTAATTTGGACACCAGGAAGGATCTTATATTATTTAGCGATGGATCTGTTTTTTGAAGGTACTATCCATGTTAGACTGAGAATCTACTGATAGGGAGAAATCTATTTGTAATGTAGCATGATCATTTTATGTAATACATTGATTTCTGTTGGTAGAGTCTGGAGACAAGAACAAATGAGCAAAATAAATATATGGTTCCTGGAACTTTCATGATAAAAAAAGAATTAAGGAAAATTATAAACATGATCCCCTAGTGTTATTATAATCATTAAAATTATATAGTTTTGAATGTGTAAAAGTGCAAACGAATTGATTCTTTTTATAACCAGTAAAATATGTTTTATCTAACATTATATAAATACTACTCTGGTTCATAAAAATATATTGCTTGATTGCTAAACAGACATTTTCTAACATCTTTACCCAGGTCTGTGTTTCTCAACATAGTAGTGAACCTCAGATTGCCTGGGGTACAAATTAAAAAGTTATCTAAGTGACAATTAAGCATTTTTAAGTTTGAAAACTACATTTCTAAGCCTGACCTCTTAATGCTATGCCATTTAGTATATGATTATTTAAAAACCATATGCTTTAAAAAAAATTTTTTTAGTTGTAGATGGACACAATATCTTCAAATTATTTATTTATTTTTAAAAATGTGGTGCTGAGGATTGAATCCAGTGCCTCATACATGCTAGGCAATCGCTCTACCTCTGAGCTACAACTCCACTCCCATCAACTTTTAATCTTATATAAGCATAACATAAACTCCAATCCCAGCCATAGATATTTTTTCAGATGTGGACTGATAAAATCTTGCTTGTCTATATGCCTACCAGCACCAATTACATGCAGCCTACTAGAAAGTAGCATTGCAAACTACAAAATGAGGTCCACTGCAAATCTGGCTTAGCAAGCAAAGATGCTTATGTTATCTCTATAATTCCTTCCCTAAGATGCTGCAAGTATGCCCCAAAAGGGTTGAGAGCCACGTGGGACTCTTGGGTTAGGATGTTTTGTGACAGAGATTATAACAGTTCCTTGTTTCATCCTAAGAATTATTAGTAGCTGGCAATTTGTGGCCCTAGATAGACTGATTCTGAGAGATAGAAGAATAGAGGAAAATGTTAAAGGGAGATAGAGAACTAAGAATCCTCTCTGGTTAAAAATAAATAAACGAATGAATGAATGAATGAATGAATGAATGAGTGAATGAATGAATTCTCCTAAAAATTTTTTAAAGTTCTCCTATGAAACAGATACTTTAAGAACTGATTAGTGTAGTTTATTCAAGTACTGCAATAATTGGGTTAGCTCAAACTATGTACTATGATCCACATACTCTGAAAAAACCCTGGGAAAAGAAAACCAAAACACCCTTGGAATCCATAAAGGGTTTTTTATTATTCTGGATTAACACAAAAATAAGAACAATGAACAAATGCTGAATGCAAAACCCCTACACCTCAAGATGCAAACAACAGAAATACAGATTGAAAAGTAAACCATTAGTATATATATATATTTATTCTAGAAATTCAAAGAACTTGACAGATTGCTCCATTCCATCCTTCTTGGGGGAAAAAAATACTTCTCAATGTATGAATATTCTATTCAAATCCACTCACATCAAGAAAACAACTTAAAATTCTAAGAAGGGCATCTTTATGAAAGTGTCCTGTTACCTGAGCTACAGAAATCTACGATCATCTCATCTATTGTCCAGTGGTAAATTCATACGTACAAAACCATCTAAATCACAATTGTTTTTACGTGATTTGTTTGGGAAACAGAAGACTACCAATTGATCTATGCTTTAGAAAACCCTCTCTTGTTATACAACAGAGTTGAGAGATAAACTTCATTAAAAGAAAATTTATGTTCATTATAGAAAAACCTGAAAATCTATTTAAAAACAACAAAATAAGAATTAACAAACAACCAAAACTACCCAAAACAATCACAATTAACATCTTAATATGCCATACAAAGATCAACATTCTTTTTTTTCTGTACAAGTTTTCTTCTTCATAGAATGGTAATATATAGATTTCTAGCCTGAACAACAGGAGAAAGCTTATTTTAGTAAACAAAGTACATATATTTAGTGAATTATGTAACCTCAAACATGGTTATGATAAATATTAAGACTATTAAAAAAGATAGACTGTTCAAAATGTACATGGGATAGGTGCTCAATTATTTATTTGTGCTATTTTCAAACTCATAAATTGAAGGGCCTTTAGGTATTAAAATAATGGCAAGTATTAAATGATCTTAGTGAAAATTTTAAAAAGGTTAAAGAACAGAGGAAAAATAATGAAACTCTAAAAATAACTTAAAAAAATGAACAACTCACAGATGTAAAAGCACTGTGAAAGCAACGTAGAATGTATTTCCTTACTCTTTTATCATTAATATGGAATATTAAAGCATATAACTCTACAGTCTTATCTAGTAGGGAGATAAAATTACACACACACACACACACACACACACACACATCTTTTCTGTATGAGCACCATCTAGTGGCCAGATTGTACACAAATTACATGTGCATCTTAGTACACCAAAGCCATCCAAAAAAGTTGGAAAGACAAAATCCAATATTATTTTAATGTTCCAGAGATATGGATACAAAGTTGATTTCAAAGAGTGTTCATTATTTACTTAAAACAGGAAAGGTGCAAAGGGGTATATTTGCTTAAGTCCATTCTTTTGTCACCCTCATTTCTCATGACTTTTTAAAAACTACCAACAACATCTGCTGGTGATTTCATATTAATCATAACCATGATTCTTACTAATACTGGATGACATATATCCAAAGTACAAGATATATTCATTTATAAGAATTACTTGTTCACATACCCTCTTAACAATGTTCACTTTGCACATTTCCAGTCTGAACAAAATTTTACTTGCCATTGAAGGAAAAAAAAACAAATGAAATTCTTTTGTTTCTTCAATGATTACAACATGATGCAACATACACTATAATGTACCTATTGCCCTCCTTGTCACTTCATCTAGATTCGAACCTATTTTGAAAAAGGACTGATGTTTTGCTTATCTGTTCAATTTATGGTTCTGACCACTTCTCCTATTCCCAAATCATTTTCAGTCTTTAGAATTTTGACACTATTTTAGCCCCCAGATTCACCCATTATATTCTTTTCTTTCTCATCAGATAATGTTTCTTTTTATCATTACATCACTAATTTTTCTTTTTTGGTGGGGGGTGATAACCGGGGATTGAACACAGGGCACTTAACCACTGAACCACATTCCCACCCCTATTTTGTATTTTATTTAGAGACAGGGTCTCACTAAGTTGCTTAGTGCCTCGGTTTTACTGAGGCTGGCTTTGAACTCTGATCCTCCTGCCTCAGTCTCCCAAGTCTCTGGGATTACAGGCATGTGCCATCAGGGCAGGATTATATCACTAATTTCTTTCTTGAGACTATTCCCAATAGTGGCCAGAAAATTTCCCTATAAGATTCTGAAATCATAGCTGGGTGTGGTGGTGCACGCTTGCAATCCCAGTGGCATGAGAGGCTGAGATGGGAGGATTGCAAATTCAAAGCCAGCCTTAGCCTTGGTGAGGCACTAAGTAACTCAGTGAAACCCTGTCTCTAAATAATATACAAAATGGGGCTGGGGATGTGTATCAGTGGCTAAGCGCCCCTGAGTTCAATCCCCAATACCACCCCCCAACCCCATAAAAAATTATGAAATCATATTACCTTCATGCTAAGCTCTGAATACCTTTCAATTGGTATCTTATTTCATTCATTATTTTAGTAATGAGAACTATGGCCACCACCAGTATCACCTTAAGAACACAATAGATTATTTCATAGCACATTTCATAATGGTAAACCCTTCACAAGGCTATTCATCAGCTCAAGATACAGGTACTTCATACCTTTGTCCTCAGTTCCTAACAAGTGTCAATCAACTTTCCTGCATTCCTTTGAGTATCACCCTTCCACTACATTTATTTGTCCTGGGAACTGCTTCCAACTCTGACATCCTTCAACATCTTGCTTAAATGTCAACTTTCTTTAGAAAACTGCAATAAATTAATTTCCCCCTCTATTTTTTCATGTTATACCATGCTATGTTAACCACCTTTCAATAAAAAATATGAATAACTAAAAAATACTAATCATTCAAATCTAATATAGTATCACAGAATAAATGGTGAATAAATGTTTGCTCCATATATGTATTTTCTGATAAACAAATGAATACTTTAGCTAACTGGATTTTAAAGTAGTCTCTATTAAATTGATTTTTACCATAAGCTTCTATTAGAGTTATGAAGACTGAGCCTAATTTATATTCTAGTTAGCAAATCACTAATATTCAAAGATACTTTATCAAATTACAAAATAATTCAGACTGAGTTTTATGAATAGCCTAATAGCTGCTTTGCTTCATCCCCAAACCACAATAATATAAAGTGAAAATGGTTCCCATATTAGCTCTTAAAAACAAAAAAAAACAAATAGACTGATAATCTGATACATGATACTATATTTAAATAAAATGTACTTCATCACTGAGTTTTCTTTTAAATTAAAATTTGCCTTATGTCAAAATAAGGTGTCCCCCCGCAATTTTGGGTTCATAATAAAAAGCTGAAAGAACTCTAACCATTTTACATAATAACTGTTGTTCACTCCTAATCTATTCTACCCCTCAAATAATTACTTTGTGGTAACTGCCACAATAACTTATGTATCAGGTAGAAAAAGTGGGAAAATGAGACCTTAATAATTACAAGTGTACCAGAATGCAAATCAAATTGTATCAGGAACTTAAATGTTGATATGCTTTTGACCCAGTAATTTGACTTTTGGAAATTCATCATAAAGAAATAGTCCAAGTACTTTCTTATAGATTATTCACTAAATTTTCTTTACAAACCCTAATAAAAATGGAAATAACAAATATCAGACAAGTTCAACAAATTATAGTACAAATATACTATATATATTTTGTAACGAGTTTTAAATATTAAAATTGTTCAATTTAAATATTCAAAAACTTAGTACATAATATTACATGGGAAATATACATATGAGAAAATGTGTATAACAAGTTTATAGTATGGAAAAAACATTTTTTAAAAAAAGATGTAAAGTGTGATTTAGAAACAGGTGAAACAAAATTTAAATTACTACTTCTACTGAAGAATGAAAATCTGTATTTGTTTAGTTCAGATATAAATCAGCCAGCCAGCAAGCCAAAGGGAGGGACCATTTGGCTCAACTTAATAGTTCCCAGAGGCTTATTTATGCTTCAGAGATTGATGCTGTTAATACCTAACAAAAGAAAATATACTAAAAAAGTGAAGAAAATGACCTACAAAAATGGCCAGGTTTTCAACTGTTTCTCATTGAAACCTGTTAATTTTTTTACCACAGTACACTAAGATTCATTCTTTATCTTATCAGACTGTGTCACCCAATGTTTACATATAACCACCCAAAGACTGCATTCAACTACAGCAATGTTAAAATGCCTGCAATTATAAGATGCATACCAACTTCAAAAAGAGTAAAATGTAAGACAGGTGTGTCATAGAACTGATGATAGAGGACATTTTAATTTTAATAATATAATCCTTTAAATAAGTCTGTTACATTTGTTTATAAAAAGCTGTAAGGTACAACTTCTATAATTCATCATAATCATTTGTCCTACATATGTAATAACAAAAGTTCTTTTCTATGTGCAAAAGAAAAGAGCATTTTAAAGCAGATATCAAAAAAATCAGGTAAAACTGACATCATTCTCTTATATTGATATTAGGGAACAAATGAGTCAGATTAAGGAACCAAGATAGAATAAAAATTAAGAAACACATGTCTAAATAGCTAATGGGGTAAAGAAAAAAAAGGTCACACTAGAAATAAAATGTTAGATAAATAAAACATTATACATTTGTAGGATACAGTGAAGGAAAGTTTACAAACTAGAAAAGGCGGCTGTATTTAGCAAATGACTTGAGAAACTAGAAAAATATACAAACAGAATCAACTTAAATCGGGGGGGGGGGGGGGGGGGGACAAAGTGAGAGAAAATAAAAGAATTGTCTCTACCATTAACAGCCTGGATAGCTCTCATTTTGTTTCGCAAGGAAGGATCAGATTGCTTCTACCAAACCTAACCTTTAATTGTTATGTAGTACCTTACATGTACAGTTGTTTTACATATGAATTAATATATGTAGTATGTATGTGTGAACATAAATGTGTACATACAGGTATAATGACAATGGAAGGTAAGGGTAGAGGTACACAAGCCAGGGACAAAAGAAAAAAAATTTTTAAGAGATGATTCTTTGAATAGTCAATCTTTGGGATTGACCATCCTTTAGCAAGAATGATGAAGAAACAAAAAGGAACAAATAAGTAACATTAGGAATGAGAAGGGGGTCATGCCTACATGTATTATAAAAGATAATAATAGGATCTTATAATTTGAAAAATATATGAAATGGAAAAATATGTTAACAGAAAAATCTAAATAGTACTATAACCACTGAAAATCTTAATCAGTAGCATGAAATCATCCTTCAAAGAGAATTATAAAACCCAGGTACATAATTCACTAATAAATGATTCTTATGCACAATACATAAAACCAACAGAGGACTGATATTCGGACTATATAAAGAACTCTTACAAATCAGTAAAAAGGATGCTCCAATACAAAACAAGCAAAAATCCTAAATAGAAAATGTTACAAAATAGGAAGCCTAAATGATCAATAAATATATCCCACCTCATTAGTAAACAGGGAGATGCATAATAAAATCACAAGATATTATTTCAAAACTAAAACAATGGTAAAGATAAGAGTATCAATTATTGAGAAAATGGATCAATTAAAAACTGCTATACACTGCTTTTGAAAATAGAAATTATACAACTACTAGAAAATAGCCTGGCATTAATTGGTAATAATCGGAAAATAACACCAACCAAAAATAAAAATATATATATATTATATTTATAAAACAGAAAACTGTTACATTTGTTTATAAAAACAATGAAATTAAATAAGAACAATGAAATTAAATAAAGAATGTCAGGAATATAATACTGAATTAAAAACACAAGCCAAAGATTATATAATGAGTCCATTACATGAATTTCAAATTATACCAAATAAATATCTTTTTTTCTTTTTTTTTATTATTAGTTGTTCAAAACATTACAAAGCTCTTGACATATCATATTTCATACATTTGATTCAAGCGGATTATGAACTCCCATTGTGATTAGAAATATAAATAGATCATAGAATTTTTTAAAAAGTATTTAGATATTTTATTAAATACAGGTTTTTTTGAAACCTGTTGGAAAGAAAATTTAAAGCTACAATGTAAACTATGGCTTATTGATTGTAAAATAAAAATAACACTGTTGATTTTTTTCCATTTTTCTTTCTTTCCCTTTTTTTTTTTTTTGTTTTGTTTTGTTTTTGGTACTAGGAATTGAACTCTAGGGTACTCAACCACTAAGCCACATCCTCAGCCCTATTTTGTATTTTTATTTAGAGACGGGGTCTCACTGAGTTACTTAGTGCCTCACTTTTGCTGAGGCTAGCTTTGAAACTCGAGATCCTCCTGCCTCAGCCTCCTGAGTTGCTGGGATTACAGGGATGTGCTAACAAGCCCAGTTCCATCTTTCTTCTCCTTGGTTTTTAAATTTTTAGTTGCAGATGGACACAATACCTTTATTTATTTTTATGTGGTGCTGAGGATCCAACCTAGTGCCTCACACGTGCTAGGCAAGCGCTCTACACTGAGCCAAAACCCCAGCCCTCCATCTTTCTTTTTTTTTTAATATTTATTTTTTAGTTGTAGTTGGACACAATTCCTTTAATTTATTTATTATTTTTATGTGATTGTGAGTATCAAACCCAGGGCCTCACACATGCGTTTTCTAACAATACAATAAATCACTAAACTTATACAGTCACTTCCTATTAAAACCGTGTTTCATTTAAAGTATGTTTTCATATGTGTAAGTTACTTTTTCTTCCTAAATATAACAAAGCTATAAATATTAGATGTTAATGATAAGTTAACAGCTAAATAAACTTCTCTAAAAGTCCTTTAAAAAAAAAAAAGTACCATCAAATATCTTTTTACATATCAAATTAGACCTAAAGCTTGAGGAAATGTTGTATGTCACAGCCCATGAAAATGGCACTCTCCTTGCTGAGAGATGAGTGTAAATGGGGACAATAAGCTTTTTTTTTTTTTTTTTTTTGCAGTACCTAGAGCCTCATTGGTGCCAGGCAAGGACTCCTCCACTGAGCCACATCCCAGCTCTGGGAGGATAAATGTTTCTGACAGCAATTTGGCAATACCTGCCAAAATTCTAAAGGACAGGCACTCTGACCCAGTAATTCCACCTTTAGGGTTTATTCTACAAGGTCATATACACATTCACAAACACAGGCACAAGGACACCTAGGGTGGTACTGCTTGCTGCTGGCCAGCCTGCAGCCTGTCCACACAAGAACCTTCTGCACAGTTGTTAAAGACAGTGCAACAGCTGCATGCAGTCAATATACAGGGGCTTCTGCAAGATGCAGCCTGTGCATGGGTCCTGTGTATTGGGAGAAGCATGACTGCACAGCCACCCTGACAAGTTGCCTAGGAAGTGATTGGTATCCTTCTGGTACCTCTGTATTTTAAAACCATGTTCATGTGACAATTCAAAATAGCATACATACAATTTTTCAATCAATTAAATAAAATGGCAGCAAACACTGTGACAGGTGATGGATTATGGACAATTTCATTTTTCTTGGGATTTCCTGGCAGCAGTTTTTCACCTCCCTACTGAGGCAGCAGATGTCAGGGAAGGAGAAGGGTCTTATGCTTGCTGAGGGGGACCAAGGTGAAAAGGGAGTGCTTGGAAAGTAAATAAAGTCACAGGCTAGGAGTTCCAAAGTCCACCTACAGAATGGGCAGGGCAACAGTCAGCCCAGGTGTGCGGGACTTTGCCAAGGACTGAGCTGGCCACTGCTCTGCAACAGAGATGACACAGACATGGTGACAGGTTCCACCAATGAATTTAGGCTTTGGGAACTGAAAGATCTCCTCTCTTCACAGGGAAGGGAAATGGGGTGTGAGATTCAGAGGATGAAGTGATCAGGTGAGCATACAGCTCAGAAAGGGAAGAGGAACCATCTAGAGTCTGGCATGGATGTCATGTGAGCCAGAAGACCAGCAGTGACTGTAGCTCATGTCCAAAGGAAAGAGGGATGTAGATAGAGAGAAATCTTTGGAGACAAAGGGAGATGTGGAAATACCAGGCCAATGATAAGCAAAATGGCCCCCTACCCAGAGGCTACTGCAGTCCCACAAAAGAATGGAGAGAGAGAGTCATCAGGCCCAAGTCAGGTGTGGAGCCATGGCCTGGCCAGAGCAAATGCTCCCTACAAACCCAAAGAGACCAAGTGGCAGCAAGGGTAGCAAAGAGGATGGACAATGTCCAAAGCAACTCCTGGCTGAGGGAGGGGCTTTTAACATCTGAGCCCCTGCCAAGGATGCCAGGGAATAAGAGACATACAGAAATGAAATTAACAGCTGGAACATTCTGCTATGGACAGGACTCACTAGCTCCACCCTCAACACTGGGGTGGGCAATGGTGCAGCCAAGGGAAGAAGCCTGTACAGGATTTGTGCTGGCATTGGCTTTGAACCAGTGCTCAGGAACACAATGCCTTCCAGCAGGAAGGCTGGGAGAGGGCAATAGAGACCCAGGTCAACCAAAGGTACAGCCAATCACATGGCTGATCCACTGTCTTCACAGCCTGGTAGCAAGTCCAGCAACTCTACAACACTGTGCAACACTCTCACCTGTGTTGTCCCTGCCCCACGCCCCCTTTGAGTGCTCCTGGGGCAGTGGGAGGGGTTTGGGCAGGAGGTGGAGGATATGATAGAATTTTTTTATAAGAAAGGGTAAAGACCAAATTCAAGATTATGGTTACTTCTGAGGGGAGAGATGACAGGATCAAGAAAAGTCACATGTTGTATCTATTGATATTCAATATGTATTTAAAATGTCTTAATGTGGCATCCAAAATATAATAGTTACTTCCTCATGAAAAATTTTAGACTTAAAGATACTATTGCTTAAGAAAGTTATTTTTAAAATATATTTTTAGTTGTAGCTAGACACAATACCTTTATTATTAATAAGTACATGAAATTCCCTGTAACTATGAAACTAAAATCAATCAAAGGTAGGGTAATGTACACAAAAATATAGTTCTCGTAAGTATAGCTTAAATAAAAACAATATAATTCATAGCATAACATAGTTATTGTCCTACCTTTATTGGTGAAATATGAGAATGAGAAACAAATCCATGGACATTCTCAATCTCTGACAGGTTCTTCTCTGAGACATGGACCAATTCTGGACCTATCACCTCATTAGTGATTTGTGGGGAAATGTGTTCTTGGGGGGGTGTATCTTCATCTTGATACCTGTATTTCTGTGAAGTAAAGAAAACAATTAAGTATGAAAAAGCCAAAAGCAAAGTGAGTTTACTTCAAATTTTGGATAAACCAACAATATAAACAACATGAAAAGTGCATTTTATAGTTTAATACATCAAGTCTGAGATAAATGAGTCTCTTTTAGAAGTTATGAAAAAAATCCTTCTCTTCCCCCTCTCCTCTCTCCTCCCTCCCCTTCTGCTCTCTCACCCTCTGCTCTCTCTCTCCCTCTCCCTTCTCTCTCTCCTCTCTCCTCCTCTCCTCTTCTCTCTCTCGACCCCTTTCTCTTCTGCAACTGGCTGCTACAGTCCCACTAATAAAATTTTCAAAAAAGTTATGAAAATAATAAAAATTATCCTTCTATAAAACTTCTAAGTAAAATTTGGTATTTAAATAAATATTAAATGCTTAAATATTAGTTTAAGTAAATATTAATTTTATTATTAAAAACAATCCAAAGCCAGATGAAACAAAAGCCTGAATACTGATTTACCCATTTCTTGCAAAGTATTAAAATGAACCATGTATTTCTAAAATACAGTTATGTAAATAAAGTAAATGAAGTCAGCATGAAAAGCCAAATTTATTTAGCTGAATTAATTTTCTTATTCAGTCAATTTGTACAAAAAAATGAAGGGGGGAAAAGTCCACCATTCAATTTCTTACTGAAAATTAATAGAAAAGAGCCTTTTACCTATAAAATACACACACACACACTCCTATGCAATCTATTTTTAAAATTCAAATCTACCTCACACCACACACAAAAGTAAGATAAATTAAAATTACAAGAAATGGAAGAAAATACGTGTTCCTTAATTCAGGCGGGGAAGGTCAATGCATAAGCACAAAATCGTAACAAAACAATATAATACTCTCCTTGCCATCACTCCCAAATAAATCCACCCATAAAGCAAAGGCACAAATACAACAAGAAAAAAATATTTAAAAATAAAGATTATTAACCACTATAAACTTTATAATTATTTGAAAAAAAGAATAGTCAACAAATGTAAAAATAAGGATTTATTTTAAAAAGTCAAACAAATGGGTCGATAAACTTAAAAGGAAAAAAGGCTCAACTTAATACGCAAGAAAACATTGTCAACATTCAAAGAAATGGGCATAAACCATCACATTTATGGTAGTGGTCTTTTTCTTGAAGGGCAGTTTGGCAATATGTTTTGAGAGTCCTGACAATGTTTCTACTCCTTCAGTAATTCAATTTCTAGGAAAGACAGCATTCATGAAGAGCATAAGTATTGGTTGTACATAGAAAAAAATGTAATTTGTAAAATACACATATAAAAATATTTAACTATGGACCTGTCTGTTGAAAGTTTCTGTACATGCCTCAGTACTTTCTAAACAACATCCTTCTGTGAAATGGTACCTAAATTACTTAGAAAGCAGTAATCTGGCTTATATCAGCATTAGCTAGCTTATTAACATGATACAGGAAATCTATTTTTACATGTAAGCCTCAATTATTTTCAAAACCAATGAAAAAAACTCCTAATTTATCCTATAAGTAAGGCTGAAGTTAACATTAAAATAATTATAAAACCTACCAAGGTTTATAGGTTCAGTTGAGTCTAAGTAAAATCTAAGTACATTCACACCTTAGAAGAAGACATGATGTAAAGAATGAAATTTTGTACAATCTTTGGAAACTTTACAGGCATTCCACAACTTAGCATGTACTTTAGGAAGAAATACATGCATGAAGATACTCACTACAGTATAGTTTGGAAGAAAGAAAACTCGGAACAAGCTTCTTATCAACAGACCAAAAAGAAAAAAGGGCAAATAAATTACAATAACCCATCCTAGGAAATATTATATACAAGTTAAGTTGGGTAAAAATCCAAAAGGGAAGGCCGAGGATATATATTAATAATAAAAAAGCATGTTTCAAAACTATACATATTTATACATTATATATAATTACATATCCATAAATATATAAAAAATACAAATACACATTTTCAACATCTTTAAGCAAAGCAATACTGTATATACTAGAGGGCTAAGGAAAACATTAAAGATCTTCTCTGTCCATGTGCCTGCCCTAACCTTTGCACATCCTTGATGGAACATCTAAAGAATGCTGACTTCTCGGAAGGTTTGGTTCATTCACAAAAACTCAAAGACATTCACTTATTTCAAGACAAACACTCCCAACCTTTGGGGATCGGGCCAGTACTTGGGGGGGATGAAGTGTCCTTGAGGAGATCACTAAGTCACACTGTTTGTTAGAATGGAGCTTAAGGAACATCATAGAGAATAAGACTCTGGAGTCTTATTTGTCAAGAGGAAACTACCAGGAACTTCCCAGTCAGGACCCTGAAAAGCTGCCCCCAGACTGTCTCATGACTTCAGGTATTGGTGTTTTCACTGACCTGGTGATGTATTTTTTTCTTTCTCTCCTGCCTATAAGTTTTTCTTTGGGGATGGGTGAAGTTTTACCAGGGAATGAACCCAGGGGCACTCAACCACTGAGCCACATCCCCCATCCTCCCCCATCTCAGCCTCTAGAGCAGCTGGGATTACAGACATGAGGGCACTGCACCTGGCACTTGCACATAACTTTTGCTTCCATGTAAATATTAAAATAATATTAAAATAAATGCCATTTGTATAAAGAGAGTATTTTAGCGTTTATCAGATTCAACCTACTAAATTCAGCTGCTGCACATATATACTTTTCTTATGACATACATAACACTTTATATGTGTGTATATACATATCTATGAATGTACATATTTAATTTGCAGGAATTGGAAAGGAATTAAAGCAAAAAATAAAAAAATAAAAAAAGTTTCCTCCAAAAAGGAAAAGAGGAAATCTCTTTTAAAATCTGTCTTGCTGGGCATGGTGGCACAGGCCTGTGAATCCCAGCAGCTTTGGAGACTAAGGTAGGAAGACTGCATGTTCAAAGCCAGCCTCAGGAAAATCAAGGCACTAAGCAACTCAGTGAGATCCTCTCTCTAAATAAAATACAAAAGAGAGCTGGGGATGTGGCTCAGTGGTCGAATGTCCCCCCCCCCCCAAGTTCAATCCCTAGTATCATCCCCACCAAAAAAAACCCACCCCCACCACACACGCAAACCTGTCTTTTCACTTTCCAACACAGTAAAGCAAATACAACAATCTTTGGGGCTACTGAGTTATTAGGGAACTTTCATCCTTCATCCATCTCAGTTATCACGACCCCTATGTGATTTGTGTAGGAGGGGTGCAATATGGACTAGGCTGACTGGCATACTATGATCCATTTAATCAAGCCAAATGAATAGTGAAACAGGCACAGGCCCCTGGGATACCAGACACATCAAAACCTGCTGTGTTTACCATCCATGTATGTCACTCTGGACAATTCTGTATGGAGCTTGTGGCAGCAGATTTGATTCTGGTCACAGTTACGGAAGGAGACAAAAGAATGATATGCTAGTTGGAAAGACAATAGTATGCCACTTATGAGCCCATCACCAGAGAAGTATGGATAAAGGTCGTACATTTGGTGAAGAAAAGACGGCACAAGAAAATGCCACTTGGCTACAATGTAGATTAGAGCACACAGGTTGAAAGGCTATATGTAGCAGCTGTGACACACTGGGGACTTCCCTTAAGATGTGTGATATTGTTGGCTGTATGCCAGAACAGTCTTGCCTGCTCTCAATGCTACCTGCAATGATTAGATGCCATCAAGGGACATATTAAATGAGGTGACACTTCTCTTTAGTGTTGGGAATAGATTACAATGTCCCTCTCCCATTATGCATTGACTTGTGTGGACATGGTTACAGGCTTGATATACATAAACATTCCCCAGCAAAAGAGGAAACCAGAAGGCAACTATCAAGGGATTAATACAGCTAAGTGCTATTATCAGAGTAACCAAAGAAGTCATTTCACAGACCATGACACAAAACAGTGGGCTCAAGACTAGGACATATTATGGATTTTCCATATTATGGAGAGGGAGAGGGAGGGGGAGGGGGAGAGAACACACACCATTATGAGAGGTAATCAAAATAAAAAATTAAAACTCGAAACTAATAAGTTAGTTTGGGAGAGAAGAGTCAAAACCAACGCACGAAAATCATGAAAAATTAAAATGGGGGGTATTAAACCCACATAGTCATCTCATACTAGACAAAGGCACCATAAATATACATTGAAGAAAAGATAGCCTCTTCAACAAATGGTGCTGGGAAAACTGGAAACCCATATGTAGGAAAATGAAATTAAACCCCTATCTCTTACCCTACACAAAACTGAACTCAAAGTGGATCAAGGATCTAGATGTTAAAACAGAGACTGCGCCTACTAGAAGAAAAAGTAGGCCCAATCAACTCTCCACCATGTCGGTTTAGGAAACAAATTCCTCAACAAGGCTTCTAAAGCACCCCGTATAACATGTTATAAAAGTGATGGGTGACAGTGGAGTGGGGAAAACAGATGTGTGTATTAATATTGTGTATAACAGTTTTAATTTTAAAATACAATGTGCAAATTCATTACTTCTTATGTAATGATACTATTATAAATAGAAAAAAAGAATACAATGATAGTCATAATTCATGTCACAACTTTCACTCCACTTTAAATATTAGTCTATGATTATAAGACATAAAAGACTTAAGGTTTTAATTACTAGATCTATAAAATCTATGGAAATAGGAATTTTTATTCTTTAAATTTTCTTCTTTTTAAAAGAAACTACTTTGTAGTTTTAAATTGTACTAAACTTCTACTTCATAAAATATTTAGGAAATTTTGTCTCAATCTATTCTGAATTTTCAGAAACATAGTTTTGAAATCCAAAGATTTCAAAGATTTCATCTTTCAAAGACTGGGTTTTCTAAAAATTCAAACTTGGATATTTTAAATTCTAAAATTTATTTACAAACTTATACTATATTTTACCAACCCAGCATATCATTATAAGATGCCCCACTAATTATATGTACACTCAAAAAAAAATGCTGCTAAATAAATTAAGGGCATCAACTGCAAATAATTACAAATTCAAGATAAATTAAAATTAGAGAAAGGTATATTATAAAATCAATGAAATATATTAATTAAACCACAGATATCTATTAGATTTCTCAAAATTCTTCACTTTTGTTTTTTAGATTTTTAATAACTAAAGATTATTCTTTCAAGAGCAAAACTATATTCTTGGATTCAAGGCTAAACTAAATGGTTTCTGCCAGTGGAAAAGAAACTGGCATTAAATTGTTTTACTTAGAGAAGCTAATGCCACAGCAAGATACTAAAAAGTCCATAAAACTGGCAACACTGTAATTAAAATATAGCTAGTGGGTATGCAAACAACAGAGATATTTTTAGAGTGGGAGAGGAAGGCACTATCACCTACAAAGAATCGTGCTGGGCTGGGAATAAATATCCATAGTAGGCCTTGGTGCAGGTGTTTGTCTTACTTTTCTTAAATACAGTCCAAAGAACTCCTTCCTCCCAGAAATACCCAAGAGTCAAGAGCTTCTCTACTTTCCTGCTAAAGATTATAATCCTAATCCCATTGCTTGGGCTTCCAGGCTTAGGAAAAATTTCTACAAATCAATGTGATTTCCACATTACCACAATATCATTCTTCTACTTATAAATCTTGAAAAGAAAAAAACAATCTTGAAAGAGCTTAACAATACAAACATGGATATAAAACACCATTTGTTTTATTCATAACAATGTTTAATATGAAACTGCGGAATACAAACAGAAAAATTCTAACAATTAAATATTTATCTTCAACATGATGCCAACAGTAAATTTGTTCATTTATTGCAATATTTATTTATTTATTAGGATTTAGAATAGGTAACTAAAATGCATATAAAATCCAGCAAGAATAAAGTGTACAAATAGGTAATGAGTGTAAATTTATCTTTAACAATCTCAAAACTATAATTAAACTGTAATCATTAACAGTTTACTGGTGTATGAACAGAAAGATCAGTGAAATGAATAAAACTGAGACTTTATATTAATAGAAATGTGGTACTATATGATAAAGGCTATATTTTTAATCAATTTCATAGACTAAAAGGTAATATTATTCATTAAACAACCAAGGCAAATGGCTATCATAGAAATTATTCAAATAGTTAAAAGATTCTTGAAAACTGTAACCACAGTAACAGATTCTTTTAAGACTCTAACTATAGAGTAACTGTTAACATAAAATGTGGAAGTAATTCAATACAAAAAGGACTGATAAATTTGATCAGCAGTCAAAATGTTAAAAACTAGGGAAAAAATATTTATAACTTTAATCCAAATGACTGACTTCAAAAACATATACAAAAACTATGAATCTCTTAAAAAAACCAACAAAAAAAGTATATAAAGCCCTCCAGCCCTCCCTCCTTAAATGTAGAAAAGGAATATAAAATAATTCAAAGAACAGAAATCAAATAATTCTTAAGAATTCCATCTTCATATACCTTTGAATTTTAAATCATTTAAATACATAATACATCATTCATTAAATAACCTCAAAGACTAAAAAAATAAGTTGAAAAATGATCATTACTTACTAAAGAGACTATAATGCAGCTAGAAAATCCAAGTAAAACCAATGAAAAATCAAAATAGGTAATTTAGTAAGTTACCTGACTTTATTAATTACTAAGAATCAGATTTATCATATTTAAATGATAATTACTCACTGAATGATGCTGAGAATCTGAGAAACAATCTTATCTTACTTCATTCTCCCAATTGCACTGGATTTCTGAGTCAATGACCCTGGCTTCCAAAAATGGACATGTCTATTGTCCGAGCTAAGCACCACAATTCTTCATAATACTGCAGCTCTAGCAAGCACTAATGTTCAGGCAACCATCTAGCTCACTCATGCTGAAGCAGAAACTCGATCTTTTGACCAATTGACTCTATTTGGCTAATTCTGGCCTCAGAGATAGTTTTAATTAAATTCATTCTCTCTAGTTAAATCTGCAATACAAATAGAGGTAAAAACTCTTTTGAAAAATACATGTCTGTTTAAAGCAAAAAACTTATAATAGTCTTATAGGATTTAAAACATGTATGTAGATTTAAAACATATTGATAAAATACATGAGAACTATTTTGTTTTATTCTAGCATAAAAGATGGCAGAAAGTGAAGGATGGTAGTAGTAGTAAATAGTCCTGAACAATTGTAAGATTTCTGCACTTTATTTGAAGTGATAGAATATTAATATTGAAAGACTGTGAAAAGTTAAGGAGTTATACTGTAATCCTGTAGCAACTAATAAGAATATAAAGTGGCATATAACTAAGAAGTCAATAGTTAAAAGAAAATACTAAAAATGACTCAAACAATCCTAAAAAAGAAAGGAAGAACAAAGTAATGAGAGGGAACAAAGAGAAATAATTTTTAAAAGCAGACCTTAAACTAATCATATTGATAATGTTATTAAATGTGCATGGACTTAAAAACACTATAACTAAAAGGCAGACTATTAGAATAAAAAAAGCCTGAGATGTACTTTACGTATAAAGACAAAGAGTGAAAGCATATGAATGAAAAGATGTATCTGATAAATTATAAGCATAAGAAAGCTTGAATAGCTTAAAACAGGCTTTAAGACAGCATTTGTCTAAACAAAAAGATTTCAAAATGATAAAAAGTAATCAACCAGGAAGATACAACAAGGTTAAATGTGTGTAAGTAATAGCAGGAATTAAAATTATACAAACAAAATAAACATTAAAAAGGAAAAATAGATAATTCCACTATCTTAGTAAAAGATTTAAACTCTTTGATCAAGATAGAGCTATGCAAATATCAATAAAAATAGATGGCCTGAACAAACTATTAACCATCTTCACCTAAATTATATTTAAGGTACACTATATTCAATAACTAAAGGGGGGGGGACAATATTTTCAGTGCATATTGGTACATTTGCCAATGTAGACCATGTGTTATGCCAAAAAAACCAAGTCACACATTTAAAAAGACTAAAATGATAAGAGTATATTCTCTGACTACAACAAAATTAACTTAGAAAGAAACAAGATATCTAGTAAAGAACATAGTTTGTCCACTGTCTCTGCTGATTCTGTATCTTAAGGTTCTTTTTTGTAGCGTCTTGAGATGGATCCTTACTTAGATCACCAATTTTGATCTTCTATTTCCAATGTAAGCATTTAAAAGTACAATTCCTTTTAAGTATTCATAAAATTTGGTAATACCATAAGACCACTCTCATCTCTGACACTGGTTGCAAAGTTTGAGGTTCCCCTTGAAAGTCTGAGGAAAAAATGTGTTTCTACTAAATATGCACAGACTTTCTTCTTGTTGTTACTCCCTTAACAATATAGTATAACAATTAATTACGTAGTATTCACATTGTATGAGGTATTGTAAGTAATCTAGAGATAATTTTAAAAACACAAGAGGATGTGCATAGGTGATATGCAAATACAACAACATTTTATATAAGGGACTACAGTACCATTTTGGTATCTACAGGGATCACGGAACCAATTTCCCATGGATACCTAAGGATGACTGTAACAAAACCAAATAATTGTCAAAACAGATAAACTGCTATTCTAGACTACTGCTATTCTAGACTACTCAAGGAAAATATAAGAGGATTAACAATATAAAAAATGAAAGAAATATTATCACTAAAAAATCTACAAACCTGAAAAAGATATTAAGAAAATAATTACAAAAAAGTTTGTCCAAGTAATGTAACAAGTGAGATGAAATCAAGAAATTCCTTGAAAAAAACATCTTACACACAAACTTCCAACACAGTATGAAACAGTAAATCTCAGTGACCCTATATTATGTCTATGACAGAAACTGAATTTGTTATTTGTTATCAAAGTTCTTCCCACTGAGAAAACTCTAGGTCCAGAAGTGAATTCTACCAAGCATTTAGTAAAGAAATATCAGTTTTACATGAATTCTTTAAGAAAATAGAGATTTCCTAACTATGAGATCAGCATTACCTTATTACTAAAACCAGACAAAGATACCTGAAAACAAGAAAATGTGAGATGAACATGTGATATGAACATAAATGCAAAAACTCCTCATAAAAAAAATAGCAGATTAAGGATGATCCCAAAGATTACCATGACCAATTAAGATTTATCACAAGAAGACAAGTTTATCTTAACATCTGAAAAATAAATCAGCATAATTCTCTATATTCACAGAATAAAGGAGAAAATCCTATGATTTATATAATGAATATATTAAAAAACATGTGATCCAATTAAATATTCATGATAAGATACTCAGCAAACTAAAAATTGAGAGGAACAATTTCAACTTGATAAGGGATATTAAGAAAATAATTAAAAATTTACAGCTAACTTAACTAATGATAAAATACTGAACAGAAGATGGGGCAACAAGTCAAAGGATGCTTATTTCTGTTTAACATTAGCATGAAGGATCTAACCATGGCTAGAAGGCAAATAAAAGAAACATACAAAGGCCAGTAAAGAAGAAGTAAAACTGTCTCTAGTTGCAAATGAAGTGATTATTTACAATGAAAATCGGAAGGAATTTATAAAACTACTAAAACAATAGTTGAATACAGTAAGGTTGCAGAATATAATCAAAATTTTATGCCACGTGCAAATAATTTGGAGTCAATTTTTTAAAAAATTCATTTGCTCCAATTCAATAACAATAAATCACCTAGTAATGAATTAAACAAAAGATTTGCAAAATGGCTTCATTACAAATTATAGAACATTTGCTAAAAGAAACTAAGACTTTAAGAGACAGAGATATGATATTCTGAGAATTGGAAGACTCTATTTGGTAAGATACTCATTTTCTACAAATGATCTAGAGTCAAAGGAGTCTCAATAATAATTCCAGCATATCTTCTGTAGAAACTAATAACATGGCTCTAAAATACTGAAAGTCAAATGATCTAAAACAGCTGAATCAAATTTTAAAAGATCTATATTACCAGATGTCAAGTCAGTGCAACACTGGAGAAAAGGACAGAAGTTATTAATGGAACAGAATAAAGAGTTAGAAATAAATTCACACAATTGTTCAATAGTTTTTTGACAAAGTGCAAAAGCAATTTAATGGATGAAGGAAAAGGCTTTTTAAAAATGAAATTAGTGCAACTGTATGTCCATATGGAAAAAAAATAAACATAAACCCTTACATCATACATATATTAACTTGAAATGGACCAGAGAGGTAAATGTAAAAACCCTAAACTAGAAAACTTCCAGAAGAAAATATTTTAAAATCTTACAGTAGGAAAAGATTTAGAACACAAAAAACACAAATAAAGTTTTTGATAAAGTGAGCTTTATTAAAATTTGTGTTGTTTGAAAGTCATCATTAAAAAAAATAAAATTACAGAATAGCCATTTACTTTTCTTAATGAATTGTAAAAGATCTTTGTATATGAGAAAAACAATCTGATTTTCTAAAATGGGGAACAGATTTAAATAATACTTAATATATCAAAGTTTGCTAGAGCTGCTATTAAAAAGCACCACAAACTAGTGTCTTAAACAACAGAATTTCATTATCTTATAGGTCTCAAGTCTGAGATCACAGTGTCAGCAGAGTTAGGTTTTTTCCTAGGCTCTGAAGAAGAATTTGTTCCATATCTCTGTTCCTAGTACCTGTTGGCAATCGCTGGCATTCCTTGGCTTATAAAATGCATCACCCTGATCTCTGCCTACATCTTTACGTGGTGCTCTTGCTATAGGCATATCTCCTTGTCTTAGCCTCCCCTTTCCTTAAGCGCACCATTTATTTTGGATGATACCCATCCCCAATTTTCTATTTGTGTTACTTCATTTTAACTTGATTATCTCTATAAAGACTTCATCTTCAAAAAAAAGTCCACTTTCGGAGATACTATGTATTAGAACTCCAACATGTTCTGTTGAGAGGATGGTAATTCAACCCCCAACACTTTACAAGATTAAGATACACTAATAACAAACATGGAAAAATGCCCAACATCACAAATCATCATGGAAATGCAAGATAAAACTGTAACAGATACTACATACCCACTTAGGTAGCTTTTATTTATTTGTTTTAGTTATGTGTATATGTCAAGACTAGTGTTGGTCACACATCTGGGACTCTCTCATATACTGCTGAGACACAAAAACAATCATTCTTATACTTAGGACATAAAAACCACCAGCAGACACTTATCAAAATCAGAAACACGTCCACACAAAAACTTAAACGTGAAGATTCATTGCACCTTTATTCACAAGAGTGAATAAGTCGTAAATCAATCAAAAAATCCATCAACAAATATGAATAAACAAAATATATCCACATAGCAGAATATTCCTTCAAAATAAAAAGAAGCCAATTACTGACATAAGGAATAACCTCAATGAATGAGTTAAGCTAGATACCCTAAAATGAATTAAGCTAGATACAAAAGTCTTACACTGTATGAATCAATTTACACAACTTTTTTTAATATTTATTTTTTAGTTTTAGGTGGACATAATATCTTTATTTTACTTTTATGTGGTGTCAAGGATCCAACCCAGTGCCTCATGCATGCCAGGCAAGCGCGTTACAACTTGAACCACATTCCCAGCTCTACACACAACTTTTAAACATGCAGAATATTTATAATGACAAGGCAAATCAGTGGTAGGGAAACAGAAGGTCATATGGAATATACAGGAACACAAAGAATCTTTTGGGGGTTAGAGAAATAACTTTGTGACAGTGGTTTCACAGGAAATTGCATCTGTCAAAACTAATCAAACTGCACACTTTAGATGAGTGTAGTTTATTGGACATAATAATAATTTAATAAAAATTATTAAAGTAGTACATTTCTGCAAATTTGTTAGAAAAGTTACTATTCCCAACAGTAACAATGAGAACTTGCATTACTTTTTCTTTTTTTATACTGGGGATTGAACCCAGGGGTGCTCAACCACTGAGTCACATCCTCAACCTTTTTTATATTTTATTTAGAGTCAAGGTCTCACTGAATTTCGTAGGGACTCACTAAATTGCTGAGGCTGACTTTGAACTTGCAATCCTCCTGGTTCAACCTCCTGAGCAACTGGTTACATTATACTTAAAAGGCTTAATCTCTATGAGGAAAACTTCAAAATTTACTGAAAAAAGAAAGAAATATGGAATAAATATAGTTGTTCTTGGAGAAAGGCACAATATTTTAACAGTTCAAATTTTCTAAGAAAATAATGTATAGAAATATTTTTGCAATCAAAATATCAACATAGCTTTATTGTATGGATGGGGGTGCCTGACAAGTATTAGTAATTATTATCTGAAAGAACTAGCATGAGAGAAGACAAGAAAATAATGGGTTAAAAGGTCATGAAAGGAACTGGTTCCATCATGTATAAAGAAGCATAAAAATGTCTCAATAATTGTGGGAGACCAACCTTACACGTGACTGAGTTACACTCCCTGGCTTGGTGCTGAGGCGCTCAGTCGCAGAAATGTGGCAGAGCTTTCCCCACCCTTCTTGGGTTGGAGGGTCGGTGTCTTGTGTATGGGTGTGCCTTGCTATAGCCCCATGGGTGAAGCTATGCTCACCTGTTCCTTTGTATTATAACTCCTTACCCTGTTTAGGATAAAATCTTCCATGGAAGTGCCTTGTGTGTGTCCCCTTCGCTTACTGTGCCCTTGGGTGTGGCCTACCCAGGTGTCAGTCAACCTGCTGACAGTGGACATCATGGAGATAGACTCAGCCCCCTGAAACCTGACCCCTTGCCTCATTTGAATAGCTTCTCCTCAATAAAAGGGGTCAGCAAGTGTTCTTGCTCTCTCTCTTCCTGCAGACCCTTAAGGTCAGAGGGGCCAGCGACCCCAAAGAAAAAGGTATCTGTGTCTCTTGAGTGGTTATTTTGCGCAGCCCAGTTAGCCCAGTTCAACTGACCCCTGAGCCTTTTAGTCGCGAGAACAGAAGCCTCACAAATAATAAAAAGAAAGATAATAACACAGTCAGAAATATATCAATTGAACAGAACACAGTCCAAAAAATAAATGTACAAACTTAATAACGTGATAAATATGATATTTTAAATCAGAAGTAGAACAACAATTATTGAATGAATAATGTTGGGTAAAGGGCCACCTTGGAAAAAATAAATGGAATTCCTACTTTGAAGCCTAACTTTAAAAAGAAAGGGAAAAAAGAAAAGAAATTCACATGCTAAATAACAAGTCTAAATATAAAGAACTGAGCCATGTACTTAAGACAGGAGCAAGTTTGTTCACATCCTAGAATGGTCAGTTTAAGAAAGGAACAACATTCAGAAACAAACAAACAAGCAAACACTAATCAATTTGAACACTTTAAAAAAGTTTAAAACTTCTGTATCACCAACTTAAAGAAAAAAAACAGGACCTTGTGATACTAAACTTGTTTTCTACCACTGCAGAGGTTCAATCCCCAGCATCAAAACAAAACAAAAAGCCTCCAACCAGTTTGGGAGGAAGAGCCCAATAAGATTACAATAGAGACGGTTTTTTAAATGTATAATAAAGTCTTACAAATCCATTTTTAAAAAGAAAAAATGAGCCAGTGATACAAACTAGTGTCAAACATGCATTTCTTAATTCTTTAAAACCAACTAAGAATACCCTAAAAACATCTGCCACAAGTTCCAAGTGGCCTATGTATCACATCTCTTAATGGCTATGGGCTTCAAGGGAAGAGTTGTTTTATATGTACTTTAACTCCAGCAACTGCAAAATCTACTTTAAAATAGATTTAAACTTTAAAAATAAACAATGCTATACTGTCAAAAGAAACCCACTCCTGGACCTTAAATCCAGAAAAACACAGCCAATTTGCTTCACTTCTTAAAACATTCCATAAGAAACAAGTTATTACTTTCTACTTCTGTAGACTAAGAAGCAATCAGGAACTTCTGCTGCTGCTTAATGTGTTTTATACCAAATGATGAGTAAACTGTATTCTAAAAACACAATTTTTAGAATTTATTATTGTAACAACTTGCAATAAAAATCAAATTATGATTATTCCCAAAGTCAACCATGAAAAATCCACATAACCCCAATGTACCTTAGACACATATAAGTTAAAACACAGGTAGCCATAAAGTACAAACAAATACACAATGTGTATGGAAAATATGGTTTTGAAACTAAAATTCAGATCACCAAAACATTCACTGTCTTATTCTCTACCATCCACTTCCATACATATGCTCAGGAAAAGCCAATCAAAGGAGAAACCAAGTCAACATAAAAACCAAAATGACCACAAATACAAACTATATTTCAATAATAACCCTGAATGTTAAAAGCCTAAATTCATCAATTAAAAGACATAGACTGGGAGATTGCATTTTTTAAAAAAAAATACCCAATAATATGCAGCCTTCAAGAGACTCATCTCACAGGAAATGACATCCACAGACTAAAGGTAAAAAGGTGGGGGAAAAAAACATCACTCCATGGACCATGTAAATAAGCAGGGGTTTCCATTCTAACATAAAATAAGGTAAAGTGGACTTCAAACCAAAGTTAGTAAGAAGGGATAAAGAAGTTCATTTCATACTGCTTAAGGGAACCATACATCAACAAGACATAACAATTGTAAATATATATGCCCCAAACAATGGAGTATCCACATATATCGAACAAACCCTTCTCAATTTCATATGGGCCAGGCTATATGGGCAATGACCAAACAGACTCCATTTTACCCTGGAACTCCAAATCATGAAAGAAATGCTTCTTCCTTGAGAAAGAACCGCCTCTGTACCACCCATTAATAGTTACCTAGCATAGCATACTTGGCAACACAGAATAGCAATTCTTACACAATGTAAAATTGTTCTCTTTGGTTTCCATTTTTCTTGGGCAATGTACCTTGGCAGAGAATGATTGTCTAGACGTTAGTAACCATTCTCTAGCTTGTACTGAACTAGGGTCATTTTGACCCACTTTCCTTCTGCTTGCTTGCTGCTATGCCAACCTGGAATGTCCGGTGGGAAATACTAATGTACCCATTGCATTGTCTCGCTAACTGCCCAATGCAGTTTCTGTACCTGCTTGCTTGTAGCTACGTCAACCCAGATGTGGCTTTTGCAATTTTTGCCTTTAAATATTCTAAAATGTTGAAGCTTGAGGCTGTTCCTTGCAGAGACAGTTATGGGTCCTGTGGAGGACAGTCGATGACCAGCCAGCTAAATAAAGACTCTTCTATTTGGACAAAACTGGGACTTAGTGTGTTTTCTGAGCGACCTGCCCCACAACAAGACCACAACACAACAATACTTGGTGGACTTTAACACACCTCTCTCACCACTGGATAGATCTTCCAAACAAAAATTGAACAAAGAAACTATAGAACTCAATAATACAATAAATAATTTAGACTTAACAGACATATATTTCGTCCATCAAGAAGCAAATAAACATTTTTCTGAGCAGCACATGGATCCTTCTCTAAAACAGACCATGTGAGATACTACCTTCCATTCTATCAGACCATAATGGAATAAAATTAGAAATCAATGATAAAATTTAAAAAATAGAAGCTACTCCAACACTTGGAGACTAAACAATACACTATTGAGTGACACATGGATAACAGAATACATCAGAAAAATTCTTAGAGATAAATGAGAACTCTGATATAACAAATCAAAATTTCTGGGACACTATGAAGGCTGTGCTGAGAGAAAAGTTTGTTGTACTGAGCTCATTCATTAAAAGAATAAAGTCAACAAATAAGAGACCTGACATTACATTTCAAAGCCCTAGAAAAAAAAGACTAAATCAACACCAAAAGTAGGAGGAGATAGGAAATAATTAAAATCAAGGCTGAAATCAATGAAATTGAAACAAACAAAACAACTGAAAAAACTGACAAAACAAAAAGCTGGTTCTTTGAAAAAATAAATAAAATTATCAAAATTATCAACCCTTAGCTATCCTAATGAAAAGGAGGATAGAGAAAATTCAAATTACTAAAATTCATGATAAAAAAGGAAATCCACAGACTAAAGGTAAAAAGGTGGGGGAAAAAACATCACTCCATGGACCATGTAAATAAGCAGGGGTTTCCATTCTAACATAAAATAAGATAAAGTGGACTTCAAACCAAAGTTAGTCAGAAGGGATAAAGACATGACAGACACTATTGAAATATAGAAGACAACTAGAAATTATTTGGAAAATTTATGCTCCAGGGGCTGGAGTTGTGGCTCAGCAGTAGAGCACTCTTCTAGCATGTGTGAGGCCCTGGGTTCGATCCTCAGCACCACATAAAAATAAAGTAAAGGTATTGTGTCCAACTACAACTAAAATATTTTTTTAAAAAAGAAAATTTATGCTCCAGTAAAATAGAAAATCCCAAAGACATAAATTTCTAGAGGCGTATGATCTGCCCATACTGAAATCAGGAGGACATATACAATTTAAACAGATATCAATTTTAAGCAATGAAATAGAAGACGCCATCAAAAGCCTACCAACCAAGAAAAGCCCAGGACCAGACGGATTCTCAGTCAAGTTCTACAAGATCTTTAGAGAAGAATTAATTCCAATATTCCTCAAATATTCCAAGAAGTAGAAAAGGAGGCAACCCTTCCCGACTCATTCTATGAAGCTAGTATCACCCTAATACCAAAACCAGACAAAACACATCAAGGAAAGAAAACTTCAGACCAATATTTCTGATGAACATAGACGCAAAAATTATCAATAAAATTCTGGCAAATTGCATACAAAAACAAAATGAAAAGATAGTACACCACCATCAAGTGGGGTTCACCCCAGGGCTGCAAGGTTGGTTCAACATACAGAAATCAATAAACATAATATATCACATCAATAGACTTAAAAGATAGGAATCATATGATCATCTCAACAGATGCCGAGAAAGCATTTGAGAAAACACAGCACTTTTTAAAAGATGATTAAGTTAACAACAAGGCTGTTCAAGTGTGATAATCCAACCTTACTGGTTTCCTTCTAAGAAGAGGAAATTTAGACACAACAGAAAATACACATGCATACAGAGAACAAAGGCAAAATTATGTGATGAGATGGTAAGGTAGCTATCTTCAAGCTAAGTAGAAAGGCCTCAAAGGAAACCCAACTGGCCCGTTACCTTCCAGCCTCCAGAACAGTGAGAAAATAAATTTCTATTGTTTAAGCCGTCCAATCTGTGGTACTTTGTTATGACAGCCTTAACAAACTAATGAAGAGCTTAAAATGCAATTACTAAATATGCACACTTTACAACAGTTTTTATTCTAACAGTCCCACTAACAGAATTTATGAATTAACAGATATGGAGAAAAATCATAATAAGAAATATTATAAGAATATAAACTACATGGGTAGAATTTCCTTTGTTCGCTGGTGTATCTCTAGATCACAGGTGCTCAATAAATTAAAGAATGAGCAAATGCAGAAATGAATTAATCAATCACTGTAATTTTCTTTGAAAAATGTGACCCATAGTCTCTTAATTTTCTGAAATATATTTAAGTTCAATATCATATAATACACAAGTATTATTTGTTTTAAAATAAAATGTTCTTTTTAAGTCTTCCATTAGTAAAAAGGAAATTTCATAAATTTTATGAAAACAATTTTCATTAGTATATAAGTACATCGTTAAAGGAAGATAATAAGAATAGACTCCATAACAATCTATTTCCGCATAAATTCAAAGGCTTTTGGCATGTCATAGCATATAGTTCTAAATGGATATAAAAGAACATTGAACAATATTTCTTAGTGGCAGATGTATTGTGGCATCAGTGCTATCAGCACAGTGCTACCAGAACTATTTACCAATACATGAAAGAATTACTTTAATCCACATTCACTTCAAGGAAGGAGTTTAATACAGCATCTTGAAAGACTGAAGAGCTACCTGGAAACCCAGAATCGCTGCAGAATAGTTTTTTTCCCTTGCAGAAACTATACAATCAATTTAAAAATGATTCTAAAATAGAACGTACCCTAGCAACATCAATTCAATTCAACTGAAAGTTTGGTAACACAGCTAAAAGAAAGTACCTTCCCTCTTAGAACAAGTGGAAGAGACAGTAACTTTGATTACTTTTAAAATGTATGGCTAGTAGTCATTATTATAGAATATTTTTCAATTTGAAATCTATTTTTAAACAGCATTTTCTGAGTAAACACAACTTTTATTTATTTATTTTATTGCTGGAGATTGAACCCAGGGGCGTTTAACCACTGAGCCACATCTCCAGCCTTTTAATATTTGAGACAGAGTCTCGCTAAGTTGCTTAGGGCCTTGCTAAGGTCCTGAGGCTGTCCTTGAACTTGTGATCCCCCTGCCTCAGCCTCCCAAATTGCTGGGATTATAAGCATAAGCCACTGTGCCCAACTCTAATAATTTATTTTTAACTGATACATAAAACACTGTATATATTCTTGCTTTTCAAAAGATATGTTAATAACTGTTAACATTTAGAGTCAACCTACTGTACAATAGCACACCAGAATTTCTTACTCCTATTTAACTGTAACTTAGTACTAACTGATCAACCTTTCCCCTTTAAAAAAAAATTGAGAGAGTGCGTGCAAAAATATTCTTTTATTATTCTGATAACAAAATCAGACCAAGACAAGACAAATAAGAAAACTACAGGTCAATATCCTTAAACACAGATATTTAAATCCTCAACAACATATTAGTAAACTGAATCCAATAAAACATTAAAAAGATTATTCCCCATGGTCTGGGATTCTTCCCAGGAATGCAAAGATAGTTTAACACATATAAATCAATAAACCTGATAAGCCAGACATGATGTTTGTACATCAATAATAACAGTGATGGGAGGCTGAGACAGGAGGATTAAAAGTTTGAGGCCAGCCTCAAGGCCCTAAGGCAACTTTGCAAGACCTTATCTTTTTTTTTTTTTTTAGGTCAGGATTATTCTTTCTTTTTTTTTAATTGGTTGTTCAAAACATTACAAAGCTCTTGACATATCATATTTCATACATTTGATTCAAGTGGGTTATGAACTCCCATTTTTACCCCGTATACAGATTGCAGAATCACATCGGTTACACATCCACGTTTTTACATATTGCCATACTAGTGACTGTTGTATTCTGCTATCTTTCCTATCCTCTACTATCCCCCCTCCCCTCCCCTCCCATCTTCTCTCTCTATCCCATCTACTGTAATTCATTTCTCTCCCTTGATTTTTTTTCCCTTTCCCCTCACATCCTCTTATATGTAATTTTGTATAACAATGAGGGTCTCCTTCCATTTCCATGCAATTTCCCTTCTCTCTCCCTTTCCCTCCCACCTCTCATCCCTGTTAAATGTTAATCTTTTTCTCATGCTCTTCCTCCCTGCTCTGTTTTTAGTTGCTTTCCTTACATCAAAGAAGACATTTGGCATTTGTTTTTTAGGGATTGGCTAGCTTCACTTAGCATAATCTGCTCTAATGCCATCCATTTCCCTGCAAATTCCATGACTTTGTCATTTTTTAGTGCTGAATAATACTCCATTGTATATAAATGCCACATTTTTTTAATCCATTCATCTATTGAAGGGCATCTAAGTTGGTTCCACAGTCTAGCTATTGTGAATTGTGCTGCTATGAACATCGATGTAGCAGTATCCGTATAGTACACTCTTTTAGGGGAAGACCCTATCTTTAAAAAAAAAAAACAAAAAACATGTAGCTCAGTGGTAAAGCATCCCTGTGTTAAATGCCCAGTATAAATAGGGAGGGAGGGAGGGAGGGAGGGAGGGAGGGAGGGAGGGATCCTGACACACACATCAACCAAAGGAAAAACAAAAGTGCATGATCATTTCAATAGATGCAGAAAAAGCATTTGATAAAATTCAACATTCCTTTAGGATAAAAATACTGAAGAAATTAGGTATAGGAGGAACATACCTCAACATAATAAAGGTTATACATAATAAGCCAATAGGTGACATTATACTGGAGAAAAGCTGAAAGCTTTCTCTCTTTAGATAAGGAAAAAGAAAAGGATGTCCACTTTTACCACTTTTTTTTTCAACATAGTATTAGAAGTCCTAGGCAGAGCAATCTGACGGGAAATAAATAAAAAGACATCCAAATTGAAAAAAGTAGAAGTCACACTGTCACTGTTTGTAGTCAATCCGATCTTACATTTAGAAAACCCGTTTCAAAACAAAAAACAAACTACCAGAACAAATTTAGCAAATTGCAAGCTATAAAATCAATATACAAAAATTACTAGCACTGCTCTATGCCAATAGAGAATTATCTGCAATAGAAATCAAGAAAGCAATCTCATTTTTAACAGCTACATAAATAACCTAGAAATGAACTTAACCAAAGAGGTGAAAGATCTCTTTGATGAAAACTATACGAGAGAGCCGGGGATGTAGCTCAGGGGTAAAGCACTTGCAAGCCAATGCCCTTGGTTCAATCCTCAGTATTGCAGATGATAATAATAATAAATCGAAAAAGAAAGAAAATTATAACTCACTGATGAAGGAAATTGAAGGGAACACATAAAACATGTAAAGGCATCCCATGTTCTTGAGTTAGAAGGATCAATAACGTTAAAATGTCCATACTACTCAAAGAAATATGTAGGTTTAATATGTCTTACCAAAATAATATCAATGATATTTCTTTATATAACTAGAAAAAAACAATCCTAACATTCAAATGAAACCACCAACACCACCTAGATAACCAAATACATCTTGAGCAAAAAGAACAAAGCAGAAGGCAAAGCTGTAATAAGCCAAAAAACATAGCATTGCCATAAAAACAGAGACACAGACCAACGGAACAGAATAGGGTGTTTACATATCTATGACGAACTGGTTTTTATTTTATCTATCTATCTATCTATCTATCTATCTATCTATCTATCTATCTGGTGGGGCAGGGCACGAGGTATTGAATTCAGGGGCACTCAAACACTAAGCCACATCCCCAGCCCTTTTTTTGAATTTTATTTAGAGATAACAGGGTCTCACTGAGTTGCTTAGGGCCTTGCTAAATTGCTGAGGCTGGCTTTGAACTCATGATCCTCCTACCTCAGCCTCCTGAGCCACTAGGATTACAGGCTTGCAGAACCCCACAGGACCCAGCTCTAACTGATTTTTGACAAAGCTTCTAAGAACACTCATTGGAAAAAGGACAGCCTTTTCAATAAAGAGTGCTGGGAAGATCTGATGTCCACATGCAGAAGAATGAAAAAAAAAAAAATCAACTACCAAACAGATTAAAGACTTAACATTTAATACCTACAACTATGAAACTGCTATGAAAAAACACAGGGAACTGCTTCAGGACACTGGAACAAGCAAGGATTTTTTTTCTAGACAAGACCCCAAAAGCACAAGAAATGAAAGCAAATATAGACAAATGGGATTGCATTGAATTAAAAAACTTCTACATAGCAAAGGAAATAATCATCAGAATGAAGAGACCTTTAGAATGGGAGAGAGTATTTGCAAATTATACATGTGACAAGTGTTTAGTATCCAGAGTACATAAGAAACTATAAAAACTCAAAGCAATAAACCAATTAACCTAATTTTAAAATGGGCAACAGACCTGGAGACATATTTCAGAAGATCTATAAAGAGCCATTATGTGTATGCAAAAGTGCTCAACATCACTAATCAGAAAAATGCAAATAAAAACCACGAGTTACTACCTCACCCCAGTCAGAACACCTACTCTCAAAAAGATAACTCTTCTATACTTGTAAATTAGCATAGCCACACTACAGGCTGCTTCACCCAAAATTACTATGGCCAACAGTACTAGTTTTCCTTGCTTTTCTTTAATATGGAGGCTAAATGACTAGATTTACCACTTTTTCTTGCTACTAGAAGAATCTATGTGACACAGTTCTAATCAATAAAACATAAGCAGATGCCTCTACCTCTATGAATCACATCTCCCTTTTCTTTCCACTTCTTCCAGCTTTTTCCAAGCTGATTGTAATAAGGAAAATAATAAAGGTCCATTTATTTAAAGGCACTGGTAGTTTCCTATTGTAATTTCTTCGTTAGTTTAGTATTTAATTATTTGCAAACACAATCTTAATTAAGCAAGAGTGAACTAAGTAAAGAAAATGGGCCGGACTATTCAAATCTATGCTGTTAAAAGACTTTCCCACCCAGGAAGGAGTGGAGCAGGGAGGCAATTATATAACACAATACTTCTCAATTTTTCCCATCTAATGTCTTCTAATAGCAAAATGCAAACCATTCCTTTAAGGATATGAGAACACAGCAAGGAAAGACAGCTATGTGAACAGGATTTCTTGAAATTTTTCCTCTTTTATTTTATACATATTCATATACAGAATTACACATATAAAAAATTCCCCATAAAATTACACATTAACCCACTTGAATGACACATCAAGTTTCAAAATAAATATAAGATTTTGCAGTCTTTTTCTTATTTAAAAATATATTCAAGAAAAACATGACATAAGGTGACTGTGAAATACTCATTGACATACCATATTTGTCCTTAAAACTACTTGTGTTCCAGGCCAAGAATCACAGTTGTGAATCAACTAGTACCTTTTCTTTTCTAATAGAATAGACTCTCCAAGGTTTAGCATCTTAGACTATATCCTTGTAGAGACAATAATTACAAAAATAGTTTTGACTTTTTTACTTGAGTGTGTTTCCCTCCTTTGGGAATTCTCTCACTTTAATTACTCTGCCATGAAACATACTTCAATATTCTTACAACAAAAGAAAGAAAGCATTAAAACGGGATGGCTTCCCTCAGGATGGTTAGTAAAGGTAGGAGTTTTCTAGATACTATAGAAGAACAACAACAAAAAAAGTTTAGCTGGCATTACAAAACACGTTTCTGATCTCAACTAATTTCCTTGTAGGGATCTTAGGCTTTGGTTTTATTTTACCTAATATTTTGAAATAGCTAATTCTGAACTAGAGTCAGTATAACCTCAGTGGCATTATGAGTTTGCTAATTTCCCTTAACATCCACCCTCTCAAGGAACTGCCTTCTAGACAGATCTGTAGTTTCTAGATTAAGAATTGGACCGCTCTCTGTACTCTCCCAACATTCCCCTGGGTTATTTCTGAGTTCTGATATATAAATAAAAAATAAGCAGGCCTCCTTCTGGGGATACTGACACCACAAAGTATCCAGTACGATTATAAGTAGGCTCTCACCATATAGAAAAACTGACTTTTTAAAGAGATGTTTCCAGCAAAAACAGTGGTGCTTTTATTACTTTCAAAAGCTCACAAACAAAATTACTAAATTTAATTTTAAAATGTGATTTAGAATTTTCATAGTAATATCACCTGCTTTTTACCTATAATTTAAGGCTGTAAATGATTAATAACTGATATTAAAAATGCCTGTGGGTATTAGAAAATAAACCTGCACATGTACCGTATTGGTGTTATGCACTGCAAAGAAAGGTTTGTTTTCCTTTATTATCTCAAGCTATTTCTAATATATTTTGGCCAAAAGTTGTGGGACTGTCCCCCATCCTATTTTGATTACACATTAAAACATTTTAATTTTAATGAATTCTGAAAATACAAAAACACATTAACAAAAAATGTAGCTGTACTCCTTTATAGTCTCTTGTCAATGATTAATGTCAAAAAACTTAAAAAAATTTGAAAAAGTCTATATGCAAAAGTTTAATCAAAAAAATATATATATAACCACAAGGCATGATGACACATGCCTGTAATCCCAGCAGCTTGAGAGGCTGAGGCAGGAGAACTGAGAGATCAAAGCCAGCTTCAGCAAAAGTGAGGCACTAAGCAACTCAGTGAAATCCTGTCTCTGAATAAAATATAAAATTGGCCTGGGGATGTGTCTCAGTGGTTGAATGTCCCTGAATTCAATTCCCAGTACCCTGGATGGATGGATGGGATGGGATGGATGGATGGATGGATGGATGGATGGATGGATGGATAGATAGATAGATAGATAGATAGTAAAGTATAACAGATGCTTTTAAAACTATCTTAATTACAATCTATGACCACAGCAAAACATTTTCAATAAAATATTTTCTTTATTTTCCCACTAGGGGGCAACCAAGAACCTCAAGTGATATTTCGTGATGAGTTATAGGATCTGAAGTGTTTTAAAGTGGAGGGATTCAAAAGTCACAGAGACTATAAGACTAATTATAAGCAATAGTATGTGACTTCTTAAAACTAATTCTATGGAAAGGGCAACATTTTAGAATCAAGTACACCACGTTTCATTTGCCTAAATAACAAAGGAGAAAAATATTTTTCAGGGCTGGGGTTGTCACTCAGCAGTAGAGCTTTGCATGTGTGAGAACTGGGTTCGATCCTCAGCACCACATAAAAATAAATAAGTGAAATAAAGGTATTGTGTCCAACTACAACTAAAATAAATAAATAAATATTTTTAAAAAATGTTTTTCAGTGAAAAACATTATTTAAAACTCTTTTCCTAAAACATGGTTGTATATATCACATGAAAACTGCTTAACTTTCAGGGGAAACAAAAATGTAGCCTGAGTTATCTAAGCCATGCAAAAGAACTATACAGTGGATCACAGTTTAATGGCCAATGTGAATATTAAAACAGACTTACTAAAAATCTGTTTAAAATGTTTTTCTTGTACAACCATTTACATTTTACATTTTTGAAAATTTCTGAAATCTCACTAGGAAAATATTAATTCTCCTACACTATAAAGAATTTAAAGTAAAAAAGTAAAGTGGGAATGGGGAACTCTTCAGGTGACCAGAAAAGCAATATATTCTTTAATAAAAGGGGATAGGGGGTTGTTTAAGTATAATTATTTAGTCAACTAGCAATTTGAGACCTAGTCACATCATCAATTAGGAAGTTTCAGTACTATAAAAACTAAGAAAAAGGTTTCAATTAAAATAATATTACAAAATAAGCAATTATTTCCCAACTGCTATATTCCTTAGAGAATTTTTCCTGCTTTCAACTGGTTTTAAACCAAATGTTGTTTTTAACTGCAGAAGACCAGGTAAAAATATAACTTTTTATGCCTTTTAATATTTTATGTAATGATAACCATTTCTCTTTAAGGCAAATACTACATTTACTTACTTTACATTGGAAATACATCACTAAATTAACACAACCACTTTTTCACTTACAATAGAAAGTCATGCTTTTGTTGTTTGTTTTGTTTAGAAGCCTCTTCCTCTGCACAAAAATCAACTTGATTCAGAATTAAAATCATATTAATTTAAATATCAAACCTTCCACCAACAAGTAATTCTATCAAAATGATATCAGAAGGCATTTCTAGTTCTGCATATCAATGGTTCTTATACACTTAATTCTCCATAGTAGTAAAACATAAAAACCAAGTCAGTAATTAATCCTGTATTAATGGAAAATGATATTTACATGCAATTTTTGCAAAAGTCAGATCTTTTTCCATTACATGCTGTTTCTTTTTCCTACATGATGAAACTGCTTCAATAAATTATGAACAAATTCCCAGAATGAAAGTACTCATTTAGCATAACTCTGTCAGGGCCCAAAGCCTTGCCAATTTAATCCAGCATTGATTCAGTATAGAACTCCACTTGCTGCAGTATAAACATTGCTATCTTCTCCACAAGAATAAGATATAACTCCAGCAGAGCCACTATGCTCAAATATATGCTTGGGAGCTTTGGGGAAGGGGCAAGATGTTGCAGCAAGGGACTCATTACAGGATTCAATAATAGATGAGCCCTGAGATATTCCTACATGATCCTTGCTTACTATACCACTAAACATTCTTTTCCAATTTTAAAAAGTTTTAATGATAAAAAAGAATACCTGAGCCATTTATTTTATGATTTGATTCCTCTCTCTAAACCACTCAAACAGCAACTATCTGGTTTAATTTAATTAAGCAGAATAATAACAAAAATAATCTTGGACAGTGAAAAAGTTCAAGAAAATAAAAACATTTTCAAATACATTTCAAATCAAAATAAAATCTGGGGCTAGTAGGGGGTGTAGCTTCATTGTAGAGAGCTTGCCTAGCATGTACAAGACCCTGGGTTTGATCCTCAGCACTTTAAAAAAGCTACTTACAGCTAAACAAAACAAAACAAAACATCTGGGGAAGTTACTAAACTGATTTTAAAATGTATCTATAATGCATAGAAAGTTGATTTATTTATTTGGTATGGAGACTGAACCCAGGGAAACTTTATCACTGAGCCACATCCCCAGCCATTTGTGTTTTTATTTTGAAACAGGTTCTAGCTAAGTTGCTTAAGGCCTCACTAAATTGCTGAGGCTGGTCTCAAATTTGTGACCCTCCTGCCTCAGCCTCCCATATCACTGGGATTACAGGAATGTGCCACCAGGCCTGGCTCTACATAGAAAGTGTAAAAGCAAAAGTCAAGCAACTTAATTCCCTGAAATATCAATGTATTCATTCATCCAAAGATTGTTTTCTGTGCTTTGGCTTTTTAATCAGCCCAGGAGCAGAAAATTAGTTATTGTTACTTTATTATATCCAAAACAATAAATAAAATTGTGAAAATATCATCCTTAGCCTATTTTTATTTAAAGTCTTGCACACATGTTACATTTTATATCTTAGGTTCACTATAATTAAAATGATTAATACCTATTTAAACTTAAAAGTTGAATTAACCAATGACAACAAAAGGCTGGGTTATAGTGAAAGGAATATTTATTGCTGCATCTATGTAATTTTATCATTCTTCTACTACATTGAGGGCACACTAAGAACTATATTTTAGTAAAGATAAGAACTAACTAGGATAATTTATTGCAGTTAAGAACTAACCAGGATAATTGCTAATGAAGATTGTCAAATTTTTATAAAACTAGAATCAGTAATTCATATAGCTGCAATCAAATACCTTACTTCTGTACTTAGTAAGTAAAGCTTTTTATGAAAATGTATACTATACTATAGTATAGCCCAGAGACAGTAGCTGATTATCATTAGCCACTATTTTAATTCCAAATTTGCCCAAGAACAATATAATTCTAATTTCCCATGCAATTCACTATTCTGTTCTACTCCTACTTAAGCAATTTTTAAAAGGGAGGGGGGAGATGAAGATTAAAGTAGGTCAAACTTCTAAAACAGTATAAGAAAATAAGGGATTCTCCAATCTAATTACTCTGGTAAGTAACTAGTTGCAAATAATAAGAACCTTGTGAAATTGAATAAAAGGTCAACTGCAGCTGAGGCAAGAAAAGTAAAATGTGTTCCTTAAAAAACTGTATATTAAAAAATACACTTACTAAATTAGAACTACAATTGTCAAGCTGGGGATCTTGGGCTATTCCACTGCAGTACTTTAGGGATCTCACCATTGTTCTTTCATCTTAAAAGTTTGAGAAATTTTTAAAACCCAGAACAAATATATAAAGCATTTTAATACTTGTATATATCTACAGCAATTTATTTATTTGTACTACAAGTAAACTCATTTTGTATAAATCTCAAAATGCAATTTCTTCAATTTTTGTGCACATGGGATTTGTCTCATTGATTAGATACGCTGTAAATATTGATCCTTCATAACAATTCAGTCCTATGCACACCTATTTACCTAAAAGTATATAAGTACATTATTTGGCATGTATCTAACAGAATAAAATGCCAGACAAAATTCAAGCATAATTATTCAGCTGATGCCCTTAATACTACATTTAGCTTTATGAGCTGGTTGCACAGTAAATGTAAGCATGTAATATATCCAATTACAGTAACACTGTTATGATTTGTTTAATAATCAAAAGTGTTCAATCTATATATTCTCAATTAAAATGTACCAATTCTTAATATGCATTAATAAGTATAAGAAATATAAATTTAGGCCTTAACATAGAAAATCTAATTGTGACTGTTTTAAAACTTTGGGGAGGTAGGGGGAATATGGAAACCAGGGTTTGAACCCAGAGGTGTTTAACCACTGAGCAACACCCCCAGTCCTTTTAATTTAATTTTATTTTATTTTGAGACAGTGTCATGCTGAGTTGCTTAGGGCCTTACTAAGTTGCTGAGACTGGTTTTGAACTTGCAATCCTCTTGCCTCAGCCTTCCTAATAGCTGGGATTACACATGAGCACCACTGTGTCTGGCCTGTTTGAAAACTCTTGAGTGAATCTGACAAGATTAGCACTGAGGTATCTGATTTTGTATTTTTAATGACATTTTAATAAATCAATATCACAAGCATATTCTGCCAAATAATTTTTCAAAAATGCCTAAGAAACAAGATATTGATAATAAAATCAACAAATTCAATTATTGGTATTAATAAATTACTACTTATCAGACATTGTGTGAAGTGCTTTGCATGTGCCAGAAAGATTATAATATAAGAAACTTGGGAAAAGAGGCAAAAAGATAGATGGCATTCTTTCAATGCCTTCAAGGAATATCTGGCAATGTCTATTTCTACAACTAGTGGAGAAAGGCTGACTGGCACTGAGCAAGTAGAAGCAGGAATACTACTAAACATTCTACAACATACAGAATAGCTCCTCACACCTAGAAATGATCTAGCCCAAAATCAATAGTTCCGCAGTTAAGAAACACTTATTTAGGGAAATGTACTTCAGCTTTCTATTTACTATTAATGGAAAGTACAGACTTAGTGAAGTTATATATACCAAACTTAAAAAGATTTCTATCCAGTAGAGAAGAAAATAAATTTTTGGCAAATAAAAGATAACTATGGCCTTGACAAACATTAACCAGTTTCTTATCTAACTCAGCAATTCTAGGTTAACACAAGCTTAACATAAATACTTTAAGATTCACAAACATACTATGGGCTGACTGAAAAATCATACTGGTCCTCTCATTAATAAGTGAGTGGGATAGAATTTGTGATATAAGTTCACTTTATATCTGCCTAAGTATCATGATTTAGCTTTTTTGAAAATCATACTTTTTAACATATATCTCTGGTTTATTTAATCCAAATATCTCAAGAGGTAAAAAACTATTTTACTGCTCACATGATAAATAAGGAACTCAAGGTTTGCAGGTAGCAGAAAAGGGAATTCTGTCTAAATATAAAGCTCATTTTCAACTATTAATAAATGCAATTAGTGGTTAGATCTTTGGTAAGTCAACTGTAAAATCCAAAGTCTTTACTATGCTTTCTAGCTGCTAGAATAAAAATTTAAGGATATATGGCAAGCTTTAAAACACTATGATCAGCTATTTATCTAAATTGGTGTTTTCTCAATACTAGATATTATAATTGGGGGGAAAATTATAATTCCTATAGAGCACAGTACTTAGGTCATATCACAAATAGATATTATACCTAAAGACTAAAACTTAAAGAATTCTTAAAGAATATCTGAATTTAATTTTCACACTTAACAAAAAACAAGAATAAAACAACAGTAACATCTAAGATATGACACTATTTGCCAGAACTCTACCAATTGCTTTATGCATAGTAATTTATTTAATCATCTTAATAATTTATACTTAACTGACTTAAAATTATTGTATATAACTAGTTGACATATAGTATCTGAGTTTCCATGGTGATGGCTCAACCATGAAGCATTAACAGTAATTAATTTCACAATTAAAAGTCATGTTAACAAAAATTCCTAATAATTCTCATAGTTATGATACTGTATTTAAATCATAATGCTGTTAAGAGGGCCATATGGAATTCAAGTGGTTAGCAGAGTTAGAGAAATAACTATTTTTCTTAAATCATATAAAGAAACAATGTTGAGGTTTTGCTTATTTTGCTTTCTTTTTTAAACAGCTGTTACATTAATTAAATTTAGCAGTTAATTTAGCAATAACATTACATCCTATTAGCTTAATATCAATTCTTCCAACAAAGTAGTCAAAGATGATGTGGACATCTCTGTTGTAAGTAGCTTACAATTTTCCTTTAACAAAGGTACCATAAAACATTAAATACATTCAGCTGTGATTAAGAATATTAAAAAACTGAGACAGAACTAGAGGGCTTAACCTTCCCCAGAAGAACATTTTTCTGCTCTTTGTGTTTCTTTTTCTTGTCTTTACACATAGGTTGGTTGGTTTGTTTGTTGTTGTTGTTGTTTTGGGGGGGTCCTCCCCACCACCCCACCCCCGCACTGCTAAAGCTTCCTAGGAGCATGGAGTATGTACCAGATCTGGCTACTAGGCCGACCAAGCATCACCACACCCTGAAGTGCAGCCTGCACCAGGCTTACAGAACCAGGTGGAGGTGGGCAGGGAATGGTGCCTTGCTACCTGCAATACCAGGCAACAGCTCCAGCCATTCAGGAAACCATGGAAGGTAGTAATGGGTGCCAGGAACTCCCTGCTGCTTGTGGCTTCTGTAGTTGCCAACTGTTGTCCTCACTGTCACTTCTGTAGCTGCCACATAACACCAGTGGCAGTTGAATTGGTGCTATCAACATAATAGCTGCTGCTGTTCCAGAAACACCAATCCAACCACCTGGGGCTTCTGTAGCTGCCTGGGTTAACTACCACAGTTGGCACTGTTGCCCAGGAAACAATCCAACTGGCCACAACTGCTCCAGCAGTTGCAACTCTTAAGGTCCAACAATCCTGCAGCAGCTACTCCAGACGTCTCCATTCTGGTCTGCCAAATAAGCACCTCCCCAACTCTTGAGAACCAAGGGCAGGTGGACCCAGAATGCATGGTGGTAAAGAAATTCTGCAGTCAACAGAAAGAGAACTCTGTGCCTGCACTGTCCTGCCCTTTTCTTCTATATAAGCAGCACTCCTGGGCTGAGGATGTAGCTCAGTGGTACAGCACTTGCCTAGCACGCATGAGGCACTGTGTTTGATCCTCTGCACTACATAAAAAAAGAAAGAAAGAGAGAGAGAGAGAGAGAGAGAGAGAATGAATCATGTCCATCTACAAAAAAAGAACTGAGAGAGCCAATATGAAAATTCTGTCCTTGTATTGCCTCCACTATGCTGCAGAATAAACCCCAATAAAGACTTGTTCAGATGGTTTTATCTTGTCTATTCCTGGTTTCTATCTGGAATTGAACAGGCTGAACTATTAACTAGGAGTGCTAAGAGCTATTAACACTAAGGGTCCCAATCCTGAGGACTTTTAGCAGCCAGAGTTAATAACACTGACAGTTGCTATCTCCAGCTGTTGGGAGAAGCTAGAATTGCTGACAGCAGCTGAGAACTTCCTGATCTGTTAGCTCCAGCTGTTGTTGCTACTAAAAGAGCTGTGAACACCCAGAGCTTAAGAGCTACAAACACTAAAGGAGCTACACTTTGCCTTTTGGTCATTTCTATCCAAATTGAGGGGGGAAAAAAAGAAAAGAAACATTAGCCAATCAGTAACACTACTCTGTCAAATAAACTGTTGAGTAATGAAAATTAAACTAACTTTAAATCATATGCAAAATTCCCTCTAGATAAAAATGCATATATCAACTAATTTCAACAAACCACAGAATTTCACTTGCTTTCACAGTTGAAGACACTCGACTAAAAGAAATAAACAGATTAAACTGCAATTACATGAGTGTCCAAATAATGGGGCAAATCGGTACACTGTAAACTGTACCATAAAACCAATATATACATGGCCAATACGGGGAACTTGATAGTGGAATTACAAGAGGACTGAAATTAATGTTAAAATTTGCTTTGTACATATTGCTATATTTATAAAGCAGTTTTAAAAGGAAACCTAGCATCATCTCAACCACCCCAAATCAAATACAAAAATAGTTATGTGACTTACCACTCTGAGTGGCAGTTTTTTTCCCCAAAGAAATAGATGATGAAAAAGTATAAGTCATGCTAATGATTTTGCTTATAGTAACAAAAAGAAAAATTATTATTTTGGGAAAATGTGTACCTGGGGTCTGTATTACTTAAGATTTTATAGCTACACAGTTAACTATTTTAAACTATTTTTAATTAAATTCACAAAAGAAACAAAAGTTTTATTATGAGTTGTATACTTGAAACTCTAAATATTTAGTGTTCATCAGAATCTGGTGAACTTGGCAAGAATGCAAACTACAGCCACTTCATGAATATCCGTTCAAAAAAATATAGCAAATCATCTTCTATGGATCTCATTCTAGGCTACATACTATGTAAAGCACAGTTGATTTTAAAATCACCACCTAAGGGGAGGGGAGGAACTCCATGAAAACTTTTTCATGCCAAGTGAAACGTCCATTTGAGAACTATCAAGAATCACAATAAACACAGAAAAAGAATGACAAAATCTAACACCCAATCATGACTTAAAAAAACAAACTTGGATAATAAAAATTCCTCAACAATCTTGGAAAATAAAAAAATTCCTTAATCTAATAAAGGACATTTAAAAAAACAAAAGAAGACTACATCTTACCCCATACTTTATGGTGAAAAATTGAATGTTTTCTCCTTAAGAACAAATATAAGAAGATGCATACATGTTGCTCCTGTTCAAAAATGTAGCCAGTGTAAACAGGCAAGAAAAATCAGAGGCATACAGGTGGAAAGGAAGGAGTACACCTGTCTTTGTTGTGAAATTTAAAAGAATCTAAAATTTAAAAATATGAATAAATTTCTGCATCATGTCACAAAGAAGTTCAACTGATACAGAATTTACCATTTGGCCTTTAAAAATTAGAAACTAGAGGCCTGCATCGCTACCGCCATTGCTGCCTCTGATTCCACTGCTGCCAGTCTGAGATTGCCTGGAGGTCTTCTTTCTGGGATGCCTCAGAAGACTCTGCCATGCCCAGAGGTCTATTCTCTGGGTAAGGCCTCCGTTACCTCGGAGGCAATTCCACTGCTACCTCTGTGGTCGCTACCGCTGAACCAGAAGTCTCCTGTCAATCAACCACCCCCTGCACAGCTGCCGCCATTGCTGCTGCCTCTGATTCCACTGTTGCCAGATCACCCAGAGGTCTTCTTTCTGGGTGCTACTGTTACAGAAGAAACCGCTGCCCTGGATTCAACTGAAGCCCACTCTGCTGCTGACCCCCCCCACCCCAGATCGCCTGGAGACAATGTCCCTCAGCTGCAATTATAGCTACCACTACAGCCCATACAGCTGCCGCTACTGCTGACCTGCTGATTGCTGCCAATAGCCACCGCCACTACTGCTGCTACCAGAGGCTAGAGGACAGCTGCAGGGAAGACTCCAGGTTTGGTTGCATGTGGTTGCACTCATTTTGGGACATTAGATGGGCCTGGGGTCTGGGTGCCAGCAGGTTTACCATCACAAGAACCTCTGTTTGGGGACTCCAGCTGGGACCTGCAGGTCCAGTGTGGGGGTGCCTGCAGGTCTTCCTGCTGAAGCTGTTACTAGCCCTTGTCTTGCTGCTGCATCTCAGGGTTGCTCTTTGCGTGAGTGTTTCCCTGGTGGTCTATCTGCAAGTAGGAGCAGCATTGAGATCTTGGGACTGCAGCGTGGCTGATCCTCAGCTATATGAAACCCAGATGGGTGGAATAGAGACTGGGTTTGAGAGGGCTGATCTGGGTTTGGTGATCCCAAGAGATGTCAGAGACAGGACTCAGAAACTATTAAATACTGACAGAGGCAGTTGACTTTCCAGCAAGACTTATTTTATTTTTTGTCTCACTAATCTCTCTACCATATTTGGAACAGGATGTTTTCAGTGTGTAGAAAACAATGATATATGATTGGTGTCTTTATTTTTGTTGTATTCTTATGTCTTTAATTTTTTGCTCTTTGTTCATATTCTTCCTTTCTGTTGTGATTTTGTTTTCTTTCCAATTTTTCTCCAACCAACAGCCAATCTCTGTTGGCTACTCTTCCTGTGAATTTTTACTTCTACCTTCTATTTTCCTCCCTCGTGAATATTGCATACTACACTACCTCTCTTCTCTCAACCACCATTTGAAATTGTAAACGTTTTAACAAATATTCCGTTTATACTACACGTAGTTATTGAACTCATCATTTTGGTTCAATTCAAGAAAGCAGTAGATGCCTTAGTGGGAGCTATTAGGTTTAAGGCTATATATTGTATTCATTGGGTGCTATTAATATTGGTCTCACCAGTAAAAATGAAGCACTGGAAACCTTCAGGGACATTATAAGTCTACAGGGTAGAATTTACCCTGCCTTAGATCCATACTTTTAGATGGGAAAACACACTAACAACATGAAAAAACAAGGGAATAAAGTGCCCCAAACAAACCAAGATGCTTCAACAACAGAAGCCACTGATAACACAGAAGAAGAAATATCCAAGAAGGAGTTCAGATTGTATATACTTAAACTGATATGTGAAGTAAAGGATAGTATAAGGAGTGAAATCAAAGAAAACATACAGGAAGTGAAAGACTACTTCAATAAAGAGAGATCGTGGGGAAAAAAAAAAAAAGCAGAAATCCTCGAAATGAAGGAATCAGTAAACCAAATTCTAAATTTAATAGAAAGCATCACCAACAGATCAGACCACTTGGAAGACAGAACCTCAGATATTGAACACAAAATATTTAATCTTGAAAGTAGAGTTTAACATGTGGAGAAGGTGATAAAAAACCATGAACAGAACATCCAAGAATTATGGGATAACATGAAAAGACCAAATTTAAGAGTTATCGGAATAGATTAAGGAGCAGATACACAAAGAAAGGAATGCAAACTCTTTTCGGTGATATAATAGCAGAAAATTTCCAAAACCTAAAGAATGGAATGGAAAATCAAATATAAGAGGCTTATAGGACCCCAAAAATACAAAACTACAGCAGACCCACATCAAGACCCATTATAATGAGAATGACTAACGCAGAGAATAAAGATAAAATCTTAAAGGCTGTGAGAGAAAAAAAATCAAATCACTTATAGGGGGAAACCAATTCAGATCTCAACTGATTTCTCAGCCTAGACCCTCAAAGCTAGGAGGTCCTGGAATAATATTTCAACCTCTGAAAGAAAATGGATGCCAATCAAGAATTTTATATCCAGCAAAATCCATTTCAGATTTAAAGATGAAATCAAAACATTGCATGATAAACAAAAATTAAAATCACTCACAACTAGAAAGCCTACACTACAGAGCATCTCAACAAAATATTCCATGAGGATGAAGTGAAAAAAAAAAGTAAAAACCAGCAAAGGGAGGATTTACACTAAAGTGACATTCAACCAAATGAGAAACTAAGACAAATCAAAAACTAGAAATAAATCAAAATGACAGGGAATACAAATCATATCTCAATAATAACCTTGAATGTTAATGGCCTAAATTCATCAATCAAAAGACATAGATTGGCAGATTGGATTAAAAAGCAAGACCCAACAATATACTGTCTTCAAGAGACACACCTCATGGGCAAAAATGTCCACAGGCTGAAGGTAAAAGAATGGGAAAAAAACTTATCACTCATATGTATGGTGTAAACAAGCAGGGGTTTCCATTCTCATTTCAGAGAAAGTAGACTTCAAACCAAAGTTAATCAGAAGACACAAAAAAGGACATTTCACACTTCTTAAGGGAAGTATATATAAGCAAGACATAACAATTATAAATATTTATGCCCCAAACAATGGAGCATCTATGACATCAAACAAACCCTTCTCAATTTCAAGAGTCAAATAGACCACAATACAAAAATACTGGTTGACTTTAATACACCTCTCTCAGTACTGGACAGAACTTCCAAATAAAAACTAAATAAGGAAACTATAGAACTAAATAATACAATCAATAATTTAGACTTCACAGACATATATAGAATATTTCATCCATCAACAAGCAAATATACTTTCTTCTCAGCAGCACAAGACTCCTTCTCTAAAACAGACCGTATCTTATGAAACAAAGCAACTCTTAGTAAATACAAAAAAAAAAACCAGAGATTATACCCTGCATTCTATCAGACCACAATGGAATGAAATTAGAAATCAATGATAAAATAGAAATAGAAGATACTGTAACAAACGGAGACTAAATAATACACAACTGAATGATGAATGGACAGTAGAAGAAATCAAGGATGAAATTTTTTCAATTCTTAGAGGTAAATGAGAATACTGATACAACATATCAAAATCTCTGAGACACTATAAAGGCAGTACTAAAAGGAAAGTTTATTGCATTGAGTGCATTCATTAAAAGAACAAAAAATTGTCAAATAAATGACCTAACACTACATCTCAAAGCCCTAGAAAAAGAACAAATCAACATCAAAAGCAGAAGACAAGAAATCATTAAAAAAAAAAAAAAAGATGAAATTAATGAAATTGAAACAAAAGAAACAACTGAAAAAATTCACAGAACAAAAAGTTGGTTCTTTGAAAAGGTAAATAAAAGATAAACCCCTGGTCATGCTAACAAGGAGAAAAGGGGAGAAAACTCAAATGATTAAAATATAAGATGAAGAAGGAAATATCACAATGGACACGCCTGAAATACAGAAGATAATTAGAAACTATTTTAAAATTTATACTCTAATAAAATAGAAAATATTGAACACATTGACAAATTTCTAGAGACATATGACCTACCCAAACTGAATGAGGAGATCATATATGATTTAAATAGATCAATTTCAAGTAATGAAATAGAAAATGCCATCAAAAGCCTACCAACCAAGAAAAGCCTAGCACCAGATGGATTCTCAGTCGAGTTCCACAGGACTTTCAAAGAAGAATGAACACCAATACTCCTCAAAGTATTCCATAAAACTGAAAAGGAGGGAACCCTTCCAAATTCATTCTATGAGGCTAATATCAGCCTGATACCAAAGCCAAACAAAGACACATCAAGGTAAGAAACTTCAGACTAATATCCCTGATGAACATAGGCGCAAAAATTCTCAATAAAATTCTGGCAAATCACATACAAAAACATATTAAAAAGATAGTGTACCACGATCAAGTGGGATTCATCCCAGGGATGCAGGGTTGGTTCAACATATGGAAATCAATAAACATAATTCATCGTATTAATAGACTTAAAAACAAGAATCATGATCATCTCTATAGATGCAGAAAAAGCATTTGACAAATTACAGCACACCTTCATGTTCAAAATACTAGAAAAACTAGGGATAGTAGGAACATACCTCAACATTGTAAAAGCTATATATGCTAAACCCAAGGCCAGTATCATTCTAAATGGAGAAAAATTAATGTGTTCCAGATAAAAACTGGAACAAGACAAGGATGTCCTTTTTCACCACTTCTATCCAATATCATCCTTGAAACTCCAGCCAGAGCAATTAGACAAAAGAAAGAAATTAAAGGGATACAAATAGGTAAAGAAGAACTCAAATTATCACTATTTGCTAATTATATGATTCTATATCTAAAAGATCCAAAAAAATTCCACCAGAAATCTTCTAGAACTAATAAATGAATTCAGCAAAGTAGCAGAATATAAAATCAACATCCATTCCAATATATCAGCAATGAATCCACTGAAAGAGAAATTAGGAAAACTACTCTATTCACAATAGCCTCAAAAAACAAAAACAAACAAACGAACGAAAAAAACCTGGGAATCAATCTAAGAGGTGAAAGATCTCTACAATGAAAACTACAGAACACTAAAGAAAGAAATTTAGGCAAACCTCAGAAGATGGAAAGATCTCCCCAGGTCCTGGATAGGCAGAATATTGTTAAAATGCCCAAACCACCAAAAATGCTATACAGATTTAATGCAATTCCTATTAAAATCCCAATGACATTCTTCATAGAAATAGAAAAAGCAGTCATGAAATTTATTTGAAAAAATAAAAGACCCAGAACAGCCACAGCAATCCTTAGCAAGAGAAGTGAAGCAGCAGGCATCACAATACCAGACCTTAAACTATATTACAGAGCTATAGTAATAAAAACCACACGGTATTGCCACCAAAATAGACTTGTAGACCAATGGTACAGAATAGAGGACACAGAGACAAACCCACATAAACTAGACAAAGGTGCCAAAAACATTCACTAGAGAAAAGATAGCCTATTCAATAAATGGTGCTGGCAAAACTGGAAATCCATATGTAGCAAAATGAAATTAAACCTCTATCTCTCAACCTGCCCAAAAATCAACTCAAAAATAGATCAAAGACTTAGGCACTAGAACAGAGACCCTGCGCCTAACAGAAGAAAAAATAGGCCCAAATTTTCACCGTGTTGACCTAGGACCTGACTTCCTTAACAAGACTCCTAACACGCAAGAAGTAAAATCAAGAATCAATAAATGGGATGGATTCAAATTTAAAAGCTTTTTCTCAGCAAAGGAAACAACAAAGTGAGGATAGAGCCTACAGGTTGGGAGAAAATCTTTATCACATGCACCTCTGTTGAAGCATTAATCTCGGGATATATATACACATATATATAAACTTAACACCAAAAAAAAAAAAAAAATCAATAAATGGGCTAAGGAACTGAAAGGATACTTCACAAAAGAAGAAATACAATTGATCAACACATGTGAGGAAAAGTGTTCAACATCTCTAGCAATTACAGAAATGCAAATCAAAACTACTCTAAGATTTCACTTCACTCCTGTCAGAATGGCAATCATCAAGAATACAGGCAACAATAAATGTTGGCGAGGATGTGGTGAAAAAGGTACACTCATATATTGCTGGTGGAACTGCAAATTGATTCAACTATGCACTATGGAAAACAGTATGGAGATTCCTCAGAAAATTGGGAATGGAATCACCATTTGATGCAGCTGTCCCACTCCTTGGTTTATACCCAAAGGACTTAAAAATAAGCATACTATAGTGATGCAGCCACATCAATGTTTATAGCAGCTCAACTCACAATAGCTAGAATATGGAACCAACAATAGATGAATGGATAAAGAAAATGTGGTATATATACTCAATAAAATATTATTCAGCTTTAAAGAAGAGTATAATTATGACATTTGCCAGTAAATGGTTGGAGCTGGAGAATATCATGCTAAGTGAAATAAGCCAATCCCCCAAAACAAAAAGCCGAATGTTTTCTCTAACATGCGGCCACTAATTCACAAAAAGGCGGGGGTGGAGGGACCACTAGGGAAGAATAGGGTTACATTAGACTAGATAGGGGGAGAGATGGGAGGGAAGGGGAGAGGATGTGGGAATAGGAAAGATAGTAGAATGAAACAGACATTATTACTGTATATGTGTGTGACTGCATGACCAATATGAATCTGCAACATGTACACTCAGAAAAATTAGAAGTTATATCCCATTTATGTATGATATATCAAAGTGCATAAATGCATTCTATTGTCTTATGTAGCTAATTAAAACAAATAAAAAAATTAAAATAAAATGAATACCTGCAAAACAGTTTTCAGATACTGAGATAGTAAGCAATACAAGATAGTGATATCTGAGAGAAAGAAAACAAATGAGGTGAGCTCTCCTGCTCTACTATCTTCCTGGCTTTCAGCCTGCAGGTGATTTTTAGAACTTGGCACACCCAATCAAAGACATCAATCGCAATGTCTAGAGAGATCAAAACTGGTGTTCATAGAGATTAAAGCACTAGAATTTGCATGTCAAAATACCAGAAAAGAGAAAGCTAAGCAGAGAAAGAGCTCCACAAATCAATAAGGTAACCCCTTGAGACTTTAGTCTGAATATTTACCTACACATGGGAGAAATGAAACTCGATAAGACCAAGCAACCACAAGGGAGTCACAAGATGATCCTCAAGTTCCACAAAAGGCTGAGAGATATTAAAATTCTACAGAGCAGTGACACAATGAACATTTGGAGCAATAAGCAGAGACTCCTACACAACCAAGCATAGTATGAAAGTTAGTCTCCAGATTACTACTAGAGGGCTGGGGCTGTAGCTCAGAAAAATGAGCTAGCATGCATGAGGCACTGAGTTCGATCCTCAGCACCACATAAAAATAAACAAATAAACTAAAGGTATTCTGTCCATCTACAACTACCAAAAAAAAAAAAAAAAGATTACAACTTAGATCTCTAATTACAATTAGAGATCTAATCTTTAAAAAACCCAAGAAGTCTTGATCAACTTTATCTGCAAAAAGTTGTAACTGCCTGTCAAAACAACCATCAATACCACTTAAATCCTTAAACATGTTTTCATTGAGTTTTAAGTTATCTGCAATCTCAAAATATTACATGGAAATTTCCAGAAATGAACAATTTACAAGTTTTAAATTATGCACTGTTCTGAGTAGTGTGATAAAAATCTCACACTGTCCTACTCCATAGCCATAATGGTTATATGATTAGCTGTTATTAGTAACACAGTGCTTATATTCAAGTAATTCTTATTTTGCTTAATAATGCCCCCAATACACAAGAGTAAGGAGGATGGCAATTTTATTACAGTATACTGTTGTAATTGTTCTATTTTGTTACTGTTAACCTCTTTTTTTTTTGGGGGGGGGCGGTCTACCAGAGATTGAAATCATGATCAGTGGACCACTGAGCCACATCCCCACCCCTATTTTGTATTTTATTTAAAGACAGGGTCTTACCGAGTTGCTTAGCACCTTGCTTTTGCTGAGGCTAGCTTTAAACTGGTGATCCTCCTGCCTCAGCCTCCAGAGCCACTGGGATTACAGGTGTGGGCCACCATGCCCAACTGGAGGTTTTTTTTTTTTTTCTTTCATTGTGTTTTAGTGGACACAAGTTTCAACTCATTTGGGTGAACACCAATGAGCATAATTACTAGCCAATATGGTATTACTATGTTTACATAGTTTATAATATGGTATTACTATGTGTAGTTTTTAAGAAACTCCCTGAACACTCTTTCAAAATGGTTCTACCACATATCAGCCATGTGTTGTTCCACACCCTTGACAGCATTTGGTGGTGTTAGTACTTTGGGTGTTAATTATTTTTATAGGTGTATACATGTAATGTCTGGCTGTTTTTAATCTCTTACTGTGCCTAATTCCTAAATTAAACTTTATCATAAGTATGTATGTATAAAGAAAATGTATAGAGTTTAGCCCTATCTATAGTTTCAATCATCCACTAAAGGTGTTGAAACATACCACAGATAAGGGGTGCTTACTGTAATCAGGAATAATCATCATCATTCATAATGTGTGACACCCAGTGTAAAATTATGAGACATATAGAAACATAAAACTGTTGGGCTCAGTGGTGCACACCTGTAATCCTAGTAACTCAAGAGGCTGAGGCAGGAGGATCACAAGTTCCAGGTCAGCCTAAGCAACTTAGCAAGATCCTCAGCAACTTGTATCAAAACAAAAAAAAAAAAAAAAAAAATTTAAAGGACTGGGGGTGTAGCTCAGTGGTCAAGTGCCCCTAGGTTCAGACCTTGGTACCAAAAGCACAAGCACACAAAAATGACCTCATTAATCTTAAAAAATCTCTGCTCTACAAAAGATACTGTTCAGAAAAGGAACTGATAAACCACAGACTGGGAGAAAATATCTGCAAAATATATCAGATAAAAGACCAATAACTGAAATATACAAAGAACTCTTAAAATTCAATAACATGAAAAAAACTTTTTAAAAAGGCAAAAAACCTAAATAGAAACTTTAGCAAAGAAAATATATAAATGGTTAAAAAAAAAGTAAATAAGTTGTTCACCATCATAGGTCATTAGAGAATTTTAAAATACAGCATGCAGCTACACATCTATTAGAATGACTAATACCCAAAATGTTGGCAAGAATGTGAAGCAACAGGCTGTCTGTCACCCACTGCTGGTAAGAAAGAATGCAAACTGGCACAGCTCTTTCTCACAAAACTAAACATATTCTTAGAAGCCAGTGATCACATACATACTCCTTAGTATATGCCTAATGATTTTAAATCATGACGTGATGTGTTGATATCAAAGCCTGAATGGGACCAAATAACCTATTTCTAAGATTTTTCACTCAAATGGCCAATGAGTTGGTCCTGGCTGCTGACAGGAGGCTACATTTTCTCACTTCAGTGGACTTGATCATATGGTTGGCTTGAGTGTCCATGGCAACTACCTTCTCCCAGAGCAGATCATTCAATAAAGAAAGGAAGAAACCTCAGTATTTCTTCAAGGACTTGTCCTTTGAAGTCACATGCCATCAATTTTAAATATCCTGTTGGTTACATGGATGAGTCCTACTCACCAGGGGGAGGGACTATCTAACAGTATTATTGTATTAGTCACCTTTTCATGCCTGTGACCCAAACACCTGATACAATAACTTAAAGAAGAAAATACTTACAACTCAGTTTCAGAGGTTTCACTCTATGGTTGGCTGGCTCTACTGCTTTAAACCTGAGGTGAGGCAGAACACCATGGCAGAAGAGTGTGGTGGAGAAAGCTGCTCATAGCAGCTGGGAAATAGAAAGAGAAAGGTCTGAGGACAAGATATTGTCCCCAAGGGCATGTCCCCAAGGACCCACTTCCTTTAACTAGGTTCCACGCCCTCAACCCTGCAGTCCATTCAGCTAGGAATCATTCAATGATGTCAATTCATTGATGAGGTCAGAGCCCTCATAATCTAATCACATCCCAAAAGCCCCACCTTTGAACGCTGATGCATGGAGGACCAAACCTCCAACACAGGCTTGCTGCTGTAATTGACAGAATTTCATTCTTCTTTATGGCTGAATAAGTTCAAGGAAACTTAGCAGACCCTGTCTCAAAACAAAGAATGAAAAGGGCTGGGGTGTCACTCAGGGTGTCACCCCTGGATTCAAGCCCCAGAACTGCAGGGATCAGAGGAATAGAGAAAGAAAGGAATAAAGGCCATTGGAGAACACAGGGTGGTATGAGAGACACTGGAGGCAAGTGGGGCTACTGTGACCTGTCAGGTCAGATACTCCAGTGTGTATATACATCACATTTTCTTTATCCATTCATTTGTCAATGGATACCCAGACTGATTCTGTATCTGAGCTACTATAACTTAGTGCTGCAATAAAAACAAGTGCAATGTCTCTCTGACACACTGATTTCAAATCCTCTGCTATATGCCTAGGAGTGGAATTGCTGGATCACGTTAGTTCTAGTTTTCTGACAAACCTCCATGTTGTTTTCCATAATGGCTGTGCCAATTTGCATTCCCACCAACAGTATACAAGAATTCCTCTTTCTCTACATCCTCCCCAGAATTTATTTCTTGTGTTTAAGATAATAGCCATCCTGACTAAATTGAGAAGATACCTCCTCATTGTGATTTTGATTCACATTTCTTCAATGATAAGTGGTGTTGAACATTTTACCACGTATTTTTTGGCTGTTTACATATCCTCTTTTAAGAGGTGTCTATTCAGGTCATTTGCCCAGTTTTTAATCAGATTATTTGGGTTTTCTGCTATTGTTTTGAGTTTGTTAAAGAATCTGGAAATTAATCCCTTGTCAGATGAATAGTTTGCAAATATTTTCACCTATTCTGTTGGTTCTCGCTTTACTGTAATAATTGTCTTCTTTGCTTTACAAAAACTTTTTAGTTTGATGTGTTCTTTTTTTCATTGTTTACTTTTTTTCCCTTGCTTTTTGGGGTCATATCCAAAAAAATCTGCCCAGATGAATGTATTTCCTCTACATTTTCTTCTAGTAGTTTCAGCAAGAGAGAAGTTAAGCAACACCTTCAACAACTTAGTGAAGCTCTGTCTCAAAACAAAAAAATTAAAAAAGGACTGGGGGTGTAGCTCAGTGGTCAACCCTCCATAAAATTATTTACAGATTTCTCATCAGGAATTTTGAGTGCCAGAAGGCAACCAATCAAGAATCCTTTATTTGGCAAACTGCCTTTCAAAGGTGAGGGCTAAATTATAACATTCCCAGATAAAAAGTAAATTACCATTAGACCTATCCTATCAGACCTATCCTATCAGAAATGCTCAAGGGAATCCTGTAGGATGAGATGAATGGATTCTAGACAGTAACTCAAAGCTGTATAAAGAAATAAAAATCTCAGTAACTTCACTTTTTATTTGCTACATGATTTAAGAGATAATATCTTTGCTAAAAATGGTATAAAAGCTAGCACAGGTTGAGGATCCCTTATTCAAAACATGAAAGACCAGAAGTGTTTCAGATTTTTAATTTTTTTCAGATTTTAAAATATTTCATATATATAATGAGATTCCTTGGGGACTAAATCCAAGTCTAAACAAAATTTATTTATGTTTCATATACATCTTATGGCCTAAAGGTAATTTTATACAATATCTTTAGTGTATACAGCCTTTTGATTATAACCTATCATATAAGGTCTGGTATGGAATTCTCCACTTGTGATCTTGTCAGTGCTCAAAAAAGTTTCAGATAACACAGCATTTCAGATTTTCAGATAAAGGATGCTCAACCTGAATTAGAGTTTCTTACTTTGATTTATAACTCCACATTTTGTTTTATGTAATTTAAGAGGCCAAACATTCCAAAGAAATATTAGTTTGCATTTTGGGATTCACTAAGCATAAAAATGTAATTTTATTACATCAACAATAAAAAGGGATAAGGACAAAGCTGTAAAAAAAAAAAAAAACCAGAGTTTTCAATATATTATTCAAGTTAAACTAGTATAAATTCAAAATAGAATATTAAACTTTAGGATGTTAAATGTAATCCCCCATGCTAACAAAAAAAAAAAAAAAATAGTTATAGAATACCCAAAAAAGAAACTGAGAAAGGTATTTAAAGTTTCTTTACCCAAAAACTGAATAAACATGAAAGAAAACAGTAATGCAAGAAATGAGGGGAAAGTAGCTGTAAAACATACAGGAAACACACTGCAAAGTGACAGAAGACTCTTCTTATCAGTAATTACTTTAAAAGTAAATGGTTGGATTCACCAAGAAAAAATAAACATTGACAAAATGGATAAAAAGAAATATAATTCAACTGTATCTGTCCACAACAGGCTCACTTTAAATCCAAAGGCACAAATTGGTAATGAAAGAGTGGGATAAGATATCCCATGTAAAGAGAACAGGTATAGCTATACTTTTTTATTCTTCAGCACTCTTGGCTGTACCACAACATGGTTGATGGTTCCATCATGTGGGAGCTAAGTATGGAAAAGATCACTTGGGGAGATAGGAAGCCAGGGAGATTCAGGAACCAGACTGAATGACTGACCCTCTGCCCCACCCCCCTCATAACTGGCTTTCATGAGAATTCACTCTGTAAAAGCAGCATCAGTTCCTTCTGAGGGTGGCATTCCTAATGACCTAACTGCTTTCCACTGGACCTTATCTCTCAAAGGTTTCACCACTTCTCAACAATGCCATACTCCTCAGTCCCAAGCCTCTAATACATGAACCTTTGAATCTAATACATAACAGCCATGTACTGAGTTTTAATAGATTTTTTTTAATTATCATCTCCAACCTGAACTAGATGAAGTCAGAAATCAATTACTGACAGAAAACTGGAGAACTCACTCAACACATTCTTAAACAACCAACAGATCAGAAGAAAAAGCACAAGGGAAGTTACAAAATACTTACAGATGAGTGAAAACAAATACAACATTACAAAATTTATAGTATACAAATGGTCCCTGGCTTACAACTGTTCACCTGAAAAATATTTTGACTTAGCTGGGTTCAGTGGCCCATGTCTGTAATCCCAGCAGCTCGGGAGGCTGAGGCAGGAGGATCTCGAGTTCAAAGATAGCCTCAGCAAAAAGCAAGGAACTAAGCAACTCAATGAGACCCTGTCTCTAAATAAAATACAAAAAAGGGGAGTGGGGTGGGGATGTGGCTCAGTGGTCAAGTGCCCTTGAGTTCAATCCCTGGTACCAAATAAAAAACTGTTTTGAAAACTTAACAATGGTACAAAAGTGATATGCATTCAATAGAAACCATACTTCAACTTTTGACCTTTTCCTGGACTAGCAATAGTATACTCTATTGATACTGAGTAATGGCAGATCCCAGTCAGCCATGCAATCATAAAGGTAAAGAAAAAACCAATACTCTACATCATACTGTGTAGGTAAACTATAATGTTTGGTAGATTAGGTATATCAAATGTATTTTCAACTTACAATATTTTCAGTTTATGATAGATTTATCAGGATGCAACCCCGTGATAAATTAGTACCTGAATGAAAGAGGTGCTAGAGGGAAATGTATAGCTCTAAATGTTTACTTTAAAGCAAAAAAAAAAAAAAAAAAAATCTCAAATCAAGAACATGACTTTAAAATGTAAAGAACTAAACTAACATAAGGCTAGTAAGAGGAAAGAAATAATAAAGATTTGACAGAGGTGAACAAAACAGAGAGAAAAAAAGATAAAAATCAGGGCTGGAGTTGTGGCTCAGAGGTAGAGCGCTTGCCTAGCACGGGCAAGGCCCTGAGTTCAATCCTCAACACCACATAAAAATAAATAAATAAACACATACAAAATGGAATCATCTTGAAAAAGAAAAAAAATCAATGAAACAAAAAATTGCTTCTTTGAAAAGATAAAGCAAAATGATAAACCTATAGATACATGTAATTTTTTAAAAAAAAGAGAAAAGACTCAAGTTAACTATAATCAGAAATAGTACAATAAGCAAGTATATACCAACAAACTGGATAATCTAGATGAAGTAGAAAATTCCTAGAACTATAAAACCTACCAAAGAAAGATAAAATATGAACAGACCTATTACTAATGAGATTGTATCAGTAATCAAAAATCTCCTAAAAAAGGTTAAGTCCCCAACCTGATGGGGCTTCACTGATTAATTAAGCATTTTAAAAAGAACTAAAATGAGTCAAGCATAGTGATGAAGCACGCCTGTAATCCCAACAAACTCAGGAGGCTGAGGAAGGAGCACCCCAAATTTGAGGTCAGCCTCAGCAACTTACTGAGACCCTATCTCAAAATAAAAAATAAAAAGGGATGGAACTGAGGTTAAATGAACCTGGGTTCAAACTCCCTTCTCATTCCCCCCACAAAAAAAGAACTAAAATGAATACCTCTCAAACATTTCCAAAAAAAAATTAAAGATAGAATACTTCCAAACTCATTTTATGTGGCCAGCATTACCCTGATAAAAAGCCAAAGACATTACACAAACATTGATGCCAAAATCCTTAACAAAACACCATTCTCTTGGTAGTCTGGAAGAGATATCTTTACAGTGGTTCATATAATGCACACTAGCTAAAATATGGAAGCCACCCGTGTGTGTGTGTGTGTGTGTGTGTGTGTGTGTCTGTGTGTGTGTATCTGTAATTATCATTCAGCTTTAAAAAGGCAGGAAATTCTGACTAATGCTATAGTATGAAACTTAATACTATATGATTCCACTTGTATGGGGTACATAGAATAGTGAAAATCATTGACTGCCGCAGTCTGGCTGGGCACAAACCACGAGCCACTGAAGCAGGAACAAACTTTATTTTTGAACTCCCTAACGCCACTTGGCTGGTCCAGGAACCAGCCACCGGAAATATCTCCTCCGGAAAATCCCTCCTCCTGCACTTCTCCAACCAATGGGAACTCCCCGGGAATCCCCACAAGAACTCAAAAGTAGCAGCCAAGGCGGATAGTAATGCCTCGCCTGTCAATCAATACTGTTGGCAAAATGCCAGGGGCCAAACAGACTCCGCCATGGCTCTCAGCAATTGACACATAAAATACAATAGTGGTTACCAAGGATGGAGACAGGAAAGAATGTATCCTTTATTACTTGAAGGATACAGAGTTTGTTTTTCAAGATATATAGTTTTGTAGACAGATGGTGGTAATGGCTGTACTTCATTATGAATGCATTTAATAATACCAAACTGCACAATTAAAAATGGTTAAGAAAGCTAATCATACGAGATGGGTATTTTAACACAATAAAAACTGGATAAAACAATTGTAAAAGGATCATGAACTTAATTTTTTTTAAAATGAAAAAAATCTGTAGAATATAATATTAAAAAGTTCTTGATATCTGCCACCAAAAGGATAAGCTGAATTTCTTCAAAATTGAAAACTTTTGCTCCATGAAAGAAAAAAATAGCAAAAAGAATAGATTATCCAATTGGAATAAGGGCAAAAGACAAGACATTTCATGAAACAAGTTACATGGATGGCAGATAAACATATGAAAAGATGTCCAACATTTTAAGTCATTAAGGAAAAGTAAAATTAAAACCACCGAACCATATAAAATGATTAAAATTTTTTTAAAAAAATACCAAATACTGACAAAGATACAGAGAAACTAGAGAAACAATCATCAACAAGAGTTTTAGTTTTTCTACTATAAAAAGCTGAATAGTGGTATATCGATATTGCAGAATAATACTCAAACTTTTGATATCTACAAAGAGTTTTTCTGAATGAATATTCAGAAAATTATGATGAGGGGAAAAGTAATCCTTATTTACATAAAATTCTTCAAATGACAAAATAACAGAAATAGAGAAGAGATTAGTGGTTGTTTGGCTCTGGGGGAGCCAAAATTGGAGAGTTACCTGTCTGCACACATCATTGAAGATACCACAGTATAGGAGGCAGGAACTGAGCTGGAAAAACTGTAAAACATTTCTTAGTTTCAGTTATAGATCCTAAAGCACTGCTGGTGAAAAAGACCAATAAAAGACCCAGAACTGATCTCATCCTTATAATACCTGAAAACAGAAGTGAGATGAAAGTAACTAAAGCAGCAACCTAGCCCCAAATTCAATTTCTTTTGCTTCACTCCAGCTTCTTGAAAGTCAAATTAGGTAAGTTAGGTTTCAATGGTTTTTTTATCATTACGTAAGGCACAACAAAATAAATATGGCTAGAAACAGGAAAACATGAGTAAGAGAAATATAATCAAAAGACAATGGTCCACAGTAGAACCAGATGACACAGATGTTGGAACCAGCAGAAAAGAACCTTAAAATGGCAATTGTAAATACATAAAATGATAAGAGGAAAAGATGTATAAATGGATGCAATAATGAACTGAAAACGGAAGTAGAATCTCAAAAGGGGTAAACAGACATTCTAAAAAGTGAAAAGTTTAATAAATGAAATTAGAATTCTATGACATATTGAATAAAGATGTAATTTTGTTCTTTTTTTGGAAATAATCTTAGATGCTATAGAATTATATTCAATAAGTAAGAGCTTTCAAAATATATTAAATACAAATAATTCCATCCTTCTGCCAAGTCCCCCACACTTCTGCAATCCCTTGGCCATAGCAAATTCCACTAATCTATCATAGCACTCTTTCAACCTGTTAGAATTTTTTAGCAAGGACCCCTAATTACCAACAGAGTTGGCACCAAAAATAAAACTTATTAATTTAGTCAAAATCTATGTTGCCTTAATCACAAAGTTGGTGAAGAAATATAAAATTACTGCCATATAATAAAGCAAAGGACTAGGCAAAGTGGGTAAAAAATGTGTCTTTGATTTCTCCCTCCCAATATGTACTATTAAACAAAAACTTTCTGAGGACTCAACAAGATGAATTAAAAACTCCACCTCTTAGTTCTATACTCAAGAAAAATTAGGGCACATACTCAAAAAAAAAAAAAAAAAACTTGTACAAGGATATTCAAAGCTTTATTCATGATAGCCCCCAAGTGGAAATCCAAATTTCCTCAAAAGCAGAATAAACTAGATATAGTATATTTGTTACAATGGAATACTGCACCGAAACAGAAAGGAACAAAACTATGGCCTGGGCAGTTCTATAGATGCTGAGTACAAGAAGCCATAGGTAATCCTTTATGCGATATGATCCCAGTAATATGAAGTTTAGAACTAATCTACAGTGATATAAGTCAGGAAAATTATTATTTTGGGGGAGGAATACTGCCTTGGAAAAGACAAAAAGGTGCCTTCTGGGGTACTGAAAATGTTTAAAATCTTTATGTGGGTGGTGATTACAGAGTTATAAAAAGGAGGCACTGAGCTGCATATGCAGATTTGTGCTTTTTACACAAAGGAAAAACCAGCAATAAACATGATAATGGTAATGATGATGGTGATGCAACCTGGCTGTGAGGCAGGATACCTGCTAACAGGAAACTTAGAATCAATGGAAGATGTTAACACACTGCTGAGCAAGAAGAACAGTGCCCATAAAGAAAGCCTCTTTCCAAAGAGGGATGTAACTCAGTGGTAATACACTTGCTTAGCATGTACAAGGCCCTGGGTTTAAGACCAGCACCACAAAGTTCAATCAATCAATCAATCAATAAGAAATAAAAGTCTATTTTCCTTACTTCCATATACCTTTATTTTAAACCATTTCTGGCATTTTGTCCGAAACACTTGAAATTAACATTTTAGATATCTTCTATACTAGACCAGAATTTCATATGGGGTAAGGGTCAGCAAACATTTTCTGTGAAGAAGCAAACAATAAGCATTTTGAGGTTTGCAGGTCACACAGTCTCTGTTGCAACTACTTATTTCTGGCAAGCAGCACAATAAAAAGCCATATACAGTAAGTAAATGAAAGAGCATGGCCTGATTTGGCCCGCTGGTCAAGTCTACCAACCTCCGATCTAGACTAAGAACTATACCAGTTTTTGTTTTCCATATTCATCTCTGATATAGTATAGGACTTCATATACATCAGGCACTCAGTAATAAAAAGCTAGAAGGAATCTTAAAAATCATCTCTTTTAATCCCTTCACTTTGTAGAGAAAAGCATGAAATCAGGTCAAAACTTGCTCAACACCACCATTTTCAAAGTAATGCCTCCTTTTAAATCTTTATGAAAAGATCTTTACATTCATATTAAATACTAAAACATCAAATTTCTAAAATCTGACATGTAAGTTTCAAACTTTCAAGCGCCAAATAGCATAAACTAAAACAGTAATTATTTTAGAAAAATTATCTTTACCTATAGTTTGCTTATGAACCATCAATACAAGCTGAGTTACACAAACTTAAGGTATCAATCAACAAGTAATTAAAGCTCATCACATAAAATGAGAAGGTATACTAAAGTTTGTTTCAGAACTCAAGTTCTTCTAAAAGCCAAAATGACAACAAAGACATTTCACAGGAGTTAGCATTACTTAATTATAATTTAACAACTAAGTTAGAAGCTAATGTTTTATAAATATACTTCAACCTAGTAGTATAATATATACATTGAAAAGTATTCATCCTATTACAGGTTAGTGAACATTTTTACACAGCAGTAAAATAATCAGCCAACAGTAGAGGGCAACATTTCTATTCATTTCAACTTTTAAAAAATCTAAAAACTGAAATCTTGGTACTGACTTTTCGAAGCTTCACACCCCTTTCAAAGTTACTACCTAAGACACAATTGTATTACAACCTACTACAACTAAATGTATCATGATATAAGTATTTTACCCAAAGGAGACAAATTTGGTATTCCTAATTCCTGAGCAAATAAAACAAAAATAATTCAAAACTTTTCTGATGATTTATTATACAATATTTTATTACTTATGTAGTTAAAACAAATATTTGTTGAGTACCCACTGGAATAATGAATAACTATTCTCACACAAGGGCAGAATTCTATTTTTTCTGTATCCTCAGCCGACAGTTACATATCCATCACCAAAAGAAGTTTTACGGTTATTATAGTTTATCAACTTCTGACAACCAGAGATTCAGGAGAACCGCCTCAGAATACTAGGTATTAACATAGCTCTAATATCCAAAATAAAAGCAGCAAAAGAAGAGGTTATTAAAGAATACACAGGCATGGATGGAAGTATCTTTTGATCTCATTCTCTTTTATATTTCCATTATTTCAACTTTCACCTTGTCTTGATGATAAAGATGTAAACCATCTACCACCCCATAAAGAAAAAGTAGTAGAATATTAATTGCAAATGGAAAGGAACAAGGATTACAATAGAGAGAAAGAAAAAAAAATTTCAGGAAAGACTTCTGTCCAGTCAGGATTTACTATTTAACAAAAATTATTAAAAAGATCTGCTAACATTAGTAAAGTCTTATCATATGTTTGTCACTGTTTCACAAACTTGACAAATATTAATTCAATTAATCTTTAAACACTCTGTAAAGTAGTACCATTTTCCCTGTGTTATAATTCAGAAAACTACAACCCAGAGGGAATAAGAAACTTGTCCAGTGATCAAGTACTGGGACTAGAACCTAAACAGTCTCCAAAGCCTGAGCACTTGGCTATTATTATCCTTTACTCTCTGCCCATTCTAAATGGCACAATTTTTTCAGTGAGAAAGAGTATTACAATTTAAAAAGCAACAGAGTGGCAAAATAAGAAAAACAGAAATCTTCATTATGCATTTGAAAAGAATAATATTGTATAGATGAGAAGAAAATAAAGATAGTACTTGAAAGCAATCTCTATTATTCCAATTCAATAGGTCTCACAAAAAAATGAACTTCAGATGAACATTAATTAGATGATAAAAATTAACAAAAAGATAAAATAGTTAAGAAGCAAGACAAATATTGTGGAAAGAATAAAGAAACCTAATCATTGCAGATAAATTAAGAGTAATAATGAGCCCTTCCAGATATAAATACAGAAATAATTTAGTGAAAATATATTTAATATAAAGTAAGGTGTTTTAACCGGAAAATAGTCTGAAGGTATTTAAGTCGTAGATAATTTGACAGTATTTACCAAAACATTAAAAATGTTCATATGGCAGAAAGGAGCAGAAGAGCAATGAAGTGCTGCCTTCAATCTTGAAACCTTTTATAAGGGTTAATAACTCACTCAAAAGGTGAAAATCCTCATGACATGTTAGAAATATCTGGGTGTCACAAGAAATCAGACACATGATCAAAAGCTACAGGGCAAAGCAAATCTTACTTCTGCAGAATGGTGTGCTACCAAAAAATTTGGCAAGCAAGCACACTGAGCAGGAAATTTGCCCAGGGTTTTATCCCTAATGCAGCACTGCCACTTTAAGGGCTATAGTTATGATTAGATTACCTAGTACCTACAGGCATTATGATTGGAAGACTCAGGACAAAAGGAGATATGTTATGGAGGTGGGCTCAAATAGCTATATTCAACCACATGGTTTTGTGATCACCTAACTACACACTAGGAAATTTAAATTTTAGATTACAGCAAACACATTAGGAAACTCAGACTACAAGTATAACTTTGACAGAAAAGAGGACATTAATCTTACAACAGTCATTTCCCATAGACCATATCTCTCAACATCATCACATTGGGGATTATATTTTAACATTAATTTTGGAGGAGACATAGTCATTTGAACCACTGAAAAATTTCCTGATATACAATACTGGATATGAATCCAAATTTCAACTTTTCCAATGATACTATCTGTTATAAGTTATTTATTAAAAAGTTCATCATTGGTTAAATATATTTCTTAAAAAATGAATGAGGAAAGCCTTCAGGATAAGTAAAACCACAAGGGTGAAAAAACGGTATAATGGCAAGAAAAAAATAAAGACATTCTAATGTATTTATGTAAGTATGAAAAGATAAATAAATACTAATTTTAAAAGTTTCCTATGAGAGCCAAGGGGGAAAAAAATAGAAGTGACACATATTTATATAAGCTCTTTAATGCTAGTTTTGATTTTTTAATTGTGAGTTTATTTCCCATTCAAAAACAATGTTTAAAAATTTCAAAGGGCCAGGGGCTGTGGCCCATACCTGCATTCCAATGACTCAGAAAGCTGAATAAGAAGGATGGCAAGATCAAGGTCAGACTCAAAAACCTAAAGAGCCTAGCACATGCATACTTATAATCACAGCAGCTCAGGAGGTTGAGGCAGGAGGATCAACAGTTCAAAGCTAACCTCTGCAACTCAGCGAGACCCTATCTCTAAATAAAATATTTAAAAAGGGCTGGGGATGTGGCTTAGTGGTTAAGCACCCCTGGGTTCAATCCCTGGTACCAAAAAAAAAACAAAGAGATCCTCAGCAACTTAGTAAGAACTCCATCTCCAAATAAAAAATAAAACTGAGGCTGTAGCTCAGTGGTAAAACACCTGTTGGTTCAATTCCAGTACCAAAATTAATTAATTCAGAGGCAGGGTGTGGTGATGCACACCTGTAACCCCAGCTACTCTGGAGAAAGGAGGATCACAAGTTTGAGGCTAGCTTGGCAACGTAGGAAAAATATGTCTTAACACATAAATAAAAGGGCTGGGAATGTAGTGCACTGATGGAGCACTTACCTAACATGTGGGAGGCCCTAAGTTTGATCTCTAGTACCACCAAAAATCAATCAATCCATCAATCAGGGGGTAGAGTAAATAAGTGAAAAGTTATCGGATTTATAAAAATGGTTGTTACAGATCAATAGTGTAAGAATACAAATTAATTAAAATTTAAAATTCAGTTTCTCTGTCAAACTAAACACATTTTAAGAGCCAGTGATAAGAGTGTAGATATATATCATTTCCACTACTGCATAAAGTTCTACTGAACAGTGCTTAACTTGTTAGTTCGATATTTTGCAGCCCAGAGATTAAAGTAAACATATAAAATAAGAAAGGATTCCATCTCTCCCAAATCAAGTATAAGCCAGAAACAAATATACATTTTTATATATAATCAGTAAATATTTAAGAAATGAATAGCCAATGAAGTGTCAAGAGATTATGATAAACTAAGAAACAGAAAACAATGGGAAGATAAACTATTTTCTGTAACCTTCGAAATTCATTAATATAGAATGATAAATACATTTTAATGACAATTTTCTAGGATATCATTATGTAATCAGGTTAAAAAAGGGACTTAAGGAGCTGGAGTTGTGGCTTAGCGGTAGATCGCTCCTAGCATGTGTGAGGTGCTGTGTTCGATCCTCAGCACCACAGAAAAATAAATAAATAAAATAAATGTATAAAAAAAGGGAGGGACTTAAAAATGCAGTACAAAGCAAAATATTCATTTTTTTAACCCACAAATTTGGGTCATCTGTGCCAAAGTTCCATTCATTTAAAAATTATTAACTGAGTATCTACTATACATCAGACATTTGGTCAAGCAGAGAGAACAAGGAAAACAAAACAGTCTTAACTTTTTTAACATGTCCAATGAGAAAAACATACAATAATAAAGAATCACACAAAGTACACAATATACTGTATGTTATTAAGGAAAAATAATGTATGCTTTCATCGAAGTGGGGGGGGGCTTAATTTAATAAGGAATCAAGGAAGGCTTCCCTGAGGAAATAATCTATCAAATGGAATCTGATGGGCTATTGTAAGATTACGGTGTATGAGTTTGCAAAATGTTATGCATAGAAATCTCAAAGATGAAGGAAAACCTCACTAGAACTGGGGTTGGGAGGGTGCCCTGTTAACAAAAATAATGAAAACCTGGCCTACACCTCCTCTAAAACATATGTATGGCCTGGTGCAATGGAACACACCTGTAATCCCAGTGGCTCGGGAGGCTGAGGCTGGAGGATTATTCAACTTCAAAGCTAGCCTTAGCAACAGCGAGGCTCTAAGCACCTCAGTGAGACCCTATCTCTAAATAAAATACAAAATAGGGCTGGGGATGTAGCTCAGTGGTTGAATATCTGGAATTCAATCCCTGGTGCAAAAAAAAAAAAAAAACAATTAAAACACATGTATGTCAATTCTTTCATTGGGTAAAGACACCCAAGACTGCATATACTTCAAACACTGTACTGATGGCACTTAACATGGATTCCAAGTCTTAAGTTCAATAATAAGAGTATTAATAACTGGCACTGAATGTAAGAAAATCTTCTGAAATATAAGTTTATTTTTTCCTTCCTAAGCTTAAGAACACACACAAATTATTTTTCCTTTTCAGTTCTTCTGTCACCTAAGCTTCTGCTAAATGACCCTAAAGTGAACAGTTTTGAGAAGAGCACATTCCTTTTCAACTTACTTGATTAACAAGCAGTATAACAAAAGATGGAGAAAGACATAATCCTATTCAAAAAACTTCTGGTACTCAGGTTATGCCTGGCTCTGTCCCTCCCTACTCCCTCCCAGAATTTACTAAACAGCTTTAAAAAAAAAAAAAAAACCTCTGTGATAAAGAAAAGCCCTTAATTGCAGTTTATACATACTGCTTTATTGCTAACATAAGAAAATATAACTGTATATAACAATATTCCCAAATCACTCATTAGACCTTGTATGCTGCCAGTTAATATTACTATGATGATAACAAGTCTGACAAAAATCACACTTCTCTGACTGGTACTTAACAATATTAACTCCTCACCAACTCACCTGTTTTCAAAACAGCTAACCAAGAATAAGAACTTACAAACAGAAAACTAAGTATTTCCTAGAGAGACATTATGTGAAAAAGCACCAACTAGTGCATCCAAGCTGATTAAATAACACAAAAATCAATGCTAGTATACTAATAATTAGCAAAAGTACCATGAGAGAAATGCTCACTAGCATCTTTTCCCTTACAAAGTATCTAAATCCAGAACAGTAGTTTTTAAATTCAAGAAGGAAGTACATTTTCATTTTTGATAAGAGGCAAAACAAACACTACATTTGTGTTTTAAATGTATTAATCAGATAAGGAATGTAGAACTATTTATGATCATCTTAAATTAGTAAAAGGTATTAATACTACTGTAAATGGAGGCCAAGATTTGGCAGTTCAATAGCAGTGATGATTTAGTCATCATGTCTCACAACGTAGTCATTTGCAAACGTTTTAAATAAGAGTCTTCATTGTGAAGAACATAGTTATGGGGCGGGGAGTGACAAAACCAGAAAACTAGTCATCATTGCTTTAGTTCAACCCACATGCCTGTTCTTAAGGGTATCCATGGTAGCAGTGATGCAACATGCCTACCTAACTCACTGTGCCTACACAAGTGGGAGAAAGGGGAGGCGGATGATGAAAAAAACTTCACTTGGAAAGGTGTTTTAATATGAACATGATATAATTACATCAGCTACATTGTCAGACTTTAAAAAACACACACACATATAAAACCATAAGCTCTCTGAAGATCAAAAAAGACAGAAAAGACCCCAGGATAGAAGAACAGGAAGGAGGAGCATGCACTGTATTCTTGAACTGAAAAGAAATAATTTTGCTATTCCTGCTATAGCCGCTGGTCTGAAATGTTCAAAGGGTTTATTTCTAACTATAGAACAAATCATTTTAAGTCAGGTTTTTCAAAAGTTAACTACAAATAATGTTTTAGGCTTCCTAATTTCCAACCTACATCTTTTTCTATTTTTGCTCTAACAGTTACATAATAAATATTTATAAATACTTTAAAGATAATGAATGCATTCAATTTTTTAAGCAATAGTAGCTCTCTTTTGCTAAAAAAAAAAAAGGGGGTCAAAAGCAAAAAAAAAAAAATCTAAATCAAGAAAGAGTGAAGAAGAAAGAGATCATTTCAAATAACCTTATTATAAAACCAGAAAATAAAACTACACTGAATAAAATGATGACAGGTAAATCACAGAGGAGAACCACATCTGTCCATAAAAAGAACTTATGGAGGAAAAAAATCTCTATTTTTCAGATTTATGTGCCCTTTAAACATTCTTTAGAAATATTTCATTAACACAGTTTACTTAGAGGTACAGAGACATCCTCTTATAAACAGGGGATAGACCCACATAATAGACATGTCTGTATCTGATCACAAACTACTGTTGGAACTGTGACTCTGTGCAACAAGAAAACAAAACTAATTTTCATAAATTTTCCCACTTTTCCTCTTCACTACACAGAAATAATAGTAATAAGGCTACTTTCAGAATTAAAATTTTTCTCAGTATTTATCAGTGAGTATCATTTTTAAAATCTCTACAATTTTGTCTAACAATCAATGTGTGACATAGGGTGTAGAAACAAAAACCAATAAGGTAATAAAAACCAATCTATACATTTTACATGTAGTACCTGAAATCTATAACACAATCACACAATGTCCACAAACTGGTGCTTACAAATAAAACATGCCAAACTTAAGAGATTAACTTAAGTATGCTGTACTTTAAAACAAGTACTTCACAAAGTACTTGTATATATTTAATCATTTTAAATCCAAATCAATATATTTCCAAAGGCAACACACAATCAGAACTTGACTATTTTCTTCTTTAAGAAAAACTACACTTGCAATAGACGGAAGAGTCCAGAAAATGTTCTCAAAATGAGTTATACTTTGAACTAGCATGACAGGTTGGAACACAAAAAAAGTGAAAGAGAAGAACTTTTAGAACATATTTAGCAAATTTAAATGTAATCAAGGTCTTACAGACCTTTGCTGTTAGGGGGAAAAAGCATCCTGTAAATCTCGGGGGGGGGGGGGGATTAATTTGTTTAGCACACTGTTTTTAGCTATCCGAAATACATTTCAAAATATTGCCTTTCCTAAAAGATATGAACTAAGCATCACATAGATTCAAATACTTGTTTTCAAACCTCTAACAATGGTTACACCTTTATTTTAAAAATGCATGAATAAGAGTTCTCTCTTGACTGTCACTAACAATGAAACACAGAAAAACATATTGTATCTTACCTTTGTGGTTACAATGCACAGGCAATCCATTACTCTACCATTACAATAATATTTTTTATATAAAGTAAAAGTTGCCTACTTGAACAAAATATTTACAACAAAAATTAGAAATAAAATTGTGAGATAAAATCATAGATGAAAAGTTATAACTGTGACAAGATCTCTCCAGGATCCATTCTTAGAGGTAGCAATTTTTCTACTATCTGAAATACAAGAAACCAGAATGTGTCACGTGCCCTACAATCTTCTTTATGTAATCTGTATCTGAAGAACTTGAAATTATCCCTCAAAACACTGTGAAAGACGTCAAGCTCTATTCCACAAGAGTCCACTGCTGCTTCAGATGCTATTTCATTAATCCTTCTTTTCAAGATATGAGGTTGACAGGGAATCATCTGATGAAATGCTCCAAAAGGAGGTTTCCCCGATATAATATAAATTTAAATCTATTTCTCCTTGCTTGCTATGGTTTGGATATTAAAAAAAAAAAAAAAAAAAAAACTACCAAAAAAAAAAAAAATCACTAAGAAACTGCAAGCAAACACTTCTTCCACTAAACCATTTCAGCAACTGCAGCCTGCAAAGTAATGACTTTCTCAGGCAGTAATGAATGGAATATTCCATGTGGTATTTCTGAGAAGGGGAGCAGGAAGAACAAAATACAGTAATTTAGAATATTATCTCTAAAATTTGACTTTTCTCTTTTTACTGAAATAAATAACATTTTACCAAAGAAGCCAGATTTTAACTTCAGTGCCTTAGTAAATCCATTTCACCAAATCCCTTGTACCTCTACCCTATTTTAAAGGAGTTTGTACCATTTTAAACTCCTTAAGAAGTCTTCATTTCTTAACCAAGAAGTCACCTAATTTTATAAATTTGTGTCTGGTCCTCAAGATCATCAGAACAGAATTAGAAAGGGTAACAGAGGACGAAGTAAAGGGATGGCAACTGCCTTTTATTCTCCTAAGCTTCCAGCCATACTCCCTACAAAAACATATAGCAACAAAGAATGTTATCTTTAATTTTTGTCCACAATGTTTCTTCATAGTCTACAGATAGTAGAAATAACCTCAACTTCAAACAACTAAATTGTCCCAACTGGCTGCTTTTATATCACTACTACTCCAAACATTTGTAATTTGTACCGGCTGCCATCAGCAACTTTCATACTAAAGCAAGTTTCACTATAAGAGTTGTGAAAAAGTTAATACAAATATATCACAGTACTTATCAAATAGTAAGCATAGTAAGCATCATCACTGTTTTATTACTATAATTGATATTTATCAGGTGACAGCCTTTTGTTTGAAGCCTAATAGGATATTTTAGATAGGTCCTTTGGGACTTTACCTTGAATAGAGCCTAATGGTGCTATTGCATAAGGGTTAAATAAAATAATACATGCTTAGCACTGATAATAATGCAGACATCATTAAATGATCAGTAAATGCCAGCCACAACTATCGTTGTATATTACGAAATACATTTGGTCTTTGTCCCTGACACCTTCAGAGAGCGCCTAAAACAAAACAAAACTAAACAAAACCCCTGGCAATTCCTAAGTGACACGAGAATCCTTTGTATCTCTCCATAACACCTGAGGTTATACCTATAAGGTAACTTAGCGTGGGACCACTAGAGAGCCCCAGGAAGTGGCCAGTCACTGAAAGACCAAGAGATTCAAGTATTAAGAGGGTTGGAACTTTCAGCTTCACCAGGTAACTTCAAAGGAAGGGGGTGGTGTGGGGTAACAGGTCTGGGATAGGCAAACACATCCACATGCTAGGAGGACAAAGCAGACCAACTCAAGCAGGACAAAGGCTCCTGCACTCAAGACCCTTCCAAACCTCACTCTATGTACCTCTCCATCTGACTATTTATTTGTATCCTGTATAATACCCTTTATAATAAAGCAGCATACATGTTTCCCTTCGTTCTATGGGTCATTCTAGCAAATTAATTGAAACCAGGAAGGGGGTTGTAGGAATACTGATTTACAGCTGTTCAGTGAGAAACATAAGATAATAACCTACTACTTGCAACTGGCATTTGAAGTGAAGGTAGCCTTATGGGACTGAGCAAAAAAACATGTGGGACCTAACACTTATCTCTACTTCGACATAGTTTCAGAATTGAAATAAATTATAGAACAGCTCCCCTGAAGAACTACTTGATGTGTTGGTTAAAAAGCAACAACAGAAAACAACAACAACCATATATCTAGACACAAAAGTATTCTATGAAGGCCTATGTAGGATGGGAGGGGGAAAAAGTGATTTGTTTTCTCCGCTAAGATAGATACAGATATAGATACAGATAAAAGGTTTGCTATAAGGTTTGAGAGGTAGGCAGAAGTATACTTCATCATGGATCAACACATTCCCTCTCCCATGTGAAATGCAGCCTGGAAATTAGCTGCTCTGTTGAAAATTGAGAGTACTTCCTTCTCCTCATCACTCATATTCTCCCATCATGGAAAAGTATGGCATACTCAAAACACATGACTCCTTAAATAAAGTTTATAAAAGTTAAGCAGGATACTGAAAATAATGTGGGTTATATCCAAGGACTAACAATTAACTGCATTTTTGAAGAAAAATAAATAAATGTGAAACCCTTTAGGTGTTTTCTCTGTGTTCTGAAATCTCTCTCATGAAATTTTCATTTCATCTACAACAGTCTGGCCCAGAGAGGGACATACCTCATAACCAGAAGCTGAAAATCCCTAAAGCAAGTCTGAAATAACATTCAGCCAATTAACAGGTTGCATAACTTCAGTCATTTTCTTTGGGGGGATATCAGCTTCCCTTTTTATAAAATAAAATATGCAATGGCTTCTAAGAGCCCTTCTACTTATTCCTACATATCAATTTCTAAATTCACAGGATTCTAAGCTCTAATAGGGCAAGACTCACCTTATCTCATGTAACTACCATTTTATCCCAGCACCTGCGGAGTGATATGATGACCAGAATGTAACAGGAGTTCAATAAATCTTTGTTGAATTAAACAACAGCTTTTCTAATATCTGAACTATAGATGATTACAAAATTGAAAACAGTATGAATTGACCTGAAAATTAGGTACCCCATTTTCCCAGTAAAAACTCTTCAAATGATTTTGCCAACTCAAATATGAACATATAATAAAATAACCAAACATCTAACTTTAAAATTATCAAATCTATTTAACACATAGTTACTAACACTTATCATTAAAATAAGACATCTAAAATATTATTTTATCCCAGTAACATGTCAGGAAACAATTTTAGTCAAACTTTCCATTTTCACCCTAACAATAACCACTTTGAATCATCTAATATATTTGACCTCAAACGTCAATTTCACAGAATCCAAGTTGTTTGAGATGTTCTTTTTTAATTAAAATACCTGACCATTTATCCCAAATGGCTACTAGCACCATTCAAGAAGCCAATTTTTTCCCACTTGTAGGTAAACATTTATAATCTCTACAATATAATCACTTAACTATATTACTTTTTCTTTTAATAATTTTTTTTTAATTGTACAGGACACAATACCTTCACTTCATTCCTATGTGCTGCTGAGGACGGAATTCAGTGCCCCACATGAGCAAGGCAAGCACTCTACCACTGAGCTACCACCACAGCCCCACTTAGCTACATTACTTTTTAATGTATTTACTAATCTTTCAAAAAAGCTTTGCTGGATGTGATGGCACACGCCAGTAATCCCAGCAACTCAGGAGGCTGAGACAGGAGTATCTCGAGTTCAAAGCCAGCCTCAGCAACTTAGGTAGGCCCTAAGCAACTTAGACCCTGTCTCAAAATATAAACAAACAAACTAACAAACAAGGTTAAGAATGTCAGTGCCCCTGGGCTCAATCCCTGGTACCAAAAAAAAAAGCTTGCTTGCATATAATATCTAGTACTTGTAGGTTTTAAGGTCGTGCTTAGAACTGATTATTTAAAACTCTACACATACTCTAATTTCTACAAACATCCAAAATGACACTGACTAGGGACAATTTGAGTCAATGTGTTCTCTCACACTGTTATTTGCTGTTCAAAATAATTCAGAAGTGACCCTGTAAAATGAAGGACTTTAGAAAGGCTCAAATATAAGCTTTTGAAAATAGTAATACCTTAGCCTAATACTAAGGCACATAAGATAATTAACAGTATTTTAGAATACCAATAGCTTTCTATACACAGACAATAACTTTGAATCATGATGGAATAACAGGGAACAGATTAACTCTCCTGCTTAAACAATTAAAACTACTTTGTCACATGGACAAATATGAAATAATGATGTTCAGATACTGAATTAAAAGCAATGCAAATCAGTGGACCTCTGTGAGAAAACAAATGAGATAATCTCATAATTGCACAGAAAATGTTTCCAGGCTGCTAAGAAAAGATGAGGAAACTAAATAAAGCTTGGTAGTCTAAGCTGGGAGACAAAACTCAGAATTCAGAAGGCCCAGGTATGGAGGTAAAATACCCAAAAGGAAAGAGCTGCACAGAGAGAATTCCAGAGATCTCTCAAGTCTTCAGATTAATTTGAACCAGCACATAAAATATAAGGAAATGTGAGGCTACTGAAAAAATCCTAGAAAACAGCTGGAGGAGACAGGCACAATGATTCAAGAGGCTGAGGCAGAAGATTATAAGTTTAAAGCCAACATGGGCAACTTAGTGAGACCTTGTCTTACAATAAAAATATAAAAAGGGCTGGGGATGTAGCTCAGCAGCAGAACACCCCTGTGTTCAATATCTAGTACAAAAAAAGAAAAGAAAGAAAAAGAAAAAAGCACAAGGAGGAGTCCCCAGCACTCACACAAGGCCAAAAATTATGGGAAAATTTGTAGTAGGCAAGGCACCAGGAAATTAAGAGTAGGAGTACTGCCCCAAAACTAGGACAAAATTAGGCCTATATTAAAAGTTTCTTGGTCCCACTTGAAAAAAGCTTAAAAGTAAGCTTTGAAATTCTCAAACTTTTTCAGTAACTTCACCACATTCTGAAGCAAAGCTTATATTAAATTAATATATTTTGTATATTTGAAGGAATACAAAAACTTGCAGGTTCCCAAAAGGTAAATGTCTGCAAATATCTGCCATAATGTCTATCAAATTCACTAAAAATTACTAGGCATTCATCTACAACAGTCCAGCCCAGAGAAGCACGAAAATATCATCCAGACAGGAGAAAGAGTCTATCAATAAAGTCCCAGTGATGGAAATATATAGACAAGGTCATTTCAAAAAGTTACAGTATTTTTGTTCCATATGTTCATCAACATAGAGAAAAGCATGAGCATATTAGTGAGATACTGAAAATTTAAAAGGAACCGAATTGAACTTCTAGAGATAAAATGGCTAAAACAAAAAGGCAAATGAAAGGGATTAAAAATAGATTGGTCACTTAAAAAAAAATGAATGGACTTGAAGACATAGTAATGGAAATTGTCCAAAACTGTCCAAAATGTAACAGAGAAGAGGTTGAAAAAAAGATGAATCACATCAGAGAGCTATGTGACAAATTCAACCAAATCAAATGTACATGTAATTGGAGTTTCTGAAGAAAAGGAGATGGAAGGAAAAAAAAAATACCTTAAGAAATAATGGATGAAAAATTTCTAATGTGGATAAGAACTATAAACCCACAGAGCCAAGAAACTCAATGAATCCCAACAAAAAAAAATGGTAAAGAAAACTAACAACTGAGAGTAATGGGAATAATAAGTACTGAATTCACAACAGAATTTAATTCTGGGGGAAAAGGTAGGAGAATGTGTTCACAATGGAAAAAAGCAGAAGGAGTATTTCAACTATGTAACATTTTTCTTCAGATAGATAGTAAATACATGGGTATTGATAATATTTACTAAAGTTTCTGTATGATTAAACCAACAGGGCAAATAGTTACCTAGAAAAGAAAAAAAATTTCAAAAGTAGAAAGAATAGATAAGAGCAAACACTACCAAAAAACATAAAATAAAATGAGAGAAGGTAAAGACATAAAATAACATTGAAGAGGGATTATAAATGCAGCACGGTGGCCCATTCCTATAATCCCAGCAACTCACAGGGCTGAGGCAGGAGGATCATGAGTTCAAAGCCAGCCTCAGCAAAAGAGAGGTACTAAGCAACTCAAGTGAGACCCTGATTCTAAATAAAATACAAAACAGGACTGGGGATGTGGCTCAGTGGTTGAGTGCTCGAGTTCAATCCCCAGTACCAAAATAAAGAAAAAATAGGAATAAATGTTTTTTATCCTTTACTATATTGATTATTAACAATGAGTATGCAACATTTTAACATCATCATTTTTTAAAATTAATCCCACTTTAGTATTTTAAAGAACTTTAGTATGTGCCAAGTGCTGTGCACAACAGCTCTCCAGTGAAATTTTTCAAAGAGTTCACAGTTTAGCCAGAGAGCCAGACATGTCAGCCAGAGTGTGAAAAGGCAAACACAGGTAACTATGGGAGAATGTGATGAATTCTTTTTTATTGTTCTTCTTCTTCTTCTTCTTAGATACATATAACAGTAGAGTGTATTATACATACATGGAGTAATTTATTCTAATTAGAATCCCATTCTTGTGGTTGTACATGATGTGGAGTTATCCTGGTCATGTATTCATATATAAGAATAGGAAAAGTTATGTCTGATTCATTCTACTGTCTTTCCTATTCCCATCCTTTCTCCCTTCCCTTTATTCCCCTTTGTCTAATCCAATGAACTTCTATTCTTCCCTCTCTTTCCTCCCTGTGGGTTAGCATCCACATATCAAAGAGAACATTCAGCCTTTGGTTTTGTGGGATTGGCTTATTTCACTTAGCATGGTATTCTCCATTTACCAGCAAATATCATAATTTCATTCTTCTTATGGCTAAGTAATATTCCATTGTGTATATAAACCACGTTTTCTTTCCTTGGGGTAGGACAGTCCAAGTTAACTGGGTAGAGGTGTGAGTGGCTGGGTCTGTCCAGGTGAAGAGGAAAATGTTCTGGAATTGGGGTGTAAGGGAATGGAGAAGAAGGCATCCAAAATGCATCTGTTGAAGGGCAACTAGGTTGGTTCCATAGCTTGGCTATTGTGAACTGTGCTGCTATAAACATTGATGTGGCTGTATCGCTGTAGTATGCTGATTTTAAATGGGATAACTGGGTCAAATAGTGATTCCATCCCAAATTTTCTAAGTACTGCTTTCCAGTACTGCAGTCCCACCAGCAAAGTATAAGTGAATCTTTTCCCATACATCCTCCCCAACATTTGTTGTTACTTATATTCTTGAGACTTGCCATTCTGATGAGAGATGAAATCTCGGTGCAGTTTTAATTTGCATTTCTCTAATTGCTAGAGATGAACAATTTTTCATATATTTGTTGACCATTTGTATTTCTTCTGTGAAGTGCCTGTTCAGGTTCTTTGCCCATTTATCGATTGTCTTATTTGTTTGTTTTTGGTGTTAAGTTTTTTGAGTTCTTTGTATATCCTGGAGATTAATGCTCTATCTGAGGTGCAGGTGGTAAAGGTTTTCTCTCATTATATAGGCTCTCTCTTTGTGTTCTTGATTGTTTCCTTTGCTGTGAAGGGTTTTAGTTTGGTACCATCCCATTTATTGATTCTTGATTTTATTTCTTGCGCCTTATGAGTTTTGCTGGGGAAGTTGGTTCCTAGGCCAACATGGGGAGAGCTGGTCATACTTTTTCTTCTAGTAGGCTCAGGGCCTCTGGTCTAATGTCTAAGTCCTTGATCTTAGTTGAGTTTTGAGTTGAATTTTGTGCAAGGTGAGAAAGAGGAGTTTAATTTCATTTTGCTACGTATGGATTTCCAGTTTTCCCAGCACCATTTGTTGAAGAAGCTATCTTTTCTCCATTGTTTGATTATAGCACCTTTGTCTAATACGAAGCAACTGTATTTATGTGGGTATGACTCTTTGTCTTCTATTCTGTTCCACTGGCCTTCACGTCTGTTTTTGTGCCAATACTATGCCATTTTTATTACTATAGCTCTGTAGTATAATCTAAGGTCTGGAATTGTGATGCCTCATGCATCACTTTTCTCGCCAAGGATCGCTTTGGCTATTCTGGGACTCTTATTCATTCATGAAAACGAATTTCATGTTTGCTTTTCCTATTTCTATAAAGAACATCATTGGAATTTTAATAGGAATTGCATTAAATCTGTATAGCACTTTATGACCATTTTGACTATTAATTTTGCCTATCCAAGAACATGGAAGATCTTCCAATCTTCTAATGTCTTCTTCCATTTTTTTCTTTAGTTAGATTGATTCCCACCCCTGCCCTCACCCTTTTTTTGAAGCTACTGTGAATGGGATAGTTTTCCTGATTTCTCTTTCAGCTGATTGGTCATTGGTGTATAGGAATGCAACTGATTTATGGATATTAATTTTTATATCCTGCTAATTTGCTGCATTCATTTATGAGTTCTAAAAGCTTTCTGGTAAGAGTTTTTTGGGGGTCTTCTAAAAATAGAATCAGGTTGTCAGCAAACAGGGATAGTTTGAACTCTTCTTATTTGTATCCCTTTAATTTCTTTCTTTGGTCTAATTGCTGTGGCTAGGGTAACAAAGACTATGTTCAATAGAAGTGGTGAAAGAGGGCATCTCTGTCCTGTTTCAGTTTTTAGAAGGAATGCTTTCAATTTCTTCCATTTAGAATGATGTTGGCCTTGGGTTTAGCAATATATAGCTTTTACAATGTTGAGGTATAACGTCGTTATCTTTAAAATGTAGCATTTATCAAGTACTTAATACATGAATCAGACTCTGGTCTAAAGTTTACATAAATTGTCCCATTTCATACTTAAAAATGGCATTATGAGGTAAGTTCTGTTATTGCCCCCATGTGCAGATAATGGAACTGAGGGAAGAGAAATTAAGCAATTTGTTTTTCATCAAAAAAACAGTGATAATAGTACAAATGATCTAAATAGATGTGGGTGAACAGACATAAGAAGCCTGATGATATGTATATATCTTTCATTTTAAAAGCATGCCAAATAACAGATTAATAAACATACAGAAGTCACTAAACAACACAGTTGGCCCCCTGTATCCATGGATTCTGTATTTGGGGATTCAACCAACCACAGATTTAACGTTGGGTTGGGAACCAGGTCTGAATTAAATTTGTACAGACTTTTTTTTTTCCTTGTCATTATTATACAGTGTAATAACTATTTACAGAGTTCATCACGTTAGGTCTTGTTAAGTAATCTCAAGATGATTAAAGTATATTGGGAAGATTATGTAGGTTACATGCAAATGCTATGCTATTTTATATAAAGAACTTGATCATCCAAAGGTTTTTTAATTTTTTAGTTGTAAATGGACACAGTACCTTCATTTTATTTACTTATTTTTATATGGTCCTAAGGATCAATCCAGTGCCTCACAAATACTAGGCAAATGCTCTACCACTAAGCCACAACCACAGCCCCATCTGAAGATTTTGATAACCAATCTCCCATGCATACCTAGAGAAAGCTGTATATACAAAATGGTTACCAGCTAGGTTATCTCAGGTGAAGAATATTTTTAACACTGATGTTCAACATTATGCATCTCTATATATTTGATTTTAAGATGTGCTCAATTATCTGTGTAATCAGAGATTTTTTTAAAGGTAAATACCTAAAAAAAAAAGAACAATTACTATGAAAAGGGAAGTCTGAAGACAGTTACAGTATGTTGACAAAGGGAAGAAAGGGAGAAAAAAGTAAACTACGCTTCGAAGAAATTTAGCAAGGAAGAAAAGAAAAAGTATGGGGTCCTACTGAGAAATACTTTTTTCTATGTTTTTCTTTTAATGGAATCTTTGAATTTACTTACAGGATAAAGTTAAGAAGGGAACAGAGGCCCAACAGAGGAGGCTGTATAAGAGAATAGAATGAGGTGCCAAAAGATGAAACAGCATGACGGAAGCTATTAATATTTATTATCTGCGGTGAATTTTACATAGTTGAAACCAATGTCTATAAAGTTAGAGACTTTTACAAGGAGCATGCATCACTCTGGCAATCTAAAAACACAGGTGTTGTGCTTTTTTAAAAAGCACATGAAATAAAAATGCTCTAATAATAAAGACTATAATAGGTGCAGATACATATACAGCAATCAAAATTATTTAAATGAAAAGTTACTGGAAATGTTATCAAACTCATTATTCAAAATTCATGGGGGTGCTTTCTTTAAGCACATAAATCTAGAATTTCCGTGATACACTGAGACTTTAACACAGAATTTTATTTTCTCAGCAATTATGTTATATTTTGCTGAATTTTCTCTAGATTAACAGCTTGGTATAATAGGGTAGTTGTTTCACTTCTCTCATGCCATTTCACTGCATTTCATTTCCATTTAAGAGTTATAAATTTGGAGTTATATCCTTCAATTTTAGTGCTAGGAACTATCATTATTAGGAAAAGAATATCTTAAGATACAAACATTAAAATACTTTTAAAATATATAATAGTAAATGTAAAAGAACAGCACATGGTCATTAAAATCACTTGCAGACAATCTCATATAAACGATGTTTCAAATGCTAATGATGAAGAGGCACTACCATGTGGCAACTGCCTAATTTACAATTCATTTTGTATACCTACCAGTTCTAATCTTGATGAATTTTAAATTACAAGGCTTTGCCCAGGAGTTGTGCATTATTTTAAATTTTGTACGTTTTTTATAACATATCATTTAAAAACTAATTAAATGAGACAACATAAAATCTGATGGTGGAAAGAGGGAGTTCATACTAGTGTACCTATATTGTTCTGAGTAATAAACATATTCTGCTAGAGAAATAAAGTATCAGGAAGAATCCCAAGAAACTTGATGAAACTGACAGGAGAAAGAGGAAAAGGGGCCAACCACCAATATGTAAGGTTGTCAATTATTTTGAAGGCAGTAAATTCAGAGTGGTGACAATTCATGAAGTTATGATATAAAATTCATCAGCTGTTTTCAATGTCTGTGGTAAGATCTGTGGAGTTGGGGGTCTGCCTTGAGGATATAAGATCACAGGACAGATGGTACTAGAGATATAAAGTGTGTCTTAATTTGATTATGGACTGATAACAACACAATATAAACAGTAGCATTATATTAATTTTAAATTTTCTCAGTCTGATCATTGTATGCTAGATGTTTTTAGAAATGTTCACAAAAAAATAAATTTTTAAGAACAATATCCTTATTCTTAGGAAAGACATAATGAAATATTTAAGGATAAAAGATGATGATGCAACTTGCTCTCAAATGCTTCAACAAAAATTAAAGTTTATATATCTGCAAGCATAGAAAAAACAGACAAATGTGACAAAATGGCAATTTACTGCTTATATGTAATTTTTCAAAATAATTTTTTTAAAAAGACATTTTTAAAAGGGGCCAAAATAACTGCAAAATATAGGTCCCATGAGAAAGGTACAAGAAAAAAAAAATACAAGGTCATGGGCTGGAGGTATAGATCACTAGTAGAGCACTTGCCTAGCATGCATGAAACCCTAGGTCTGATCCCTAGAACCGGATCATCAAAAATGAAAGGTACAAAGTGCTATAGGCTTAAGAAGAAATTAGTCTTGGCTAAAAGATGGATTAAGACCTCACATGGACAATGCTGAGATGGGCCATTCAAGATGGGTAAGGCACAGACGTTCTACTTGGAAGGAATGACACAAATAAGGAGAGAGAAGCAAAGTCCACATAGTGACAGCATTTTAAAGAGAGCATGAAAAAGGAAAGAAACTTTTTAGTCCTACTTGTAGGGAATTATGACACAAATTCTACTCTGAAAACGGTTATTAAAAGAAAACAACTGGCAAGGATGGGGGGGGGAGGTACACTCATACATTGCTGGTGGAACTACAAATTGGTGCAACCACTCTGAAAAGCAATATGGAGATTCCTTAGAAAACCTGGAATGGAACCACCATTTGACCCAGCTAGCCCACTCCTCAGTCTATACCCAAAGGATTTAAAATCAGCATATTACAGTCATACAGCCACATCAATGTTCATAGCAGCTCAATTCACAATAGCTAAACTATGGAAGCAATAACCTAGATGCCCTTCAATGGATGCATGAATAAAGAAACTCTGGTATATACACACATGGAATATTACTCAGCATTAAGAGAATAAAATTATGGCATTTGCAGGTAAATGGATGAAGTTGGAGAATATCATGCTAAGTGAAATAAGCCAATCCCCCAAAACCAAAGGCTAAATGTTCCTTCTGATAAGTGGATGCTGATCCATAATTGTTGGGGAGGGACTTTGACTTGGTGAAGGGAAAGGGATATGGGGGCAGGAAAGATGGTGAAATGAGATAAACATTATTACCCTAGATACACATATGGACTGCACATATGGTGTGACGCTACATCATGTACAATCAGAGAAATGAAAAGTTGTGCTGCAATTGTGTACAATGAATCAAAATGCATTCTGCTGTCATATATACCAAATTAAAATAAATTAAAATTTAAAAAGAAAACAATGCTGGGTATGATGGTGCACACCTGTAATACTAGCGGCTCTGAAGGCTGAGTCAGAAGGATCACAAGTTCAAAGCCAGTCTCAGGAGTTGGTCTCCTGGTAAAGAAAGTGAGGCACAAACACCCGAGTCTCTCTCACTTTGTCATCAAGCCAGAGGGGCAGAGCAGAGCCGCCGCCCGCGCGTGGAACAGGCCCAGAGGCCCGCCGGCGTGGTAGTCACGTCACCCCAATTGGAGTAGGGGCAGAGCAGAGCCGCCTCCCACACCCGGAATAAGCCCAGAGACCCGCCGGCATGGTAGACACGTCACCCCAATTGGAGTAAGGGCAGAGCAGAGCCGCCGCCCGCGCCTGCAAGGTAGGCAGACCTGCGACCGAACGGCAGAACAGGCCCAGGGGTCCACGGGCGTGGTAGACACGTCACACCAATTGGAGGAGGAGCACAGCAGAGCCCCCGCCCGCGCCTGCAAGGTAGGCAGACCTGCGACCGACCGGCAGAATAGGCCCAGCGGCCCGTCAGCGTGGTAGACAGATCACCCCAATTGGAGGAGGAGCACAGCCGCCGCCCGACCCGGCAAGGGAAACCTTTCAACTATACAAGAGCAATATAAATATATAGGGGGAAAATTTCAAAAACACAACAGTTTCACCAAGCAGAAAGAAACGCGAGCAGTATGAAAAGACAAGAAAAGAAAGGACCAAAAGCAATGCAGGTCAACTCAACTTTAGAAGAGGTAATAGCTGCAGCAGATGGAATGTCAGATAAAGAATTCAGGATATACATGCTTCAGATGATCTGGAGTCTCAAGGAAGACATTAGACAGCAAAATCAGACAATGAAAGATCACTTCGACAATGAATTACACAAACAAATCCAGGAAGCAAAAGATCAACTATACAGGGAGATAGAGGTTATAAAAAACAAACAAACAGAAATCCTGGAAATGCAGGAAGCAATAAACCAACTTAAAAACTCAATTGAGAATACTACCAGCAGAGTAGAACACTTAGAAGATAGAACATCAGACAACGAAGACAAAGTATTTCAACTTGAAAAGAACATAGACAGCTCAGCAAGACTGTTAAGAAACCATGAGCAGAACATCCAAGAAATATGGGATAACATAAAGAGACCAAACTTAAGAGTCATTGGGATACAGGAAGGTATAGAGGTCCAAACCAAAGGAATGAGCAATCTATTCAATGAAATAATACGAGAAAACTTCCCAGACTTGAAGAATGAGACAGAATCCCAAATCCTAGAAGCGTACAGGATGCCGAATGAGCAAAATCATAAGAGATCCACACCTAAACACATTATAATGAAGATGCCCAACATACAGAATAAGGACAGAATTTTAAAAGCTACAAGAGAAAGGAAGCAGATTACATTTAGGGGTAAACCAATCAGGATAACAGCTGATCTTTCAACACAGACTCTGAAAGCTAGAAGATCCTGGAATAACATATTTCAAACACTGAAAGAAAATGGGTTCCAACCAAGAATTGTGTATCCAGCAAAATTAAGCTTCAGGATGGAAGATGAAATTAAAACCTTCCACGATAAACAAAAGTTAAAAGAATTTGCAGCTAGAAAACCATCTCTTCAAAACATCCTCGGCAAAACATTACAGGAAGAGGAAATGGAAAATAACAATGAAAACCAACAGTGGGAGATAGGACAGTAAAGGGGAGAAAAATAATCAAAGAGGAAAACAAACCATGTTTAGTAACATAAATAAACAAATATGGCTGGAAGAACAACCCATATCTCAATAATAACCCTAAATGTTAATGGCTTAAACTCACCAATTAAGAGACACAGGCTAGTAGAATGGATCACAAAACAAGACCCAGCAATATGCTGCCTACAGGAGACGCATTTGATAGGAAAAGACATACATAGACTGAAGGTGAAAGGTTGGGAAAAAGCATATCACTCATATGGGCTTCGGAAACAAGCAGGAGTGTCCATACTCATACCTAATAAAATAGATTTCAAGCCAAAGTTAATCAAAAGGGATAAAGAGGGACACTACATACTGCTCAAGGGAACCATACACCAACAAGACATAACAATCATAAATATATATGCCCCAAACAATGGTGCAGCTATGTTCATCAAACAAACTCTTCTCAAGTTCAAGAGTCTAATAGACCACCATACAATAATCATGGGAGACTTCAACACACCTCTCTCACCACTGGACAGATCTTCCAAACAAAAGTTGAATAAGGAAACTATAGAATCCAATAACAAAATTAATAACCTAGACTTAATTGACATATATAGAATATACCACCCAACATCAAGCAGTTACACTTTTTTCTCAGCAGCACATGGATCCTTCTCAAAAATAGATCATATATTAGGTCATAGGGCAACTCTTAGACAATATAAAGGAGTAGAGATAATACCATGCATCTTATCTGATCATAATGGAATGAAACTGAAAATCAACGATAAAAGAAGGAAGGAAAAAGCATGCATCACTTGGAGAATGAACAATAGGTTACTGAATGATCAATGGGTTATAGAAGACATCAAGGAGGAAATTAAAAAAGTCTTAGAGATAAATGAAAACACAGACACAACATATCGGAATCTATGGGACACACTGAAAGCAGTTCTAAGAGGAAAATTCACTGCTTGGAGTTCATTCCTTAAAAAAAGAAAAAACCAACAAATAAATGATCTCATACTTCATCTCAAAATCCTAGAAAAAGAAGAGCAAAACAACAGCAAAAGAAGTAGAAGGCAAGAAATAATTAAAATCAGAGCTGAAATTAATGAAATTGAAACAAAAGAAACAATTGAAAAAATTGACAAAACTAAAAGTTGGTTCTTTGAAAAAATAAATAAAATCGACAGACCCTTAGCCATGCTAACGAAGAGAAGAAGAGAGAGAACTCAAATTACTAGCATACGGGATGAAAAAGGCAATATCACAACAGACACTTCAGAAATACAGAAGGTAATCAGAAATTATTTTGAATCCTAATACTCCAATAAAATAGAAGATAGTGAAGGCATCGATAAATTTATTAAGTCATATGATCTGCCCAGATTGAGTCAGGAGGATATAGACAACCTAAACAAACCAATATCAATTGAGGAAATAGAAGAAACCATCAAAAGACTACCAACTAAGAAAAGCCCAGGACCGGATGGGTATACAGCAGAGTTTTACAAAACCTTTAAAGAGGAACTAATACCAATACTTTTCAAGCTATTTCAGGAAATAGAAAAAGAGGGAGAACTTCCAAATTCATTCTACGAAGCCAACAACACCCTGATTCCTAAACCAGACAAAGACACTTCAAAGAAAGAAAACTACAGACCAATATTTCTAATGAACCTAGATGCAAAAATCCTCAATAAAATTCTGGCGAATCAGATACAAAAACATATCAAAAAAATTGTGCACCATGATCAAGTAGGATTCATCCCTGGGATGCAAGGCTGGTTCAATATACGGAAATCAATAAATGTTATTCACCACATCAATAGACTTAAAAATAAGAACCATATGATCATCTCGATAGATGCGGAAAAAGCATTCGACAAAGTACAGCATTCCTTTTTGTTCAAAACTCTAGAAAAACTAGGGATAACAGGAACATATCTCAATATTGTAAAAGCAATCTATGCTAAGCCTCAGGCTAGCATCATTCTGAATGGAGAAAAATTGAAGGCATTCCCTCTAAAATCTAGAACAAGACAGGGATGCCCTCTCTCACCACTTCTGTTCAACATAGTTCTCGAAACACTGGCCAGAGCAATTAGACAGACAAAATAAATTAAAGGCATAAAAATAGGAAAAGAAGAACTTAAATTATTACCATTTTCAGATGACATGATTCTATACCTAAGCAGACCCAAAAGGGTCTACAAAGAAACTATTAGAGCTAATAAATGAATTCAGCAAAGTGGCAGGATATAAAATCAACACACATAAATCAAAGGCATTCCTGTATATCAGCGACAAATCCTGTGAAATGGAAATGAGGACAACCACTCCATTCACAATATCCTCAAAAAAAAATAAAATACTTGGGAATCAACCTAACAAAAGAGGTGAAAGACTTATACAATGAAAACTACAGAACCTTAAAGAGAGAAATAGAAGAAGACCTTAGAAGATGGAAAAATATACCCTGTTCATGGATAGGCAGAACTAACATCATCAAAATGGTGATATTACCAAAAGTTCTCTACAGGTTTAATGCAATGCCAATCAAAATCCCAACGGCATTTCTTGTAGAAATAGAGAAAGCAATCATGAAATTCATATGGAAAAATAAAAGACCCAGAATAGCAAAAACAATGCTAAGCAGGAAATGTGAATCAGGCGGTATAGCGATACCAGACTTCAAACTATACTACAGAGCAATAGTAACAAAAACAGCATGGTACTGGTACCAAAACAGGCGGGTGGACCAATGGTACAGAATAGAGGACACAGAAACCAATCCACAAAACTACAAGTATCTTATATTTGAAAAGGGGCTAAAAGCATGCAATGGAGGAAGGATAGCATCTTCAACAAATGGTGCTGGGAAAACTGGAAATCCATATGCAACAAAATGAAACTGAATCCCTTTCTCTCGCCATGCATAAAAGTTAACTCAAAATGTATCAAGGAGCTTGATATCAAATCAGAGACACGCCGTCTGATAGAAGAAAAAGTTGGCTACGATCTACATTCGGTGGGGTCGGGCTCCAAATTCCTCAATAGGACACCCATAGCACAAGAGTTAATAACTAGAATCAACAAATGGGACTTACTCAAACTAAAAAGTTTTTTCTCAGCAAAAGAAACAATAAGAGAGGTAAATTGGGAGCCTACATCCTGGGAACAAATCTTTACTCCTCACACTTCAGATAGAGCCCTAATATCCAGAGTATACAAAGAACTCAAAAAATTAGACAATAAGATAACAAATAACCCAATCAACAAATGGGCCAAGGACCTGAACAGACACTTCTCAGGAGGACATACAATCAATCAACAAGTACATGAAAAAATGCTCACCATCTCTAGCTGTCAGAGAAATGCAAATCAAAACCACCCTAAGATACTATCTCACTCCAGTAAGATTGGCAGCCATTAGGAAGTCAAACAACAACAAGTGCTGGCGAGGATGTGGGGAAAAGGGTACACTTGTACATTGCTGGTGGGACTGCAGATTGGTGCAGCCAATTTGGAAAGCAGTATGGAGATTTCTTGGAAAGCTGGGAATGGAGCCACCATTTGACCCAGCTATTCCCCTTCTTGGTCTATTCCCTAAAGACCTAAAAAGAGCATGCTACAGGGACACTGCTACATCGATGTTCATAGCAGCACAATTCACAATAGCAAGACTGTGGAACCAACCTAGATGCCCTTCAATAGACGAATGGATAAAAAAAATGTGGCATTTATACACAATGGAGTATTACTCTGCATTAAAAAATGTCAAAATCATAGAATTTGCAGGGAAATGGATGGCATTAGAGCAGATTATGCTAAGTGAAGCTAGCCAATCCCTAAAAAACAAATGCCAAATGTCTTCTTTGATATAAGGAGAGTAACTAAGAACAGAGTAGGGACGAAGAGCATGAGAAGAAGATTAACATTAAACAGGGATGAGAGGTGGGAGGGAAAGGGAGAGAGAAGGGAAATTGCATGGAAATGGAAGGAGACCCTCAGGGTTATACAAAATTACATACAAGAGGAATTGAGGGGAAAGGGAAAAATAATACAAGGGGAGAAATGAATGACAGTAGAGGGGGTAGAGAGAGAAGAGGGGAGGGGAGGGGAGGGGAGGGGGGATAGTAGAGGATAGGAAAGGCAGCAGAATACAACAGACACTAGTATGGCAATATGTAAATCAATGGATGTGTAACTGAGGTGATTCTGCAATCTGTATACGGGGTAAAAATGGGAGTTCATAACCCACTTGAATCAAAGTGTGAAATATGATATATCAAGAACTATGTAATGTTTTGAACAACCAACAATAAAAATTAAAAAAACAAAAACAAAGCCAGTCTCAGAAACTTAGCAAGGCATGTAAGCAACATAGTGAGACTCTTGTCTCAAAATAAAAAATAAAAAGGGCTGGGGATGTGACCCAGGGACTAAATATCCTTGGGTTCAGTCCCTGGTACAAAGAAAAAAAAAAAAAAAAAAAAAAAAAAAAAAAATATATATATATATATATATATATATATACCTTTTAAAGTCTATTCCTAACTGATAGAGAAAAGTACCTTTTATAGAAAAACCCCAACTAATAAATACAAATGTTATAAAATTAGGGGAGAAAAATCAACATTTAAAAATCTTAAATGAAATAAGAGATTCAGCAAAAATCAAACCAGACCAAGGCAAGAAATTTGAATAAACACTTCACAGAAGCAAAAGGAATAAAATATATAAAAAGGTGCTCACTGGCTAGGCTTGGCAGGCAAGTCTATAATCCCAACAACTCGGGAGGCTGAGACAGGATGATCATGAATTCAAAGCCAGCCTCAGCAATTTTGCAAGGCCCTAAGCAACTCAGTGAGATCCTGTCTCTAAATAAAATACAAAATAGGACTGGGATGTGGCTTAGTAGTCAAGTGCCTCTAAGTTCAATCCCCAGTCCCCCAAAAAAGAGAAAGGGGCTCTTTGAAAATATATATATATATTTTTTTAGATGCTGACAGATCTTTATTTTATTCATTTATTTATATGTGGTGCTGAGAATCAAACCCAGTACCTCACACATGTGAGGCAGGTGCTCTACCACAGAGCCACAACCATAGCCCCAAGAGAAAGGGGCTTATTAATCTTGTTAATGACAGGAAAAGGGAAAAAAAAACAATATGAAGTACTTCTACACTCATACCAGAATGGTTTAAACTATTAACAAAAAGACTGATAACAAGTATTGGCAAAGATGCAAAACAAAACTTGCTCAGACTGATAGTAATTATGAAAACATGCATAATCAATTTTCAAAACTGTTGGCATTATGTACTAAAACTAAACATACACACAACATTTTCACACTTGGGTATGTATGTATATACTGGTGCACAAGAAAACATACACAATCAGTTGCTATAATTTGTTTGTTCCACTGCAATTGATATATCAGGAAATAATCATAACAACACAAATTTAATGTTTGCATGCACAATTCATTGATTTTTTGATATACTCACAGAGTTGTGCAATCATCACCGTCAACTAATTCCTGTACCTATTAGTTGTCGTACTACGTCCTTTTCCTTGACCTGGTATATTCACCATGCAGTGATTCATCAAGCTATCCATTCAAGATTTTTGTACCTTTATGTATGCATATTCAACAGCAATTTGATAAATTTTAAAGTCAATATTTAGAGGACTTCAGATAAAACCTGGTAGTCTGAATATATACTTTTAATTCTACTACCTCCTAAAATTACTTAAATTGAAGATGGATTATTTCAAAGCATTAAATCATAAGCTCACGAAAAAAACAGAATCAAACTATCTCCCTAAAGAACTCAGTCAGATAATTCCCCTCCTCCTAAAATGAACTCAGAAGTGTTTAAAAGTAGGCCTGTAAATGACGGCACAACTAAAGCAAAAATAGAACTGAAGGAAGACCAAGTGTGTATTCTTTCAGACATACCTAACTTCATTGTTTTCTTTTGACAGAGTCATTCTATATACCTCCTGACATGTAACAGGCTTACATTTGACAAATATTAATGCTCTTCAACTTAAAATAAACCCATTGCAAATTTAAATTATGGTAAGGTAGCCAGGTGCCATGGTTCACACCTATAATCTCAGCAATTTGAGAGTGAGGTAGGAGAATCTCAAATTTAAGGCCAGATTTCACAACTTAGAGTGACCCTGTCTTGAAAAAAAAAAAAAAAAAAATACAAAAGGGCTGGGGAGGCATCTCAGTGAAATGTCCCCAAGTTCAGTTTCTAATACTGGGCTGGGGTTTGCGGGGGAGATATGATGAAAAAGTGAAAATGCATTTAATACCTGGTCTACTGAACATCACAGCTTAGCAATGCAGTACTCTGCAGAGTATCTGTTTTCACCCATGTGATCACATCGCTGACTAGGGGCTGTAGTTGGCTGCTGCTGCCCAGTACCACAAGAATGTATGAGATAGCATGCCACTAGCCCAGGAAAAGATCAAAATTCAAAATTTGAAGGATGGCTTCCACTGAATGTTTATCATTTTCACACTATCACACAGCCAAAAAATTCTAAGTTAAATCATCAAGTCAAGAACCAAATACATAAAATTTATATTCATGTCAATTCTGTATTAAATACCATGTTTTTGTCTAATGTCTTACTGATACTCATTTATATTGTTTCCTTATTGATTTTTATGAATATTACATAGAATGATACAATGAACATCCCTATACATGTATCTTTAATAATTTTTGTGAGTAAATCTGTAGCACATGCTGGATCCAAGAATATGGGTACTGTTGTTTCTCAAATGATCACACCACTGTACTCTCCCTACTAACCGTATGAGCTTATTTCCTCACATTTAATGTTTGATAATTAAATTATTTAAGAATATTCTTATTGACAATTTAATTTGTAGTTTTTAAAAGTGAGGTTGTACATCTCTTCACAGGTTATTGGCCCAGGTATAGTTTTTCAACAAACTGATGGTTCACATCCTTTGGTCACAAATCCTATTGAATGATGGCTTTTTTCTTAGTGATGTTTAAGAGGTTTCTTGGGTTGAGATGGTTGGAAATTAAGGAAATTTGCCCTTTTTCATTTATGTGATAAATTCTCTTCCTACTGTATCATCTCTCGAGATACAAAAGTTCTACAATTAAAATTTAAACAACTAGTTGAAGTCCACAAAGAAATTCTAAGTCAGAATTCTAAATTTTTTAGTTTTTGCTTTGTAATTCTTAGAAAAGCTTAAAGTTCTACAATTAAAATTTAAACAACTAGTTCAAGTCCACAAAGAAATTCTACAGTCAGAATTCTAAATTTTTTTAGTTTTTGCTTTGTAATGCTTAGAAAAGCTTTCCCTATTCAAAAATTATTTTTTAATTATTTTATAGCTTCTTTTTATTAAACTTTGAATAACTATTCCACTTAAAATGTATTATGAAATCAGGAACAGAATACATTCTTTTCTTTTAGACTACCCCATTAAATTAGACAATTTCTTCTACTTTTATATCTTGCTTTTTTTCAGTCTCATAACTATTCCTTATTCTCTATTTCTTAATCTCCTAATTCACTTAGAATAGAACTGCTTTTATAAAAATGAGACATGCTAATTATTTTTAAAAATAGCAAAAAGTACAAAAAAAAGAAATAATCCCATCACCCTAAAATAAGCATTATGCAAACATTATCTCAAACATTTAGTGAGGCATACCTTCAATGAAAAGATATAACAAAAAAAAACCCAAAAACCCACAAAACTTTAAGAAAATGGGATACTCATGTTATTTTAAAATAAATAGTATTAATTTTAATTTTATTACATTAGAAGAAACAAAGTTACAATGTCAAAATGTAACTGACAAATGAGGAGCTGATGAGAGTGAGATCAGTTACCAACTATTAAAACAAATGAAGAAAACTTGATATATGTTTTAAAATGCAAAGATTTGCATCACTGTAAGAGGCAAGTCTTTCTAAAACCTGATTAATCTCCAGTACTTTTTGAAGAACTAAATGATAATCCTATGAAGGCAAATGGGAAGCAAAAAAGATAAGACCATGTTGCATATAATTTTGTCGGAAATTTAACTGTGTTATCCAAGAATTTAGTGCACAAGTAGAATAATAGCCTAAATTTTATGTCAGCAAGATAGTTTTGGGTTTTTTTGCATTTGTTCTAACTTGGGCCAGTGAATTAAAGTCTTTCCCAGTCATAAACAACACTGAAATAAGAGATCAAGTCAATCATCACTTAGACAAATTTCAAACATGTTACATTTTCAGACTTTCATTTTTCAGGTATTCTGTCATCTCTGTGATAACAGTACTTTGTAGTAATTGATCTTAGCTTGCTCACATTTGACACACAGGTATTATTCCCTCTTTTAAAAATCTAGGATTGATGAACACACTCCAATGCTTCCCTTAAAGTTCATCTATGAATGGGTACAGATGTCAAACATTACTAAGGCATTTTCCACGTGCCAAGCCTTAAAGCAACATGTTGTAATCTGTATTTCCTTTTCATCCATTCTCCAAACTAATAAGATATGACACTCATCATCTGTAAGTTCTCATTTCTCCAATAATTTGAATTGCTTTTGTCATGTCCAGAAAATATCTTTCAGGAGGTGCAGAAATGAGGGCTGCAAATAGGTAAGAGTGCTTCATAATTTTATAGAAATTGAAATGTTTCTAATATCTTTTTTTTTCATTGCAGTGTTGGGGATCAACATTTGTGCATGCTTACCAAGCGCTCTACCACTGAACCACATCTTTGGTCCACTAATACCATTTGTTATAAAACTCAATACACTGTTGATTTTTCTTACTAAAATCTATATAGAAATAAACTTCCAGCTTACAAAACTATCCATTTGTTATACCTTAGTGAATATTTAGTTTCACTGGTTGTACTGAGACAGTCATTATCTAAACAACCTATCAAAATGTGCAAATTGACTGCAAGAACTTTTGTTTCCTAATCACAGGTCGATATCATTATACAGACAATAACAAAAAATATACTAAGTAAATAAAAGTTAATGCTCTTGAAATTTAAAATGTTTTTTATAACAAGTTTTTTAACCTAGGACTAAGACAATGTGAAATAGAAATATGTTTAACGGTCAGCCGTTTTGTGCTGCTATAACAGAAGACCTGAGAATGGGTAATTTATAAAAAAAAATATATATATATATATATATATATATATATATATATATATTTATTTCTCAGAGTTCTAAAGCTGAGAAGTCTAAGAGGTAGTTGGTCTGGTAGGGTCTTCTTGCTTCAGACTCACATTTCAGAGAGCAGAGGTAAAACCTGTGTGAAGCAAGCCTCTTTTATAAGGTCCTTAATCCCATTAAGGAGGGAGAAATCCCAGGAACTAATCACCTCTTAAAGGATTAATACTATCACATTGGCAACATCTGAATTTTGGAAACAACACATTTGAACCACAACCAATAACTGATTACAGACATTTAAAATTTTCATTTGAAACAGGCCACGGAAATTAATTATCATTAAAACAAATGATATATCAACTAAAGAAGGAAATGTTAACGGAAATTATCCAAGAGAAAATAATAAAAAAACATTTAAATAAGAGTAAGAAATTAATGATACATGCACAATTTAACATGAGAATCTCTAATCAGATTAAAGAGAAAAATGTAAGGTCATATCAGGATTACTAAGAACTGTAAATTGGGAGGTCTAAAATCCAAAGATAGACTTGCACAAACTAGCTGAATCAGCTGGGTAAAATCATTTTCTTCTGGATCTCTTTTCTCATCGTTAAAATCAGATGTGCTCTGATTCATCCTACTCTAGAATTCTAGAGTTCTGTTACTTAATATAAAAGCAAAAACTGAGAAACTGTCTATTTCATTACCAAAGTGCCATCTAGTTTCTGCCCACCACCATTTTTCCCTGACTTATTACTCACCAAACAGAAGTTGATTAAATTTTCCAGGCACTGTATTGTACTAACCAGAGAGACTAGAATCAATTTAGAGAGACAACCACTTTCAAATGACTAATGTTTCTCAGGCAGAATCCTCGTTACAAAATACTTCATATCTCTGTTATACCATATCCAATGTACTAACAACAGTATAGCACCACAACAAAAGAATGTTACTGACATTGTTATTAAAATCCAGATGGCTTTAAGACTAGAGTTGTGGCTCACAGGTAGAGCGTTAGTTAGCCTAGCATGCATGAGGCACTGGGTTCTATCCTCAGCACCTAGCATGCATGAGGAACTGGGTTCGATCCTCAGCACCACATGAAGTAAAATAAAGACAATGTGTCCACCTATAACCAAAAAATAAATATTTTTTTTAAAAATCCAGATGATTTTAATTACAGAAAAATGCAGAAACCAATTCTGACCTTAAGGACTGTCAGTCTCTAGTGAGTTTTAATGCAATTCCCTCCAAGCCGAGGAAGAGAATCCTTGGAATAACTAAAGGGCTCAGAACCACAAAACTATAATCTATTTCTAGGGGAGAACACCAGAGCAAAACCACCTTTTCAAAGTACAATTTCCATCTAAATTATCACACAAATAAAACCTCCTTGACGTCCATAATACAAAATACTTGTTATTAGTCTAAAGTAAGTATTTTAGGCCTCAAATCACTCTTTAACATTTTAAGACAGAAGCAATAGATATTCTGAACTTTTCTTTTCAAAAATACCTTTAACTCCATTTTCTTTATTCCATTATAAATATTTCCACAAAATATTCATCTTAATCAAATGAAGGAAAAAAAACTTGGTAATCCAAAGAAAACAGTTTCAGAAAAATTTATCTTACCTCTACACTAGGGCTAAGGCTGCTTGGCAGTGTTTCTGAAGTCACAGTAGTACTTGGAAGGCTGGAAATTTCCCAGGTATTCACAGGCTGAACTGGTTCAGACTGCTTTGAACGATCTATACATTTTGGATTATCCAATAAGGTCACTTCATAAAATTCTTGAATATCTAGAGATGAGGAAAGGAAAAGAAAAATTCAAATTATTGACGTTTCCAATTAAACTATATGATGCTAAAAAAAAAAATTTACTCTAACTAAAAAAAAAAAATCCAATCTCACAATGTACTTCAATAGTGAATATTCCATATGTCAAAATCATATCAAAATATGCCAGGCCCAGGATGGGGAAATAGCTCAGCTGGTAAAGTCCTTGCAAGGCTCTGGGTTCAATCCCCAGCACCACGGGGAGGGGGGAGGGGGAAGCCAGGCACAATATAAAAGTCACAAGCATTTTACATTTCTAAAGGCAGTCTTGGGTTCAAATCTCAATTCATTCATTACCAATTAGTTACATGTATAAGCAAGGTACTTAACCTCTGATAACTCGCCTCTTATTGTGAATTGTTCCAAGAATTGAGTGTAATAAAATGCCTAGCACAATAACATACAATAAGTTCCTAATAATAGGCAATATCATTATGAATCCTGTAGATATGAGCTGTTACCAATATTTTACATCTTCACCATTAAAATCCAGGCTGAGAATATAAATCTCTGAAGTGGTTTTAACTAACTTCCTAACCAAAATAAAACATTAAAAAAGAAGTAAGAAATCAAGAACTAGAAAGACTCTTAGATATCCTCTAGTCTGAATATTTAAAAAGAAGAAAGTTAAATATTTTACAGTATTTTAGAATCAGTTAAAAGCATAACAAGGGCTAGGGTTGTAACTCAGTGGTGGAGCATTTGCCTCCCTTGAGTGAGGCATTGGGTTCAATCCTCAGCATCACACGAAAATAAAATAAAGGTACTGTTGTCCATCTACAACTAAAAAAAAAAAAAAAAAAAGCATGACAAAACTCTTAAAGAAATTATAAATTTACTTAAAATAACACAGTATAAAAGATCACAATACTAGAATTATATGAACTTAGTATACTAATTATTCACACTGCACAGAAGCTCTGAGTGGTAGTTGTATAATGTTTAGAGTCACAGGACTGAGTTTTTTATTCACTTATTGATATAATTTTGAACTAATTTTTTCAAAGGGAGAATTATTTAACAGTAAAAGTGGACATTTTCCTGTATAAAATCATGCACAATACATTTAGAACAACTTTGACTTCTTGTTTATTATTATTTTGAAAGCATTATCTCTTTTAAAATCCAAACCTCATAAGACAGTAGGAAAAAAGTACTCTCCCTTTTCAGTTTTAATAGCCAGCAGAAATGTAGAACTTTACAAGTAAAGTCTAACTAAAAAATAATGTTTAAGCTGGATGCAATGGTTCACACCTATAATCCCAGAAGCTCAGGAGGCTGAGGCAAGAGGATCACAAGTTCAAAGCCAGCCTCAGCAAAAGCAAGGCACTAAGCAACTCAGTGAGACTCTGTCTCTAAATAAAATATAAAAAGGGCTGGGGATGTTGCTCCCAGATATTAAGCACCCCTAGGTTCAATCCCTGGTACCAAAAACAACAAATAAACAACAACAACAAAAAACTAATGTTTGCACAGTAAGTATAGTATTAACCTACATCACAAGGTATTATGAATATTACTGGATAAAATTGTGTGAGAAAGCATTTTATAAACCAGTAATCACTGTATAAAACACGTTAACTATCACAAAAGGAAACAAAAATTTAACATCAAAAAATCACCTACAAAGTGTGCTTACCAAAAATTGTGTAATCCCAACCCAAATCAAGTTTTTGAACCCAATTTCTGTTAACAGGGAATATAGAGAGAACAGATGAACAAGTTTAAGGACATCAAAAGCAAGCCAAGAAACAAAATTAGAAAATTGTGTATTTATGTACATATACATTAGAATTCCTACAGTATTTTGCTCCCAAGAACATTAGATGAATGTTGAACAATGTCTAATAGTAAAAGTGGGCATTTTCCTGTATAAAATCATGCACAATAACACTGAGAACAACTTTTGCTTCTTGTTTATTATTACTTTATTATTAATCATCAATATCTCAAGGTAAGTAGCCTATATCACTGAGAAATTTTATTTTTATTAACTCTTGTTAACATTTCAACACAAATTCCTGCATGACCTTTCATCTGAAAATTAAAAAAAAAAAACATTGCTATATTACCCTTTAATAACACCTCTAATAAAAATCTAGATGCTAATTAAAAAAAACCCCAACTTTTTGCAATGAAATAAAAATTTATTTGTTTGTTGTTTTGATACCAAGTGTGGTGGCACAACTCAGGAATCTGAGACAGAAAGATAAGTTTAAGGACAGTCTCAGCAACTCAGTAAGGCCCTAAGCAACTTAGCAAGACCCTGGCTCAAAATACAAAATAAAAAGGGATGGGGATGTGGCTCAGTGATTAAGCATCCCTGGGCTAAATCCCCAGTACCAAAAAAAAAAAAGTTCTCTAGCTGCACTAACCAAGCTTTATGTGGCCACTGAAAGGTGACCAGTATAAGGAACTGAATTTATAATTGTATATAGATTTAATTAAATAGTCATACATAATTAGATACTACTGCACAGGACAACAGAGATCTACACTAATACAATTCTAACACGGTAGCATTATACTGAACTAGTATATATTGAACTAGTATAATCAAGGAATTTCATATGTGAATTTTTCAAAAGTTCACCAACATCTTGCTTCTTGTCAACTGAAATGCCTCCATTCTACGTCCTACATTCATATACTGAACAGTCCTTTCTAATTTTCTCTAAGTTCCTACAACAGAAGAATCAAATATCCATCTTGGATGGGTTCAGTGGCACATGGGTATAATCCCAGCTACTGAGGATAAGGCAAGAAATTACAAATTCAAAGCCAGACTGGGCAATTTAGCAAAATCCTGTCTCAAAATGTGTATTTTTCAAAAGGCTGCAGATGTACCTCAGCAATAAAGCATTTGCTTAACGTGTTCAAGGCCCTGGGTTCAATCACAAGTACCAAAGTACCAAAGTACGCGCGTGTTCGCATGTCCATCTTAGTTTAACTGTATCAGAGTTAAAAAAAAAAAAATAAGCTAAGTAAACACTCTTTAGGATGGCTATTATAAAACAAAAAATAAACAATAAAACGAAAAGTAACAAGTGTTAAAAAGGATGTAGAGAAATTGGAACCTTTGTGCCTTGCTGGTTAAGAATGTAAAATGATGCAGCTGCTGTCAAAAAATAATAGGGGGTGGCTCCTCAAAATACTACAACCAAGAATTAGGATGTGACCCAGCAATTCTACTTCTAGATATATATACCCAAAACAAAAAATTGAAAGCAGGGGCTAAAATAGATTTGTACACCAATGATAACAGCAGACTTATTCACAGTAGCCTTTTAAAAGGTGAAAATAATCCAAACATCCCTCAAAAGATAATTAACAAAATCTGGTATGTACAATGGAACACTGTGTAGTCTTAAAAAGGAGTAAAATTCTGATACATCCAACAACATGAATGAGTCAATCTTTGAGAAGTAAAATAAGCCACATAAAAGAATAAAAATTATATAAGTCCACTTATGTGAACTGAAGTACCTGAAATAGGTAAATTCATAATATAGACAGAAAGTAGAACAGTGGACACTAGAGGCTGAAGGTAGAGTGAGAGAATCAGAGTAGTAGGAATTATTGCTCAATGGGTACAGTTTCAGTTTGAGTTGATGAAGAAGTTCTGAAGATGGATAGTGGAGATGGTCTGCAGAATGTGTTTAATGCTACTGATATATAAAATTAAAAATGATTAATATGATAAACTTCACAATATGTGTATTTTACCACAAAATAAGCTGAGTAAGAGTCTAAAGGAGCGCTTAAATAAGCAAAGTGCATGGGATTCAACATGTGGGTTTAATACTTACTTAGCTATTTAGAATTCTATCTTACTGATACTGCCACATATTCCCAACTGTAAGATTATCATTCTTGCCTAACTAAAATCAAATGCAAAAGTACTGAAATATTTTTGTAATATTTCTGCAATGTGGCAAAGTCTGTGATATGATAATTTGTTGTAATTATCATTTTCCTTAAAAAAATAATAATAATACCTTTAAATCTTGACTAATATTCCACCATCCTGACAGCCTCAACTTCGTAAGTTTATACATTTTATTTTATTTATTCATCACATTTCTTTATCTGTAGGGTGTCCCACTACTATAGTGATAAATAACATAATAACCGTTCTTCAGAAACTCCCCATTACAATTTCTTCAGTTATGTCAGCTGAGTTTTTTTTGAAAGGAGCATCTAATCTAAAAGTGCACTGTCTGGAGGGAAAAAATGCATTCACATCTAGTTGTTCTTTTGAGAACAAAATACCTGTGCCACTGGCCCCTCCATGTTATCAGCAGTCTTTGGATAATTGCATTTTACATGTCAAAAGAGATTACACCACAGATCTTAACTATAAGATTTAGCCAAAAGACTGGTTAGAACTTATCATAGCAACAAGTTAAGTATTTCCATAAAATGACATTTTCTAGGATTCAAATAATACTTTTTACCACTTCTTTACTAAACTTTAGTGGGGAGAGTTCTAAAATAAAATACCTAGCTTAAATAAAACAGAAGTTAACACCGAAAGAGAAGTCAATAGAAAACAAATACAAATGGTAAGTCCTACTATAGTAGAATCTTGGATATTTCCTGAAAATCTAATACGGCAAAGTGACACAAAATTCAAGTTATTTTCAAAATAACTTTGTGAAAATAATTAATGAGTTCATTCTAAAACACTGAAGTTATTCAACCAAAAGATACCAATGTGGTGAATAAGTTCAAAAAGAGGATTAAAAAAATTAAAAGGTAAGATGTGATACAACAATAATGTCTTCAGAAAATAGAGAAAGCTGAAGGAAAAAAAATATATTAACCCCTCAGTTTTTCAATGAAAAACATCTAAAAAGAGTGGTAAAGTGCTTGCCTTGCATGCTCAAGGACCTGGGTTCAATCTCCAGCGCTGCCAAAAAGACCCCCAAAACCTGAAAAATATGGCTATAAGATCCTACAGAAGGTTAAACATATTTATTTTAAATTTTTATTAAATGTGTGCACAAAAATTTCTCGATCTTGGTTTATAGAAATCAACCTGTGTGACCAGGCAGGGTGGCACACACCTATAATCCCAGCAACTCAGGAGGCTGAGGCAGGAGAATTTCTAGTTTAAAGGCAGCCTCAGCAACTTAGGAAGGCCCTAAGCAATTCAGTGAGACTCTTAATAAAATATAAAAAGGGACTGGGGATGTGTGTGGCTCAGTGGTTAAGTGCCCCTGGGTTCCATCCTTGGGAAGGAAGGAAGGAAGGAAGGAAGGGAGGGAGGGAGGGAGGGAGGGAGAAATCAATCTGCATGTTTCAATATCCAGTGTCAATAATAAGGGCTTCTCACAATTTTATATACATACACATTATGAAAAACAAAATATGATTACAGCAAGCTATTAATTAAAAGTCACATATCTTATTACTATTTTATCAGGAACTTCCAAGTTTACTATCCTACGTAAGATAACAGAGTCCTTCAATAAACTTAGGCAAACATTTGAGTTTAACTTCCAAACTTAAATCTTTACTATGAAACTGTAAAAATGAAGAGATAGTACAGGACGACTCAAAAGGATTGCCATTTAATAGACTGAGTGATTCCAAATAGTTCACCTAGATATACACAAGACATAAATAAAACAATTACATTTTTATTTATTACCCTGAAAAAAATCATTTCCTTTGAAAATAATGATATGCTTAAGAATGCAAGAAAATGCTAAAATATACATTAGGAGAAAATTACATTTTAGATGACTCACAACTAAAAACATTAATTTTGCTGGAACCTGTTGGATCTGTCTTTACCACAGTCCAGTCCTCATTTTCACAGTATGAGAGTGCTTTCCTGGTTTTGGACTAAACTGAATCTCTACAAGTACAGTTCCTGATCAAAGATCTAAATTTCAAAGCCACAAAAAGTTCTAACACATACATGAAAAAATTCTCAATTATTAAACTTGAAGGCACAAAATCCAATGTAAGACAGTAAAATAATTCCTTTATTAAATTCCTTTATTAAATTAAAAAATGCCTTTGGAAACCTCCAAGATAACTAATTTCAAAAGTCTCTAAATATAAGTAAAAAGTTTTCATTGCCTTTATTACTTTCTTACTAATTCAAAGTGTACAAACCCTGGAAGTCAGAGGAATTACAGAATTACAGGAATATCCTCAAAAGGGGAGTAAGACATGGAAGGAAGGAAATTTTCAAATAAGCAGAAATTCCCATCATCCTAAACAGAAAAACTGACAAACATAAAACATTTTTCAAACTAAAGAAATAAGGCAATACTAACTCACAATCAGAACAAAATCATAATTACAGACCCAATAATATCTAATAATATAACACAACACAGATGACATTTCTAATCTGTAAGAAAAAATTTTATTTGATGGAATAAAAAAGCGACAGAATGACCAAGACAAGACATGAACAGGAGAAAATATTTGCAAAACACTTATGTGAAAAAGGACTGGTATATTAGAAAAACTCATAAGACTCATCAAGGAAAAAAATTATCCCATTTAAAAAAAAAAGGCAGAAGACATCAACAGACAACTCACTAAAAAAGATGCAGAGATGGCAAATGAGCACATAGAAAAGATGTTTAACTCAAATGTCATTAGGGAACTGCAAATTAAAATGAATAGAGAGCACTAAACACCTATAAAAATAACAATAACTAATACCTGAAGTACTGACAACACCAAATGCTGGCAAGGATGTGGAACAACACATCACTGATATGAAGTAGAACCATTTTGAAAGAGTGTTTGGGCAGTTTTTCTTAAAAACTAAATATGGTAATACCATATTGGCTAGTAATTATGCCCACTGGTATTTACCCAAATGAGTTGAAACTTGTGTCCATTAAAAATAAATAAATAAAAACCTCCAGCAGTGGTGCACGCCTGTACTCCTAGAGGCTCTGGAGGCTGAGGCAGGAGGATCATGAGTTCAAAGCCAGCCTCAGCAATGGCGAGGTACTAAGCAACTCAGTGAGACCCTGTCTCTAAATAAAATACAAAATAGGGCTGGGGATGTGGCTTAGTGGTTGAGTACTCCTGAGTTCAATCCCTAGACCCTCCCCCCTCCACAAAAAAAGCTACACACAAATGTTTATAGCAGTTTTATTCATACTGATAAAACATGGACGCAATCAAGATGTTCTTTAATAGGTGAGGAGATAAACCATAGAACTTCCATTGGAGTACAATGGAGGTTCTTACTCAGCAATAAAAAGACATGCAGTATCAAGTCATAAAAAGGCATGAAGGAAACTTAATGCACAATGCCAAGTTGAAGAAGCCAATCTGAAGACTACATACTTATAATTCCAATTATATAACATTTTAGAAAAGGTAAAACTATGGAAACAGCAAAAAAGATCATGGTTTCCATGAATTGTGGGAGGACAAAGGGAGGAATGAACAAGTGGAACACAGAGGATTTTTAGGGCCAACTATTCTATATGACCCTGGCAAAGATGATACAAGTGACAAAATAACACATATATATGCCAGATCTGTCAAGGTATAATGCAAATAGTGAATTCTAAAGTAAACTATGAACTTTGTATAATAACAATGAACTAATGACTTGTCAATTTTATCAATATACCATACTAATGTATAATACTGATATTAAGGGAGGAGGTGAGATGAGGATTTGGGAACTATACTTCTCCTCAAATTTTCTGTAAATCTAAAACTAGTGAAAAAATGTTACTTGATTTTTAAAAAAAGTATGAGAGTTAACAAATAATAAATTTATATTGAAAATATTAAACAAGCTCATACTTTACATGAAATAACTTCCAAATGCCTAAACAATTAAAATGTTAAAAAAATCTTGAAAAAACTGAATATAGGTGAATGTTTTTATAATCCTGGGGATAGATTATAAAATTGGGATGATACCAAGGGCAGATGACACAAAGACAAATATTGATAAATGTAACCATAAATAAACATCTGTTTTTTTTTTTAAAATCCAAGTTGAAAACAAATGACAAGGGAAGTTATTTACAACTTACATGGCAGACAGAGTTGATATGCCTAATATAGACTTTAACCTCTAAGAAAAAGGAAAAAAAGAGAGGCAGGGAGTGCCATGACATAGATAACTCACAGAAGAAAATAACTAAAGGACTTTTTTACATCTTTGGATATTTAATCAAAGAAATGCACAATAAAACACCAAAATGAACAAAGATATATTCCACATATCAGAGCAGAAAACATTAAAATGATATAGGTAATACTCTATTATTTACAGCATGGTGAGTCAGTCATTCTTCCACATAGTACCTAAAAAACTAAATTGATATGATATTCCTAACAGTAAATTATTTAGCAAATTAGATCAAAAGCTTTAAAATGCATACCTCCTTTGGCCAAGTAACTCACTTCTAGGAATCTGTCCTAAAGGTGAAATAATGTGAAAAACAATACACATATAAAAATGCAATTTTTATAATTCAAAAAAATTACAAACCTAATGCTCCTAGGGAAATAAATCATTAGTAAAGCTATAGAAAAAAAATCTATTAAGCTGGTACAAATCTACTGAGATAGAAGATTATGGGGCTGGGGGATACAGCTGTTGGTGGAGTGCTTGCTTTGCATGCACAAGGCCCTGGATTCAATCCCAGCACCACAAAAAAAAAAAAAAAAAAAAAGATGTAGCTTTAAAAAAGTGATTATGTATAGTACAAAAAAGTCTCACTATATACATTTAAGGAAATTCAACTACACTACCTCCCCATGCCATGCTATAAAAGGCAATTCTACCAATTCTGTCTACTAGATAAGTAAATGTCCCAAATAAAAACTCAGAGGAGACAAGATTGTTGGCTCAGGTAGTCTTAGTTTTCATGTGCCTCTAATGATATGAGCTTCTTGCTGTACCTCACTATGCAGGGTATTGTTCTTCAAAATGTGTTTTCAGTACAAGAGGTCACTTAAACACAGTCAACTACTTCATCAGGTGCTCAACTAAAGAACCTGATTCCTGGGCTGGGGTTGTGGCTCAGTGGTAGAGCGCTCACATACCATGTGTGAGGCACTGGGTTTGATCCTCAGCACCACATAAAAATAAAATAAAGATATTGTGTCTGCCTATAACTAATAAATAAATAAATAAACAAATAAACAAACTGATTTCTTTCCACTAGAGGAGAAAACAAATGTGTTGCAGTCAATGAGCAATAGTGTTAAATTCCTGGAAGATTTTCCAGAATAATTTTAATCAGATATATTTTTTCACCTTACATATTAATTTTAAATATCAATTCTTAATAGGAAACAATTTTATTATGTTTCACTTATGAAAGAAGCTTGCTTTTCAAGATGAAAGCATATATATATATATATATATATATATATATATATATACACAGAATAATATTCTAGAAGAATATTCATTCCATGGATTAAGAATGTTATCTTTGGTACGAGAATGTTTTTCCTTCTATTTTATATAAAGTGTAGTTACCAGATCTTAATGTTTTTCGCGGTATATGCATTATCTTTATAAAAACTAGAGAGCTGAAGAACATGAAAATATAATCTTGCCATTTCAGATGTGAAAAACTATCAATTCATTGACTAAAAGCAAATACGATGATTTTATACACCAAAATATACAACAGATCTACTCAAACATAGATACTCTGCTTTTTTTCCTAAACCAATAAACATTTAAAAATCCATTTTGATCCTCAAAGAGTAAAGAATATCCTATAAAACTGAAGTATATGTTACACACAGTTTGTATTTCATACACTAGAAACAGGAAATAAGACAAACTAGCAAGCAAAAATAAATTATATCAGCACTTTATTGACAATATTCAACTAACATTACTTGCATGACTACTCCTTAAAACTAAGTGCATACTAACAAGCACCAAAGCATCTTGGAGAAATGACTGATTCCTAGGCTGGAGAAGGATGGATGAGTATAAAACAAACTAGGGATATCTAGTTATGCCAAAATAAATGATGTGCTCAAAAAAAAAAAAAATTATGAGGCACGTCATAAAAACCACAAGGGCAAGCTTGAGAGGGACCCCACACTGGCTAAATTTGAGACAATCTGAGCACCAAAATCATTAAGGATGGGAACAAATGGTAAACCACTGAAAGAAACAGAAGTCTGCAAGTTTGTGACAGACCAAGAAGGAGTGCTTCTGATTACAGTAAAATGCCAACTATTAACTGGAAAATGAAGAGAAGTGCTGCTTGCTGTCAGAAAACTGTCACTTTTCAATAATCATAATAAAAACTGTTCAAATAAGAATCATCAATGGATGCTAAGTCTAGGTATAGTTTTGCTGAAGAGCAAAAGTGTTTCCCACCCATAATGCTTATGAGATGCAAAGGGAAGAGACTACAGAGAAATAAGAATACATAATTGGGAAATTAAAATTACTGCTGGTCTTGGGAGGCTAAGGCAGGAATATTGACCAGTTGGAGGCTAGCCTGGGCAACTAAGGGAAATCCTGTCTCAAAATTTAAAAAATTGCTGGGGATGGAGCTCGGTTATAGAGCATTCACCTATCTAGCATGAGGCTGTAAGTTCAAGCCACAATACCACAAAATTAATAAACTAATTAATTAATATTACTAAGGAAGGGCAGAGGACACTGGGTACCTCCTAGATATAAGCCAGTAATACAAAATCTGATTATAACCCCAAGTAAAACTCAGATAAACACAAAATGAAAAACATTTAATTTTTAAGAGTAGAAGGGAACTGTATTCCCAGATAAAAGGGGAGTTAAGAGACATGAAAACTAAATATAATACCTGGCCCCTAGTCTAAATCTTGTACTGAGGAAACATTTGACCCCCAAGTAGATAAAATGCTTTTACAATTCTGTGATTCCAAGGTTCAAAAGAGAATTTAACCAGATGTGACACAATCAAAACACTGCATTAAAGCTGTAATAAGCATAACTACTAGCAAATAACTCAATCTAATTAAATCAAAAATACCAAGTAAAAAGTTAATAAAATTCTCCTTCAATTACATAAAGGTTTAGCCAATACTCTACTCTATGTCCAGTTATTCTTGCTCAAACTTAGCCTGCAAAGTTTCACACACACAAGTTAGCAACAGACTGAAATGTATAAATTACAATAATTAAACACACACACACACACACACACACACACACAGAAATGTCATTCTACCACTATAGCTAGAAGTTCCCAAACCTTGATTACTAAGTACATAGAAAAATTCCATCATTACAAAAACAATTCATTATAAACCTTCTCTTTCAAATTATTGGAAAAAAAAAAAAAGACCACTGACCCTACAAATCAACATTTGCCTTAAATATGCACTAGTGTGCTTTATTATATTTAAAACATTCAGCTTTGAAAATAATGATAAAGATTCTAATCACTGAAGGTAAGAAGCGGCTTAAGGTTAATTCAGTTCAATTTCTGGCTATACAACTCTAAGTGTCCAGGAGCAAAATTGCTCATTTCTCAATGCCTCAGTCTTCTAATCAATAAAGTGGTATCCTCACCTCATTGGTGAATACATACCTCACAGATTCTGATGACAAAATGAAATATTTGTATTAGCACCTAAAAGTCCTCAATAAATGTTAGCCATTATTTTTACTTAAAAGAAATCACATTCTCACAATGATTAAGATGACTATAATAAAAAAAAATTTCTTTAAGGAAACAAGTATTGTCAAGGATATGGAGAAAATGGAACACCATGTACTGTTGATTGATTGAAAAGTGGTGCAACTCCTATGGAAAACAAAATGGTGGTTCCTTAAAAAATTAACAATATAAGTTCCATATGATCCCACAATCCCACTTCTAATTATATATTAAAAAGAACAGAAAGTAGAGCTTCAAATATTTTTACACACTAGTATTTATAACATCACTATTCATAATAGCCAAAAGAAGCAATGTAAATATCCTTACATGAATGAATAAATAAAATGTGACATACGTACAATAGAATATTATTCAGCCTTTTAAAAGGAAGGAAATACTGTGGTCTACTACCACAAGGAGGAACCTTTAGGACTACATACTAAGTAATTATATCACTTAACAAATCACAAAAAAGACAAATACTGCATATTTTCACTTACATGGGGTGTCTAACATACTTAAATTCACAGAAATAAAGTAAAAGGGTGGTTATCAGAGGCAGGGGACAGGGGTGAAGGGAAAAGGAAATACTGTTTTATACATTTTCAGTTTTGTAAGATGAAAATGTTCCAAAGATCTGTTTCACAACAATATGAATATACTTCAACTTTCTGAATATTACCTTTCAAAATGGTTTACATGGTAAAGGAGTAGTACTTCTGACACCTGGTATCTACAAATAAGGGCATGGTAATGATCTTTACCATATTTATAAGGTCTAGTGAAACTATTAAGAGTTAATAGAGCAGCAACAAATGAATCGGGAACTAAAAAAATTCACAATGTTATTACATTATCCACCTTAATGCTAAAATACCTGCACAAATAAAATAAGATTGCTATTAAAGGAAACAATCAACAAAATTAGAAAGGCAACCTGGAGACTGGGAAAAAATATTTGCAACTCACATATATTCCAAGTGGTTAACATCCAGAATTTATAAAGAACTCTTACAACTCAATAGCAGAAAAACAAATAACTCAATTAAAAAATAGGCAAAGGACCTGAATAGTATTTCTCCAAAGACATAAAAATGGCTAAAAAGTATATGAAAAGGTGTTCAACATCACTAATCATCAGGGAAATGCAAATTAAAACCACTTAGAGAGATCTCCTCATACTATAAAGATGGCCATTCTCAAAGAGTCAAGAGATAACAAATGTTGGTGGGGAGAAAAAGGAACCCTAGTACAATGTAGGTGGGAATTTAGATTGATACAGTCATTAAGAAAAATAGCATAGCAGGTCCTAAAGAAATTGGTATACCCAAAGGAGATGAAATCACCACCTTGTAAAGACACCTGTACTTCCATGTTCATTGCAGCATTTTTCACAATAGCCAAGAAATGGAAACAAACTAAATGTCCATCAACAGATTAACAGGTTAAGAAAACATGGTGTCTATGTTTAAATACACACACAAAATTAAATAATTAGACTTTAAAAAGGGGATCCTACTTGCCATGACAGGGATGGACCTAGAGGACATTATGCTAATTAAGTCAGACACAAAAGGAAAATGTTGCATGATTTCACTCTTATATGTACAATATTTAGAGGGGAAAAGGGTTCAAATACACACATTGAGAATGAAATAGTGGGGAAGGGAGGGACAGAAAATGAGATTTAAGCAAAAGAATACAAGAATAGCAGATATAAGATGAACAAATTTCAAAATTTAATGCTCAAAATGAGGACTAAAGTTAATAAAATCAGACAGTATTATGAATTTTTCTTAGATTCTAGCTGCTTTGTCACAAAATAAAAGTAATTGTGAGATGATAGGTTAATCTTTTCACTGTAAGTAACCATCTTATGTATTCTATCACATCATTTTGTAAGCCTCAAATACACACAATAAAATTTATTTTTAAAAATAATTTTTAAAAACTTGATATTCATTGCAGACCAAATACATAAACCACACTCAACTCACTCATCTCTAAAGCCAGCCTGATCTTGAGCCCACGATCCTGTGCACAAGGAAAGTAGATGTGTTCTCTGTTCCCACCAGAAATAACAGCAGAGGTCTGAAATCTCTAAGGACCACCAGGATCATCTCAGATCCCATATACCTTAGAATCAGAAGTGACCTGAAACCTTTAGACCTGAATATCTGAGTGTTTCTGAATGTACTCAAACCATATCTTGATGTATCTTCCTCAAAAACTTTTCAAATTTAAGTACAGAAAATGGAAACACAAAATCAAATACATAAAGTTCTCAAATTGTTCTCACCTAACTCAGGGAGTAAAATTAGGCAGACTTTATATTTCATTTATACAAAAATAATCACCAGATAGGTTTCAGGAATAAATATTAAACAAAAGTGCAACTCATGGTAATATTTGTGTGTGTATCTAAATATTCAGCTCTAAAGAAACAACTTATCAGCTGAAATTCTAAAGTTAATAAAAACTTCACTACTTTCAGCAAATTTTAAATCTTTAAGTCATCATTCAAGGATACTACTAATGATTTCCATATTTCATTAAACTGAAAATATATTATAAATTATACTATCATTTCATATGCCACTAAAAATGCAAAAAAAAAAACCCACAGCCTATTATTAAAGATGACATTTCATTTTAAGAATACATCCCAAATCGAAAAATACTAAACTATTTTAAAACTATTATCTTAGAACATATGTAGTGCAGTACATACATGTTTGTTTCTAAGTAACTCCAAGGTACCAGACACCTAGTACATGGAATATACCCACTACAGAGAGGAAAATCAATATTTCCACATAATTTTTTTTTAAATGCATAGAAACAGTAAATATACAAACTACCAGTTCAATCAACAATCAATGCTGGTATAAGTTCAAAGATAGTCAACATCCCAGATAACTAGATAATTCACTAATTTGTCTAAGCAAATTATTCCCAAACCACAGAAGTTAAAACACCTTAACACCAAATGACTTTCAAGTAACTCAGGTGGCCAAGACACATGCCTCCTTTTAATCCAGTAATCTACAGGTAATCTACTCAGAAGACAGAGTGCCACCTACTGAAGAAAAAACTATTAATCCAGGATTATTCAGTACATACTATGGACACAATGGATTGCTCTTTATCTTAGGGCAATTTACAGGTTTAACATATATTATGATACTATTTCATAAACAATGGCAAAGCTGCAAAGCAAAAAGGCAGAAAAATAAATTCTTACTGGTCTAAAAATTTTCAGACTGAGAAGCAAACACAAAATTCAGTAGTTTCAACAATTAATTACAGTATGGAAACACAAAAACCTTACTAAATTTATCTATTTCAAAATTCCTAAAGACCTATTACTTTTCTTACACCAAAATTTGATACCACATCCTATAAAACATTAAAATATAAGTAAACTCAAATATCAAAGTAAAGTCACAACCAATGAAATTATACAGGACATATAGATTGACAAATACAAACTTGAGTAAAAAACTCCCAAAGTTCAATTATGCATAAGAATAAACATTCAAAAGAGTATGTCAAAAATACCTCCAAACATAGCAAGTCCAGTCCCAATCTAGGGAAAAATTAAGGGTAAATTCTGTTTACTCTATTACCACTTTATTTTCTCAAATCATGACCTTTCCACACAATAAGATTATAGTCTACCTCACTATGTCTAGCATATACGTAAAAAGGGATATACAGTCCTACTGCTTTTTTTAAAAACTGACCCTAGGTTTAATGTTGATCTAGAAAACCAAATGATTAAAAAATGATCTTCCTCTTCCTTTTTTTGCTGTTTTTCCCCCCAGAACAACCTATTTGATTATCCACTTGGACTTTAAGCTTCAGCTAAAATAAAAAGAAAGAAAAAGTCCACTAATCTAAACAAAAAAGGAAAAATATTGATAATTTTTTAAGAAGGATGACAGGTATATGGCAGTTCATTATATTGTGCTATTCTCAATGTATGTTTTTAAAAGTCTATAATAACGTTAAATTTAAATTTTTTTTCAGGTGTATCAAGAGGTCTTCTCAAAAATCTTAATTCTAAAACAAATTTAGTAGAGTATCAATTTATCATTTGACAATGTACACCAACTTCAAAGTAATCTTCAAATTAAATCAATCATCAGTTGACATATATAAGGAAACACATGTAATGCAATGAAGTATATTTCTTATCTTAAAATGTTATATAGTGTTAAAAAAAAAAAGTAATCCTCAAAACTAGAAAAAACAGATTTTCTAGTTCAGTAGTTTGCTAATTTTGCAAGGTACGTGAAGAAAACGGTCAGAGACAGACCACCTTGTTTTATACATTGGAGATTGTATACAAAATCTAAGACTTTGGAAAAAAGGATCTATCTAGTTTTAAAAGAAAAGGGTTTAAAAACCCACATTTTCAGTTAATTTTGTGGCCTAAAAATGTTAAATAATTTGTATCATATCATTCAATCACTGGCAGTGTCAGGAATTAAACTCAGGACTACTATTTGTCCAATTCTTTAAACCAATGCACAACCTCAAATTTAAGTTCCAGTTTAAGAATTTGAGTTTCAATTTTCCTGTCTGTAAAATAAGATAATTAGACAGGACCATCTTTAAGATTATTTTCCAGGTATAAAATCCTGACTCCACAAATGCCAGTAATAGAGGTCTATGTTAAGAGAATGAATGTTCTTAAACATGGTTGAATGTATCAAACATCTTCAAGAACTTGAGAGAAATACAAGTCAAATACAGAAATAAGCTAAGAGTAATTCAGTCATTACCTTTTGGGTCCTGAAATATTTACGCAATTTCCCAAACTTTTAATAGTTAATTCTAGACATAACACTGTTATCAAAAACTGCTAAAAAAAAATCATAGGAAATGTTTTTTGGTTATTGGATATTTTTAGAAAGAATACTGTCCAAACTATGAAAAACACAAGTCATTAAAGATGTTCAAGTTTATGAATGTCTCATGTAGAACCAAGTACATCTTTCCCTAAAGTTTAAAACAACTGAATTCAGAGAAGAATTAAGCCTAGCTGACACATAACGGCCACAAATAAAATTTTAATTCCCACCTATTAAAGCCTGAAAGAGGTTGCTCTGAAATATGTTAATAACCCGTTCTATGGAACTTCTGAGCTGTCTATCTTCAGTTTGGCTTAGTTTTGAACGATACTCTTCCAAAAGGTGCAATGCTCTCTGGGTATCTGAAAGAAAAAAGGAGTTTTATTAAAATTATATGTATTTACAAGAAAATATTACTTGCTAAATGATCCTGCAAGACATCTAAACAATTCCCCAAAATCCTCCAGGTCAATTGCTATTACTATGTTTATGTATACATATTCCCTAGTATGATCAAGAAAAAATGTAAACATATCACAGTAGAAAAAACAGGAACGTGAGCAGTCTGTAATAAAAACATACTAATAATTTACAATAGTAATAGACCATCTGATCAAAGTGTTAGCAACCTAGTTTCAGATTACCTGAGAGGCAAATGCAGATTATCTACAATTTGTCATTATAATCCAAATTTTAAGAGTTTCAAAATATCAGTTCTTAGTATCTCACTGTTGCTCACAAAAGTGAAAGACTAAAACTCAAATTCTGAATTTATAAAGGCATTTCCGAAAAGGGGGTAAAATTGTTTCTCTAACCACTAGAGAGATGTCAAGAAAGTTAAGTTTAACAAACATTTCGGTGTCTCCACCTTTTGAAATGATGTGAGGCAAGTTACACTAACATTTTTAAAACTGCAAACACAAAACAGATGCACAGTAAAGCAAGTGACATCCACAAGTGTTCCAAAATAAATTCTCACCTTGTTTCCGGACCGGCATTTTTCTCCAGAATCAGGAAGAGGGCACACACCTTTAAAAACACAAAACAGAAAAGAAAAAGAACTAAAGAAAAGAATGTCATTGTAGTTAAACTAACATTTCCCCATTAGTCTCGAAAGGAAAAATCCCCGGCCATATTTCAAAAGCCCACCTTCCAAAGTTTTCCCAAGTGAAAGGAGGAGCCTCAAACCTAGCAGTGTCAGCCAATGTAAGAAGGCTTCTTTCTAGGGGTGGGTTCCCCTCCAAATTAAGAGCAGACAAAAGTCCGCTCTCAAATTCTCCTCGAAAGCTTCACCCCTTCCAAAAGGCACTAAAAGCCTAAAAGGGGGGGGTCACCTCTCACCCCACATAAGTATCCACCTGCTACTGCGGGCGAGTGGCTTAAAAGGCACTCCAACCCTTCGCCCCTAAGCCAGCTGAGGCCGAAGAGTGCGCTGAGAGGGATCCGATGGACTGGCCACCTCGCCCCGCTTGGGCCCCCCTCCTCTCGCTTGCCTTTCTCCTTGCTCGCCTCCTCCGGGCTACTCCAGAGGGGGCCGGGCAGGGCAGCGGCGGCTCTCCGCGACGCCCTCGCACAGCACATGCACACCTCCGCGGGCCCCCACACCTGCGGCGCCGCCACAAAGTTCCTGTGAGCGGCGGGCACCGGGAGCTGGGGTGCGCCGGGTCCCGACTCGGAGCAGCTCCTCCGCCCTACCCCGCTCCACGTACCCCCGCCCCGCCCCGGGCTGGAGGACTCAGCTGAGGGGGTGAGGGGACGGGGGAGGAGCTCCCCTCGGCGGCCGCACCCCCGCTGCCTCTTCCTCCTTCTCGACCGCTGTTGCAGCTTCCTTGCTGCCCGCGGCCCGCCGGCCCACTAACCAGCTCGCCCTCTCGCCTCCTATCCGCCCCACCCCCGGAACCTCGCCTCCTTCCGCGCCCCCAGCCGCTCTCCCCCCAAACTTTCCGCCAAGATGGCGGCCCCGGAGCAGGGCTGCCGCGCTCCCACGTGACTGCTTTCCCGGCGCTCTCAGCCAATGGGAAGTGAGGAGGCGGCTCGCGCCGAGCCCCGGGCTCTCAGCGCTGCTACCTTTGGGTTGGGAAGGGGAGGAGGACCGGGAGGGGGCTGGGGAACGGGAAGGGGGACCCGTAGAGCATCCCGAGGGAAGCGCCTCCTTTAAAGAGGCAACCACCAAAGTGGCTCCGAGGACAAAGGAGTTGACACAAACTCTACAGGTGGTCGGGGGTGGTTTTGGGACAGCCCGTCTTTACCTCGCTATAGCCCTCTGGTGTGTCTTGCGGTTCTGAGCTAGTAACGCGCCAGGCCCGGGAGAGCTAAGGTGTGTGAAAACAGAAGTGACGTCGCTTACACTAGATCCAAGATACACAATCCGAGACACCCCGTAACCCTACTGAACACGTGTGAGCAGCACAAGCGCCTGGCGCCCCGGGGGAGCATACCCAACTGGAGAAAGCGGACTCCCAGGGCTGATGGCACCGCCCACGTTAGGGGGCGGTGGAGGGTGGGACTTGGAAGAAGAGTTGCGGGGAGGTGGGGCATCTCTGAGTTGCCTTCACATTGTACTGATTGTTTTAAAGTTACCTTTCATCTCTCAGTGAAAGACCTGAGAGGTTTCATCAAGAAGGGGTATGTAAACCAGGGAGACTCGTTAACATGTTAAGAATAATTGAGGGTTTCAGTAGAGAATTTTAAAATCTAAGTGGTTAATTCGAAGTACGAATGCGTTTAAGGGCGGCGAGAGAAGTTTCGTTCCTTCCCCAGCCTGCGTTTCCAACCGATCACCCTCTCAGATATCACCCAAATTCAGGCGACCCCTTTAAGAACTCACCTGTGGCCACCTGCTCCGAAGCTGAGTGGCCCTCAGCCCGCACAGCAGGTTTAAGTTTCTTGTGCACCTAAGAGCAGGATAACTAGGGACTCTGCTCCGAGTCTGAGCCACCCGGGTTGTAGAAGGGGGATCCTGGAAAGCTCTCCAAGTCACTCCTCAGGTCTTCAAGCTGCTTCTGGGTAACAAGGAACTCCCTACTGTGAGCCAGGAAAATTTTCCCCAAGGTCACCCAGAGTTAGTGACTGGAAACCCCCCCGGAGAACACGTCTTTGAAAACCGGAAGATTTTCCAATAAACCTGACACCTTTCACTGAGACTATATCCATTGGCTAATAAAGGGAAAACCAAAGAAACTTACCCTGTAACTATAACAGCTACTCCAAGGTATGTTGACCACCGGATTTCGTTTTTGGACTGCACTTTGGAATCTTGACTTGTGAGATCCCCACAACTTTAGACCTCATCTATATTTCCATTCTCAGTTTGAGGTAAAGAAACAGGTCTAGAAAAGGAAAGCAACTTGCCCAAGGCCATATAGGCTACTCAGTGACAGAATACCTGTCTCCTAGCCTAACTCCGAACTCAGGTCTCCAGGCTAGGGCTCTTTCTGATATTTTTGAACAACTTTACAAGTGGTTTGTGGGTATATTGGCAGCAGATCTCTATGCTTTGCTGGATCAAGTATGCTGGAATTAAAGCAATATTGCACAGAGGAAATGTAAGGGAAGAGTCAAAGGAGAGGAGAGGGGGTTATTTAGTATTGAAAATGGTTGGGACTGTGGTTTGGGGGCTCAGTGGTAGAGGGCTTGCCTAGCACATGCGAGGCACTGGGTCCCATCTCAGCACCGCACAAAAAATAAATAAATAAAATGAAGGTATTGTGTCCATCTATAACTAAAAATACTTTTTAAAAAGAATGGTTGATAGCATACATGATATTATTTTTTACTTCATTGAACTGTGAATAGTTCCCTATTAGAACCATTGTAAGAACAGAATTTCTTCAGATTCAGAAGGAGAAAGAGAAGGTTACCCTCCCCATTTATTCTGATTTGGATGTCAGGTGTCCCCAAAAGCTCCTGTGGAATATTCATTCTTGTGAAATGATTAGATTATGTTAACCAGTCCATCCTAGTTTGAATGAACTAACTGGGGATACCTATAGGTAGGACAGGTGTGTAGGGAGGAAGTGGCTTACTGGGGTCTGCCACAGAAAGGTTCATCCTCCCTGTGGTCCCTTCCTCCCTGACCCCCTCTGCTTCCTGGCCACCATGAGTGAACTGGCACTCCTCCATGCCCTTCTGCAATGATGTTCTACATCTACAACAGAGCAATGGAATTGTCTGACCATGGACTGAACCTCTGAAACCATGAGCCAAAATAAACTCTAAAAACAAAGAGGAAGAGGAAGAGTGGAAAATAAGAGATTTTTGTCTTTCTCTCTCATCATCCTCTTGACAGCCCCATTTGGTTGTCAGTAATGTCCCAAAGCAGGAACGGATTCAATACTTGTTCTAACCTTAAGAACTAGGACAGGCACAAGCCCAATATGAAAGATCTTTACTATTTGTTTCTCCTTTCTAGTCATCTATATTATTTATTGCTGCATAATAAATTCCTCAAAGCTTAGAAACTTGAAACATGGTAGCTTAATAACTTAAACAGCAGTAAACGTCATCTCACAGTTTGTCTAGTCTAGGAATTCAGAACCAGTTTAGCTGAATGGTTCCAGTTCAGGATCTTATGAAGTTGCAATCAAGTTAGCCACCAGGGCTACAGTCATCTTGTCAATGGAGGATGTCTGAGTTGTTCCTGGAGAGGGAACCTCAACTCATGACAAGTTCTTGACAAATATCTTAGATGAATTTAAAGACATATTAGAAACACAAGCAGATTTATTTGGGAAAGCAGAGACATATTCAAGAGAGAATATGGACTATCTCAAGAGTAAGAAGTTTTAGAAGTAAAGCAAAGAATCAACATTCAAGGAAGAATGCAGACCATCTCCGGAACAAGAAGCAATCCCTTACTCTAGAGTGTTAATATTTACACAGGTACAGTAGCTTGGAGCTGGTCTAGAAGTGGAGTCATGTGAAGTTATGCCATTTCAAGCCAGTTTTCCTTGTGCTTGTACATTATTCTAACATCACGCAGGAAAGGACATCAGCCTAGGACATAGGCTGAATGCTTCTCTTTAAGACTCAGTGTATCTCTCTTTCTCTGTATCCCCAAATTTCTATCTCAATCTGACAACTTAACTGGAATTTCTCATTCAGATGGCTAGTAAATCAATGCTGACTATTGGCAGAAGGCCTCAGTTTCTCCCCTTGAAGAATTTAGGGCTGCTTGAGTGTCTTCATGACATGGTTACTGACTTCCCCCAAAACAAATAATCCAAGAGGACAAGGCAGAAGCCACAATATCTTTCATGACCTAGTCCCAGAAGTAACACTGTGTCTTAGTACATCCAGGCTACTATAATTATTTAATAAACAAGAGATTTGTCACTCATAATTCTGGACATTAAAAGTTCAAGGCATCAGCATATTTGATATGTGGGAGCCCTATTCCTCATAAATGACACCTTCTTTTTTAAATGTCTTTATTTTATTTTTTTGTGGTGCTGAGGATTGAACCCAGTGCTTCATGCATGCTAGGCGAGCACTCTACCTCTGAGCCACAACTCCAGCCCCATAAATGACACCTTCTTACTGCATCTTCACATGGCAGAAGAAGCAAACAATCTCCCTCAGGTCCTTATCCTTTATAAAGGATCCCAGTCATGAGGGTTCCACCTTCATGATCTAATCACCTCTCATAGGCCCAGCCTCTTAGCTTCATTAAGGTTAAGCTTTCAATCTATTAAGTTTGAAGGAGCACAAGCATTCAGACCATCACATAATCAATCATTTCTACAATATTTTCTTGGTTACTTGGATCAAGCCTCAAGGATATAAATACCAGAAAGCAAGAATCATGGGGCCATCTTGGAGGCTGGCTACCACATCATTACAACATATAAGCAATAATATCTGTATTTTTCCAAACAACTTTTATTTTCTCAGTAGGGCCCAATATAGGTCTGATTACATTAAAAATAAACACACACACTTGAATAAAAGAGGTTACTACCACAGCCTATAACATACTGATGGCTAAAGAGGTTTACACAATTTTCCATCTCAAATTAACTTTCCCTTTGATTTTTTTTTTCCTGTGCTGGGAATTGAACCCAGGGTTTTATGCTTGCAAAGAAAGCACTTTACTACTCAGCTACATCCTCATTCTCCTTTGAATATCTTAAAGGATTAGGAGTTGAAGACCATAGGGAAAGACTCAAATCTCCCATTCTTTTATTGAGATGTCAGAGGTATGATCTCAAAGAATATTGTGTGAGTTCCAAACCTTCTCTTCCAAACTGTCCTTCTATACAAGTTACCTTTCTAGCTCCATATCTCTGTCTTTGTCCTCCCTTAGCCTATCCTCTGTAAAGATGCCCAAGCCCTCTGACTCTACTGCATCTTTAGCTCTCAGTTTAGCAGAGTGTGCTGCTTGTGCCAAGGCAATCACTAGAAATGCTTAAAGAAGCATTTAAGCTTAAAGAAGGCTTAGGCTAGCTTAGACTGAAAGAAGTGGAACAGTATCAAGGATGATGGACGTGTGCATAGTGGTCACACCACCATATGAGCCCAAGGAGCATTTTCTAGCAGCAAGCTTTAAAAGAGACCTAGACAAACAGATCAACAACAACAAGGGAAAAAAATGGAGTAGCCAGAGCAATGAAGTTTATGAAACCTTATACCAGGAGGAAAGAATTGTAAAATTGGGGCTATTTCATTGGGAAAAGAGAGGGCTCCTGGGAGCTTGATTTAAATCTTTAAATGAGCTTGATCTATTTCTTCAGGGGACAGAACTACAACCAGTGGAAGAAAGCTATAGGGACATAGAAAGTTTTTCCGTATTATGATTTGTCAGACTTTCCAAAATTCCAAAGAGAAGCCTCATGGTAGAGTTGCCCTTCAGGAAGAAGCTGAAAGAACCCGGCAGGGATTCCCTGTCAATGAGTGGTAGATACCCAGATCAAAAGAGTGAACTATATGACCTCTGGGACCACAGTTCTCAGCCCTTGAAACTTTAGACCCTGCTGAATAATAAAATTTTCTAGCTCCAAATTAACTTTTACTAGTACCATTTTATTTACATCAAGAATCCATTTGACCCAGGTTAGGTGGTACCATGAATGGCTTTTTTCTCATGTATAATTCTTATCAGAATAAAAGATTCACCTTGAAACTAATTCCCTTTAAAATGTGGGTGTTTGTCCATCTCTATGATAGCCAGTCAGGGACTGAACTCATGCTTTATAATGATGGACCCACACACACATAAATTTCTTTATTATGACATAATGGGTTCCTAAGTGGCTATGTGTTATAATTGGATCTTGAATATTCCCTGAAAGCTCATGTGCAGAAGGCTTGATCTCCAGCTGATGGTACTATTGAGAAGTGATAGAAATTTTAGGAGGTGAGGTCCTAAAGTTGAAGGAAGTTAGGTCATTGCGGGCATGCCCTTGAAGGGTATGTTGGGATACCAGCCCCTTTCTGTCTCTGTGCTTCCCAGCTACCAAAAGGTGAGCCACTCTGCTCTACCACATACTCCCTGCCATGATATTCTGCCTCAGCACAGGCCCAACATGATACGTTCCAGCAACCATAGACTGAAACCCTGAAAATCTGAACCAAAATAAGTGTTTCCCTTAAAAATTGTTTATCTCAAGTATTTTATCAAGTGATGGAAAAGCTAACACAATGTGGGAATAATAACTGCCTCCCATTGAAACTTGTCCACCCTGATAGGCGTATAGTCCTTCATATGGTGTTCAAAGACAGATTTAATTCAATTTAACCTCACAACAACCTAAAAAATAAACTTAATGGTTATGATTTTCCACTTTGTAGAGGAGGACATCAAGGAAATAGGGAATAAATAACTTAGTTTAGGATACCACAGCTAGTAATGGATTTGGGACTAAGTTGAGTTCATTGCTTTTTTTTTTTTTTTTTTAAGAGAGAGAGAGTGTTTTTTTTAATATTTATTTTTCAGTTTTCGGCGGACACAACATCTTTGTTTGTATGTGGTGCTGGGAACGAACCCGGGCCGCACGCATACCAGGCGAGCGGGCTACCGCTTGAGCCACATCCCCAGCCCAAGTTCATTGTTTTTTTTTTTCCCCCATTCGTTTGTGTTGCCTTTTCTCTACTTGGCCTTTTCTAAATTAAAAACAAAAACTGTCTAAGTGTGTGGGGTGGGTATATGTGTACAAGAGTTAGAGACAGGCAGAGAAAGAGATAGAAAGACATAGACTATGAGAGAAAAAGACTGAAAGAGATTTAGATAAAATAAATCACAAGTAATGGGCTAGTCTGTTATATGTTATCATTTATTTGAGTGTCTTTAACAGTGGAGATAATTTTGATGGAAATAAGAATATTGTCTCTCACCTCAAAGAAATAAATATCCACACTTTGGTTATATGTTATGACAAAATGAGTTGTATTCGTTTCTTTCTTTCTTTTGGGGGGGTACTCCTTTCCTAGTGCAAAGGTACATATTCAAAACATGCTGTAGCTTCCTTCTCTCTTTCCTTTACCTAGAGTATACGCGAGAAGTTGTACAGCTGTATGGGGTGTCCAACCTGAAAGGACCCTTTAGAGACCATCACAGACATGTGAAGTAAACTACAGAGAAGCTCCCAGACAGCATCATCACACAATTATCAAAGGACTTTTCACCCTGATAGCAGAAAGCTACCAACATTTTAGGAGTAATCAATCTTCCTCTTAGAAAAGGGAGTAGGAATAAGGGAGGAATTAGTAATCTTTCCTAAAGATACATTTCTAAATTTAACCAAATTTGCCTTTCTGCTTTTGAAGAATTCATGGTATTGATGGAATCACAGAATTTCATATTGAAGTCCTCAGGATTATACCGAAAATCTCCTTTCGTGACAGTCTCCTCACCCTACTCCCTCCAGGAAGATTACCAGTGTCTATTTAAGAAGGCTTGGGGTAGGGCTTCTCAATCAGATTATGGTTTTACAGGCAGATAACACAAACTTAATTAGAATTTGAAGAAACACTATTAAAATATTAGGAAGTCACTTGTATTCCATCTCTAAGATGTGACCTAACAGAATTCTGGTAAGTAAAAGAAGCTAAAAAATTTTTCATAATTGGACATGGATTGAGTAACCGATTGAGTAACCAGTCTCCTTTATGATGGACAACTGGGACAGTTTTCCTAAAGAAGGAATTCTGTGATGGTCTTTCGTCTGAGGAATGGGACACTCACTAGAGCTGTAATTTTCCTGTTCTTTATGTTGTATGACTCAAAATATTACCTTTCATTTTACACTCACATGAAGAACAGTAATAGATGAAAAATCACTTATATCTTACTTTCTATTTAAATTTCCTTTAAATAAATTTCTCCTCAAGATGATTTTATCAACTGGTATTAATAATTGAGATTAAAATATCCTTTACTTTTGATAAATAAATGAGGCTATAGAGACATTTTCAAATACACTTTGAAAAATTTCCCAAGTTGGATATAACTTCAAACTGCAAATTAACACATGAATACATAAAGCCAAGCCCAGAGGGAGTGGGGGATAATATCATAACTACTACAAATCAATAATTTAAAAGGGCAGGGAGCATTGCCAATTACTTATAGAGGTGAAAAAAATAATTTAAGAACAGGATGAGCACATATTTAAGAAAAAATGTTGACATAATAATTTCCCTTGGGTTCCAGGGAGCAGAATAAAGCCATAATTCTTTTTTCTCTCAGAAAAAAAATCACACCTAAAATATTAAAACAAGAAAAAAAACTTGTTTTTTCATCCTCAGTGAAAATAAGAGTATTTAATAAACTCCACAAGATAAGAAGTAAATGGAGAATTAGTCCAATCCAAGTTCCTAGGTTGGGAGTTGGGAGATGGGAAAATGTAGGTACAAACAAACAAACAATATAGGGAGAAAACACACACACACACACACACACACACACACTTTGCTCAACTTATGAGGGGTTATGTCCCAATAAGCCCATTGATGGTTAAAAACATCCCCAAACTGCTTTCAATACTTTGAAGCTACTAAACATCATAGTTTAGCCTAACCTACCTTACATATAAACACTTAATATCAGCCTATGGTTGGGTAGAATCATCTAAAACAAAGCCTATTTTATAATAAAGTGTTGACTGTCTCAGTAATTTATTAAGTACCTATCTCCAAAAAACACTGCAACTCAATACACTATAGAACATCATTGCTTAGCCCATGAAGGGATGGCTGGCTAGAAGCAATTATGTCACAAGAGAGCAACATAGGGCATATAACTCCCTCCAGGAAGATTACCAGTGTCTATTTAATAAGGCTTACAAAAAGATGAAAATTCAAGCTTTGAAGTATGAGTATTACTTTTACACTGACATAAAGTCAAAAAAAATCATAGTCAAACTATGGTAAGTCAAGGACTGTAGATACAGGTATAACATAAATGTTAACATGTTCATTATGCCTGATGAATACAAAGTTGTTCTGTTTACTCTGTGTATTTTTGTGGATATTTGAAATATTTCTTAATTAAATGTTTAAATGAACAAACATACACAAATAGTCAGGAGCTATGGATAGAGCTCAGTGGTAGAGTGCTTGCCTAGCATATATGAGGCCCTGGGTTGAATCCCCAGTACTGAAAAAAAGTTGTTTTGTTTTGTTTTTCAGGTAAATTGTCTTGAAGGGCTCATGAAATTAAAGTTCTAGATTCCACTGAAGATGAATGTTATAGTTTGGACCTGGAATGTCCCCCCAAGGCCCATGTGTTAAAGGTGTGGTTGGCAGCTTGTGAAGCTATTGAAAGGTCCTAGGATTGAGGGGTTGGGGTGGGGCTCATTCTAAGGGGGTGAAGGGCTTTTTTTTTTAATTAATGAAAATCAGAATACTAAGCATACTGAAGCCATTAGGTTATCCACTTTAAATGAGTGAATTGTAAGGAGGGTGAACTATATCTGGATAAAGTTGCTTTAAAAAAAATGCCAGGCTAAAACTATGGAACCAACCTAGGTGCCCTTCAACACACACACACACACACACACACACACACACACACATATATATATGTGTGTGTGTGTGTGTGTGTATATATATATATATATATATATATATATATATATTCCATTGTGTATATAGACACAATGAAAGATTACTAAGCCTTAAAAAGAATGAAATATGGTATTTGCTGGTAAATGGATGGAGCTAGAGAATGTCATGATAAGAGAAATAAGCCAATCCCAAAGAACCAAAGGCTGAATGTTTTCTCTGATGTGCAATTTACAATGGTGTGTGTGTGTGGGTGCACTCACTGGGGAAGAATAGAGGTACTTGGGATTAGACAGAGTGGAGTAAAGAGAGGGGAGGGGGTACAGGGGTAGGAAGGATAGTTGAACAAATCATACATTATTACTCTATGCACATATGTTATTACATGACTGATGTAACTCTATACCAAGTACAACAGAAGAATAAGAAGTTATACTCCATTTATGTATAATGTGTCAAAATGCATTCTACTGTCAAGTATAACTAATTAGAACAAATTTTTAAATGTCAGGCTAGTCACCTTATTGTTCTTCAAGAATGTTGACCAGTAAACAAGCTCCTCCCATATCTATGGAGTTTCCAATTAGTTCATCTGTCAACCAGAAGAGTCAACCAAGGATCATCAGACATTTGGGCAATCCTTCCATCACTGAAGACAGAGACCATAAATGGACAATGAGAGGAAGAAAGGAAAGAAAGAAACTAAGTAACAGAGGAAAATGGAATTCAGAGCAATGCAAAAAATATACAAAAAATTCAGAAAATCATAATTAATATTCTCTGAGAAGATATTGCATTCATAAAGCAAGAAGACTATAAGCAAAAGGAAGAAAAAAATTCTTGAAAAGAAGTTGGGGTAGAAAGAGAGAAAGATAGAATAAGAGGAAAATGAAAGGTTTGGTCTTCAAGGGATATCAAACTATAGGTATTCCAGATGAGAGACCAGGAAAAATATCAGGAAAAGATTAACAAGTAAACAATACAAGAAACTTATCAGACCTGAAATGGGTCTACAAATCAAAAAGGTCTGCTGAGCAAAAAAGTAAAAACACCCACACCAAAATACCATTGTGATATTTTATCTGGTACTGGGTATTGAACCCAGAGGCATTTTATCATTGAGCCATATCCCCAGCCCTTTTTATTTATTTATTTAAAAAATTTGAGACAGGGTCTCACTGAGTTGTGGCCTCGAACTTGCAATCCTCTTGCCTCAGCCTCCAAAGCCACTGGAATTATAGGCATGCACCACTGCACATGGCTCAAAGTTCATATACAAAGAATCAGAACTCTAAAGTATTGAAATTAGAAAACTGAAATAATGTATTTAAAATTCTAAGGAGAAATGATTTTCCTCAGGGTTATATATCGAACCAGATCAATCTGGTTAAAACTAAAAGAAAAAAATCAGTGTCAAAAGAAAAAAACCTCCCATGCCTACCTTTAAGGAAGCTTCTAAATGAATATGCTTTAGCAAAACAAAGGCAGAAACCAAGAAAGAGAACATATACAAGAAACAGAGCATTCAACATGGAATAGCTGGAAAGAATTCCCAGGATGCTAGATTGAGACAATTTCAGCTATACAATTATGTTTGTTTGGCAGGGAACTTTGAGAGAAATCAAAGCAGTTTAGAGTAGATGGTTGAAGGATTCCAAAATTCATGGAGCCAACAGAGAAGCATAAACCAAGTAAACTCCTTGATCATATGGAAAATTATATCAAGAAGAGGCTTTCAGGACAAATGCCAGCAAGGACACAATTAAAAAGAAAGAAGGTGGTGGGCTGGGATCGTGGCTCAGTGGCAGAGCGCTCGCCTCATATGTGTGAGACACTGAGTTCCATTCTCAGCACCACATATACATAAATGAATAAAATAAAGGTCCATCAACACTTTAAAAAAAGAATGAATGAATGAATGAAAGAAGGTGGTAAGGTATGGTGGGGGAGTATCAGGCTGGGAGCTAGAAGAAATTAATTCCAAGTCTAGTTTTGCCACTCACTCCCTGTGTAGATGACCTGGGAGAATCACTTCATCTTCATCCACTTCACTTTCCTCATTGGCAAAATGAAGAAGTAGGGCCAACTAATCACACTCCAAGATCTTATTCCCCTTTAAAGGTTTATGATTTTATAACACTTTCACAAAATATTGCAAAAGTAAGCTGCTCTAATTCATAAAACTGCACTTACTTTACTACTTAAACTTCCATCTTATTTTTCCCTGTTTAAAATAAAAGTGCCTTTTAAACTTTGTAAGAGAGAGAGAGAGAGAGAGAGAGAGAGAGAGAGAGAGAGATATTTTCAGGGGTGTAGGAGGGGGCTCTATTAACTTTGGAAAAATAAATTGTGTAAGAAAGATAGTACAATTATTGTACACAGTCTCAAAAGTACAGTATTTTTGTAGTCTTAGCAATGAAAATGATATAATGATTAATAAGATTAAACAACAAAAATAAATATAATTGTAAGTGAAGAATGAGGAAGATGAGAGCAAGAAATAACTTTTTAAATTACTATAAGGTTTAAAGTACTCTCTGACTTTTAAAACTATTTGTATGCAATAATTTGATTAAAAAATAAAGATTATTTTTAAATATATATAAAGAGCAGTTTGATGATGCACATTGACTATCATGCTACCTTGAATCCATAAGCAGAATTCTGATCCTAAATGCATATGTGAGGAATTTGCCAGGACCCAGCTGTGGCTATCATATGCTGTTATTGCTGCTGCAGTGGCCACTCTTCCTGAAGAAGTGTTTAGAAGGAAACCTCATGGCTGAAGACTTGGGAGTTCAAGTTCAAATCTCAAGTCTGTGTTTATGTAGTTGAGCAGGCAAACTATTTAGTTTAACTTGTCAAAAATTGTTTGGTTATACATTGGTGAAGAAAAGGCTTCAGCAATGAATATGATGCCAGAAAAAAGAAATATTAATAACAATGTACTTCATGCCAGTCTTATTAGATAAAACAACATTTCAGGACCCCTGAAGATCTGTGCACTATTTTAGAGCCACTGAAAAATAAAACAAACAAAAACCTATAGAATTATTTGTCTGAGGATGATTTTCTCTATCACACTTTCTCAATTATTTTCAATTTACTAATCCAGACCACAAAGTTTTTCATAAATAAAGTTGGCAAAGAAAGCATCTGAAAACACTTTGCTCCAGGGACTGATATTCTGGTTAAGTTTTACTTAAGATGACATTTTCATTAGCACTGCTAATGAACTATGCTTATTCCATTTGGGAGCTATGATTTATTAAAAGAATTAAAAAGTTTGGAAAATACCAAAAGAATTATACTCATTCTTTTTGAATATGACCACCGTATTTCCAATAGAAAATTAGTAAGTATCCTCTAAAGTCATGGTAGTTTTTAAACCCTGCATAATTCGGGGTATTGCCTTCAGGAGAGCATTGCACCATTGCTCATCAGAAGGATAATGTCAGTATAATATCATCATAATAGCTCTACTCTGAAGTACCAGTCAGATGAAGCACCAGAATAAGAAAGGCAAAAATTTATTTAGTGAATCATTCTTGTTCTTTGGGTTGGTGACTCCATACTGAGCCAGTAAAGAATGTAGCTAGCGCCTTACTTTGAAGAATCTTCCAAGGAAATCATGCAAGAGTACACAATTCCTGTAATTGGTCTCCAGTCTTCATGATCTCTGTTCATGAAAAGGTCTGTTCACAAAGCTTTGAAAATTAATTGTGAACAAATTAGGAAGGAGTAAAAATTCAAACACAAGGAAGATCTCTTTGGACCACTGTTTTTGAGTCCCTTCTTTCCATTGTGATCTTATATTGGGAATTTGGGTGTGACTGGTGCTGTTCTGATCCAAAGTACCAGGAAGTTCAGATCAGGGTGAGGGCAAAGTCTGGCCAGTTATTCATGTGTCTTTTTTCAGGCGGGGAACAGTTAAGGAACACAACTAGGTTGCTGGGAATTGTTAGATTCCCCTAAAAATTAACAAGTTTGTATGGTCAGGAAAATTGTACTGTGTGTTGGATCTGAGCTCTGAGCCCCAAATCTCACTACACGCCTTGTATGTTTGGTCATGGAGAAAAGGTAAGCAGAACTAAGCAAGGGAGACTCCTAGGGAGAGAAAGCACTTATCCCAGAATACATCATTCTCAAGGAAGAGACTGCCTTAAAACTCCTGACTGCAGCCTTATTTAATGTAAAATCACTTTCTAGAAAAGTGTTCCCTTAGTGGTTTGCATTATAGAACTACCAAAGACTTTAGCTAAGTGAGAGTTAATGCTGGCAGCAGGGGAACTGCATTAGTCCCTCTACACCAAGGAAATCCCTCCTGTCCAAGGAGCCTGTATAGGAATGCTGTGGTTGCAGAAGGAACCTGAATCTCAGAGGCTCTAGAGGTTAGTTAATGCTTTAAACTCGGGTTGCCCATTTTCAAGTAGAAAATATGAACATGTTAGTAACAAGAAAGGCTTAATTTTTTAATTGAGCCTTGATAAATTAGTCAAAGGAAGAAAGGTAGCGATGAGGACTGGGAAATTCAGAGACAAGCTATTCAGAGCAAAAGTGCCTGCTAATATTACAGATTTTAGAATTCTAAATTTCTCATCTCTCCCCCCTGCCACTCACTCCTTCAGTAAAATTATAATGCAGGGCTGGGGATGTAGGTCAGTGGTGGAGGGCTTGCCCAGGACGTGTGAGGCGCTGGGTTGGATCCTCAGCACCACATTAAACAAACAAACAAATAGATAAACAAATAAAATAAATAAGGGTATTGTGTCCATCTACAACTCAAAATAAGTTTTTTTTTTTATTATAATGCATCCTCTGTACATCCAGGCCCATTCGAAGAATTTAGCTCAACAATTTCTCTGTTTTCTAAGATAAAGAGTTTGAGTTTCTATAGTTATGTGGGAAAGCATCATGACCTTCATAGTTAGAAGCTGTATTTAGCATCTTCAAGAAGTCCCTGATGAAGCATTGCATCCTATACAGAGGGCTGGAATTTAACCTGTACTTTTCTCTTCCTTCCTTCTTCCCCCTTTAGTTTTCATGTCTTCACCAGTTCTCTGTCAATCTTATTTCCCTCCCTTTTCATTCCTTGCCCCTGAGTATTTCCAAAATGATCTCATTTCATAAAGCAGTGAATTCTAAGCTGAATTTAGGTCTCTAAGACCATCCCATTCACTAGAAACCTTGGAGTTCCCAGCATACTTTGTTCCCAGAGTACTTAAATATCTTGACATCAGACTATTTTGGGAGTGATCCGTCAAGCAAGTGGATTTAGAAAGACAGCCTAATTGAGCAAAAGACTGAAAAGGATAGATGGGCAGAGAGAAGGATAGGGAGGAGGTGGTAGTAAGGACTAGGGGACTTCCTGGGTTAGCATTTGCTCTTATTCCCCTGCTCCTTCTGCAGAGCCAGGTAAACCTGTATGGGGATTATTAGTTCTTGGACTGAAAAGAAAAGATAGATGCAACTATCCAAGTTGTTGTTTTTTTTTTTTTTTAATTTGCCTTTGATGGCATGAATCCAGTCATCACTTTTTTCTTTAATAACATTTTCTTCTAGTTTGTGTGCTCATGAAGAAACATTAAAAAACAGAAAAGCACTAAGGGAACAAAAATTAACCAAAATGACACAACCTAAAGATAACTGCCAACTAACATTTGTTGTAGATATTTCTAGTATTTTCCATGCATATACATTTTTCTTACAAAAATAGTATCATACATGTTATTTTGTAGACTCATTTTCTTTCTTATGGAAGTTACATTTATTTTTCAGATTCAAAGCGGTTTAGCACAATAAACTGATAGAATATTAAAGGCCTATATGAATAATATTAATTCCTTGGTCATATTTGTTACAATTCAGTTTATATTATGATATTGGTGATTCATGTAGATGTTTCCTCATTTAAGATAATTATTAAATACATATCATATGTCTACATAAACATACATCTGCTAAGCTGGAAATCTGTCAATCTGAGTGATTTTGTCAATATTCTGCCCTTAACTCAGTAAGCAAATCAACTCAGTACTGCTTTTTTAGATAAAGTTCAAATTCTTAAACATGGTGTGTAGGTCCTGTATTGTCTGGACTAGCTAGCGATATACAACCTCATGCATTTCCCAGAATTCACCATGCTCTCCTGAACTTCGTATACTTTGAAAATGATATTTTTGGAGGACGGCTTGAAACACTCTCTCCCTTTAAAATATTCTTGTTTTAAAATATTTTAAAACAATTTTTACTGTGGTAAAATACACATAAAATATACTATCTTAATCATTTTTAAGTGTAAGTTCTGTCATGTTAAATACATTCACATTGTTGTGAAAACAATCTCTGGAACTCTTCATCTTGTAAACCTGAAACTCTATACCCATTAAACAACACCCCATCTACCTCTCCTCCAGCCCTGGGCAAACACTCTTCTATTTTCTGTCTCTAGGAATTTACTACTTTAGGTCCCTCCTGTAAAGGCAATCATACATTATTTATGTTTTTGTGACTGGCTTATTTCATTTAGCATGATTTTCTCAAGGTTCATCCATGTTATAGCATGTGTCAGAATTCCCTTTCATTTTAAGGTTGAATGATGTTACATTATACTTATATAAACACATTTTGTTTATCCATTCATCTGTTGATGAATGCTTTGGGTTGCTTCTACCTTTTGGATATTATAGGTAATGCTGCTGTGAACATGGATGTATAAATTATCTCTTCACAATGGCTTTCAATGTATATATTGAAATATCTATATCTATATATCTATAACTGTGGAAGTATAAGTACTTCACTGGATCATATAGTAACTCTTTTTGGTAGTCTCCTTTTCAAACTTTGTTCTTTTTATACTTCTTTTCTTCAGATTAATAAAAAATTAATATTTTACAAAACTGTTTTTAATAGCCATAGAACAATTCATCAAATGGCCATAGTTACTGAATTGGTTGCTTCCAAGTTTCCATTATTAAAAACAGTGCTAGATGAATGAATGTTCATCCATAAAATGAAATTGTGGAAGTGGAATTGCTGGGTGAAAGGGTGTGCGTTTTTTGATGCATAGTGTTGCAGTGCATGCACAAGCTTCTAAAAGCTATTTTTTATAGAATATCAGTGTCTGTTGCTAACGTCCTGCAGGCAACAGGGCATTGGATCATGTGTGTTTACAATTTAGTTTGCAACTTAAGCATCTCTGGTCTCTCTAAACTTCACTCCAGGAATATAAATGTTGTATCTAAATTCTTATTCAGAAGTGAAAGATGTTATGAATGTCATCATTCCTAATAAGCAAAATTAATGACCAGATCTTGCTACTTAAATTTAAAAAAAAATTTTTTAGTTGTAGATGGCCACAATATTTTCTTTTATTTATTTATTTTTATGTGGTGCAACAGATAGAATCAAGTGCCTCATATGTGCTGGGCAAGCACTTTGCCACTGAGCTACAACTCCAGCCCTAAAGTCCATTTAAAAATGATCCTCCCCAGTAAACACAAAAAGTTCTCTCAACATTGTGTATTACTTTTCACTTTATAAGCCACTGCAGCTAATGTTTTCTTAGATAGTCCTTATAATTAGTTACTGTTTTCCTCAGTCTACACAGAAGAAATTGAGGCTGAGAGAAGTGGCTACTAGCCTGAGGTCATAGAGCTGATAATCAGGGTTTTCTGCTTTCAAATTCCTTGCTTTTCAAATTACAGATGATTCATTCACCAGTCCTGACATCTTTTCATAATGAGTAAGCACAGTACAGATTTTCTAAAACTCTTTTTTTTTCAAGCCAGCAAGATATGGTCATGATTTGGAGAAAGCAACTGAAAGTGTGATTTAATAAAAAGCCATTTGTGGCCTACATATGGCATGTATGTAAAATGAAAGTGGTGTTCCTCCTTTCTCCTAGGATTGTGATATCCTTCAGGGTGCTGGTACAAGATAGCATTGAACTTGGTGAATTCTAGGGTTAGCCTACTTGGATTTGAGCCTGGGCTACACAGTACTTATGTGATCTGAACAAGTTACCCTTTCTGTACTTTCATTGGCATAACAAGAGCTGCCATCTCAGAGGATGGTTGTGAAGATTGAATGAGATAATGTCAACCACTGGTACATGGTGACATATACTAATTTTTGCTACCAGGTGCTGAGGACTTGGACAACACTGTTCCTCTATTTTATCCTGGGGAAGAGGGTACATGGAAGGTGCTGGTGGAGAACAAAGGGGAAAATAGCCTTTTCCCATCACCCAGATAATTAAAGAAGCTTATTACAAGACTTCTGTAGTAGACTGTGAACTCATATTATTCAATTCAAAATACTTTTTAAAATTTCCCAGTTATTTCTTCTGTTATCAACAAGTTATTTCAAAGTTATGTTGTTTAATTTCAAAATGACTGGGGAATATCCAGACACCTTTTGCTTTAAAGAGTCAATTTTAATTTAAGTAAATTTAAAAAAATTTAAAAATCTTTCCTATTTGCCCATAAACTTATCATTTTCAGAACTCTTCATTCCTTATATAAACCTGAATTTCTGTCTGGTTCATTTTCCTTCAGCCTGAAGAAAATTCTTTCAATGTACTTCTCTGCTGATAATTACTTCTCTCTGCTTTTGTTTATCTGAAAATGTCTCTATTTCAAACTTCATATTTAGGGGATATTTCACAGGATACAGAATTCCAGGTTGGCCATATTTTGTTAACTTTCAGCAGTTTAAAGATGTCATTCTTTAAATTGCATTTTAAATTGCACTTTTGTCTTGCATTGTTTCTGAAGAGAAATTGACATAAAATCTTTGTTCCTTTGTATGTACTATGTCTTCAGTCCCCCCCCCCTTTTTTTTAGAAAGAGAGAGAGAGAGAGAGAGAGAGAATTTTTTAATATTTATTTTTTAGTTCTCGGCGGACACAACATCTTTGTTTGTGTGGTGCTGAGGATCGAACCCGGGCCGCATGCATGCCAGGCGAGAGCGCTAACACTTGAGCCACATCCCCAGCCCCAATCCCCTGTCTTTTTAAGATTTTCTTTTTTCTCCTGGGCTTCAGCAATTTTATTAGGATATAGCCTGGTACAGATTTCTTTGTTATTTATTCTGTCTTGCGGTTTATTGAGCTCCCAGATCTGTGGGTTTATAGTTTTTCAGCAAATTTGAAATATATTTGGCCATTATTGTTTCCTCAGTACTTTTTCTGCCTTCCCTCAGGGACACTTACACATGTTAAACATCTTGATATTATCTGACAGATCAGTAAACCTTGTGGGTTTTTTTTTTTTCCTGTCTGGAAAGTTTATAATGCTATATGTTTAAATCCATTAACTTTTTTTTTTTTTTTTTTGCAATGTCTAATCTGCTACTAATCACATGTAACCATGAACATTTCATTTCAGGTGTATTTTTTTTCAGATGTATTTTTCAACTTCACAAAATTCCATTTGGCTCTGAAGATAAAAAAAAAAAAAAAGCATCCCAGGGTCATTATGTTCCACCAGCAGACTCAGACTGCTGCTTGTAAACACCAATATGTTCATAAGAAAAAGACTATTGAATCTTCCTAATTTTCAGCACAAGATCTTTCATACTCTGGGGGAAACTGACAAGTTGATAGTGGTATCACATAGCCTTTAGTCTTCCTTAAACAATTTAACAAAAGAATCCAGGCAGCTAACTCTTGAAAGACAATCAGGTTTGTATGCATATCAACATTTTTTTGAGGTGGAAAATCTGCTTTTTTTTCTAAAAGCCGGAATGGAAGAGGTCATAGATCAGTAAGAAGTCCTTAGACTTCTAAACTTCTATGACTCTGGGCAAGTCACTTATTTTTGTCTGAGCATCAGTTTTCTCATCTATAAATTGGAAATAGTAACTCCTGTCCCAATTTCCAGGAAAGGATGTAGTGTAAGTCATGAAAGAGTCTGAAGGTAAAAGTGCCATACAAACAGAAGGTGTTATTCCTGTTGCTTCTGTTCTGCAGAATCTTCTCCTTCTGGAACTTTTTTGGTAGAAGCCAGTACTTCCTCAGTACTTGTTCTCAGTTTTCCTCTTTGCCTCAGGCTCCAGGCAGTCGGCCCATTCATGAGGATATCCACTAGACATGTTCAGAGCAGCTTTAGTTGTAATAGCTCCAAACTGTAAACAACCCATGTTATGTTTTGGATAGGAGGTGTCCCCCCAAAAAACTCATGTTAGGCAATGTAGGAATGTTCATAGGTGAAACTATTAGTTTATGAGAACAATAACCTCATCAGTGGATGGCTCTCTTTGATGGGTTAGTAATTTGAAAGGATTACTATACTGAGTGGTAACTATTAGGCAGGTAGGCTATGGCTGGAGAAAGCAGGTCACTGGGATGTGCTTTTGGGGTTTATATTTTATCCCTGACACCTTGCTCTTTTTCTGCTTCCCAGCTGCAATGAGCTGAGCTGCTTTCCTCTGCCATCACCTCTTGCCATGATGTCCCGCCTTACCCTAGGCCCAGAGCAATGGAGCCTGCCCACCATGGACTAAACCATGAACCCAAATAAGCTTCTCCTCTAAGCTGACTCAACCCAACCCAAAGTGTTCGTCAACAGAAGGATGGATAAACAAATTGTGGTATAGGTTGAACGTCCCTAATTCAAAAGTTCAAAATTTGAAAAGTTCCCAAATCCAAAACTTGAACGCTGACATTATGCCACAAGTAGGAAACTCTACCCGTGGCTCATGTGATGGGTTACAGCCAGAACACAAGTGCCTTAAAAATACTGTAAAATTTCCTTCAGGCTATGTGTATAAGGTATACAGGAGACATAAATGAATTTCATGTTTATATTTGAGTCTCCTCCCCAAGATATCTCATTACATATATGCAAATATTTTAGAATCCAAACAGTTTTGAAATCTGAAATGCTTCTGCTCCAAAACATTTTGGATAAGGGGTACTTGACCTGTTTATCAATATAATGGAATATTTCTCAGCAATAAAAGGAATTAATTATTGATACATGACAACATGTATGAATATCAAAATAACTACGCCAAGCATAAGAAGCCAGACCCTGCTCCCCCAAGAGCATGATCTCATTTTTATCATATTCTAGAAACTAAAGACGAATCTATAATGTTAGAAACAAGATCAGTGGTTGCCTTAGGATGGGTTGTGGGGGGTGGGCAAGGGATTACAAAGGGCCACGAGGAAACATTTGGAAGGGGTAAAGGATTTGTTAATTGTTGTTATTTTGGGCATGGTTTTAGAGTATATTCTTTGGTTAAAACTCATAAAACTGTACACTTTTAATACCAGCAGTTTCTTTTATTCAATTGTACCTTAACAAAGCTGTTTTTGAAAAGCTATCAAATAGTCTGTTTCTTGTAAAACTAAGCATTTACTTACTAAGCCATTTTACTCTTTGACATTTATCTCAGAGAAATGAAAACTTATATTCACACAAAAACTTTATGTAAGTATTCATAACAGCTTTATTCATATTAGCAAGAAACTAGAAATAACACAAATGTTCTTCAGTGGGTGAATGGCTACAGAGACTGGTTCATTCCTACAATATTGTATTACTCAGTAGTACATAGGAGTGAGCTATTGATACATGCAACTTGGAAGGATCCTAAGGGTATTGTAGGTAGTGATAAAAGATGATCTCAAAAGATTGCATTGTCTTTGATTCCATTTATATAATATCCTCAAATGACAAAAGTATGGAGATGGAGAGCAGATTAATGGTCATCAGGGGACACGGACATGTTAGGTAGGTATGACTATAAAGAGGTAGCACAAAGGAGTCCCTTTGTGGTAATGAAATAGTTCAGTATCCTGATTATTGTGGTGGTTGTATAATCTATACATGGGGTCAAATTGCATAGAACTATACACCCACCCAAAATTAGTGTATGTAAATACTGCTGAAAACTGAATACGGTCTGTAGTCTACTTAACCGAATTGTACCAATATCAGTTTCCTGTTTTGGATATTGTACTGCAGTCATCCACTTTGGGGATGTTGGACATAAGGAACTCATTAATTAGGTTCACAACTTCCTGTGAGTCTATAAACATTTTAAATTTTTAGAAATTTTAAAATTAATAAACAAATATAATGTGGATGAAGAACTCTGTTGGAGACCTCAGGTTGGGCTGGTTATTTTATAGTTCTTTAAGACAATTTTTTTCCCTTGAAGCTAAATTTCTTTAATTAAGTTGCTGGTAGGAGATGAAAAACAAATGAACTCATATTCTTCTCCATATTAAACAAAGGCAGAAATCCAAAAATCCTGAACAAGTCTATGAACGTGTGGTACTTGATTGGTCTTATTTGTTCAAGGCAGAAAGCGCTAGAATGTGCATTTAAAGAGGGTGGGGATGGCATCTTTATAATTCTAGCTGCTAGCATAGGGCTTCACTCATAGGAAGAGACCAGTAAAGGTTTTTGGAAGGAACAAATATAGGGAAAGAGGGGAAGAGAGGTACAAAAAGGGGAAGGAACTGACAAGCCTTAGACAATGTTTTCTCTTTCATGTCAGTGCAGGAAGGTTTGGTTGGTTAGTGACATATCAGTGTACAGGACCAATTCCAGGTATGGGGGATGGCGCCGGCAAGGTAGGAAAAGTGCCCCTACATAGCCTCTGCATCCTTAGAAAATGAAAATCGACTGTTGCTGGACTTTCATTTTACCAGGGGCAAGGGTGCCTGGGTGAGGCTGCATCTGTGTGAGGGGTCTTGAGAGAGCCCGTGAAGCTGTCTGTAGTGGGGAGATGTTAAAGGGTGAATATGAGGTGAAGTTTTGAATTAGAGCGTCGATTCAGTTACACCTGAGCAAATACCAAACCCAGTCCAGAAGTCAGGTGTGGAACCCAAGAGAAACCTGGAATCAAGAGGGAGAAGGGAGCCTGCCAAGTGTGATGACGCAAGCCTGTAATCCCAGCAGCTCAGGAGGCTGAGACACAAGGACAGGGAGTTCAAAGCCAGCTTCAGCAATTCAGCGAGGTCCTAAGCAACTCAGTGAGACTCTGTTTCAAAATAAAACAGAAAAAGGGTTGGGGATGTGGCTTAGTGGTGAAGCACCCCTGGGTTCAATCTCCAGTACCAAAATAAAAAAAAAAAAAGTCAGAAGGGAGCAGAATGGTCATGGCTCAAAGACAAATGGGACATTGAAATAGGGAGGCACCGGTGGCCCTTGTCTGTGCCTGGGTCCCTGCAGGTCTGACTAAAAGGCACAGGAAGAACTGACTCCTTAATTGGTTATTTATTACGTAAAGGAGTTAAGAGACTATGGTGTTTTCTAAAACTATCTTGGACTACTCAACTGTCAGGCAAATAGTAAATATTTATGTAAATTCTAAGGGCTTCTTTCCTTAATCCTTACTTTGGAGATTATGCAATTTGGGGTAGATTGTCTGGGTTCCCCATGACAGTCAAATTGCCCTTTGCTCTTGTTCACGCCTCCTTCTCCCACGTGACTCTGGGGCTCTAAATCTGTCTGGGGGCCCTGTTCTGACTTCATGATTTTGTTGTACTGCTTTCCTTATGTTCTGTGTCTTCAAATATCACACTTTCTCCTATAATTCTTTACACTATGGCTTAGGCCCTTGAGTTTATAGGGCTCAAGGACATAGATTTAGCAGAAATATGGATATCAAATTTTCTTAAGAAATATGTTGAACATGAAACTAAGGCTACATTTCCCCCCATGAGTGCTCTTGACTTCCTCTCCTCATCCATCTTCTTAACCTTTCACATCATTTCCTGAAGCCATTTCATCTTCCTCGTAAAATGCCAACCTAAAAATAAGTAATCACACTGAAAAGGATCCAGATGGAAACAGAAAAACATGGACACACTCATGCAATGCGCAACACATTTTCTATATTTGTCAGTAGACTTAAGTTTGCTTCTCGTCTTCCTTTCTGCCTCATCCCAGAGATTCACGAAAATGTTCTGACCCATTGAAACAGATTTCATTCTGTGTGGCTTTTGACTACCAATGGTAATAGTTGACTTTGCTGATTTAAAAATTTGAAATGATTATCTAGAAATAAACATGACTAGTTTATATTTGTATCTGAGGAAACAAAGACTTCAGATTTTTTGTGTGTTCTTAAGAGGCATGCTTTTTGTTTGTTTCAATCCGTTGAGAAAGAAAGGCTGTGTCAAGAACTTGGCAAGTTCCCTAATTTTTCTTGCTGTATGAATGTGGAAGACTTTCTAAGGCAGGACTTTAGCTTCTTGGACACAGACAATCAGGGCATGAGAATCATGAAAATTCAATGAATGTTGTATATTATGTGCAAAATCAGAAATGCGAAATACCAGACTGATCAATCAGCTTCCTCAATGAATTCTTATTCTTTAAATTCTTTTTTGAAGAAAGAACACCCTCCCCCGCCACACACACACACCCCAGAGGGGATTTAATGAGTAACTGGTTTTCAAGGGAATTTCTGATGTCAGTACACATTCATCTCAATCACCTATGTCTTTCTAATCTACAGTCCTGTTTTATGGCAAGTGACATCCAGAATCAGACATTTGAGACATTACAAGACACTGAATCACCAAAGGAAAAACTGACTGATATTCATTACCAAGGCAAGAAATCTTTCTATACTATTTAACATTTGACAGATTAAAGAATTTAAACAAAAAGTGTTTACTGAATAACTAACTCCCTTTTAGCCTGTGGAGGTCTCATTCCTTTGGCAGCATGATGAATCATTGTGAGACTGTATTAAAGAATTGTAAATTTTAGGACTAGGTGATCATCTAAGCCATTGATATCTGTAAATTAACCCTTTACAAACTGAAAAAAATTCCCCCTAAATTGTGGTGCTTTATAGACCTGTGGTCAATAGGTTTAAGTTCACAGGAATTATTTGCCATGATTATCTCTTAGGTCCCCAAAATGTTCCTGTATTTTAAAGTACAGATGCTGCAAAGGCAAATAATTGTTGTTCACATCCTCCTGAAGAAGATGCTAAACCAAAAATCAAGAGAGAAGACCTTTATATGTTTCAAATGTGCTTAAAGTACAGAAAGGTTATTCTCCATGTTCACATATCAGGCTCAGACTCAGCCTGAACCAAAGCTGGATATGACCTTCCTCCATTTTTGACTCTCTGAACTGTGGAATCACTGGCATGGGGACTCTCTGATAGGTGGTCAAGGACCTGCCATTTTCTGTGTGACATGTATTGTGTTTTACTTTAGCATAATAATTTATCTACATGTGTTACTTTCCTGCTATGGTTTGAATGTGGTTTCTCCCCCAAAGGTCCTTGGATTGGAAGCTTGGTACTCAGGGTGATGCTATTAGGAGGTGGTGGAACCTTAAGAGATGGAGTGCTTGGGTCATTGTGGGCGCATTGTCCTTGGAAGGGAGTAAGATACTTCTTCTATGACCCCTTGATAGTTTCCATAAGAAGATTGTTATAAAAGGAGCAAACCTGGCCTTCCCTTTTCTCCTGACTTCCTATTTGCCAATGTGATGATTCCCTGCCACCTGCTCCCAGCTGCCTCCCCACCATGAGATGATGCCCTCTGCTGTTAAATAGGGGCCATCCAATCTTGGACTTTGAAACTCCAAAATTGTGCACTAAAATCCCTATTTTCTTTATAAGTAGATTGCCTTGGGCCTTTTGTTATAGCAACAAAATCTGACTAATATTGTCCCCTATTAAAGAATAAATTTTTTTTAGATTATGAAATTTTTGAGTGCAAGGACCATGTGTGTTTTAACTTCTTTGAGGCAACACAGATTAAAACTCATTGTACATTATGAAATACTTTCTCACATGTCTGACTTTCTATTCTTTGTAAAATTATTTGCATCTGTCAGTGCCTAACACATTATAGATGCCCAATAAAGGTTTGTATTATTGGTTGGCTGCTTGGATGAATGAACCTTTGCCAGTCATTTCCCTCTAATCACCAAAATTCTACATGGTATCTGTCACAAAGAGGCCCAGAAAATAGAAGATCACCTCACTAAAAGACATTTGTCCGGATGGAGCCTGGTAGGTTGACCTGCCATCCTCAGTTCACTGCCCATCAAACACAAATGCCACCACAAATTCTTCCATTTCATTCTAATGTTTGATTGCACCTGTGGCATCCTGGCAACTTATCCAGGAAAGCTTCCTCATGTATATGTGGATGTCTGACACCACACTCAAAAGGTACTTCAGGACTGGCTAGGAAGGGGTTGCCAAAAACTATCCCCACCATTTGGATGTTCAAATAGCAAGCCTCAGCACAAATCTCTTGCCCTGGGAAGCAAGGGAAGCTAAAACAACTAAACCAAAGTTGAATATCTGACTCCAAGAAACCAAACTGGGCATTTTGTTTTGTGATTCTCTATGCCAAATGCACAGAACTCACTAAAGTGGAGAAAGGTGTCCTGCTTTCACAAGGAAAATTTGGTAAGGCTTCATAAACTGTTTTATCAACTGTAATCTGCCCTGGAACAGGGATGTTACCTTTAGGGGGGAAAGCACGACCTTTCTTTAAGTAGCACATGCAGAAAACATCAAATAAAGAACCCTTTTTTTTCATTGCAAAATTCTTCTATTTTTCAAACAAAATTTAGAAATTTGATTTTGAAAAAAGAAAGAAATGAAATTTCTCTGAATGGTCACTTACGTATCCAGACACCCACTGGCCACCTGCTTGCCACCAGCCCTTCATTCTGAGGCAATCATAGATGAAGTCAGAAGCTTTCAGATTCTATGGCATATTTGCAATGCTTCACTTAGATCATTCACGAATGGCTGTATTTTTTCCACAGAGTCTCACTATTTCATTATAAAGACTAAAAGAACAGGCCCTTGTTCTCAGGCAAGAAAACACAGAAGATTCATTTGTTTATTATTTTTAACCATTGTGCACTTTCTGTGTGTTACAGCTTCTTCAGTGATTGTTTGGTGGTGAATGTATCGGCATGTGATTTGAGCTCAGCTGCCTGCTGCCTTGTTGGGACAATCAATCTATAATCTGGATAGGAGGAGATCTCATTAAATGCAAGCCTTAAATTTTAGGCTATCAACAAATAATCTCTCTCTCTTCGAATCTTCTGTATCTGTCATGAAAAACATTTCTTCAACTGTTGAACTTTCCTTGAATATTACCTAGGATGTGTTTTTCAAAGCAACTTCTCTCTTCTTCATTACCTTTAAAAACTGCAGGTAGGCAAATGGGACCAAAAAAAAAATGCCTACAGTTCCATCCTCCAAAGATAATCACAATTAGCATTTTGGTGCATAGTCTTTCAAGCTGGTAGAGAGTTGTTTTTTTAAAAAAGCTCTGAAACAAACTGAACATAGTTCCAGGGTTGTAAAGTATTGCCATTTTTTTCTATGCCAAACCACAATAAAATAAGATTTTCTTTTGCTTAATGCTTTCAGTTTGCCTCCAGTATACAGCTCAGTGTGTGATCACTCTCAGAGAAAATGGGCATTTTAAAGAAAAAAGGTGATTTCTGCAGTTTCAAAGCCCATTAAAGAATGCTTTGACTGATTCCATTTGGCCCACTTCCTGCTCCTCTGGATTGCACCCCCCCAAAAAACTTCTTTTTTTAAATTTTTTTTAGTTGTCAAGGAACCTTTATTTTATTTATTTATATGCAGTGCTGAGAATCGAGCCCACTGCCTCACACATGCTAGGTTGGAAGCAAAACAGCAAAATATTAATGGTGGTCAATTCTGGGCAATTGAACACAGGTGTTGATTTTATAAGTTTCTGTATCCTTAAAGACTTTTTAAAGTTCTAAATAATATTAAGACTAAGCAAAAGATATGATCTCTGTATTCAAGGAGCTCAGGGTCTGGTCTAATATGCAAACAGTTATAGCGAATTCAAGTCCTGCACACAGATCATTACTGTGTAGAGCTCTCTAAGAGAGGTTAGCACAAGCTACTAGACACTGGAGGCTAGAGGAGCACAGCATGGAGGACACAGTTTCTTCTCCCCACCTGCCACTTTTTCTTGCAAGGAGGCAGAGCTTGGCTTGAGGATGGAGGATGAATCACTTTCCGTGGTTTCAAGTGTAGGAAGGAGTGCATTGCAGGAAGAACCCTCCTGTACAACCTTGACCTGCCTCAGAGTTTGAGACCTACCAAGTGCTTGTGGCAGAATGGATTTCCAGTATGGCAGGGGGTTGTTCTGTGTCAGCACATGAGCTTGGAGATGGAGAGCATTTACCAAGTGGTGAAGAGTCTCATGCGTCAGGTTACCCAGTGGTTTATGAGAAACCAATGAAGCAAGAGAATGGTATAATATGACTTTGTGCTGATAGCATCCCTCAGGGGACAGTGAGGAAAATGGTCAGAGAGGTAGAATACAGATGGAGACTGATTAGGAGCTACACTAAGGGCCTAGGTAAGAGATAACGATGGCCTGTAATAGGGCAGTGTCAGAGAGTGGGCAGTGACAAATGACAGATCTTTAGAGACAACATCCATTCTGCAAGGAGACAAATTAGGTGTGTGTGTGTGTGTGTGTGTGTGTGTGTGTGTGTGTGTGTGTAGGGGGAGGATAGAGTTGAGAATAATTGCTGTTTTTCTGACAGGGGTAGTGAATGGGTTGGAATGGAGATTGGGAGACAGGAATTCAGAAGGAACAAATGAGTAAAATTTGCAATACACTGAGTTTGGGGAACCAGTGATACATCTGAGTTGCACAAGAGAACATGAGGGATAGGGATTTGGAGTGAGTGTGGGTAAGTGTGTTCTCTAGGCTAGAAGTAGACACAGAAGTGCAGATGCCACCTGGGTTAAGGTTCTATGACTGTTGAAGATGTCCTGGGAAGAGTGAGGGAGAGAGAAGGATAGAGGTTGGAGCTCTGAGGTAGTCTAAGGATCATGGAGAGGATTCTACGAAAGAGACTGAAGGGTGTCCAAGGGGAAGGAGGAAAATTAGGAGCGACTGGTGTCAGTCAATATCACATCTGCTAAAGAAGATCATTTCAAAAAGGAAGATAGAGTTGCTAGGTTAGAGCTAGTAGACAACTCAAGTAACACATAGTTGCCAGATAAAATATAGTAGGTCCAGTTAGACTGAATTCAGATAGAAATATATATACAAACTTATAAATATATATGTAAGTTCCTGTTTTTTAATTTGTGAAATATGACAACCCTAGTAGAATAAAGACTAAAACATGCAAGTAGTTAAATCAGGGTTAGAGGACTGCAGGGAGCAGAAGCACAAATGGACAGGGAGAAAGGGCTTGTGAACCAACCTTTCTAGAAACCATGATGTGAAACAATAGGGGAGGGGGCAGGGTGGAGATAGGGAGGAATTTTTTAAGGGAAATAGACGCCTCATATTGTTATGTGTACCCCACTAGCCAAAAACCAAAAGAGGTTCAAGACCATGTCTTAGTTGTCTTTGTAATCAAAGCTCTGACCTCCCTTTTGTGCATCAGGAACTCAATAAATGTTTACTAAATTAAGTTCTTACTGCTTCTCAGCCTTTTGGCTAAGATCAAGTGTACTATCTAAATTAAGTTCTTAGACTGTTTCTTTCAGGCAAAATAGCAAAGAACTGAAGTAATTAAGGTGCACTGTGTAGTGGTGCTTGCCTGTAATCTTAGCGGCTCTGGAGGCTAAGGCAGGAAGAACATAAGTTCAAGACTAGCCTCAGCAACTTAGCAAGACCCTGTCTCAAAATAAAAAATAAAAAGGACTGGGGATGTGGCTCAGTGATGAAGTGCCCCCCTGGGTTCAATCCCTGAGAAGAGTGAGGGGGAGAGAAAATAAATAAATAAATAAACATTGCATTATTTTCCCTCTATTTAAAAATTATGACCCAACATATTTTGGGCAAGTATAGTTTATTTTGATCAGAATAATCTGGGAAACTACCTCAGCTCTCTACTTTTGTTTACTAGTAATGAAAGGTCAATATCTTTCCTAGTTGCAGCAGCAACTAGGAATCTCTTTATTGCCTTGAGCTTGTCAAGATGATGCAACTTTTCAGGTGAGTAAAACAGGTCTTGAATAGCTAAGGGGAAACCAAAATAAAAGCAAACCAGCCTAGTAAGTTGCTTAAGAGGGTTTTGAGGCCCATGGGAAATTTCGGCATTCTTCAGCCTGGTCTGACATCTGCTGCTCCACTTGGCTCACAAACTGCCTTTCTTCTTTACACAGCTAAGTGAAATCCACTCACCCCATCAGAGGAATAAACCAACCACAAAACAAACCTATTAAAAGGCCACTCAAGTCTGCCTTAAGTGATCCAAAGCAGAGAAGCAAACGTGCACGGGCTTTCAGAGAAAGATGTTTTGCGTTTGTACTCCTAAAGCACTCTCGAGTCAACACTGGAGATTCTTGTGGGCTTGCAGGGGAGGGGAGGATGCAGAAGCTGGTGCTGTGGGAGGGCCCAGAACTCCTGCTCTGGCTGTCGTAGAAGGCCAGCCCTAGGATATTTCAGGAGCAAGAAGGGTTTATTGGTAGAAGGTGAAAGAGAAAAAATGGTGAAATAGAAAAACTTGGAAGCTGAAGTTAAGATTAGACCTGCTTTCAACCCCATACTCTAGTTCTGCAGTATTGGGGTATTTAATAAGGTAGCTAAGAGTAAAGCTTTAGAACTAGGCATGCCTGTAATCCCAGCTATGTGGGACACTGAAGCAAAACAATTGCCAATTTGAAGCTAGTCTGGGCAATTTAGCAAGACCTATCTCAAAAATTAAAAAGGGCTGGGATGTAGTTCAGTGGTAGAGTACCCTGAGTTCAACCCCCAGTACTGGAAGAATAAAAAAGTAAAATTTGCTTTATAGTTGGACACAGTTGCATTTACTTCCTAGTGCTACAGGTGTAACAAGAATAGTGTTTTCCAAAATACTTTCCTTATTTGTTTTCTTGCCATTCTGCCATAACGGCTTCAGGAAAGGAAAATGATGATAAGAGAAGAAGAAACATCCTGTCACAAAAAGGAAAGGAAGCATTTTTGACATGGTGGTGGGAAGGTGAAGGGAGAGGGGTAGGTTGGGAGTGGGAGGTGATGAGAAAGGGGAAAGAAACAGGCAAGTAGGCAGACACTTGTGTTTAGGCCAGACTGAACTCTGAAGGGAAGGATTAGAAGTCAGTTTAGTTGGAAATTTCTGAGGTGGTTTGTACCCCTTCCTACTTAAAATTTCCAGGGGGAGACGGGAGTATAGATCAGTGGTAGAGGGTGTGCCTAGCATGTACAAAGTACACGCATACACACATACACACATGCATAAACACAAGAAAAGAAAGAAAAAAAAATACCCATACCCAGGAAGAGACTACCTGGACTGCCCTCCAAATAGCCCTGTAGGGACCTGGGGTGGCCTCCTGGAGCAGAGAAGAGTCTGAGAGAGCAGGTCTAGCTGTCACCTGGTGCTACATAGCCTGGCTCAGAAGTTCCTGAAGGATCTTATGGGAAATGCAGAAGGCCTGTTAAGAGCCAAAGCCAGCACGTCCACCATGGACCTCTCTGGCAAAGGGGAGGTGACCCATACCAGAGGCTATGAGGAAGACTGCTCATGCCACAGGAACGGCTGAGCCTCAGGCCTGCTATATTAGCGAACCCTGGGTGCTGCTGAGCCAGCCAGGAAGGAGAGTGGGAGGGAATACCAGCTGCCAGCTGGGCCCCAGTCTGGCCAGGAGCAGACCAAAAGCCTTTCCATGGCTTTATGAGCAGGTATGAAGCAGACCCTGAGCAGGCACATTTGGGACCCCTCCACTCAGAATAGTAGGAACTAGGTACAGGATGGGGACCAGCTTTCCTGGGAACAGGGAGCATGGAGGAGTGGCAACATTTAGAGAAAAATAGTCCTGGTAGAACTTTTCACTTTGAACTATTTGAATACCTGTTTAAAAGAAATGGAGATAAATGAAAAGAACACCTGACCCCCACCCCCATGAGATCTTTGACTTGGCAAGTTTTTGTTTGCTTCTGTTTCTTCAATGGAATTTGGGGTTCTAGAGGACATATAATCAGTGATGGAAAATAAAGAACCCATCAATGGTGTACATCTGAGGTGCAATGGATACATTTAGTCCTCCCTACCTCTCAGCTTGAGATGAGCTTTGTAAACTGAGGTTATATACATAACTTATTTGAGCCTCAGTTTCTTTATTCACAAAGCAAGGATAAGAGTACTTCAGAATAGTTGCTGTGAATATTAAATGAAATGACATGTGCAAACACTGGGAACAGTGCCCAGCCCATAACTTTGCCCCCAACACCGTGCCTGTGTTTCTACCTCTGTGAATCAGCAGTCACAATATCCATCTCATACAATAGGTAAGCAAAATAGTGTAATTTCTCTTTTCTGTTCCCTTTCCAAAGACCTACGGTTTATCTTTCTCATCTTCTTTTTCAAATAAATCCATCTCTATTCATTTATTCAGTCAATGATGGTTGCTGAGTTTCTGTTCTGTGCAGGGCACTCTTCTGAGGGCTTCCTAGATGACGCATGAACAGCATTCTTCATTGTCAGAGAGCTTCGATCGCTGGAGGGGTGGTGGTAGGAGCACCACCACTTCTTTCTCGTAGAGGGGAAACTTGATGAAAGATTCAGCAAGAATGGTGGTGACTCAGAATTGACGCTGCTTCCTCCAGTTAGGATCAAGGGAGTGCTTCCCACATAATGTGGCATTTGAATGGGGCCTTGAAAAATGAAGCTGACTTAGGTAGAGATGGGGAGGGGGAGGTGATCCAGGCAGAGAACTGTGGAAGCAACAATGCAGAGTGACTTGAGAATGGGTGGGTGGTTCCAGGTGACCAGATCAGAGAGGTTTGGGAGTATGTGGGATAATAATAGGCTGCAGAACTGGTACATGCCTGCTGCAATGGATCCCTGATGCTACTGAGCTAATCCTTGATGGCTTGTCACTTTTCTCATAATATTTTTTGAAAAGAAGGGGAAAGGGAAAGAACTAAAATGTACTGATCCCCAGACACATGAAAGCTATTGCACTAAGATCATTGCTCTATGGATTAGTATGTGTAAAACTCATGATTTTGCCGGGAGGTAGGTATTAATAGAGAAAATTGAGTTCAGAGAAGTTAAGTAATGTACACAAGGTCATAGTTGAAATGTAATCAAGTGAGAATCAAACTTGAGTTTACTTGATCTAAAGCCAGTGCTTTGAGACAAGGCCTTCAGGCTTTCCCTGCACCCTTCTCTCCATCTCCCAAGTTTAAGGAAGTGATGTGTCATGTTCTATTACCAAAAAAATTAGTATTAAGGGTGAACGGATTCCAGTCTGAAGATTGAGACTCTATGGACAGCTGTTTCTGGTTCCAGAATTCAGGATCATGGAAGATTTCCAGAAGGAGATAGGGTCTTTTCCTCCTAAGTCACTGGGATTATAGGAATGTGCCACCAAACCCAACTGTTCTGTCAATCTTGAGGCACTCCTTGGGAAGAACAGGGCCAGGGAGTGAGACTCAGCTTAAGAAGGTTATGAGAGGCCAAATATAGGAAACCCCAAGATACTTTCATCCTTGGTGTCTTTCTGCTCCATTTAAGCCCCAGGAGATTATATTTTGAGGTGTGTTCTGAGTCAGAAAATACGATGACAAATGTTTATGTGGGATAGGGTGCCTAGGGGAGAAGGCTCAGAAACACCTGTTTCTTCAGCTGAAGCTGACATGGTGAGAACCCAGTTTTGATTTTGTACCACAAAGCAGAATGAGAGACCAGATCTGACCATGGGAGCCTGGAAGAGATCAGGCAATGCCCTCTGTGTGCTTTCCTGAACTGAGGCTCAGAGAGGCATGACAACATATCTAAGCTCACACAGATGGAAGGGGCAAAATTGAGATGAGGGGCCACATACTGTCACTTCCTGGAGCTTACTTGAACAACCAAAAAATGGTTTATTCTCTCAATGACCTGTGACTGGTTTTACTAGAATCATAGAATTTTTACAATTAAAGAAGATAATAAATATCATTTAGTCCAATTATCTTATTTTATAAATCAGAACACTCAGGCTTAGAATGTAAAGTTGGTTTGTTGGAGGCCACAATTTTAGCCATGGAGACTGATCTAAGTCACAGATCTGTTGCCTGTGGTCAGCATGGAATGTTCTTTCCACTAATTTTTAGTATTACAATCCATTGACTATGATATATATGCACACATACATATATGTTATGTAATATATGTGGAATATACACACACACATAGGGTATATATGTGGAATATAAGTAACAAATATACGTATTATATATACACACATCTAATATACATATATGTATGTATGTGTAATATTTACACACATATACATTATATACATAATATATATATTTTCTACTGACTACCATTCCCTAGCCCCACACACTCATATGTGGAGAGCCAAGAGGGAATCAATTACTTCCTTACCTTTATATAGGTATACTGTCCTAGTCTGTTTTCTGTTGCTGTAACAGGATACTAGAGATTGGGTATTTTATAAATAAAAGATGTTAATTTTGGCTCACACTTCTGGAGGTTAGGAAACCAAAGAGCATTTTGGTGGCATCTGCTCAGCTTCTGGTGAGGGTTTCATGATGCTTCATTTCACATGGAAAGCAAAAGGGCAAGTGGGTGCGTGCAAAGAGGCAAAACATGAGAGGTGGACATGTTTTTTTAACAACTGCTCTCTCTGTAACTAATCCATTCCCAAGGGAGTAAGAGGTCTTTCATTGGAGAATCATTCAAACACCTTGCAATAGACCCATCTCCCAACAGTGACACACTGAGGAGTTAAAATTCCAAATATGAACTTTGGATGGATAGTTTTAAACCACAGCACATATTTCCCAGACATCTGGGGAATTTCCTGGTTTGAAAATCCCTTCGTTTGGAGGTTGTTATTTCTGAAGTGCCCCAATACTAAGCAGATTCCCTGCATTCTTGGTGACAAGAACCTCCTCTCTGGCCAAAATCTTATATCCATTTTTCCACCCCAGGAATTTACTTGGCCCCATGCCATCTCCTTAAGGGGAGCCAGCAAACTCTCCCCGGGCTGCTCTGCCTTCTGGAGAAAAGATTAGAAGCCCACTCCTTCCTCGCTCCTTCCCTGGCCTCCTTTTCTAGGAGGTGGCCATCACTTGCTCCCATTAATAGAGAGGTGCTTCTATTTCCTGCATGAGGTGTTTTGCAGAGCCTGAGAGAAGGAGACCTGGGCTCTGCTACCTCTGGCATGACTGCTGTTCTCTCCATTATTTTCCCAGAACCCCCTTTCTCTAGGTCTGACACAATTTTCTTCTCTAAAACAGGCCCAGGGAGAAGGATGCATTTGTGCCCTACCCTACATTCCTGCAGAATCCCTCGGGCGCCGCGGCTGGAAATGATTTGTGCAGGGCATGTGGCCAGCCTCCCTTTTAATCACTCCCACGCTCACGACCCAGGGAATCCCAGTCCACTCACCCAGGGGAGGGAAGACTCTTCCTCACTTTGACAGGGTCTAAGTGGCAGGCTAAGCAGTGATTCTGGTCTCCAGGAAAGATCTCTTAAAAAGCCTCCTTCTCGGAGAGTTAATTATGAAATCGATATCTTCAGGAACCCGTCTCCCTGCCCTGGAGTTTCTGCAAGACAGACACTGCTCAGATTAAAGCTCAGATGTCCACTGACCCTTCAGGTCTTCCTGAGAACCACACTGCCTAGGAGGAGGACAGGACAGGGCTGGGTCTGAAAGGATGGATAGAATTTGCCCAGAACTACATTTTGGGTAGGAGGATGGGGTAAGCCAAGGCTCAGAACAATGAATGGACCTGGGGTTGGCATGAAGATGGGAAGAGTCAGCTGCTCGTTGGGGAGGAGGGATTGATGACCTGTCAGGGTCCCAACAAGGAACAAAGGGTACATCCTAATTAGATGGTTCCAGGAGGATATGGGAGCAAGGAAATCACAAAGAATAGTGCGTGCAGTACATTGGACCTAGAGCCAAGGTGTTAGTACCTGTAGGCACAAAGAGCAATGACTAGAACAATGTCATGCACAGCAGCTGCCTTAGACTGAACAGAGGCGTTCAGTCCAAGGGCCCAGTCAGCTGGAGGTAAACTGGAAGGGCAGTGAAGCTGGTGAAATTTAGATTTCAGGGCCCCACACTTACACAGGTATCCTCCATGGCCTGTGAGGTACCTAGCAATGTGTTCACATGTGAAACATTTTTTAAAATTTTCTTTTTTTTTTTTTTGCAAAACCAAGATATTCATTTATATATATATATATATATATATATATATATATATATATATATATATATATATATATATATATATATATTTTTTTTTTTTTTTTTTTTCAGCACAGAGGATTGAACCCAGAATTTGCACATGCTAGGCAAGTGCTGTACAACTCAGCTACATCCCCAGTACTCGCCCTCCTTCCTGACCCTCCATTTTTCTGGGGGGAAAGGTACTTACTAAGTTGCCTAGGCTGACCTTGAACTTGTGATCCCCTTGCCTCAGCATTCCAAGTAGCTGGGATTGCAGGCATATGCCACTGTGCCTGGCAATAATCTTAATGATGAGAAAAAGTAAAGCATATGAACTCACTGGGGAAAGTCTGACATTTTTTTCTGCTTTGATACAGAATACAACATCTTTCAAGGTATCTTAGATTGGGTTCCCCCAAAACTGACTATGAGATGGAAAACTGTATGCAGACTGTTTGTGGTGGAGTGCTCTCAGCAGATACACATGTGAGGAAATGAGGACATCGGGGTTGGGAGGAACAGACCAGCCATGTGGCCCCAGTAAATCTGATAATCCCAGCAGCTAAAGAATGGCCTGAAAAGGTGATCTGGGCAGTGCCCCACAGTACCATCAAATTCACAAGGTGCCACATGTATAATGGGGACATTGAACTAGCTTATAAGTGTCACTAATTCAAAGGTACAAAAGAAAGAGAGAAACAGAGAGATCCTAAATCTTAGTTATAGATGGAGGATGGTGATGGTCTTTCCAAATTTGAAAACAATTTCAAAATTTTACACGATGTTACTTACAAACAAGAAGTTGTGAAACTGAAACAACTCAAAATGACCAATGATAAAAGAAATGAATTGTCAAACAAATCTACTACTAAAGACTGGATTATACTTCTGTTCTTTTCCCAGAAAATTATACTACAAAGTTGTAAGCTAAAAGATATGGAAAAAAGTTTTATAAATATTTTTCAGGCAATTGAGAAACATTATTTTTCTGCATTTTACCATAACTGTGTTGTTTGTCAGCCTTTAAAAATCTGAAGTTTCTTGTGACCTCTTAGACTAAATAGACAGTCACTTTTGGACCCAGCATTTTATTTATAATTACAGGCTAATAAAATTGCAGGCTTTGGCCTGTAAAACTAGGCTCCACACTTAGGATTCCGAGAAATAAATACCCTGACTTCACAGTTCTCTCTCTGTAGACGTCCTTCCAGAACTCCCGTTGCCTGAGCCCAATCTAAGCAGGAGGCCTCTATAGATAGGTCAGCCTCCCAGGGTAGAGGACAGCATAGAGAGGGGTGGAGTGTGATCAGGAGGCAGGAACTGAAGACGGCAGGCACAACTAAGTCGCAGGGAACCAAATTATGGAAGCCTTGACCTCCAGATTCAGTTTTCCCTTTATTCACAGGGAAAAAAAAAAACCCAACTGAGTACCATAAAAACAAAATCAGTATCAAAGAAGCCTTAAATCTGAGGTTATAGAACATGCCTGACACCCACCACAAATGCATGACAGTGGACACCACGACTCACTCAAGGCAAAGTCCTGTACCCATGTCCACGTGGCAGAGAGTGTGGGCCTCATTTCCCTCTCCTCTGACCTGGGGGATCTGTACTTTCAGGCAAGCTTTTGTGGGGGAAGCCAGTGAAGAGCAGTATGAAGGCCAGTGGGCAGAGTGCAATCACCATGGATGTGACGATTCTAACAGAGGCTGTGATGACTCCTTGAGTATTTTAGCCACCCCAAGTTCCCAGCGTACATCCATCCCTCCTGCATGCTGAAGCAGATGCCCTCCCTTCTTGCTTTAGCCTCAGCCATCAGCTCCCAGAGGTAGCGACACAAGCCAAATCAAAGGGCCTCCCACCCTTGGCCTGTAGGAGCCCAGGTTTGGGGAGGAGCTGCCTCTGTGATCTTCCTGGTAATTGAGACCCTTTCCCCAGCTATTTTCCCATTGTTGGCTTCCCAGAGCCACCTCTCCTCATCCATGCCAGGTGCTTCCCTTGGCTGATTTCTCCATGCTTTGTTTTTCACCCAGAAACGGGGACTCCCAGATCTGTCATTATCTCCAGCTAGATGACCATCCCGAATTCCCTTTATCCAATAGCCTAATACGCACCTCTGCTTGAGTGTCCCACAAATACGTCACAGGAAGCACATCTGCAACTGAACTGACAATCCTGCCCTGGCTGTATTGCTCAGACCTGTTGTTTACCACTCCCCTCCCTGCCACTCCCTTATATAGGCTTCTGGTCCAGACCATCACCTTGACCTCCTCTGTCAAGATTCATTATGGTCACTTTGCTCCGGCTCCCTCCCCGGCTAATCCACTCTGCTCACACTGCCATGGTGAGACGCCTGAAATGGATCAAGCCCCCCCTCACCTTATACATTAAATCCAAACCTCTCGGCCCAACTGTCTTTATTCTGTAATTAAGCATGTAGCATTGCAGTTATTTTAAAATATGAAATCATTTATTTACTGTTGTTCTCAGACAACTTCCCTTCTTCCTCCATAAGACAGTGAAACTCTTGAGGAGATAGGGCCAGGTACACAGTTGTCACTAGGAAAATGTTAGCTTCATAAATGAACACTTTTACCATGGCCTTCCTGTCTGGTTTGAACACTTCCTACTCTCTCTCCCCTCCCACCATCCAGCTAGCCAAACTCCAGTGTCCACTACCCTCCCTGGTTCCCAAGTTCACCCCTCATAGGCGCTCTCGCACATGGTCCCCACTGAGGCTCTTCCTCTCCTAGCCTGCCTGTTGCTCTTTCCCAGCCCCTGTCAACACGTGTATTTGAGTCTGTGCCCACAACATACACACCCCATATGCACCACACAACACACACACACACACTCACACACCACGTGCTGCTTTTTTTTTTTTGTATTTTTTTTTTAATTTTTTATTGTTGGTTGTTCAAAACATTACAAATTTCTTGACATATCATATTCCACACTTTGATTCAAGTGGGTTATGAACTCCCACCTTCCCCCCATACACAGATTGCAGAATCACATCAGTTACACATCCATTGATTTACATATTGCCATACTAGTGTCTGTTGTGCTCCGCTGCCTTTCCCATCCTCCACCCTCCCCCCTCCCCACCACTCCTCCTCCCCTCCCCTCCTCTCTCTCTACCCCCTCCACTGTATAACCCTGAGGGTCTCCTTCCATTTCCATGCAATTTCCCTTCTCTCTCCCTTTCCCTCCCACCTCTCATCCCTGTTAAATGTTAATCTTCTTCTCCTGCTCTTCGTCCCTACTCTGATCTTAGTTACTCTCCTTATATCAAAGAAGACATTTGGCATTTGTTTTTTAGGGATTGGCTAGCTTCACTTAGCATAATCTGCTCTAATGCCATCCATTTCCCTGCAAATTCTATGATTTTGACATTTTTTAATGCAGAGTAATACTCCATTGTGTATAAATGCCACATTTTTTTTATCCATTCGTCTATTGAAGGGCATCTAGGTTGGTTCCACAGTCTTGCTATTGTGAATTGTGCTGCTATGAACATCGATGTAGCAGTGTCCCTGTAGCATGCTCTTTTTAGGTCTTTAGGGAATAGACCAAGAAGGGGAATAGCTGGGTCAAATGGTGGCTCCATTCCCAGCTTTCCAAGAAATCTCCATACTGCTTTCCAAATTGGCTGCACCAATCTGCAGTCCCACCAGCAATGTACAAGTGTACCCTTTTCCCCACATCCTCGCCAGCACTTGTTGTTGTTTGACTTCCTAATGGCTGCCAATCTTACTGGAGTGAGATAGTATCTTAGGGTGGTTTTGATTTGCATTTCTCTGACAGCTAGAGATGGTGAGCATTTTTTCATGTACTTGTTGATTGATTGTATGTCCTCCTCTGAGAAGTGTCTGTTCAGGTCCTTGGCCCATTTGTTGATTGGGTTGTTTGTTCTCTTATTGTCTAATTTTTTGAGTTCTTTGTATACTCTGGATATTAGGGCTCTATCTGAAGTGTGAGGAGTAAAGATTTGTTCCCAGGGTGTAGGCTCCCTATTTACCTCTCTTATTGTTTCTTTTGCTGAGAAAAAACTTTTTAGTTTGAGTAAGTCCCATTTGTTGATTCTAGTTATTAACTTTTGTGCTATGGGTGTCCTATTGAGGAATTTGGAGCCCGACCCCACCGAATGTAGATCGTAGCCAACTTTTTCTTCTATCAGACGGTGTGTCTCTGATTTGATATCAAGCTCCTTGATCCATTTTGAATTCACTTTTGTGCATGGCGAGAGAAAGGGATTCAGTTTCATTTTGTTGCATATGGATTTCCAGTTTTCCCAGCACCATTTGTTGAAGATGCTATCCTTCCTCCATTGCATGCTTTTAGCCCCTTTATCAAATATAAGATAGTTGCAGTTTTGTGGATTGGTTTCTGTGTCCTCTATTCTGTACCATTGGTCCACCCGCCTGTTTTGGTACCAGTACCATGCTGTTTTTGTTACTATTGCTCTGTAGTATAGTTTGAAGTCTGGTATCGCTATACCGCCTGATTCACACTTCCTGCTTAGCATTGTGTTTGCTATTCTGGGTCTTTTATTTTTCCATATGAATTTCATGATTGCTTTCTCTATTTCTACAAGAAATGCCGTTGGGATTTTGATTGGCATTGCATTAAACCTATAGAGAACTTTTGGTAATATCGCCATTTTGATGATGTTAGTTCTGCCTATCCATGAACAGGGTATATTTTTCCATCTTCTAAGATCTTCTTCTATTTCTCTCTTTAGGGTTCTGTAGTTTTCATTGTATAAGTCTTTTACCTCTTTTGTTAGGTTGATTCCCAAGTATTTTATTTTTTTTGAAGATATTGTGAATGGAGTGGTTGTCCTCATTTCCATTTCAGAGGATTTGTCGCTGATATACAGGAATGCCTTTGATTTATGCGTGTTGATTTTATATCCTGCCACTTTGCTGAATTCATTTATTAGCTCTAATAGTTTCTTTGTAGAGCCTTTTGGGTCTGCTCCACGTGCTGCTTTGTCCGTGAAATCCTTCTTGCCTTTTTTTTTCTCTCTGAACATAATCACCTCTCACAAACTCCATAGCATTTGTTTGGATGCCTCCTGTGACTCAGATCGTATTTCGCTGACATATTTCACTTCTGATTTACAAGTCTTGTCTCCCAGGCAGAGAGCGCCTCCAGGACTCAGCTGTCCCCGATTCATGTTTTCCTCCCCAATAGCGGCTGGCTGTAGTACCTACCCCTGAATAAGTGGATTAATGGATGCATTCACCCTTCAAAACATGAAGGTCTTCCTTCATTTTATGGGTGAGAAATGTATTTTAATTATACATATGTAATTCACAATTACATTCTTATTGTAAAACACTCAAATAATACAGATAAAACTAAAATTCCTTTTCCTTGTCTCCAATTCTCGTCCCTACGCCATTTACATACTCATACAATGCAGGCACAATTTATAGCTTTGTGTGTTTGTTATAAAAATGGTAGGCTTTGCACTATATTCTACAGTTTGAAAGATATCTTTTTACTTTTTTTCTATGTTAGATACAGACCCCATAATGTGAATGTACCAAGATTCACTTCACTAGCCCTTTACTGATGGACATTTAGCTTGTTTTGGATTTTGCCATAACAGCAACACTGAACTAAATACTTGCTCAGGGCTCCATGCTCCTCTCCCTTAATTTTACACTGGTTTACTCAAATTGCTGTTTGTTTCCATCCTAGTTAATGTGCACATTCCCCTGTGCTCTTACCATTTCCTTAAGGATTATGACCCCCTTACTTTCCAGGTGTTAATAATCAAATTATTTCTTTAGCAGTGTAGTCATGTAAGCTACAGTTCCCCTGCTTAGAAACTCTGTTTCTATTATTTCCTCCATGCATTCTTTCTTCCACCAATAAGATATTGAGAATGCTTTTACTGTCCAAGTTTTTTCCCTCTTACCCCAACAGTTTATAAGATATTTTTTACTTAGCATGCCCTGCCCCCAACTCCTAGATTTTGCTGAAATTGCTTAGTACTTTTCTTTATGAATCTTATTAGTATTTCATTTGTGATATTTCACCTCTATTTTAAGAATCCTTTTTAATATTACATATTTCCAGACAGTCTATCATCATCCATTTATATTTAACAATACATATCTATACATTTATATATAAAAAGGAGTAAGCAATCAATCATCAATCATACTTAACTATATATGTGTGTGTGTGTGTGTGTGTGTGTGTGTGTTAGATACATGGTGTGTATATATATATATATATATATATATATATATATATATATATATAGTTTGCATCAACTATATATATAACTATATATATAGTTAAGTATAATATATATAGTTTGCATCAACTATTTATATATATAGCTGCATCAACTATATATATATATATATATATATATATATATATATATATATATATATAGATAGATAGATAGATATAGTTAAGTATAATTGATTGCTTTCTCCTTTTTCCTCTATTTTATATTCTCTGTTATAAGTCATTTGATTTTGGTTTGAGTTTTTTAAAAAACTGTTTTCTTCCAGAATGCATTGAGCAATATCATCTTTGGATTTTTTAATATTTATATACATATATATGTATATAAATTTATCCAAAGATTTTTTTTGTGTGTGTATTTATATTTAACTCCTATGGGTGAATGACAACTTGGCTAGAGATGGGATTGCTAGGCGACAGTCTTTATACTCTAGGAGTCTGTATCTGTTATTCCAATCTCTTTTTGTTCTTTTTTTCCTCTGGGACTCAGTAATTAGTCTCATGTTAGATCTTCTAAATCTGCCCTCCCTATCTCTTTTATCTTTCATCTTGATTTATATATCTTTGCATTTTGCCCAGGGTTTGCAATATTTCTTGCACATTATCTTCCAAACTACAATTCAAACCATATCCCTGACTATCCTTGCCCTTGAGTCATCCACTTCATTTCTCTTTATTATTAAAAAGGCATGGTTGTTAGTTTCGGGACATTTTTGCTGAGCTCTTTCTGTTGTTGAAATCATCCTTTGTCTCCTCCGACCACTTTTTAGATGACAGTGCTGGGTGTATGGTAAGCTCCTCCCCTGTGGCTGCTGGCCTCTTTCTTAACTAGGTTGTTTCCTCTCTTTGCCTGATGGTGTGGGTCCCTGAAAGTCCTTGAAAGGACAGGCAGACAGGTAGGCAATGCCCTGTTGAGCAGGAAGAGCTTTCTGTTCCTGGGACTCAGAGCCTCAAAGATACAGCAACCTTGGCTCAGCTAATCAGTTCCTCCTTAGCTTTTGAGGGACTGGGGAAGCTTGAGCATGTTTATGTGGCTGGAGTCTCACTTGCTTCAGTGGCTCATCCAGCATGTCTTAGAGGGAGAAAGCCCCACTTCACCACTCCAGCATACTTCCTCCAGGCTCATGCCTGCCTGTTGACTTTGGCGACTACTTGTCTTGGAAGAAGAGTTGGGTAGGAGCTGGGTGATGTATGGAAAGAAAGTGGACAGATAAGTTAAGTTGCTGCTGTCCCAGAATCCCCTGTTCCTTCATACTCCACTTGGTTTTTCTGATCATGTGGGTCTCACCTTTTTGAATGGAATGGAATGTCACACTTTGTTCAGTTTTTCTGATCCCTGATGTCAAGTAGCTCCTGTGGCTCTACCTTCCAATAGTAATTACCGTGGTGTTAAAGGAAACTTGGCTCCCTGGTAAGAGATGTGTTTCCCTCCTTGTTTATTTTTTCCCAAATTCATCTTGGCTCTTCTTATGCAGTTCCCCTTCCTGATGAACATTACAATCAGGCTGCTCTTTTACATTAGTTTCTTGTTGACTTTTTGAATAGGATTGAACTAAATTTGTAAATAAATATGGAAGAAATGGACATTGTGTGTGCACACACCTGAAATCCCAGCAACTCAGGAAGCTAAGGCAGCTTTTTGGCCACTTGGCAATTTGTATTACCTCCATCCTTTAGGGGCTCCCATTATTTTTCTCATCAATTTTAATTCTAGACAATATGATGGTATAAAAAACATCTCAGAGCTGGGTCTGATGGTGCACACCTGTAATCCCAGTGGCTCGGATGGTTGAGGCAGGAGGATTACACATTCAAAGCAGCCTCAGCAATTTTGCAAGGCCCTGAGCAACTTTGTGAGATCCTGTCTAAAAAAATAAAAAAGGGTTTGGGATGTGGTTCAGTGGTTAAGCACCCCTGGACTCAATCCGGGGTACCAAAAGAAAAAAAATTTAAAAACCCCTCCTTTATATCCTTTAGTAATGATTTTAATGTATTATGTAGCTGTGCACATTTCTTAAATTTGTTACTAGACTTTTAAAATGTGGTTTTTGTTAGTATTGAATATTGTGGATGGCTTATTTTGTGTCAACTTGACAGGGCTAAGGGATACCCAGATAGTTGGTAAAACATTATTACTGGGAGTGTCTGGGAGGATGTTTCTAGGAGAGATTAGCATTGGAATCAGTAGCTGATATTTGGATGTGGTTTGTTCCCCAAAGATTCATGCATTAGGAACTTAGTCCTGAGCCCTTCAGACTGAATTATATCACCAACTTTCCTGGTTCTCCAGTCTTCAGTTGGCATATCATAGGCCTTGTTGCCTTCCATAATTGTGTGAGCCAATTCTCATAGTAAATCTTGTCTTATATCTGTCCTATTCTGTTTCTTTGAAGAACCCTGACTAATAATGTATAGAGCACATTTAGCTTTTTACTATAGACAATTTCAAATGCATATAGAAGTGTAGACAAACAGGATAATAAATACTCATGTGCACAACACTCATCATTAAAAAATTTTTTTAAATGTTAAAACTATAGAAGTTTCAATTGTGGTAAAATAGATGTACTATAAAATTTACTATCTTAGCCATTTTAAGAATATAGTTCAGTAGTATGAAGTGCATTCATATTTTTGTACAACCAATCTCTAGAACTCTTTTAATTTTGCAGAATTGAAACTCTATGTTCATTAAACAAGTTCCCATTCCCCCCCCTCTTTCAGTCCCTGGCCACCACTACTCTACTTTTTGTCTCTAAGAACTTGACTATTCTAGGTATTTCTTATAAATGAGATAGTACTTTAATGAGATAATAAATTATTTGTCTTTTTGTGACTGGCTGATTTCATTTAGCAAAATGTCCTCAAAGCTCATCCAGTTGTAGCATATGTCAGAATTTCCTTCCTTTTCAAGGCTGAATAATATTTCATTATATGTAATGCATTTTATTTATGTCTATCTGTTGATAGATACAATAACTTGGGTTGCTTCCACTTCTGGGCTCTTATAACTAATGCCATCATGGAGCATTTAAATTATCAACTGGGATTCAACGCTGATTCATCTGTAACTTCCCCCACTCTCCTATTCTGTCTAATTTTGATGCAAATCTGAACAGGGTATTTTACAAATTACATCTTCTATTTCAGTGGCGATCATTTCCAGGAAGAATCAAAGCCTGATCGGAGGGCAGCTGAAGTGGAGAGGCTGCCACAGAAGGGTGGATGGAGGAAGAAACAGAGAGTGGTGAAGGTTCAGCTATGTCTGTGAACTTCTGTTGTCCCTTAGTGCCACCTCTTTCTCCCTCAAACCTCTAATGCCCAGGTACTTGAGCAGGGAGGGTTCCAAAGATCCCAGACCACGGAAACCGTCCTGGTGTGGTGGCCTCAAGAAGGCTCCATCTATTGCCTACAGCTAGGTCGTTTTGCTTTGTTGGTGAGAGGGCTGGAGTCAAGCTGTGCCTTGAACTCACTGACACTGCCTGGGAGCCAAGGTCTATTCCTGGAAAAGAGATTAGTGGAAATTCTTCAGGAAGGAACTGGCTGCCTGTGAATGCCAGGGTTCTGATGTTCATATCTCTTTAAAACTAAGCTCAGCACCCAGGTATGGCACATTTTAATTAAGTTAGGTGAGCCTTTATTGAGCTATCTTCCAGAGCTGGGATTTACCTTGGAGTGTGGTGCTCCTTTGCCCCTATTTCCTTGAGAAATGAGACCAAGTGCTAGGGGAACACAGTGGTAAATAGGGCTTTCCATTCTGGAAAGGCCTGGATTTATCTTCCCTGGGCCCTGCAGCAGGCAAACCCAGTCATTCTCACCCTTCCTCAAAGGTCCTTTGACTTTTGAGCCAGGTGTGGTGGTGTGCACCGGTAATCCCAGCAACTCTGGAGACTCAGGCAGGAGAATCACAGCTTGAGGCCATCCTGGGCAACTTAGTGAGACCCTGTCTCAAAATAACAAACAAAAATAAAATGGGCTGGGGATGTAGCGCAGAGGTAGAGCATCCCTTGGTTCAATTCCCAGTACCTAACATCTCCCTAAAACATCCTTGTACCTTTGGCTCCCAGTTTTCTCCCAATATCATAAATACCTCCTCAATGTCCCCACAGACAGCTCAAATGTGGCTTACATCCAAAGGGATTTGTTTTTTCCACAGAAAAAGCTTCTGGTTTCTTCCTCACAGGCAGTGGGGAAGAGATCAGCCAGAGCTCTGCCCTTTACCAACAGCCTCTACAAACCCAAATCTTCATCTATAAAGTGGGACTGATGCTAACATAAGGAGTAAAGAGTTGATATTTGTAACAGCTCAGAAAACAAGTCTGGCACAAAGTAATTGTTCAATAAATGTTAGTTATTTCTTCCTATTTGTGTGGTGGCTGATGAATGCAAAGTCTCTGACATTGGGAACATGCCCAGTAACGTGCTTAACACATTAACAAAGGCCCAAATACAGTGGCCTGAATAATGAAGGGAATCTTCTCATTCACAGCAAGAAGCCCCTAGTGACAAATCAGGGCTGCTGTGACAGGAAGTGTTGCCAGTGCCTCTTAGGACCCAGGAAGGAGGGGGAGGTATGAAGGGCAAAATTCCAACACTTTCTTCTTGTAAGAGCTGTCTTTTTGTTCTCAAAGAGAAGCCTTCCCTAGAAATTTCCATCAGCAGCTCACTGGATAGAACCATATCACATGGCCATCCCCAGCTGCCAGAGGGGTGGGGAGGTAAGGATGTCGGCTCTCCGGACTCTATGGTGTAGGTGGCAGAGGAAGGAGGTTGAAGTGTGTGTGGTCCACAGCTTGAAAACCACAACATGTGCAGCAAGCCAGGGGAGTCTGAGGCCCGCAAGTCCTTAATTGACTGTGCATGTTGGTGGATGAGGGAGGGAAAGGAAGACACTTCTCTCGGAAAAGTTATATTGCTCTGTCTTGTAGGGTAATTTGATGGGAGGCCCTTTGTTCCCCACCCCTTCTCCATCTCATGTCCACCCCCAGAGCCTAGAAGCTTCCCCTGGTTCCTGACTTTCTTGATATTCATGAGACCAGACACAATCTCAGCATTGAAGACACACTGTGGACACTGCAGGTCTGTAGCCCAGTCCCCAGGATGCTTATAGTCTAGCAGGAAAAATAGCATTAAAAATCATTTTAAAAAGTCCCTTAATGAAAGTGAATTGAATCTGGCTTATTTGATGAAAAAAGAGGGTCAAATTTGTTATCAGATCATCTTTTTAGTCATTCCTAGTTCAGGATGTCTGGCACGTAGTAGCCACCACCCACCCCCAAATACTTTTTGGACACTGAGTAACCCTTTTTCTTTGAGTGACTATTTGATCTCCATCCTAGAATTATCGGCTTTTTCAAGTCAGAGGGCATGGCTGGTTTATTTCTATATCCTCAGTGTCTAGCTCAGCACTGGCACACAGTAGGAACTCCAGAAATATTTGTGGCATGGAATGGAATCTAGTTTATGTCTTCAATAAAGTCTGTCAAATTGGCAACTGGGCCCAAATCCACTTTGGGTGTGTACTGTCTGGCTCACTTTTGTTTTAATCAGAGTCATGAATTGTTTGAAACCTCATAAACTTTTTTTGTATGAGGCCAGAGCCTCATTCTGGCACCAGATACACACATCTTGACCCCATGAGATCAGTGCAGGGAGAACTTAACTCCAAGAGCCTAAGCAGGTTTAAATATCCCTGAGTGTGTGTGGCATGTTCCGCTGCCTGGCTGTCTTTCAAGCCGCCCTTTCCCCCTTTCGTCTACAGAAGCAGTGACAGGATATGAGACATGGCTCTCCAACCAAGGAAGTAATGGGGAGTCTCCAGGTAAACGGACCAAGTGCTTTTTTAAAAAACAAAAACAAAAACAGAAAAGCAACCTTGTTTCTAGAGTCTTCTCTGACATGACAACAGCATGGCACACACACCTCTTCTATGTCCTGCTACCCACAGGAGTCTTCAGTGGGACCTCCCTCCCTTCCTATCCTCTGAGGGTGCAGGTTTCCTACGCCTTAAATATCTTTCTTTTAGTGCTGATTAGATGAAGAGGCATCAAGTGGAATATTTCCTGAAGCTCCTTTCCCATCCCTGTGGTCCTTTGCTACCTGGGCTAATTGGAACAGCATCGCTTCTGGACATGCTCAGAAGCCACCTGCTGCCTGGCAGGCAAGGAAGGGAGGTCAGCTTGACCTGATGCTTAATCATTTCTAACTGTTTCTATTTCCAATCCACCCACAGAAAGGACACTCAGGTGTGAAAAGAACCATCCCCACATGATTAGACTGTTTTTTCAGTGTGGCAGTGGGGGACGCATGCCAGCTTGGAGCCTGACAGTCCTAGGTTCTATCTTAGCTCTTCTGCTTACTAGTTGTGTATTTTGGGGGCAATTAATCTTTCTGAGCCTCAGTTTCTCCTTCTGTAAAATGGAGAGATGACTATTTAGGATTTTCTATAGGATTGATTAAGATCATTTCTGATGAGTGTCTGGCAATACCTCTGACTCAAGAGAAATGCTATTATTATTTCTCTGACACATTGGTTGCTAGAGGGTTATTCTGGAGGAAATGTTGTCACTTGGCCAGAGGTATGTATGGCCAGAAGTACTCCGGCTGTCCTTTCAAAAGCTTTAAGGTTCTGCATTGTTTACCAATCATATCCTCATTAATTCTTTATCCATCTCTCAGTCCCAGCTCTGCTTCCCCCGTACATTTAGAGACAGTACAGACCTGTCATCTTATTGCTGGCATTTTGTTTAGACACTGGTTTCTGAAGGCCTTTCCTGCTACTAAGAAGGACCAAAGAATACAAGGAACGAGAGTGTCTGACTCTCTGGAGGGGGTTTTTCAGGATTAGCTGACACAGCCTGTAATTGCCTTTCCTCTGCTCCCCAGGGTGAGAGGAGATGTGTATTGCTGCTGCTTATGAAGTGAGTGGGGATGGAACTTGCTTTCCATGCCCAGAATGTCCCCTGCTGGGCACTTTCTTAATATGACCACAAGGGAAGTTCCATAGCCAAACTGCTGTGCCAGACTGACATGTGGTCTCAGCCTGGCAGCCCACCCTCCCCTATTCTGTGGAGCCCTGGGAGGGCTTCGGTCTTGCTGGGCATTTTGTCTGGGCACCTTTACTCAAAGATGAGAGATAGACAGAGAGAGAAAGAGAGAAAGAGAGAGACAGAGAGCGAGCGAGCGAGTGCTGAGTCTAAGGGGAAGTCAGACAATCTAAGAGACAAAGATTGTGAGACAGAGAGACAGACAGAGGGACAAAGACTGTGAGAGGCCAGAACAGAGTCTGAGAGACAAAGAGAGAATCAAAGGATCAAGAACTGAAAGAGAGATATACAGAGACAGGACAGACAGAGGGGTGTAAAAGACAGAGGGAAAGGGAGAGCAGAGGCTAAGAAGGACTTAGAAACCAACTGAGAGGCAGAGAGAGAGAGAGAGAGAGAGAGAGAGAGAGAGAGAGAGAGAGAGAAACACAGCGAGACAGAAACCACAGGAGAGAGAATGAGAGGTAAACATTGGGGAAAGATGGAGAAAGGACGGAGACAGATGGAAAGAGACTGAGCTCCACAGAGGGAGAGCACGCAGAGGGAGAGGAAAAGAAAACAAAGCACTAGAGGGAGATGAGGCCAAAGAGAGACACCAGACTGAGGGGTGGACAGGACAAAGCAGAGGCTCGCTGGGGGCGTGTGCAGTTCGCACCCAGGAGTCGTCACCCTGAAGTAGTGTTTTACCTCTCCGCGCCAGCTGAGGGTCGTGTTCAGATGACACGCTTCAGAAAGTAGGCTGGGCGGTCTTACAGGGACAGCTGGGTTTCAGCTGCAGTTTGCAGCGGCCAGCCCTTTAATCTGTGGGCCAGGCCTGCAGGCAAGGCCAGCGAGTTCAAGGCAGGCTCTCCCCACAGTGTCCCTGGGGACCCCAGTGAGGCTCTCATAGCCTCTAGCAGCCAGGGCTGAAGGAACTGAGGGAGGGGAGTGTCCAAGGGCACTCGGGAGCCCGCGGGAGGCCTGGGGCCTGCAGCCCACAGTGGCTGGTCTGGCCCTGGCAGCCTCTGATGTCGTCTTGAGAATGTGGAATGTGAGGAGCAGCCAGCCCCATGGCCCGAGCAGCACCACCCTCCCCATGGCTGCCAGGCCACATAGACATGTACACTTTCCATGAGGCTGGAGGAATGGCTCCTCTTAAAGCAGAGAGGACTTAATAACTGGGGCCAGCCTCTGCTAAATCTCCATTTTTTCCCAGCCTAGAGGGGCAGAGTCAGGTGGAAAATGTTTGCCCTAGGAAACCCTCTCTGGTTTCAGCATGGTACCTCTGGAGGCCCCCCAAAGGCTGAGGAATCAACCTCAAACACCCCAGGTGCCAGAAGGTTTTATTTTATTTTTTTGGTCCTGATCCCAGAGTCTCTGCCTCCTTCTGCCTCCTTGGTCTTTTCTGGGTTCCCCCAACTCCACACTTTCCCCTTCCACATGCCTACAGCAGCTGAGGCTTCTCTGCCCCTGCTCTCCTTCTCTCAGTGTTGCCAGACTTCAGAAGCTTGTCTTGGTCCCTTGGACCCAACTGCACGTGGCTGGTTCTTTTGCTGGTCAGACCTAGACCCCTAGAGGGGCATTATCCCAAGGCTCTGAGGGATGTGCTACCATCTCCCTATCCCCCTGTTAGAGAGGACAGTGATTCCTAGAAGATACTGCCCCTTGGATGGTGGGACTTGCGTGGGCTCTCTCTCATCCAGCGAGGAGGTCCATGGAACAGGGTTGAGGAGAGTGTCGCTAATCAAGACCTCCAGAGACCAAGCAGGAAACAGGTCTGAGTTTATTGTGCAGTTACCATGTATATAAACTCAGGCAGTAGCTAAGCAGTTTACAGGCAGCCACCAGTACAATGTCTGCTAATTGTCATTGCAGCGACCAATCAAGGAGCAGGCCTGAAAGGAGCAAGTGCAGGGACTGCAACTCGTGGCCTCACGCCCCAGGCTGTGCCTACAGGGTAAGTGGCTTGCGGTTCATGAGCCTAGCAAGAGGGGAGTGGCCTGCCACTCAGACACCCTTAATGTATGCCCTGTATGCAGTACTCCATGCACTTGTCCCCACAGGACCTCAGAGTAAAGTAGGTAATATAAACAAAGGCCTGAGAAATCAAAACCCATCAGTAGATTGGGAAACTGAGACCAGGCAAACTCACAACACAAATGCATCCCTGAGTCTAGCCTCATTGCCCATGTGAGTCAACAGCAGGTGGAAGCACCCCGATATGGTCAGTTCACCAAAGTGTGAGCCTTATGAGACCAGGGTGCAGTGTGACAGCTGCATCAAATGCACCGTGGGAACAAATCGGAGCTGGCACTGCGTGTGTCTTTGTCAGCAGGATGGCAGGGCCCCCATCAACAGTAGCAGTCTCACATTCTGTTTCCATTATATTTTTAGTTTGTCGAGTACTTTTCCACTCATTGTAAAGTTGCATTCTCCCCTCAACTCTTAGGAAAGGGCAATCCCCTTTTCTGCTCCCCAGGTAAAGGAAGTGAGAATTGGAGAAATGAGTAATTCTTTTTGCATTTCTTGGGATCCAACCCAAGGCCTCTCACATGCCAGGCAAACGCTCTACACTGTGTCACCTCCCCAGCTCATGAGTAGCTTCTTCAAGGTCATAGGTAAATAGTGCCAGAGTCATGACCCCAACTTGGATCCTAGATTTAAAACCCAGGGGCACTTTTCTACTTTGTTTACTTTTGCAAGTGAGACATTGTCCCATCCCTGCCAGAATCCTATCTTCCTTTATTTTCCACTATAAAGGAAAGCCCAAAGCAGCAGGAAAGAGCTCACCTGTTGTGCCCAAGAGGAGTGGACATTCCTAGGGCTATAAAGAAAACTCCAGCCTAAGGGTTTCCTTGGAGCTGTCAGACCTGATTATCTTTCCCTGGAAACATTCAGCCCACCCTGCCCTGTATGCAGGCCAGGAAAAATGTGCTATGGTCTGACAATTAATCCCCCCACCCCATGAACTCATATGTCGAAATCTAATCACTGAGATTTGCTGATGCCTTGGCCTTGGACCCCTGGCCTGCAGAGCTGTGAGAAACAAATTTCTGTTGTCTATGAGCCACTCAGTCTTGCTATAGTTTCCTGAATAGACTAAGATGAGGCCCAAGTACTTGGCCATAGAAGGAGCATTGACCACAGGCTCCAGGGTGGCACAAGGTGACTGAGGGATGAGGAGGATTTTTGTGTGTCTCATTACTGATTATTGCTGATCTACAGGAAAGGCATTGCTTTAAAGAGTGTGTCTTAGATTCAGCCATTTGCTGAAATTTCATTAGTACTGATAAGTGTTTTCAATTGGTTATATGGGAACTTCTAATGACAATTTTCTCTCATTTCAATAATTCTACTTTTTATTTCTATTTTATTGCACCAACTATATTTTCCAAACATTAAAGAATAGTAGTAACTGCAGATCTTTTTCTCCTCGTTTTAATGAGACTGTGTCTAATGCTTTATGATATAGTATTATGTTTGCTGCTTTCATGAGCTTCATTTGTGTTAAAGAAAGAATCTTTCTGTTCCTCGCTTAACATTTTCTTAACAAGTGTGGGATGTGTGTTTTCTGATAAAGATTTAGCAGATGCAAAGTGCCTTGAATCAAAGGAGTGAATCAAGAAGCGTTCCTGCTGGAGCAGCGCAGGGCATGGTGGCAAGTGCAGATTTGCAGGGCTAGCAGCCTTCCCCTGGAGAGGAGGCACAACTCTGCTATTTACCACCTCAGAGACTTTGGCGAGTCACTTACCCTCTCTGAGCCTTAGTTACCTCATCTGTAAAAGGGGATAGTAAGGGGGATCTCCTTGCTAATTTTGTGAGGATGGAGTGAGGTGGTATATATGGGGAACAGACAGGATGGTCTCCACTAATTTCTAAGATGGTCCCCAATAATCTCTGCCTCCTCTTATTTACATCCTTGTGAGATCTTCTATATGGTATTAGGATTGATCTGTATGACCAACAGACTCCAGCACACATGACAGTATACCTAGGTCTTAAAAACGTATTAAGATTTCCTGTTTGGCCACTCTGTTCTTGGATCACTTGTTTGTGGGGAACACAGTTGTTGTGCTGTGTGTAGCCCTGTGGAGGGGTCCATTTGGGCAAGAAACTGAGGCCTCTTGCTATCCACTGGGTGAGCCATTTTAGACATGGATCCTCCAGCCCCAGTCAAGCCTTGAGAAGACTGAGCCCCAGATGACATCTTGTCTGCCACCTCAAAGACCCTAGCCAGAACCAAGCAGCCAAGTCATGCCTCAATTACCAACCCTCAGAAACTGTGACATAATATATGCTTATTGTTTTAAGCTGCTAGGTTTAAGGGCATTTTGTTATATAGCAACAGATAACTCATACAAGCACCTAGCATAAGGTAAGGGCCTGGTCAAGGTTATCTATTTTATCAGTATTAATATTAATGAGCTTCTGAATTCTTAATAAGCAATCCAGTTGGCCCTAACATTGAAAATCAATGTAAAAGTTTGTCAAAACCTTCTGTTTTTTCAAAAAAAATATTTCTTGTTATTCAGGCTTTAAATTTCAACATCAGAATCTTTATCAAGCACATACAGCCTCAGTTATACAAAAATATTACATGAGAATGGGTGTTCTTCAAATTGCTTTACGTTTTAGGGGAAATAATTTTGCTGAGAGTCACTTTGTTGGGTTTTTCACATGTGAATGGAGGAATCTGGAATAGATCTGCCCTTTTAATACGATAGCTACTTGCAGAAATTTAAATAAAAAGCCATTCTGTAGCCACATTTGAAGTGCTCAGTAGTCACATGGGGTCAGTAGCTGCCGTTTTACCACCTATAGTAAATGTTTTCAGCATCAAAGAAAGTTCCTTTGGATCGTGCCAGTCTAGATGTCTAGTGGGGATTGAATATGTGGCTTATATAGGGCTCTTGGCCCAGTTCCTAAAAATTACTAGGTCCTTTCTTCCTCCTGATAGCTCTGAGGTAGGTGCAGTGGGGCCTTTGTCCTGACACAAAAGCCAGGTGATGCTGTGAGTGGTCTCAGGGAGAGCTCTCCCACCTCACTTGTCACCATCCTCTTTCATTTCTGTGTTTCTATCATCATTATCTTGTCAATAAGATTGAGCTCTCTACCTCCAATAACCACTTTTAGGCTGGCAGATGGTCATCCAAGTTGGCACCTCAAAAATGCCAAAAAAAAAAAAAAAGCTCAAACTCTTCTTCCGCCCTTATCAGTAAGTCCCTTTACCACTGTGTTTCCTCCATGAGACGCCTCTTTGGCCCTGTCCTCTCTTGGAAGACTTTTCCCTCACTCAGTTCTCCCTTCTCCACTTGTGTCTCTACTGACCACTCACCCCAGGTCAGGTTCCCCCTCTCCTTTTTTAAAATATACTTTTTAGTTGTCAATACCCTTTTATTTTTTTATTTATTTATATGTGGTGCTGAGAATCAAACCCAGGGCCCCAAATGTGCTAGGCAAGCACTTTACCATTGAGCCCAAGTTCTCCTGATTTATCCATCAGATCACTTTCCACTCCTGTTTCTTCTGTCTCCGTCTTTCACAACAACATCCTGATTCAGGCCCTCGCCATCCCTGCTGCATGAGTGGTCTACAGATGTTTGCTTTGTTAGGACTCCAAGGGAAGAGTGGGAATGGAGCATGACAAGGACTGATTCCTGGAAAGGAAAAGACTGATGGTGTGGGGGCAGACATAGTGTCTGCAGGAAAGCCAGACACGGGAAGTGACTTGGGGAGCCAATAGATCAACATGATGTTCATTTCTGATGACAAGTCATCTGAACAGTTGCCAGGCAAAAGCCAGGTCCCCAGCAATCTGCTCATCTCCTCCTGATGTTCATCAGCGCTCCTCTCAACCCTAGTGATCAAATCCTACTTTCCCACCATTCATTCATTCACTCACAGTCATTTATCCATTCAAGTAACAACACCCCCTGAGTCTTACCCTGCCACAGCTCTGTACTAAACTCTGTTAAACAGGAACTAGTGGTGCACTCTGCCCTCTGAGTGTAAACAATCAATTTGGAAGAGGTGAGTGTGTAGTTGGAAGACCAAAGGACCCAGAGAAGGAGGCCTTATCTTCTTTTGTCTCTATCTTGCCTTTTCAAAAGAGATCTGATGGCCAGAGCAGTGGCATATGCCTGTCATCCCAGCGGCTCAGGAGGCTGAGACAGGAGGATCACAAGTTCAAAGCCAGCCTTAGTAACTTAGTGAGGCCCTAAGCAATTCAGTGAGACCCTGTCTCTAAATAAAATACAAAATAGGGCTGGGGATGTGGCTCAGTGGTCAAGTGCTTTGAGTTCAATCCCCAGTACCAAAAAAATAAAGGAGGGTGCTGATGAACTCAGTAGGACCACCGACTACCACAATAAGGATCCAAAGGAACAACATAGGGTCTAGAGCAATGCACAACTATAAAACTGTTCCTGAAAGCCCTATTTCTGCTCCAGGCAAGGCATTTACCATGAGCTGCCTGGAGGAACAGGATCAAAGTTGTGGGGGGCTCTGGGAGGGAGCCAATGCTTGATGGTGGCATCAAGTCCAGGTGATCTTGCAGCCTAGAATCAGAACACCAGCCCAAGAGTCAGAACCCAAGATCAGCAACAGGTTAGAGAACATCAATTTCATGGGCAACAGGCGAATATTCAGCTGGGAACCACGGATGCTGCTGCTATGGGATTCAACATATGAGTGAGGAGGGGTAAAAAGACAGCCCATTTGGGGAAGGGGACATTTTTTTCTTTTCTTCTTATCTACAGATCTAAACTGCAATAGGGCACAGAGCCAGAATCAATAAGATTGAGCTCTCTACCAGAGCCCATATTCAATGTAAGGGGCTGCCTAGGGGCTGGTGGGCTCTGTGTCTGAATGCTTGGACAGCGCAGGGGTGGCTCTGTCCGGGATGGTGGGGGTGGGGTGGAGAGGGATTCCTGCCAACTACGGCTCTGAGGGGCTTCCAACTCTTGTGTCCTTCTGAAGTGTGGGAGACTGTTTGACACAGTACCGGGGAGTCAGAGGTCTGCCCAGCAGTTTGAAGACAAGGCTTGACCCAGTTTAGAGGATGTGTGTGTGGTTTTTCCTAGTCTTTCATATATTTTGGCAAAACTTTTCTTCTGTCCTCTCTCAGATCTCCAGCCTAATGGAGCCTAAGTGAGCAGGGGGTCCAGAGTGGAGAGCTGGGTGGCTGAGAGTCATGTCTGTGCTGGCTCCGGGCCCAGGGCATCAGGCTGGAGTGTTTCCGATAATCTGTGGTGGAAGACAGGGGGAGGGGAGGGCTGGAAAGCATTATCTAGAGCAGCTGTTAGGCCATATCCCTGTCAGGGCCACAAGCTCATTAAATGCCTTTGTGTGGATTAGGAAAAATGTCCTCCCCTACCTCATGTAGACTTCAGCTCTCATTTGCTCCCTCTTGTGCAGTGGATAACCAGTACGATTGTACTCAGCAACCCTGTCCTGTACTCCTTCCTACCCCCCACCCTCTCCAAACTACATCTAATGGGCTATGAGCTCAGGACTGAATACAGAGGAGGTGGATCAATTACTGAGAATGAATGGGCAGCTCAAGGAATTGTTCCAGCCCCCAAATCAACCATCTAAGAAACAAAGCCACTTGAAGACAGTGTCTAATATTAAGACTGATATATTAGCTCTCCTGGCCTTTCTCCAGAATTGCAGAGCACAGGGGAGGCTGAGGATAGAAGGACATGTTCCAGGAACAAATCCCTAGACGCCTTCTTCCCTCACTAGTCCATTAAGTGCACTTACTTCTTTACTTGAACTTAAATACTTATGTGTTAAATAGTTTTTGATTTATGTATATGTTTTATGTATCTGTCCATAATCCCATCCTCTATCTTAAATTCCAGGCTCCTAGAAAGTGCAGACTATGCATTACTTGAGTAATCTTGCTCAGGGAAGTGCCTGGCACATTGCCACCTGGTGCTTTTAGATACGAATGATGGTAAAGTTCAAATTCCTCACCCTGGCATTCCAGACTTTCCATCATCTGAACCCTTGACCTATTCCCCCTCCCTACCCACATGATTCTATTTCAACATCCTGTATAAAAGCCAAGCTTGCGGGCATTTCTTGGGCATCTCATCTTCATGACTTTTCTCAAGCTGCTTCTTTGACTGGCATAACCCTTTCCCTTTCCTCCTGTACCTGAGTTACCAAATCCAACCCCATATTGGAGGCTTAACTCTAATTCTCTACCTCGTGACAGCCTTCCTGATTCCTTGTGCAGGAGTGATCTTGTGTCTTTGCTCTTCTGTGACACTTCAACTTTTTATGGCTGTCCTAATGGTTTACCTTGTATTGTTGCTTTTTGAGTGAGTAATGGCTTCCCTGCCATTCTGGAAGTCTTTGAGGACAGAGGCTGTGTTCATCTTCCTCTCTGGAGGGTTTACTCTGGGGCTGGACACCTAGAATTCAGCTCTGTGGCCTGAAAAGTCGGGTCCATGCTCTGAGTCTCCATTTGCTTTAGATGATCTCTGAGGCCCATGGTGGCTCTGGTCTCTAGATTACCAAGCACTCTGAATAAGTAAGAGGTCAGAAAAAGGGCAGCCCCACTAGGAGAGGGAGTGTTTGGGGGACTTATTATTTATAGAAGCCTTAAACTCTCTCATTGCCAAGAAGTTGGAAATTCAAACTAGTTAGTTGCATGCACCAGATTTTTTTCTTCCTGTGAATGGGGATGGTACTGAGTGACTCAGAGAGTAGTTGGCACAAAGGTACAATCTCTGCTCTGCAGAGTTGGCAACTAAGAGCTTCTCCTGCATCATCCCTTCCTCCCCTCATGAAGCAAATGTGTGGTTCACTACGCCTGTGGCAGCCAGAGCGGCCATACTAGTTGAGGTCTAGGCCATCTGCGGGGAGCCCCAGATGACACACATGGTGTAATCACCTAGCAAGGGAGCTGTCTATTGAGCACCGAGGCCCTGAACTCAGAACTATTTTTGACAAAAATTATTAAGCATTTGTAAGACTTGGGCACATTGGCAAATCTTTCTAAAACAGGCCTTAGGTTGACTCCCCAGGGTCCTGACAGTGACTCAGCTCTGTGTACGGTAGCCATGATTCAGAGTACGTGGGCACTGAGGGCCTGTGGGTGACTCTTGGCAGCAGTTCACCACTCCCTACTAGAACCCAGAGGGTCACACAGCCAGGGAGAGGAGGTACCCACACTCCACACACTCAGTCTTCTGGCACAAACACAGGCCTCTCTGACTTACAGCCATGGCACACCATCAAAGCCAGGGGCATTTGGTGGGAAAATTCCAGAGCTAGGAAGAGACACACGCTGGGACTCTCATGGCCCAGTGTGGGTGCAGAGGCCAACCTAAGGACTGAGAGAATGAGGAAAGGGGGTCCAGAGGCGGGAAGAGAGGGGATGGGGAATGCCCAGCTGAGAGGCCCAGCCAGGAGTCCTGGGCTTCTGGCCCAGCTGGGCTGCTGACTCACTGAAGGCTCTTAATCTCCTGTGGAGGGCAGGCCCAGCTCCTGGGAGCCTGTGGGGCTTAGTGGTATTTGTAGAGCTACAGAAGAGGGACCTGTGGGCTGGCACAAAGCCCAGCCTGGCCAAGGACACAAGGGTGGGGGAGCAGGACAGGGTGGGAGAGAGAATGAAAGGGAGAAGTAAGTCCACACCAGCCTGCCGTGGGAGTGTTTGCAAAGGAACTGGCAGAGAGACAGAGCCTGGACGGGACGGGGAAGAGTTAAGCAATGCAACACCATGAGGCCAGTCCAGACTGTAGACTTGGCTCAGGAAGGGAAGGGCCATGCATTTTTCAGTTTTCATAGCTGGTCTAAGACTTCCATTTTAACTGGGCAAGTGGCACATGCCTATAATCCCATCTACTCTGAAGGCTAAGGCAGGAGGATTGCAAATATGAGGCCATTAGTGAAACTTTGTCTCACAATTAAAATTTTTAAAAAGGGCTAGAGATATATGCTGGCAGTATAGTGCTTGCCTAGCACTCATGTGGCCCTGGGTTTGATCCCCAGCACCACCTCAAAAAACAAAACAAAATCCTTCCATTTTCTTAGTAAAATAGCACAGCCCTGCTCAGAGGTTTCAGAATCAAATACATTGTATACATACACAGAAACTCAGGATCCGCTGCAGAATACATCTCACTTTCTGCCCTTCTACACTGCCTCCTGCCTTTTGAAGGTCTCAGGAGTCACTTAAGTCTCTCCTTTGTCTCATTATACAAATATGAGATGGGAATAAAAATGTCCCCCTTCTACCCGCCTCTCCAAATGCTGCATGATGAGTAGAGATCCAGCAAGTGGCTTGTTGCATTCCAAGGCTCTGCATAAAATGCTGCTTGTTGGCATGAAATGTGTAGAATGGAGATAATGTTGTTTGAAATATTTTCAGAAGTGTTTCTATATCCTATGCATCTTGTTGCTCTGGGAATTCCTGCTCACTGTGTTAGCAGGAGAGTTTCAATGCTTCTGGGGAAAGACACATAGCTGCCATTGCTGAGGTTTTACTGTCAAATTAGATTTTTTTGAGTCTCCAAGTTGACCATCGTCTTGAAAGCCAAGTGCTAAGGAGACAGGATTTTCTAAAGACCCAGAAGCAGATCATAGACTTTTATGTCTGAGAGACCCCTACAAGGATTTCTAATGATCAAGGGGAAAAGGGAGACAGAAGGCGGGGGCTGGGCAGTCAGTCAGGCACATGTCTTCATCTTCCCACCCCATTCCAGTCTCTGGGGAGATATGTTTGGTAAACTAAGGGGAACACTGTCTAATTTTAGATATCTGTGGGGACCACCTAGAGATTCCCTATACCAACTTGGAGGCATCTGTGATCCCATCAAAGGAAATAAAGTATAACACAGTCACCTCTATGCTCCTATGCGAAGCTGATAAGAGCTTAACCAGAATTTCAGTTGGGAGCTTGGGAATGGGGCATAGTGACTGGCATGGTTACCAAGAGGACTACCTAGGTAAGTCTGCATGTAAGTCCAGCCAGATTTCAGGGCCCTGAGGGGCTCAGAGGAAATTCTGGAGGGGCCAAGTCAGCACAGAGACAACTGAGCCTGGCCAAATTGCAGTAGACATTGGCAGACCATCCATCCATCACCTATGGCCCAATGTGACTAGCAGTTTTTAATAGTGGATGCACAAAAGACTCACCTGGCTCAGACTCCATACCCAAAGGTCTGAGTTTAATTGGTCTGACATTGGTGTATTTGACTCTCCACCCCTCACTAGCTTACAAACTGGGGATGTGAACTGCTCCCTTCATGAATAGAATCCCAGCCACCCCAAGGTGAGGAGGAGGGTGAGGCAAGTGAGGTGCCCAGGACGCAGCATTTACAAAGGCACTCACTGTCAAAGTCATACGGGTGCAGGGTGGAGCCTTAGGTGCTTTGCTTGCCTCTCCCAGTGCTGGCCCTGCTGATTCTCCTCTCCAGGTAGGCTCTGCCCTGTGCCTGAGTTAAAGAAGTAACCCAGTGTATAGGTCTTTTTGCTTTGGAAGGCACCCAAAGGTAGCCAATGAGTGTCCTGGAGCCACTGGGGCATGGGCTTGGGCACAGAGTAGGTAGCAAATCAAAAAATGAACAGATCAAATTGTTACTTCAAGTGCTTTTCTAGTTTCCGGAATGAGAATGATAGGACATGACTATTGACTGCCAAATACAGCTGAATCACTCCTGCCAGCTCTCGGAAGCCAGGACTTTTCCGTGGAACTCATTGTGGGGGAGGGTGGACTAGATCCAGGGTTCTTCAGAAAGAAACTTGAGTTACACAAATCAATGTGTGTTCATGTTCTGTTACAAAGAAACAGAGTGTGTGCCTGCCTCCAAATAGCACATGGGTGTCACTCAGCAACTCCGGAGGCCCCTGCTCAGCTCTGGTTTGCTCATCATTGGTCTCACCCAGAACACAGGCTCAGCAGTGGTGAAGCAGAGACGAAGGCAGCTTTCTGGGGAGCATTAGGAACTGATTAATTTGTTAGTGGGAGCTCAGGGCTCCAGTGAATGATCCAGTGCTGTGCAAAAACTCAGGGCCTTACACACTAGAACAAATACATCCTTTGTAGATAATAAGTGACCTTTGTTTTCTTCTGCCCCGGCCTCCCCTCCACCCCCTCCTTCCTTCATCTGAGTCCTACAGAAGGAAACCTGACCTGACCCTGCCAATGGCATTGGACACCCCAAGCCCCGATAGTAGTTGGCATGGGGGTATCCTGTGTTTTGTTTTTTAATATTTTCTTAGTTGTAGATGGACACAACACCTTTATTATTTACTTATTTTCATGTGGTGCTGAGGCTTGAACCCAGCACCTCACACATGCAAGGCAAGCGCTCTACCACTGAACCACAATCCCAGCCCTGTCCTGTGTTTTAACCCAAAGTCTTTCTTACAGGAGTGGGAACAAGGGCCCTGGCCTTTAGGAGCAGTGCCATGTCTTTGACTATGTCGGAGCACCTTTTAAAGTCTGATTCTGTTTCTCTTCTCTCCTTTTTTCTCAGCACAGATGATGGTAGGGAAAACTGCCTGAGTCTGTAGAGAAAGAGCAGGTGGGCAGGAAATTGGATCAGGACCATTCACTGACTCCCAATTCCCACTCAGGGCCCTGTCATCCTCTGGTCCTAGGTCACAAATCTCAGAAACTGAATCAACTGTCTGTATTCCCTCAGGTCAGATGGCTCAGCCATATCTGCTGGCAGAGGGGACCTGTGCACTATCTGAGCTCTTAGTGGCTAACACATGGGTAGTTCTGAGATTTGAATGAACTTAAATTGAGGAGTCCTTTCTCTATCATGATTTCTCTTGAAAGCAGCAGCAGCAGCAATGACCCATGAAACTCAAGAGCATTCTCTCTTGCCCATTTGCTGGGACCTATTCATCTCTTACGATAGCCAGCAGCTAATCTATCTGTAAGACACCTGGTCCTGATTTAATTAATGTGCAAAGCAAAGGAGCATCAGCAGGTAAAAATCTGTAATTAGCAATAATCTCTTAAGATTTTCTTTGTTGGATCCCCACTCTTCCCTTTCCAGGAAGTGGGAGGGGATGAGAAGTAGAAAGGCACAGAGGATTTAATTCTTTCTTGAGTAATTGCTCCAGAAAGCCCTCTAAAAAATTCACTGGCTGTTTAACTCAGCAATTTGAACTTGCATTTAGGAACATCATCAAATTGTAAATGCTTTGATCTTTTTTATGCTTGTGTACATATAGAAAATCAAGTGCACCCAATTGCTAGGCCCTGTTGTCAGAAGTATTAGAAACTCTTGGCCCATGGCCATAGGTGTGAGGTTTGAAAGCGGCTAGTTTGTCAGAGAAGGAAACAGCTGGATGCCCTGGAGTGAGCATGGGAAGAGGAGCCAGGAGGCTGGAATGCTGGTCCCTATTTCCCAGTGGCTCATGAGATGACACAGGGCAGGACATGCCCCTACATTTTCTAGTCCATAAAATAAGGGGGTGTGGTCAGATAATTTTCAATTTTTAAAGTCCTGCTTTCCCAAACTCCAGAGCTCTGCCATTTTTTGCTTCTAGGAAATGCATTCCTCTCTCACACCACAAAACCAGAGCTGAGGTGGGTTAGGCAGGGAAAAAGAAAACTGGATAATGAAATTTGTTCTGCAGGCCTGGTTATCAAAACATTTAAGGAAAAGATGAACAACTGGATTATGACATTCCTTGGAGCAGTGGTACACCTTGGATAAGTGGTAGAACCTGTAGCCACAGAGGAGAGCAAAATTAACTTTCCTCTGGGGGTTAGTGGAGCACCTGTGACCTCAGCCTTAATCAGCATCGTATGTTCTCTGATAGCACTAGAAAACCACAAGGGGTTTAGGCAATCACCCAAATTAAACCAGTGTCAGTGCCTTCTGTGCCACTGCATGCTCTTCTGCAGGGGAAGGAGGGCAAAGCTGGGGGACTGGAAAAGTGATCTGTTCTTTCATTTCTAAAACCCATGCATTCATTCAGCTCAATCTTGTGCCTACAGCTGGGCCCTTAGGGAGGCAGTAGGAGTTAGATATGAAACACAGCTCAGAGGCTGCCAGTGGTTTTCTTAGTTTCTGCATTTGCTTCTTTGGCAGTTTTGGGTTATACTTTAGACCTGTAACAAGAGAAAGTCATTCATAAGGAGACTCATCTTTTAACTCTAAATGAGGCTGGATGGCCATAGGTCCTTAATTAAGTAAAATTTCCCGTCTTCTGTTTGTAAGGTTCAATGCTACCTTCTCTGCGAAGCCTCTCCTGATATCCCTAGGCAGATGAGATCTCTGTTTTCCTGTCATTCATAATATTGGCTGGTTCCACACTCTTGGTTATTCATACCCAAACTTGCACTATTTTATTATTATTATTATTATTATTATTATTATTATGTGTCTTTTTCTCTTTTAGACTGGTAGTTCCACAAGGGCATGGACTACTGAAGCACAGAAAAGGTGAGATCTTGTGGAAGGGTCCAAATGCTGGCTGTGTGAGACTGTTCCTGAGTGTGAGTCAGGGGTGTGAGGATGGTGGTTTTGGTCTTTCCAGGTCTCCAGCAGGCTATGTGGTTTTAGTTTTGTGAACTTAGTTCCATGGGTTTAAGTTCTTATGCCATGCTGCAGTATTTTCTCTGAATGGACTTCATAGGTTAGTCTGATATAAACCAGGATGAACATCCTCCTTTGTTCTGGATATTCCACTGGTTTGAATGCAGTTAAAGGCCATATTAGCATTTTTGTGCTAACTTCATACCATTGACTCATATGAAATGCGAAGTCCACAAAAATGCTTCAATTTTGCTATACCATCTGCATCCACGCTCCCCACCCCCTATATTAGTGATTATTATTCTTTAACTCATAGCTGGGACTTCATATTTCTCCATACCTGGTTGCAGGTATGATACATGAAGCGTTGAGTCCACAGTGAGATGCAGGAGGCTGAGCGTGAGTGCTTGCGTGTATGCATGCTGCCGTGGGTTGGCCTGCATCCTTAGCCATGTGCCCAGAGATGTATGAGTACTTCCAGCGTTGGCAACCCAAGGGGATTGCTCATTGTTGTTGAAGCAGGCTGGGTTTATTTTTATAACAAGTATTTACTGCAGAACAGCCTAGCAGAACCTCCTGGGTTTCACAACTCTTCCGACTCTATTACATACACAGAATGATGCCAGCCTGGCTCCTATCCTCTCTTCTGTGCCCATAGAGATGCTTGCTGAGAACCAGAGCATCAGATTCAGGCTTGGTGTCAAGCATCTGACCACAGGGCTCAGGGAGACTCCTGTGGGGATGTTAGAGGGCAGGGCCATCTCACTCCCAAATAAATGAGAAGAGAAGGCAAGTCTTGCAGTCTCTTTAGCACCTGGGGGTAAAATAGCACCTGTTTAGGTAAAGTCAGTGGAGTCCAGCTTCTCTTGGAGAGGGATAAACTCAGGCTACAGCGCAGTCTCCAATCTTCATCATATTCTGTGTTCTCTTCCTTTGCTTGTGTTGGCCTAGGAAAGGCCAGAGGAAGCACAGCCCCATCTCTCCTGCTTCCCCCTTCCCCTGCCCCACGGTTCAAAGGCCTTGGTGCCTCCTGCTAGCCTGGATTCCACTCCTGCTGCTCTCCTCACACAGCTGACACATCTTGGCATTTCCTTCCTCTTCATCTATTGCCAAAATCCCGCCTATCTTTTGGGACTTGGCTCAAACACAGGCCTAAAGAAGACTCCCTCCATTCTTCCAGTGATTGTAAAACTTTCTCTTTTCTGTGATTCTGTCTCTTCAGCATCTGAGGGGAGCTTGTCCCTGCAGGCCTGGCAGGGTCTGTCATAGAGAAACTGTTGCACTTGGTACTTGGACTTGTCTTCCATGGATTCTATTTTGCTTTGCTCCCATCTAGTCTATTCCTATGACAAAGATTTCTTGGCCCTGAACATCAATTCTTCCCCGTTTCCATATCAGTAGAAATTATAGCATGGTTACCCAGAGCAAACACTACAATCACCAGCATCACTTGTAGCTAGGTGTGGCCATGTGACCCAGTCTGGCCATGGGGTATGAGTGGAAATGGTGAGTACAATACCTCAGCCTTTAAAAGAAAGGTGCCTGCTCCTCTATGGTTCCTTTCCCCCTTCCTACTGGTCTGAAAGTAGATATGGTGGTAAGTGTGGTTCAAATGCAAATGAAGTCAGCTGCCTAGAGATAATTAAGCAAGAAAAAAGTCCTGAGCAAGACCATTTTACCAGCTCAGATTTTACTTTTTTTTTTTTTTCCTAAATTTGGTACCGGGATTTGAACTCAGGGGCACTCTACCACTGAGCCACATCCCCAGCCCTATTTTGTATTTTATTTAGTGACAGGGTCTCACTGAGTTGCTTAGTGCCTCACAGTTGCTGAGGCTGGCTTTGAACTCATGATTCTCCTGTCTCAACCTTCCAAGCTGCTGGGATTACAGGCGTGCGCCACCATGCATGGCCCGAGAAACACACTTCTTTATTGTTTAAACCACAGTAACTCTGGGTCTCTGTTCCATGTAGCTAAACCTGCATCTCAACTAATATGACATCCCACCCCACTAATTCTTAGCTTTCTCATCTGTTTTAGCCCTCTCGCTGTCTCTCTCGGCCCACTGCCTGCCAGTTTCTTGGCTTTTCCCTTCCTGCTGGGCCTGACCCAACTTCTTGAGGTAGCCTTGGATCCTTTCTCTGGCACTGCCCCAAGAGGCAAACATGGTGAGTACAGGGTGGTGATCGTCAACCTGGCATTTCTAGATTCTGTTTATTTTCTGGTTCCAACCTCTGCTGCTTGGGCGTTAGATACCAACCTCTTACTGCCCCCCGAGCCCTTGTCTTGTCCATTTGGTCTCTCAGCAACTTGTCCATAGCAGCAACTTGTCCTTAGTGAATGAGTGTAGATTCATATCTTGGCATTCCTAGACTACCATGGTGGATCCTGGATGGTGCTCAATGCTGTGGGCTTATAACTAGCTTTTCCCAGTTATGGAAGCCTTCCCAGCTGGAAAAGGCAATTGGATCAATAAATTAGTTTGCCAAATGCTCTTCCATTGGGCTTTTTCCAAGAAGTTTTCCTCTCTACCGAAGAAAGGAAGGTTATGGCATTCAGCCCTACTCATTCCCCTATCACTTTAGCTTCCCTGAGCTGTGTCTCACTACTGTTGACCTGTAAGTCTTAAACAACACACCATAGCAAGTTAAATCTCAGTTTGAAAAGAAAGAATATATTTCCTATAACATCAAAAATAACTTGTTTCCATGGAGCTGAGTAGGAAAATTAACTGGGAAATACACAAGGATCCCTTAATTAAGTGGCTATTAAGAGGACAGGTACACCTTCTGTACTAGACTTTCCTTCTTTATAGAACTTTGTTATTTGTCTTTTAAACTCTTTCCTTGATTATGGAGAACTTTTTTAAAAATTAATAAAAGTAATGGATGTGAGCAGGAGCAGCCAGGTCATTCCAGGACCATGCCGACTGCAATGCAGCTCTTCCCTCTTTCTCTCCCTTCCCAAGCCCAGGTTATTGGCTCTGCTAAGGCAAACAGCTACTGACACCCATGGGCAACTGGATGAAAACAGAACCGGAAGCTCTGATAGCATCAGTTTTATTGGTTCAGTCCACCGTTGGCTTTCTGGTGCCGCACCGTTCTGCCTCTGGGCCCGAGGTGAGGCAGAACAACATGGCGGAAAGGTGTGGCAGAGGAAAGCTGCTCATTTCATGACATCCAGGAGGCAGAGGGAGAACCTGTACTAGACTTTCTAAGGGAGCCAGAAGAATGGTGCCCTTGTGCTAATGGGCACAGCTTCACCTGCAGCAGTAGAATCAAGACTAGAGTTGAGTTCTGAGGGGCTTTATCATAGCCTCTTCTGGGGTGACCCATTGGAGAGGGTTCAATGAGAACTTGGGCTCCATTGGGCAGAGAGGATAGACTCCAGCTTAGAAATATAAAAATTGTGTCTCAAGTACAAGTTCTGCTACTTTCTGTTTTTTGAGCGGCCCTAAATTAGTTCCTGAAGTTTTCTGGACTCATCTTCCTGAGAGGAAGAGCAGATAAGATGTTCCCCATGTTTCTTCCAGCCACAACATTCTGGGAGTCTGATGGTCTCTAATGGTCATTATGGTCATCTGCTTCCTTCAATGACTCTCTGTCCCAGCCTTGCCACCCACACATTCTGATGCCTTTCCTCACTCGTCCCAGACATCTTCTCCTCCTGCCGATGGATTAGAGAACCAAGCACACTCAGAGTTTCCCATAAACAACAGAATCCCATTCACAGCAGAAAGGGATGAGGAGGCAGAGGCAGCCCAGGATCCCAGAAGCTGTGAGTGAGCCTGGCTCTTTGGACACCTCAGGCGTGTCATTATTGACTGCCTGTCCTGTGTCCAGTTCTTTGCCAGGGGCATAAAGGAAGCAGGAAAGGTGGCTCAGACACTTTCAAATATTTCAGTGTTTATTTATTTATTTTTTAGGATTCCAAGTTATTTTTATTTTATTTTTCTGGCCAGTTCCAAAGTCTTACCAGACATCCTTCCCACCTCATTCATCCAGCAACATGTACCATCTTTTATTTCTCCATTTTTCCTATCTGAAGGAATAATCATGGGCTACTACTGACTCCCAAAGGAAAGAGCATCAAAATAGTCCATATTTAGATCCTGCTTACTATCCTCCAGCACACTTTCTCAAATACTATGAGCTACTACAACAGCTTGGTTTCATTTAATTAAATTCTTGTTTGCTCCTGTGGCTGATGGAAAAAAATAGACAGCAGTTTTCAGTTTTCTCATCAATAGAGGAGCCTATTTTCCCACTCCCTTAAAAAAATGTGGTAAGATATACATAGAATAATTTCTACCATTTTAGTCATTTTCAAATGTATATTTCTGTGGCATTAAGTACCTTTACTTTGTTGTGCCACCATCATCTCCATTCATCTCTAGAAATTTTCCATCTTGCAAAACTGAAACGCTGTACATGTTAAACACTAACTTTCCCTTTTCCCTTCCCCTCAGTCTCTGGCAATCAACATTCTACTTTCTGTCTCTGGAAATTGGACTTTGGAATTCTATAAAATTTATCGTTTGTAACTGGCTTACATCACTTTCCACAGTACCTTCAAGTTTCATCCATATCAGAATTTTCTTCCATTTTAAAATGGAATGGTAGATATATTATTGCCTACCACTCTGTGTTTATTCATGTGTCTGTCAATACACTGGGTTACTTCCATCTTTTTTGCTATTTGTAGCAAACAAATAGCTACGAAATGTGGGTGTACAGATATCTGTTTGAGTTCCTATGTTTAATTCGTTGGGGCTTATACTCTGGGAATGCTGAATCATGGTATTTCTGTTTAATTTATTGAGGAATCACCATACTGTTCCACAGTGCCTGTACCATTTGACATTCACCACCAACACACAAGCTTTCCAGTTTTTCCATACTCTCACCAACACTTGTTATTTTCTGTTTGTTGTGGACTTTTTTCCTAATACATCCTAATGGGTATGAAGTGGTAAGGTTTTGATTTATATTTTCCAAATGATTAGTAATGTTGCACATCTTTTTGTGTATTTATTGGCCATTTGTATATCTTTGGAGAAATATGTAGTCAAGTTCTCTCTCCTTGAGTCTGGGATGGTATGGCCATTAGAGTGACCTATTGTCCTCATTGGTATAAGACTTTTCCAGGTTTTGTATTGAAAATCCTGCCTCCTGGGAAGCTGCTCTGGGCAAACTGGGATAGTTGGTCACCCTGGATGGCCTTGAATCTTGCTTTTTGATGAACAGAATGCATTGAAAGTGACAAGGTACATCCCAGACTTGTCTCAAGGGGCTATGCAGCTTCCTTTATTGCTGCTTTTGGAAATCTACTGCCACATGAACAACTGGTGCTAGCCCATGAGTTGACTGAGACATGAAGCCCTGTCAGTCCCAAACTCTTACTAACACCCTGCCAGCTGCCAGACATGTGAATGGGGCCATCCTCAGTCATTTAACTGCCAGCCAACCTGCCAGCTGACCATAGATGCACAAGAGCCCCAGAAGAGTTCAGTCAAGCCTGGCCCAGACCAGAACTGCCCACCAGCCCAGAGAACTATGATCTAAATAAATGATCACTGCCTTTACCCACTAAGTTTGGGGATAATTTGTTAACACAGTAAAAATTATTTCATACAGCTTCACATAAAAGATATTGTGGTCATTATTCCCATAAGATCTTTGCTGTAGACAGGACACTCCTGTCCACCCAGTGCCCTCTTCAATTATTCATAGTGGGAAGAGCTTCACCTACTCATTTTATTACATCCTGGCCCTGAAGGAGCCCAGAGGCCATGGACTCTCTGAAAGCAAATGAAAGAGAAAGTAAAAGACACAGAGACAGACCTCAAAGGATCAGTGAAGCTTTATTAAGCAGCAGAGGGGCACATTTTCAGAAGGAAAATGGGAACTGGTTACAATAGGGGGCCTGAGTTTTATAGGGTTCAGTGAAAAGAATGTGTCCATTGGGGAGTCAGGGGGAACAGGTGTAGAGATAAGAAATTGTGAAAGTCCAGAGCCCATTGTTCTCCTTTTCTCCCTGGGGGTTGTTGTTTTCCATACCCTTCACCTCTCTACCAAAAGCAGACAAAAGCTTTCCCTCACTTCCAATCTCTTTGTCCCTCCCCTCATTATTCAGTTTTTGCTGCACAAAGACAGATGAGCTCATGATTTAGCAACTTGAAGGGGCAGTAAGCGTCCTCTCTATATACCATAGGTGGCCACTTTTTCTTCCGGTTTCCATTTTTCTCTCATCTCTCTCTTCTTGATGACGCACACCTGGAGAATTTCTGACTTCCTTGACGTGCTTTTTCTTCTGTTGGTGAAAGCTTCTGTGACAACATTCTTGTTAAGCTTGCTTAGTTCTCAGGGAAGATGTGATGGAGGTAAACTGTTCTGACACAAGAACCTTATCATTGTGACCTGTATAGCTGTTCCAGAACTGTTCAGACTGTCTTGTTCTGGAAACTTGAGGTCAGTACTATCAGGAGTCTTCTTATAAAGGAGATCTGCTTGTTGGAATGATCGGTTCTTAACCCTTAAGAAGCAGTTGAGCTCTTATTGTCTGACGACAAAGGCCTAGACAATGTTTTTTTTTCTTTCTTTCTTTCTTTCTTTTTTCATCCAGTCAGGCTTTGATGGGCCCTCTTACCTGCTGTGGGTTATAGTGCTGCCCCAGGGATGGTGGAGCTGATTCTTAGCCTCAGGTTGAAGAGAATTCCTTTTTAGGAATCTTTCTCAGTTCTGGATCAACAAAGATAGAGCCGTGGTCATATCAGAACTTCAGGGTCTTTAGAAATCATCTGGTCTAATAGTACCATTTTACTGAGGCTCAGATTTGTCCCAAATCTAAAAGTGACTTACCCAAAGCTAATGAGGAAGATGGTAACAAAGCCAGGACTAACAAGATGGTCCTTTTACCTTTAGTTTGGTGCTGTCTCAGATATTCATTGCAGTGGTTTCCAGATACTTTCCAATAGGCTGTAGGCTTTGTTTGATTTCTGAAAAGTGGTTTAGGAGAAGGGAAAGAAAGTGAGGATTTCCTACAAACTAGTTGGCTGGGCAGCAGGAGTGGAGGGCACAGGGTAGCACCCTTGAGGAGAGAGATCTTAGACAGGCTCCTCCTGTCTTGCCAAAAACATTCACCAGGTAGAAACTCAGCTTAAAAAGGGAAAGGAGTCGAGTCCTTTACCAGACTAGCAAGGGAACAACTACCACAAGAATACCCCATCTTCCCCATATTTAATTTTATTTATGAAACAAATTTCTTATAAACACACACTCTTCCAGAAGAGAAATTCATTGCATATTAAATCTCTGCCTTTCTGTTCATTTCCTTTTGACACTTGTTAAATTTTCATTGTGTGAATATATATTTTCAGTTTATTTGTTCTTTAACATCATTTCATATTGAGTTTTGCGTGTGTCAACAGTCTTCATGTTTTTCAGTTTTAATTGGAAAACTACAACGTGAGAGCATCATAATTTACTTTCCAATTTGCCTCCGGTTGAATACTTGCACTATTTTTAATTCATTAGTATTAATAACACCAAGATGTTTATTTTTGTATCAGGAACTCTTTTTCTCCCTTTGGGTGTATATATTCAGGGTGTGCTTCCCTAGGTGGAATTATTGGATCATAACTAGGTCTCAGCTCTTACTATGCCAGATTACTTACTTTCCAGAAAGGTGCAACCAATTTGTAGAGCCTCCAACTCCATTTAAATGTGTCATTTCCCCCAGCACACAATTTTGCTATTATTTAGTTTTGTCATATTCATTTGCCATATCAGTTGGAGAAGCTGAAATAGTTCAGGAAATGTATGGAGAGAGATTTGTGAGAAGAAACCAGGAAGCAGAACTGGCCACAAGCTAAGACAAATGCTTCAAATAGAGCTGAATGAATGAGGTTCATCTATAATGGCCACTTGTGCAGGGTATATGGTGGGCTCTCCAGGGTAGAAAATTCAGGGTCAGGGTGGACACCAGTTTAACAAATGTTCAGTGCAGCCCATGATTCATTTCTGGTTTTATATTTCTTTCCATTGTAGCCAGGCTTTATGTTCTTCCCTGGATAGTTTACTATTCGCAGTGCTCTTGTGCATTATGTTTGATTCCTTGTCCAAAGGTATCTTTACTCTGCTACAATGTTTGGATATGTTTTGTCCATCAAGGGTCAATGTGTTGGAAGCTTGTTCCTCGGTTTGGCAATGTGAGAAATGGTGGGACCTTTAAGAACTGGAGCCTAGTGGGAGGTTATAGGACTGGTCTCTTTCTCTCTCTCTTACTCTGGCTTCCTGCCATGTGATTTCTTTCTCTTGCATATGCTCCTGACCTTGTGGTGCCATCTGCCATGAGGTGATGCAGTCAAGGGGGCCCTTGCCAGAACTGGCGCTATGCTGTGTGTATTTTCTTCAAAACTGCAAGCTAAATAAACCTCTTTCTTCATAAGTATCTACCCTCAAGTATTTGATTGTAGAAACAAAATATGGATGAATACTCCTGCTTTTGCAGGTCATAAGGAGCATAAGTACTTTCCCATACTAGCTCTTTCTTACCCATAGACCCCAAGGCTCACAAGAAGGCACAGCAGAGTGGTTCAGAAGTGTCATTCCTGGGAAATCAGCTCTTCCTGATTGTGTTTGATCTGTCAAGTTGTATAACTTAACTGAGCTTCTCAGATGCCCCAGGTAGAAAGTAGGGACCAGGGAACAGAAAATAATGGGCCAGAGAGAGAAGCTTGATAGTCACCCACTCATGCCCCTCTCTTCCTTTGCCTACTTTTCCGAACCTCCATGAAGCATTTTTCAGAGTAGCATAGCACAGCCTAACTTTCAGAGGTCCCCTTAGGGCCTGGTAGGTCAAGTGTAGAGTCAAGAAGACCGTTGGTGGGCTGAGGAGGTAGCTTAGTGGTAGAGTGCTTGCCTAACATGCCCAAGGCCCTGGGTTTGGTCCCCAGATCTGCCAAAATAAACAAACAAATGAAAAAGAAGTTTATTGGCCACATGGTCTGCCCTGAAGGCTGCAACACGTGAAAAATTATATTTAATATCCCTAGGAGAAACCAAATATAGGAAAGCCAGTTTGTTGTTTTTGTGAGAAGCATCTTTGTCTAAGTTTTTGGGAAACTCTATCCCCTCTAGGAGAGGACCATGGATTCACTAGTCTCAGACATGTGAACAAATAGAGGATTCAAGAGGTGGAAAACATTCCAGGTTTCTCAACAGCCCTAAACAAGGTCAATATCATCCTGCTAGATATGCTCAGTATCTGGCACCAGAGTAGACCATATGATTAACTCTATCAATCAGTCTAGCATCAGGTTTAAGGGCTGGACTGTAGTTCTTTTTTCTTCTTGAATGTCTGGAATTGATGGGGAAATAGGGTGGGAGTGAAGAATGGATGATCTGATTTTCCAAGTGAGCACTGCATTAGCCATCCACTTGATCCCCACTACTGAGTTATCTCCTTTTATGATCATCTTACCTTCCCATGTACTAGATCTTAAGGCTTCTAAGTGGACTCTTCCTAGACACCCCCACTAGCATCTTAAATCACACCACGGCCTGCTTCCTTTCCTTACTGATTCTGAATAAAGAAACCATCTCATCCCTTTTGTACTTCTCCCCACTCCAGCCTGGCTGACACTGGACAGAGCCCTCCTACATCCCTTAGAAAAGTACCCCAAATGGCCACTGAAGAGTCTTTTGCCAAGCCTGTCTTTGTTTAAGACACAGTGATTGGTCTTTGAAGTGGCCAGTAGAAGGTCTGAATGCTGGCCATTACACTTAAAAGAGCTAAAGGAAATAGAAGGATACTTAAGCTTCTAAAATATATCCAGAGCACAAAGAACAGGTGATACTAAGACCTCCTGGGGAATGGTCCTTAGGTGCAGAGAGGCAAGTAGTAAGGCTTTCAGGGGTTCTGCATAGTTACCTGAGTTAAACAAGTCTACTTCCCAGGCCTTCTTGGGCTCCTGTCAGGATATGACCCTTCTGCCAAGGGAGCAGAGGATTTGGGACTCCCTGTACCCCAGGGCCAGCCAGGGTGCAGGCCAAGCAACTCTTGGGTAAACACATGAAGCCACCAATCAGCATTGTGTAGAGCCACAGGGAGGAAGAAACAGCATCCCTACAAATCTGTTGAAAACGTCTGTTCTCAAGTAAGAACCTTAGAGAAGGATCATGAATATGATATGCAGGAGAGGAGGAGAGCTGCATGGCTCACAGCTGATAGCTGAGCCAGGACTCTGGCCCAAACAAAGCCAGCATATAAGGTTCAAATCACTTGAACTAAACTTACTTAAAAAATTATGGAGGGTCAGGAGAGGGAAAGAGGTGTAGCATAACTAGGTCAATGCTAAGAGAGCTGTTTGGATAAAATCAGAGTTTCTTCTTTTTTTAAATTTTTTTTTAGATGTAGATGGGCATAGTATCTTTATTTATTTTTATGTGGTGCTGAGGATTGAACTCAATGCCTCACACGTGCAAGGCAAGCACTCTACCACTGAGCCACAACCCTAGTCCCAGAGTTTATTCTTTTGGCCTTGTGGTCCTTGGTGAGAAAAAGACAGAATTTCACAGTATGACCTGTGCCTTGGTGAAGCCTCGGCCCCATCAAAGAGCAGATTCTGCATTTTGAAAGTCTTGGCCCTCTCCTTGAACTCTGTGTTCAAGGTTTTGGTGATGAGTCACCTCATTCCCCTTCACCAGCCTCTGTCTTTACCCATCACTCTGACGTGTCTGAACCCATGCGCACCTCCAGAGCTGGAGCACCCGTCATCTTCACACCAGGATGACTAACCATGGCCCGCTCACAGGTTCCTAATTATCACAAAAAGAAAATGCTACATGCCTTCAAGCTGAGGTTTTGGGAATAGTGGGATTGAAGCTGCAGGAACAATGGAGATACAAGGTGGCAGTGAGCTAACCTTTTGACAGGCCCTTATAGTCCTCAGGACAGGGGCCAGGCCACCAAGGATCCAAATAGGGTGTTCTCCTTGGCAGGATGGTATTGTTAATATCATTCATTACTGCCTGTGATTAGGTTCCCAAGCTCATTAAAATCTGTGTGCCTTTGACTGTTTCTCTTGGATCAGATTGAATTCCACTTTGCAGAGAATTGTCAGGTCTTTTGAGTGGCCAGTGCAGGCTAGATACCATCTCTTGGCCTGACTTCTTCCTAAAGTCTCTTTCCCTGCTCTTGCGTGTGCTCACTGCTAATGACACAAATCTCCTTTAAGGAACGCAGGCTAGCAGACGCCCTACTGCCAGCCAAGCCTAGGGCTTCTGGCCCCAACAAAGCCAGCATAGAAAGTCCAAAATGCTTGAGCTAAACTTCCTTTAAACATTGGGGAGGTAGAGGACAGGGAAAGACCCTTGAGTTGGGTGCAGAAAACCACAGCTAAGGCAATTTTTGCAAAAGAGTGAAAATGGGTTCTTACCCTATCTGATTAGACATTAGAAAGCCTTCATGATAACAACAGTAATTCTAAAAACATACAAACAAATCCACAGAGCAGAACAGAGAGGTTAGATCCATACCCATGCACATATCAAAATTATAGGATCAAGGTGGTAACCATGGATCAATGGGGAAGGATGGACTGTTAAGTAAATGGTGCTTGGAAAACTGGCTCATTGTAGGAGAAAAATAAAATTGGGCCCCTACTTAATACCACATATTTTTAAAAAAGGCATCAGGTGGCTTAAAGATCTAAGTATAAAAGGTTCAAGAAAAATAGTAAAAATGAAATTAGTATTGGGACTGGGGAGGTGGCTCAAGTGGTAACGCTCTCACCTGGCATGTGCAGGACGCTGGGTTCAATCCTCACCACCATATACAAATAAAATAAAGATGTTGTGTCCACCGAAAACTAAAAAATAAACATTAAAAATTCTCTCTCTCTCTCTCTCTCTCCCCTCTCTCTTAAAAAAAATGAAATTAGTACAAGTGAGTGCTGGCATGTTTGTGATCCAGAAAGCTCTTTAAAAACAAAACTCCGAAGGCATAAACCATAAGGTAAAATTGTATGAATTCGATTATATCAAGATTAGGAATTTCTAATCAAGAAAAGATCCCATGGAGAAAGTTAGCAGACTAATGGCAGAAGAGGAGTAGATATTTGTAAGATCTAAAGCCAGTGAGGGATTGATGTGCAAGGATGTTGGACATTTATGACAGCCACGGGGAAAGAAAATGGAGAAAGGAAATAAACATTAGTCAGTTTTTCTGCTGCTGTGATTAAAGGGCCTGGCCAGAACAACTGTAGAGGAGGAAAAATTTATTTGGGGGCTCATGGTCTCAGAGTTCTTAGTCCATAGAAGGCCAGCTCCATTCTTCCAGGCTCAAGGTGAGGCTGAGCATCATGGCAGAAGAGTGTGGCAGAAGGAAGCAGCTCCCATGATCAGGAAGCAGAGAGAGAGACACTCCCCAGATACAAATATATACTCCATGGCCACGCCCCAAATGCGCCACCTCCTCAAGCCACACCCCCCTAGCTTTGGGACTACCACTCAGTTAATTCCATTAGGGATTAATTCACTCATTTGTTTAAGGCTCTGCAACCTAATCATTTCCTCTCTGAACCCTCTTGCATTGTCTCACACGTGAGTTTTTGGGGACACCACATCTAAATCATAACAATGTGGAAGACAAAATTCCACAAAGCTAAACAGTTGGCATAGGTCTGCTTTCCTGAGGAACTATTCAGAAGTATGGAGTTGCGAGTGGTGGATGATCTGGAGTGATATTGGGAGCAGTGCTGGCCAAGTAAGGGAAGCAGCTGAGGACTGGGAAGAGCCAGATTTTGAACTGTATTGGGGCATAGCCCAGACTATGGACCCTGGACCCCATGCGAAAATGCTGATGCTGATAGTCTCTTCAGAGATGTCCTAAATTTAGTCCAAGGACTGGAGGTTTGAAATCCTGCACTGACTGGTCATTGGAGGGATGCTGCTCTCATGAAAGACTCAGAAGCTTGGGTGAAGCAGCTCCTTCTGACTGAGGGCAATCCCTGGGAAGTGTCTCATGTGTATGCCATCAGAGGCCAGCATTCCTGTCAGCTGGGGGCCAAGGGTCTAAGTCCTAAAACAGAGCCTGAATGGTATACCAGTCACCACCATGGAGGATGAGGAGAGAGATTCACACTTTTAATAACACGAAAAATGCAGATTATAACAATGAGATGTCACTGCATACCTTTAACATTGACAAAATACAGAAAGAAAGAGTGACACCAGGTACTGGCAGAGATGTGGACACAGCTACTCTTGTACACTGCTGGTGAGAAGATAAACTTGAGAAAAGTGTGCATTGGCAAAGGTTCTGGGGAGCACCCTGGCATTGTGAGTCAAGTTCAGTACAGCAGTTCCTCCTTCCCAAGATGTTCTCTTTCATTCTGTAAGGAGATATATATGCATGAATCTTTCCTGCAGTTATCTGTGGTGGGAGTTGAAGGCAACCCGAGTTTCCATCAGCAAGACGGAGTAATAAAACCTGGTGAACACTATGCTCTCTTACTCATGCACGCCAGGGAGCACTATGCAGAAGATTGAAACAAATGATTAGATGCACACACAGCAGCATAGATGCATCTTAGAAACAGAGGGAAAAAAATAGGAGAAAAGGCGAGAAACAGAATGAGATAGAACATGTACATAACTTAAAAATACTGTGAAGAAATACTGTTTGTATGAAAATATGCAAATAAAAAAGGTACACACTAAACACCTAAGAATAACTAGGTGAGACAGGCAAACAGAATTGCAAGATGGGGAGAAAAAGGAATAAGGAAGTAAACAAATTCCAAAAAGGTGTTTCACAGAGAACAACAACACTAACAATCATGAGTGGGGGTGAGGAGTTGCAGGGAGAGTAGGATTAATTAAAACGGTCTCCATGTGTCTTCTAAAACAAGCAACAGCAATGACCACCACTTGAGCACTGTGAAAACAAGCTCAGATTCTGCACCTTCTCTCTCTGAGACCTCTTCTAAAAGGTGACAGACTGAGTCACTGAGTCACTGGAAAATTGCAAGGCCCTGCCACACACCACCTCTTGCTCTTACCTGTGAAGGGAATGACATCTACCTCCGATGTTCAGTGGGTGAAAAGTTTGGCACTGGCACAAAGGTCATGCCTCTCCTAGCAGAACGACTTTGCTACAGGGAAGGGTGTTTTTCAAGGTCTATCTAATGAATTCTTCTACTTTTGATTCCAATCAAAGTCACCACCTTAACTAAAGTGCAACAGACATAATGTCCAGGGCTCCCCCTTTGATCAAGACTGGCATGACAAGTAGAAGAAACAACCAAAAGAAAACAGCCTCCTAGATCTTGCTTACCAGGGAGAGGCCCCAAAAGGGTGAGATGATATCCACTGGGAAATGGGTTCACTGGTCTGACAAACTCTTGGAGAATGGGTGAGGTGCAAACTCTTCTTGTGAAATAGATCTTATGTGACTCACCAGTCCCAAGAAAATTTAAGGTCCTGAGTGAGCCAGAAGAATAATGAGCTTTTCCAACTGGTCTTGGGTCCCCCTCCTCACAATGGCTATTTCAAACCTTAACTTCTGGGTCTAAAGTCCTCAACCTCACTCTACAGATCTTGGGAACCAAGGTGAGATTACCAGTCAAAATGCAGAATACATGAGGCACAAGAAGAGTGAGTTCAAAGCCAGCCTCAGCAAGTTAAAAAATCCCCAAGTAAATCAGTGAGACTCTGTCTCTAAATAAAATATAACAAAGGGCTGGGGATATGGCTCAGTGGGTAAACACCTCTGGGTTCAATCCGCAGAACGCACCCTCTCCCCCCCACCAAAAAAAGCAGAATACAGAGCTCTAGAAGTAAGCTGAGCTGGGAAGACTAAGGGAGAATCTTCCACTCAGATTAACAAGATGAAACTAGAAAGTCAAGGTGGCCATAAATCTATTTGAATCGCCTGGTTGGCACCAGGCCCAGACTCCTGGGTTAACCCTTAGTCTTCCTTAGTTATCACTATATTAAAGGACTCTTCCAGACACCAGCATTGTACTCTACAGACAAGTAGGATACATAGGTAGAATACATAGGAAAAACGAGAATTCTAGGATACAAGGTAAAGAAATTTGGGTGGGTATCATTTTTTTATCATGTTTCCTTGTGGGTCAAGAAAGTGTCTTAGGTAGAAATACAATTCAGTAGTTAGTACTTGCCTAATATGTACAAGGCCCTGGGCTCAATTCCCAGCATCAAAAGAAAAAGAGGAGGAAAAAAAGAAAATAATCTTCCGTATTTGCTTTAAGATTGATCTTGGAATTTTCAAGGTGAGGTGGATCTTGCTGTTTAAAGGCTTTCTAAGTTCAGCAGTTGGCTGGTGAGTGTGAGAAATAGAAAGTACAGTGGTCCATTTTCAAAATATAGTATTTTGCCTTCATTGGGATCTAAGATTCAATCGAAGCCAGTCTGAGACCCAGTTGTGGCCATTTTAATTATAGCCCTTCCCTTTGCCCGCCCTAATTTTAAAATTAGCCAGTTGTATAGATTTTTGTAACCTTGAGCTCCCCCTATCAGAGCAGTGGGCAGTGCTATGTTAGGGATAAAGACAGGAGGCTTGCCTGCTCCAGTGTGCTTGCTTGTGGGATTTTCTTTGGTAGCATGCCCTTCTGCAGAAGTAAAGTTTGACTTGCTGATCCATTTCTAAGCAGGTATTTGATTCCTTGGGGCTCCCTGGTATTTCTAACATGAATATAATAAATGCTGCTGCAAATATTGACTCCCATCCCCACCACCATTTTCCTTTCCCCTTCTTAATATAATTGGGGAGTCTTGCTGGAACCCAGGAGATCTGGCCCAGTTCTTGGCTCGGGTTCTCCCTTCTCCCAAACCTCTGCCTCCAACTCTAGTTTCTCATGTTTAGAAAGGGAGCTATAAAATCTGTCTTGGTGGTGCCCAAGTCAGTCCCCAGTCCCTTTTCTCTAGCCTCTGGGGAATTATTAGATTTTAATTTTTTTAAATAGAAAACTTTAAAGAAGAAGTTAAAAATTAGTCTATAATCCTACTGGGTAAAACATTGGCCTTAAAAAGATGGGTGATAGATAGAAATAAGATAGAAAATGGTTGAAAATGTCAAGTAAAGTTATTTCAGATAGAAAATACAAAAAGGCTAAAACAACTATTAGATACAGACATATACTTATTAAAACAAAAAGAGGGAATTGGAAAGGGGTATATATCCCCCAAAGATAAACTTAAAATAACGCTTTTTACTCTAAACTTTTTAAATTTGGATTCATCAGGACTTAGTGCTGCAGAAAGACATATGTATCCAAAAAATGTACATAAGCCTAAAGTACTTTGGAAAGATATTCTAACAGGACAATGGAAAGGTCCTGACCCAGTGATTGTCTGGAGTCGGGGGTCTGTTTGTGTTTTTCCACAGGGAGAACAGCAGCCCATTTGGATTCCAGAGAGATTAACTAAAACAGTCTCTACAGATCGAAAAGAAGATGATTTGACTCAAATCCATAACAGCTGATATCCAGAACTCCAGCTTGGCCATTCTTACATCTGTGACAGTGATTAACCAGTGATGCAATTTTTATTTCCTTGCCAGCGCACCCCATGTTAATTGTGGTAGTGCTGACATATCTTTGCTGATGGTGTCACCAGTGATGCAATTTTTTCCCAAGGAGCCGTCAATTGGCTTGGTGTCGTGGCATTTCTGTATCCTCCTCCCTTCTGCTAGTGATGGTCTAAAATTTGGGGGCCAATGGCTTATGCTGGACCGGTAGTCAGTGACGGGTATGATCCCAATTGCAGTGGTATCAACCTAAGACAGGAGGCTGACGCCTAAAGGTCAGTTTTCCGATGACGGGTAAGAACCATATGTTGAATTGGACAACCTACCAGGCACGGTTCATAAGCCACATTAACCTCACTCCCCCACTGGCACCAAGGCCAAATTTGGGGGCCAACAGAGGTGAGGCAAAGAACCTCACCCCCCCACTGGTGCATAGACCTATCCACAAGTATGGCTGTATGCTGGACCGGTAGTCAGTGACGGGTATGATTCAATTGCAGTGGTATCAACCTAAGACAGGAGGCTGACGCCTAAAGGTCAGTTTTCCGATGACGGGTAAGAACCATATGTTGAATTGGACAACCTACCAGGCACGGTCCTTAAGCCACATTGCTTGTTGTTTAATTAATCAGAAGGGGGGAGATGCTGGGAGCCATTAGCCAAGTAGGTATGACAATTTCCTTGCCAGCGTACCCCATGTTGCTGACATGTTGCAGCGACATTGAATGTAGGTGACCTTGCTCAAGGACCAAGGCAGATTAGGGTGTTCCCGGTTTTAAGATAATCGTGTTTAGGGCGTTCCCAGTTTAGGTTCCAGGTTTAAGGTTTAAGATTATTCCTCCTGGGAATAGGGCGTATCCTGCTGCCTGAGTTCCCCTTGAGTTCTCAGGGGATTCAGACAGTATATTTTGGAGACAGAAGCAAAGTGGAGGTGAATTTGGGCAGAGAACGTGGATTTCCCCAGAACATGATTTTAGACGGCTGGTGTGAGTTTGGGAATAAAGAGTTGCTGTTTGAATCTACAAGCTGTGTGGTGGCTCGTGATTGTGTGCCCAGCCAGACTGCGGCATTTGTGCCCAGCCAGACTGCGGCAGGTGATGAGCACATAATTAGAAAATAGAATCAAGATAGAAACATAAAAAGATGAAAATTTAAAGTCACTTTCATCCATTCCCACTTTCTGTAGTAACTACTCCCCAAAAGTAAACTAACTAAAAAATTATGCATATGTGTTTACATATATTCTTTTAAGAAGTACACAAAAGTGGTCATACCATAAAAGTTATTCTCTAATTTGTTTTTTAACTGCGTGTGTGTGTGTGTGTGTGTATATTTAAAATTTTTTTAAAATGATAACATTTTTCAAATGGGCATGTAATTCAGTCCAGGAGGATTTTGAAGTTTATTTTCTTCTCCAAGTGCTAGCTCATCCTCTTGCCCCTGGGTTTTCTTCACTCTCAGTCAGACCTGGCCAGGGCTTGGGATGGAGGTGCCAAGTAAGACAGAGAAGTTCCCAGTAGCCAATGTTCAGTGCAAAATCGCTATGAAACTGTAATGGTTACATGTTTCCCTTTCAGGAGAAAATTTCCACAAGCCAATGGCCACTTTGCCTCATATGTTGATGGCTGAACATTTTGGACAAACTTCAGTGTATTCAAAGATAAAAATGCCAGATTTGGAAAGAACCCGAAGGTCATTTGGTTTGGACCTGCTGTAGGAATTCTTTCTATAAGCTTCTGTGTTATCATTTACTATCACCACTCTGTAACATGGAACAGCTTTTACCAACAGAAAAGCCTTTCTTATTTTCCCAGACCAGCTCCCTCAAAGTGCACTTACCTTGGTGCTAGCTCTGCCCTTTGAAGTATTCTGCAGTGAGTGTGTTCCTCTTCCCACGCTATCCTCCATGCGCTTGAGGACAACAGTTATCTCCCTCTGAGTTTACCCCTCCTTCATTTAACAAATACTCCTCTGGAGCCTACTATGTCCCAAGCTCTGTGTTAAGCAGGGAGTTTAGTCTACATTATTAAGGTGCCATTATAGCACCTAAAAGGACTTTGCACACAGTAGACGTTTAATAAATGTTTGTTGAATGAACTTGAAAATGAATAGCACAGTCTCTGTGCTCAAGGAACTCAGTCCAGAGAGAGTGGGGAGCAAAACCATAGTCAATTGTTATCTAGGGGCAAGGTGAGAATGGGAGCAGGAGGATCTCAAAGGAGAGGGTTCAACCCAGCATATCCCCAATACTTAGCACGGGTTTTGGCCTAGAGGAGGTATTTTCTATTTGTTAAATGAAACGACTGATTAATGGATGACTAAGAGAATTAATATATTATTTTTCCTACCGAAAAAATTAAGAGAACTGCTTTTATTCACTTAAACTATTCTTTTTTTTGGGTGCTAGGGATTGAGCCCTATCACTGAGCTATACCCCCAGTCCCTTGGCTTAGACTCTTCTTGCCTTAAATTTTACTAATACAAAAAATCAGCGAAGTAGAAGTGACAGAAATGTTGGAAGAAAATGATCTAGGATTCCACATAGGCTCATTGTTTCAACAAACACTTAATGAACACCTGTCCTGTGCTACACACTGCCATACTTTAGACAGGGCAAACAAGACACAGCTTCTGCCTCTAAGAAGCTCCCAGAGCAGTGGAGGAGATGTACATGAAAATAATACATATGGCAAGTGTCCTGACAGGGCACCAAGGGGGCTGTGGGCGGGGTGTGCAGGAAGGCCTCCTGGAAGAGGAGGTGACTCAGCAGAGCCTGAGGAAACTGTCCTGGCAGAGAGAGCAAAGGGGTCAGAGCCCAGAGCCCACAGCAATTTGGGGCATGCTTCACCTTCCATATCCAGGGGTTCTCCATAGGCAGAGTCTAACAATTGCAGGTGGAAAATATTCAGATGAAAATATTGAGTCTGTACTGAACATGTGCAGACTTTTTTCTTGTCATACAATACAGCCTAGCAACTATTTACATAGCATTCACATCACGTCAGGTATTAGGAGTCATCTAGAAAGTGTGTGGAAGGATGTGAATAGGCTATGTGCAAGTTCTACACTATTTTATATAGGAGACTTGAATATCTGCAGATTTGGGTGTCCTTAGGAGTCTTGGAACCATTTCCTGTAGACACTGAGGGACACTGACTGTGTAGTGTCTGAGAAGTGGAGAAAGTGGGAGGGAGGTATGGAGATGTAGACATGGCCAGATCAGGAAGGACCTTACATGGCTGCTTAGGAATTTAAGCCTTGCCTTGAGGCATGAGTGAGCCATTGAAAGAATTGTGAAATCTCAAAATGATCAGATTTGCATTTTATTTTTTAAAATTTATTCTAAGTTGTTATATGTGACTGCAGAATTCATTACAACTCATACTACACATATACAGCACAATTTTTCATATCTCTGGTGGTACACAAAGTAGAGTCACACTATCCATGTCTTTATACATGTACTTAGGGTAATGATGGCCATCTCATTCCACCATCTTTCCTTCCCCCATACTTCCTCCCTTCCCCTCCTACCCCAAGATTCACACTTTAGAAGATGACTGTGTTAGCTTTCTGTCAAGGTTACAAATACCTGAGATAGGTAAAGGGAAAAAGTTATCTCAATTTGACTCATGGTTTTGGAAGTTCTAGTCTGTGGTCCACTGACCATCTAGTTTTTGGGCCTGTGGAGAGGTAGCACACCTTGGCAGCAGCATGTGGTCAAAACACTCACCTGATGGTCAGGAAGTGAAAAGAGGAAGAGGAAGGGACTGGGGTTCCATCATCCCCTTTAAGGGCACACTCTCAATCACCTAAGACCTGCCCCTAGGCTCCACCTCCTAAAGGTTCCACCACTTCCCCAAAGCACCAAGTTGGGGACCAAGCCTTGAACATATGGCCTTTGGGAAACATTCTAGATCTAAATTATAGCAATTATTTTTAAAGAAGTATAGAAAAATAGGTTGTAGGAACAAGAGTGCTAGGAGAGAGAATAATTAGGAGATTATTTGTAACACACTTGGAAAGTAAATGAAGGGAGGAGTGATGTAAAAGACATTGAAGAGTCCATGGTAAGAACTCAGTGGCTATGCTGACTCCCAGGGTTTAGCTTGGGTGACTGCATGGATACAGACATTATCATCTGAGAGAGAGAAGCAGGCTGGTATTGAAAATAATGAATTCCCCACTGGGAGTTGGAGGAGCCTGGGGAACATCCAGGGGTGGAGATCCACAAGCAAGGTGAACACGTGGATCAGGAGCTCAAGGAGGAGAACTAGGCTGTCACACAGATCCAGGAACACTGGGAACATCGGCAGAGGGTGGAACTAAGGGAGCATGCAAACCAAGGAGAGAGCGTGGGGGTTGGGAGAGAAAAGGGCCACCTGAGAGTCTCAAAATCTTATGAAGATTTTCAAACCATTTCAAAAAATCCTCTGGGTGCCTCGGAATTGTTACCAAGAGAATCCTGTCCCAAAGCAAATATGGCAATTCATGAGAAAAGCAATAAGAGAAAAACAGCAGTACTGACAGAGGAGCCTGATTTTCTGGTTTTCCTTTGTGGATACAACAAGCCCATAAAAGAAACTTCCATAATGAGAAAAGGAAGGCAGCCAGCACATGCCCGTAATGCCAGCAACTCGGGAGGCTGAGACAGGAGGATTATAAGTTCAAGTCCAGCCTGGCAACTTAGCAAGACCCTATCTTAAAATAAAAAATAAAAAGGACTGGAGATGTAACTCAGTGGTAGAGCACCCCTAGGTTCAATCCCCAATACCAAAAAAGAGAAGGCTTCCAGATAAAACCTGCTTGAGTTTTGCTTATTTGAGGTAAAATTTGCACATGACCTATACCCCAGCTTCTTCCACAGGTCCAGCATTAAGCTGTAGGTTCCTAGAGGTGGTGTCTACGCAAACCTGTATCTTCATCTCCCTTTCTGCTCAGTCTTCTACAGATAGAAGGCCCTGCAGAAACCCTTGTGAGTTTCAAGCATCTGAATCACACGATGGCCCAGTCAAGCCGAATGCATGTATAAAGCTACTCTCCTGGCTCTGAGAAATAAAAATCAATATTTTTAAATCTGATTATTCAAATGCTATACCCTAGAGGTGATTCATACCCAAAGAATGCCTCAATAGGAGAACAGCAACTGAGGATTTGTGTGAACATGGATTAGCTCACAATTCCCCAGGCAATCAGTCAAAGGCTGACAAAAGATGAAATAACAGAATTGTTCTTACACAGTGTCCTGAGGAGAGCCCAGAGGATCTGAGCTGCTCCTGCTAAGAAGTCTAGACTGTCATAATAGAAAAAACTCACACTAATGAAAGAGCTGAGGGTCCCCTGGGTTCAAGTGCTATTGCCATTAAGAATTCCTGGGTCTTTTGCACAAGGGAGGTGGTATGGTTAGGATTGTATATTTCCCCAAAAGCAAGGGTTGAAAGTTTGGTCCCTGATACGGCAGTGTGCTGAGCTGGGGCCTTTGGAAGATGATTGGTTCATGAGGTTCTCTAACCTCATCAGTGGATCAATCCATTGATGGATTCATACCTTAATTGATTAATGCGAGGGCGTGAAAACTTAGGAGGCAGGGTCTAGCTGGAGGAAGTAGTTCACCGGGTGCACTCTTGAAGGGTATATTTTATTTCTAGTTCCTCTCTCTCTCTCTCTCTCTCTCTCTCTCTCTCTCTCTCTCTCTCTATCTCTGCTTCTGGGTCACCATTCAGTGAACAGATTTGTTCTACCTCATGCTCTCTGCAGTGAGGTTCTGCCTTGCCACAAGCCCAGAAACAATGGAGCCAGGTGACCATGAACTGAAACCGCTGCTGCCCATGAGCCAAAATAAATATTTCCTTCCATAAGTTCATTACTCCGAGTGTTTTCTAACAGCAATGAAAAGCTCACTAACATAGGAGCTAAGTTGAGGAGGGGGAAAAAAGATGATTCCAAGTACTCCCTCTTAGAATAAAATTTTAGATCTTCTATGAGAAAAATGGCAATAGTGTTAAATCCCTGACCCTAAATCACCACTTCCTAGAGGCACTTATACCTACTGCTGGGGCTGGTCAGGGCATGTGCCATCTTGAATATGAGTCACCGAGTAGACTGGCTTAGGGTTGGGGGGATAAAGCTAAGAGGGTGGTTGATTTGGCAAAAAGTCATCTCACTAATGGAAGAAATAATAAACCCATCCTAGTCACAGGGACGCATAATGGATAATCCCTACACATGGCTGGAATAAAAGAGTTCCTGTCTCCACCCCTGCCCAGCTTGTGCTCCTCTCTCTCTCCCTCCCTCCCCCCATTTCTATAGCACTAAAACTAATATTAACGATTCCCTACTTACTGCTTCTTGGGGAGATCAAATGGAGTTAAGATATGCAGAAGCACTTTGCTGTTTCCTCAGACTATTATTAGTTAGGATATTGCTTCAGTTGCTGTGATAGAGGGACCAAAATAACAACGGCTTACACAAGATAAATGTTTATTTCTCTTATATAAAACACCAAGTGTGAGGCAGCCCTGGTCCATGAAGTCATCAGAGCCCTTCTGTCTTGTTGCTGAGGGTGTCTCCTTCCTTCGCATGTTCCAAGAAAGCTTCCCACCCTAACCACACAGCAGCAGGTAGAAAGGGTAAGGGGAAAGGGGGATGACAAGCCCTTGTCCATAACCCAGAAGCCATATACCACTTCCTCTCACTGCTTGTTGGCCAGAATGTGGTCACATAGTCACATCTAGCTGGTTGGGAAATGTAATCATTTTTTCTGGAAAGCCACATACTTGCCTGATAATTGAGTGTGGAAAAAGAGGAGGTGGACATTGAGGGACAATTCACAGTTTCTAACCATCTCCCATCTTTGTCTAGGTCCTTTGTATGCTTGGGTCTCAGATTTATATAACTTCCTTGGGGAGGCCCTTCCTGACCCTCTAGGTTACATTAGATGTTCCCAAGGCTCCTTGGTAACTCCTTCACAATGCTTGGTGCATCTGTAATTTGGGGTTTACTATCTGTGTTCTCTTTTTGGATGTAGTCACATGAATGTGGGACTATCTCCATCTTCCTCTCCATGTCCTGCCTATGCCTGTAGTAGGCTAAGCACAGAGTGGATGCTCAACCCATCCATGCTGACCAACAATGCTGGGTCACCAAAGGGCTCTGGGAATCCCAAGGATATTTTGGAATAGAACTGGTCCCTTCTGCTGCTTCCTGGGCAAGGATGCATCTTGCTGAGAACAGGAGGACCTCCCTGTGCTACATGCTTTCATTCCTCAGCTTTCTTTTTGTACTGTAGGCCTTTAGCATTGTGAGTCCTGAGTCAGACATCCTGGAGCCAGAACCTGTACTCCTTCATCATAAACACTTGCTCTGCGGCTCGGATTCTCAGGATACGAAAAAGAACAGAGAGTGTCAGGGAAATCTTTTCCCGAACAGTGGCCAGAACTAAGAACACAGGAGAGATTTGGTTTTCTGTCCTCGTTTCTGTGATGCAACCAACAGGCCCAATCTCTGTTCTGGGAGAAGGTAGGGAGAGAACCTCAGTAGAGACTCCCTTTGTGGGAGCCAGTCTGGGCCCAAGTGAACTCACTGTTTGGTTCCTGAGCAGTTCTGGGTCACTCCACTTTAGTGCCTCTAGCTCATTTTTGTTTAATTTAAAACTCATTTTTTTTTTAAATTTTTTATTGTGGGTTGTTCAAAACATTACAAATTTCTTGACATATCATATTCCACACTTTGATTCAAGTGGGTTATGAACTCCCACCTTCACCCCATACACAGATTGCAGAATCACATCAGTTACACATCCATTGATTTACAAATTGCCATACTAGTGTCTGTTGTGCTCCGCTGCCTTTCCCATCCTCCACCCTCCCCCCTCCCCACCTCTCCCCTCCCCTCCCCTCCTCTCTCTCTACCTCCTCCACTGTATAACCCTGAGGGTCTCCTTCCATTACCATGCAATTTCCCTTCTCTCTCCCTTTCCCTCCCACCTCTCATCCCTGTTAAATGTTAATCTTCTTCTCCTGCTCTTCGTCCCTACACTGTTCTTAGTTACTCTCCTTATATCAAAGAAGACATTTGGCATTTGTTTTTTAGGGATTGGCTAGCTTCACTTAGCATAATCTGCTCTAATGCCATCCATTTCCCTGTAAATTCTATGATTTTGTCATTTTTTAATGCAGAGTAATACTCCATTGTGTATAAATGCCACATTTTTTTTATCCATTCGTCTATTGAAGGGCATCTAGGTTGGTTCCACAGTCTTGCTATTGTGAACTGTGCTGCTATGAACATCGATGTAGCAGTGTCCCTGTAGCATGCTCTTTTTAGGTCTTTAGGGAATAGACCAAGAAGGGGAATAGCTGGGTCAAATGGTGGCTCCATTCCCAGCTTTCCAAGAAATCTCCATACTGCTTTCCAAATTGGCTGCACCAATCTGCAGTCCCACCAGCAATGTACAAGTGTACCCTTTTCCCCACATCCTCGCCAGCACTTGTTGTTTGACTTCCTAATGGCTGCCAATCTTACTGGAGTGAGATGGTATCTTAGGGTGGTTTTGATTTGCATTTCTCTGACAGCTAGAGATGTTGAGCATTTTTTCATGTACTTGTTGATTGATTGTATGTCCTCCTCTGAGAAGTGTCTGTTCAGGTCCTTGGCCCATTTGTTGATTGGGTTGTTTGTTCTCTTATTGTCTAATTTTTTAAGTTCTTTGTATACTCTGGATATTAGGGCTCTATCTGAAGTGTGAGGAGTAAAGATTTGTTCCCAGGATGTAGGCTCCCTATTTACCTCTCTTATTGTTTCTTTTGCTGAGAAAAAACTTTTTAGTTTGAGTAAGTCCCATTTGTTGATTCTAGTTATTAACTTTTGTGCTATGGGTGTCCTATTGAGGAATTTGGAGCCCGACCCCACAGTATGTAGATCGTAGCCAACTTTTTCTTCTATCAGACGGCGTGTCTCTGATTTGATATCAAGCTCCTTGATCCATTTTGAATTCACTTTTGTGCATGGCGAGAGAAAGGGATTCAGTTTCATTTTGTTGCATATGGATTTCCAGTTTTCCCAGCACCATTTGTTGAAGATGCTATCCTTCCTCCATTGCATGCTTTTAGCCCCTTTATCAAATATAAGATAGTTGTAGTTTTGTGGATTGGTTTCTGTGTCCTCTATTCTGTACCATTGGTCCACCCGCCTGTTTTGGTACCAGTACCATGCTGTTTTTGTTACTATTGCTCTGTAGTATAGTTTGAAGTCTGGTATCGCTATACCGCCTGATTCACACTTCCTGCTTAGCATTGTTTTTGCTATTCTGGGTCTTTTATTTTTACATATGAATTTCATGATTGCTTTCTCTATTTCTACAAGAAATGCCGTTGGGATTTTGATTGGCATTGCATTAAACCTATAGAGAACTTTTGGTAATATCGCCATTTTGATGATGTTAGTTCTGCCTATCCATGAACAGGGTATATTTTTCCATCTTCTAAGATCTTCTTCTATTTCTCTCTTTAGGGTTCTGTAGTTTTCATTGTATAAGTCTTTCACCTCTTTTGTTAGGTTGATTCCCAAGTATTTTATTTTTTTTGAAGATATTTTGAATGGAGTGGTTGTCCTCATTTCCATTTCTGAGGATTTGTCGCTGATATACAGGAATGCCTTTGATTTATGCGTGTTGATTTTATATCCTGCCACTTTGCTGAATTCATTTATTAGCTCTAATAGTTTCTTTGTAGAGCCTTTTGGGTCTGCTAGGTATAGAATCATATCATCTGCAAATAGTGATAATTTAAGTTCTTTTTTTCCTATTTTTATGCCTTTAATTTCTTTCGTCTGTCTAATTGCTCTGGCCAGTGTTTCGAGAACTATGTTGAACAGAAGTGGAGAGAGAGGGCATCCCTGTCTTGTTCCAGATTTTAGAGGGAATGCCTTCAGTTTTTCTCCATTCAGAATGATGCTAGCCTGAGGCTTAGCATAGATTGCTTTTACAATATTGAGGTATGTTCCTGTTATCCCTAGTTTTTCTAGAGTTTTGAACATAAAGGGATGCTGTACTTTGTCGAATTCTTTTTCCGCATCTATCGAGATGATCATATGGTTCTTATTTTTAAGTCTATTGATGTGGTGAATAACATTTATTGATTTCCGTATATTGAACCAGCCTTGCATCCCAGGGATGAATCCTACTTGATCATGGTGCACAATTTTTTTGATATGTTTTTGTATCCGATTCGCCAGAATTTTATTGAGGATTTTTGCATCTAGGTTCATTAGAGATATTGGTCTGTAGTTTTCTTTCTTTGAAGTGTCTTTGTATGGTTTAGGTATCAGGGTGATATTGGCCTCATAGAATGAATTTGGAAGTTCTCCCTCCTTTTCTATTTCCTGAAGTAGCTTGAAAAGTATTGGTATTAGTTCTTCTTTAAAGGTTTTGTAAAATTCTGCTGTATACCCATCCGGACCTGGGCTTTTCTTAGTTGGTAGTCTTTTTATGGTTTCTTCTATTTCCTCAATTGATATTGGTCTGTTTAGGTTTTCTATATCCTCCTGACTCAATCTGGGCAGATCATATGACTTAAGAAATTTATCTATGCCTTCACTATCTTCTAATTTGTTGGAGTATAAGGATTCAAAATAGTTTTTGATTATCTTCTGTATTTCTGAAGTGTCTGTTGTGATATTGCCTTTTTCATCCCGTATGCTAGTAATTTGAGTTCTCTCTCTTCTTCTCTTCGCTAGCATCGCTAAGGGTCTGTCGATTTTGTTTATTTTTTCAAAGAACCAACTTTTAGTTTTGTCAATTTTTTCAATTGTTTCTTTTGTTTCGATTTCATTAATTTCAGCTCTGATTTTAATTATTTCTTGCCTTCTACTTCTTTTGCTGTTGTTTTGCTCTTCTTTTTCAAGGATTTTGAGATGAAGTATGAGATCATTTATTTGTTGGTTTTTTCTTTTTTTAAGGAATGAACTCCAAGCAATGAATTTTCCTCTTAGAACTGTTTTCAATGTGTCCCATAGATTCCGATATGTTGTGTCTGTGTTTTCATTTATCTCTAAGAATTTTTTAATTTCCTTCTTGATGTCTTCTATAACCCATTGATCATTCAGTAACCTATTGTTCATTCTCCAAGTGATGTATGCTTTTTCCTTCCTTCTTTTATCGTTGATTTTAAGTTTCATTCCATTATGATCAGATAAGATGCATGGTATTATCTCTACTCCTTTATATTGTCTAAGAGTTGCCCTGTGACATAATATATGATCTATTTTTGAGAAGGATCCATGTGCTGCTGAGAAAAAAGTGTAACCGCTTGATGTTGGGTGGTATACTCTATATATGTCAATTAGGTCTAGGTTATTAATAGTGTCATTGAGTTCTATAGTTTCCTTATTCAACTTTTGTTTGGAAGATCTGTCCAGTGGCGAGAGAGGTGTGTTGAAGTCTCCCATGATTATTGTATGGTGGTCTATTAGACTCTTGAACTTGAGAAGAGTTTGTTTGACAAACATAGCTGCACCATTGTTTGGGGCATAAATATTTATGATTGTTATGTCTTGTTGGTGTATGGTTCCCTTGAGCAGTATGTAGTGTCCCTCTTTATCTCTTTTGATTAACTTTGGCTTGAAATCTATTTTATTTGATATGAGTATGAACACTCCTGCTTGTTTCCGAAGTCCATATGAGTGATATGATTTTTCCCAACCTTTCACCTTCAGCCTATGTATGTCTTTTCCTATCAAATGCGTCTCCTGTAGGCAGCATATTGTTGGGTCTTGTTTTGTGATCCATTCTACTGGCCTGTGTCTCTTAATTGGTGAGTTTAAGCCATTAACATTTAGGGTTATTATTGAGATATGGGTTGTTCTTCCAGCCATATTTGTTTATTTCTGTTACTAAACATGGTTTGTTTTCCTCTTTGATTATTCCCCCCCGCTTTACTGTCCTACCTCCCACTGTTGGTTTTCATTGTTATTTTCCATTTCCTCTTCCTGTAATGCTTTGGCGAGGATATTTTGAAGAGATGGTTTTCTAGCTGCGAATTCTTTAAACTTTTGTTTATCGTGGAAGGTTTTAATTTCATCCTCCATCCTGAAGCTTAATTCCGCTGGATACACAATTCTTGGTTGGAACCCATTTTCTTTCAGTGTTTGAAATATGTTATTCCAGGATCTTCTAGCTTTCAGAGTCTGTGTTGAAAGATCAGCTGTTATCCTGATTGGCTTACCCCTAAATGTAATCTGCTTCCTTTCTCTTGTAGCTTTTAAAATTCTCTCCTTATTCTGTATGTTGGGCATCTTCATTATAATGTGTCTAGGTGTGGATCTCTTATGATTTTGCACATTCGGCATCCTATAGGCTTCTAGGATTTGGGATTCTGTCTCATTCTTCAAGTCTGGGAAGTTTTCTTGTATTATTTCATTGAATAGACTTCTCATTCCTTTGGTTTGGAGCTCTGTACCTTCCTGTATCCCAATGACTCTTAAGTTTGGTCTCTTAATGTTATCCCATATTTCTTGGATGTTCTGCTCATGGTTTCTTAACAGTCTTGCTGAGCTGTCTATGTTCTTTTCCAGTTGAAATACTTTGTCTTCATTGTCTGATGTTCTATCTTCTAAGTGTTCTACTCTGCTGGTAGTATTCTCCATTGAGTTTTTAAGTTGGTTTATTGCTTCCTGCATTTCTAGGATTTCTGTTTGTTTGTTTTTTATAACCTCTATCTCCCTGTATAGTTGATCCTTTGCTTCCTGGATTTGTTTGCGTAATTCGTTGTCGAAGTGATCTTTCATTGTCTGATTTTGCTGTTTAATGTCTTCCTTGATACTCCAGATCATCTGAAGCATGTATATCCTGAATTCTTTATCTGACATTCCATCTGCTGCAGCTGTTACCTCTTCTAAAGTTGCGTTGACCTGCATTGCTTGTGGTCCTTTCTTTCCTTGTCTTTTCATACTGCTTGCGTATCTTTCCTGCAGGTGCGGGCGGCGGCTCTGCTCTCTCCTTATTCCAATTGGGGTGTCGTGGCTACCACGCCGGCAGGTCACTGGGCCTGTTCTGGGAGCTGGCGGCGGCTCTGTTCTGCCCCTACTCCAATTGGGGTGACGAGTGTACCACGCAGGCAGGCCACCGGGCCTGATCCGCCGGTCGGTTGCAGGTTTGCCTACCCTGCAGGCGCGGGCGGCGGCTCTTCTCTGCCCCTACTCCAAATGGGGTGACGTGTCTGTCGTACCGGCAGGCCACTGGGCCTGTCCCGCTGGTCGGTCGCAGATCTGCCCACCTTTCGGGCACGGGTGGAGGCTCTGCTCTGCCCCTACTCCAATTGGGGTGTCGTGACTACCCCGCCTGCAGGACGCTGGGCCTGTTCCTGGCACGGGCGGCGACTCTGCTCTGCCACTACTCCAATTAGGGTGGTGTTTGTACCACGCCGGCAGGCTCCTGGGCCTGATCCGCCGGTCTGTTGTAGGTCTGCCTACCTTGGAGGCGCGGGCGGCGGATCTGCCCTGCCCCTCCTACCATGCCTGCGGACCCCTGGGCCTGATCTGCAGGTTGATCACTGGTCTGCTCACCCTGCGGGCACGGGTGGCGGTTCCGCTCCGCCCCCACTCCAATTGGGGTCACGTGACCACCACACCGGCAGGGCCTGATCCGGGCGTGGGAGAAGGATCTGCTCTGCCCCTACTCCAGTTGGGGTGACGTGTGTACCACACTGGCAGGCAACTGGGCCTGACCCGCCAGGCTGTCACAGGTCTGTTTACCTTGCAAGCGCGAACGGCGGCTCTGCCCTGCCCCTCCTACCACGCCCATGTATCACTGGGTCGCGGGTCTGCCCACCTTGCGGGTGCGGGTGGTGGCTCCGCTCCACCCCCTCTCCAATTGGGGTCACGCGGTCACCACGCTGGCGAGCCGCTGGGCCTGCTCCGGGCGCTGGCGGCGGCCCGGCTCCTCCCCTCTGGCTCGACGACAAATTGAGGAGACTCGGGTGACTGTGCCTCACCCCCCCTACCAGGAGACCAACTGCTTATGTCACCGCTGGTATTGATGAAGTTCCCTCCTCCGCCGCTTTCTGCAGACATCAGATTTCTGCCATGTTGGTATCCTATGCAAATGGCAGCATTTCGTTCCCCTTGCCGGGCAACCAAAGCACCGGGTGAGTCCTGACCGGCCCTCAGCAGGACCCGGACCGAGAAGCAGTTTCCGCGGGCTCCTAGCCCCGGGCCAGGGAAGTTCCGGGAGCCGGAACTCGGCCGCTCCGTGCTCGGTGTAAGCTCCTATAAGTGTAAGCTCCAAGAAGCAGTCCCCGCGGGCTCAGTTCCGGGAGCCGGAATTCGGCTGCTTAGTGCTTGTTGTATGCTCTGATAGGAGCAGGGTCCAAGAAGCAGCCTCCACAGGCTCAGCAGCCCTGGGCCAGGGCGGTTCCGGGACGGGCTAGGGTTGTGGCTCAGTGGTAGAGCGCTTGCCTAGCACATGTGAGGCATTGGGTTCGATCCTCAGCACCACATACAAATAGATTTATTATTATTATTATTATTATTATTATTATTATTATTATTATTTTAATCTCCTTTTTCTTAGCGAATTTTCTCTGAACCAAGAATGTCTTTCAGGAATCCCATCAGACATGACTCTGGTTCCCCTGTTGAACCAAGGACTTTGGCCTAGAATTGACCTCCAGCCCATTATACTCTTTGTTTTTCTTTTGATTTGGACTAGAGGGAACCCAGACTTAGGCTCTGGACAGCCAGCTCTTTTTGGCAGTCTCCAGAGCCAGGAAAGGGACAAGTCACCAGACACCAAGCCCTAGGGTTTGAGAAGTGCTCAGATTACACTGATATACAAAATGAGGCTGTTCAAGGGCCAAGTTCAAATTTCCTTGCTTATATTTTTCCAGAAGGTAGGGGAGGAGGGAGCAGCCATATCCTGCCAGCAGCCCCTGGGAACTCAGCCCCGCATCGGCATCAAGGGAATCTTTTTCTTCTTGACTGTGGCACTGCCTTGACTTGGGATGAGACACAACTGCAGTTTCATTCTGGTAGCTAGTATTTTTTCCCCCTTATAAAATGGCAGTGTCCCTTTAATTCCCTGCAGGTCTCTTTGGCTGGCAGTAGGTTAAATGAATCAACTGACCCGACTTTTCTCACTGGGGGTTGTGGGCTAGAAATTCCTCTTACTTGCTTCAGCTTGTGTCCAGAACAAAGAACAGTTAAGAAGGGATTAACTTTTCCCTCGTTTGGCATCTCCTTTCTCAGAAGAGTTCCACTTCTAATTCAGGGACCTTGGTTCCTCTTGGAGCCCTGCTTCTTTCTTGGTGCTTTATTGACTATCCATGGAGCTACGGAGGAGGTTTCCGGCAGCTTTGGTCTTTCTTGTTCCCTCCGCGGGGAGCAGAGGACCTCTCCATGCCAATTTCCCAGCGTGGCTTCTCACATCCCTGATTCTTGGCTCCATCTCTTTTTCTCCAGCACAAACCCTGGAGCAGCCCAGTATACATTCCAAATAATAATGTGACTTCCTCAAATAGCCTTCTCTTTTGGAAAAGAATATGTTATCAATCAGACCCATGATCCATTCTCCTTATGCTGACATTGGGACTGCTAGAGAGTGCAGCATCAACTTGAGAATTCCATGACAACAAGAAGCTTCCATCTCAGGGATGCTTTCCAGTCCAAGCACACTGCTTCCCTCCCAGACACACACCAAGGATGCTTTCCAGTCCCAGCATACTGCTCCCCTCCCAAATTCTTGTCCTCATTAAAATTTAATGGCACAGGATAATAGAAAGAACACTGATTTGAGAGTTTGGATTTCTGAGTTCTCATCCTACTTTTGCCATTAACTAGTGTGACCTTGAGAAAGTTACTTCTCTTTTTTGAGCCTTATGGTCCCCTCTGTCCTGTTAAGAGATTCCTTCTAGTGCTGACACTCTACAGTCTATATTAAATGCAGCGTCTTATGAGTTTGATTGGCATTGTGTCAGTCCCCATGATACTTAGTCACCATGAATACTTGATCCAGGGAACAGGGTGATTCCAATAATGAGCAGCATCCTGATGCATCTGGCCTAAGTAGCTCATTACCTTGGACTAGATCTTGCTTGGCTTTTGCCCTTTAGAGAAGAGGATATATTGGATTAATGGGAGCCCAAGGGGGAACAGGGCTACTTTCAGACTGGAAGTTCAGCAGACCTAATGTCCTGGGATCTAAGCTGTTCCATTTCTATTTCCCAAAGGGTTATAACATGTTTCTGCTGTGCCATGCTGAAGAGGGGTCTGAACTAGAATCATCTAGTGCCTGTGACAGAGCTGGGAGAGATACTGGGGGGTGAGAAGGCTCAAGACAGGCCACATACCTTGTTCAGTTCTCCTCTTCTGAGGTTTCTGCAGACAGAAAAGTGCTACTCCCAGCAGCCCCAGGGACATTTCCCCATAAGGCTTATTCCTCTCTTTCCCCACAATGGCCTCACAGGTAGGTTTGACTGGGCTAGGAACCTGTGGTGCTGGCATTCAGTGACACTATCACCCAGCAGCCATGTGTCAGTTATGTTAGTTTCCCCCAAACCTGGAAAGAAACCTGTTCTCCAGACAAATGTGAAATATTTGCAAATTTTCATAAAGGAGCTGTAGGAAAGAAAAAGGAGCTAAGAATTTAGTATTTAGAAGTGGATTTCCCCTCATTCTTTTGAAGCAACGGAGATGTTGTGAGGCTTGCAAGTTGGATCTGTCTGTGAGCAGGACCATTTGGGGACTCATGAATTTGGCAAACAAATTCAAAAAAGCAGACTCTGCCTTAGCAGGGGAGCTGTGGACCTGCGGCAGCCAGGATGTCTTTTCTGGAGCAGGGTTGTACCAGGTAAAAGGGATTGCCTTCAGGATCCGCTTTGGATTTGAGTTTTGGCAGGGGGGAGCAGTGTGCTGGGGTAGGAAAGCATCTCTGAGATGCAAGCATGTGGTTGTCATAGAATTCTCAAGCCCAGGCAGCAGCCTTTGGTGGTCCCAATGTCAGTGTGAAGAGGTTGTGTCCTGGGTCTAATCTCATTCATCCTCCCTTCCCTGTACTGCAGCTAGATGTTGGCTTTCTCTCCAGGTTTCCTCAGTGGAGAGAATGAAGAGCAGGTCATGACTCCCTTGCACACACATACACTCTGGTGTTACTAGAAACATCCCCAATAGGAAACTGGTTGCTACGCTTATTTGACCACATTTGTTTGTCCACATTATTGCTTTCAGATCTCCAGAGATCTGGCTAATCTAGGGAGCACTCTTCTGGAACAGCTATCTCTGCTTTTGTTCCTTCCCTGTGTGATCTGTTTGCAGGTAACTTCCTGTTGGCTTTATTTGACTTAAAGGGACTATCTTAAGTTTCATGCAAATATTAAATTAACAGTTGGTATGCAAAAAAAGCCTATAATCATTAATTTTGGTTGTGTTTAAAACACTGATTTCCATCTATAGCTGCACACTGATGCAACCATGAAGCTTTATAAAAATTCCTGTGCCTGAGGCCCACCCCTAGAAAATCTATTTTAATTGATTTGGAGTGGGGCCTGGGCATTGATTTTTTTTTCCTTTCTTTTTTAAAAAGCTCCCCAATGATTCTAATTGCAGCCAGGATTGAGAATCATTGTTCTGAATGATGCCTAAGAAATGTGCTAAATTAGTGGTGGTGATGCTGTGTGTGTGTGTGGTGGGGGGAGATAGTCAAATGAGATCTTAGTCTGAATTGGCTGGCTTATTTTGTCAGCGTTCAGCCTAGTATCTGGATAGGAACAAAGCCAAGACCACAGTGCAGTTATGTAAGCTTTGGAGAATAAGCTTCTAAAACTAACTCATTACTGAATGTATATTTCATTTAGAGCAATTGAGAGCAATAAGGTGGAAATACTGGGCAAGAACCATATGGTCTGTGAATATACAGCCCGATAATATTCAATAATAATCATTCTATGACCAGAATAGACAGGAAACAATAAAAAAGATTCTTACATTTGAAATAATCTGCCCTGAAAACGTCCCATTGTTTCTGCTTATACCAGCTCATAATAATCCCAGTAGCACAGGCTAACGATTGCCTTGAATTTCAAGACATCACTCCAGTGATTTACGATGACTAGAGGCTCAAATCACCATCTCTTGCCCCCAAGATGAACTTCTGGTTCAGTATGTCTGCAGGCATGGTGGGGGTGGCGGGAGAATTCAGGTAGCACCAGAGACAGGAACAAAGGACAGCACTGAATAGGCGAATCTGAGCTCATTAGCAGTTAGTCCAGGCAGGGACAGATCACCCTCAGCAAGATTTTGAGGAGTTGCAATTGATTGGAACTTTTGTTTTCCATTCCCTGGGAAAGACAGGTCCATTAACCCCCCAGCTGCATTAAAATTTAATTTGTTTTTTCCCCCAACACTATGGAGGGGACAGGATACATTCCAAAAGTTAGAATACAGTGAAGGGAGATTGGTCCTCTTTATATGACATCATCGAACATATGGTGCTGCAGGGGGTGGGGAAGGCCATCAACAGATAGGAGCCCAGGGAGATCAGCTCAGAGAAGAGAATGCAGTTGGGCTGGATACAGGAAGAGCTGCCAGGGAAAGACCCAGGCTTGAGACTAAAACTCAAGTCTAATTGAGTTTGCAAAGAGTGGTCATCTTTTGAATAGGTCGGGGTAAAGAGTTAGGAACTGCCTTCGGGAATGAGATGCTTTAAACTTATAGACTCAAATCCAAAATCCTTCAGCACCTAGTGGACATTCCCCTGAGGCTGATTCCCAGCAGTGTCTGGCTGCCCCTGACTAATAACCAGGGAGCCCCAGCCTCAGAGTAAGAGCACAGGCTGCAACGCGCTGGGGGGTTACCTGATCCTGCATTTTCAGAGTCAAGGAGCTGACATTTAAGGCTTGAATAGAGCTCTTTTTACAGGTAAATGATAACCTGGAGAAAGGACTAACTGAATCAGGTGCTTGACATTTTACAAGGTACTTTCTTTAACAAACTCAGCCAGAAGATTAACTTTCACTCCTAACAAGCTCTCACCCGTTCAGTTTGGGGGTGTGTATAGGGGGTTCCCCAGACCTATTGTGATTCCCGAACATGACAGAAGTGCAGACCCAGATGCTCAGTCATGCCTGTGGCTTAGCCTGTTCTCCCTTCCCAAGGTCTGTGTCTGGAGTGGAATGAAAAAGACTTTGGTGGAGGCTCTTGGGGTGAGAGTAAGCCAGGCACATCTAATCAGTATAAAGGGAACACCAAAAGAGAAAAGGTAGAGAAAGGGGCTGCCCAAGTGTTAATGGAAGTGAAGCTTTACAAGACTGAATCTTGGGGTGGGGTGGGAAGTCCCCATCTCTGATGGCCCTGGATTAAATGTAAACACCTACTCACACCCTGGAGGCTGATTTCAACTCCTTTACCAAATAAGCAAAATACCAATCCTGGATTTTATGTCTAGGTCATTCTCTACCTTTCCATTCACATCTTCCTGTGATCTTTGAGATGCCCAGCTAGAGCAAACTACCTTTCCCTGGTGCTCTCTCCACAGTGTCTTGCATAGATGCTGCTGCACTCATGGCCTTGAACTGCAGTTATCAGGGAAAGTGGGTCTCCCTGATTATGGTGGACCCGAGTCATACATCCCACATCCTTTGCAGTGGAAGGCCCTCAGTGAATGTCTACTGGGTGAACCTGTCTGCTGCAAATTCCATCTATTGTTTCTAATAAACAATGAAAACCAAAGGACAGCCAACTGCACACCTGTGATCTCAGTGTCCTGGAAGCTGAGTGAGGCAGGAGGATTGCAAGTTCAAGGCCAGCCTCAGCAACTTAGCAAGGCTCTAAGCAACTTAGTGAGACCCTGTCTCAAAATAAAAATAAAAAAGGGCTAGGGATGTAGCTTAGTGGTTAAGTGCCCCTGGATTCAATCCCTGGTACAAAAAACAAAAACAAAAATCAAAGGACAGGGATGGAGTAGTTGAAGAATAGGCTGAAAACTATTAACTAATTCATAGCAAGTTAAATTTTCTCTCTCCCTAAGTCACCTCACTCCCTGCCTCCCCTAAGGAGGAAATACAGTGGACAGCTTGTTGGTTGAGGGTCCAAAACAGTCGGGGGAGTGGTCTTTTGTCTACCTGACTATATGGGCTGGGGCCAGTGCTTCTATTCTGGGTCTCAGTTTCCCCTTCTATAGAATGAGAAAAGTGAACGAGATGACCTCTCAAGGATCTTACAAATCTGATATTTTGTAATTTTATGCAACTAGCAACTTAAGTCCCAAGTATAGGAGAAAAAGACAGCCCTCCATGGTTTGAGGGGCAGAGGACATAGCACAGAACACAGCAGGCCCTGAATTAGCTCACCATCCTTCAGCTCTGGAGAACTGAAGTGAGTTTCAGCTTAAAAACACTCAAGCGTCTCAAATGCCAGACTACAGCTGCACAAAATAGGAAAATCTTGTTAGGAAATGACCACAGCCCCCTGGAGCTGTGGAAAACATTGCCTCAGACAAAAAGGACTTTTCCAGTGGAAACAAAATTCAGCAATATTGTGTCTGCTAATGCTGTCTGCCCAGGTGGTTTTTGTCGAATCCTGCCTAGTCAGGTCCTTGGCTCTGGGCAGTTCTTTTCCACCCGATGTTGGTCCTAATGATGAATGCAGGTTGTCCTCCTCTTCTGGCCCCAGCTGTCCCCGAAATCAGACTTGGAAGTCATTTTCAAATTCCATCTTTGGACTGCTTGGCTTTTAAATGATTCCTGGGGGGTGGGGAGAATCACAAAATGCTTTCACTGCAATGAGTCTTAGAGATCATCTTGGGATTCTGATTTAATGCCCTGTCTGTGAAGGTACATAATGTACCAGGTAGGAAGGCACTCTGTTCAAGTTCACATAGAGAGGTCAGAAGGAGGGGTCCTGGTACCCAATTCGGAGTTCTTTGCATATCCAAAATGCCTCCAGCTAGAGGGTAAATTCTCTGCTACTTCTCATGGCAGGTGTTTCCATACCAACGAGCCAACCAGTTACCAACCTGCAAATACTTCCTATAAGACCAGAACAGACTGTACACTATTTGCTACAAAGTATATGTGAATTATACACATATATATATATATATATATATATATATATATACACACACACACGTGTGTGTATATATGCATTTACATATATAATACACACACACACACAAACACACACACTTGATTTTTTTTTTTTTTTTTTTACTGTTCTAAGGCATTAAAATACTCACATTTAATGTAGAGCAGAGCTGACCAGCCTCTTGGAATCCTTCAATTTCTGAAACTCAAACTTAGTGTCCCACTTACTCCTTGAAAAACATTTAGAATTACTTAGAAAGACCTGTGTATTTTCAAGTGAGGTCCAATGGTTAGATCTCCATTCTGGGGCAGGGTGGCTTTAGTCTGGGTGATGCTCAGACCCATGCAGCAACAGCCCCAGGCAGAAAGGAAGACTCAGCCAGCCCAGTTGGCTGGTGCAGCCCTCTCGGTTGACCACAAATCTGTCTCCCGTTCCTGAGAACCCACAGCTAGACCAAGTTCATCCCTGGCCCACTAGATGCTCTCCTGTCTCACTCATTCAGGCCACTACAGAAAAGGCTAGAATTTTTAATAGGATTTTTTTTTACTAAAATAAATTAGAAAATAAGGAAAGCCTAGATATGATAATATTTGTGAAGTATATATTTAAAATTAAAATTTTAAATATGTTGTGTGAGAAAATATTTTAAGACCCTCAAAGCCCATCACCTAGCACTGTGCTAATATGGTAACCACTAGGCACATACTGCCTTTGAGTATTTGAAGTGTGACTAATCTGAATTGAGATATGCTGTAATTTTAGAAAATATGCACAGATTTTGAAGATTTAGTACAAAAACCCATAAAATATATCATTAATACTTTTAAAAATGTGCCATATGCCTGAAATTAGAGTATTTTGGATATATTGTTATAATTTGGATCTTAAGTGTCCCAAAAAGTCCACAAGGCAAAGGCTTGGTCCTCTGTGTGTTCCACTGGGAGGTAGTGGAACCTTTGAGAAGTGGGCCCTAGTGGGAGGTTCTTAGATCATTGACGGCACGCCTTCCTTTCTGTCTTTTACTTTTGGCCATGAGATGAGTGGTTTTGCTCTGCCACACACTACTGCCATGATGTGCTGCCTCAACACAGGCTAAAGAAACAGAGCCAACCAACCATAGACTGGGACCTGTGAGCCAAAATAAACCTTTTTGTTTTATAAGTTGACTTATCTCAGGGATTCATTAGAGTGAAGGAAAGCTAACACAAGATATAATGAATGAAATATATTTTTTAAGTTACTTCTACCTGTTTTTCCCCCTTTTTAAAATGCAGCTACTAAAATACTTATATATGTGACTCACACTATTGGACAGTCCTGAGCTAGAAACATCATTGTCAATATTTCTATACACTCCTGAATTGTGTGTGTGTTTGAGGAGTCTGGTTCTTAGGAGCCTATGAATGACTGGCCTGGCCCTAGGCAATGACAAACGTTAACCTGGCAGGCTTTGCAGACTACTGCCCTCCCCACCATGGCCTCTGCCCCCAGCCAGGGCACAGCAGTTTCTGGTGAGAGTTACAGTTAAAAACTCGGGCTCCAGGAAGCCCATATTCCTTACATATGAGCAGCTCTAGCCCACAGTCCCCACTCCTGGGTGTCTGTACCTGAGGCTTGGACAGAGGTCTTCTCCAGCTGCTTCTGCTGAGGCTTCATTGTGGAGTGGGGTGGGGGCAGGCGGGGTGCCGGCAACCCTGAAGACACTTTCCACACACGGACTTGGTACCCAAGACTGCTCTACTCCTATTTTCATCCCAGGGTCCTGCCACAGCCTTTTGTTGGGGGCTCCCTCAACAGGGAGATGTCCTCCAGGATAGTGCTGACCTGTCTGACCCTTGAGGGCATGCTGCTGCATGGGGAAAATGAATACCAGTTTGTCTTCTCCAGTCCCAGCCTGTTGCTGATACCATCCCAGTAAAGAATTAAGACTTTTCTGTCACTTTCATTTGGGCTCATTGTTGCTGTAATTGGCTACTCTGACACTGGACAGCTCAGTACTCTCTCCTGGCTCAGGCTGACTTCTTTCTTTCTTTCTTTCATTCTTTCTTTCCTCCTCCTCCTCCTCCTCCTCCTCCTCCTCCTCCTCCTCCTCCTCCTCCTCCTTTTTCTTTTTCTTCTCTCCTCTCTCTCTCTCTTTCTTTTCCAGTACTGGGGTTTGAACAGAGGGTCTCATGAATGTTAGCTTAGGCAAGTGCTCTGCTACTGAGCTACAGTCTCAGCCCTTTTTATTTTGTTGGAAGCAGGGTCTCACAAAGTAATCCAGATTGGCCTTGGACTTGCCATTCTCCTGCCTCAGGCTCCTGAGTTGTTGAGGTTACAGGCATGTGCCAAAGCATCCTGCTTCAGACAGTACTGTTTAAGACAATTTGGGAACCATACTGAAATACAGTTTTATACAGACTGTCCAAATTTATTGTGGTTTAATTTGGATCATTCAACTTTATGAAAGTATATCCATACAACCATTCTGTTTTCCACTTTAGAGTATAATATTCAATAAGTTTACATGAGATCTTCAATAATTTATTACAAAACAGACTTTCATATGAAGATTTTACTCAACTGTAGGCTAATGTAACTATGATGTTCTGTAGATAAGGTATATTAAATGCATTTTTGACTTAATGATATGTTTACTTTGTGATGTTTATTGGGAGGTAAGCCCATTGTAAGTCAGGGAGCATCTGTATCTGTAATAGGGTCCCCTATTACAGGAGAGAAACAGCTCTGTTAAAATAGGGTAATTTAAGGAGGATTCCTTTCTAGAGGGGCTGACTAATAGCAAAGAGAAGGTAGGGCAGTAGGAGAGCCAAAAGGAGAGTTCCAAACCCCAGGGCTAGTGGAAGACATTCTGAGGGGACCAAAAATGGGTTAGGTCATCAGAACGAGGAAAGAGAGCTGTGCAGAGTTGAAAGGCTCCGAAAGGAGGGAAACAGCCAGACTAAGGCAATGTCACGGGGAGGCAGCCGAGGAAATAAAACCCCTGACATCCCTTTCCTTCCCCCAGTCTGCCCAGGGTCTTCTTTAAATCCACTTGGAAGCCAGAAGCCACCGGCACCCTTGCTGTAGTCCTCTCACAAGAGCTGAAGTAGAGCAGAGAAGGGGAGAGTGAATCCAGAGAATTAGTGTATGTTCATGCAACATTGTCTCAAGTCACAGCCAAATAGCCCTATTTCCTTCCTAATGTAACCACTCCTAGTCCCTACAGTGACTGAGCAGGCACAATTTAGAGGATGAAAACCCTCATTCCTCAGTCCTGTCTGGCTTCTAGCCCGGGGTAGATTCAGAGGGTACTGCTCAATGGTGTGCAGGGTGCCCAGGCATGCGCATGGGCTTTACAGTCCCAGTCCTTTAAGAGCAAGTTTCCTTCCATGTCAGGCCTGGGTCACAGCCCAGGGCCTCTATGCCTCTGGACTCACAGAAGTGATCCACAGTGCAGCTGGAGGCTGGTTCCTTTGAATCCTGCACTTGTTTCCACCACCCCAGCCTCTTCTTTATCTTATCCCACCCTCCCCTGAACCCCTCCAGCACTGTTTCTTCTTGATGACCAACCGCAAGGTCATGGTACCCTCCTAGGAACTATTAGCCCCCTAAGAGGGACATCTGGGAAGGGTCCGATGATCTCTCCAGGCTGATGTTCAGTCTAAGTGAATCCCCACTGCAGAGCATGCAGAACTCCCTCCCCCATTTCAATTGTCTAGTCCAAGTTTGCTGGAAAATTAGGTGAAGAAACTACCCAAGCTTAGCACTCCTGAAGCTGAGGGCCTGTAACAGTGGCAGGGAGAAGATTGTAGATGGGAGAAAGGGTTGACTTGGCTCTCTTACTACCTTTTTCTCTTACTACCTACTTTCAAAGCCATGGGTACTGAGGGAAGGTGAGATCCACCAGAGACCAGGCAAGGGGTTTAAGGGCCAGGTGGGGGAGCCAGGCTCAGGCTCAGGCTCAGGGCCAAGAAGGCTTATTAGTAAAGGAAGAAGGAGACTAAGAGAAGGCTGTGGAAAACATCAAGAGAAGGTAATACCACAGTGGGGAGGTGGAGAACAGAAGGGAGTCATTTTATAGAACAGGAAACAGTCTGTTGAGGGATTATTATACCTCCTGGAGAAGAAAAGGCAGCGTAGAATTTTGGGAGAAGGTAATTTGAATGTAAGCTGATGAAGCTGCCAGGTGAAGAAACTTTCCTTCTGCATTTGTCAAGACCCTGAAAATGCAGGGGGCCTGTGTCTCATCCTTGGCAAGCCCAAGAGCCAGGAAGCTTTTCTGGCAGATCTAAGGTGCGGGAGCAGCAGAGAATCCTTCCAGCATTGTGCCTGGCACAAAGGGGACATCTGGCACAACAGGCCTAACTGGTTGTTGGTATCTGCTCTGTCACCTGACATCCCCAGCACCATGTACAAACACACACACACACACACACACACACACACACACACAAAAGCCAAATCAAGCTGCAAAAATCAAACACCCCTGTGTTTCTTTCTTCACTCCCTTGTTCATTGTCTGGTCCAATAAACCATTATGGAGCCCTTTGCTCATTGCTGGGCACCAAGAGAGATACATCAGGGTTTTCAGCACCAGAGGGCTAATAAGGCAGGAGCAACCCATGAACACATCTCCCAGTCTCCAATGCAGAAAGGGCTGAGGCAGGGAAGAGTTAAGTAGGATGGTGTGAGAATAGAGAGGAGTCAGAAGATTTCTCTAAGTGGAGGGCTGAGGAAAGGAGCAGAGACTGAGAGGAGGAGGAGAATTTAAAGAGAGATTATTTTCCTAAGCCCAGTAGGCAGGAGCTCAGCAAGTATTTCTTTAGCACTCCTCCCCAATTAGAACAGAATGCACAAATCATAAGGATTTACTGATTAGTAGTGGGAATCGTGTCACAGATGTAGTTTTTCTCTTGGATTTACTGAGGATGGTGGAGTTGACATGTTAGAATTTTCATGGATAAGGATGAAACACCTCCTCTGAGCTAGTCCTTGGACTGTTGCAAAAGAGCATATATATCCAAAGAGCTGCTAGCAGCAGGGAAGCTGTGGGAAGATTCCTGGGTGGAGATCCTAAGTTTCCAAGCCTGGGTGATGGAGAAACTACCAATGGCAGCTCAGAGTCTTTAAAATGTTCCTGGGTGAGGGGTTGGGGTTGTGGCTCAGTGGTAGAACACTTGCCTAGCATGTGTGAGGAACTGGGTTCCATGCTCAGCACCACATGAATATAAATAAATAAAATAAAGGTCCATTGACAACTAAAAAAAAAAAAGTTCCTGAGTGAGAACCTGAGAAGCTGGTCTTGTTTTGTCTTGGGGCCTTTGTGTCTGTCTCCCTTGTCTAGCCTCAACCACTATAGCCTCCGTTTACCCCCTGCACTTGGAAGCGTGCTCCCCTGGAATGGGGCTTAGTGTGCCTTCACCCTTTTATCCATTTCCTGGGTTTCCAGCAAAATAACTCCTTTTATGGCAGAACTGTGAGTGTCCCAGCTTCCTTTTCAACTAAGCCCAGAGGGTTCTGGGTACAACAGAAATCATAGCCTTTACAAAGGACTCCCTTTTTCTAGTTTACCCTACCATTCTCCTCCCCAAAAGACTAGGCTCCCTGGCTTTCCCACGCCAACCCATGCCCTTTGAGAGCCTGCCATTTGGGATGCTATCCCAGCCACAGGCTTAAGATAACAAGTAACCTCCCACAGAAAGAATGTAAAATTACAGCATGAACATGATCCTGTCATGATGAGAGTGAGTGGAAAAGATGTCCCATTTCCAAGCAGACCAAACTGCATGTGGACCAGACGTGAGATGGCTGAAACAGAACGGAGAACACAGAAAGAACTCTTTAAAAAGTTGATGCAGGGGCTGGGGTTGTGGCTCAGCAGTAGAGCTCTCGCCTAGCATGTGTGAGGCTCTGGGTTCAATCTTCAGTACCACATAAAATAAAATAAAGATATTGTGTCCATCTACAACTAAAAAATAAATATTTTTTAAAAAAATGTTGAGGCAGGGCTGGGGTGTGGTTCACAGGTATAGTTCTTGCCTAGCATGCACATGGTCTCTGGTTGGATCCACAAAAAAAGCCAAATCAACAGCAAGAATGTGAGAAGTATGACTAACTCACCCAAGACTTATCTATAAGTCTCCAAACAACAGTTGTCTATGTCTTGTCATCTCTGTATTCCCTAGACACTTACTGGCATGTGCAAGACAGTATTTTTTTGTCAAATGAGTAATGAATACATGAACACTTAGACTGATTTCGTCTTAAGCTGCCCAAGTTTTTGACTATCCCTATCAGATATTTGGGGGTCATAAAGACCCAGGTGTTGAATATATGTATGTGAGTGTACGTACCTGGAATTCATCAAAGAGGATGTGCATCACTGTGCAGAGGCAGCAAAAGAATCCCTGTAGTTCATAGATGATCATGAGAAAAAGATGGAATTGCGTGTGTGCACGCGCATATGGGGCAGAAAGAAGAGACAAGGGATCAATAATGGAAAATCTCAAGCTGTAACTATTTGTCTTAAGGAGGACTCTCCTGATCAGCTGCCTTGTCACAGAGCCCATTTTTTACCATCATATGACCACCAATCAGTCTTTGTGAGTCTGCTGTTAGGGACCCTCCAGTCCTCAAGGGATTGCCATCCACTTTCCCAGCTCAGCGACCCTCTCAGCAGATAGATGTCAGGGCCTTGTGCACGAACAACCACAGTGTCTACTTCTACGGCTCTCTTGTGGCAGAGAAGCTTGTGTTAGTCTTGTACAAGATATTGTCCCCATTCAGGAGATGAGGCACATGGGGTAATTCTATAATTCGGGCTAGATCTATTGTAGACCTACCATGAGGGGCTTGGGATGGGTATACATGGCAACTTAGGTGTGGCGAATGCCAGGCCAACTGCCCTTTTCACAGGGATATGGCTTTTGCCTCCTGGCTGACGCATGAGAAGCCAGGATGTGGTTGGAAATGGGACATTCCTGGGGTGTGGTTGGCAGTGTGGTTGTTGGGACAAGGCTGATCACAACCCTGCTGCCTGGGAGAAAGGGCTCAGAGAACAAGCAAGAGTGGCAGGGCCAGAACCTTCCACTGACCAGGTTTGAAGAGGAACAACAGATAGTAAACTTTCTCTCTCAGTGGTTATTGGGATGAGAGGTGATGGAGACTTTCACAGAAACCCAAACACAGCCATGGAGAGTTAGTCTGTCTATGAAGTGTTTGACCCCACACATGAAATTCAGTGGAAATCAGCAATTGGCTCCAATAACTGCTTATACCCATGTGGGGAAAAAAAATCAGACTAAATTTCTGATTTTTCTGATGTTTTAATAGCCTGAAATAAAATCCAACAATAAGAGATAGTAAATGCTTTGTTTCTTTTGTCTGAATGTAAAGAGTGGGGATAAATATATATCTTATACCCTCCTCAGGTAATAGATTTTAGTGGAATTGCCAGCCCAGAGAGTATCCTATTACAAAGAAAGAAACAGACAAGATTTTCAATTTATTACCGACAGGGATCTACTTTATAGTTTGGGCTGAACTTTTCTTTTTCTTCTCTCTTTTGGTCTCTTTCTTTCTACACATCCTCTCTAAACTTTTAGAACCATCTAATTGTTCTTTAGTCACATTATTCCTGGAGGGACACTTAAAGGGCACCTGTAAACCCATAATCCTGGACTATAAAAAGGATCTGGGGATCTGATCAAAGGTGAACTGCCCATTTATGACCTCTCTTTCAAGCCCTTCCCATCTCCCTGACAGTTTTATAGAAGTCAGTTCTTTTCTGCTCCACCTCAGATCAAAGACCAGGATGCAAGGGTCTCCCCACCCCCAACCTTGCACGGAAGGAGGAGATTACCCCTGGAATTAAAAACCTCAATGAAGTGGGTTTACTGACCTCCCTGGGAGTAGGGGTGAGTCCTTTCTTGCCCATAGGTGCAGCTCAACACAAAGGCCGGATAAATTCTGGGTGCCCTTTCTCTGCTCTTGCAGCAAAGGAGAAAAATCAATCTCTCTCTCCCTCTTCCCCTCTCCCCGCCCCCGCTACCCCCCCCCCCCCCCAGTAATGGTCCCCACTGTTCAGGGCAGGAAGAGCTTCCCCTAAACACCAGGCAGGATGAATCCAGGAACTGAGAAGGAGGCATGGGAAGCAGCAGGGTGTGCCGCACCATTCAGGCCACAGCCTCAGCCACTTGTTTCTTTGTTTTCACTCCCACCCCCTACCCTTCCCCAGGCAGGCTGCAATCTGCATCCTATCTCAGTGGTCAATGTAAATGTCCCTGGAGTGCTTCACTGAGGGTTGGAACTGCCCAAGTTGCTGGATACTCCAGGCCTAACCCTGAAGGGACACACACCTAGAGACAGACGGGAGCAGGAGTGCCATGAAGCCCCCTTGCTTTGGGAATCACCAAGCCCACTTCCCCCACCCATACTCAGCCCTGACCCAGCACATCAGATTCTCATGGCGGGGTGTTGAGAGGTGGAACAAATGAGCTTCCCAAATCATGGTATCTCCTTGTTTGAAGGAACTTGAGAGATCATCTCGGTCCTTGCCCCCATGGTACACAAGAAACAGAACAAGCCCTGTTCACCCAGAGTCACCTTCCCAAGCCATGTCCTGACCCCAAAGGCCCCTGCTACCCGACAGTGCTGCCACAGAATGCCCCACAAGGGTCATTAAACTTTTATAGGGTTTGGTCCCTCTGGGACTGCTAGTTTCATTCACTGGACAGACAGGGTTTATTGACAGCAGGTTTGGAGAGTTGCTTTGGGAAACCCACATTCTAGCCATACCCCGTAAACAGTCAGTTTCAGGGAGGTATCACCCCTTCCCCTGAATCCTGCGCATTCTGATTCTGCAGGTCTCTCCACTCTCAGTTCCCAATCTCCAATAAAACCTCTGCTTCCCCCACATCCAGCTCCCCACTGTTCTCCTGGTTTCTCCCTTGGTGCATTCCCTTTGGCCCTTCCTGGAATGCACTGGGCCTCCTCTTAAGCAGTTCCTCCATGATTTAGAGCCCATTTCAAACCCCACCCTTCTTCCTCCTGTAGTACTTAGCAACTATTCTAGCCTTCCTATTCAAACTATGGCTACCAACCGGCAATGTTGGCCCCATCCCAGAACAACTTCATCAGATATGCTTTTAAACAAGATACCCTAATTTATGTAGGCACAGTCAAGTGTGAGAGGCCTGTTTTAAACTAGTGGTTCTTAAAGTGTAGCCCCAGGACCAGCAGCATCAGCATGACCTGGAGGTTTGTTAGAAATGTAAATTTTCAGAGTCTATCCCAGGCTACTGAGGCAGAAATTATGAAAGTAGGATTCAACAATATGTGCTTCAACATGCGCTCTCTACTTTCTGATACACATGCTAGTTCAAGAAACCCTACACAAGCGGGGCGCAGTGGCGCACACCTGTAATCCAAGTAGCTCGGGAGGCTGACGCAGGAGGATTACAAGTTCAAAACCATTCTCAGCAACTTAGTGAGGCTCTAAGAAACTCAGTGAGACTCTGTCTCAAACTAAAATATTTTTTAAAAGTGCAGGGGATGCGGCTCAGTGGTTAAGTACCTTTGGGTTCAACACTGGTACAAGAAAGAAAGGAAGGAAGGAAGGAAGGAAGGAAGGAAGGAAGGAAGGAAGGAAGGAAGGATACATAATTCTGATCCTGTACAAGGACTTGCTTCATGAGCATGTGACCATGGCTTAAATCTCTTTGTTGCTGACTTGAGATCCTTGATTTTATCCTTGATTTGATCTTGTGTTTTTAGAACAGTCTGATGAGACTTCAGAGGCGGCACCTAAATAGGAGATAATGCACAATGTACATGTCCAGCACCACCCTTGTCCCTCCATTCTCAAGGCTCTTGCATTGGCCCCTGAGCAGAGCTCCGGAGATCCCTGATGCACGGGAGTTCTGCCAGACTCGAAGTGGGCACCATGTGAATGTGCTATGGAGGGGGTGATGACAGCCCTGAGAAGTCACTTTCCCTTAGCCCCAGAAGTTTCTTCATGCACAGAAGGTGGCAATGGTATTTTAAGAAACACAAATGACCTAGGAACTGTATTCTATTCTTTGTAGCTTGTGTTGCTTCCCTGTATTATCCCCTCACTACCTGGACATTATGACATAGAAGGAAAGGTACAGGACATCTTTGGTCTCTTTTCCTTTCAGTTTTTTCTTTTGCATAATAAGCTAAAGACGGTTGGTAGAATGTGTATCAAAGGTTAAATAAAAATAATCATGTTAGTTTTGCACATGGTTTCCATTATTCTGATAAAATCTACCTACATACTTGGATGTGTCTTTAGTGATTCTACATACAAAATAAATGCCCTTGTATTTGCATTTAAAACTGACATTTCATGATATAAAGAAGAAAAGTACTATTCATGCTGGGAATTTAAATTTTTATCTTTTCTTAACTTAGTATAATTAACACAAAACATCATGAGAAGTTAAGAAAAGCTGAGGATTAAAGGAAAAAACTTAATATTTTAATACCTCCAATAGCGCTTTTGTCCTGCTTTCTATACAAAGACTTCTGTCCAGTATTCAAACTGGGATATTTCTGAGAATGACATGGAACACTGTTGGTAATTATATCTGAACCATAGGTAGAAATTAGGCCTACCTAAGCAGCCTAGGATATGTAGCCATTTTAAACCTTCAAGTTGATTATGATGAAGAAGAAAATGTCAGTTGGAGAAAATTTCACAAAATTGTATTTGCTATTAAGGTTTAAGAATTGCATCTTCTGTGAAGGTATTTGCACTGTAAACTAGGAGGCTGACTCTGGTTTTAACAGATCGCATTATAGGCTTGGAAATGGCATTTGCCTCTTCTTTCCTTGTTCTTCTGTACAGAGTCAAAAGGGTCTTTTTGATTATTTATCTGTAGCTTTCTTCAACTCTTGAAACCTCAACTTTTTCTGTGCTTTTGCTGCCCTGTGACATTCTCAAACATTTGTGACATCTTTCTATATACATTCTTGATTTGTGTCCCTCCTTCCATCTTGGTGTGTTTCCTCTTAAAATCTGTACTCATTAGCAGAAAAAAAAGGCTGTTTTCCTCGGATGTCTCCTCTTTTTCTTCCTCATCAGGATCATTTGCAATTTTAGGTTCTGGATTTTATTTTTGGAGCCATTCTATTTTAGCCGTACTCCCTTTCAGAGGTTCTCACTATGAGATCATCTATTTTGAACTTTTTGAAATCTGCTTTCCTCCAGCTTGTAAGTCTGAAGCTACACACCCTGATTTAATGGGATGGCCACTCTCTCCCAAGTTTTCATCATTTGCATGTCACTAACAGGTTTTTGCTGGTAGAATAAAGTCTGACTTATCCTTGGCCCTGCCTGTTCCTTTCAATGGATGAAATTTTCAATCATGTCAGTTGAGATTTTATTAAATGCTCTGCTTTTTAAAGAAATACAAGACTTATGGGCTTCCACAAAATGGTTTTTAATCTTACTTTTTAAATAATCAGCATTTGTCACTGTATTTTGTCTATTAGTTTTTCCAAGATGTCTGCAACAATATTTTCCATCCAACATTTTTTTCTCTCCTCCTCCTCCTCCTCCTCCTCCTCTTCCTTCTTTGGTACCAGGGATTGAACCCAGGGGCACTCTACCACTGAGCCACATCCCCATCTCTTATTATTATGATTTCTTACTTAGAGACAGGGTCTCACTAAGCTGCTTAGGACCTCGCTAATTTGCTGTAGCTGACTTTGAACTTGTGATCCTCCTGCTTCGGCCTCCTGAGTTGCTGGGATAATAGGTGTGTGTCACCTCACCCAGCAACATTATCTTCTTATTATGTGACTGCCATTTCTCCCCTCATAAGGTGGAGTCTATGGACCCACTTCTTAAGGTAGGCAGACTGACAGGCAGAACAGATGCTGTGTGACTTCTGAGACTAGATCATAGAAGGTCATAGAGCTTTTCCCTGGTTCTCTCAGAGGATGTTTGTTCTTGGAACCCTGCAGCAATCCTGTAAAGAAGACCAAATTAGGTCATGCAGAGAAACCACATGGGAAGCCACTTGTAGGTGTTCTGGATGATAGTCCAGGTGAGGTTCCAGCTGGTAGCCAGCCACAAGGGCAGATTTAGAAGTGAAGACTTTGATTCCAGCCCCCAGCTCCATGTAGACCTCATAACTTCCCATTTGGGAAGTGAAGATAACTATTTCTGTTTTTTCCTGTCTGAATCCTGATCCACAGAAACCATGAGAAAGAATCCAATGATTATTGGTTTTTTTAATCTCCTGTATTTGGGGGGGGATGATTTAGAATGCAGCAATGGAAAACTCATGTAATAATTAAAACAAATTAACTAAGAAGCAAAAAATTAAGGCTAATTAAGAATCATTTACACCCTTGGCTAACTCCCACTCTGTAGACCCCTTCCTGTAATTTAGTTCCAATCCCTTCAGGTGGAAGTGAAGCCATGATCACGTTAGTTCCCAGCCACTGGGCAGAGGTTTGACTTCCTTTTCTAAATGGTATTTTTGTATGAAATTTAATCTCAGTTATTAAAGCAATTAGATCATCCCTGCTTCGTTTACTGTGTGAATTTAAGAAAGAGCAAAATTAAAACATCTCTCACATATTTCTCTGGCTGATCAACATAATACGATTCTAGCTAATTTCAGCCACACCACACACACACACACACGCACACACACACACACACACATACACACACACACACACTCTACTGTTCCCTCTTATTCCAATTTATTGAGTCAGAGATCATTGGGTTGCAATGAACAGAACTCTTTTGAGCTGATGTAAGAAAAAGTAGAAATTGATTAGAAATGGAGGGATCTGGCAGAACTCAAAGGAGGGAAGCATGATCATGCTTCATCAGAATCCAAACTGCAGACTGACAAGAGCCAATATGGCTTTTCTCTCCAAATCTCTTTCTCTAGATAGCTATCTTGTCTTATTTCAGATTCTACAGCACGTGCCTCTTCCTCTTCCACTGCCCGGCTCCCATCTCCAGCGTATGATTAAGGGCAGTCTCCAGAGCTAAAATACTTAGATCCACCACTTAGTGAACTTGTGACCTTGGACACATTTCTTCAGCTGCTGATCTTCAGCTTCCTCACTTGTAAATTGGAGATAAAGAGAATCATGATACTTCTCTCATAGGACTGTTGTGAGATTGAACTGAAATGCATGGAGTTCTTTAAATAGTGCCTGGCACATTACAGGTGTCTGCTTTCATTATTATTATTATTTTTTCTTTGCTTACCTAATCAGGCCTAAACATGGGTGCCCCAATCCTGGCTTTACATTTGTGTCATTCTGTCTGTGCTGCTCTAACAAAACACCTCAGATTGGGCCATTTGTCAATAATAAATTTATTGGTCACAGTTCTGGAGGCTGGGAAGTCCAAGATCAAGATGCTGGCAGATTCAGTATCTGGTGAGGGCTCACTCTTTGCATCCAAGGTGGAGCCTCATTGCTGTGTCTTTATATATTAGAAGCCAGAAAAGGGGATGAACGCGGTGTCCTTACGTGGCAGAAGATGGAAGGGCAAAGGTGACTAGGGCACTCCCTTCAACTCCTTTTTAAAGAGCACTAATTTCATTTATGAGAGCTGGGGACTCATCACCTCCCCCACAGGCCCTACCACTTAATACCGTCACATTGGGTATTAGGCTCAAATATTTGAATTTTGGAAGAACACACACATGCAAACTATAGCAATATCCAACCTATAATTCAAGTGCTTTGCAGAACCCTACTAAGTTTCTGAGACTCAATTTCACATTCCTAAGAGGGCAGATTGGACCAGCTAGGATCACATGTCTATTCATAGGCCAATCAGTTGTGACAGAAGATAAGGGGTGGGGAATGAGTATATTCTCAGCATTCTCAGATATGTAACCACCTATATTTGCACAAATAACAGCTCTGGCACTTTTAACCTTGGCTTTAGCTCCCTACCAAGCAGAGACTCCATACATACTGACTGTCCCAAATGGCATGAAGAGGTAGCTTCCTTCGGCCAGCAAGTACTCCCTTCCACATACCCATCTCTCCTACTTCTACTGGGCACTGAGGGTTCTAGTCCTCTGAGAAGCCAAAACAAAAGTCTCTCCATACTGAATGATAACTTTTATAAATCCCTGCCTATATTTTCACCTCAAAAGTCATAGTGAATTTTTTTTCTTTCACAGAGAGAACAAAAAAGAAGAATCAGTTCTGATCCCTCCCATCTGGTATTGTGAGTTTAAGCTACTAATTTTACATATGGTGACTGTTTGCCTGTTGAGGTTCCCACTGGTAATGGAAACTTTGAGGAACAATATTTAAAATCATTGATCTCACTATAGAGAAAAAGAAAATTAAGCAGAATGTTGAAGAAAATTAAGCAGAATGTTAAGCTAATTGGTTTATCTAAAGGGTAATGAGTTTTAGGAAATACTGCTCAAGTGAAGTCTTGTTTCATTTCTATATATTATTCCAGTCTCTATTAGATTTGGTCATTTGGGGTAAAATACTCCAAAACAGCATATTTCAAACCCTGTTCTTCAGAAATACTTGAATGTCATGGTCGAATCAATAGCTCTTTAAGTCATAAAGCAGAGCTAATTAGCTGCCCTCCCTAGGGGAGGAGATGGCTGCATCTTCCTGCTTGGTACCAGGCCATCCTCTAAACTGGCATAAGCTGACCTTTTCCTTGGGCTTATTGTTCTCCTGTTGGTAATTCTTTCTGTAAAATCTCAGAAACTTTAGGTTGCAATGGCCAATATTCTTGGTGTTTTAGGGAATCACTATTAGACTTTCTTTTTGAGTGTTTCAGCAAGATTGTTCAATATTGTATAATTTTAAGAGAATTCTTTTTTTAATATTTATTTTTTAGTTACTGGTGGACACAATGTCTTTATTTTACTTTATGTGGTGCAGAAGATCCAACCCAGTGCCTCACACACGCTCTACCTCTGAACCACAACCTTAGCCCTAGGAGAATTCTTTCAGAGAAAAAAGGAGGTTATTTCAGGGGGAAATGACCCAGAGCTCAGTATTAGCTCTGTTGAGCTATAAACAACAAAAAAGTTATAATGCCCATAAACTATAAATGAGAAGACTGCTCACAACTTATGGTCCATATTTCCTAAGCCCAGTGCCCCCATTTCTTTCTCCCTGATTCATCCTCTAATGAATCGGTTGCTTCTCCCATTTTTCTTCATAGAAATTGCTATGCATGGCTATCTGACTAATTTGCCTTTTAAGACAACCTCTTTCACTCCATCTACTTCAACTAGAAGTAGATAGTAGTCTCTTAATCCAATCTCATAAAAATTTAAGAGAAAACAAGACAAGTGTGGCTGTTATTAAATTACTGTTAAATACTTAATAAACTGTAGCTGTCTGAAACAATACATCTAAATGCTCCAAGGCATGTGGAGATGACTAACACCATAATAATCCAATAATCCAGGATCACTTATGCTCCATACAGAAGCTCACAAATATCATATTTTTTAACTGATCTTCCCTGACCATCTTCTCCAAAGAGGTCACCTGAATTTTAGCTCATCACTCTAATTTTTTTTGCACATCCCTAACTACTCTGGTATTTTTTTAATAGTTTTTGTTCATAATTTATTACTTACTATTTTCATTCTAGAGTGGAAGGAAAGAGCACATCCTAGAAAGTAGGGAGAAGAGAGTCCTTCTCATTCTCTTTCACCACTATATCCTCAATGTCTAGAATAAAGCCTCTTGTATAGTAGGCACTCAGTAAATGCTTGTTGCATTAATGGACCCCAAGTGCCTGGGCCTCCCAGCCTCGCTCGTCAGCTTCTGACAAGTGTCTCATCTTCCTTCCTGATCCTCCTTAGCATGGAACCTGCTGTATCTCTTTGCTCCATGCTAGGGGCTGATACAGCTGAACTTCTAGCTGTAGCTGTTGCTGCTGCTGTCAAGGATGTGGTTCACTTGGTGGTCAGATTGCTGGGAAAAGAGGAGGCCTCTCTGGGAGACATTCCATAGGAGAATTCCATTTTTAAAAGCCCTCTTTGGGCAAACTGTGGAAAAGTCAAGTTTTCTGCAGTAGAAACCAGTCAGGGTACAAATCCAATGCAGAGCCCATGAGATGCACTGAACTCCAGGATGCACCCAGGAAGAGGCCTAGTGAGTAGCAAGCAATTAGAGCTACAATTCTAGCAGCTGAGTGTACGAAACCAAACCAGATCTCTTCCAAACCTCCATATTCCTGACATCCAGTTTTGAAGTCTTAGTCATCTTCATTATCTGTTACTTCTTCAACTCCCTTTCTATTTGCATCTGCTCCCCAAGCATACCAAGTTCTCTGAAGACCTTTGGCTTCAGGCATTGCACCCACCTCACAAGGTCTTATAAGTTCCTGTTGTAGATCAGTTGCTTATTACATTTACGGCATTCATGGAATATTAAGTCCTTGGGGTCAGAGACCATATTTTGCATTTGTTTTCTCCTTCCCCAGCATGGTGTGTTTCACATCGTGGGGATTAAAAATAAAAGTTATCTGCATAATCTTTATGCTTTCCTAAGCAACTATTATTTTATAGAATATTTTTATAAATAAATATGAAATATAATGGAGACACTTGAGGGTGGGAAAGCAATGTATTCTTGTCCTCATTTCCGGGTTTTTCAGCAACTCCCACATTGAAAGGAAAGGCCAAGGGCTCCAACTTATAATTCCATCCATAGAGAAGATACCATGGGCTGGGGATGTGGCTCAAGCGGTAGCGCGCTTGCCTGGCATGCGTGCGGCCCAGGTTCGATCCTCAGCACCACATACAAACAAAGATGTTGTGTCTGCCAGAAACTAAAAAAATAAATATTAAAATTCTCTCTCTCTTTAAAAAAAAAAAAGAGAGAGAAGATACCATTTTTCTTCACATTGGCCAGGCTATGGGAGTCACTGCATCATGGAAGGTAGATGATATGAGGTGAAGACGATATAAGATGAAGGGGTGGGAAACCTCCCTCCTGCTCCAGTGGGCTCTAGGAGAAGGAAAAGAAATAAAAATAGGGGAAGGAGGGCTGGGGATGTGGTTCAAGTTTGCCTGGCATGTGCGGGGTGCTGGGTTCGAACCTCAGCACCACATAAAAATAAAATAAAGATGTTGTGTCCACTGAAAACTAAGAAATAAATATTTAAAAAAATTCTCTCTCTCTCTCTCTCTCTCTCTCTCTCTCTCAAAAAAAAAAAAAAAAAAATAGGGGAAGGAAATCATCATACCCAGGGTTTATAGTCCTGTACTCTTGACTTCTCACCAGCCTGATTTGAAATCCAGGAGGGTTGGGATGTTAGACAGCTTTGGGAAATCCAAAAGCAAAGATTTTTTTTTCTTCCATCTCATGGTGGCAGTCTGTGAGGAGATCAGCCTGCAGAGCCCCATCACCTGTAGAAGTTTTCACACTAAGAGCTAAAATGATCACCTGAGATAGAAAGACCACATCACTCCTCCCAGGCCTTCCTGAAGGAGGGAAGGCTGTGGGAGGGCTGGAGGATTTCATATGCCCCTTAGGAAATGAAAGTGGGTGTAGATGCACAAGCCAATGGGCCTGACATGGGGACTGCATGCTGAGGGATAGAGTGGCCTTAACACTCAGGGGGAAAGTGACTGAGACTTTCAGACTCAGAGAGTATGAGCCAGCCAGGGGATACCCTGGGCTCTGACAGAACCACATGGTCCACTGTGGGAACCAGAAACCAGGGAGAAATCTGGCCTACAAAAAAGGAACCCACAAAGGCCCAAAGGATGAACAGGAACTCCCCATTCACCTGCTGCTGTCTTGAGGGGGGGGGAAGGGGAAGGGAAAGCAATCAGGACTTCTGAGCATGGATATCAAAGAGCCTCTCAAAGCTGGAATAGACTGAACTACTGCTAATGGTCAAATTGCCGCCATATTTACTCCCATTACACAACAGAGAATTTTTGTAAGAAATCTTAAATCAGTCATAGCACGTGCCGCCCCCCCCACCCCCACATACATTTTCTTCTTAATTCTGAGTAGTCGTATATAAACTGGCAACAGTATTACACATATTTATTCACATATACATATTTATTTGTACTCTCTTTATCTAAAGCTTCCTTACAATACAGTGTTTCAACTACCAACAACACTCGAAAATTGTGGTATCTTTATATTTTGAAAAGTTGATACCAAGCAAATGGATGTGGACCCCTGACAACATCAAGCTTGAAAGAGTACTTCAGCCTGGGTCATTATCCTGGGACCACAGTACACCTTCCTGCTTAACTGTGCAAAGCCACACAGGTGTCCCCATGTGCACAACACTACCTTCCCTCGGGGCTGTCTTCCAGTTTCTTACCCTCCCCCTGTGAATTGCACAAGATGCGCTTGAGAGAAAGGAAGACAAAGGGCACAGGGAGAACGCTCAGACAGAAGGGCAGGTTGATAAATGTGCCTATTTATCACTGCACAGCCCTTTGCCTTTTTCATCCTATTGATTTTCAGGCTCAGCCATGTGTGCTGCTGTGTCTTAGGGAATGCCGGTACTTGTGAACAACCTTGCCATCAAGTGATCATGATTCAGTGAGGGGCTTCAGTTAGACTCTCCCCTAGCCCAGCCTGTCCTCCAGCCCCCATTTTTGTAGCATGTGTGGAAGGGGAGGGTCTAGTTTGCATGCCTCCAGCTGTTACTGTCTATGGCCCCTCTGACTGAGGTCCGGAAGGCCAGGTCTCAGCAGCATATCCATCTCTGCATCCTTGAGCTATTTCCCCCTATGTTTGATGAATAAGTGGGAAAGGGATGCATGAATAAGGTGGTACAAAGGTGGTACCACAAAGGTGGTACCCACAGCTCTCAGAAGATGGTAAGTCCCTGATTTGGCTGGGGAAGGGTACAGAGGCATACAGAAGTTCTCCACTGAAGAGATTTATTGATCTCTGTCTCCTCTAAGCCTGCACAATGGGACTGAGGCAGTCTCACAGGATTCTGGCAAGACTGTGAGCACTCCTCGGTGGCCCAGAACTACACCTGGTCAAGAGAAGTTCCAAGAATCTGGGGTGGTTGGAGAGCAAAGCAAGTGACTTTGAAGCATACTCAGCTTCCCTTATCTGATCCAAACCTCTGAAGGATTGTGGGACCAAGGGGAGAGTTGGGGGACTAGAAGGAGATCTCGCATGCTTATTGCAGTCATTTCAGTGAGGGAGATTGGAGGCAGATGGAAACTTTGAGAAAAACATCAGTATGAGCAGAGAGAAACAGGTGAGAAATAGAGAGGGTCCTCAGAAAGGGCCGGGACTGGAAAAGCAGAATGGGATGGTAGGGGTTGGGGACACCAGAGTCATAGCTGAAGTGGGAAGGGAGGAGGCAAGAATACTGATGCTTTTGCAAAAAATGCAGACTTCAAGAGTCTGAAGTCCCTAAAGCCCCTCTCTATCCTTTTAAACAAGAAACCTGGAAAGATTAAACCAGTAGTTTAGGGTGACACAAACCAATAGACCAGGGTTATGGAGAAAAGTCTGGGGTCAAGGCCACACTAACTCCCATGCTCCTTGGGTTCGTGTAGCTCCTCTGGATCCCCCAGAAGAGATAGTAGAAGAAAGCTGAGGCAGAAGCCAGGGTAAAAGAGGATAAAAAGAATGGAGAAAGTCAAAGTTCATGCAGCTCGCCCAGAAGTGACAGATGCCTCTGTGAGCAGTGTTGAATCCTGGGAAAGCTCTCGTTTGGGAGGAGCTGGCAACACCCCAGCCTTCTTGACTAGAGGAGAATTACTGATGAAAGAATTTAATTGTGGGCAATATCTTCCCCAGAAGAGTCCAGAGCAGCCAGGAACACCACATGTGGCTCTTCTAATGGCCAGTAGAACTCTCCAAGCTGCCCCTTTTCTCCCTCACAAAAAGAAACCAAACTCCCCATCAGGACTCCATGGGCAGGTGAATGGGCTGCTAATGAGGGAGATGTTATTTTCATTAGGGCATTCAACTGCTCTATTTCTCTCCCCCCCCCCCTTTAAAAATTTTTTAAGGCAGGGCCTACGCTAAATTGCTGAGGCTGGCAATCGAACTCAGGCTGAGAATCGAACTCAGTGCCTCACACATACTAGGCGAGCGCTCTACCCCAGCCCCCTGTTTTTTCTTTTTTAACAAAATGTTTTTAGTAGTAGATGCACAATATCTTTATTTATTTTTATGTGGTGCTGAGGATCAAACCTAGTGCCTCACACGTGCTAGGCAAATGCTCTATCACTGAGCCACAACCCCAGCCCTCAACTGTACTGTTTCTGATGGAGGAAAATGTGTTTGCCTTTGAAAGGTGTGTTTTCTTTAATTAGTCAACCAATCAAAGAAACTAGGCTGACATGAAAACTCACATTAGCGCCCCTCCTTGTGGGACCATAGATCTACAGAGGCCTCCCCCTGGCTTCTGTAGACAGGGCAATATAAACATTGAGGCTCATTTCTCTGCCCACCTTGAGTGCTACCAGGGGCTTCACAACTGAAGAAAAAAACGAAGGAGAGAGAGCGCTTAGTGAGTTCTCAGAGCAATTAGAGATTGCACTGACAAATCTAAGAGGAGGTGGGTCAGGTTAGGAGACGGAGGACATGTTGCCTGAGGGTACCTTGCTACCTGTTGACAGTCACCAGAGTGTACATGGCAGGAGGTGAGAGGAGAGCAGGCTGGAAGTACACACAGCAACAAGATGGATCTTAAGGCATAGTGCTGGGTGGAAGGAGGAGAAACAGAACGCACTATATGACACAACACCACTTGTGAAAAATAAAAACACATCACAGGAAAATACCACCATATGGTTTGTAAGAAATATACAAAAAAAAAAAAAATAACACAAAAAACAAAAAAACACACATTCACTCCATGACTGCCTGTGGGTGCAGGAGAATGGGAAGGCTGTGTGGAAGAAGCAACAAATGCATTAACACAAGAGCAGGCCCTGCGCAGACCAAAGAGCATAGTAGGCCTGTGTACTTGAGGCCCAAAAGGTAGGACTGGGGGTGGCAGGCAGATGGGCCTCCTTATGAATGTCAAGTCTGTCCTTGTAACATTCAAGGTAAAGTCCAAATGCTCTAGGTTCTGTTCCTTCTCTCTGAAATCACCCCAGTCCTTCAGGACAGAAACCTACATGTGCCTGAAGTGTAATCTAATGGAGGCTGAAGGGCCAGTGGGTCAGGGGAAGAGAAGCTTCAGTTACCTCTTGAGTGCATGCCTGCTGGGGACTCTGCTTCAGAATTCCAGGAACTTGGGGGATTACAGAAGGTGACCTACAATGAAGTGGCAGCCATTGAAAAAGTGCTACTATCCAGAGAGAGGTTGCCTGCCCATGACACTGATGGAGTCTTCTGATTATCTTAGAAAAAAAATGCCATCCTCTGAGAAGGGAGGCAGTGGTTCCCATTCAACTCTTGGGGTGCATCATTCTCAATTTGCAGATGAATAAACGAAGGCTTAGAAAGGCTAGGACGTTTGCACAAAGTCACTTAGCTACCAAGTTGGGGAGGGCAGGATTTAAATCTAGATGTGTGTGACTCCAAACCTGAGCTCTTAACTGCCATTTTTTTGATGCCTCCAGAATCAGCCGTAGTGCCACACACACATGCACACATTTATGTGCACATGTGTACCTGCAGAAGTGTGGTGTAAAAGTTATGCTGTGAAACAATCTACTGCTGGGGCTTCCATGGTGGGCCGTGGAGAAGGGTTTGAGGGGCAGACAAGAGTGGCTGGGATGGCTATAGAGTTCTTTGTACAAAACCAACTACATGTGATGGTGAGACAAGTGGGAGAGGGAGCAGGGAGGAGAGAAAGAGGGAGTTTCTCTGTGTGATGTGGCTTCCTAGGACAGACCTGGAGAAACGCTTTGCCCTAGACATGGACTTGTGTGCAGTTCCGTTGTGGGTAATGTGAAGAAATAAAACCAATGTCATTAAGCAGTTCTGATGTGCTCTTATCTGAAGCACCTCTCATGGCAAATGATGATGGTGGATGAGCTGATAATTTCGGGAACTAAAGGAGGACTTCAGGGTCATCTCAGCTGACTCCTCCATGGGCAGCAAAGAAGATAGTAACTTCCACAAAACCATACAAGGACAAAAACCTAGGCCTTTGACTATCAGGCCAATGATGGCCCTCCATGCCACGTCATTGTGGTCCTTAAGTCAGCTTAGAGGGACAGTGCCCTCTGGCCCATCCAACAGACTGCTTCCACTCTTCTCCTTGTGCTTCATTTTTATTCTTACTAGGAGACAATTGCTTCTAAGAAGAGGACAAGAGGCAGAGAGGCCAAGGGACATCTCTGTGATTAGAGGGCAAGTGGTCAGGGGAGAAATTCAGGGACACGAAATTGGCCATGGCTGACCTCCATCCACTCACCTTCTCCAGCCTCTTCCTTACATATCCCTCCTCAATGTCTAAGCCCTCCCACTCCTTTTAAACCTAAGATGGGAGACCAAGACCTTCATTCTGAAAATTCTGGTCAGCTTATTCTGCACAGAGAGACCCCACTAGGCCTGGCCCAGATGCAAGCACAGCGGGGCTTCCAAAGCAGGAGAATCAAAGCCTGTCTCAACAGATTTCCTTTCCTCCCACCAAGGCAAGAAACAGGCCTGTGGAGAGCACAAAAGATGCTGTGGATCCTGCTTCCTGGGGAATTTAATTACCAACATTAAGAGGAGGAGTTGTTCTCCCCTTCAGTAGTGGTGTCTCTGCCTCACTGCTTCTAGAGAAGAGGGGCATAGAATTTAAGCTCTCATCCAGGCGGGAGAGAAGACATTTCCCACAGGCACACCAAGGAGCGGGGACAGATAAGTGCCACCCACACGGTTTTAGAGGCTCTGAGCCCCAAACACAACTGCCATTCACTAGCTGACCCTGCAGGTCACCATCAGAGTTTTACTTCTTAAGCTTTGGAGTTTATTGGACAGCTGAAATTCAAATATTCCTGGGAGGGATGGTAGCTATGGTTAGCCATTTGCAACTCAGTGAAGTTGTTTTTTTTCCCCCCAACTCACCCTCCAAAAGCATTTTTTAGAAGAAGAGAGAAAATCAGATGACTAAGGAAGAGAAGAGAGGGGAGGGAGAGAAGGGTCCACAAACTAGAGGGAAAGGAAGAGCCCATGAAGAGGCTAGGGGCCCAGAAGTCAAGCCCAACCTGCCTTTGGTTGGCCTAAAGCAGTGAGTCCCAGTGTGGCCCAGGGTCTGAAGCCCAGCATCACCTGGGATCCGATTAGACTCACAGATGCTGGGGCTCCATTTTTACTGAATCAGGAGATGTGGGGGTGGGGCCCAGCGGTAGGTTTTTAAAAGTCCTGCAGGTGATGCTGATGCATGGTCAAGTTTGAGAACCAATGTTCCAAGCCAAGGCTCATCAGGCTCCCTTCCCTGATTTGCTGTTCCCCTGGACTCTGCAAGAGAACGGCATCATGTGGGTGGTGGCGGTGGCTAGGAGAGCCTTTGGCAAATGGTGAAGCTCTGGTGGAAGTGAGATGGTGATGGAGAACAGGGTTGGCTTTGGCTAGCAGGGGAATATTTTGCAGCAGAGCTGGGGAAATTGTGGAAGAAGTCTGAAGCAGGTTCCCCAGGGCAGCCATCTGGCACCTGAAATGCAGCAATTGTGCTGAGTGGAAACGTAGAACTATGGAGACAGATGAAGAGGCCTGGGTCCTGACTGGGCCCGACAGGGCATGGTTCTGGAGCTGGGAGGTATTACCAGGTGAATGAGCTCCCTCTTCTTCTTCTTCAGCATTAACTCTGGTCAACCTCTTCAAGATGAATCTCTTAGGTCAGTTTATTTCCTGGTTAACACTTCCATATCCCAACCTCCATGGTTGCCCGGGTAACCCTGGTAGAGGCAATAAGGAAGTCCTGGATCTGATGGGGAGGCCTGAAGTGTACCTCCGCAAAGTGGACATCTCTTTGAAGTCCCCTTCCCTGTTTGGTTTTTCTCTGTGGCACTTATCAGCATCTGAAATACTATGTATTTGTTTGTTCTTGCTACTAGAATGTGAGTTGCATGAGGGCAGAGACTTTTTTACAGGATTGTTTACTACTAAATCCCCAAGAATCTAGAACAGCGCTTGGCACCTTCCCCCGCCCCCTCCTGGTACTGGGGATGGAAACTAGGGCATTCTTCCACTGGGCTACATTTCCAGCCCATTTTATGTTTAAATTTTGAGTTAAGTTCTCACTAAGTTGCTGAGGCTGGTCTTGAACTCTTGCCTCAGCCTCCTGAGTCTCTGGGATTAAAGGTGTGTGTCACCATGCTCAGCTCAATAAATATGTTCTGAAGAAAATTGATGAATCTTAAATTCACTCCATTCTTAAACTTTGCTCCATGATCTATCACCAGTTACATTAATATTCAAATGATTTTCCCAAGAAGGCTGAATAAAAATCAATGCCTCATGTCATTTACAAAGTGGGGGCTTCAGATGCCTGCACATACCATCCGTTGGTTTCTACCATGGAGCAAAATTCACTTGTGATCAGACAGCAAGGATAAAAGAGGGCCAGGGCTTCTGAGAAGCTTGGTTGATTTGAAGGCTCAAGTCTTTGTGCCTCAGTCAGACATGTTTTTCCTTGGAGGTGGAAATACAGAAAAATTATAACCAAGTGTCAAAACAATGCCAACAACCTTGTCTACCAAGTTCCTGGCATATAGTGTGTGCCCAATAAGGTTAGCAAAATCTTTGCTGGAATCTGAACTCCAGTGATCTTGATGAAAAAGTTATTCTGGCAACAGTCCTTGTAGTATAGTGCTCTCCTTGACCCCAGGAGCAGGGGACCCTAGTCCTTTTGTTCCCCTCTACTGGGCATGGCATGTTCCTAGAAGGCCCTAATTGAATGTCTGATGAATGAAAAATAAAGTATTGGCTTCAATTGATTTTTCTGGCAATTAAATTGTGTTTCAGGCCTTGTGGCTGAAAATCATCCTGAGATGTATGCAGCAACATTTTTACATTAGCAAGTAGAAAGTACTGAACCTCCTTGCATTTTTCTGTGAGGATACAGAATCTCTCAAAGTGTTATCTGAAAGTACCCTGCCTTACCCCTAACCATGTGTCACAGGATGGAAAAGGGATATCAGATTGGATTTGTTTAACCCTAAGAAAGGATGGAGCATTAGAATGAACTTCCTTATATATTTTTAATAGCCTAGTTCAACACTATTTTGTAATTAACCTAAAAGGACATACAAAACTTGGTCAACAAAAATTATAAACCTCTAATAGATAAAAAAAAAATAGTTTAAATAAATGGAGAAAAATCAGTGGGACAAATTTTTTATTCCATCTGAGGTACAAAAGCTCATGCCATCTTGGGCTAAGTTAGAAGGAGGAGAGTAATGATCCTGCTGAGACCACACTCTGAGGGAAACTCATACAAACTAGTACCTGGGGAGGGAGGTGAGCTGGGCTGGAAACCATGTCACATGAGGAACCAAGCAGGTTGAGCCTGGATGTTAGAGAAGTAGGGGCATTTTTACCAGGTAAGAGAAGATTTAGGGACAAGGTTAAGAGGCTGAGGTATAGAAGTATTAGGGAGAGAACACATGTGAAGATGACAGAAAAAGAGATTTGGGGCTTAAACAGGGTAGCAACTTTCTGAAAATCAGAGGTGTCATTGAGCTAAATAAAACGATGCTATGAAGCAGACAGTGGCTGACATTATTATTCCTAGCCAAGAGATGAGGAAAAGGTCCAGCAAGCATGACTTGTTTGTTTGAATCATCCGGGTGGTGTTCAGGGCATCAGACTCTGGACTCCCCCCTCCCCCGCCCCCCAGTGCTAGTTCAATGCCCCAGGCTGCGTCTGGACCCAGCTTTGAGCTTCCAGAGGTGTGGCAAGAAACAGGTGTGATCTGCTGGCCCTGCTCCTCTCCCACTGAGATAGTCATGGGGAAGCTATTAACGTCAGAGGATGACAAACAACTCTGAACATCCTGTGGGGAGAAGGACAAGGCAAGGAGCAATGATTTCCTATGGGAAAGTAATGACTTCTAACAGGAAACCAGGATCTGTCAGGAGAGTAGGAATTTCTGACAGGACAGTAATGGCTTATGACAGAAAAATAGGGATTTCTTACCCATCCCCCCAAACCCTGCCAAATTGGCTTCTGATAGGATATTACTGGATTTCTGAAGAGAGCAGTAATATATATATGTGTGTGTGTGTGTGTGTGTGTGTGTGTGTGTGTATTTTTCAGGACGATGACTTACAAAGAGAGAGTAGTGATTTCTGACAGAACATTTGTATCCATTACAGAGGGAGAATAGTGATTTCTGACAGGATTTTGACAAGAATGAGTGTTTCTGTTAGGAAGGATAAAAAGTAACAGAACAAACTGGAAAACAGGGCGGAACCAGCCTCCTTGGGGAAATAGCTTCTTGAGGATGGAGAAAGGTTCATCAGTAATGAGACAGGCAGGGCCAAGGGAGGCTCACGTTGAGCAGGATCCTGGCCCAGTACCTCATTTGGCAGAGAGGGCCTGAGTGAGATGTGGGGATGGTCTACATAGTAGGTGAGGGCATGAATGACCAGGAAACACATTCCTTCAATAGGCCTGAGGAAAGCAGGAGAGGGAAATCTGCTCTTTGCTCAATCCCCCAACCCAGAAGTAACAATAATTTGATTTTCATTCAGGAAAATCTAATGGAAGCTTTTGCCTCTTGATCTGTGCATTATGTGCTCTTAGTAAGGGGGCCAGGATAGGAAAGACGTGATCTGGCTTCCTAAAGCTATAACTCAGAGGTTAGCCTGTGACCAGGTCCTAGCATTCTTGGAGACAAACTAGCACTGTGTTAGAGACGAAAATAAATCGGGGAGGTGGGTAACAATAAGGACCATCTGACAGAAACAGTAGGTTGGCAAATTCCTGATCATCAGGAAAAGTGATTCCCTGTTCCTAGGCTCACCATCCCTGCACCTGAGGGCTCTGGACCAGGCTGGGCAGCTCATAGGCCTTTTCCTGCAGGTGATTAGGTTAGCAAGAGCTCACTGATTGAGGCAGGATACGCCTCAGAGGGCAGGAACACATTCTTTCAGACTGAGCTCTCATTGACCCCAGCTCCCAGGCACCACGTCCTCCACGTGACTGGATTCCTTTGGGCACAGGGCGCTGGGAGAATGTTAATTGTGCAGATCCCCAGAACAGCTGCAGCATCCCGAGCCAGGAGCTGCAGACTTATACTTCCGATCGGATGTGGGGCTCAGCCCAGCTCTTCACACCAGCCCTGCAGATGCACACAAACACAGGGCCTCCTGCTGGCAGCTCCCCGACACCCTGGTCAGGCTCACCCTTTGCTCTCTTTGGGGGTTCTTACCACTTTCTTCTTATAGACCCAGGATTCATGGTCTCTTCTTTCCAGCTGACACTCATCCTTCCTCTTTGGTTTCCTTTCAATCTCTGATGGATTCAAAGGAGGACAAAACATTCCTGATTTCCTCCCTCTTAATGAATGCTCCTGACTAGTCCTTAGTCATTTTATGGCTGCCAATGCAAACTGGGAAATAGACATGGTGGGAATAAACATTGCAGATGAGAAGGTGATTTGAGTTTGTTTGTTATATCTCAAAAATATGTGCATTTCTCAAGAGAGTGGTGATTTTTCTCAGGACATGCTTGCATGGCCAATCTGGTCTCATTTTAAGGACCATGATAACAGACCTTTCAGGCAAAAGCCCATTCCTGCATCCTCATCAGAGAGGTGGGTAACATCTGTCACATCCTCAGCAGAGATTCTTTTGTTGTTGTTGTTGCTGTTGTTTATTTTTTAGTTATAGATGAACACGATATCTTTGTTTATTTATTTACTTGTTTTTTATGTGGTGGAGAGGATCGAACTCAGTGCCTCACATGTGCGAGGCAAGCACTCTGCCACTGAGCCACAACCCCAGCCCTCAGCAGAGTTTCTTATTCTTTAATGGTCTAGGTCACCACTCATCCACAGCCTCACTGAGCCACAACCCCAGCCCTCAGCAGAGTTTCTTATTCTTTAATGGTCTAGGTCACCACTCATCCACAGCCTCCCAGGACGGGCAGTGATGTGGAGGAGGAGGCCATGCAGAGCCTTCACATCAGTTCCCTTTCTGTGAAGACTCACAAGGTCTTAATATTTGCTTAACATCTCTTAACTTCAGTTACCTCATCTGTAAAGTGGGGATAAAGATGTCCACTTCATGTGGTTGTATAGGATGTAGTATAGTATGTAGTATAGGATGTAGCTACATTTGGTCTTTTAGTGAGATTGGTTCCAATTTCTGCTGAGATTGGTTTCAGGCATCCCTACAGTACACCCAAGTCCACAGATGCTCAAATCCCTTATATAAAATGGCATCGTATTTGCATATAACCTACACACATGCTCCTGTATACTTTAACTCATTTCTGGATGACTTATAATACCGAGCACAAAATAAATGCTATGTAAATAGTTGTTATGCTGTGTTGCTTAGGGAATAATGACAAGAAAAAAGTCTATACACATTCAGTATGGATGCAATTTTCTTTTTTTTTCTAAATATTTTCAATCTACATTTGGTTGAGTCTGAGGATACAGAGGGCTGCTTATATCTGGCACCCTGTAGGCTTAGTAAATTTGGAACACTTACTTCTCTTGCAGGGAAAGCAGTATCCTTGAGAGCAGGGCTGTGCAGTCTGTGCCTGCCACAGGGCCCCAGCCAAGTAGCCAAGTAGAGGCTGAAATATCATGGCAGCTTCATGTACCCTAGCAAGTGTTCTAGGTGGAGCTTTTCTGCACAAAATCTTCAATTCACCACACAAAAGCACCATAAGGGTGATTAGCACTGCTGCTGGGTGCTTGTGCCAGCACCCAGTCCACCCTGCTAGGACAAGTTTAATTGGTAATTCTGATACAAGCACTCAGTCCCCCTCCTTGCCCATCGTAGGACTAGTCTCCCTTCCTCTCCTGTTTGTTATCGGAGGCCTTGGTGAGGTGGAACCCATTGTAATGGGTTCCCTCTTTCCTACTTGGGGCTACTTGAGCGAGATGTCCTGCCTGCATTTGGGCCTTGGCAACCGTTCTTTCTCCTAGAAGCCCCCCCCCCATTGGGGCAACTTACAGGGTCTCAATTTCAGAACTTCTACCTTTAATTACAGAATCCAAACAGAGGCTCTTCTTAATAATACAAAGAGTCAAGCAGGTATTCTTTTCCCCTAGCAGAAAAAGACTAAAATTTGGAGTTCCATCCTGAGCTTTGATAGGCCTCAGCAATAGCACTCACGGGAAGGGGCTTCCTGATCAGGGCTACCTTCAGGGTTACCCTTCTCTGTCTTCATTTCTGTCTCAGCTAGTCAATAAGACATGAGCCAGGAGTGTATTGCTCTTTTGCTCCACTTTCTCCCTGTATCCAAGAGTGCCAGGTACATACTGACTCGGAACAAACATTCACAGAAATTGCAGAGCCAGGACTAGATACAAAGGCTCAGCACTATGCTTGCAGACACAGATTTTCCTCTCCCAAATACCAGGAAAAACTGAGCTTGGATAAACAGGAAGAGGCAGCCTGACCTGGATAGGAGGGGGTAAAGATGTACACTCAATGTGGTCCCCACCCATCCATAGTGAGGCTACTCATAGGCCTGGAACAGAAAATGGAGGCCTCAGGAGTTGTGAGTATGAATGAAGCCAGGAGGGAAATCTTCACTCCTGAACAGAACCAAGTGTAAATTTCTTTACACCTTGGAATCATGGTGGACTCTACCTCACAGAGGGGTTTAGCTATGATGGAAATGTTTTCCTCAGATGGAGGGATTTCCAGTGGGAGGATCCTTCAGAAAAATCTAGAATCACTTCAGAAACAAACAAAACAAAACAAAAAAACTAGTATTTTTCAAAGGTATTAATATGATACTGATATTAATAAAATATAAGCAAGTCAACAGCTCTTTACCAATATGTAACTTCTCAATCAACAAATACTGAAAGAATAAATATTATCATGTGGGGGTGAGTCTGGGAAATATTTTGTTGATTAAAAGAAGGATTTATCCTGGAAAAAGTTGGAAACCACTGGTTTGACTCACAGGATATTAATTCCCCATATTTCTCAGTTCTTGAGCAGGGCGGTACAGCGCCCCAGAGCTGCTCATTCTCCCCCTTGGTGGAGCGACCAGCTCACTCCACCCCTGGGGACATAGGGTGGAACAGTCTTGACCTCTTGCACTTGCATGCTGTACAGTTTCTGAAATGTTTTCACATACATTGTCTCATTGACTCTTCATCTCTAATGAGGAAGGTGCAATAGGGCCTTACTTCTACCTTATGGGTCAGGACAGGTCTTGGGAGACCAGGTTTGCCCAGGATCTAGAGCCTGCAGAGCTGGGATCTGGGCTCCATCTTCCTGATTCAGGACCCAGAGCTTTTCCATCCCCACTACATTGGTCACAGGCCCCCTCGAAGCTACCAAATAGCAAACTCCAATCCACAGGAAGTAACGGGTAAAGAGATCCAGTGAGTATTTAAGAGCTTTAGTGAACTAGTCATTTCACACCCTCCTGCATCCCAGTGGTTCATGAGAATTTGAGAAGATAAAGATTAGAAAGTCATGAATAGGTCCATGTTCAGTTGCCATAGAAGACTATGCTTTACCCTAGAGTTCATATTTGGTACAATTTTCTGAGATTTTCGTTGAGGACTGTAAGTGATTTTGGATTTCTAAAGTCTAAAGAGTAAAAAAAGTGCTTAACCAGATAGATCGTGGGTTATTTTACCTTTGATATCCTATTTGTCTAAATTTTTTAGTTCTACTAGTATCATCAAAGGAAGAACTCACTAGAACAAATGAAGGTTTTTGTTACCCCTTTCCAAGAGGTGTTCATCAACTCACTCATTTATTCAGTATTGATTGAGTATAAGGCACTATCCTAGGCTTGTAAACAAAATACAATTCTTTGAGCAAAAACCCAAATGTCTAACCTCTGTAAAGAAATCAACAACAATTCTCAGAAGCTCAGCAGCTTCTCCAAAATAGATCATATTTTAGGCCACAAAGGAATTCTTAGAAAATTAAAAAAAAAAAGCCTTGCATCTTATCAGATCATGATGGAATTAAATTAGAAATCAACACCAAAAAGCCCTACAGAAACCATATAAACACAAGGAGATTGAAAAATACACTTCTGAATGATGAATGGGTGATATAAGAAATCAGGGGAGAAATTTAAAAATTCTTAGACGCAAGTGAGAATAATGATAGAACATAACAGAACCTCTGGGACACTGTAAAGACAGTTCTAAGAGAAAAGATTACAGCTATGAGTGCCTACACAAGAAATTCAGAAGGATCCCAAATAAACAATCTAATGATGTATCTCAAGGTCCTTGAAAAAAGAACAAACCTATTCCAAAACCAATAGAAGGAAGAAAACATTTAAGATCAGAATTGAAATCAGTAAACTTGAGAATAAAAAAATACAAAGGAAGGGCTGGGGTTGTGGCTCAGTGGTAAAGTGCTTGCCTAGTATGCATGAGGCACTGGGTTCAATTCTCAGCACCACATACAAATAAATAAAATAAAGGTCCATTAACAACTAAAAATATTTTTAAAAAATACAAAGGATTGATGAAATAAAGATCATTTCCTTTGAAAATATAAACAAGATTGGTAAGCCCTTAGCCAAACTAACCCAAAGAAAAAGAGAGAAAAACTAAATTAATAAAATTAGAAACATAAAAAGGAGAAATCACCACAGATATCGCAGAAATCCAGCAGCTTATTGGGGACTATTTTGAAAACTTATACTTCAATAAATTGGAAAACCTAGAAGAAGTGGATACCATTTTAAAATACATACAATCTGCCAAAATTGAATGAAGAGGATATAGAAAACCTAAATAGGTCATTAATGGCAATGAGACAGAAGCAGTAATGAAAAGCCTTCCAACAAAGAAAAGCCTGGGACTAGATAGTTCTCAACCGAATTCTACCAAACCTTTAAAGAAGAACTAATGCCAGTGCTCCTCAAATCATTCTATGAAATAGAAAGGGGTGGAACACTTCCATTCATTCTATGAAATCAGTATCACACTCAGACCAGAACCAGATAAGGATACATCAAGGAAAGAAAACTACAGACCAATATCCCTGATGAACTTAAATGAAAAAAATCCTTAACAAAATACTAACAAATCATATTCAACAATATATTTAGAAGATTGTTCATCACAACCAAGTTGGTTTTATTCCAGGGATGCAAAGATGTTCTAACATACACAAATGGATAAATAGAATTCATCAAATAAATAAAATTAAGGACAAAACTCAGTCATCTCAATATATGCAGAGATGGGCTGAGGTTGTGGCTCGGTGGTAGAGCGCTTGCCTAGCACATGCGAGGCCCTGGGTTCAATCCTCAGCACCACATAAAAATAAATAAAATAAAATAAAGGTAAAGGTATTGTGTCCAACTACAACTAAAAAATAAATATAAAAAAATATGCATAGAAAGCCTTTTACAAAACTCAGCACTCATTCATGACAAAAACACTGACGAAACTAAGAATAGAAGGAATTTACAGGAATTTACCTTAATATTATAATAGCTATATATGACAAACCCCAAACCAACATCAGAGTGAATGGGGAAAAAACCAAAAGCATTTCCTTTAAAATCTGGAACAAGGAAAGTATATCTACTCAAAACCACTTCTACTTAATATACTCCTAGAAATTCTATCCAGAGCAATTAGGAGAGAGAAGGAAATAAAAGGGATTAAAAATAGGAAAGGAAGGAGTCAATTTATCACTGTTTGTAGATGACATGATCCTATACCTACAAGATCCAAAATGCTCCCCAGAAGATGGTTAGAACTAATAAACAAATTCAGCAAAGTAGCAGGTTACAAAATCAACATACAAAAATCAATAGCTTTTCTATATACCAATAAATCAGGAAAACAATTTCATTCGCAATAGCCTGAGAGAGAGAGAGAGCAAGAGAAAGAAAAGATGAGACAAGACCTAGGAATAAATCTAACCAAGGAGGTGAAAAACCTCTACAATGAAAAATATAGTACATAGTACATTGAAGAAAGAAATTGAAGAATACACAAGAAAATGGAAGACACATGTTCATGGATAGGCAGAATTAAAACTGTTAAAATAGCCATACCACCAAAAGCAATATACAGATGCAATCCCCATCAAAATATCAATGACATTCTTCACAGAACAATATATATATTTTAAAAAGTCCCAAAATTCACTGGGAAGAATAAAAGACCCAGAATAGCCAAAGCAATTCTAAGCTGAAAAAAGCAAAACTGAAGGCATCACAATACCTGACTTTTTCAAATATGCTACAGAGCTGTAGTAACTAACCTTGCATGACACTGGCATAAAAATACATAGACCAATGATACAGAATAGAAGACACATGGAAGACAAACCCACATGGTCATAGTTATCTGACCCTTGACAAAGGTGCCAAAAACATACATGGGAGAAAAGACAGTCTGTTTAAACAAATGATGCTGGGAATACTGGTGATCCACATAGAGAAGTAGGCACTAGACCCTTATCTCTAACCCTGAACAAAAATCAACTCAAATGGATCAAAGACTTAGGAAGTAGACTAGAAACTACACAAATCCTAAAAGAAAATACAAGGTTAACACTCCAACATCTAGGTACAGGCAATGACTTTCTTACTAGGACACCTAAAGCTCAGGAAATAATGCCAGGAGTTGATAAATATGATGGCATCAAATTAAAAAGCTTCTGCACAGCAAAGTAAACAATTATGAATGTGAAGAGAGAACCTACAGAATAGGAAAAAAATCTTTGCTAGGTCCTCTTCTGACAGAGGATTAATATCTAGAATATATAATGAACTCAAAAAACTTAACACCAAAAAAACCAAATAACCCAAATAATAAATGGGCAAATGAACTAAACTGACACTTCTCAAAAGAAGAAATACAATTGGCCAGACAAATACATGAAAAAATGATCAACATCGGGCTGGGCCTGTAGCTCAGTGGCAGAGTGCTTGCCTAGTTTATGTGAGGCACTTGGTTCGATCCTTAGCACCACATAAAAATAAACAAATAAAATAAAGGCATTCTGTTCATCTTCAACTACAAAAAAAAAAAAATTTTTAAAATGTTCAACATCATTAGCAATTAGGTAAATGCAAATAAAAACTACCCTAAGATTTCATTTCACACCAGTCAGAATGGCAGTCATCAATAATACAAATAATAATAAATGCTAGAGAGGATGTGGAGAAAAAGAAACACTTTCACACTGATGGTGAGATTGTAAAGTAGTACAATCACTATAGAAATCAGTATGGAGATTTCTCAAAAAACTAAGCATGGAACCACCATATGACCCAGCTATACCACTCCTTGGTATTGATCCTAAAGAATTAAAATCATCATAACATAGTGATACATGCATACTCATGTTTATAGCAGCACAATTCACAATAGCCAAACTATGGAATCAGCCTAAATGGCCATCAACAGATGAATGGATAAATAAAATATGTTCTATATACACATTAGAGTTTTATTTAGCTATCAGGAAAAATGAAATTGTGTCATTTGCAGGAAATGGATGGAAACTGAGACCACTGTGTTAAGCAAAATAAGCCAAACTCAGAAGGTCAAGGGTCATGTTTTTTCTCATATGTGGAAGCTAGAGAGGAAAAAGAAAAGAAAGGTGGGGGGTAGATCTAATGAAAATCAAAGAGGGATCAGAAGAGTAACAGAAAGGATGTAGGGGAAGGAAGGAGGGAAGGGAAATTGGAAATACCAGGGAATAATATTGACCAAATTATATCATTATATTGTGTGCATACGTGACTATGTAACAACAACTCTCATTATGTACAACTATATTGCACCCATAAAAATATGGGGAAATTTTAAAAAATATAATAATAAAATCTAAAAAAGAAAAAAAGAAACCAACAAGTACAATAAAGTCATTATAACTGGCTTGTAACTTTTAAGCCATGAAAAGTTAAGGGCTCTTCTTTTGGAATGTAAAATATGCAGAATAAGAAAATTTCCGGCTAGTGAGTCAGAAATTCTCTGAATTCTAAATAGGCTCTCAAATGGCTATAGTGTTTAGAGAAAACTAGTAAAGGAATACTTTACTGTCAGTTCTTTGTGATTAAAATCTAAAATCTCATTTTAGAAACTTGAGACAGGTTTCAGTATGACTAGCTCAAGGGAAAAAAAATTGTTAGATATAATCTAGAATCTGGTATTAGCTACTATTCACTAAAGGGCTTTCTTCCTTTCTTGAAAAAAAAAAGATTTGGTGTGGTACAATTCCATTATTCACACCATATCTTTTCATTTGATCAAAAAGTAACCACATTTTATTTGTAACGGAGAGATGGGATTGATTTGGCAAATGGAAACCAAGGAAATATTTCTAGATGGATATTTTGACTTTCACTGTTAGATGGAAGATGACAAAATTAGGCAGGAAATTACAAGAGTCTGTGACACAAAGGAGGAAATTACTTGCATGGTGTCCGGGTAGAAAGAACTCACTGAGGGGGTGCCACCTACACAGATAAAATGAGGGCTAGGCCAATTTATCTGGTTTCTGACCATCACTGCCCACGTTGTTACCAGGTTTCATGGTCTGAACAGGGGGCACCAAGATGGAGAAGACACTGTCCCTGCTTTTAAGATGCTTATGGTCATTTTGGGGGGTACTCAGTCAACTAACTAGATAGTTCCAGCCCAACATGATTAGGCCCACAGTGGGGTCGGTGCCTGGGAGTTGCTCACACCCAGGCTGGAGGCTGGAGGTGCAACCTGGACACAGAAAGACAGCCCTGATGTTTTACAGGTGACTCTGAAGATAAAAAATAACTATAGGATCACAATAGTGATAAGAAATCCTCCATGGGGGCGGGGAGAAACACAGCACATGGCAACACTCTCAAATTCTCTAACACCATCATTCTGTCATACTTGGAACAAAGACATAGGCAGACATAGAGGCTCTGGAAACTGCAAGCCCTGCTTCCCGGTCTGCGCAGGTTATTAGGGGATCTCTGGGGACATCCACTCTTCCCATTAGCAGCGAACTGGGCCAGAGCACGCACCACGGCTGCACTAATATTTGCTCTATTGGATTATAAAGCCGAGTAATTGCCATTTAAGTTTCAAGTAATGGGGAGAGCATTCGTCTGCACTTTCGTTCATTTGTACAGCAATTAATTTGTACTTAAATTAACAATAAAAATGGTTATGTGATCCAATAAAGTTGAAAGGATGGCAGGAGAAAAATAACACTGTCTGTTTCACCCTAACAATCAGGATAAATCATTCTTCTCTTTCCCACTGTTCTTTGTCTCTGAAGAAGACTATTTTCAGGCCGGCAGAGAGGGAAACAGGTATGCATGCTGGCCCCTGTCAGGGGTCCAGCCCCAAAGGCTGTGGGTGGGAAAATGAGATTTGTGTGATGCAATGTATCATTGACTTGGAATGGTACAGGCAGGTCACTACTGCAATGTGCCCCCCGAGAAAGGACAGGAAACAGGCCCTTTGGAATTGTTTAAAGCAAGCACGGACACTAACCCAAAAGACGTTAGCAGGGAAATGGCAAAATGGGGCTGCTGGATACATAAGGCTAGCAGACACATTTTGCTTGGCATGAATGGGTTTTTAAGTGAATTTGTTTCTAATGTTTAAAAATTAAGATATTTCTTGTGAATATTCAGATTTCCAATTCTCGTGAAAAGTTGCAAGATTGTTGGCACTGCATTGACATTCTGGCCCAACAACACTTCTCTGGAGCTGAGTGGTCACAGGGCTTAACAATTTACTGCAGTACTCGCCACCCTCTACTGTGCCTTCCTCTCCATTACTATCCTGCCTGGCTAGGATTGGAGTTTGTGACCCTGTTTTATCATTTGCCTGCTAAAGATCAGGGGTAACCTGATTCTTTACCATTTATGTTAGCTTCACATTTCACTTCTTGAAGATTTTGCTTTTTCAGAATTTGAATGTCTTGGGCATGGAGGTTGTTCCTCAACATGACTTGAACCTGCTACAGGATTCTTTAGTTTGGGCTCTTGCTACAGAGCCACAGACCTATCCAGAGGGAAGATACTTGGGAAAATGGTTTATCTACCTGCCCCTTTTAGGAACTAAAGCTCAGAGAGGCCAAGTGACTTGTTCAAGGTCATATAGCAACTTAGGTCTGAGTTAAGACTGGAACCAGTTCAGTGTTTTTCCTAATATATCTCAGTCACTTCTGGAGTGCTCATGTATGCTATTTTATGTCCAAACCAAGAATATAATTCCTTGAGTCATTGTGTAATCTCACCTTGGAAAATTTGAACAGTGTAGGCCTATGGGGCAGGGCAGTCTGCTCTCCCAGATGGCCTCTGGTGATGAGATGTGCTGTGCAAAACTTAATTTCTGATTCAGTCCGTTGACTTCTGAGAGCCTTGAACCAGGAGTGAGACCAACTGGTCTCCAGTCTAGCTCTGCCCCTGACCAGCTGTGTGACCTTGGGCAAGTTTCCTCACTCTCCTCTTTCAGTCAGAATTTCCCAACTGTAAGATAGAAAGGCCTGACTTACAGGATGTCATGATGATCACAGGACATAACCAACATCAGAGTTCTTGGAAAAATGTAAAATACTAGATAAATGCAAGTTACTACATATGGGCTGTGGAGCTGAGATTGGAGAGACTTTCAGAATTCCTTCTTTTTTCAGGTGAAGAGATGCAGGCTCAGGGGACAGGGTCAACCAGGCCAGCTAAGGCAGAGTTCAGATTAGCAGGGAGGTCTCACGTCCTCCCTACCACTGTCACAGTTGAAATCATGGGTTTCAGTTGAAGCCATCTGGCCCCAAGCAAGGATGGGCAGCTGGCCATGGAGTGAAACGGTAAACACCCTAATGTCCCCTTACCAGGGCTTTCTGAAGCAGAGTCTCAACCTCAGAAACAGACTCTTTCCACTGCTCCTCTTCTAAGGTCAGGGACAGAGAAGGAAAGGAGACCCTGCACCCTCCTCATTAACACCAGGCTGGGATTCTGGGTGGCACCAACTCAGAGAAAGAGGACCCAAGACCCCTAGGAAAAGAGCCCCACACTAGCTGGTGACTGATTCTCAGACCATGAGCAGAGGCTGATGAGGCATTATATGTGCAAATGAACACTGTTTTTGCAAATTTGTGGGACCTGCCAGCTCTCAGTTTAACTAGATTTCTGCAGTGACATCCAGGCATGTTCTGCATTAAATTAGAGCTGGTAATTTCAGAGGGAAACAGCTCTGAAATGGCATGAAAGACAAAAATCTGTTCCTTGAAAAATGACACCATATGTGCCTGCATTGCTGCAGTTAGGGTAAAAGCCTTTGCCTCCCTTTGTTACTCATCAAACCGCCAATGTTAATGTCAGATTTGCAGCAGAACCATATACTAATGGTACCCAAATTAGCTCTAAAATTAGCTCTTAACAAGAAACTGGAGGCTAGCTCAAGGCAAGCAGATTTCTCTGAGAGACGCAAAGCACTTTAGCAAAGCAGCCGCATATTGATATTCTCAAGCCTCAAAAAAGATCACTCCTTGCTCTAAGTGAATTGCCAAAGAAGAATGGTGTGCAGCCTGCTGTCTGCCTGTGCGCCAGGAGCTAGCAGCAGCTCAACCTGCAGGTTTAAGAAAGCCTTCTTCCAAACAAAGAAGCTATTGAGAGTATGGAGTGTGGGTGGGGAGAGGCCAGAACCGAGGGGTCAGATCTGGGTGGAGGACCAGGTGCTGGCTGTGGCAGTGTTCAGATTTCAGAGCATGTTCCGTTGTCATTGTTTATCTAACAACTTTACAGAGCCCAGAGACTACAGAGAGATCGGTTCTGGAAAATATCTATATGGATAAACAATGGTTAGCAGCTGCAAATGATCATTCTGAGTTCCCTTCCACCATCCTTAAAAATATGAACTGAACATTTTTCTTAATAGTATCCATCAGTAGATATTAATATCTAAATTTTCCAAAGATTAAATTTTCCATCAGTAAACATTAATATCTCTGAGATATTAATAGTTGGTACATTTCATTAGCAGGTCTCAGGCTAGCCAGGTGTTGGCTGCCCCTGGTTCATTGGTAGGAGTCTCAGGGGCCCACGTGGGAATTAGGAGACCAGTGAGCTTGCATTTTGAAGGCCATTTTGTCTTTGGAATTTTCCTGCAGGGTTTGTAGAATAGAACTGGGGATAAAACGTCGATGCAGGAGGTAGGTTGGTTGATTTGAACCACTGAAACTTATCCAAGGAGGGGGGAAAAAAGAATTAATTAAATAAAGTAAAAATGCAGTTTGGGAGTAGAAGGAACATGGCGTTAGTTTAGGTGCTGCTGGTTTGAATTAGGCATCCTCCCATAAAGAAAAATTCTTGTGGGTAAGAAGTCTACATTCAGGGAAACAGTGAACTCCTATTGGGCCCAGGAGCATCTCTGGACCTGACACTTTGGGTCATGTGAATTCAGCTGGACTTCATGCCCTCAATGTGCATAAAGCTCTTTGACTGGGCAATGGGTGAGATGAGCTAAGTCTTCCTCTCAGTCTGAGATGATAAGATGGGTACATAGATATTTTAGTCAGCTTTTTCACTGCTGTGACTAAAAGACCTGACCAGAACAACTGTAGAGGAGGAAGAGTTTATTTGGGGGCTTGTGGTTTCAGAATTCTCACTCCATAGACAACAGGCTTCATTCCTTGGGGTTCAAATTGAAGCAGAACAACATGGTGGAAGGGTGTGGTAGAGGGAAGTGGCTCACATGATGATTAGGAAGCAGAGGAGAGAGAGACTACAATCTCCAGATACAAAATACATACCTCAAATGCACGACCTCAATGCCCCACGCCTCTAGCCATACCCCACCTGCCTTCAGTTACCACTCGATTAATCCCATCAGGTGATTAATTCACTGATTGGGTTGGGGCTCTCAGAACCCAATCATTTCTCCTCTAAACCTTCTTGCATTGTCTCACACATGAGCTTTTGGGGGACACCTCACATCCAAGCCACAACAATAGATAACCAAAAAATAATCTTGTGGAGGGTGGATAGTGCTCTGAGGAAGGGTCCAAGGACATGCTTTGGGGCTTTAGATGAAGAAGGGGTGAGTTCCTTGTGGTATCAAGGGAGGCTGCACAGAAAATGTGGCAGTTGAAGTGAGCCCAGAAGGATGGGAAGAAATAAGGCCCAGGGCTTTTAGGCCATCCGGGTCCCAACATGCAAACAAGTCCCTTTGTGAGTCAGTCCATTGTGGCCATGATGCAAAGCCAACTTGACCTTTCTTTTTGAGCTGTCTGCCTTCCCTTGAAGTGTGCTGGGGGAGAGGGTATGGCAATAAGGTGACAGGACACAGGGTGAGGCAATCCTAGAAGACCACAATACCCCACGCCTCTAGCCACACCCCACCTGCCTTCAATTGCTTCAGATGAAGGTGGAAATGGGGGAGCAGAGCCAGCATGTCTTTAGAGAAAGTCTTGGGTGGGGATTAAGACCAAGACTACCAGCTGCAGCTAATAGCAGCAGCAGCGCTTGAGTAGCTTTTCCAGAGAGACCGCCCAGCTGCCTGTGCCTCCTCCTTCTCCTCTTCCTTCTGCCCTAGGCTTCAATCTGGGCAACAAAGCCCGGCAGCTGGGGGGAAGGAGAAGTCAAACTTCAGTTTTCTGACAGCTCTGGGATCTATTTTTCAACAGATTACTTTAAAAAATAAGAAGTCTGAGATATTTGCATAATTGACACCTACGAAATGATGGGGTTTGGGGTTTCAGAGTGACATACATAAATAGTATTTCTAGGAATACCATGGGAAGTAACTTGGTTCCAGATTGTCTTTTGGGGTTGCAGTTGGACTGCTGTTGACAGTCCATTAAGATCCCTATGCACCTACACACGCACACACTCAGACACACACATACACAGGCACACTCACATATGCACACTCAGCACACATACACACACACATACACTCACATACATATACACATACAAACATACATACACTCACATACATGCCCACTCACACACTCACATACACACTCAGACACAGGCTTATATACTCAAACACACAGATGTGCACTTACCAACACATTCCCATACATACATCCACTCACACACACACATGCACATCCACACATGCACACTCAAACACAGAAATGCATACTGACATACACACAAACACATTCACAACCAATGCACATACACAATCACACAATCACAAATAAACACATACATACACTCAAACACATACATAACCATATACCTACACACATTAACACACATATAGGTACACTTATACACTCACAAACACACACATTCACAGCATGCCCTCTCACACACATACATACACTCAGACACACATGCACACATATACAACACTCAAACACACACATATACACATGTACACGTAGCTACACATATACACACTCACAATGAGACACACACTCACACATACATACACACACAACATACACACTAACACATAAACATACACACAATTACATACATACCCATTCAAAACCATACATGCTCATAGACACACACAAGCACATTCACACACAAACACAAACATTCACACATACACACACATAGGCACATTTATCCACTCACAAATACACACTCAGACATACATACTCACTCAAACATACACATGCACACTTACACATACACACACATATAAACACTCAGATACACAAACACATACTATTCACACATAGACACACATGCATCACACACACAGGCATACTCACATGTGTTTTTTGTGTGAGTGCATTTGTGTGTGCATGTGTTGTGTGCATTTGTGTACATGTTCACATGTGATTTTTGTATGTGTGTGCATACATGTGCACACATGTGTTTGATTTTTGTGTGTGAGCATGAGCACATATGTGTTTGTGTGACTGTGTGTTTTTTGTGTGTGCATGTTTTCAAGTGTGTTTGTGTGTGTGTGTTTCTGTAAGTGTGCCTGTTTGTGTTTTGTGCATGCATGTGTTTATGTGTGTTTTGTGGGCATGTTTTCTTGTGTTTGTCAGGGTGTGTTTGTGCTTGTGTGTGTAGTTGTGTGTGTATTCATGGGTGTGTTTGGTAGTGTACATGTGCATGTGTGCTTTTGTGTGTCTGGATGTGTGTGTGCATATGCCTATATGTTATTGTGTGCGTATTTATGTGTGTGCATGTATAAGTGTGGGTTTGTGTCTGGGCATGGGGTGTGCGTGGATGTGTGTTATTTTGTGTGTGTGCATGTGCTTACATGTTTGTTTGTGTATGTCTGCATAACATGTATGTGCATGTACATGTGTGTTCATGAAAGTGTTACTCTGTTTGGTGTGTGTGCACATGTTTTGTGCATGTTATGCAGGTGGGCACGTGTTTATTTTGTGTGTGCTTGTGTGGTTGTATGTGTTTGCCTATGTCTACATTTGTGCACGTGCGTGTTTGTATGCACGTGTACACTTGTGTGTTTTGTGTGTGCATGCACGTTATCTTGTGCTTTTGTATTAATGCAAGTGTTTGAGCATGTGTGCCTGCACTTGTGTGTTTGTATGTGTTTGGTCATGTGTGTGTGGTTGTGCATGTGCATGTGCATGAGTGTATTGTGTCTGTGCCTGTGGGTTTGTGGGTTTGTGTGTGCATGCATGTGTGTAGGTTTGTGGGTTTGTGTGTGCATGCATGTGTGTGGGTTTGTGGGTTTGGGTGTTCGTGTGGGCCTATGTGTGTATGTGTGCAAGTGTGTGCATTTATGTTTGTGTATTTAATGTATGTATTTTGTGTTTGTGTGTGCATATATGTTCATGTGTGTTTGGTTGTGTATGATTGTGTGTTGTATGTGTGTATGTGTGCTTGTTTGTGTGTGTACATGTGTGTTTGTGAGGGTACGTATGTGTGCATTTGCATGTGTGTTTGTGCATGCATATTTGGGTTTTTTTGTGTGTGCATGTACACGCACTTGTGTGTGGCTGGGTTATTTGTGTTTGTGTCTGAGTGCATGCACATGGGTATTTTGTGTAAGTTTGTGTGCATATGTGCTTGTGTGTTGTGTGTATTTTTATGAATGTGTGTGAGGTTTGCATGTGTTTGTTTTCATGCATGTGCCTGTGTTTCTGTATGTGTGTGTGTGTCCTGTTTGGGATGTGTGCACAAGTGTGTGGTTTTGTGGGTTTGTATATTTGTGTGTAAGTGTGTGTTCAAAACACACATACACACAGACATGCATGCACACACAAAACACAAACATGCACACACAAACTCAAACACATATGCATACACTCATGCACATTCACACACACAAAATAAAACCAAACATGCACAAATGTACATACAAACAGCACATGAACACACAGGTGCACATGCAGGCATGCACACACACATATAAAATTTACACACATACACACGCTCACACACATATAATAACGCACTTACACACATACACACACTAGGGTGGTTAGACATTTCAGCTTTTGGCTTTTGTACCCATCCAGATGATTTACCTTCACTCTTGGGAACTTCAAAGTGTTCACTAGACCGCTGTCTGTATTGGCTCAGGCTCTTGAGTGCAGCAGAAAACTCATAACACAGCTTTGATTAAAATGATTCCAGCCTGGCACAGAGGCTCACTCCTATAATCCCAGTGACTGGGGAGGCTGAAGCAGGAGGATCCAAGCAACTTAGACCCTATTTCAAATAAGATAAAAATTTAGTAACTCAGTGCTAGAGCAGCTCTGAGTTGAATCTGAGTACTACCAAAAAAAAAAAAAACAACACTTCCCTGAAATTCATCTTTCTAAAGAGTGAAGCAATAAATTTGGAGATTAGAACACAGAAGAGGCACCATAGCTGCAAACAACAGATAGACAGCTCTCAAAAGGAACCTTAGTCTTTTGAAAAACATAGAAGCAGCAGCAAAGTCTATACAGGCCAGGATTCACTCTCGGGGCTTCTCTTGAGACACGTCTCTGGGCATCAGTAGAATAGATTCAAAATGGGAAGTTCCTTTTAGGAAGTGTACCTACCTTACTGGTGCTGAAAATCAAAATGAGAAAAAATACCATTCAAAATGAGGCACATGGATAACTTATTCACATGCTATCTTAAAAAATGTATTTAATAAAGCTGAATATTAAAGATTATGTAGGGAATTGCCAGAACTTTGGGAACTGAATGCATTTACATAGCTGTCTTCTCCTAAATAACAATAAAGATAGAAGAACCTCCTTAGAAGTCAGCTGTCACCTCTCATGAATTTGCTTTCTACCAAACTCATGGAAGGGTTAAAAACTAATATTGAGGGGCTGGAGTTGTAACTCTGGTAGAGCGCAAGCTGTGAGGCACTGGGTTCAGTCTTTAGCACACATAAAAATAAATAAAATAAAGGTATTGTGTCAATTTATGACTAAAAACATTTTTAATTAATAGTAAAAGGTAGACTATTTACTCAATAAAATTTTTAAAAATTTTGTCTTAAAGATTCATTTTGTCTTTCACTCAGTCCCTGACAACCCCAGTAACTGTGGAATCACAAAATCTCTATAAAGATAACTCTCAGCCTGTTGTGAAGAAAAAGATGATGTCATGGAAAAAGCCTTGGCTTGGGTTCTAGCCCCAGTTCTGCATTAAAAATTGCTGTGTATCTCTGACCAATTCACTTAATTCCTCTGCATTTACCTTTCCTGGCAATTAAGTGAGACAGTGTGCGCAAATGTGCTTTGTAAAAAGGAAAAGCACAAATGTCAGTTATTAGTAAGGACACGTGTATTATCTCACAGGGTAGTTATGGGTCTTCTTTGAAAGTGCTATTCAAAAGAAAGTTATTATTATCAGAAATTCTAGAATCTTCTCGCCCCAGAAAGAATGACGGATGCAATCAAGGTTTATCAAATTATCAACAACTAAAGGAAAAAGTGAAGCCCAGAACACACTGTATTAGGTTAACTAGAATTATAACTGGCAGAAACATATTTCTTATTGAATAAAAAAAAATTGTCTTTTCAGTGAGACAAATATCAAGTTCTCTAATGATGCTTATAAATCAATTTTTAAGATGAACAACTTGCTATCATAATCGCTCATTTTTCTTGGCATTGCTTGGGAGGATGAATCTTATCAACTCACGACCTTTTGTGTCTGTACGGATAGATCCATCTTTTCCCATTACCTCTACGGTTTAGGATCTGCAGTGGAAACGTGCCCACATTGGTGGGATCAGGCTTCCATTTTACCTTTTCCTAAATTTTCAAAGAGCTTCAAGAAGTGGTTTCTGATAAACCTTACCCACCAACAAAAACAATCTCCCTTTGAAGATGTCCCTCAAATTCAAGAAAAAAAGAGAATCTCATTAAAAAAAAAAAAAAAAAACTTGACAGTACATTGATGAAAAGAGTGTTGGTTTGCTGGGGCTGCTGTAACAAAGAACCACAGACTGGGTGGCTTAAACAACAGAAATTTATTCTTTCATAGTCCTGGAGGCTGGAAGTCTGAGATCAAGCTGTCAGCTGGGCTGAGTCCCCTCTCTCTGACTCTCAATGACCTTCTTTTTGCTGTGTCCTCACATGCAAAGACACATGTGCTTGCACTGCTGGAGTCTTGCTGTGTGTCCATATTTTCTCTTTTTATAAGGACAACAGTTAAGTTGGATCAGAGCCAAACCTAATAGCTTTATTTTAACTTAATCACCTCTGCAAAAGCCCTATCTCCAAATACAGTCCTGGGCTTCAACAAAAGATTCTGGAGGGGGACACGGAACACTTGTAAGAGGAAGACAGTGTTTATGCAACCTTGAGAAAGCAAGTCATCTAGAGGGTTCATCCACAATGCCAGTGCAAGGTAGACACCGCCTCTTGCAAACCTCATACATCTGTATTACGTGTTTTGTCCAAAACTAATGGGCACAAAAGGCATGATGCAGCACCTTCCAGTTCAAGCAGCCCCAGGGGAATGGGCCATAGGGGAGAAGATGGGGTTTGTCACTGTCAAGGTCAGCTGTGCTGGCATCTGAGCAGCAGCTGCTGGAGCAGTAGGAAGCAATAGGTCAGGGGAAAGGAGTGGGCAGCTCTTCCAGGAATCATGCTATTTTCCTCCCCCTAATGATTCCCACCTGCCTAAAGGAATTCCTCCTACCCAATTAGGAAGTCAGGGAGAAGACCCAGAATTTCTAGAGATCTGATCTCCTTCCCCCAGCCCCAGGTCCAACAGACAGATAGCAACGAATGGGAAAGACGAGATGGAAAACACTGTCTCCTCAGCAATAGACTCTGCTCTCTTGGATTCCCAGAGATATGCACAAAGAAAAACAAGCGTGTCCAAATACCATCCTACCCCACCCTGCTCACGGGGGAGCCAGGGCTGCCTAATTTCCCTGTGGGAACTGTAGCAGGCTATGCTTGGAGGCATACTCCAAAATGCCTGTAATTTTCCACCTGTGGACCTCCCTGACAGCTACAAGCCTAAACAGGAGTGACACAGGAAACCAAGGACAGTCCAGCTTCCAGTGTGATGCAATAGGATCACCCAGAGACACACAAAACTAGACACGCAGCCATGACAATGGCCAGAATTATTGAGTGCTTCCTGAGTGCCAGGCATTTACACATATTATACAACTCTAGCCATACCTGCTGTCTCCTCCCCAGCCAAGGTAGAGATCATTACCATCACTTTATAGGCAAAACCCCTCATTCAGCAATGTTTAACTTACTTTCCCAAGATCAACAACTCCAAGTGACAGAGCTGGGTTTGGGTCCAAGCCAGGTACAGTCCTGCTAGTAACCCAGTACCACAGGCTCTGCAGCTCCCCATGCAGGCCTGCCTCAGTCACCAAAGGCCTCAGCCACTGAAGTCAGCACCACGCTCTCCTGCCTTTGCCAAGTGCAGCCTCACATGACCACTCAGCACCCTGCACATAGAAGGCTCTTGACAAAGGGGAATTGAACTCAAGTATTCTTAGGTCATGACACAGGCCTCACCAGGTCACTGGGGTGAATGCCAACACCATGACTCTGGATAAAGGTACTGGGAGGCCCCAGGGGAGCAGTCACTGGATCAGGGGATGGCAGGCCACACATGAGCACTCAGCTTCAGTCCTGCAGATTGAGAGAACAAGGAAGTGTTTTTAGTGAACTATTTTGCTGCTGTGACTAAAAGACCCGACCAGCACAACTGTAGAGGAGGAAAAGTTTATTTGAGGGCTCACAGTTTCAGAGGTATCAGTCCGTAGACAGCCAGCTCCATTCCTTGGGGCTTGAGGTGAGGCAGGACATCATGGCAGAAGAGTGTAGTGAAGGGAGGCAGCTCACATGATGACCAGGAAGCAGAGAGACTCCACTCCCCAGATACAAAATATATGCCCCAAAGCCATGTCCCCAATGTCCCCCCCAACCTCCCCTAACCCCCCCCCCCAACACTACCAGCCTTCAGTTACCACTCAGTGAATACCTATCAGGGGATTAATTCACTGATTGGGTTAAGGCTCTCACAACCCAATAATTTCTTCTCTGAATCTTCTTGTATTATTTCATATGTGAGCTTTTGTGGGGGAGTATTACACATCCAAACTATTACATTCTGTCCCCCAAAAGCTCACGTGTGAGACAATGAAAGAAAGTTTGGAGGAGAAATGATTGGGTTGTAGCCTTAACCTAATCCGTGAATTAATCCCCTGATGAGATTAACTGGGTGGTAAGTGGAGGCAGGTGGGGTGTGGCTGGAGGAAATGGTTCACTGGGGATGTGCCCATGGGGTATCTATTTTGTATCTGGAGAGCAGAGTCTCTCTTTCTCTCTGATTCCTGATCATCATGTGAGCTGCTTGCCTTTGCCACACTCTTCCACCATGTGGGTTTGCCTCACCTTGAGCCCCGAGGAATGGAGCCTGCTGCCTATGGATTGAGAACTCTGAAACCATGAGCCCCCAAATAAGCTTTTCTTCCCCTAAAATTGATCTGGTTAGATCTTTTAGTCACAGCAGCAAAAAAAAAAAAAAAAGCTGATAGGAAGTGAACACAAAGAAATTTCCAGACCCTAAAGGAGTGTCCTCCATGACCAGGAGTGTCCCTTTGCCCTCATCACCCCCCCTCCCCTGTCTTATGTGATGGTGCTTAATCCAGAGTCTACAGTAGTTTCTATTCTGAAACTAGAACCTCATCAAGAAGACAGTGGGAACTGTCGTACTTCACACTGTCACTGTGTTCTTTTGGACAGATCATTCCCCAGTCTTGTGCTTTGCTTTCCTAGCTGCCAAACTGGGCCAATAATGCTCACCCCTGCTTCCCCCGGGGGAAGCAGAAAGTGTCTATATCCAGCAGAGCTCTGGCTCCCAGAGAAGAGAATTAGATAAACACCAGACCATTCAAATGGAATCAGCCTTGTTTTTACTTTCCCTGCCAAACTAAAAGCACCAGCATTTCAAATTTACCCTCTAAAGCTTTAAAAACCTTTCTCGTTTCCTGAGTGCTTTGAGGAAGAAGGTACTAATCTGTTTTAGAAAAATAATGAATCTCCTCTTTTGGAATTCAGGATCTCTGGATAGGTAAGGGAAAATTAGATTAAAAAAATCAATCTAGTTGTTAATTTCTACTGACACACAGGGCCCCCTTCTCTGTAAGTGTCAATCAAAAGGTTATAGAAGAATTGTCAAGCTGGGGGAGCCCTGCCTCACCCCCTTACCTCATGGAGGGCAACTATTTGTTTTTCCTTTTTCTTAATCTAAACTAGTCTCTTCCCTAAAGCCCATTCTAAACAGCTATTGATTTCCCTGGCTTGAATAGGCCATTAATAATGCTGAGTCCTCAGGAGTCCCTTTAATGCCTTGTCTTTATTTGAGGTTATATTTGCTTTCTGAGGCCCTTGGGGGCCTGCCTCCCGTCAAAGATGGGCAGCCAAAATGGATTCTCAGGGTGACTGGATCACAGCCAGGCCCGGTCTGGTCTGTGCAGGGAAGTGAACATTCTCGAAGCCCACTCTGCTCCCACCCTCTACTGGTACCCTGTGTCTGACTACTGCTCTCATGGTTTGCCAGCAAGCAGAAACCTGCCTATGCGCTAACTAGTAACTAAGGGGAGAGCCACTAACAAGATCAACTGTCCCTGCATTCTTAGGCACTTCCAGGTCCTCATGGGCCTTTCCTAAGTCCCCTGTTTCAGCCCCAGCTTTTAGCATGGTGACCATCTCCACGTAGGCTCCAACACTCATCTCCCCAGCCCAATGCGACAATGCCTCACACTGTTCACCACCAGCTTCCCTGTTGAGCCTGACATGCAAAAAGCCCTGTGCTTGTGCAACCTGGAGGAGTGGAGGCCGGTGCCTTCCTCTTCCTCCTCCAGACCCAGCAGGAGTGTAGGATGTGGTTCTTACGTGGCCTCTCCGAAGATGGGTTCACAAAATGAACTACTGTTTAGTATCAAGCTATGGCCAGCTTGAAATCCTGCCCTTCTATCTGCTCCACCTCTAACGCACTCCCCAGTAAAGCAGATATACTTGGGCTTTCTGAGGAACCCAGAGCAGAGGACAACATCAATGCAGATATGCAGAGACGGAAAGGCGAGCCAGCGCTGGGTGGGAAGGGAGCATGCTCTTGCTTGGTTTACTGCCTTGTCCTCTCATGCCCACCAGCCTCCTCCTCCTTCTGCCCTTGCCTCCACCTGACTGTGCTGTGACATACTCCCCTCCTGCTTCCCAAGGTGCTTCATCCCAGAGAAACACCTGCTCCCTCTGAAGGAGGTTGCCTGAATTATAAATGAGCCTCCAACAGAGATAGATGTGCTCAACAGAAGGGAAAACAGGTAAACAAGTGGCCAGAATGTTTTTCTGAGCATCCCAGAATGATGCAAACTTTTCTTTCCCTTGGGCCTTGGGATGGCTTGAAGTCATCCTGACCAGCACTGCCTTCCTCCATGTCTTCTGGGATTCCCGACACCCCTCCACCCCGTCCCACCTTGCTCTTTCCTGTGTGTGGGTTCGTTCTCCTTCTCTGGCTCTACATGCTCAAATATTATGCATTCCTCAAGACTCAGAACCAAGGCCTAATTCCTCCAGGAAGTCTTCCTGGATCCCCTAGTTGGACTTAATTCCATATCCATCCCTTCCCCTTCTATGTTACCTCATAGTGTAAACCTCCAAATGGGGCTCTGCTTAATTTCCTTCTGTGAATCAGGTGAAAGGCCCTGTGGTAGTTGGTCAAGCAATAATGACAAAAAGCAGGAAGGAAGGCACTATGGTTTGGAGGCATCCCCAAATTTCTTGTTAGAAACAATTCTAATGTAAATACTGAGAAGCGTGAGGTCATGTGGGCCCTGCCATCCCTCATGAGTGGATTAATGCCATTATAGTAGAAATGGGTCAGTTATTGCAGGCGTGGGTTCCTAATAACAGGATGAATTAGGCCTCTCCCCCACCCCCATGAGAAACCTTTCACCATGTTATAACGCATAGCAAGAAGGTCCTGACCAGATGTGGCCCCTCCATTTTGGACTTGCCAGTTTCCAGAACCATGAGTCATATCAACTTCTATTTGTTTATTGTTACCCAATCTGTGATATTCTATTGTAGCAGCACAAAATGGACGAAGACAGAGGGATGAAAGGGAGACCACACGCCCAGCCAAGTGTTTAGTCTTCTGGCATGTGGCAGGGTCAGCAGCCGATTTTGCTTTCTCCCTTGTGTGCACTTCTGGGGCTGCTAATGACAAGTCGCAGTGGAGTTTCAAACGTGCTGTTCTCAATGAGGCATCTCCTGAAGTCTTCTCTCGCTGCTTCCTTTCACCTCTCTGAAGAGCCTGATTCCAAAGCAGAGATAACTTTATGAGGAAAAGACATGCAATGTTTGGGTCCCCAGCCCCCAGCGTGTAGTCAGCAAGGAGGGAGGCATACTGGCTATGCAAAACCCAAACCTTGCTCTTTCCTTGGTCCTGCTCCCCAGCTAACACCTTCCTAACCCTTCCCCCATTATATCTTATGAGTTTGGTCTCCTTTCCTTCGGCTAAGGGAAGAGCTTTCCTCTCTGAGCTTTAAGTCCATGGTGACTAGACATATTGTCTTACACATTTGGAAAGTACACTTTTGCATATAGGCAGCCCTCAAATATATGTGCTGAATTATTAAAGACAAATCATATTTTTAATCCAAAGAGCTTAAAGAGCAAGGAGACCCCACTGTAAGGCAGAGCTGTCTCCTGGAGACAAGGGTGAGGCATCTTGGGAATCCAAGTGACATTCTAAGCTTGCTTGATGCTGCCCAGGCATCCTGTAGAGGTTGCTGGATAAAATATAAGATGCCCAGCTATGCTTGAATTTTAGATAAATGATGAAATCAATATATGTTTATCCTATGTGATATTTGGAACACACTTTTACTCAAAATTACTCATTGTTTATCTGAAATTCAGATTTAACTCTATGTCCTATGTTTTTAGTCTCTCAGTCTGACAATCTTCCCCCGGAGGTTTCCAGAGCCCTCCTGCTGCTGGCATTCCAAGGGCACCCAGTTATAGCACCCCTGAGGTCCAAGAGAAGAGAAGTAGTATCAGCTTCAGGGTACTTCAGAAGTTCAGGATTGCCAGTTTCTTCTTCCAAATGACCTTGCAAATAAAGATGATTCCTTCTTAAATTTTTTAAAAGATTGTCTTTAAGATGGGTTAAAAAAAAAAACACATATTTTTTATGCTATATATCACAGAGGCTATTTCATTTGGAGAGGAGTTTACAGTTCACATAGTGTGGTCCTATGTATTCTCCTTTTATTCTCAATGACTCTCCCAAGCACCTGGACAGAAACTAGCTGTTTCTGTCCAGGTATTTGGGGGGAGTGAAACTAGATGTTTCACTGTTGAGGGACCAAAAGCCCAGGGAGTTAAATGACTTGCTGACAGTCTCAGGAATAGTTTCTGTGAAGCCAAAACAAGTCCTGACTCTTGAGTCCCTGAGGTGCAATGCCTCTCCCTCCTGTGCAGCACACATCCTTCTAGGCCACTCGGCTCCAAGTTAATTAGGCAGCAAAAAACTCTTTGGGGCAAGCTGAAAGTGAGAGGAAGTGCCCTGGAGCAGCTCATGTAGGAAGAGCAAACCAGAATGGCATGTTTTAATTGATCTTTGATTGTGCCAACAACTGCCGGCTCCCAGGGCACGCAGCTGCTATTTCTGAGTCAGCAATGTGGGCTGAGGCGCAGCTTGTCCAGTGCAGGCTCTTTTTTCAAGATCTTCCTAGAGAAAACGAGACTGTGCAAAACAAAAGGTTTCTCCTCTAATTGGCCAAGCATCTGGCATTCTGGAGCCCTGGGAATGCTGTCCGGGGTCACCTACATCCTCCCCTAACCCTTCCACCTCAGCTTATCCTGGAAGCCCCAATAGAGCTTTCTCTCTGTTCTGAAGATGTCACAGGAAGCTTTTGTAACACAGTGTACTTTGTGAAGGAGTTTGAACACATCAGTTCTCCTTGACAAATCTCTCAATATTAGCAGTTACTCAGGGGTTCCCAGGAGACATATGGTCAGGAGAACCCTGGAGAAAGACAAGGCTACTAATTGGAAGAAAGAAACTTTCCAATTTCACTGTAGGCCTTGGTATTTGGAAAGATCTTATCACAGGAAAGGGTGAAAGACACTGAACTTGGAGGCCATCTTGGCATTGAATTCACATAACTAATGGCTTACTTGGCATTTCAAGATGTCTGACACTGCAAAACTAACAGAACTCTTGACTCCTACTTCTCAGCCATAACAGGCACCTCTACTAATCTTCTCAGTTCAATTAATGGCTTCATGATCTACTCAAAAATAAATGCTTTCAGCTGAAGCCAAAAATCTAGATTCAACCTTGATTCTTCCCTTTCTCACATCTCCACAGCCAACCAACCAGCACCTTTGGTCATACATCTTGAATCTGTCCATTTTGCTCCTGTATTACCGCCATTCTCTTCTAAGCCACCAGCATCTGTTTCAATAACCCAGATAGGTCTGTCCATGACTGCCCTGCTCCATGACAACCCATTTTTCCAATATCATGCCAAGGCTCTACAGATCTGCCTCCTGTCTGCCTCCCCATAATGTAAAAGCTGAAAGCTCACCTGAACCTATATATTTTCTTCAGTACACTCAACAAAATCTACCATTTTTATATCTATTTATTTGTGTTTATTGTCATGCCTTCCTTATCAAAAGGTAAGTTCTAAGACAGCAGACTGCAAGCTTTAGTCAGCTGTCCATCACTATGACAAAAGTACTTGACATAAACAACCAAAGGAGCAGAAATATCATGGTGGAAGGAAGGCTACTCAGCTCAAGGCTCATGGTAGCCCAGAAAGAGGAAGAGAGAAGAGAAGAGGAAAAGAGAGGAGAGGGACAAAAATAAAGCCTTCCAGAGCATGCCTCCATAACCCACTTCCTTCAACTAGGTCCCACCACCTACACCTTCCATCCCCTCCCCATAAAATCAGGGTGTTGGCAGGGCCATGCTCTTTCTGAAGCCTCTAAGGGAGGCTTAGTCCAAAATGATAGCCTTCTCTAATTGTTTTTAAACAGCTTTAAGCTGGGTGTGGTGGGGCATGCCTGTAATCCCAGTGGCTCAGGAGGCTGAGGCAGGAGGATCCTGAGTTTAAAGCCAGCCTCAGCAATTTAGTGAAGCCCTAAGCAACTTAGAGAGACCCTGTCTCTAAATAAAATATTTTTTAAAAGGGCTGGGGATGTGTAAAGGGCCAGTGGCTTTACAAGAAGAAGAGAGACCTGAGCCAGGATTCTCTGGCCACGTGATATCTCGTGCCACCTCTGGACTGACTCTGCAAGAAAGCTCTTACCATAGTACCAAAAAAAAACAAAACAAACAAATAAACAACAAGAACAGCTTTAAAAGAATTCAGCCAGGACTTGGGTACTCCAAAAGGAGACTGATTCTATACATCAAATCCCCTTAAAAAACAGATAAATAAACAAACAAGCAAAGCAGAGAGGATTCTACTTGACAGTAACACTGACGAGGCTGTAGTTTCAAGGCAGTTTAATGCTGAAGGACTCTGTTAGATTCTGTGATGAGACAGGCCCTTTTTTCAAGGAGTCTTGGGGTGGGATTAGGCCTCAAATGGCTCTAGACAAAGCAGAACATCCTGAGTGTGGCCAAGGGTTCTGAGGGACTCTGAAGTGACACTGTCACTAGCTATGACCTTAGTGCCAGTTTCACAGGAATGGTCAGGAAGGAAAGAATGTAAATTTCACATGTGGAAATACATTCCGAGAAGAGGGACTTGCTTGAGCAAAGGCAAAAGGAAGGATAAGGGGTATTTAGAAATATATGGAACCGCAGGGGTCTGACCAGAAAGTGATTTGGGAAGATCAGCTAGTTCTTCCTGAGGACCCTTCAATGGGAATAATACTGGTTGGGATTCCACTCCCAACTTAGGCGCCAATTCCCCAATAGCCTCTCCCTGGGCCTCTGGGCCTATTTCTTCATCTACAAATAAGGGTTTTGTCAAAGATGCTGCTATAATTTGAATGTTCCCACCAAAACTCATGTGAAATTTAATCCGCACTGTGAAGTATTACAAAGGTGGAAACACCCTGACTTGATACTTGAGGTGGAACCTTGGGGAGGTAATGAAGGTGAAATGAGGTCACAAGGGTGGGACCTAATCCAGTATGCCAGTGGCTTTATAAGAAGAGAGACCTGAGCTAGGATACTCTGGCCACATGATATCCTGTGCCACCTTAGGACTAACTCTGCAAGAAAGTTCTTACCAGATGTGGCCCGGTGACACTGGACTTCCCAGCCTTCAGAACAGTAGGAAATAAATTTCTTATAGATTATTCAGCCTGTGGTATTCACTTAGTGCAAGAGAAAATGAAGGAAGACAGATACTGTCTTAGTAAGTGAGGTTTCAAGTTCAAGCTAAGTTGCCTGGCGAGCACACACAAACACACACACACACACACACACACACACACACACACAGAGAGTTTTGTTTTGTTTCAGTACTGGGGATTAAAGCCAGGGCCTCACATATACCAGGCAAGCACTCTACCACTGAGTTACATCCCTATCCCAAACTTGATTTTAAGAATGGCTTTTGTGCTTTTAAAAATGTTGAAAAGCCACTGATCTCAATAAATGAGCTCTCTCCAGCTGTGTGATTCTATTTCTTTCTGCTATAAGCTTGAGAATTCTTCTGGTTTGTTATTCAAATGACTCATGTAGGATTTACCAGGTTGCTGTGAATTGTCTCTGGCAGTATTAAGTCATTTGACCTGCTCCCAGTTGGAAAATCCATTTGTATTTATATCTTTAGGAGAAAAAGCCTGGCGGGGGCTGAAAGAGCCCTGGAAAGCAAGTCAGCAGATCTGGCTCTGCAATGTAATAACAAATATCATTCATAAATACATATAAATAAATATTGGTTGAATAAAAGCCAACTAGCAACATCATCAGGGTAAGTCTTGCCTCTGACAATGTCACCTGGGCTTGCCTCACAGCATTTTTGTGAAGAATAACTTGTAAAGTGCTATTCAGGTACAATATAGTGGGTAGTGCTAGGGAGCTGGGCTTAAGAGAGCAGGTTGTTTGTGTGTTTATCTGCTGGTGACTGTGTGTGGGGTTGGGGGATTGCTTTGACTCTGCAACCAGGAATTGACTTTTTTCTGATAAGGCTTAAGTATATGAAAGTATAAACAACAACACAAAAAGAACAGATGCATATGCTGCCCATTTTAGATGTTTCAGTTCACCCCAAGTTCCAGTTACCCTTCTCAGCCACAACTAACTTGTCATGAGACCCAGCAGAGACATGGTGGAAGGAGTCTTGGCCACAACAAACCCCAGGGAAGACAGGCAGAAGGTCTTCTCTAACTTCCAAAAATCAAAGATGTTGATCCATTCTTTTTCTTTGAGGTAGGGGAGGATACCAGGGATTGAACTCGGGGCACTTGACCACTTGAGCCACATCCCCAACCCTGTTTTGTATTTTATAAGAGAGAGGGTCTCACTGAGTTGCTTAGCACCTCACTTTTGCTGAAACTGATTTTTGAACTCATGATCCTCATGCCTCAGCCTCTCAAACAGCTGGGATTACAGGCATGCGCCACTATGCCCAGCTGTTGATAACTTCTTTAGCATTATTTGTGAGTTAAAGATGGGGATTTTCTAATTATTTTGTGGCTCCTGATTAAAGTGATGTCACTAGGCCTGTGAATGAATGGCAGAATTTCTGTTTAAAGAAGCATTGGTTCTTCCACATAATTTATTCATTGATGTTCATCTATTTACCAAAACTTTATCAATGGTATCTGTCCCTCCTGGGCCCAAACCACCAACCCCACCAGTTTCTTTGAACTTGCATCACTGGTACTTCTCAGGTCATTCAATATGCTAGTCTTCTCAATAAAGGATTACAACATCAAGAGATTGCAGATCTAGCTGGGCTGTCAGACTGGAAAGCCAGAAAGAACGTCTCTGCCCAAACACATTCCATGGCTTCCCTAGTAACCCCAGCCTGGCTCCATTCTGCAAGATCTAGTTAAAAAAAAAAATAAAGAAGAAGAAGAAGAAGAAGAGGAGGAGGAGGAGGAGAAAAAAAAGAAAAGAAAAAGAGCAACTCTGAGCTGGGAAGAGGAGACAGATCTCAATTCTTATCTTTCTGTGCTCCTGATAGAAAATGAGTTTGAGCTTATCCCTTTTGCTTTCTGTGCCACAGCCTCCCTGCTGGTTCAATAAGAAGGTTGAAGTAGTCCTGTGTTCATAGTTCCATTCGTTTTCATAGATGAAGGTGAGGCTAATGTTGGGGTAAGAGGGAGTAGAGAGGATCTAGTGACTCTGCTTTTAGCAGTTTGACACATTCTGAGTAAACTTTTCACTTTTCTTTGGTGAAGCATTCTACTAAACACTCTTCTTTTTTTTTTTTCTTTTTGGTGGTTGTAATAAGGGTTGAACCCAAGTCACTTTATCACTGTATATCCAGCACTATTTTTTTTTTTTAATTTTGAGACAAGGTCTCACTAAGTTGCCCAAGATGGTCTCATACTTGTGATCTTCCTACCTTATTCCCCTGAGTCACCGAGATTACAAGCTCCCTCACCAGGCTAAAAAAATTCTTGAACACCACTGGCTTCATCCCACAGCTCCAAAGCTACCCCAACACCTTGCCTTCCCTCTGCCCTTGCAAGAAATCCTATGAATTCTTGCCACAGTGACTTTATCAAAACCAGTCATCACAACATGTAATGTTCATGTTCCAGATCCAGTCTTATCTCTTTCAAGAGACCAGCTTACCCTGAGACTCTCTGCTTTTGGTCACCCACAGTTGTACCTGAGACCATGCCTGCCTTGGAGTGCCCCATGCTGGGTGTCTCAAATGTGCTCAGCTTCCAAAAAGATTATGAGACCCCTGGGGTCACAGACCAAGCACTGAGTCCAGCACCAATCCTGGGACACTAGGGATACCCAGTAAATGTCTACATGTGGCAGAAGGTCACATCACTGACAGGGCCTTGAAGCTGGAGGCTGCTTAGAAGACAATCAAACCTAGCTCTGAGCCCCTCCTATTCCTAAAACAAAGGACAGAGAGTGGAGCTGGGTCTGAGCCAACAAGGAATGGTCCAGAGGACTCAGCTTCCTTAACAGCTCCCCACAACCCTCTCCTGTCCAACATGCTTTGGCTGAGGCTGCCCCACCTATGAACAGTCTGCAGGTGCATTACTGTGTGGCCTCAGAGATTCGCACAGGCTCCTTCTCCTCCTCTGTCTTCAGGCCCACTGCTCCTATGACGATTCCAAACCCGGCTGATCATCTGTCTTTGCCTCTGACAGTGAATGAACTCGAGCAGGTCCCCTCTGCTCTCTGGATCTGTTTCCCAGGGCCTGCCTCATTAACTTTTCCAGAATTCTGCCATCCCTTGCTGGGATGGTCTGTTAGGCTCCATCCTGCCTATATCCTGAAGGTCCTCGCCCTAACTCTCCTTGGCCCCAAATCCTAGCCTGAGTGGATACCTTAGGCTTAGCCCCTCTGCTGCAGCTTACCTGACAGCTCTGGGGGGGTCTCCCTGGGCCCTGCCTGGAATAGCAAATGCATCGGGGTCTGACACTGATGCTTTCTGGACAGCAGGCTAGCCAGCTGCCTTGCTGAGAGCACTGACTGGAACTCGAACACTAATCAGGACAGTGGACTGCATGCTTCTAGAGAGAGGCCTACATGGGGAGGCCTATCCTGCACAGCCACAGTGTGACCTTGGGAGGTCCCCTCTCCCTCCATCCTTTCCTTTCCCCTGTTCCATGGCCAAGCCCTCTGCTAGGCTTTGCTCCTCTAATTGGGGAAGCAGAAGTGGGAACCCCGAACTATAATATCTTCCTTCCTGTGCCTCAGTTTTCCTACCCGTTGAGTGAAGGAGTTCCAGTCCTGACACTCTGAATCCTCTCAGTTCAGTGCTACTCTATGATGACTCATCACATTAGACCATCTGTTCCCACCAGTTTGGTGACATGGTAAGCCATGGTCAGCAGGTGACCAGCAGGGAAGAGTCAGTAATAAACGATGACTTGACTTGCATTGAGAGAAGTCTGCACTGTGGCTTGTTGTGGCCAACAGATTGCTGTGGTTTGGTTCTTGTTCCAAATTTCCATTCCCTCAGCTACTTCAGCCAGCAAACCAGCCTGAAACTGTCAGCTTCTTTCCAGCATGTCCAGGGGATCCAAGAAGAATTAGATGAAAGACAGATTATTGCTGCCGGCAACTGAGCCAACATGAAATTCAAGCTCCTCTAATTGTTGATCCAGACTATCTGCAGACCCACCAGCTCCATGTCCTTTCCTTCCTTCACTAGGAATTAGAATATAAAATATATGTCTGTCTGAGTAAAACTGCCAAGATGAAGCAGTTCCACAGGATTCTTAAGGGCCCTGCATTGGGTGACCCACGGCAGTGGGAAAGTCATATTTTTTCTGATTGATATAAATTTTGTCCCCTGCCTCTGCTCCCCCTCCCTTTCATGGGTGGTTCTAGGGATTGAACCCAGGGCCCATGACCGCTAGACAAGTGCTTTACCACGGAGCTACATCCCCAGCCCACCGGCTCTTTCAAGTCCTTGGACCTAAAATTCCCTTTCATATCCATATTTTACTATCTCTCTTTCATACCACCCCCACCTACATACCAGTCACCCTCTGTTTATCAAGGTGAAACCCAGAGGACAAAAAAGATACCTAGAATATTGGACATATCCAAAATGTCTTCACAATCCAAAAGAAGGTCTTCAGCCATGTGAGGACCAGGGGATTAACAAACCCCTCTTTGGAAACCAATGTCATTCCATCAATTCTAATTTTATACATCAGTCTTGGTCATCTTTCTTTCTTTCCTCCTTCCTTCCTTCCTTCCTTCTTTCCTTCCTTCTCTCCCTCCCTCCCTCCCTCCCTCCCTTCTTTCCTTCCTTCCTTCCTTCCTTCCTTCCTTCCTTCCTTCCTTCCTTCCTTTCTTTTCTTTCTTTTTTCTTTTCTTCACTGTTGCTTCTTCTGTATTTTAGAATTTGGTTTTCAAGGTCCTTCCCTTACATGCACAATATCTACAGAGAAGGTGGTCCCAGGTAGTCTCAGCTCCCATGGGCTGGTATTTCTAGCTCCCTGGCCAAGAATGGCACATGAAAGGTACACGGAAATGCAGAGGCTGCCAAAATACCTCTCACTGCCATGTTCAACTGACACATCTCAGGCCAGAGACAGGGACATGACCCAGAAATTTCAGAGATGGCTGTGGAGCTACCAGAAGGCCGGTGATAAAAAGTACATCTAGAGACTTCCATCACTAAATGTGCAGGTGACTGTAGTCCATTCCCTCCAAGTGGGATGCCTATCAGCCTCCTCCAGGAGCTTCCAGAAATGAGGGTGGTGGTACATGGAAGCAGGTGGAATAGAGTTGTCTTTACCCTGAACACCCCCTAAATATCAGCCCCATCTGCTCACTGAGGAGAACCAGACCTGCCAGGGAAGCAGGAAGGATAGTGAGTGGGGAGTGATGGGCCCTAGGCCATGATAGACAGAAGCAGATGGGACGAGGCCCACAGGGACATGGTATCATTCTGGAGGTGACCTGGACAGTGCCAAATGCAGATGCAACTGCCAAGAGGAGTGCTGTTCTCTCATCTGGTGGGTTTGCAAATCCCTTTCTTTTACCACTTTCTTAAAAGAACCCTCCTCTGTTTACTTAGTTGGGCTCCAGCCAAGTTGCCTTTTAAAAATAGGACACATTACATAGTTATTGAATTATCAAGCATTTTCAACATCAATATCATCATTATCAAAATACGATCCAGGTGTTCAGCTGAGCAGATCCTTGCACAAAGCAATTTAAATGAATAAGCACATTTCTTTCTCATCTTTAGGAATTTGACTGAGTAGCAAAACCCAGTACTGATGTAGATGAAGTGTGAAAGGACATGGAGGGACCCACGGCACACACAGAGTCTGAGCATGCAGGGCGGTGGGGGGTGGTGAAGAACAGGAGGTGAGGGTGTCTGACCCTGAGTCACACTGGAGCCCATCTGATGGCTGCTGATGCCTATCAGGGAAGGTGGAGAGTGGACTTGAAGGGTTTTTACAATATTTTCTTGAGCCAAAGTGATCTGGGCCAGGATCCCTTGAGGACAAAAACCATGTCTTTTTAATTATCCAACCTGGGGCCGAGCAGATAGACAGTATTTTGATTATAGTAACTATTGTTTGATTGTTTTTATAATCTCTGTTGTGAACCCTGTATTGCCTTCTGACTATTCCACTGTGTAAGGCTGTCATAATGAGGGTTATTGTTCATAAACATGTTTAATTTGTCTAATTTTGTGGGAAGTGTACCATATCACAGTTCTGGAAGCTCTGTCCCCAGAATTCCATAAGCTGGCACAACTACTTATGAATGTCATTTATAAAAGATGCTAATTGCCGGTACAATGAAATACATACTGTGAAAAGTGATATTAATGGTTTTAATCAGTTAAATATGTGTAGAGGGCAGAGTGGGTTTTTCAGTTCTCTAACCCATACTCCTGCCCTGCCTCTTCCTATCAAACCAAAGTTAGGCCAGCTTGATAGGGAAGGAGCAAAGATACTGTAAGTGTGTCAGCGAACACAGGCTATCCCAAGAGGAGGCCAGCTGGGCAGAGAGCAAGGTGAACTTGCTTTATAAAATTCAATTCCTTCCACCAGCATCCAGCCCAAGTAAAGCAGAACTCAAGGAGACCAACTGCCTGGTTTATCTTGGAGCCAAAGGACTCAAGGCCCTACCAAGGAGTGGGAGCTGTGAGGTGAGAAAGTCTGAGGGGGCAGGGATTGGGGCAAGGATGGGGAGGGAAGGGAGAGGGTGTCAAGGGTGTCAAATGGGAGTGGCCCTCAGGCCTAGCTCACAGGACCTAGGGCTGAGGAGGGCCCAGGGGGATTCCCTGACTGGAGCAAAGAAGCCACTCTGAACCCCCAATCTTCAAAGTCTCTGACTGTTTTGAGAAGATACAACTTAGACTATTTCCTACATTCTGGTTCCCAAGGTGCACAGATAGACCACAAAGTAAAAGTTGCATCATTTAATGAAAACCAGTCCTTTTCTACTCTGCAGGGAGAGGTTCTGGGTTTGCTTTATATGTATTTTTCCCTTTTCCCATACAATGGAGGGAATCGTGTTGTCATCAGTTTTCTAAAGTTTGTACCCAACTCCCTGTTTTTTCCTGTTCTTTTTGGGGGCCAGCCAATTTCAAGTACCTCATTATACACATAGGGTGGAAACTGTGTGTGTGTGTGTGTGTGTGTGTGTGTGGTGCTGGGGAGCAAACTCAGTGACTCATGCATGCTGGGCAGGTGCTGTACCACTGAGTTACCTCCCCAGCTTCCAGGGTGGGACTTTCTAAATGGACATTTGGGAAGCCTTGGGTGCTGCCGGGCAGGATGGGGTCAGAGAAAAGCAAAGCATCCCAGGTATTAGTTGAATTAGGGAATTGACTTCCATCCTCTCCTTGGCCCATGGCACAACCTCTCAGCTCTCAGGCTTCCCCACTAGCTGAAAGCCTCTTTGGAGATTTACCCTCTGGTCTACATAAGGAAAGAAGAGCCTTGGATCTTAGGGAACACCTAATAAGTCATTTGAGCTGCTGCCTCTGCTAGTCAGGTTTGGAGAAAAGGTGTTTCTGGACCCGTGAGTGAACTAAGCAGGCAAGTATGAGTAGTCCACAGCTAGTGGAGACAAAACCCTTAGGAGTTTCTGCTTCTGGAAGCCTGGGGCAGTCTGGCCAACTGGACCAGAGGCTAGCTGGAACCCTCTTCTGAGGACACCCTCAGTGGAGTCAGGATAAGAGACAAGGTGAAAGCTGAATGGGGAGAAAGGACCAGGAGGCTGTCCTAGCCTGAAGAGAGGAAATGTGTGAGAAGAAACATACCTGAGTGACAGCCCCACGAATCCCAAGAAGAGGTGGCTGGGGTGGAGAAAGCTTATTATAAGCAGTTCCTTTGCAATCCTGGGATGAGCTGCTAGAACCTCTGCAGAATGACAATTGCAGGAGACTTGGAATGCAGTGGGGGTGGGGGAGACCACAAGTTATCAACCCCACTAGTGAACTGCTCATTAGAAAGTATTGTCACAACCAGCAGCCCACAGAGGAAGAACACGCTGGCAGTGGTGGCACTAGAGGCAAGGTGTGGGGGCCACCTGTCAGTATAAGACCATTTAGTGCTACAGGGTGAAGAGTTATTTCCATAGGCATGTATTTATTATGATGAACCTTTAAAAATATAACTGAAACCATCAAATCTGTGATCTCAAGGATACTGTTGCTTAGGAGGAGGCTATGTCTTAACAGTGCATTTATTTAAAGCTTGTTTATATAAAGTATTAAAGAAACAATATTACATATGGTACTTGTTTTTGCTTTAAAAAAAAAAGATATGTGGGTGGGAAACCTAGTACTGAATAGTATCAATGGTGGTGGGGATGGTGATGGTGATGGTGATGGTGATGGTGATGAGGGTGGTGCTGATGGTGGTGCTGGTGGTGCTGATGGTGGTGGTGATGGTGGTAATAGTGATTGTAATGGTGGTGTTGGTAGTGGTTATGGTGATGGTGGTGTTGTTGTTGGTGGTGATGAAAGCAAACTGCTTTATAATACTATGTGTCAAGCACTTTGTAAGGATTAAACCACTGTTCTCATGATAGCGCCACAGGTTGGAATTTTACACAGGAGGCCTGGGGGAGGCACAAGCTAAAGGTCCACATGCTCAGTGCACAGTACACAGACTCCTGAAGGCAGCCATGAAGATCCCTCACCAGGGACACAGGTGCAAGGGGTTGAGACCACACCTACTGGATGAGGGGTGGGTGGGCTGGTTGCTCTGCCATTCCCATCTCCAACGCATAACCATAGGAGATGCCTCACAACAGCGGGGATAGGTCAGTGGCCACAAAGAGCCAGGTGACTTAGCAGCAGCTCCAGGAGCCATCTGCTTTCCATAGGCAGTGGTACTTGCCCTGCACGGTTCATATGAGGGCCTTAGGCAGAATCCTGGTTAACTTGATTTCAGAATGGCCTTCCTGCCTGCCTGCTAAACTCTTCCAGATGATTCTGGCTAGATTTGAGAGGCTTTACCAGACAGCTTGTCTCCTCATTACAGGAGGGGAGGGGGTGTCTGAAACATGACTGAAGAGTGCAAAGGAAGAAGCCCTGAGGCTGGTGGCTGCGGCAGAGGCTCCCAGGACCTGCGTGAAGGAGAGACGAAGGCAGCGATTAATAGATCCCCAGAATCCCTCAGCTGAGCATAAGAATAATTGTGCTTGTGGTGGTTAAAAATCCTCCAGAACAGCCAGGTGCAGTGGTGCACACCTGTAATTTCAGCCACTCAGGAGACCAAGGCAGGGGTATGAGGCCAGTTTGAACAACTCAGCAAGACCCTGTTTCAAAATAAAAAATAAAAGGGCCTGGGGAAATAGCTTAGTGGTAAAGCCCCTTTGGGTTTGATTCACCCCCCTCCCCCGCAAAAAAATAAATCTTTAGCCCATCTTCCAATTCAGTGTTGTGTTAAGGAGCAAGAATTTTGAAATCTCAGGTTTACCTCTCATTAGCCAGGTGGCCTTGCCCAAGTCACTTGTCCTCTCTGAGCCTTGGTTTCCTCATTTGTAAATTTAGGAATAATAAAAGTCCTTCTCCTATAAGACACCATGAAAAGTACATGTGATTGGGCTGGGGTGGTGGCTCAGCGGTAGAGCGCTTGCCTCGCACGTGCGAGACCCTGGGTTCGATCCTCAGCACCACATAAAAATAAATAAAATAAAGATATTGTATCCAGTTACAACCAAAAAATAAAGATTAAAAAAAATAAAGGTGTTGTGTCCAGCTACAACTAAAAAATAAATATAAAAAAAAAAGTACATGTGCTAAGCACTCAAACATGGCAGTTATCATTGATCGTATCCCCTGGGGTGGGGCGCAGGCTCATCATCTCTCTGAAGACACCATCTGAATCAGATCTGTAAGTCTAGGCTGATCTACTAAAGTGAAGTAAACTTTTAGAAAACTTTATTTTGATACAGTTAATGTCCCCAAGATAGTAATTTAAAAAATGGTGAATGTGGGCAAGTGTACTGATTTAGTGAGACATTTAACCAAAGTTTAGAAATTACAGTGACCAGGAAAGGGCTCCAAAGTCGAATCCATGGTGTCTCCCTCAAACTCTACTCTTCCTCCAGCATCCCTTGCCTCAGCAAATGGTACTTCTAAGTTTTGAGGTGATCAGGAAAATGACATCTCTCTTCCATTTCCAGGTCGGACCCATGGTTTTGGGATGGTCAAGTTGATTCTGTCTCCCTGAACTAAACAGTCCTCCCAGCCTGCAAGTTTCTTACCCAAGAGGCAAAACAGGCCCCATTCAGCTCATTGTGTGACCTAGACAGCAAACCACTCACACCTGTCCATGTCAGGCAGACGGCTCTGAGCCTCAACAGCCCAGCTCCTCCTCCCTAACACAGTCATACATGAAGCAAGGGGGCCAGAGCTCAGGGGTGCTGCTCAGTAGGCACCCCACCACCAGGAGACACAAGTGGGGAACAAGATTACTGTAAATTCATCCAGCTGGTCACACAAATCACAAACCTGGTCTCCCTCACCCCCAAATTCTGCTCATCACCAAATCCTATCGAATCCACTCCCTAAATGTCTTTAATCTGCTCTCTTGTCTCCATTATGTGGCCACTAGTTATTAGTCCAAGGCACTGTGTTCTCTCACCCGGACTCTTCACAGCCCCCTCACACACACGCAGGCCCTGACTCCTTCTTATGTAGTTTTTGAACAGTTCCTTATTGCTCTTTGGTAAAAATTAATTTTTTACCAAAAAACTTAATCTGTGATTGGGCCCAATACTCTGTGGGTCTAGCCCATACCTACCTCCCTAGCCTTGGGTATGTAGAATGACTCTGGGTCACTCACATTGGGAGCTATTTATTTCTGAGAGGAGACAAGCTTCATTCTGCCTAAGAACCCTCTCACATGCTGTTCTCTCTGCCTAGAATGCCCTTCCCTCCTCTCCTCTTCTCTCTTGCCTCCATCCCTCCTTCCTTATCCTTCCTCCTGCTTATTTACCCTCACATCTTAACTTAAATATCACCTTTCCAAGGAAGCCTCCCAGACCAGGTCAGGTCCCACCTAACTAAAATCTTTAAAGTTTTTGTGAGATTTTCCTGCATAGTATTTGTCACAGTTGGTAATAAGGTAGGTGTGTGAGGCTTTAATGCCTGAGTCCCACACCACTCTATAAGCTCCATGAAGATAGGGTCTTCCCATCCCCCAGCACTGGCATAGTGACTAGCACATAGTAGATGACTAATAAATATATCTTGATCAATTAGATAAGGGAGAAAATTGGTTGGAGAAAAATATGTGATCCCAGCAGATGGTTTGGACATCAAATGCCATTTTTCTGGGGGGCAGACTGGGGAGACATGGGATAGGGTGTTTGTGAGAGTAGAGCAGAGTGCCGGGATGGAATCAGCACAGAAGCTAGCAGCGCCACTAGCTATGTGTGGAAAACAGGTTAAGAAGCTCATGATGAATCAATTGGGTGGAGAAAAGTGGGAATTGCTGGCAGGTCCTTCTCAGATGGGAGGCACGCAGGGTTGGAAATCAGGCTAGAAGAAAGGAACATGTAACCACAGCCCAAACCACCAACCTTTCTCTGAGGCATACACTCTCCCAAGATGCTACATCTACATAGGAGTGGGCATTTGTCATCTTGTGGGCTGCACAGCATCTAAATCCCCTCTTTAGTTTTGGGGAATTTCCATGGCATGAGTTTTTCTGAAAGGCCTCAGATTAATTTCTACCTGTTTTCTAAGCCTGGTTTTCTCCAGTGAGTCCCAATGGTACCTAATACCTTCAAATAAATTCCTTCTCCACCCAAGTCAGGCAGAATTGGCTTCTATGGTTTGCCACCAAGAATCATGGCTGGGTTAGCCTGGAGCCAACAGGGCAGTGACCTTTGGCCCATCCATATGGGCAAGCATGTGAGTGCCGAGCATGCAAATACCCGAGGGTGGTTGTGGCCACTTGGGCATACTGGAAGTTAGGGGTTCTTTTGGAATGGGGAGGGAAGGTAACTATTTTGAGCCAGGCAGTCTTTGGATAGAATTGGAGTTTCCAAAAATCTGTGGCTGGAGGCCACACTAGATACATCTTTCCATTTGGAGATATCTCCATCAGGTCGGTCACCTGATCTACCCCAGCCTGGAGGCCTGGGAAACACCTATCACATGGAGGCCTGAGAACCCACAGTGGGTTCCTGGCCAGATGCCTCCTGGGACTTGTGCTTTCCCTGAAGAGTCTGCTCTCTGGTAATCTGTTCAAGATACTTTTCCACCTCCGGAACCCTTCAATAAAGTACAAAGCAGGGGAGGAAGCAGAGTCGGAGTGCACTTGCCACACTTCCTGACTAAGAGAACATCAAGCAGGAAAGGCCTCTGGACTATTTAGTCTAGTGGTCTCACCCAGGGAACTACTTAACAATGAGGGTTCCCACAGATTTCCCCAGCCCTAGACCTGATCCTCTGGGTCGGAGGTGAAGTCGAGTCGAGTTTTTTTTTTTTTAAGGTAAATCTTTTTTTTTTTTTTTTTTACTTTTTTAGTTGTAGGTGAACACAGTACCTTTATTTAAATTTTTTTTTTTCAATGTGGTGCTTAGAAACAAACCAGTGCTTCACAGTGCTAGGCAAGCGCTCTACCACTGAGCCACAAACGCAGCCCCAAAGTCTGGTTTTTGTACAAACTTCTCAGGCAATTCTAATAGGAGTTGCTCCAGAATAATGAATTTCATCCTTCATTCCATCTTACAGAAGAAGAAAGACTCCAAAAGAAATGTCCTCCTGACCAAGATACCCCAGAGAACCCGTTGCTGACTTAGGCCTCACAACACCCACTTCCCAGGATTGGCTGGAGCTGGGAGGAGGTGTGGAAAGCACTTTCTCCCTAAGTCATTTGTATGAATTTTATCCTCCTTCTGATTAGAAGAGGATCATCTTGTCATTGGGAAATGCCGGAAAAAAGGACGGATACACTGCTCTTGTCCTGGCCAGAGAGGCTGCTATGGCCTTATTTGAGCAGGAAAACCCACAGCCGAGCTAGAATTATTGCATCAGGTCCCTCAGCTCAGGTTCCAGTCCTGGGTCTTCTAATGACCTGCTGTGACCTTGGACAAGTCACTCCCTCCCTGAGTCTTATTTTGTCCAGTTTATCAAATGGGGACAAAGGTGCTCTCTGCTCTCTACCCCATCTACCCTGCTGGCCTCTGGTGGGACTGCACCTTGTAAATTCCCTCTTACTCCCAGCAGGAGGCATTACACCCTGGAAAGGCATGACCAGAGCACTGATTTCCATGCAGCGTTCCTGGAGGCCCATCCTGGGAACAGCAGAAGAACTTTCTTAAGATGCTACCAGCGGTGCTCAGGGAGATTTCCAGAGCCTTGTGGGCTGGCTGGCAGGGACAGCTCTTCTGCTCACACAGTGCTCCCATCCTATGTCAGGGAAGGTGCCACAGAAAAGGACCCCCTCATCAGAGGGTATGTTTATCCCTAGATCAGGGCCCTCTTGTCTCTGGTTGGTACTTTCAGGACCCTCTATTGGTCTCTTGAAGTGTCCTGGCCCTCGAACCCTAGGCAGTGTCGGAGGACCCAGGACAATGAGGGAAGTCGCCCCCACCCTTTCCTGTCCCTGACTGCTTGGGCTGTTACCCCAGGTCCCAGACTGGCTCAGCTGCCCTCTTTTCTTCTCTCCCCATCACACCTCTCAGAACCACTGTCCCAGCTGGGGGCTGGGGGGCAGGAGTCGCCATCTACCTTGTTATCAAGATGCCAGGAGTTTTACATCTTTCTGCCAAAAATTTGTTTTGTTTTCTGCCCAAGTCCCTTTATCTCTTCAAGCCTGTTTTCTCATCCATAAATGGGGAAAATTATTCCTGTCTCTCATGCCAGAATGAAAGTGGGGTGCCCAGGCTTTGTTATGCTTGAAAGGCTCTTGCTACTCTCTTGTAGACTGTCAGGACGGAGGAGGCCTGGACAGGAGATGCAGAAGGGACAGAGTAGAAATGGCTTCAACTCCAGGAGAAGGGAGCTCTGCAGAATAATTTCATGACTGTCACTAGTGAGGGCTGCTGCAAGGCAGCAGGTCCTTTGCCTCATGATGTCTCTTGTGTTCCTCATCCCCAGAGGCTGGGCTTAGCCCAGGGACTGAGAAGAGAAATGTATCAGACCAGGGCATTGAGGTGGTGAAGGCTAAAGAAAAATTTTCAGCCAAGACTTACACAAACTCCCTGCACAGGTGTGAGGCCATCAGGTCAGCGATTTTGAACTTGAAAATGTGTTTGTTTGTTTCTTTAACAAGATCTTAGAGTGAACCTTTTATAAGACACTTCTGAGGAATCATTGTGCACATAGGGAAGTGAAGATCAAAGAGAAGATGGAGGGAAGATGACCAAAGCCACACAATAAACCAGCTGTTAAGGCAAACAACTGAGAAGACCCACTTCAGAGGCAAGTCTGACCCTTAGCACAAAACAGTGCCTGTCCAGGACAATGTGGTGTCATTAGAGGAAGGCAAGAAAGCAGAAAAGTGGCTTCATTTAGGGCTTATTTATATGCCCTAAGGACAGGCTCCCTGCGGGTGTGTGGGGTAGGAAATGGGGGCAATTCGTGACATAGTTATAATCAACGACATCTCATTGGGCAAGTAGAAGACTCATGGTCTCCTTTGAAATAATCAGAATGTTTGGAGGGTGTTTCAGAGGCCCAGAGCTCTTGCTGGAATAAAGACAAAGTGAGTGGGACAGGCTGGGGAAAGTCCTTCCAGGGGTCTAGGCCCTGACTTTCTTCTACTGCTTCACAGAGCACTGGCTGCCAGGCTTCACCAGTGGCCAATGTGAGACTGGCCCATCAGGTGTCTCCCACCCATGGGCACTGAGCACTTGCATGAGCCATGAGCCAGACAGAGTGACTTTTCAGTGGGGCTTTTGGGTGGGCTTCCTGCCAGGTGCTTGAGTGTTGGTAAGATCCACATGGGGAGGAGGACCGACAGGCACTGACAGCTGGGCACATGCTTTACCATTTACCCTCAGTGACAAGTTCCCTCCCACTGGCAGTAAGGACAGAGCTGGAGGCAACTCAGGGTTGACTTAGGCAACCTGGAGGGCAGACCCCCGTCCAGCTGCTGGGCCTGCAGGGAGGGGCATGTGCTGGAGAGGGGCCAGTTTTCTGGGACTCCTGATCCAGCCAGTTCCCTCTTGGCTGCCTGCAGCTGCAGAGTGGCTGAGCTGTGCTGGGGACAGGTGCCAGGGCACCACACAACCCACCCTGGACGAGCAAAAAGCTCTTGCGCCCCCACTCTCCTGGGTAGGAATTTTGCTCTCCTAGAAAACATACAGGTCCTTTGGGAGGGCTGATCACAGTTCTGAGAGCCAGCAGACACGTTACCATGAAGCCTTTAGTTCCAGTCCTAGGTGTCAGATGGCAGAGCACCGCATCCTCTCTGTTCAGAACCCATACTCTGTCCCCGCCCTTCCAAACCCCAGCAATTCCTGGACATGAGCCAATTCTCAGAATGTTCCACCCAGATGGGCCCTTAGACACCAAGGGTTTTATGGATTTCACATTGCTTAGGGCACAGGGGAGGGCTTCCAGGATAGGACAGGTGGACAAGGTGAGGGCTTAGACCCTCCCCTATTCCACCCAGACACCCTGCTTCATCTTTACCACGTGGAGTCTGTGCAGGAGAGGCCATCTGAGCAATGACTGTGTTACTAAACACAGGTTTCAGGGCTGACTTCAAACCTGTCCTCATTTCTCCTTGTGCATGGCCTTGGGCAACTGAACTTCTCCATGTCTCGGGTTCTTCATCTGCAATATGAAGGCTTTTATAAGGATTAAGTGAATTCATGCTGTAAAGCATTTAGAACACATTGTGCCTGGATCCCAGGGGGAAAAATGTGTTAGGAAAAAATGTTGCCTTTTTATTACTATTTTTATTTATTTTATTTATTTATTATTTTTAATATTTATTTTTTTTTAGTTTTCGGTGGACCCAACATCTTTATTTTATTTTTATGTGGTGCTGAGGATCGAACCCAGCCCCCCGCGCATGCCAGGCTAGTGCACTACCGCTTGAGCCACATCCCTAGCCCACTATTTTTATTTTATGTTGAGAAGAATGAGGCCCAGAGAGAACAAAGCATTTGCCCGGGTGACATGGCCACCTGGTAGTAGAGCTGGGTTTCCTGACAGGATGGAATCCATTATTATCTTAGACATTTTGTGTTTGATGTGCTGAAGAAATAAACAAAAGGCCTTGCTGTATAAGATCTCCTAGCACAAGCTCCATGGTCCCCAGGTAGTGGGGGAGTCCTGGGGCGGGGGGGGCGGGGGGGGGAGAGGAGTCTTGAGAGTCTTAGCTCAGCACTAAACAGGAGATGGGCTCACTGGAGGATGTTTTTGAGGGGAGACCTTATTTTAAGGAGAGGAACTAGTCCTCTGACACATTTCAAGGCCAAGATTTTGTTTGGGGAGTAAGACTATAGTTTGGGTTGCCCCCTGCCTCACCTGTTTTGTGGTCAATTTCAAAGCAGTCACAATCTTGTGAATCCTTCTTTCCAATCTAAGAAGATCTGTGACCCCCAGTGGCCCACATAAGGTCCAGAAAGCTGCAGACAGCTTGAAAGGAACCCTCCTCATTGCCCGAGGAACAGTTAGAGGGCCTTTACTGCCAGTTAGAGGGTCTGATTTTGAATCCTGTCACTTTCTAACTGAGTGGGCAAGTTTCAGTTGAATTAGGTGTAAAATTGGAATTATAAAATTTGCCTCATAGAATCAAATGGAATTATGCATATAATGTGACCCAGGGCCTGGCATATAGGAAGTGCTTGACAAATGCTCATTACCTATTACCGCAGCTGTCTTCCTGCCCCATGTGTAGGCAATGGCTTCCTCATTTTCTGTCTAGCTGGGTTTGGGACCTACTTTAGGTAGGATTTGGTTTGCTTGCAAAGAAAGAATCCCAAAAAAGGAGTAATGCAGAAAAGATATAAGTTTATTTCTTCTAAAATGTAAAACCTGAAATGGTGGAAAGTGGTTCCCCTCTGTCTGGAACCCACACACTATCTTGTTGCCATGCCATAAATAGCTTTGAATATAATAAATAATAAGTGGTCCAAGTTGGCAGCAAGTTCCAAGCAGAAGGATGAAAGAATGAAGAAGCCAAAGGGTGCTTATAAACAATATCTTAAGGAAGGGTCCAGGAAGATTCTGTGTCATTTCAGTTTATATCCCATTCGATTGGAACATAGTCACATGACTACCCTGAGCCACATGGGAATCTGGGAAATGTAGTCTTTATTATGGCAGCCATGTGGATACATTGGTGGATACATTCCTATAGAAGAGGAGAATGCATATTAAGAACATGTAGCAGTCCCCGCCTGTAAGCCTCTGGCTTATTTAGAGCAACTAGGTGCCTAGGAACCAGGTACTTGAGCCAAAAAAAAAAGCAGGGTTAGCAGCATGCTGCTTCTTTTCTGCCAGACCTAGTGGCTCAGTCCACAACTGAAAACTAGAACTGGAATTAAGGCATCGGGCCATGAATCTAGAAAGCCCTATCCTGTTTAACCACCTCCCAGATGCTTCTCAGGCTTCGTGCTAGACAGGAAGGGTACTGGAGAGGCTACTGACTGCCCCCTCCTGGCCAAGGAAGGGACACTGAGCAAACCTGTGGGTGACTCCAAGGGGTCAGAGGGCACAGCAAGCAGGCGGGCTAGCACAGCCTAAAGGAATTGCTCACAGCAGGACACACACCTTCAGACTGAGGGGAAGCAAGATCGCCAGCCACTGCCACAATCCAAGTGTGTAATTGAAGGACAAATCTTCACTGGGGGCTTCTTTTCCTGCTAATGATAATGCACCTGGCCTCTGCTGGCTCGCAGCACACCTGTCTCCCTGCCTGTTGGCCTTTCTTTCACCCCACAAAATTCTTTAAAAACAAAAGGAGGGGGGCGGGGTTGTGGCTCAGTGGCAGAGTGCTTGCCTAGCACATACGAGGAGGCCCTGGGTTCAATCCTCAGCACCACATAAAAATAAATAAATAAAATAAAGATATTGTGTCCAACTTAAAAAAAAGGAAAGTTTATCAGCTCTCCCTGCCCTGGGGCTTCAAATTCCTAGGCCTTTTTGTGCTTTGCTGCTGGTCACTACCAGAAGGATGAAAGAATGAAGGAGCCAAAGGGTCAAAGATGCTCCAGCTCCCCACATGCCTGCAGGGCAAAGGTATAGACCAGGGGTGGAGCATACCTGGGTTCTAGCCCCAGGGCTGTCACTAACTCAGGTCGTGGCATGCCCTCTTCTCTGGCCATCCCTTTCCCAGCTGGGTTTTGGCATTACCTCTTGGAAGCAAGACCACTGGGCTCCATTCCAGGCTTACTGGCTCTGCTTTTTAGCCAGTTTTCCAGGAGACTCATGTAGAGTTAGTTTTGGAACTAAGGATCTAAATGGCCTTTGAGGTCCTGCTTGGAGTGAATCTCACCCACTCCTTTCCCCAGCCCCCTATTTCCAAATGCTTCTTCAAATCTACCCAAATGATTGCACTTTCCCTTTAATGATTCTGTCCTCCTGAGCTGCAGCTTCTGGGCCTTCCCCATGCCAAATGCCCTGCCTCCTGTTTCTACCTGTTGAAACACCCCTGGTTTGTGAAGCTCCTCCTTTAGGAAGCACCTGTAATCTACCCAGTCAGAATTTCCTTCTCCCTCCCCTAGGTTCCCACAAACCCTGGTTGTCCATTTTTTATAGCCCAGATTGTCCTGAGTAACGGTTCCTAAAAGTGGTGCAGTGCACCTACTCCATCCCCCACGCCCCCACCCCACAAGACTGGGAACCCCTGGAGGCTGGGAATCAAATCTCACCATAGATCTCCGGCCGCCTGATTCTAGACAACTTCGCACTCCCTTCTCAACCCTGAATGCTCAAGGAGAAAAGACAGGGAGCCAGGGCCTGGTAAGTCAGAACCAAGTGGTGCCAAACACAGACAACTGGGGGCAGAGAAACTGGGCCATTTCCTTCCATAAGCCGAGGAAATGGAATGATCCCCCTAGACAGTTTTGAGGGTTTGCACTTCAGAAAATATCCCCTTCTGGGCCTGGGTTGGGCTTACTGGGGCTTGTAGGCGTAAGCCCTTCTGGACAACAGTTTCCTAGTCCATTCAGTGTCCCCTTCAGGGATTTCTAGCAAGGAGGTGACACAGGGTTGTAATGTGCTCTGCATTCAGCTGTCAGATGGGGCACATAGAAAAGGAAATTAAACACCTCCCACCCCGCCCTTGACCAATGAGTAGAAAGGGCTCTGGATGCTGTGGTTCAATTTTGAGGGTTCCCCAGTTTTCTGTTTCTGCCTCTGGCACACCTGAGGTTTATGCAGTTTTCAGGAAGGATGAGGTGGAGTGTCCGTAGGAAGGGTTAATTGTTTAGGCCCTAACCCCACTGGCAGGGGCACTTCTGCAGCCCCTCCTCCTGCACCAATGTACACTCACCTAATCAGCAAGATACAAGAAATCCCTGTCAGAGACATAAAGAACCTGGGGCTCAGAGAGACCAGATAACTCGACAGCATTACACAAACATGAAGTTGTGGAACAGGATCAAGGTCAGGTCTATCCGGCTCCCAAACATCTTTCTAACCAGCCTCACCCAGCACAAAGCTTCCAACAAAACCTGTTTCAGCTGCAGGGTCTCTGAGGTCCCTTGCATTTCTAACAGGGCATCACTAATGGGATCCCTTTTCTGTGGGCTGCCTACTTGGGGACTTTCCAAGTATGCCCTTCTTTGTGCAGAAAACCAAGAGCATCCTGGCCCCTGTTATATGCTCTACTGTATTTTATTGTGCATGTTTATCTCATTGTGCATTTTATTACACAGACAGGGATGAAAACTCCAGTTAGTCACGGCCCTTGAGGTGGCATCCATTCTCCCATGTCTGGGCTCAGACTGAGTCTCCTTCTGGTCTGATCTGCCTGCAGCTTCTATGCCACGTGCTCAGAATGTCATGGAGACCCCTGCCTTGTCACTGTGCCAGCAGCCCCCAGCACCATTTGCTTGCCCATGTCATGCTGTTGACATTTAGGCTTCCAGGGACACTCACTTCTTGTTATTCCTTGGAGACAGTCATGGAAATCCCAAGTAAAGAATGACCCATGCCGGGCCCTGTAATTCTAGTGACTAAGGAGGCTGAGGCAGAAGGATCCCAAGTTCCAAGCCAATCTGCTGAGGGAGACCCTGTTTCAAAATAAATATAAAAATAACTGGGAAAATATCTCAGTGGTAAATTGTCTCTGGGTCCAATTCCCAGGACAAAAAAAAAAAAAAAAAAAAAAACAAGAGAGAGAGAGAAAGAAAGAAAGCTCCTTGTTGGATGCTGGGTCATACTCTCTTTTAAATTATAAAATATCAAGCTGGTGGTCTGAGGCTAAGCAGGGAAGAAGACAGAAAAGGCAATGTGTAGATTGATAATAACTACATTTTCCACTCATAGTTGATAGAATAAAGACTTTCACTTCCTCCTCAAAATCATGGCACCTTTACCCTGGGTTACACTGGGCTTGACGGTGAGCTCTGGGAAGCCAGTGCATAGCCTGCTGTTGTACCCCTGCCCTAAGCCCAACCCAAGGCCTGACACAAAACAGAGAATCAAATAATCCAAGGCGCAGGGCTGTGACGTGTGGGCTGCACCTCTGGATATAAGCTCATTAATGGCATCTGCATTCCCTTCAGCCATTGCTTCTCTGTTCCCATCAAAGCCCCTAAACTCACCCTGTGCCTCTCGCCAGTTTCTTCCGCAGGAACAAGAGTCTGTCAATCCTACCTGCCTGCAGGGAAGTTTACAATGCCCTTCCTGATGTCATTGAACCTTCACTAGTCCCAAGGGGCCTGCTGCTCTTTACCCTGTTTTCTTGAAGGTGACCTTGTGTCTCCATGAGGCCTATTTTCTCATCCAGCACCATGCTTGCTCTTTGTGACTTTTGGTAAGTCCTGCACCACTTTTTGTGCACCTTTGGTCAGACAGAATGAACCAAGACTTTAGTGCACAACACAAGGTAAGCAGGGGAGAGACCTCAGCATGGTGATCCACCCAATAAATAGAATACTCAGCCTATGGCTCAGCACAGCCCTCCCTGGCTGAGTGGCCGGCAAGGTGGTGGTCAGTACAGGAGAGTGCTCAGTGCAGCCCATGCCCACTCTTGTTGCCTAATATCAGAGTCCAGCTGCCCTTGGAAACCCTGGAAACAATGGGAGATTCATCCAAAAATGGAGATGGCTACAGCTAAAGCTGTACGGTCCGCTTGCTGCTATTTCTGAAGAGCCCAGTGTGGTGACTCTGAGCTGTAATTAAGTTCACCTATAATTTGATAAGTGAGAGTAGCCTGACATGTGAGAGAGTAATTAAGTCTCACTGAGAGCAGCACAAGGTATTTCTGGGCCCTGACGTCTCCCGAGCTTTGTTCTGTTCACACCCCTCTCTGACAGCTCTGTAGATGGGGAGGCAGGTGGTCCCCAGCTCAGTCCTGGGAGTGCTTCTTTCCCCTGCTGTTCCCACTCTCAGGTCCTCCATCAGGGTTGAGGCCACTGGGCAATCCCACAGATGCTGCCGACACTTGTGCCTTGAGAGACAGGAAAGTCTGGGCCTCTCTCTCTCTCTCTCTCTCTCTCTCTCTCTCTCTCTCTCTCTCTTTAATATGTTTAGTTGTAGATGGACACAGTACCTTTATTTTGTTTATTTTTTTATGTGGTGCTGGGGACTGAACCCAGTGCCTCACACGTGCTAGGCAAGCACACTAACCACAGAGCTACAACTCCAGCCCTGGGCCTCTCTTTCACAGGACTCTCTGCAATGCTGAGTAGTAGGAGGGAGTTGTTCTTCATCCTCTCACCCCAATGCTCTTTCACCGAGCTGAGTCTGACCCAGCACTTGGGGAGACCGAGGCAACCCAGGGGTACTGGAAGGGGTCTATGTTAGTCAGCTCTGCTTTGCTATGATCAGAGTAACTGACAAGAACAATTCAGAGGAGGAAAAGTTTATTTGGGCTCATGCTTCAGAGGTTTAGTCCATGGTACGCTGACTCCATTGCTCTGGGCCCAAGTGAGGCAAATGTCGTGACAGAAGGACATGGTGGAGGAACACCAGCTCATGCTCTGCTCATGATGGCCAGGAAGCAGAGGGAGGGGCCACAGGGAAGTTGAATCCTTCTAAGGCAGCCTCTAGAGACCTACCTCCTCCAACCATGCTTCACACTGCCTACAGTCACCACCCAATCAGTCCACTCAAACTAGAATGAACTGATTAGGTTTCAGCTCTCATAATTCAATCATTTCACCTCTGAACAGGAACTTTTGGGGGATACCTCATATCCAAACCATTACTGGGGCCCTAGAGATAGAAGCCAAAAGGACAGGTTTATGTCTTGGTTTTCCCTTTTTCTGGCTCTGTAATCTCAGGTAAATCATTTCATCTTCCTGAGGCTCAGTTTCCTTATCTGTAAAATAGGAATAATGATCCTGCCTAAATCCTAAACTACTTATAATGGAATGAAAGATTTGTGCCAATGCATCCACTTAATTGGTTACATGCATGTGAGGAGTTGTCAGCATTAAAACCTGTCTCAAAGGTCTTGGCTGCTAAGGGGACAAGAACATCCTGTATCATCAAGAACACAGGAGGAGGGTGGGATAACTATAGCTGATATCTTCTGTTTGGGTAGTGGGGTGTATGGAAAGCTTGTCAAATAAGGTTCTTGAGCATGATAGTCATTTCCAAATATCCAGAGAGCTATTTGAGAAGATTTACATTGTTCTCTGGAGGTCTGGGTTAGAGCCAGGTGTCAAAGGGGTTAAGTTAGTTGAGTAGATCTGGCCTTGGTCTTTGGATACATTTTTCTGAATTAAGGAAATGCTTTCTCAGGAAGTAATGAGCCACTTGTCACTGGAGGGCCTCAAGCCCCGGGTCGCAGGCTCCTCATCCAGGAGGCTGGGAGTCGGGCTTGATGATGGCCGGGTCCCTTTGGATTCTCTGAGGTTGTGAGGGTCACAGCCACCTCTCTTATCCCTTGACCCTGGCTCCAGTCCCTAGTTCTGAGACCAACAGTTCCTCACTCTGTGCTTCTGAAATCACCATTCACAAATCATTGCTCCTGGGTGCCTGCACACACCAGAGAAGCCCTGTATGCCCTGGGCTATTTCGCCTCCATCAGCGCCCCAGAGGACTGTGCAGCTCTTTGAAAAGAACCAACCACTGCAGGTCTCAGGTTCTGCTCATGTGGCCCTTGAGCTCTTTGAGGGCAGCTCCCAGATAGGGCTTTTGGTATTCCTAGGGCTGCCTTCAGGAGCCCCTTTGAGAACAGTTTTAGCTCAGCCAAGGCAGATTGTCTTGGTGGGCTCCTCTGGCACACAGTCTCCCAGGAAGCTGCACTCAGGGCCCAAAGGGGGCAGGGAAGAAGGAGCTGGCTCGCGTGGTCGTACTCTGTGGTTGTTACTGTGCATAGGCTTAAAGATTCCTCTGTTACATAATTGAGGTATTTTTTCCCCTCCTTATTTTAGATCCTGGTACCATCTGCCTGGCTTTTCATGCATCACTAGCTCTGGGCTGGAGGTTAGACAGATCTGGCTTGGCCACGGGCTCTATCACTCCCGTTCCCTTATCTGTGAAATGAGCCTGTGATCCCACCCTGCCTGCTTGCCAGGGCACTGTGAGCATCAGGTGAGAAGAGGCAGTGAACTGACTGGGTGACGCACCCAGCACTGCACACACAAGCCTGGTTGCTATCTAGCTGCCCAAGCCTGGGAGCCTCACATGGTACCTGTACCAGACTGGGCTGTTTGAAATACAGAAAGTGAATAGACCTCACAAGTGAGGAGTCTTTGGCAGACTCTCTTCCATGGGTGGCAAAGGTGTGGCCCAGCAGCTCATGATAGGCAGGACCAGGCCAGTCTGTCACCTGCTCATACAACCTCACGTGCACTCAGTTATAAGGCACTGTCCGGAACATCTTGCAAAAAGTTCTTTTCAGCCTCTAGCCAACAGAGGAGGGTCCATGATGGCTGTAGCACAGACCCTAGGTCCCAGCAGAGGTCCTGTGTACAGGCTGAGACTAGCCTGAAGCCCCACCCCACAGCTCCAGACTTTGTCTGCAATGTCCTCTCCTCATTCCTGCACCACCAACTGAGGCTCAAAGTCACACTACAGAGGGTGGCAGACAGGACTAGCAGGGGCAAGGACCAGTAGGGGCTGCTAGGTCCTCTCTCTTCACAAGTCCTAAGGAAGAAACAATAAAATAACGAGTACTTGGTTCCTGGCTGCATCAGTCAGCCTGAGCAGTTATAACAAAATGCCAAACTAGGCCTTAAACACAAATTTATTTTCACACACTTCTGGAAAGTCTGAGAGGCTTGGAGAGAGAGTCTGTCTTCCTTTTCTTATTAGGCCCCAATTCTTCCTATTGATGGTCTTATTGGATTAGGACTCTACCCTTCCAACTTCATTTGTCCTTAACTACTTCTAAAAAGGCCTAACTCCAAATAGTCACATGTGGGGCTAGGGCTTCAACATATGAATCTGGGAGAGGAGACATGCAATTCAGTCTGGAATGTGGCACAGGGCCTAGTATAGGATAGCTGCTGACTACAGTCCTTGCTGACTAGTACCTCCTACTTCAGAGATGAGCATATTCTTCATGAGGCCCTGGCTCAGAGCTGCAAGACTCAGGGCATGGGTCCCCAGGCCTCACTGAGCAGGTGATCTTTCTAAGGCGAGGATATTGGAGATGCAGTTTCTACCAAAGGCAGGGCCTGAGGACACCATTTGTTCCCAGCAGGACTGGACAGTGAGAGCCAGTGGCATCTTGTGGAAAGTCCCCACCCCAATAAGAAGTGGTAGCCCTCTGTAGGCACACAAGCCCCGAGGTTCTAGTTACTCAGAGACCCTAACCAGCTCAGCTCTCCCAGCTGTGCATGCCACCGTGTGCAATGACGGTGAATAGCACCACTCAGAAGACTTGTTTTGACCTCGTTTTGTCCCAGCCCACTGTGATGATAGGTGAGTCACTTTCCCTCTTTGGGTCTCAGTTATGTCACTTATGAAATGGGAATAACCTGTTCTGCCCTCCCCACTTATCTCTTGTAAAGGTCAAAACTAGATCCTGCTAGGTTCTAAGCTGCCAGAAGGTGAACGGAAAACAGGAAATTTTAATTAGCACTGAGATTGGAGGGAAGGTGCTCTGGACTTTTTAATCACTGGGATACAAATTAAAAACCAGAACAGGCTGTGAGCCAACCCAGCAGTCCTGCTTATGACTGAAGACCCTGACAGACAGACGTGGCTTCTCCAGCGTTCTGTTTACTGCTGATCAGGACTCAAAGCATGTGGCCTCCCTACCTCCCTCTAGTTCCCAGGGGTGAATGCACATGTGTAACTCCAAGCATCAATCCATTTTCCTTTATTAAGCACGAAAACAAATCCTCCCAATATGTACAGTGTGATTTTGAAAGCCTCTGCTGGAGGCCAGCTTGGTGGTACAAAAAAAAAGCATCTCATTGATATGTAAATACAATGGTTATCAAGAGTCCACTCTGGGCTCTGGAGGCCCTGCCTCCCTCCTGCCCCCTAGGCCCTCTCTATCTCACCCTGCAGACAGGAGCTAAGACAGAGCATCCCTGTTGAAGACAAGGGGACAAAGGCCCACCAGGCCAGCTGAATCTGCTCTTTGTGAGCCACCCTGCCTTGGCACTCTCTGTGCCCATGGCCTGTTCCAGCTGCTAGGAGACCCCTGCTTTCTCCTGGCACCATGCTCCAGGGTCAAGCCAGGCAGCTGCTAAGAGGGCAGGAATACTGTTTCTAAAGGGGCCTTGCTTTTTTTTCCCCCAGGCAATCTCCCAGGTGGGAATCACACACCCTTTGAGAGACCTCAGGCTTGCATGGAAGTTCAGAGTTGGGGCTTAGCTGCAGAGGAATTGGGCTCCCTCTAGCGGCAGGCCTAGCTCTTCCTGGGAGAGGCGGAAATGCTAGTTTAATTTGATTTTCAAAGTTGGCACTCAGGACCTCCCAGAGGCTTGCAGTCACCTGGAAGATGGTGGTCCCTGTTTGGGTCCAAACATCCAGGTCCTGCTCAATTGTAGGGATGGTAGGCTTCAAACACAAACTTGAGAAGTATAAATATGGCCATAGCGGAAAAACAAGCCATCAATGAACATGTGTGAGTACACGTGTGTGTGTGTGTGTGTGTGTGTGTACCACACAGACAGAAAGGCACCCAGACCGCCCCTGGAAGAAGGTGCCACAGTACTGGCCTTGGCACTGATGCTCCATCTGCAACCCCAGTCAGTACCAGTCCCACTGCAGGTAAAACCAAGGTTACCAACAAACTTCCCTCAACTAAAGAGCACTTCCACACAAGTCTAGACCAAGTCCTCAAAGACAGTGGAGAAATCTCAAATGGAAATCTCCAGAATGATCCACACCCCTGCCATACAGCCTACTGTCAATCACTGGCTGCCCGCTGGTCATATAGCACCATGGATGTGCAAAGAGGTATACAGTGGGCACTTGGTATGCAAAGCTCAGGCGAAGACAGAGGTGCCAGAGGAATCCTGGATAAAGGGATCCAAAGTGGCTCCGGAATGCAAATGGGAAGGGTTTGCACATCTGTGGCAGAAAAACAAAACATGGGCCACTCCTAAGCAATAAAAGGGTTAATTCATGTGTTCTCTCAGAGCTACAGATTATTTGTACAGAAGAAAAAAAAATCTGTCCTTCTTTACTCATGAGGCAGGCTTAAGGATCAAATTTTTTTGAACTGATGTTTTTGGCTTAAAATGTAAAGGAACCTGGATTCTATTCTAGAATAAATCTGTTTTTAATATAAAGACATTTCTCCAAAAATCTTTGTATGAAATAAACTTTAGATAGATACACCATGTTTGCCCTGAGGCTTAGTTAGGGCCCCCCACCCCATCCCATTTGTGAAGGCCTGAGCTACTCACCACATTAACATGTCAGGCTGAGTTATCCCCTCTGGTTAATGCTAAAATGGGGCCTCCTAGGACATGAGATAATCCACAAGTGGTTAATCAAAAGGTGACTGTATGAGTTCCCTCCCCCATTCTCTTCCCTCCCTCTAGGGTTCCCCAAAAGGTCACTCTTCAGTGTATATAGATCCTGTCAGAGACAGCGCCAGGCAAGTGGGTCATGATCTGCATTCGCAGCCACCAATAGTAGTCCATGGGGTGGTAGCGGGTGTAGGGGGAGGTGGCCGTCAGGGCGTGTGTGACAGCATCAATGACGGAGGATGTGTCTGTGGAGCCGCTATTGCAGTAGGTCTCCATCTTGGCGATCTGCTCATCGAAGTACTTCCTGCCATAGTCCTTGCGGACAACCTCAGGCAGCTCGTCCCACATCTTCTTGGCAATGGCCTGGATGCGCTCAGGGCTATAGAGGCTGGTGGCAGCGATGAAGTTGCCAGGTTCCACCACACTGACCTTCACACCCAGCGGGTACATCTCATAGCGCAGGCAGTCAGAGAAAGCCTCCACCCCAAACTTGGTGATGCAGTATGGGGAGCGGGCGGGGTTGGCCATGCGGCCCAGCATGCTGCTGATGTTGACGACACGGCCTAGAGAGAAAGACAGCAAACACCTGCTCAGGTGGCACTGCCCTGCGATGCAGAGGCCTGACTGGAATTGCTTCTGAACCACCCAGGGTCAGGGGACCTTTTCTTTTGGTAGCCAGAGCCAGCTTGGGCCACCATCAATGTGAGCAAGAATTTGGGTTTCCTTTTAAAACCTATGGCTGCCCCTGTGTTCATTCCTGCTGTTGCTGGGGCTTTGGGATAGATCTGTGAGTCTTACCACAATTGTTTGCTATTCCAGGGAGAAAATCAGAACCAGGGACTCTTGTGTAGTTTGCTTACATTCAGCTATCCAATATGGTTTGGGTATTTTGTCTGTTTTCCAAATTTCTAATCTTGATTATTACTATTTTTAAGCTTTTTTTTTTCTATTTTTAAACTTAATACCACAACTGTCTCATTTTTTGCTTTGGTGTAACAACCCACAGAATGGATACACTAACATTTATTTAACTGCATGCTATGATACAATGACATGTACATTCAGCCTGTGCAGAGTCCAAGAGTGGCTGGATTCTGTTATACCTGGATACATAGACTGCTGACCTATCACTTGCTCTACTTCCTAAAAGCCACATATCCCTGCCTGCCACCATCTGTGGGCCCAGCATGGCCCCAGGAGTCAGGAGCTCAGCCTTGCCAGTATGGACATTGCCTCTGGCGGGATAGGTCTTTCATTATGGTAGGTCCAGGGTCAGGCAGGGGCTATCTTCTACTCACCTTTGGCTCTTCGAAGGAGGGGAAGGAAGGATTTCGTTGTCCGCACCGTGCCCCAGAGGTTTACTTCCGCCACCTCCTTGTAGGTCTCCATGCTGGTGAACTCCACCTCCCCAAATGTCGAGATGCCCGCATTGTTAACCAGCCCCCACATCCCTGGACAGGAAAGGACAGAACTTGGTCACTATGTAGGAAAAGCCTCAGACATCACCCATTTCCTTCAGTCCACTCTGCCCCCAACTGTTGTCTCTTTTCCCCATCTTCCTGGCCTCTTTCCCAAAGCTCTCAGGAAACTTCTAGAGTCACCCAAGAAGGACAGGAGTTAGACCAATCTGAAGTCCTGGATGTCTGGAATGATCTTCAGTCTGGAGCATCCAGGCCTCTGGTCACCTCTGCCTGAATCAATCCTCAGAGGCCATTATGACCCAGTCCTGCCGGGGCTCCCTCTCCTGTGCCTTACCTCACCTCCATTCTATGCCACTCATTTCATCATCACGCCCTGCACCTATTTTTTCCTTCCTGCCTCTGAGCTCTCATTTATATCTTCCCTCTTTCCAGGAGCCAAGGAAACTTGAAAATCTTCCAGACCAAGCCCCCCCCCTGGAGAACCATCAAGGGGCCCAACCTTCAAGACACAATAAGTTAGGGGCTCAGCCAAGCCATGCTGGGTCAGGCCCAGTGCTCCTGAGACCCTCCTAACAATGACTCCATTCTCATCTTCCTCCTCTGAACCATGACACTGTTGGTTGTTAGATGTCAAGGCCCCAAGACTCAGTTCATGAATATCCCCTGTGTTTCCCTGTGCTCTTTGCTAGCAGAGACCGTTTCCTTAGCTTGAGTGACACCCTGGGGCTCAGAGCATACACACTGTCATGGTGTACTTGGGTTGACTGATTCCTGCAAGTCTAACAAGAGACGGCTGACTTTTGTGAACTTAGAGAATACTGGTCCTAGAGAGTTCTTGTAGTTTATTTAGTCTCCTAATTAATCAGCTAGGGACACTGAGGCCTTGAGGAGAAGGGACAGATATAAGTTTAATCAGGAAGCTGAGGCAGAGCCAGACCTGAACTGGGGGCTACAGGCATTAGAGAGCCTTGTTTTGAGGACCTTCTTGGGGTTAGTTTTTGGGGCATAAGGGCTGCCTAGGCTGGGGCCTTAGGACAGAGTCAGGCCCAGACTCTCTGTTGTGGAAATCCTCAGAGCTTCGTCTCCTGGGGTTCACTGTCCAGCTCAAAGTCCTGAGTTTTTCCCAGGGCACAGTTTCAGCACTGAGCTCCCCTGTCCCCTGTGGGAACTGGGCCTGGCCTAGCTTTCCCAGTTCATCAGGGAAATAAGCTTGTGTAAATGACAGAGTAATTACTCTCTCGCTGCTTTCCTTCCATAGTGCCCAAATTAAAGCTTCATCTACTGACCTCTGGCGCCTTCTTCAATTATGGAGAATTAAGGACATTTATTAAGGAAAGGAAATTACTGGTTAACAAAGCCTCTGTGAGGAGCTATTCCACTCTCCATGGCTGCCTGCCACTGGGGCCTCCCCTCTCAGCACCCTTCGTGACCTTGACCTCGACCTCAACCTTGACCTCCTGACCTTGAAGCCTACCTACTGACATAAAAATCATTCCTGCAACCCACAGCTCCCACCTTCTCCCTGTCCCCACCCCTGCCTCTTTCCAGGCCCCAGGAAGAACAGGAAGCCTCTCCCTGCGATTGTGGCCAACACTTGGGCCTATTCCTCTCCCTACTGCCATGCTGGAAACCATCAGTCCTGTTTCTCTTACACAGCTTCAGCTTTTTCCTTGTTCCCTGCTCCTTCCCTTTACTACCATACACATCAAGTGCTCAATAAATGTGTGTTGGATGAATGACTATCTGCAATACCATGTCTCTATATCCTAAACAACCTTCTTTAACCCTACAGTCTGCCCTCCTTCCCTCCACGGCCAGGCTTCTATGAACACTCTGCCCTCTGCATCCCCTCTGACACCACTCTGGGTTCCCAGCCCCAGCCCAGTTGACCCTCTCTGGGTCTCCCTTTCTAGTCTCCAGGGGCCAGGTGCTGAGGACCCTGACCCCCAGCCTTCAGTTTCCTCCACCTATCTAGGACATGATAATCCTAGTGCTCCTGAATGCTCACTTGTTCCTTTGGCATTGATGACACCCTAGCATCTCTAGCATCCTCCCTGATACCCAAAAAGAAGTGTCCTGCAATGTCCAGTCCTTGGCCTACTTCTCCTGAATTATGAGGTAGACTTCTGTACTTTGTGGAATTTTCCAGGGATTTTGTGTTTGATTCATGTGGGACAATATCACCTGACTTTTTCCACCTGAAAATAAAACAATTATATCTGACACTACTATCCAAAGAATCTTAATTAAACTTGACCTGTGAAAGCATGCTACTCCTTGATTAGAGCTCTGCTGACTTGACAAGGGGTAGTAGTTGACCTGGTATCTCTCAGACAATGCTCTAAATAAACTCACAGCATTCCTGCTGGTCTGGGTGACAGCTGTTTTTCTGGAATAGTTCCAACATCACCTCCATGTCCATGGTTCCCAGATCCCTTCAGGAGTCAGCCCTCTCCCCACAACCCCAGCTGCTAGGTCCCACAGGTCCCCATGTCACCCTAGCCACCACCAACACATCAAACTCCCAAGCTGCCAAGCCTGCTCCTCCCCTTCGTTAATGGCTTCACTTTCATCTTTGACTCCTCCACTCCTTCACTTCTCCCCCACCTAAGGAGTCACTGAGGACTGTTAGTATCAGAATAACAGCCCTCAACTAAGTAAGCACTTTGCTAATCTCACCTGATCAGGTCATTAACTCACCTGATTCTTATAACTGACCTATAAAGTAGATACAATTCTCACATCTGGAGGAGGCAACTGAGGCCTAGGGGAATGAAGCAACTTGCTCAGTGTTACCCAGCTAGCGGGTGGGAAAGATGGGATTTGGATTCAGGACTGTCTGGGGACACAACCCTTATACTTAACCCCATGCCGACGTTGTTTTTCTTTGCTGTGTTCATTAGAATCAGTTCTTTCTTCTTGTTTCCACCTGTAGTAACTCTTGTACTATAGGGAAGGCTCCTCCCAGGTCTCCCTGTTTTGGTCTCTGTCCTTCACCTCTACCCATGACCCCTCAGCCAGGCCATCTTCCTCCCATTAGTCACTTCCTGCTCCTAAGGTTCCCAGTTGAGTTCCTGCAACTCAGTATACAAGGCCTTTCCCAGCCACCCTCCCATGTATTTTGCCTCTCTAGATCTATGTCCGGTTCCCCACTCCTCAACCTGAGAGCAGCTTTTGTTGAGGTTCTATCTATGTTCCTGCAGTGGTCGGATCTGGGCATGAGTGTGGGGCAGCTCACAGTGCATCCTGCTTCACAGATGGAGGTGATGGTTCACACCCAAGTCACACTTCAATTAAGAGGCAAAGCCCAGGGCACTTGCCTGGTATGTGTGAGACACTGGGTTCGATTCTCAGCACCACATATAAATAAATAAAAAATAACAAAATTCTATCAACAATTAAAAAAATTTAAAAAATAAAAGAGAGGCAAAGCCCAGGGTAAATCCAGTTTTCCACTCACTTCCAGAATGAGGATGGGGGATAGGGCCCTCCCTGCCCACAGCATAATACCCCCAAGGCCATAACAGCCCTTGAGAGGTTTTGTCCTGAAGCCACTTGGCTGGTGTCCAACCACAAGTTCATCCTGCCAGCACGCTGCCTTCTGCTCCTCAGCACACTACCAAGTATACAGCAAGTACTCAGTAAATGTTTACTGATTGACTAGTAAGTAATGATGCCAAGATCAAACCACACCCACAGGCTGCCCTCTGATCCTTTGGCCCAGCTTTCCCTTAGGATGAGGGTAGGGAGGGTAGTCAGAGGTTCCAGATGTCCAGTCCGTAAGAGTCTTGCCATGGAGGAAAGCGGCTGGTGGCAGATGGCTGGACCACTCCAATCAAGACAATTCCATTCATCTTAACCCCCAAGGCTGGTTCCCCAGGCTTTGGTAGCAACTGTTCCATGGAGCCAGAGTGACAGAAACAAACTTGCCATCAAAATGTGCCCCAATATCCAGGGGTGGGGAAGGACACGTCTTCTGAGAAGTTCCTCTCTGGGTAAGATGTGAATCAGAGGTGGCCAGAGCTGGTGGAAAACTCTGGGAGAGCGCCACCTGGAGTTCAGAGCCAGCACTGCCCAAGGAGTGGGGATGGGTGCTGCCTTACCAGGAAAAAGCCAACCAGAGCCACAAGGGAGGAGAAATGAGGGGGAGGAAGAGAAAGAGGGGAGAGAAAGAAGGAGGCATGCAACCACATATCTGACAGATTTATTTTCTCTTTTGGACCTAAAAGATTTCAGATCCTTTTCCAAAAATTTCAGTATGGGTTAAGGAAGGCTGTGGTGAGTGTTTTATTAAGCCCTCCCCAGAATGCCTCATGTGGAAAAGGCAGGAGGGAAAAGTTTGTGTGTTGGGTGCTGGGTTTAAGCCTAGATGCCAGGGCAGAGGACAGCACCTCCCATTGTGTGGCTAGGGGCGTGGGGGACCCTGCCTTGCTGGGCTAGTCTAACTAGCCAATCCAGTACAGGGAATGGAGGTGGCTCTGCCCCAGTGTCCCGGCCATTCTGTACCAGGTCCCCCCTGGCAATTCCTTTCCATGAGCAGTTTAAATCACCACAAGCCCCACAGGCTGCAAACACAGCTGACTGCAGTTGTTTTCTTGCCTGATGGTTTATGGGGGCAATTTCCCACCTCCTAGTGGGGACAGAGAGGGCGGAGCAGATTTACCACTGCTGGGGTGAGGCAGGCTCTGCACTCGGGCTGGTAATCATCCCAGTGGGACCCATCCTGCCTTTTCTTAATGGGACAGGAGCGCAGGCTCTGCCTGTTAATTATTAAACAGATGTTCAGTGAGTTCAGCAACTCACAGGCGTCTCCTCAGAGAACAGTGCTCAAAAAAAAAGGATGTTGTGGGGGTGGGGGTGGCACTGGGCCTGCTAAGGGGACACCAGTGACAAAATACCTGTAAAGCAACAGCTTGTCCACAGATAGCCACACAGAACAGGCGGGATTCTCAGAGATGACAGCATTTCCACCTGACACCCCCCCACCCCCCACCCCCCCCAACCCCTGTGCTCAACACAGAAGGCACAGCACAGACGCTGGCCGTTCCCCTTCCATCCTCCCCATCTGGGGAATGGAGTCACTGCTCAGGAGAGCTGCCTCCAGCCCACTGTGCAGAAAAGCAGAGAGCTAGATGAGGCACCCTATTTCTGCCTGGGCTGTGAGAGCACAAAGATCAACTGCACAGACTCACTCTTCTGCTCTTCCACAGATGCCCTGAGCTGCCAGTTATCTGAGCCCCAGCCATTGCTGCCCTGATCTACATGAATGGTGCCCCTTGGAGTTAGTCAGCAGAGCTCTTCCCATCAAGGTCTTCCATGTGACTGAACTGGAAAACACTTGGGGACATCTGGGTGCTTATGTAACAGGGACCTTCTGCAGTATTTGACCCTTTTGGTTACTGGGCCCCCAAAACTTTCTGTTCCTTTAGCTTTGGGGCACTCTATCCAACCTCTGTAACAAACCTGGCCCTAAATATTCACAATACCCAGAAGTCCTCCTGGATACTCCCCCAAGTGTCCCATGGGCACTTCAATGTCTTCCCGCACCTCAACCTGTCCTTGCAACTGAGGACACCAGGAATGTAGGACAGAGACCTCTTGCGTCTCCCTTGTCCAGTGCCCACAGTCATCAGGCCCCTCCAGCTTTGCCTTCTAAGCACTCCTAGAGCCTGATCCCTCCTTTCCCAATGCCCACCACCCTGTCCAGGACTTCTGAACTACACGCCTCTTCAAACCACCCTCCACGTTGCCAATGTGACATTAGAGTGAGTTTCACAAAAAGACCCCTCCAGACCATTCTCCCCCAGACAACCCCTTTGATGGCTCCTGAGGGTCCTCAGGAGGGCAGCCATACTCTGCTGGCCGAGCACCCAAGGCCCTGCTGACCTCCTTCCCCAGCCTCATTTGCTGTCATCACCTCTACCAGACTCCATCCTGGGACCAGACCACTCACCAGGGCCCAGCATCCTGGGCTGTTGCCCACCACTGCCCATGCTTCCCTGCTCCTGGACTGGCCTTCCCCACCCTCTGTCACACTGACCCATTCCCACCCAACTCCCAAGACTGGATGCATCCTGGTTTCCTGTGCTGTCCTACCTCTCAGTGTGCGGCTCCCTGATGTCATAACTAGTCCCTCTACAATGTCCTATATGTCCTCAGGGACAGACTGTGCCTGGGTCATCCTGAGTATACAGCCCAGAACCTGGCCTAGAATGGGCATCTAATGAGCCCTGGCTGAACTGGCCCAAACCAGTGCATACCCATTCAGCCCTCCTATATTCCCCAAATCACCTTCTGGCTGGTTTCACACTGCCCTATTGCACAGGTGTATTGAACTCGATCCACTTCCTACTCTGAGCAGGAGGCAGAGTTTAAACAATAAATAAAGGAGACTTTGGGCAGGATACCAGCAAATGGAGGAGGACATTTAGGACATGCCCCCTCTGAATGGCCCCTACCTTTCTCAGGGTCCTTCAGGCTTGAGTGGACGGTCTCCACTGCTCTCTCCACCTCCTCATTGTTGCAGACGTTGAGCTGGATAGTTCTCAGCCGGTCACTGTTCAAGCTGTCCAGCTCCTTCACCCCAGCATCCCCCTTGTCCTAGGGAAGAGAGAAAGGCTGCATTCACCTCCCACCTTCCTACCCTGGGGCAGACTTAGAATGAGGACACTGCCAAGGCAGGGGCTGACCGGGGTCCCTGCCAAAGCCTCAGGTTTACTGACAACAACACGTGGTATTCTCCGGAGGTGTGGCCAAGCTGGCTCACCAGCAGGTAGTTCATCACCTGCCCCCCACCACTGGTGACTTCTAAGCATCAAGCTAAGTGCTACAGGGGTACTGAGAGCAGGAAAAAAAAACCCTTGCTCCATGGCCGCACTGACAGTTCAGAGACTTGGGTGGGTATTGGACCCTAGCAGTAGAGTACATGCCAGTTGCTACTCTTTTGAGTATGAAAGCCCAGAGTTGCCAGATGCTCAGATTTTTAAGCTAGTAATTGGTATTATGTCTAATTTTTTAATGTTTGGACAAATTATTCACCTTGAGGGAAAAAAAAAATTATGTGGGCCTAAGCATGTCCCCAAGCCATGTATGACCAGAGGCTGCCAGTTTGCTGTCTTTGACCAGAAGGGCCCATTAAGCCCCACGTGGTAAGAGGCCAGAGCCAGGTTCCAATTCCAGTTTAGTCAGTAACCAGGCTCTATGCCCTCAGGTGTGTCCCTAAAAGGGACTCAGTTTTTCTGGCTGTAAAATAAGAACACTGATTAGATTAATAAAATAAGGAAAGAAATCTTAAAGCAACCTGCTAAACTATAAAGCACTACACAAATTCAGGTTTTATTAAGCATGAGAAAAACTGTCACTCATTTGGCAAACATTTCTCAGGCCTCTGCCATATTCTGGCACTGCGAGAAGCGAGAGACATGAAGATAAATTAACTGTGTCCTTGTCCTTGGAGTCACGTTCTGGGGAAGGAGACAGATGAGCAGGCTGACAGATGTGCTGGCTGTAGGGATCCTGTTGGAGGTGGGCAGGAGCACAGAGGGAAGGACAGCAGGGACACCTTCCAAAGGCAACTGCATCTGAGGACATGAACAAGAGGGGGCTCATGGGAATGGAGCCCTTCAGGAAAAAGTAAGAGGACCCCACCGTGAGCCATCTGTTGTAGTCAGTGCAAAGACAGAAGGAAGTGGGGGATGGAGGGCTGGAGAGGTGGACAGGGTCTTCATGGGAGCACTGGGCAGCTGCTACAGAGGTTTTCTTTCTTTTAGTACTAGGAATTGAACCTGGGGGTGCTTAACCACTGAGCTACATCCCCAGACCTTTTTTACATTTTATTTTGTAAAAATAAAATGTAACCTCACTAAGTTGCTGAGGCTGGCTTTGAATTTGCAATCCTCCTGCCTCAGCCTCCCAAACCACTGGGATTACAGGCATGTACCACCTACAGGGTTTTAATAAAAGTAGAATCATTTTCTGAGTGTGTACGGTGCCAAACACCACACTAAACACCTGACATGCTTTCTCCCATTAGCCCTCACGTCACAAGATGGCTTGTGTGACCACATTTCATCCTATGTGCGGGCATGCTTTTTTTCAGAATAGGGATGACCTATACTTGATGTGAAAAGTAATCTTCACCCATCATAACTTAATTGGCAGTGATTTTTCTGAGTGATGCATGGAATAATGATGCCCCTTACAGGAGGACCAGAGTAGCTGCCAGAGAATGAAGTGAGAGGAAAAGTGCCTGTTCCCTGGCCCAGGGCTTGCTGGGGCCCTGAAGCAAACATCCTGGGCCACCGCACAGCAGGAAGGCCAGGATGGTCAGTACCATCAGGGTTGGAAAGTTCTCCTCAGACTGAACCTTGTAAGTGGTTTGTACCAGGCAGGCCCTACCCTGGACTGGGGAATCCATATCATGCCATTTCAAAAGAAGGGAGGAGAAAATAGTGGAGGGACCACATCGCATGGAGCCAAAAGTGCTGGAGACGATTACTCTGAAGAACTGGGGGGACATGATTAAAGACGCCCTGCTCTATGCATTCCCAGAGAACATAACCAGGGCCAAGAATTAAGTTCAACTCAAAATGAGGGGTGAGTTTCTCAGTCTGGAGATGGCATGGACTGCCAGGGAGGAGTTTAGGCAATGAGGCTGGAGAGAGAAGACGATGGTGTGGGGGTCAGGTTGATCTCCCTCTGACATCTCTTCCAGCCCTAAACTATCGTCATCTCACAGCTTGGTTTTCATCACAAGCCTCCCTAGCAAAAAAGAAAAGTGTCAGGACTCATGAGTCTCTGCCCAGGCCTGGAGCCTGGAAGACTCCTTACACCCAGTCCCCTCTACACAGAGCAGCCAAGCTGGAGGCTTGGTAGGTCTAAGGCTCAGGCCAAAATCCCCCCATGAGCCAATCTCCTTCCCCCTGCAAAGATGACAGATATCTGATCTTTAGGGCAGAAGCTGTCACTCTCTCTACCAGAAAAGAACTTCCGGAATGACATCTCCAAGATAAGGGAACCAGAGCAGTGCCCACAGACACCTCTTTTCAATGGATGGCATATAGGCACCAGGAAACATAAATCTTGCTTAGCATAGTCACCCATGTGGTGGCCTCAAAGATGCCCCTCAGAGCAAAGCCCATGAGGTCTTATGACAAGGGGTGGCTGGCATCTATGGACAGAGTCCACCTTGATGCCTGAGAGGTATTTGAGTTGCCTTCCTCCTCTGGAGACATTGTTAACCCTGTTGCCATTGCTCAGCCCTTCTAGACCCCTACACCACATCTCTCCTCATACCTCAAACCAACATCATGATGATGACCCTGCAGTCCCCAGGGTAAGACCCTCGGTCCAAGTCAGCCTGCCCACACAGGAACTCAATCTGGCCACTTGCCTATAAAGAGCTTTCTCTGAGAGGAAATAACGGGTTAATCCCACTGCCCACCACTACAGGTTCAGCATGTGGGCTACCTCCCCACCCTCCCCAGGGACCCTCACCTGCTCCTGAGCAGCCTACTGCTACTCCTGACAGACATGCCAAAGGGCCAGAGACTGTGAGCTTGCCCTGGCCTCCCAAGCCACCTGCTGCTTCTGGCTGCAGATGATGGCAGCCCATCTGCTTAAGGACCCACCTGTACTCAAGCCAAGGTCTCACTGCCCAGCCACGCAACTCCCTGGTTCTCCTCTACAGGCCTCCAGAATCTGCTGGACTGTGTCTTGATGTCCAGAAACAAGCTCTGGTCCTGCCACGTGGTGCTGGTGTACTTGGTTTACTGACCAATCCACTTCTTCCTCTCAATCTCTTCAACTCACCTGTCAGCTATTTTCTTCCACCCCTGGATGAAATTTCAGGCAAGACTTAAGAGTTTTTCTACTCATTCACAGATACAGGCAGACACTTTGTTTTGGTGGAGTCCAGCTCAGTCCACTAATCAAATAACTCCAGTCCGGCTCAGCCCTGTGTGGACACCCAAACTCCCAACTTGTATCCTACTTGAAGCTAACCCCTCACTAGGCCAGAAGGAGTATGGGAGGCCAGAGGTTCTTTCTCCCTCTTTCTGCCCACTTTCTAGCTCCTCCTCTCCTATTCCCTTCTCTCTAACCCTCCCAAGACTGGGCACAGGGGCTGGCAATGATCTGCTGTTGCTGCCCTGACCTGGCAGAAACCCAAGAGCAGGCTCTTCCTCCGTGGGTCACTTCTGTGGATTCTGCAGAGACCCTGACCCTGGAGACCTCTGACTACCATCCTATGGTCAAGAGAATGTCTCTTCTAGATGGGCATCTTCCCCGTCATCCCTGGGCCTCAGGACAGACCTTCCCATCAGTCTCACTGGGCAAGTGCCCTAAAGACAACTCCAATCAGCTCTCTCATTGTCCACCAGGCCCAGACAGCTGTGTCCTGCAGGGCAGAAGGACAGCCCTTTCCCTATGCAGCTGTGGGCTTTGCTCACAGATGAGCCACTCCAGCCTCATTCTCAGGCATTTAGACTTCTTTTGGTGAACATCAGCATCACACTCTAGACTCCAGGGCACAAGTGGTTGCTCTCCTGGAAGTTCTCTTGAAGCCCACTGTCCTTCACTTGGGACCAGAGTGGGGACAGCTCACAAGCCTTCCCACTCTCTAGCTTCTCAAACCACTGAGTGAGGGGTTCATCCTGGCAGAGCAGAGTCAGTCCCTCAGCACACAGTATCAGGCGGTCTCACACTCCAGGCAGCGTATAAGGACATGTGGCATATGTCATAGGTGAACATCGTACCACATGTATTGGAACCTGCAGAGAGAGGAGCTGGCCAGGCACTGAAACATTTCCAAGATGGGCAGGAGGATCCAATGAAGAAAATGAGAAGAACCCAGAGGACATAAAGTCTAGAAGCAAAGTGTTATAAGCAAGAGTGGCTAATCTGGTCCAAAGCTGCTGCTGGGTGAATGTGGTCAGAGAAAATGTCATTGCATTTAGCAAAATGGAGGCCACTGGCATCCTTGATAAGGTCTGGGTCAGAGACATGTGGGGCCCTCCTGGCTGGGTTCTGCCTTCTTTTCCCAGCTCATCTCCTTTCTTCCATGAGGGCATTGGGTACCAAGACACCTCAAACCATGGTGGTACCTGGACATGCCATCTCCTCTTACTTCATAGGTCTCACTTGTCTTTCCAGATGGCAATGAAACATTGCCTCTCATCAAGCCTTGATGTGTATGGAAGATCTGCTCCCTGCACCCCTCACCTCCTGCTGCTCCCGTCTCCTCTCTGCACCAGCCACAGTGGCCTCAAATATACCAGTCTCCCTTCCTCTGGGGCCTGGGGATTAGCTGTCCCCTAGATATATGCAGCCCTTGATCCCTCATCCCTTCTGGTAAGGGAGTGCCAAGGCACCTTCTTGATGAGGTCTTGTGTCCTTCTACCACACTCATGCTCCGCCTTCTTCCTGCTTTATTTTTCTCCATAGTTCTGGTCATTCCACAGAAAAGCAACTTACTATTTACCTCATTCCTTGTCTACATTCCTGACTAGAATGTCAACTCCACAAGGGCACAAACTTTTCCCTGAATTGTATGCAGTATGCCCAACAGAGAAAATTGTATGCTGTATGTCCTCATACCCTGCTCATTGTAAGCGCTCAACAACAATATGTTGAATAAATAAACAGAAGATAGGGCAAAACCTAATGCAGGTGGATTGAAAGAAAATGGGATGTGTGTGTGTATAAATATGAGAAAATATCAAGAATAAACAAGCTTGAGGGTACTTTCTATGAAGGGGAATGGAGAAACAGGATGTAGTATGTATAGGCTACAGTGGTGTGTAGTGTGTGTGTGTGTGTGTGTGTGTGTGTGCGTGTGCATGTTGAAGTGATCCAGGATATCCCCGCCCCCCTCAGTGTTGGAGATTAAACCCAGGGCCTCAAGCATGCCAAGTACAAGCTCTACCACTAATCTATGTCCTTAGCCACTCTGACAGGTTTCTGATTTGCATAACTTGTGAGATGCCAGGTAGAAGTAGTCACAAGGTAGGTAGGCTCTAACAGACCCAACCTAGCAATAATCTTGTGTGTTACTTGTGGGTACCAATCACCAAATCATAGAATCATAGCTACAGGAATGGAAGGGCCTAAGATCATGAAGGGCTTAAAATCATCAGGAAATTGAGGGCCAGGGAAGGGAAGTGTTTGCTCAATCCCCTTGAAAGTCCTCCTTCTGCAGCACACAGCAGCTCACAGCAGCCTCTGCCCTGTGCTATGGAGTCAAGATGTGGCCCTGTGTCACTAGACAAACCAGCACGATGGCATAGGTGCCAAACAGAGGACAAGGGACTTTAAAGGCACCAAATGATTTTGTGGCATCACAGCTCCTGCCAGGACTGCAGAGGCAGGTCCACATTGTGCAGCCAAGCATGCCACACCCTTCATCCCAAGCAGGTTCTTCGATGAACTGAGGGAGGAGACACAGGGAGAGCCCATCGGGGGAGTCAATCTAAAGCCTATACACCTTCCGAACTAGTTCTTACACATCTACAAATTTTTTCCTAAGAATTGCCAATAAAAAAGCCTGTAATCCCAGTGGCTCAGGAGTCTGAGGCAAGAGATCACAGGTTCAAATCTAGCCTCAGCAACTAGTGAGTCCCTAAGCACTTAGCAAGACCCTGTCTCAAAATAAAAATATAAAAAAAAGGGCTGGGGATGTGACTCATTGGTTAAGAGCCCCTGGATTAAATCCCTGGTACCAAAAAAAAAAAAAAAAAGGCATTGTCAACAAAAGCATGTAAATATATACATGAAAGGCTACTCACTGACACTTTCTTGTGGTAGTGGGATGGTTCTGGGGATTGAACCCTTGGCCTTGCACATGGTAGGCAAGCACTCTACCACAGAGCTCCATCCCCAGCTGAGGCTTTGTTTTTAACAGCAAAAGTCAATCTTGGGGCAACAGATTGGGAAGACTTATTCTTTTATGTCATTCCTTTCCATATTATTTGAATTTGTTGTGAATATATTGTATTATGCTTATAATTCAAAATTAGTAAAGATTCAAAAGACAAACCCTTCACTGATCTGAAACAATGTTCAAAGGATGGCAATGTGAATTGCTTTATTATTTGTTCTTATTTATTTTATTGAATATTTACATTGTGAACAGAGACAATATTTTATTGTTTTTTGTGGTACTAGGGATTGGACCCAGGGGCGCTCTACCACTGAGCTACATGCCCAGCCCTTTATATTTATTTATTTATTTTGAGACAGGATCTCAATAAGTTGCCAAGGCAAGCCTCAAACTTTTGATCCTCCTGTATCAGCCTTCTGAGTTGCTGGGATTATAGATGTGTGCCCAGCAAGAGAGATCATCTTTATAAAAATATTAAAGCTAGTATGAAAAATTCTTTGGGCTGGAGATGTAGCTCAGTGGCCTAGCATATTCTTGGCCCTAGATTCAATCCTGGCATGCATGAATGCGTGCATGCGCATAAACACACACAAATCTTGAACATCCCCCAAAGGCCTATGTGTTAAAGGCTTGGTCTCAGGGTAACAATGTTGAGAAGTGGTAGAACCTTTAGAGGGCAGGACCTAGTGAGATGTCATGCCTTTGAAGGAAATTATGGTTCCCCTCCCCTTTATCTATGCTTCCTAGACATGAGGTGACCAGCTCTGCTCCACTACACACTCCCACCATGATGTGCTGCCTCACAGGCCCAAAGCAATAGGTTCCACCAATCATGGACTGGAACTTCCAAAACTGTGAGCCAAAAAGAATCTTTTCCCTTTATAAGTTGATTACCTCAGGTGTTTTATTATAGTGACAGAAAGTTGACTAACATCTGGATTTCTAGTTTTCAAAATAGAAAATGTCTCACCCACTGAGCAGAGACAGCAAGTTGTCCCAAACACCCATTCTTCCTTTCTATAGCAGGCCAACTGTGACTTTTTAAGCAGGGTACATATTATCTTAGAATACCTACTCCATTCAACAGCCTCTCTCACAGCCAGGTAAGGCTGTGTGACTAATTTCTGTCCAACAGAGTAAGAGCACAGGTGATATATATGTACAGTGTCTATATTCTGCCCTTGAAGAACAGGGGTGGGGCACTCAAAAAAGATATACATATCAAAACTACACTGAAATACAGTTCTCATTTATCAGATTGGCAAAAATCTAAAGCACAAATGTAAGCTGTTGGTAACATTGTGTGGAAATAAGCACTGACTTATAGTACTGATAGTAATATAAAATTATATAAGCCCTACAAAATTTGGAAATATCTTAAAAAATGACAACATATTTTATTTACCTTCTAACCTAAGGGCAATCTCATTCCTAGAAGTTTACCCTAAAGATGAACCCCCAACAATATAAAACTGCATATGTACAAGGTTATTCATTGTGGCATTATTTGTAATTGCAAAATAGAGAAAACAACCTAAGTGTGTATCCATAAGAGACTAGTGGAGTAAATTATAATCCATCCACATAATGCAGTACTGTGAAGACCCTAAAAAAGTGAAGAAGAGCTCTGTGAAGTCACACAGTAGGACTTCCAATATGTATTGTTAGGTTAAAAAAAAAAGAGCACAAAAGATCTAGGCACTATGCAAACATTCCAATTTGTGTAAGAAGAGGGTAATGAAAGAATGGGGTAGAGAAGATAATGAGACAAGTAACTACTGTAGTTACCTGTTTTTGTTTTTGTATTTTTTGTATAGTTTTGACTTTATGGTTAATGTTTCACATATTCAAAAATTGAATTAAGTTGGGGCTGGGGTTGTGACTCAGCGATACAGTGCTCACCTAGCACATGTGAGGCACTGGGTTCGATCTTCAGTACCATATAAAAATAAATAAATAAAATAAAGTTATTGTGTTCAACTACAACTAAAAAATATTTTTAAAAAATTGAATTAAGCCAACAAGAATGGGGGAAAACAAAATACAAATGAAAAAGTGAACCACACTGTGTTTTAAATTAATAATACAAAGATAAAGAAAAAACAAAAATTAATCCAAGTAACTTTTAAACATTATTACTTTGTACACCTTCAATCAGTAAACAAAAACACTCTAGAGAAATCTATGTAAATAGACATAGTTTGTATATATGTATGTGATTAGATATGACATCTTTGAGCCCTGTCCACTGAGAAAAACAAGGAGCAGCAATGCCCTGTGCTTCTTAGCAATGAGCACACCTAATCCCCAGATTGTGGTGTGTAAAAGGAACCAGGTACAAACACATGTCTACACAGAGACACGTATGTGAATGTTCAAAGAAACATTGTTCAAAATGACCCAAAATCTAAACATCTTAATCCAAATATTCATCAACTACTGAATGGAAGTTTTAAAAGTGTAGCATATCCATGTGGTAGAGTATTTTTCAGCAATAAAAAGGAATGAACTACTGATACATGTTATGACATGGACAATTCTCAAAAATATTATGCTAAGTAAAAGAAGCCTGGTGTAAGACCATAAGATTATATAATTTTGTGTACATAAAATGTCCAGAAAAAACAAATCTAAGGAGATAATAATGGTAACCTGAGGGCTTGAGGTAGATGTGGATTTAACTATAAATGGTCAAGAGGGAAAATACTAAGTGAGGGACATGCTTTAAAACTAGATTGCACAGGAGGCTGAGGCAGGAGGATGGCAAGTTCAAAGGTAGCCACAGCAACTTAGCAAGGACCTAAGCAACTTAGTGAGACCCTGTCTCAAAATAAAATATAAAAAGGGCTGGGGATGTGGTTCAGTGTTAAGTACCCCCAGTTCAATCCCCAGTACCCCCCTAAAAAAAAAATTGGATTGCAGGGGAAATGGGGACTAAAATGGACTAAATCAAATTCCATGAATGTATGATTTTTGTCTAAAATGAAACCAACTATTATATATTATATATAACTGTAGTGCTCAAAAAAAAAAAGCTAGATTGTAACGATAGTTAAACTAGTCTCTACATCAGGGGAACAGTCCCTTAATTACTTTTGTAGCCTCATGTCCCAGTGCTTCCCTTTATACACCCTAAATCTCTCTTGATGTCCCAAAGGAGCTTCATGGTTCCAAGACTTTGCTTGGGTTAATCCTTCTGTCTGACAGGTCATTCTTCCCAGTTTCCACTGATGAAAGCATTATTTATTCTCCACAGCCCAGGACAAATGTTACCTCCTCTATCATGCCAGAATCAGTCCCTTCCTTCTCTGTATTCTCTTGAACATTCTTGCACGTCCCTGAGAATGCTCTTCATTCTAATTCTTCAGCTATGACTATGCATGTTGTCCTCTCACCACCAGACAGTGAGTTCCTTGGGGCAGAGACCATGTCGTATTCTTTTACTGCACCTAGCAAAGTGTCAGGCACATCATTAACACTTGGCAAATAAATAAATGAAGGAATGGATGAATGGATGGATGGATGGAGAGATGGCTGGCTGGCTGGCTGAATGGATGGATGGAAAAACTATGAAGAAAAATGAGAAGCCAGTGGGAAAGGTACAGGTTATTTTAAAGAACATATGAACCAGTGGTTAGAAAAGCAATTAAAAAAAAAAGCTACAAAGAGTAACTACATATAAAGGATAAAGGTGAAGAAAATGGTTTTCTCTTACCTTTAACAAGCAGCCAGCAAATACAAGGAAGCCTTTCGAATGCAGATGCTTGGCCAAGGAGAACCCAAATCCAGAGTCGCAGCCTGTGATCAGGACAGCTTTGCTGCCAACCTATTTTAGAAGGTCAGACCCCAAATTAGGAATTCAGGGTCCCAAGGCAGAGTGACCAGGTCCCCTACCCTCTGGATCGTAACAGTTAGTGCTGAGTAGCCCAGGCCTGGCCCTCCACTCTTGGCTGTGCTATCTGGAGAAACAGTAAACAACAACATGTACTGCAAAAACCTGGAGTCAGAATCAGGAGACCAGGTTCCACCCAGACTCTGCTGCCAACTATCAAGGCTGCTTGGGGAAATGACCTCTGGTTTCAGGATCTCGATTCCCTCAGTTACAATCACTATTATCATCATTGTCATCATCTTCATCATCAGAGCTGTGCTTCTCAAGTGCAATACTGACTGTGTGAAAGGCTCAGTGTCCTTCTTATCTCACAATTACCCACATAGAAAGCATGATTACTGCACCCTGTTACCAGTGAGAAAAAAAGACATGTTTTCAATGCCCTATGTAGTTAGCTAGAATGGAAACCAGGGCAGAGAGATTTCAGAGTCTACCTCTTAAGCCCCAACCTGCTGGGTCGGGGGGGAGGGGGAGTTCTGGCTCCCCAGCAGGTCTCCATGACATCTCCCTGGCTGAGAGGGGCGGGAGTACCTCATCACAGCTCCTTGCAGGTCTGGGAATGTTGGTCTCACTACTGATGTGGGGCTTAAGGGTAAGGATAAATGAGAAAGTGGTTCACAGTATCCTAACATACTAAGACCCTACTGTGAGGATGGCTCAGGGGCTGGGGTCCAGAAGGAAGGGCTCTGACCATCTGGCTGGTTCCCAGGGAACTGGACTTCCACTCACCGGGTCCACCTCACTGGCGTAAGTCCGGCGCCTGATAGAGGTGAAGGAGGTAGAGCAAAACAACAGTGTGCTTCTGCAAGGGAAAAAGAAGCCATGAGAATGAGGCTAAGCTCCCACCCTAGACCTCATTCCTGCAGCAGAAGCAACTAGGACATGCTCAGCCAGCCTAGCCTAAAGCCCCATGGATTATCTCCCCACTCCAGGCTCTGGGGACAACTTGCTGGTACAGCTGAGAAAGAAGCCCTGTTTCTACCAGGTGGCTAGGCTGATGGACAGTGAGCCAGCATTTGCTGTAGCCACTGTAACCACTGTACAGGAAAAGTCATCCTGAGAATAAAGCCAACCCGGAAGCACTTTTGCTGGGAGGCCCTGCCAAAACCTGACTGTCTGGTGTCCCACTCCAGTAAAGTTCTACTTCCTGCTTTTCAAGGTGACACAGACAGGCAGTGTTTCAGACCAATTCAAGTGTGAAATGTTCTCTCAGAGATATATCTTTGTTAAAGTCTTCTGCATATTCAGTGTCTGCTGAATTTAATGCTGCTTCTTCATAGTTATTTTAATTAACCCTTTTATTTTTAAGTAATCGTAGATTCATATGCAGTTAAGAAATAATACAGGGTGTAACTCCACATTGTATACAACCACAAGAATGGGAAATTATACTCCATGTACATATAGTATATCAAAATACATTCCACTGTCATGTATAATTATGAAGAAGAAATAAAAAATTATTTTATATAATAAAAAGAAAGAAAGGAAGAAAGAAAGAGAGAAAATAGGAAGATGTTAGGCACCTTTTGCCCAATTTCCCTTAATGATGACATCTTGCAAAACTATACTAAAAGTCAAGGTGTGATAGTGCACCCCTGTAATCCCAGTGACTCAAAAGGCTGAGGCAGGAGGATTGCAAGCTTGAGACTGCACAATTTGGTGAGACCCTGTCTCAAAATAAAAAAATTTTAAAAAGGGCTGAAAATGTAATTCAGTGGTAGAGTGCCTCTGGATTCAATCCTTAATATTACAAACCAAACAACTGACCATACAACAATATCACAACCAAGATATTGACATTGAAACTGTAAAAATACAGAACAATTCCAACACCACTACATGGTTCCCGTGACCCTATTAGGTTCCTGTGACCCTACTCCTTCCCACCCTACTCTCCTTAACCACTAATCTGTTCTCTACAATTTTGTCATTTTAATAATGTTATACTAAAAGTAGAAAACAGTAAGTCATCTTTGGGGTTTGGCTTTTTTCATTCAACTAATTCTCTGGAGATCCATGCAGATTGTTGTATATATGGAGCTTTCTCTTTTTATTGCTAAGTAGTGCTCTGTGGCTTGGGCATTTGTTTGACTATTTACCTACTGAAGGACTTCTGGGTTGTTTCCAGTTTGGAGTTATTATGAATAAAACTGCTATGAACATTCTACGACAGGTTTTTGTACAAACATTACGTTTTTATTTCTCTTGGATAAATGCCCAGGAGTACAATTGTTCAGTCATGTGATAGTTGTATGTTCAGTTTTAAAAGAAACTGCTCAACTGTTTATAGCTACAGAGTGGCTGGAGCACACATACGACATTCCCAGTAGAAAATGTAGTAACCCATATCCTTGCCAGCATTCAATAGTGCCACTAATTTTTGTTTTAGCCATGCTGAAACCTGTGTAATGATGATTTCACTGTGGTTTTAATTTGCATTTCTTTAATAGATAATGATGTGGAACATCTCTGTGATCATTTGCCATCTGTCTTAGTTTGGGCAACTGAAACAAAATATCAGTTTGGGCTGCTCAAACAACAAAGTGGCTTATAAAGTAGCAAACATTTTTCACAGTTCTGGTGGTCAGAAAGACCAAGATCAAAGTATCAGCAGACTATATCTTGTAAGAGCCCATTTCCTAGATACACTGATGACTTTTCACTATAACTTCACATGGCAGAAGGGGAGGTCTTAGACCTCTTTTAGAAGGACACTAATGCCATGCCAAGGGTTCCACGTCCATGACCTAGCCACCTCCAAAGGCCCTGCCTCCTAATACCAACAGCTGGAGGATAAGGGTTTGAACATATGAATCTAGGTGGAATACAAACAGTAAGACCACAGCACCACCTGCATGCCCTCTCTTCATGTGTTCTGTCTATATTTTAAATGGATTATTTAGCCTTTGGCTATTGAATCTTAAGAATCCTTAAGATGTTCTAGATACCTTGGTTACATTTGTGATATACAAATCTTTTTCTCCTAGTCTATAACTTGCTTTTTTATCATCATGACAGGATCAAATGCTAGAAAAAAACTGTTTCTCTTCCTTTTTCTTTTTCCTTTTTATTTATTTATTTATTTATTGTGGTACTAGGGATTGAACTCTGGGGTACTTTTTACCACTGAGCTAAACCCCCAGTCCTTTTTTTATTTTGAGACAGGATGTCACTAACTTGTTGAGGCTGGCCTTGAACTTGCAATCTTCCTGCCTCAGCCTCCCAAGTTGCTGGGATTACTGGCTTGTGCCATTGAACCTGGTTACTATTTCATTTTGGAAGTCTGATTGGGTCATGTGGGACTTGGCCTACTTCTAGAACCCGAAGATTTTCTTCCATGTTTTTTTCCTAAAACTTTTATAGTTTTATGTTTTGCATTTTAGTCCATGATCCATTTTGAGTTTATTTTTATGAGACTTAGGTCAAAGGATAGTTTTGCCTATGAATTTCCAGTTGCCCCTGCATCATGTTTTGAAAAATGTTATCTTTCCTCCATTGAATCACTTTTGAACTTTTGTCAAAAACCAGTTGAACATATTTGTGTGGGTCTCCTTCTGGATTATCTGTTCTGTGCTCCTACCTTATTTTCCTTTTTGAAAGTTGTTCTAGAATTCCATTTCTTTTGCTTTCCATATCAGTGATAGAATAATCTTGTTTTTATTTACAAAAAAAATGTGACTGGGATTTTGATAGAAATGGTGCTAAACCTGTATAATCAGTTGGAGAGAACTGACATCCTCACTTTGTTGAAGATGCCCCTGAATACTCCATTTATTTAAGTCTTTGACTTCTTTCATCAGTGTTGTGTAGTTTTTAGCAAACTCTGGGAATGTTTTTGTTTTATTTATACCTAAGTACTTCTCTTTCTTGTTTGCAATGCTGGGGATTTAAGCCAGGACTTCACACATGCTAGGCAAGTGCTATACCACTGAGCTTCAAACTGCAAACACACATTGCCCCCCCCCCCCTGCTTTTTTTGAGTAATCATAAATGGTATTGTTTTAAATTTTGGTATCCACATGTTTGTTGCTAGTATATACAAATACAACTGATTTCTTTTTTGGAAGCAGGTACCAGGGATTGAACTCAGGAGCACTCAATTACTGAGCCACATCCCCAGCCCTATTTTGTATTTTATTTAGAGATAGGCTGTCACTGAGTTACTTAGCATCTTGTTTTTGCTGAGTCTGACTTTGAACTGGCAATCCTCCTGCCTCAGCCTCCCAAGCCACTGGGATTAGAGGTGTAAGCCAATGCACCTGGCACAAATACAATTGATTTTTGTGTTATCTTGTATATAATCCAGGCATAGTGGTGCATGCCTATAACCCAGCTTCTCTGGAAGCTAAGGTGGGAGATTACAAGTTCAACTTAGCAACTGGCCAACTTGGCAAGACCCTGTCTCAAAATAAAACAATAAAAAGGGATGAGAAGGTAGCTCAGTGGAAGAGAACCTGAGCTTGTGTGAAGCCCTGAGTTCAATCCACAGTACCACAAAAATAATTGAAAAAGCAAAAACCTACTTCCTTAAAAGGGCAAAAACCACTTTTTACCCTAGGGAAAAAAATAAGTAACCTGGGTCCTCTATAGTCATACCAGTCCTAGATTTCTGAGTGCTTCTACTACTACTGTTAGTGTGCTGCAGTCTTAACTGATACATTGGCCTTCCAGGGCCGAGAGGGCCCTAAGGTTTTAACCCAAAGCCCGTGGGAGAAGATTGTGTATTTCCCTGGAGGGTCCCCTCTGCTGGACAACCACTGACAGCTATACTAGGCCAGCAGGTGAGACAAATTACATTTCCGGACAGTCAGTGCCCTTTTTGATAATCTGGGATCAGGGGTGGGGGTGGGAGGGGTGTCATTAGATTCTGAGAACAAAAGCTTCCTTATTTCTGCCTAAACCAGAATGAGATGGGTGGAAGAAGTGCATCTAGTGCCTCCTCAAGGGTCTATGGAGGAACCTGCTGCCCCTCTGAGCCCTGATATCCAGGGGCTTGCCTGGCTGCATTTAAGAAGTGGCCCCCCCTCCATCTCCTGCTGACCAGGGCATTAGCTTAGACTTCTTTTTTTAAAAATCTATCTATCTATCCATTCATTCTGAGGACTGAACCCCAGGGCACTTTATCACTGGGCTACATCCCCAGCCTTTTGATTTTTTGTTGTGAGACAGGGTCTCACTAAGTTGCTGAGGCTGATCTCAAACTTGCTATCCCCCTGTCTCAACCTTCTGAGTAGGGATAACAGGTGTGCACCATTGTGCCTGGCTATTGTTCCGGCTTTTTCCCTATCTTACCAGTCTGTGTTTCTATCTTTTTCATTGCTCCCATCACACATTAGTAACAATAACCAGTAACCCAGCTTTTTGCTGAGAATAGTCACTGAGTGAATTTGACAGACTAAACCCAACAAGATGGAGTTCAGAAGAAACAGACAGTGGTACAAGGACAGCTTAGGAGGAATGTGGTCTTACAGCAGCATCCATGAAAAAATTCAGTCATGAATCACAAGTATGATGCGGCTGCCACAAGAAGCCGTGTGAGCCCAGGCTGGACAGGAAGGAACCCAGAATGAGGCTAGAAGAGCCCTTTTCCACTCTCTCTGGGGCAAGTACCCCTGGAGTACTATGTGTCACACCTGGACTGACAGAGCTAAGCACTGGTGCATGTAACAAGATCCAGAAAGTAGAGTACGGGTGGAGAATGTATGGGTAAGCCACCTGTTGTAATGTGGATATGAGGCATCCCTCAAAAGCTCCTGTGTCAATGTTCACAGGTGAAATGATTAGATTATGAGAACTGTAACCTAATCATTGGATTAATCCAGTTGATGGATTAATAATTTGAAAGGACTGCTTTACTAGATGGTAAGTGTAGCTGAGTGGGGTGTGGCTGAAGATTGGGACATTAGGGGTGTGCCCTTGGTGATTATATCTGTCCCCTGGGCTCCTCCAATATGAAGGACTGTATACAGAGCTATCCAAATATGGGAGGCCTGCTGTGGTAGATACTGACTTCCCCATGGCTCGTCACATTCAAATGCATGCAAACTTTCTAAGGTCACCTATGAAAATGCTATCAGAGCAGCAGGATTCACTACAGGTAGGGTCTGGAGTATAAGCCCTTTCCAATTGAGATTCAAGCAGACGATCAGGCCAGTTTTTCCGGTTTTTTCCTTGACACTGTCATCACCCACTGTGCCAGCCTCTTTTTGCACCTGAGTCTCCCTCCTGGCCTCTGCTAATGCCTGAGGACATTTAATGTATTCTGACTCAGCTCTGTCCCTGGCCACCCACCCCAGGCCCCTTGACCTAACTAGGTTACTTTTCAATCCACCCAGAAGATTCAGAATGACCCTGTGACAGCTTTTCTCTCCCTTCAAATGAACGAGAAGCTTAACTAATTTTCCTATGAGATCAAGCATACAAAAGTATTTTAATGTCCTTTGGGATTATTTTATCTTCTATATAAAACAATTACCAGAAATCTCTAAAAACAACCTATGAGACAGATTTGCCATTATTTTTTTATGAATCACTTGAAAAAAGAATTGAAGTTGGACACAGTGGCACATTCCTGTAATCTCAGTGACTTGGGAGGCTAAGGGAGAAGGATCACAAGTTCAAAGCCAGCCTCAGCAACTTAGTGAGGCCCTAAATAACTTGGCAAAAATAAAAAATAAGGCTGGGGCTGTAGCTCAGTGGCAGAGCGGCTGCCTTGTACGTGTGAAGCACTGGGTTTGATCCTCAGCACCACATAAAAATAAATAAACAAAATAAAGATATTGCAAAAAAATAAATAATAAATAAAAAGGGCTGAGGATGTGGCTCAATGGTTAAGCGCCCCCTGGATTCAATTCTGGATACCAAAAAACAAAATAATAATAATAATGCAGAAAATCACCTTTTGAAAAAGTCCTTTAATGGAACAAGGTTCTGTGCTCTCTCAAATGCAATGGTCCCCTGTTCAGAGTGACCTCTAGTAGCTGAAGCCCATCTCCAAGCTGAATCTCTGCTCTGGATCTCAGGCAAATGCTTTTTAAGAAAATGCTGCAAGATGTGCTGGGGATATGGCTCAGTGGGAGAGTGCTTGCCTAGCATGCCTGAGGCTCTAGATTCAATCCTTAGCACCACACACACACAAAAAAAAGATTCTGCAGAAAGCCTCTATATATACATGCTTCTAAAGACACTCAGCTTTCTAGCTACTGGGACTTTGAATTTAACCTGACATTCAGTCTCACTTCCCTCAAATATAACAGAAAGGTATTGCTTATTTTTTCCTTTCTCAGGCTGCAAAAGAGGAAAATGCAGCTGAGCCCACTGAATCCCCTGGAAGAAGGCAATTCCAGAAGTTCTCTAAGAAGATTCAGCAGGGAATGGTGGCACATGCCTACAACCCAAGCAATCAGGAGCCCAAGACAGGAGGATCACTTGAGCCTAGGAGTTCAAGATCATCCAGGCCAAATGTCTCAAAAACAAAAGCAACAACAACAAAAAACCCCTTCACTTACTTAATACTTCTTTTAAATCACACCAACAGTTCAGTGAAGTCTCTGGACATTTTAATAAACTGACTTTATGTGTAAAATTTTTAAAAAGACAAAAGAAATGAGCCTCATGAATACTGTGTGCCTCCAATGTGATATACTGAGAAAGGTACACCTCCTTCTGCAGGCTCCTTGCTAACCATGCATATCTGAATCTAAACACAAGGTAATATGCAAACCCAAACTGAGAGACATTCTACAGACTGATAGTCTTCTAGAGTGCTTAGGTCCTGAACGAAAAAGACCAAGGAACTGCCACAATAGGAAGAGAACAATGAGACATGACAACTTAATGCAATATGGGATTCTGGGATGTATTCTGAGACCAGAAAAATATCTATCAGTTGGCCCCTTCTGGTAAAATTTGAAAACATTCTGTAACTGGGTTAATAGTATTGTATCAATGGCAATTTCCTCATTTTGATCATTGTAATATGGTTTATTTCCTTTAGGAAAGTTATGTGAAGGGAATTTGGGAGCTTTTATAATATTTTTTGCATTGTATAATTCTAAGGTTATTTCAAAGAAAAATGGTTTTAGAGAGCATTATGAGAGCTATTCTTTGCCCTGTGAGCCTGGGAAGGGCTTCCTCTGAGGATACCTCTTGGTTTCCTTTGCTGGGAGGTGGCATGGAGACATGGCTGAGAGCGGGACTCATCACCACCAGCACCACCCAGATGGGGAAAGCGTGACCCCTCAAGGTCACTCCACCCTTCGTTGCTTACCTTGTTCCATGTTCTCCATCATAGACACTTAGAGTCTTTCCTGGGAGCTTTGACAGGGTCCTGGAGAGGCGGGCAGCCAGCATGGTGGCAACAAGTGATACAATGGTCTGCTTCCTTCCTGTGGTTCTGAAACACAAGACACACCTTCAGCATCACCTCATTGCATTCAGGGGTTTAATCAGGAAAGGCTATTTTATTTCCAGGTTGTTAAAGTCAAACAGGACTGGGTCTGACCCAGGCCCAGTCCTGGTACCAGGCAGGCCCCTCCTCCACCTCCCTCTCAAGCTACAGCCTCATGTGATGGCATATCAGGAGCCAGGGGGTCTGGAAACCTGGGGTCTGGCTCTGGCTGTGCCACCAACCCACTGGGCAGCCCTGAATGAGTAATCACCCACTTGTAACTTGAAGAGGTTGGGCCAGCCAGTGACCCTCAAATCAGGCTGTGTAGCAACCACTGGTAGAGTCAGGGACTAGTGCCTTGGGGATGCTAACTCAGTGAAGCCTGTTCCCTTGTCCAGGTTTCTGACACCTAGTAAAACATCCATCTGTGGTGACCGGGACATCAGGCTTCACTTCCAATGTGCCCATGTGCCTCTACAGCAGCTTTTGCAGCCCCACACCACTTACCATTGAGCTCAGCTCTCCACCTCCCTCCCCACCCCAGCTAATATGAGGATCTGGCTCTGAGTCTAAATCATCAGAAATTCATTATAGCACGGAGTCTGAAGCTACAAAATGACAGACTCTTTATATTAAAACATATACACACTGGGAACAGCACTGCAAACCTGCAATCCCAGCTACTGGGAATCTGAGGCAAGAGGATCACAAATTTGAGGCAAGAGGTTCACAAATTTGAGGCCAGCCTGGACAACTTAGCAAGACCCTGTCTCAAAATCAAATGAAAAGGGCTGGGGTGTACGTCAGTAGTACACTGTGTGCCTGGCATGCACCAGGCCCTGGGTTCAATCCCCAGTAGTACAGAAAAACAGAAACAAACAAAAAATCCAAACCACAAAACACACACATATACAAACTTCCCCATCTCTTCCATTCAATGTTAAATCAAACTATTGCAACAAAGTCATATCATTTAGTGTCACTTTAAGGCTACTTAGCACCTTGACTAGTTGTGCATTATTAACTGTTGATCAGGAAGCATACTAGTTGCCTTCCTGTTCAGTTTACCACTGGTTGGTTCCTTCTGACAGAGGAGAGGGAAGGGGAGGTTGGGAGGGAGGTTAACAAGGCAACCAGGGCCTGAAGGAGCTGTTGCTCTTTTCAAGGTCAATAAGTTCTAGCCTCACTTCTGTATGCCTGGCTGTAGTTTGTTTTACTATACTTACTTATAATAAGGCACTGCCTAGGGAGCAGTGCCTCCCCATTCCAGCCCAAACCTAACTGATAACCTAGGGCAACAGGTCAGTACATCAGTTTTTTTTTCTGTTGCTATAATAAAATATCTGAAATTGGGTGACTTATAAATAAAGGAGGTTTATTTGGCTCATGGTTCCTGTCCAAGGACATGTGGCCACATCTGGTAATGGCCTTGTTGCTGTCAGTCACAAGATAGGTCAGGATATCACATGGCAATAAATGTGTGTGTGTGTGTGTGTGTGTGTGTTCTGGTCTTTCTCTTCTCTCGCTTCTTATAAAGCCACCACGATTCAATCATGATGAACTTGTTTAATCCTAATCACCTCCCATAGCTCTACCTCTAAACAGCATGGATGGATTAAATGTCCACCCTATTAATATCTCACAATGGGGATTAAATTTCAACACATGAACCCTAGGGGACACATTCAGACCATATCAAACCACAGTAGTCAGTAATAAGTTAACTAACCACCACAGCAAGTTCCTTGTAGGAGGCAGATGAAGGTGTTCGATGTGTTTAATCCCTAGGAAAGGAAAACAAGCCGGGGTCGCCTTGATTGATCTCGCCTGAACTGTGCAGTAGACTCTTGCTTCTCCTCCTGCCCCTACTCACCACACTCCTCTCTGAGCACTGCAGCCAGAGTGATTGTGTTCCTCCCTTGCTGAGAGCCTCCTTCCCATGCCTGTTGGTGCTGGCCTCTAGCTCCTTTCCTAACCTTGCCCAGCCTCCCTCTGCTTTGCTCACCATATTGCAGCCAACGCTCACCTGTGCCAGCTCTTTCCTGCATATACTCTTTCTAAATGGCTGATATGGCTAAATGGCTTCAGTGTGGCTATCTTTGACTTCCTGCTCTTGTTTGAATATGGTTTGTCCCCTTCAAAACTCATGTTGAAACTTGTATTGTTTTGTTTCCCCCTTTAAAACTTGATTGCCATTGTGGTGGTGCTGGGAGATGGGTCCTTGAAGAGGTGATCAGGTCATTCAGAGGGATAAATGTCTCTCTGAGTGAGTTCTCTCTTGGAACAGCATTAGTCTCTGTTGCTGTAAGTTACTGTAAGAGTTTTTACTCTTCTACACATGCCTGATTGACCTCTGCTTTTTCTGCCAGCTACAAAGGAGCACAAAGCCCTTCTCAGAAACTGAGCAAACACCTTGGACTTCCCAGCCTTCACAACTCTAAGCCAAAGTGGACCTTTTCTTCATAAATTACTCAGTCTTGGGTATTTTGTGATAGCAACAGAAAACAGACTAAGACCCCCACCAAATTACCCACTTGTGGAACACACACATGGCTTTCTGCAAGATCACTCTGTGTAGCAACTGTCTTAATCCAAAATTATCTTGCTTATTTAACTTTAGCTTCCTCTACTAGATCATAAGCTCAGTGAGACAGGAGCCTTGCCCGTCTTGCTCACCACTGAATCCTTAGTGCCCAGAACAAGCAGGAAACAAAGGAGATACTTGGGAGCCTCTGGGGAGAGACAGCTGAGAGAGCTCTTAAAGGGCACTCTGGGGTTAGAAACAGCCTATGACCCAAACTGAAGTTCCCATGGTAAGCACCTTGCAGGCAGCAGCAGAATAGAGATGACACTGGTCCTTTGTGGAAGGCCTAGGCCTGGGTTGGCTCTGACTTTTTTGTTTGTTTGTTTTTGATGCTGGGGATTAAACCCAGGGCTTTGCACATAACAGGCAAGAGCTCTACCACTGAGCTACATCCCTACCCTGACCCACTTTTTATTTTATTTGAGACAGAGTCTTGCTAAGTTGCCTGGCCTGGCCTTGAACTTGTGATCCTCCTACCTTGGCCTCCTGAGTATAGGCATTCACCACCACACCTGGCTTGCTCCAATTCTTTACCTAGGTGCCACATACTGACCAGCTGGTTAAGCATATACATCCCTATCTCCTCCCACCAGAACCAAAAGTCAGGGTTACCACCTCAGGGTGATGTCAAATGCAGTTGTCTATAATTAGAGTCCTCTCCATCCCTTTGGCTCAATGCCTATGGCAGAAAATACTTCAATATAATCTCCAAATAGAGTGTTGCTTTCAATTTTGTTTTCCTTAAATGCATAAAAACTCAGTCTCTTGAGTAACACACTATTTGCAAAGTAGTCTCTTATATGAGAAATGGTAGAAATTTAGATTTTTTTTAAATTTTCTTTTTCTTCCTTTGTGTGTGTGTGTGGGGGGGGGGTATGGGGTATGCACATGCTGAACCCAGGGCTTTGCACATGCTGAGCACATGCTCTACCACAGAGCTTCCACACCCCAACCTCTTCTTTTTTAAGTTTCTGAAACACCTTGCTATAGCCATGCTGCTATACCAAGGACTCAGTCATTGTTATACCCAAAGACTCAGCCATTGTTGATACTTTGTACTGGGCTTTAGTCTTTGTAAAAGAATATTAAGTTCTCAAACTTGAAAAGCTACTGACTTGCCTTTTGGTTTGGTAACAGAACAGAAATGTGAAGGTGGATGCAAGGAGAAAGGCACAGTCCCCATAGGAGTGGGGGACAATTTCCTTTGCTTTGAAACTCAAGTAAGTAGCTGCTCCATACAGACTGGATGAAAGGTTTAGCTCCAAAGACCACATTCATAAAATATTGTCACAGAATAAATGTAATCTCAGAAAATCTGTAATCTCAGAAAAACGTTTCCAGTGCTAGGAACTGTCTCCTTTCAAGGGCATCCCCTCTTCATGTCAATGCCTAACCCAAGGAAAACCCAGGATGAGCCCTTCATTCTGTCCCCTTGCACTGGAAAAGAATGCAGTTAGCCTCTGTGGAGGGGGTACATGTGATCTAGCTGCAAGGGGAGGCAGCTATAAGCCTCTCTGACAAAAGTATGTATGCGCTCTTGTCTTGGCACTGGGCTCACTATGTCACATTCTGGCAGAGGACGCAGCTGGCTGCTTTCCTGTGGGTCAGTGGAGGATCTCCCTAAGGGAGACAGAAGAGACAGGACATCTGCAGGAAACCAGGACACAGGAGGCAAGCCTTTGGCAGAGAGGAGAACAGGAAGCCTAGATGGGCCCTTGGCACCACCAAGTGGGAGGCGAAGGCCCTGTCCCACAGAGGAGGGCAAGCTGGGTGTAGGCAGGGAAACATCCCACCCAGGGATGAGCTTAAGATGATGAACTTCAATGTCAGATTGGAAGTCTGACAATGACAGCTGCCTCCAGCATGTTCTACTTGGCTCTTGTTTGGCCAGTCTAGTATTTTATTTATTTATTTTTCATTTTTATTAGTTGCTTGAGCCTATTGTTTTAATTAATTAATTAATTAAGTTTTGGTGCTGGGATAGAACTCAGGACCTTGCATGTGCTAAGCATGTGCTCTGCCACTGAGCTGCACCCCAAGCCCAGCCTAGTGTTGAAAGAGGCAAATAATAAGGCAGCTCCATTATGCTTAAACTCAGTTTGGTTTGCACCTACATCTTACACTGCCCACATCACCTTTGTTAACTGCCTGGAAACCAGGCATTTGAGTTCAGAGATCCCAACCAGATAAATGTATATCAGCCTTTGGGCTTTTCCCTTTTGATTATTTAGTACAGTGTTGCTTAAAAGCTCTGGCTCAGCTCAGCATGCTAACTGCACAGCTAATGAGAGTTTCTTTGAGGTAAAGAAAAAGGGAACCTGATAAGTTTTAAAGCCATCATTCAAAAGACACATACACCAGGTGCAGTGGTGCATGCCTATAATCCCAGCCACTTAGGAGGCTGAGGCAGGAGGATCAAAAGTTCAAGGCCAGCCTCAGCAATTTAGTGAAACTCTGTGTCAAAATAAAAAATAAAAAGGACTGGACACATAGCTCAGTGGTAGAGCAACCCTGGGTCTGAGCTCCAGTACCACCACCACCACAACAAAACAAACAAAAAAATGCATACCATTCCTTTGAGAGATAATCATTCTGGAAGAAAAATCTAAAAGAATTATATAGAAACATCAAATGTTACTGTAAGGTCCTTACTTAGCATCTGGATGGCCATCTTAAGTGACAGCCACCATTTTAAGAAAAATTTCACTTTCCAGCCCAAGGGCGTTTCTGAGAAAGGCTCACCACTCCCTCATACCAACCCAACCCGCTCTCTATCTTTCATTTCTAGCTCCCGTCTCCGGTTCCTCACTTTCCTTTCATAGACAGTATTCAGTTTTCTCACCACCATTTTATCATAAAGGTAGAGATGACAATCATGTAGCTTATTTCATGGTGACTTCAATAAAAACTAAATGTTTAAGTGTATAGCCCAGTTCTGCAAAGGCATACCTTGATTAGTCTGAAAGACACTCAGGTCGCAGATTAGATTTGGGTAATAGCCACTTCTCAGGCGACATATCACACTGTCTATACTAGTCAGTGCAGTTGGCATCTGTTCTGCTTATTTAATCCCCTTCCCCTCAGTTCTGCCCTTCATCCATAAGCTTCAGCCTCTGCAGCTATAGTTGGGCAGTGAGACTCGCCCCTTGACCATGGAGGACCTTGGCCATCCAGAGATACTAAACTCAAGGTGAACCTATCACTCTGTCCCCTGGCACTGTGAAAGATGCAAATCAGTCTCTGTGGGCTGGAAGAGGCAGCTACTCTACCTCACTAGCCAGGGAGAGGCCAGGAGGGAGACTGGATAAGAGAGAGAGAGAACACATGTGTGTAGAAAGAAGCAGAGATGGAGGTGAAGAGAACAAGAAAAAGAACCCTCTAGCAATTAGATGCAAATTAAAACTACACTTTCATCTTACTCCAGTCAGAATGACAGTTATCAAGAATACAAGTAACAATCAATGTTGACAAGGATGTGGAGGAAAAGGCACACTCATACATTGCTGGTGGGACTGCAAATTGGTGCAACCACTCTGGAAAGCACTATGGAAATTCCTCAGAAAACTTGGAATGAAACCAGCATTTGACCCAGTTATACCACTCCTTGGCATATACCCAAAGGACTTAAAATCAGGATACTATCGTGCCACGGCCACATCAATGTTTCTAGCAGCTCAATTCAATTTACAATAACAAGCTATGGAACCAACTTAGGTACCCTTTAACAGATGAATGGATAAAGAAAATGCAGTACATATACACAACGGAGTATTACTCAACCATAAAGAAGAATGAAATTATGGCATTTACTGGTAAATGGATGAAACCGGGGACTATCATTCTAAGTGAAATAAGCCAATCCTAAAAATCCAAAGGCTGAATGTGGGAGGCCAACCTTACACGTGACTGAGTCACACTCCCCGGCTGGGTACTGAGGCGCTCAGTCACAGAAATGTGGTCGGTGTCTCATGCATGGGTGTGTCTTGTTACAGCCCCCTGGGTGAAGCTACCCTCACCTGTTCCTTTGTAATATAAACCCTTGCCCTGTTCAGGATAGAATCTTCCATGGAAGTGCCTTGTGTGTGTCCCCTTCTCTTGGGTGTGGCCTACTCAGGTGTCAGTCAACCTGCTGACAGTGAACATCATGAAGATACTCAGCCCCCTGAAACCTGACCCCTTGCCTCATTTGAATAGCTTCTCCTCAATAAAAGGGGTCAGGGCGCACGTGTGTGTGTGTGTGTGTGTGTGTGTGCGTGTGCGTGTGCGTGTGTGTGTGTGTGTGTGTGTGCACTCTCTCTCTCTTTCTCTCTCTCTCTCTGCGGACCCTTAAGGTCAGAGGAGCCGTCACAGCGACCCCAAAGAAAAATGTATTTGTGTCTCTTGTGTGGTTATTTCATGCAGCCCAGTTAGCCCAGTTTAACTAGAGTGACCCCTGAGCCTTTTAGTCGTGAGAACAGAAACCCGGCAGCTGAATATTCTCTCTGATATGCGGGTGTGAACATACAATAAGGTGCGGTGGGGGTTGGGAGAGAATAGAAATTCATTGGATTAGCAGAGGGGAATGAAAGGAAGGGGTAGGGGATGGAGGATGGGGATAGGAAAGACAGAAGAATGAGTCGAACAAAACTTCCCTATGTTCATATATGAATACACAACCAGTGTAACTCCACAAGAATGGAAAGTTACACTTTATCTATGTATATATCAAAATACATTTCTCCTTTCATGTACACATAAAAAAGAACAAATTAAAAAAAATTTTAAAAAACTATAACAATAGCTGCTGTTCTGTCCTCCAATTCTAAAATGCATGCTCTGTCTTTATTCCCTATGTTTTTAAAGCAAGCTTGTAGCTTCTGTTACTTGCAACCAAAACAATATTGGCTAAACTCATTGAAGGTAGTTTCTTTCTGCCAAGTATTATAATTAATTCTTAATCTAGCCCCATATTCTGAGAGTACCACACTACAGAGCTAATAATGACAAAAGGATATGTACCTCTCCCACTTCACTTCTTTCACCAAAAGATGGAATTACCAGAGCTGCAAGTTTGTCATGTTTACAACTGAAAGATAAAGCACATACTCCACACTTAGGAGGACAGCTAGCCTACCAAAGTCAAATGAGACCAGGCCTCCATTCCCATTCTGGGTAAAGAGTGGTAAGAGCTCATATATACCTTTTAATACAGTTTACCTGCTGCCAATCCCAAATGTTTTCTCCAATCCATCCTCTCCCAAAACTCCAGACTTAAGTATACAACTGTCCCCTTGAAGGTTTAATAGGTATCTCAAATTTAACCTGTCCAAACAGAGTTTGTGCTACCACCTTGCAGACCTGTTCCTCTAAATTCTCCTTGTTCTTGACTTCTCTCTTCTTGCACACTCTGCAGCTTGGCTACCAGCATATCCTAGACCCCACCTTTTCAATATATCTAGGATCCTCTGCTACCACTTAGTAGCAGCAGTGTAAACTTTCGATAATTCTTGCCCAGACTATTACAATAGCATTTCAACTAGCATTTCAATTTACTTCCACCAAAGTCTCCACCCAGGTCATTCAACATATCCTGCACAATCCTTTAAATATACATCATACTACGTTACTCCTGCACCAAACTTTTGTCAAAGTGAAAGTCAAAATCTATACAGATTGCCTACAAAGCCCTAAGTGATCTAAGTCCATCAGATGATGCCTCTGACCTCATATCTCATTCAGTTACAGCGACCTTCTTACTATCCTTGGAACTTTCCAAGCAATCTCTAACTTCAGGGTCATTACCCTTACTGTTCCCTCTACCTGGGACATTCTTTGGGGACATTCATAGGATCCATTCTCTCACTTTAGTCCTTTATTCCTTACTCACTTAGTCCTTTACTAAGTAAGACATCCCCTGCCCATTCCAACAATCCCCTCTTTACTTCATCTTTACATTTTCTTTTTCAATTTTTTTTGTAGTTGTACATGGACACTATGCCTCCATTTTATTTATTTTTATGTAGTGCTGAGGATCGAACCCAGTGCCTCAGACATGCAAGGCAAGCACTCTGCCACTGAGTTACAGCCCCAGTCCTCATCCTGACATTTTCTATTTCCCCTTCCTCTCTTTCATTTTCCCTATTCTTGGCACTTAACACATTATAACATTCTACATATAATATCTACTTTATTTGCTGTATCTTTCTTTCCATTAAAACATAAGCTCTTTGAGAATGAGAATTTTGACTATTTTGTTCACTGTTTTATCCCCAACACCTAGGCACAGTAGGCACATGCTATTTAAATGAACTAAGAAAGTCTTAAGCAGGAGTGCCATGATCAGACTTACATTTTAATAAATAACTCTTATTGGGTTAAAAGTAAATTGAGGATGGACAAAAGCAGTAACAGGGAGACCAGTTACTACTAGATTACTGCTCTGGCAGTAATCTAGGGCCATGACATAACAGCCACACAGCTTGAATTCTATACAACACCAATGAATGGTTAACAAGTGCTCACTGGAGATGGATAAAAAAGATTGTGGGCTCAGATGGGAACCATGGAGGTGATTTGAATGGGCCAGTGTGGCATTAGTTTGAAGAGCATACTCCCAATTACTGAGATTGGATGTGGGATATGAAAGAAAACTCTACCAACACTTTTGGCCTGCATGTAAAAAAATGACAAAAAAAAAAAAGATTAAGGAGCTTTCTTTTCCTAAGTGCTTTCCGTACTTCAAAACAGAGCACACAAGCTGAGCCTCTTCCTTCTCACTGGCCCCTCAAAATTATATCTCCAGTTTCAGTGTCTTGCTCATCCTTATACCAAATCTGACTTTTCCTTCATCTGACCAAGACCTAATCCGTACAAATAGCACCTCCTCAAGCTGCCTTTCTAATCCACTAAATCAACCCCTCCCTTCTCTCTGCACCCCTTTAACAGCATTCACTGAGTCAAGGTATATTAGAGGTATTGCTGTTCATAACCACTCACAAGCCCCCATTCAACCAGTCTACCCCTGAACTGAGACTGGAGCCACGTGTTGACTTACTGACTTATGGCTCCTCAAAATGGACGCTCTGTAAATGTGTATTGGGAGACTATCAAAGCTATTTCAAAATTCAGCTTTCTAGCCTGCCAGGGGTATACGTGGCCCTTATAGGATGGGCCTTATAGAAAGAAGGGCATCTGCCGTATCACAGAGGTTCCGGACCGGAGAGACCCTGCAGGCCGGGAATGAAATGTGCGTCTCTGCAACCCCTCAAAGGAGAAACCGCAGTTAGACAGTGACTCTGCACCAGCTGACTATGGGCAGGCTTTGGCTGACTGTCTGGAAAAACATGCGCAGGGTTCAAAGCCGCCTCCCCCCGCAGGATGCAGCACAAGGCGGCTGCGCGCTGGAAGGCAAAGACAACTGGGTCCTTTCCCGGGAACCCATTTGGAAGCCCTGACCCAAGCGGTCTCCCGAGCGCTCCAGCACTCACTGAAAGCCGGGCACCCGAACTGCGCAGGCGCCTCCTCGCTCGGCGCCAGGGGGAGCTCAGCCAATCCCAGCGCCGCGGTCCCTTCCTGCGGGCCCGAGGGTGGGGAGCCGAGGGGGCTCGGCCAGAGCCACGCTCCCATTGGTTGGGGAGGCACCACCCAGACAAAGCCCCACTGTCCGCTCACCCAAGCGCCGCGGTGGCTGCCGGCCCAGCCCAGGCAGATCACCCCGGGATCCCCAACCTGCCTCCGCAGCGCCTCCACCTTCCCGGTCCCACTTCTTTCTAGTCCTGCAGCCTATCCGGCTTCCAGCAACCGCTGGCCAGGCTTGACCTGACTTATGGCTCCTCAAAATGGACCTCAAGCAGCTGGACCCGCGGTCTGACCGCTGTCCAGCATCCTTCCAGAGAGTGCGGCGAGCAGGAGAAGGCACTCTCCAAAACCCCCGAGAACAGAGTCTAGTGGAGGACCCTGGCACCGGGCAATCCGGGAGATGGGTCAGGAAGGGAGCAGTGTCTAGAATTCGAGGATGCAAGGCAGGACTACTGGCTTCGATCCTGGCAGGGCCTTTGACTATGGTGTGACCTTGGGCCAGTGCCTTCCCGTTTAAAGACTCAAGTTCCCTTCTGTAAAATACGCCGGCTGGGAACCTTGAGGCCGGAGGGTTTCACCTGGGGGTCGCAGGGCCGCGTGTTCAACCCGGAGCCTCCTCCTGGGCACAACATTCCAAATAATAAAGGCCCGACCTTGCTCCCTGAGGTGCGGACAGAGAAACCAGGAAGGTGACGGGTGAGATGCGTCTGCAGAGACTGGCCCAACTTCCCACTCTCGTTACGCCGCGGCCGCAGGGCAGGCCTGTAGGACGAGATGTCCCTTCCCCACCCTCATCCCGCGGACCGGCTCAGTGGCCGCCCAAGGCCAAACCAAATTGAGCAGAGGGCGCTGGCACATGCTACAGAGATGCAGACCTTCCTCTTACCCCAAACCAAATGGGCAGGGGGCTCGGCTGCGGAGGGCTCGGTTGGTGCGCTAGCCTTAACCTCACGCTCCTGGCCTGGAGAACCGAGTGGGGGCGCTGCCGCCGTTTCCTTCTCAAATCCGGTCTATAGGGCCCCTCCTGTGGCCTCCAGCTCCTGGCACCAAGATACGTCTACCCACTGAGTGCGTGCGTTAGGGCTGCGCCGGGCGGGGCCCGACGGCGGTAACGCAGGGGCGGGGAGCGCTCCGCGCCGCCTCCTTCATCGTCGATCGCCGTTCCTGGCCCTGCTCCAGTTTGGCGTGCTTGGAATTGCTAGGCACCCAGCTCGAGGTTGACCCACTCCTGCACCCTCCATCTCGACCCTAAGCCGGGTGTAAATCACCAGCACCACCTTCCCGCGCTGGAGAGGGAGATGGGGAAAGGTGGAGGGTGCTGGGAGATTTCAGCCCCACGGCTGCCGGCCGGAAGAAGGTGCAGCTCCAGAAAACGAGGAAACCCTGATGAGGAGGAAACGCCTTCCTTATCCTTCGTACTTGTCTTTAGGGCTTATCAGGGTTGGTAGTTGGTTGGCTTTTAAATTTCTCTTGATCGGTGCAATTTATTTAAAGGTTTGTTTCTAAGGGTCTTAAAGTAAGAGTAGCGCAGCTTCCCAGAGCTTCAACAATAGGACAAGAGAGTGCTATCGGCCACAGATCAAGTTCGCCTTCCAACCCAGTACTCCAAGACATCTGTTTCCAGGAAACAGGCTAAGGAGAGAAGTAAAGGCAGCTTGGTGGCAAAGCTATGTTTAGGTAAATTACAGGCGGAATGGAGAGGAACAGAGCAGATGAAAACGAGAGGGAAGTACAACCGGGCGGGGCGCCTGGCGGTGGCGCCGGAGAGCGGGTGGGGGACCTTAAAATTATGTCAGCTCTGTCTCAGGAGCTTCTTGAAGGCGGAGGCTGCCTTCCTCCTCTAAGCCCAGCTCCTAGCCCATAGAGCCTCCAATACTAGGAGAATCCTGAAAGGAGGACGCATTTGATTCTTTGGACCCATTTCTAAGACTAAGAGTACTTGCTTTAGTGAAGTGTTTCAGAATAGTCACTCTTTACCCGGTGCCACAATGATAAGAGCAAATCTGTATACTGACTCACCAGGTTACACTTTGAGGATTGTGCATGAAGAAGAGCAGTTAAAGGAAGCAGTAATCCTTTTCACCTAGGAAAACCATTAAATCCTAACTTTGGATTGAGAATTAAATGAAAATATAGTTCTGTTTATGGGAGACAAAGGACATTTGACCGGTCTGAGGTTATATCAGACACCTCAAGCGGTTTGCCTCAGTTGTACCTCATATTTCCCTGTTTCAGGGCTTCTCTGTCACTGCAACCAGGGACCTTGCAGCAGCCCACTGCTCATTTGACACCTGAGTAAACCTGGAAGTGCAAGGGAGCTAACACTTCCTGGATGATCTTTGATCAATGGCGATGGGTGGTGGAGAAATACTCCACTCTTCCATTCTTCTGCCTAACATTTTTTTGTGTGTGTGTGTGTGTGTGTGTGTGTGCATGCAAGCTGGAATTGAATCCAGAGGTGTTATACTGCTGAGCTACATCCACAGTCCTTTTTTGTTGTTCTTGATGATGTTTTTTATTTTGAGGCAGGGTCTCACTAAGTTGCTGAGGGTCTTGCTCAGTTGCTGAGGCTGTCCTTGAACTTGCAATCCTCCTGCTTCAGCGTCCCAAGTCACTGGGATTACAAGCATGCATCACCATGCCTGGTTATGCTCAGCAATTCTGAGGGAGGGACCTTTTGTAAACCTCCTAAAATGATAGTGCCCAGGGGACCCTTAGTATTAACCAACTTGATCAACTCAAATAATGTACCACTGGATTGTTGTTCTGGATACCTCTTTCCTTATTTGATTCTTACCAGTCTTCTATTTCTATGCCTTGTGATTCATTATGAAGCTTTGAAATGATTCCCAACACTTACATAATTACCTATATGAATGACTTAGGTTTTTCATGAAGTGTAATCCCCGTCCTTGTGAGAATGCTCTGTTACATCTTATCAGACCACATATGTGAATTATTGACTTCAACCATGAGATTCCAAACCAGATAAAACCCACAAAATTTTGGCACATTTTGAGAGGATATGCCTGGGGCCGAGCTACCCTTTGTCCAACCTTCAAGCTATTCTTAGAAACCTCACCCACCAATACCTGGGCCACCCTCTGGGGGAGGGCCCTGGAATGTCTTCACAGTCTCTGTCTGTGTGTGTTGGCCAACCATTTTCCTGAGAACCTCTTTTAAGAAAGTACCTCAAATTGATTAGATGTATGTTCTCAGGCCTGTCACCATTCTGATTGAGCAACTGGACTTTTATAATTGGATTCTAAATGAAATGAGAAATCACTATGTGGTTAATGTACTTTGTCTATCAAGTGTATTCCCTTTGAGATTTGCTCTTGTTATTCTCCTCCTTTTTAAGCATTGTGGGAAAAAAAATCTCCTGGGAAACAAAACATGTGATTTGTAGAACCATACTTTCATCATCTCCTTATTTTAACCATACCCAGCATGTGCCAAGGTTCTGTCTTCTTTTGCCTGTATACAGCTCCTCTGCCCAGATAGGAGCCCTCAGGACAGGCTCTTCAGCTTTCTGCACATTTCATCTCCACACTCAGAGGGCGCTGTTGCAAATTACCAAGGAGGAGGGGGGGAACAAAACAGTCTCTGTTGCCAGAGAGTGAAATGAGCCATGTGTGTAAGCTAATTGACCCATGAGAAGTCTAGCAAGTCTCCTAAAGAGAGGCACATGGAGGTGTACTCAGAATTCTGACAGGGACTCAGGACAGGCTTCATAGAAGGGGAGCATCCTGAAAGTCTCAGTAAGAAAGCATCTCCAGAGAGCCCTGGCCCAGAGGGGTCACAGGTGTTTACTCCCATCTCTCGATCAGTTCCTCATTGCCACCTACCTCATATCCTTCTCAAATACCAGCTCAAGTCAGTCAGTCATTTGCTCTCCTTCCATCTGGTGCTGCCCCATCCCCCTATAGGTCCCCTTCTTTTCTGCCCTTAGGTTGAATGTGGAATGCTGTCAGTGCAGGTTAAATCCTGACCTTAACCATTCACATCCAAACCCTCAAAGAGCCCAAGGGGTGCTCTGTGGAGTTCTCCTGAGTGATAGAGAACCATAACATCACAGGGTTTCTGTTTGTTTTGATGCAAATGAATTTTCTTTAAAAAAAATTTTTTTTTGCTAGAAACTATACCCTTAATCTACTGATATTTATAAATATCAAGTAGCTTTTTCTCTAATTGATAGTGAAGGAAAGACACCAGTGTATTATTCTGTGCTGTTTCTAAAGCAAAAGCTTGTGTGTTGGAAAAAGACCTTGACAGTTGATCTTAACGTGACTGTAATACTGAATTCTGCAGATGAATGAGAACTGAAGGGGCTGCCTTTTCCCTGCAGTGAATTGGCAAGAAAAACAAGTGCAGAGCATGAAGGGAAAAGGGACAGGATCAGGCACACACATCCCCACTTCCTACCCATTTCTGTCTCTTGAATAATGTGTTTCATGAAGGTGAATTTTTGTTTATGCCACATTGGTTTCTGTTATCTTCAGTCCCCCCACCCCCACTCCACCTTTTTTTTTTTTAGGCACCATCTCACTAAATTGCAGAGGCTGGCCTCTAAATTGCCATCCTCCTATTTCAACCTTCCAGAGTCACTGAGATTACAGGTGTGTGCCACTACACCCAGTAGACACAATGGCTTGTGTGTTTGTGTGGGAGTGCGGGGTGAGTAGTCTAGAAATGTAAGCAAAGTTCTTTTAAGGTCATTGGGATCTTTGAAGAGGAAAAAGTATGAGGAGTTGAGGAGATGAGAAAAACAACTGATCCTACCTCTTCCCTAAGCTACAACAACCTATAAATTTTCTTCCTTCAGTGCGCATTGACTAGGCCTTTATTACATTCCAGGCATTGTGTTATGTTCTTGGAATCCAGTGATAGACCAGTGAGGAGGCCCTGTTTTCAGTAATACAACTTAGCAAACAGTGGCTGATCACTGCTGTACCAGCCACATATCAAGTGTCTTCTATGTATTATTTCACCTAACCCTGAAAGCAACCTAAGATTTCCTTTTTACAGTTAAGGAAGCCAAGGCCTAAAGATCCCAAACAACTTGTCCACAGCAACACAGCTAGCAGGCAACAAACACAGATCCTTCCCAAGTCTGTCCTACTCCAAAGAGTTCACTTGAAGTACATCACCAATTATTCCAAAGTTCTTTCTTTGGAGAAATGTATATTTATTCAAAGAAATATATATATTTTTTTCTTCACAGCTCAGTCTTTTTTTTTTTTTTTTTATGATGCTGGATTGAATCCAGGGTCTCATGCATGCTAAGCACATGCTTTACCACTGATCCATACTCCCAGCCCTAAAAACCCGGTTTTTAAGGCTATTTGGAATTCAGAATTATTTATAAATAATTGGGCATTGTTTCTTTGACAACCCAACAGAAGCTGGAATTGCTTTTTCAAGTTCTGTTTTTTTTTCAAAGAATATTTAATATATTACAATAAACTAGTTTTTAAAACAAGGCATGAATTCATATGCTTATTTTATTTCATTTTTTCCCAATTTTTCTCCCAATGAATGCATGCTATTTTTGTTTCTGCTTATTGCTACTAGGACAGAACCTTAGTTTTTTTCAAAAAGGAAATCAAATTGCAAAGCTTTTGCCTTTCTGTTTAGGGGTTGCCAGGGCCTCTTTCCAAAAGCCTACTCTCTCCTCCCCAGGAAGCTCCCCTCTCCTAGGTCCTACCCAAGGCTCAAAGCTTTTCCTTTTGCTGACAACTGTCAGGGTCAGCCTTCTCTCACCTGAGTCAGCTGGTACAGCAAGGTTCCTTTGGCAGTATCAGCATGCAGGGTCCTCTTCAGGCAATCGACTAGTCGGATACCCTGGGGTCCTCTTAGTCCTCAGTTAATGGTGTACAAGAGACACCCCTGGAAATCTCTTCCAGGCTTTGTGTGTATTCTTGCAATGCTTGCCTTTAACTGGGAAGGGAAATTCTCACATGTGATAAGCAAAGCTACCTAATGATAAAATATAATATTAGGAGTTCTGGCTGTTTGTGTGTGTTTCTCATTGAACAGTCAAAGTTCAGCTATGTTACTGTTTGTTTTAAACTTAAACTGTCTGTAACTTTGATCCTCTGACAAACAGTGTCAAAGATAGATGTCGATGCTTAGGGGTAGGTTAAAAAAAAAAATGATGCCAAAGGACAGCTTCACTGACCCCATCTTAGGCTGATCCCGCCAGGTACATGGGGCAGAACTTAAGATGGGAACTGGCCTGAACATAATGAGAAAAAACTAGAGTTCCCTGAGGATGATCTGGAATCAGGACCTGAAAAAAAAATTTTCAAAATAGCCAAGAGGCTTTGTACAGGGTCACTTGTGAGGAGACAGGGCCAAAACTACATCCTTGAATATTATAGTGGAAGAAAGAAAGAGTGTGGCTAAAACAAAGGAGAGCTCTTAGGACATCTTTTAGCATCTACCAGTAGAAAATTACAAGAACCCAATTTAGTCAGGATTATAATAATCCAGACCAGTCTCTTCAGGAATGGTTTGGGTCACCTCACCAGGTAAAGAATCACAACAGCTGAAATGCTTGCTGAGGTCAAAGGGAGTACAGAATGGGTAGTAGCAGGTAGTAAATGCCAGCTACAATCATGTGACTGGTCACAGCAGCAAGGCCTGTGGTTGTCGTGGATATTTCTTCCTTGTTATGAATGTTTGTATATGTATAATAAATATTTTTGTTTTTTTCTGTTTCTTTCTTTTACCATGTAACATAAGATGTATTGACTTCATCTTGTATTATTTAAGTATCCTTAACTTTCCATCATAGTGTGAGTGTAAGTTGCAGAATGTCAAGGAGAAAAATAAACAGCACCTAAGGACTTTGTATCTTCTGGAGAAAAGTTGTAGTCGATATAGTTGTATCATATTAAGCGGATATTTTTAAATTGATGATGATGATGATGATGATGATTTTGCAGTACTAGGGATTGAACCTAGGGCATCAACATGCTAGTACCACTGAGCTGCATCCCCAGCCCAAGTAGGACCTTCTTATTATCTTTATTTGGAGATTAAACAGTGATCATTTAAGGAGACATGTATAGGTGCCAAATTGATGAGGCATGGACTTGTGATGGTTATTTTATACCAAGCCACAGTTCCTAGGTATCTGTTCTGGATGTTCCTGTGAAGGGGTTCTTTTGGGAGGAAAGTAGTATTTAAATAAATGCACTTTGAGTAAAACAGATTGCCCTACATAATGTAGGTGAGCCTTGTCCAATCAACCAAACGCTTTAATAAACCAGGCATGGTGACACATGCCTGTAATCTCAGCAGCGTTAGAGGCTGAAGCAGGAGGATCCTGAGTTTAAAGCCAGCCTCAGCAATTTAGCAAGGCCCTAAAGAACTTAGCCAGAACCTGTCTCAAATTAAAAAATAGATAAAAGGGCTGGGGATGTGGCTCAGTGGTTAAGCACCCATAGGTTTAATCCTAGGTAACAAAAAGAAAAAGAAAGAAAAAAAAAAGCCTTAGTATAAAAAGACTGAAGTCTCTAGAAAGAGAAATTGGCCAGTGGGCTGTCTTTAGACTCAAGCTGAAGCTCTTATGTGAGTCTTCAGCCTGTCAGCCTCTCCTGTAGAGTTTAAACTTGCCAAACCTCCATAGTTACAAGAGCCAACTCCTTAAAAACCTGTGGTGCTGGGGATAGATAGATAGATAGATAGATAATAGATAGCTGGCTGGATAGGAATCCATAGAGATATTCTGTCTGCAGAACCCTGATTAATGCACCCACTCAGAGGAGTCTGCTTCCTGATTGGACCCTGATAACACCATATTGAAACAGATTCCTCTCCTCTGGAATTGTCCCTCCTCCCTTTTTTTTTTTTTTTTTTTTTGTGAGTCAGGACCTAACAGTGGCAGAAAATGCTCTGACCCTGGACCTGGAGCACAGGTCAGAGGTAGGAGGATTGATCTCAGGCCAAGCTGGGACGTGGCAAGACTTTTCCCCTCTCCAATCCCTGAGGTCTCTGTAGTTCCTGCCTTCCAGGTGCTCACAGCCCAGGGAGGGGCTACATAACAGCAGCTCACCGTTTTCTAAGGCAGCTTGGGTCAGATGATACAAGTTAGGCAAGATGGGGCTCTGGAAGGATGGAAGAGAGAACTATTCCTTCAGGTTGGGGCCAAGGAGCAGATTTCATGGACCTAGTAACTGCCTTGCATCTCAGATTCAGGATAGGCAGAATATTTTCCTTCCAACTTTTTATTTGGAAAATATTGGGGGCTGAGGACATAGGTCAGTGGTAAAGCAGCTGCCTAGCATATGCAGGACCCTGGGTCTGATTCCTAGCAATGAACAGAAAAAAAGAAAAAAAAAAGTTTCAACTTGCAGAAAAAAATGAAGGAAGCATATAATGAACATTCAAACATCCATAGTCAAGATTTACCAATTTATAAATTTGTCATACTTGCTTTCTCTCTCTCCTGAATGTATATGTACATACATATATACAGTAAATACATGTTTGTATATATGTATGTATGTAAATATATGTGTATGTATATATTGCCGAATCAGTTGGAAGTAGTTGCAGACACTAGGTGTGTTGATGCACACTTGTAATCCTAGCAACTCAGGAGGCTGAGGCAAGAGGATCACAAGTTCAAGGCCAGCCTGGGAAACTTAGCGGGACCCTGTCTCGGAATAAAAATAAAAAGGGCTGGGGATGTACCTCAGTGGTAAAATACCCCTGGATTGATCCCCAGTACTGGGGGAAAAAAGAAAGGGAATTAGTTGTAAACATGACTCATCATTTCCAAATATTTGTTTCTGCACATATCTCACAAGGCAATTCTCCTACATAACCATGATACTATTAGATTCTATTGTCATATTCAAGAAATTTAATTTTGATAACAATATTATTTAATTAATGTTATTCAAATTCCTTCATTTGTTCACATAATGCCCTTTACAGGGCAGGAATCAAAGATCAGGACTGCACTTAGTTACTATGCCTCTTCAGTTTTCTATTATCTAAACAGTACCCTGCCTCCTCTAGGGTGTATAGGAGGATCTTTCATGACATTGATAGTTTACTGAGTTCAAACCATTGTTTTGTAAAATGTCTCCAAATTTGGATTTGTCAGATAATTTCCTCATGACTGGATTCAAGTTAAATATTTTTGGTAGAAATAGTTCCTAGGTGATGAGGAGGTAGAATTTAGACAGGTTAAAATAAGTGACCTAAACATAGGGAACAGCAAAATTATGTTCCTTAGGTGTGAAAAGGCCCAGAGGGTCAGGAAATAGGTGTGGTCCAAGGGAGCCAAGTGAGTCTTGGGTACTGGAGATGAGGCAGGAGGCGGGTGAGCAGCAGGACATGAGAATATGGAAGTTTTATCCAAGTTTCTTGGTCTTTGTTCAAGAGGTCACTGGATGCATATCAACGCTTTATAAAAGAATCTCAAAGATCAAAAAGTCTTCATGACCCAAGGAAAAGAGTTTCAAATGGCAGAATTCCTGGTCCTTAGAAGAGATGTTTTAAAGATGGGGCCTTTCCAGGTATCCCCCAGACTGTGATGTTTGGTTAATTGGGGAAAAGAGGGAAAGAAATTTTCAAAAGATCAAAGGGAGTATGATTGTTTTTTAGCATCACCCCTTTGTCTTTCATTATTGTCTGTCAGCTTTGTCATTAGCCATTTTCTTTACAAGTGTTTCCTTTAGCTACTGACATCCCTTCCCCTCCCTTCTCTGCTTCCCAATCACTCAAATGTCCTCCTTTTCACTCCTCACATGGGCATCGAGCTGCCTGGTCCAGACCTCAGTAGCCAGCATTGCAGGCCAGCCTGGAGGAAGGACCACACTGTTGGGGCAGCTCATGTGGGGCTCCAGGTCCTTCATAAGAGCAAATCACTAGAGAAGACTCTGATGTAGTCAGAGACACACACTGTGAACAGGAGGTAAGCCTGGCCCAAGTCAGAAGCCCAAGTGGACCGTCAGAGAGTGTAGAAACACACAGAGTCTGAAGGGCTGAGGCTGGGGAGTTGTCTCCTGAATTTGTCCATAGTGGTGTCCTCCCTGCTCGCAAGTCACCTCAGATTCACAAGGTTAGGAAACCATGCATGTCTTTGTTTGGAAGCCCTGGCCAGTTACCCTGTCTAATAGTGCCTTGGAGCTGGTGACTTCCTGAGATGGACTAAGGGTTTCTAGTCCCCAAAGGACTAAGCATGACAGGGACTTGTGATTCCAACACCTGTAAAAAGTGATTGGCTTTCTCACTTCATAGAATTTTAGAATTTGGTGTGAGTAGTTTTGTATGTTCTCATGAAAACAAGGTCAGTGGTAGGAAGAGTTTATCCTAAGACTCCACAGACTGGCCCGCGGGCCACATGTGGCCTGGGTTCCTGGAAGCTCTTCTTGCTCTCTATCCCCCTATGTCACCAGGGTCTGAAGCCAGCCTCCAGGGCAGGAGGAATTTGTCTTACCTGTCACAACACTCTATTTCCTCTCCAATCTCTAGGTTAGATCCAGTGTGTTGAAGGACACAGGACACAGGATGGGATCCTGGTAGGTCAATTAGAGAAGAGACAAGGAAAGGAAAGGTCATGAGGGTATGTACCATAGGAGGAGGGGTGAGCTGGAAACAGAAGACCACCAAGTTGACCAGCCTAGTCTTCCAGCCCTGACCAAAGTAGAAGAAAAGGCAGAACTGGCAGCGTGAGAAGATGTGAGGCTGCCTCAGGGAATGTGCCCCTACACAAAATAATAGAGCTTCACCATGTTGGGAGGCATGAAGCTGGAAGGCAGAGTCCAAAGTCATGTCCACCAGGGTGCCATGGACACTGCATCCAGACAATGCAATGGTGGGGCCAAAAGGCAAGAAAAGAAATGAAGTATTAATTTTAAAAACTTTAAACTGCTACTGCTGCAGGCATACTCATTATTAACCTAGATTAGTTGGGATGATTACATAAAATGATCAAAAGAATAATAGAGTTCAGCAAGTTGGTTGCATACAAGACACATTTGGGGAGAAAATTAATAGCCTTTCTGTTCAGGAACTATAGTGGTAGGGGCTGAGGATGGAGCTCAGTGGGGGTGTTGCAGAGCAAGGCCTTTCACGGAGCCTAAGAGACTGCGTATATTCTCAGTTACTGATTCTTGCAGAAATGCCAGAAGGTTTCAGGTGAGTTGCACATAGTCACAGGCATGAGTTTATTAGAAGAGATAGGAAAAGGAGAGTCTTTCAAGGGACAAAGTGGGTCCCCCCAGAGAGGAGAGGGACAATGTCTATCTCCTGGCCTTCTGTTTTACTGGGGGTCCCAGGGAAGTTTCCAGAGAAACTGCCCAGGTTGACTTCTGACAGCAGGATTGCATCAGACTTTCAAGTCCAAACTGCTCATGGTCTTACCCCATGAAGGAAAGATTTTATCATTATAATAATGTGCTAAAGATCCAAGGCTGAGTCATCTTGGTCCCCACTGACCCAGTTCTATTTGGAATTTGTTCTTACAGATTTTATGGATGACGGGGAGGCTTTGCTTTTAATTATCCTATCTGTCTGAGTCCTGAAGTCTGGTCTGCTTAAAGGTCACAAAAGTTCCCTTCTTCAGGATAACCTGTGTTGTTCTTGTATTCATCAGGGAAAAGCCATTCATGTCTGCATTTCTATTGCAGATAACAGGTTGTTTGCTGAGGAATGTTTCATATTGTATTGACTTAAAACAGGATAGGCCCACAGATAAGTTGCTTTTAAAAAGAAATCCTGTAGGGATCAGCATAGTAGGCCCACTTTATAGAATTATCCCCTTAATCTCAAGTTCCCTCTGCTCACATCTGTGTGTGACCTATCAGTAGGGCGCTTGCCTAGCATGTGCAAGGCCTTAGGTTGGATTCTCAGAACTGCAAAAAATAAAAATAAAAAAGTTGCAAAAAAAGAAAGAAAATACAATAGTAAAAAAAATCATACATATCACAATAACAACAAAACTAAAGGTATCTAGAGAACAAAAAATGTAGAGTAATTATGGAGAAAACTATTGTAACTGAAAGACATGAAAGATGACTTAAAGAAGATGTATCAGGTTAGATAGAAAAGCAACATTGTAAAAGATGGATTTTTTTTCTCCTCTGTGTTCATCTAGAATTTAGTATAGCTTGAGGAGGTTAAAGAGGAAAACTTGGCAAATTGATTGCAAAGAAGTAAATGCAGAAAGGGGCTGGGGTTGTGGTTCAAAGGTAGAGAGCTCACCTAGCTTGAGTGAGGCCCTGGGTTCGATCTTCAGCACCACATATAAATAAATAAATAAATAAATAAATAAATAAATAAATAAATAAATAAATGTATTGTGTCCAACTACAACTAAAAAATAAATTTTAAAAAAAATGCTTTTTTAAAAAAAAGTAAATGCAGGAAGATCACAAGTTCAAAGCTAGACCCTGTCTCAAAGTAAATATTAGTAAAGGGCTGGGAATTAGCTCAGTTGTTGAACAACAACAACAAAAAAGACATCAAATTGAGGTAGGACAGGTAGAAAGGAGACAAGGACGGAAAGGCAGCCTATAGCTTTAATCCACCTAGTGCCTTGGGGATGGAGTTAGGGCCTTGAGCATGCTAGACAAGCACTCCATTGCTGAGCTACATCTGCTGTCCCTATAGCTTTAAATCTAAAAACCCCACCTTCATCTACCCCTCAGTCCTATTTTCCTCTAGCCCTAAATTCTTAAAAGGTCCAATAAATCTTAGAGCACTCTAAGTCAGGTTAACTAGGGTCTATATACCTTGTTTGCTTCCAGATGTGTTTTTAGACCAATTAAAGGTAATCTAGAGAGAAACATTGTTAGAGATCCATGATATGGGTACAGTCTATTAACATCGACCTGAAGATCCTAAGAACCAGGCCACAATCAAAGGAATCAAATTCCTGAGGCTGACACCAGCCATTATAATTCTCATGTTCACCATTTATAAAGTTTCCTCAGAAAGAAGGCTGAGATCCCCATGCATCCTCCTTCTCTAGCACCTGCACTCCCTTTGCCTGCATAACCCGCTCTATTGTTTACTTTCCTGAATAAATCTCCTTGCTTTCCTAAATAAGGCTCTCCTTGTGGTTTTTTGGGGTTTTTTGTTGTTGTTGTTTTGTTTTGTTTTGACTCATCCTGAAATTCCTCTCACTGGTGTAAGTGAAGAACCTGCCAGGACTGAGTAGAGTTTCCTTTCTCCCTTCTGGAAACTCCTTGGACCCCAGCTGTTGACAAAATGTATGAAGGGACAAAGAAAGACATCAAAGATATACTGTAGTATGAAAAAGTGTCACCTGGGTACGGTGGTGCATGCCTGTAATTCCAACACCTTGGGAAGTGAAGACAGGAATAACAAGTTTGAGGCCAGCTTCAGCAATTTAGTGAGGTTCTAAGCATCTTAGCAAGACCCTGTCTCAAAATATAAAAAGGGATGAAGATGTGACTCAGTTGTTAAGTGCCTCTGGGTTCAATCTTTGGTACCAAAAAAAAAAAAGAAGAAGAAGAAAGAAGGAAAGAAAGAAAGAAAATAAGTATCAAAGTTCAGAACAGTGTGTGTGTGTGTGTGTGTGTTCCAATAACAAGGACACAGTTTTGAGAAAAAGGAAAAAGAAGGTTTATTATTTTGCTAATAAAGGAGAATCACAGGGGACTCCTGTCCCAGAGGCTGAGATTCTGCCCATCAAGGATAACAGGGGACGCAAAGAGGTGATTCAAAGGCTACATTCCATGTGTTCTCTGTTGGAATTGTAATTCACTTGTTGATTTGGGAGATAGTCATTTCTGAGATCTTCTGGTACCATCCCCAAAGTCTGGATTACTTCATTCATGGTAGGTGTATTCTCAAGGACAGATAAATCTGCCTAAAATGGGGAAGATAATCCGTAATAAAAGATTATAATAATAAAAGATTAGGGAAGAGCAGGGAGAGAGGAAGAGAAAGAAACATGTACATTTAAAAAATAAGTTACAGTGGCAGAGAAGCAAGGGCTATATTCAAATCATAAAGTGAACCACTGTTACATTTCCCCACTGCCAATTTCTATATTCCATTTCTATGGAAAAAATGGGTGATGACATCTCCAAGCTGCTTTCTGCTGAAAGAGGACAAAATTAGGGGCAGTAACCAAAGTCCTTGTTTTCCATCAGGTAGGACGTGGACAGGTAAGGGTATTCAGCATCAGAGCATTTCAGAAGTCCACAGTGGCAGATGGCAGATGATTGGACAAGACATACATGGGGTAGGGATCATGCTAAGACAACAATAAACAAGATAACAAGACATTACTTTTTTTTTTTTATAAACAATTAGCACAAAAGCAATCAGTATTTCAGCCAATCTCTGAAAATCATGAGGACAGTAACTCATAATCATATCAGTGGAAAACAGATCAATTTTATCAATGTATGAGATTAGGAAGATTTGTAGGTCTGTGGGATCAGGCTCAAATTAACTCAGGACAAACTTATGACTTTAGAGTCCTTTGTGATCATTATTATTAGGCACTCTCACACTGGAGTGGCACCCCCTTTCTCCACAGAAAAGTCTTAACTGGGCTTCTCCAGAAATCTTCACCATGGCTAATTTTAGGACTGTCAGCAAAAGAGTCTCTACAAAAGAGTTCAATGCAGATAAACTTCCAATTTTCATGTTGCCCTGTTTTACTTGACCACTGGCTGAGAAGAAATCAGTACTCCAGGAACTGGACACCCGCTTACTAGTTTTTCACAAATGTATCCAGTATAGTACTTTGTAGAAATGTGTGAACAAGGCCTCTGGCCTTGAGCTGGAGCTTCAATGAGATGTCTGCATTTCTATGATAAGAGAAGTTACCAATTGGACTCCATGGTAACAGCTGGCAGGGGAGGAAAGAGAGGGGAGAAGAAGCTCTCCCCTTCTCAGGTGTTGTCTTTGAAGGGTTAACTTGCCCAGAACAGTGAAAGAAAAAGCTGCTTTTATGTGAACTTCTGCAGACTGGGAACTTCTGAGCCCCTCCCCTTACATGCTGGGTATAAAATTCTGAAACTACCTGAACTCGGGGTTCAGGGGATTGATTGATTACAGCAAAAGCTGTGCCCTCTGAACCTGGCTGCAGCTAAATAAAACTGTTTCCTGCTATCTTCGGTGCCTTGCCTGTCTGTCCCTACAACAACACAAGGACCCTTCATCTGTAGCCTCCAGCTTACTTACTTTTGGTAGGGCTGACACAAGTGTATGTCTTAAGTTACATTTAAAAATCCATTGTTTTTCCTTTTAAATATCCATGTAGAACTGTGCTTAGGCTATACTCTCCTGCCAGGTGTTTAGGACCCACATGGTCAACTGATCATAACTACTCTTAAGAGTCAGCTGAGATTCTTCAACAAAAGCTTGGGGACTTTTGTGAAGACTTTTGTCTCCTTTAGCTTTCCCTTACCCATGGTGCTACCTGCCAGGATGGGTAAGTGTCTTGCTAACCATACATTCCTTCTCTTGGAAGCATTAAGTACATTTCCTTCTCCCTCTTTGCAGAATGACCCTCCTCTTTGCAGAATATACCCTGGTTGGCTTCCTGTTCTCTAGGGTCCTCTCAATCTCCCTAATCAGCAGATTAGGTGGTTCAATGGACTTGCAGGGACCAAAGAGGGGTCCTGTCATTCTCCACATCCTGGCTGACCTTAGAGAGCAAAAGCCAAAATGTTGGCTCCTTTTTCCTGGCCCTTTTACTTCCTTGACTTTGGTCTCCGAGTTTTTGGTTCTAAACATCCAGAAGGCCAGTATCACCAGTCTTAAAGTGGGAGTAACAGGTTATAACTTCAATATCTATAATTTTACAGTTGTTCCTTTCATTTAATTGGGGTCAGTATTAGTACTGTAAGTCAGCATTACATCCTATCTGTCCTATAGATGATGGCTTATTATCTCAAATTAACTCAGGTTGTTTTATTAGAAGCAGTACCTCTGCAAAACACTAATAGGCAACAGTTATAAAGTTCACAAGGAAAATATAAGATGAAATTAACAGAGCAAAAACATATTCAGGGGGCTGGGGTTGTGGCTCAGTGGTAGTGCACTTGCCTAGCACGCGTGAGGCACTGGATTTGATTCTCAGCACCACACACAGATAAATAAAATAAAGGTCCATCAACAACTAAAAAACATTTTTAAAAAACCATATTCAGTTTGTGTAACAGCTATGAACCAAGAAAAATGACTTTTATTTTATTCTTATTTCCAGTTGTTTTTTTAAATTTGTTATAATTAGTTATACATGACAGTAGAATGCATTTTGACACATTGTACACCAATGGAGCACAACTTCTCATTCCTCTGGCTGCACGTGGTACAGTCACACCAGTAGTGTAATCATACGTGTATATAGGTTAATAATTCTATCTCATTCCACCATCCTTTCCGTCTCCATAGCTCCTCCCCTCTTTCCATTCCCCTCTGCACAATCCAAAGTTCCTTCATTCTTCACTCCCCCCACCATTATGGATCAGCATCCACTTATCAGAGAAAACATTCAGTCTTTGTTTTTGGGAGTTTGGATTATTTTGCTTACCATGATATTCTCCAGCTCCATCCATTTACCTGCAAATGCCATAATTTCATTATTCTTTAAAGCTAAGTAATATTCCATTGTGTATATGTACCACATTGTCTTTATCCATTCATCTATTGAAGAGCATCTGAAAAGAAATGCTAGAAATAAAAAAATATATTTATTGTAGCAGAGATAGTTCAACAGATTTGACAAAACTGAAAAATATAAATTAATAGACATTAATGTTTTCGGTGTGTTTATTGCAAACATGTTCTCAGTTTACTGTTTGTCTTGTAATTTTTGTGAAATTTTGAATGTAAAATATTTGTTTTAGGTAACAAAATCTAGTAAGCATTTTATTGGCAGCCTCTAAGTTTACCTTTGTTTCCCTCTCCTTCAAGCTGATAAGTAGTAGGTATATTGTTTCCTTTTTCTTTCAATTCTTTATCTGAAATTAATGTCGGGTAAGATGAGATAACACTCTAATCCATGTGTGTTCCCCAGGGTTACAATCAATGGTTCCAGCATCACTTATCAAGTAGATTTCATTTCCCGGATTCATGACCAACACTTAAACAGACACCAAGTTCTTCATATACACTAAGATCTGCAGAGCGGACCCTATGAGGTGCCTCCCAGATTCCCCTCCAGGAATGAAGAACTTACCCACCCAGCTGCTGGAGTGTGGGTGGGAGATAGCCCCAAATCTGGGTCCTGCCTCCCCTCCTTCCAGGGTCAGATTGTATCCAAGGAGTGGTCACTACAGGCATACAGGCCCAGCCACTTTGCCTCAAAGCAGGGCAATTTTGAAGGGCCATGTGACCTTTGGGTTTGCTGAGCTTTTGTTGGGCCCCTACCTCAGGTGACTCCCCTTTGCTCTGTCTTGCATCTTCCCTTCCCCTTCCCTTCCTTCCAGGGGTCTTTGTCCCCAAATCATTCCCAGTAAACATTCTTCATATTGATCTCTAGAGTCTGTGTGTGGACATTTTGTTTCATTAGTGTATTGATTTTAGCACCAGTTTTTTTGTTTTGTTTTGTTTTTGTAGTTTTCAAATACAAGGAGTTTTTTGCGTTCTTACTTGTCATCATCTGAATCCACAGAGTTATTAACAAAACACCATACAAGGACTGGCAGTATAGTCAGTGATAAAGTTCTTGCTCAGCACACGAGACAAGGCCCTGGGTTGAATCCCTAGTACCACATTAAACATATACAAACCATAACACAAAATATTCACTAATGAAATCACCTAAGAGTCTCCACTCAAATATCTTCTTTCATTTATGAAGATTTCACAGGCATGGGGGTCTTGGCACTCCCAAAAGGGAAGTGAGTGAGGGCTCAGGCCTGAGAGGTCTCCATGTTGAGCTCAGGGGATGAAGTTCCCATGTACATCCTGGTATCGCTGGCTGTTAAGGGATGAATGGAAGGCTGTACCTCCCCTGGAAGCCTCCCGCTGCAGCACTGGGCTGATGGGAAGCTAAACACAGAGTCAGTACATGGGGCTCTCCTTGACCTCAACCCTGAGGCTCACAGTCAAGCCCCTGGACCCCTGGAGACAGGACAAAGGAGAGGGCTGGCACCACAAGTCCCTGCAAGGACCCTTGAGGGCATTGTGGGTTACTTACCCCCCTGCACTCCTATGATCCACTCAGTATTTTTCACATGGAACTTCAAGTAAAAATTATGGAAATTTTTACTTAATTAATAATGGATAAAAAATATCTTTTAAAACATTATAAACTGTTAATGAGGATTAGATAGTCTCAGTCCTCATTAATAGCTGAAGAAACTGAGGCCCAGAAGGTAAGGGACTGGCCCAAGGCCAACTAGAAAGTTAGCAGTGCAATCTTTTCTCTCCAGGGACACCTGGTTATGCTCTGAAGCCCTGTGAACTGGATCCTGCACCCTCCAGATCTATAATCCCACTCCTTAAGCTCCAATTGCTTCAGCTTCAGGGTCAGCCCCACCTCAGGGGTTTCCCCCCAACACATAAGCTACCCACAGACACCCTCTCCAAATGCACACCTGTTACTCCTCACTTCCTGGAAAGCTGCAGCCTCGCCACTCCCTGGAGGGCCCTGCCCATGTGTGTACAAACCCACAGTTGGAGACCTGGGCCTGGGGAGCTCTGTGGGATGGTGTTGAGGGGAGTATCATGGCGAGAACAGTGTGTCCACAGGGTCCACGTGCACAGAGTCCCACTCTGTGCCTTCCTCCCTCTGCATCCGGATAGCTGCAGACATGTACCTGGGGCAAGACAGACAAATGCAAGGGGTCAGAACCCAACTTGGCCTGATCTCCCTGACCACTCTCACCCCCAGCTTGGAAAGCACAGAGCCCAGGGCTCTCATCCAGGAGCCTTATCCCAACTGCAGTTCCCCCTACCCCATTTCTTGGGGCAAGAACTAGAAGGGCAATGAAGAGGGAAGTTCCCAGAGGCTCCCAGAGTGCCCTGGAGAAAACCCCAAAGGAAAGGAACAGTTAGTGACAGGGCCTGGGAACTGGGGTCAGGGACAAGGGAGAAAACCCAGCTTCATCCCACCCCACCAGCCCTAGGGTCCGCCACTTGAGCCCTTGGTTTACCAACTCACCTGGGTCCCAGCAGTGCACAGAGAGTGACATAGCAGTTCCTGGCACAACCCTGGTCAAAGGGGTTGTCCCCCTGAAGGAATTGGCCCTGGAGGGAGATGGGGATCGGAAGAGGAGCTCAGAACCAGCAGGACTGGGCAAGACCATCTCCCAGTGACCCTCTCTAAGTTGGTCAGCTAAGTAAGGGCTCAACACAGGTCTGTGGCAAGACTCCAAGGGCAGGGGAGCCCAAGAGTGACCCAGGGCCTCCTGCCTTCCTGAGCTCCTAGAAGGAGTGACCTCCCTGGACCCACTTGTGAGCAGCTCTCCCCAGACAGTGCTGACACCGCACCCACCTCTCCTGCCTTCCCAGGGCTCCTCATCCCTTGTGCCTCCCTGTGCAGGATCCTTGCTCTGTCTCCATTGGCCACACCTTTCATCTCACCCATCCTTCCAGATACTTTTTAAGATCTTCCTCGTGCTGCTCAACTGCTCCAAAGACAGGTCACCACCCCACTCCCACTTCACTTCCCACCTCTATTTTTTTTCTAAAAATGTGCCTTCATTGAATTTCACTATCTGGGAGGGCAGTGGCAGCAGGGAGGCCCAGTTATATTTTCCTAATCAAAAATCAGATGGCCCAGGAAAATCTGGGCTGAAGACCTTCAGTACACAACGCAGTAAATGTCAAGCTCAAAGGTCAAGTCCTCCCCTGGACACTGACTGGTTTCTGCTCTCCCTTATTCCTCTTTCCCCTTCTCCCCACCTCATCTTTTAGCCTCACCTCCTCCTCCTCCCAGACCAGGTTGAATCTCAGCCCAGCTCATGAGTCTTAGTTAGTAAATATTCTGTCAGAATGGGAAGTGGCCCAGCAGCACCTCTGCCCACCCCAGCTTTCCCATGGCCCACACAGGAAGACTTTGATCTTCAACTCTATTCTCCACTATGAGGAACTAGGATTGAATACCTTCCTCCCCCCACGTGAAATCCTGTCAGACATGAATAGAGTCCAACAGCTCTGAGGCACCCAGACCAGCCTCTCTCACTGGCTCCACTCCTGGGGCTCCTGCTCCAATTCTGTGTCTCAAACGCCCTCACACTCCACAGGACCAAAATCCAGAGGCATCTTCTTCTTGCCCCATCTTCTGCCCAACTTCCTGCTGCCTCTCCTTCTTCCCCTTATCCTGGGGGGTCAGGGCACCAGGCTTCCCTCTGTTCCTTTCTCTCTTTTCTTCTATCCCCAGTGTTAATTCTTTTGTTTGTTGGTTCACTCATTTATTCACATTTCTTTTATTTGTGTGCTGGGGATTGAAGAACCCAGGGCTTTGCACATGCTAAGCACATGCTCTACCACTCACAAACACCCTCAGCCAGAAATATTTCAGGGCATCAAAATGCCTTAGTCAAGATGGCCACGGTGGTGTATGCCTAAGATCCAAAGGGACCTGAGAGACTAAGGCAAGAGAATCGCAAGTTTGAGACCAGCCTCAGCATCTTAGTGAAACCCTGTTTCAAAATAAAAAATTGAAGGGACTGGGGATGTAGTTTAGTGATAAAGTGCTCCTGGGTTCAATACCCAGTAGCAAAAAAATAAAGTCCAGTCACTGCACTGGAGTTAAACAGCATGACCTGTCTGGTGATGGCAACTGTAACATAAGTCCCTGAGCACTGTGGGGAGTGGCCAGGGTAGTGCAGAGAGAGGGTATCATGGGAAAACAGTAGGCAACCCAGCCCACAGCACATGCAGAGGAGAAGCCCAGAGAGTTAAGTGCTAAGACATGCAACAGGGCTATTTCAGCTACTTCCAGTTTCAGAGGCTGTGTCCAGTCCCAAAAGAGTAGTCCGAAGATGTCTGCTTGCTTTTTGCCCATTGATGAAAGCATCATCCTAACAGCAAGGGCAGGAGCTGGGCTGACCTGGGCCAGGAAGTGAAGGGTGGAGCTAGTGAGCAAGGTCAACTATTTCAGGGAATTAGGCACTGAAACGTTAAGGTCCGGACTTGCTTTGCTTTTAAGATGAGGCACAAACATGTGCCTAAATGACCACAGGAAGGAATGATAGTAATAGTAACTATCATTAAGCAGCACATAAGGCACTTTCTGGTACCAGCCACTGTTCTATGTGGTTTACATGAATTAACCCACAATTCCCCGTTTTACAGATAGGGAACCGAATGACCAGGTGGCTAAGTAGCATACCCAAGGTCTCCCTCCTGGTATGCTGTAGAGCTGTGGTTTGGACTTATATGATCTGACTCCAAAGTCCTTGCCACCAACCACCAAGCAAGTGACTCCAGGAGGAGTTGCAGTCGGGAAACAGAGTAGGGAGGGAGTGAAGTTGGAGCATGGGATTAGTGCCTGAGATGGGTGCTGCAGGTAATGGAAAGGAGCCCTGATTGGTGAATCCCAGAGGGCAGACCACCTTAAGATCCCTTGAGACTTGGGGATCCTGGACTTGGAGGGCCTCACTCTGAGCAGAGGAGGAAGGGCGATGGCCTATGGCCTGACTTGGGGCTGGAAGAACCACAGGATGGAGGGAGGGAAAAGGCTGCCAGGCAAACTCAATGATGATACTAGAAACTGGAGAGAGGAGGAGACAGGCAGACCACAGGGCTCAGGAATAAGGGCCAAGCACAGGAGTCACAGTGGGGAGGGAACCATATGGCAGTGGTGGGGTGCTGACTAAAAGGATGGGAGGTGATGAGCAGACAGGCTCCTCTGTCTGTTCAGCCGTCTCAGGGTCTGCAGCTTCCCCTCCCCCACTGATGCCGCCCACCAGTCTTCCTGAAAGAGCCTTTAGTCAAGCGGTTGCCATACTAAAGGAATCCCAGGGCAGAGATGCCCACTCCTATCATTCCTGTTCAACACTAAAAAGAAAAAACAATAAAGACACACAGATTGGAAAGAAGGTAATGAAACTGTTCTTCACAGATGACATGAAATTCCATGTATAATGAACAACAACAAAAAGTGCTGGGGGACAAACTCAGTGGTAGAGCACCCTGATTCAATCCCCAGTTCAGGAAAACAAAAAACAAAAAACACTAAGGACTACTGCTCTTGGGAAGATGCTCTGAAGACAATGAAATGACAAGCCATGAATTGCAAGAAGAGATTTGCAAAACATAGATCTGAATCCAGTATAGAGAACCCCTGAAACTCAATAAGAAAACAACACTTTTTTGTTGTTGTTTTTAATAGGCAAAAGACTGGAGCAAACACTTTACCAAAGACCTACCAATGGCCAATAAGACATGAAAATAGGCTCAACATCTTACTCATTAGGAAAACACAAACTGGAGACATAGTGAGATACCACTGCTCATTTATTAGACAGGCTACAATGAAAAGACAAAACAAAATTGTCAGGAGCGGCAAATGAATCATGGGTCTTCTGAACTGCCCAAAGGCAGAGGTGACACCTTGCTTGGGAGTTTCTCAGTGCAAAGGTGCCAATTGAAGATTGCCCAATCGATGTTTTCCCGGCTCAAGGGAGATTCTGTGCCAGCCATGGAATTTATTAGTTCATGGCCTTGTGTTCAAATGTCTGCTGTCCAGAGTTAGAGAGTTATGGGCGCAAGCTGATAAGTCCTAATTAAGTTGTATTACCTTCAAATTCGGTTTTGTTTTTCTTGAAGATGCATTCTCACTATAAATCCTTTTGGTGTTTAAACCTATATATATAATAAATGTGCTGAGTTTGCTCGAGTTCAGTCTTCTTCTATCAGAAGTTGGCTGATCTACAAAGTCCCAGATTTTTTTTGCTTTTTTTGACTGTCTTTTTTTCCAATCCCCTTACAGCCCAGTTTGGGAAACTAAGTAAACGGTCATTTAGGTTGCAACACAAAATAATAACAAATGACAGTGTCAAATGTTGGTAAGGATGTGGAGCAACTGGTATTTAGAAATTAGAAATGGTATACTTGTTTTGGAAGACAAATTTGGCAATTTCCTATAAAGTTTGACACATGAATATCTTATGACTCAGCAATGCCACCCCTAAGAATTTACCCAACAGAAATGAAAACTTATATTCAAATTGCCAAGGCTGGCCTTGAACTTGTGATCCTCCTGCCTCTGCCTTCTCAGTAGCTATGTAATAGTGGTCCACTTTATGCTTTGACTATAGCCCTTGCTGCTATGCCACTGAGACTTATTTTTAAAAATACATGCTTCTTTCTCTTCCTCCCTCCCTTCTCCTCTCTAATCTCTCTCCTTCCCTATGCTCAGGGAAATAAGATTACTTTTCTTCGCCATCTTGTTCTTGAACAACACCCACCACAGGAAGGAAGTAATTCAGACTTTGAAGATGGTGCCAGATCTCAGAAATGACCATCTTCCAAATTAACAAGTGAATTACAACTCCCATAGAAAACATGTGGAATGAAGTCTTTGAATCACCTCTTTAAACACCTTCTGTTCCCCGTGATGGGCGCAATCACAGCTTCTGGGACAGGAGTCCCCTGTGTTTCTCCTTTGATAGCAAAGCAATAAACTTCGTTTTCCTTTTTGTTAAAACCATGTCCTTGTTATTGGATTGTTGTTGGGGACAAGGACTGGGCTTTCAGTAACAGCTGGAATACAGGTATGGGCCACCAACCCAAGGTAACAGCAACTTTCTTATTGCTGCTGACAAGCCTCTGCATGATCCTGAGAGAGATAATGATGTGATCCTGAGATGATGATGAACTAGACCACAGTTCAATCAAGACTGCCTGACTCTATGTAGCTCCAGAGCCCTTTATACTCTGGGGCTCATGTCAGCAGCAACCTGGAAGACAGGACTGAGAACCCTTGATCCCCCTTGGCTTCCCAATACAGCTATATTGAACAAATTTCCACCTTTCACTATTACTTTTTCCTTTTGGTTTCTGGCATGAATGGCCAGAGCTGATTCATTGGGCTCCCCAGAGTTGGGCCTCTGGCCTAGGACTCAGGTTACCCATGTTCCCTGGTCTCTTCTGGTCTCTCATTATACATCTACACCAGTGTGGGTACAATGGCCCATGCCAGCAACTCCTGAGGCTGCAGCAGGAGGATCATCAATTTCAAGGCCAGCCTGGGCTATTTAGTGAGACCCTGTCTAAAAATAAAAATTAAAAAGAACTGGGGGTGAAACTCAGTGATAGAGGCCTCTGGTTTAAATCACCAGAAACACACACAAAAAATTTCTTTTTGATTTTAAAAAAGAATGTTATCTACTCCAATATGACCACTTCCCTCAGTCTTCTTATTCCTTCAACTCCCGTTTGCCAGGGAAACTTCGACCTTTTCATTTTGACACTGGACACCATCAAAATGGAGTCACTCATGCTGAAGTACCTCATCACCAAGCTGAAACCAAGTTGTTTATCTGACCTTCCAAGAAATCAGGATTAGATACATAATGGCCAAATTTCCCAAGCAGGCCTGACTTGATAATAAGTCTCCTCTGCTTCAATTCTTAGAAGAAGTAACCTGACACGATCTGATGTCAACTTCTCAGATATTTCCCTATAGTTCTGTCTCCCTGTCCATGCTTTTCAAAGGAAAGTAACTTTGAAATCATTAAGTTTTTTTGTTTTTGTTTTTGCTTCTGCTTTACTCAGCCCTTCTCTGTTTAGAAAACCATGCTCTTCTGTTCCGAACATCAAAATATTTATTCTATTTTATGGGTTGTAGTACTACCCAATTCTAGAATGAAAAATAAAGCCAATTAAAAAATCAGTCAAACAAATTGTAGTTTTGTCCTTTGACACAGTCTCTAGAATTTTAAAAAATACCCTAGAGTTTGCCCACCCCCTGAGGTCTTTGCCTGGGTGTCAGATATGGCATCCTGACTCTTGCTTGGCTAGCCTTGCATCCCAGCCTCCTTGATCAAACACTTCCTGAGGGAATAACCTGCTCATTTGCCCAAGCTTTGGCCCGCCTGGTAACACAAGACTTTGTATTTGCTTTGTCCCTGCTTTTCTTCTTCCCTAACTCTTCCTTTCCTAGAAATCCCCCTACCCAATAAAGATTAAAGCATGTAACCTTTGCCTCAGGCTGAGTTTCTCAAGGGGAGCTGGCCTTGGGCAGGGATTTTGTTGATTTAAAATCCCTCCCAAGAAGAGGAAATACTATTCTTGGCTTTTGGGCTGGGGTGTGCCCATTATAAATCTATCTAACCAAGGGATGAAAAGCGAAAACCCAACTTTTATGGAAAAATATACAGTAAAGGGCTAGAAAGGGGAATATGAAGCCTGAATAGATAGATATTTAATAGGTTCAACAATATAGTCCCTCCCTGAAATGGCATAGCATGTTTTCCTTGAAAAGAGCTCATGGGTGGTGCTGAGCTTGTTACAGGAGTTCTAGGCCAGAGGCCTGACTCTGGGGATCCAAATCATGTCAGAACACTTCCTGCCTCCCAAAAGCCAAACAGAAAAGGTAATGGTAAAAAGCTTGAAAGGATCTTTAATCAGTGTAGCTACACCAGAAAGACAAGGGGACCCAAATCCGTAGGCCTGTCTCTGAGGGGCTGATGATGACTTTGAGGTTTTGTCACTACAGAGGTCCAAGAGAGTCCCCAGAAGGGAGAAGGTGAACTCAACTCAGCCCTGGCAGGTTCCTGACTTAAACCACAGAAATGAATTTTAAGATGCATCAAAAGAGGTATGAGACTTATTTAGGAAAACAAAATTTATTCAGGAAAGCATGCACAGAGCAAGGTACATACCCAAAGGAAGAAGGAGTTCAAGCTCAAGAGTGAGACATATTTTGGGGGGAGGGTATCAGGCTTCTTCTTTTAAAGGAAACTTTGTAAATGTTAAACAGGGGAAATAAGGGGGTGGCATCAGCCTAATGAATCTTTGATGGTGAAGCTTAGAGTAGGTTATGTGGATAAAATAGGAAGATAGATAGTAAAACAGGTAGACAGTTAAGAAAGGCACTCCACCACCACCAAGAGACTTATTTAAATGTACAGGCTACTCCATGAAGTCAACCTGTAGAAACATTCCAAACATTTCAACTAACACCTTTGTCCCAGGGTGGTAGGCAGAAGGTGGGAAGGAGACAGACCTGAGTGAATAAATAGACTAAAGAGCTAACCAATCAGAATATTGCAGGCTGAACCAATAGCCTTGCCTTCACACTTCTCCAATACCTGATTAACATAGATACTGATCAATGCCCCTACCCAGTAGCTATGTAAGTCCCTAGACTAATACACTTAAGTGGCAACCCCCATTAAGTCCTCTCTTGCTCTGTGAGAGCTCTGCCTTTTTTCTCCTCCCTGCTCATGCCAGGCATGGTGGCACACACCTGTAATTCCAGGGGATTAGGAGGCTGAGGCAGGAGGACCCCAAGTTCAAAGCTAGCCTCAGCAACTTAGCAAGACTCTGCCTCTACATAAAATTTAAAATAGGACTGGGGATGTGGTTCAGCATCTCTGGGTTCAATCCCTTGGGGGGGGGGGAATCCTGCTCTATTATGCTCCCTCTTCATTGTCTGAGAATTTCATTCTTTAAATACGCAAGATAAAAACAACCAGGAGATAAGCGTGAAGACAGGTATATTACTTGCAGAAAGCAAGGAGAGCACTGGAGATAATTCTTGTATCAATCAGGGTTCTCTAGAGGACCAGAATCAACAGGATATACAATCAGAAGTTGGATAGTCCACAATGGCCGTCTGCAGGCTGGAGAGCTGGATGAATCAATAGCGGTTGCTGAAGTCTCAAAACAAGAGAAATCAATGATGATACCCCAGTTCTGTACCAAAGGCTTCTGGAAACTCCCTAAAGAATCCCTGGCAGAGTTGGCTTTCAAAGAGTGAAAGAGCTGGAGTCTGATGTCCTCAGGTGACCGTAGCGGCAATCAAGAACCTGTTAAAGAAGAATCGAGCTTGCATCTACTGCTGCTTCCTTGTTCTTCCAACCTTTATTCCGTTTAACCTACTGGACAGTGCTGCCCACACTTAGGGAGAGTCTTCACTTCATTTCACTGTCCCATATGCCAATTATTCCTAGACACACCATCTTGACATACCCAGAAGCACTCTTAATCTTAGGCATCCAATCAAGTGGTCAATTAAAATTAACATTACAGTTCTCCAAGCAATAGCTCACTAAATGAGGAAAGCAAGACATTTTTATTAAGGAAATGTATAGAGTTGGATCACACATGCACAGACAACCATCGCTGTATTTTCCCTGCCTCCAATCACCTCCCCCAACATTTTTGTCCTATAAATATTCCTAAACCCTATCTTCGAGGGGGTAGATTTTTGTGTGTGTATTGGGCATTGAACCTAGGGGCACTCAACTACAGCCATATTTCCACCTTTTTAATTTTTAATTTAGAGACAGGGTCTTGCTAAGTTGCTGAGGCTGGCTTTGAACTCATGATCCTCCTGCCTCAGCCTCTTGAGCCGCTGAGATTACAGGTGTGTGCCACCATGCCTGGCAAGGGGGTAGATTTGAGATTTGAGATCTCTACTTCCTCATGTTTGGCTGCTTCATGAATAAAATGTCTTTTACAAAACTCATCATTCAGGGATTGGTATACTGCCTGATGTGAAAAACGAGTTTCATTTAGTAGCAGGGCCTTGGGGATATGCATTTGAATAGAGTCATCATATTTGTTCAGTAAAACATCAAACATCTATGCTATTGTGGAGAACTCTGGTTTATTTTCTTTCTTGACTCTAATGAGTTATTATTCTATTATGAAGAAGCTCATTGTTTCATCATATTCAGCCAGACATGACCAGGGAGTTTCAAGTCAAATGACAGAGAGTTTGCTATTAAATAATAAAACCAATTATTTCTTCTGAGGTCTCAACTCAAGAGTTTGATAGACAGTCCAAAGGGAAATAAGAAATTTTGAACAGAAGAAGTTCAGATTAAAATTTCTTAACATAAGATACCCCTGACTAATATCATAGTTCTTAAAAACCAAAAAGAAAATGCAAGCCAAGACAAATGAGAAGGTGCCCATATTCTACCGCATGGTTCTTGTGAAAAAGACAGGAAAATAGCAGTTTTTGATGGAAGTAAGTGCTAGAAAGAAGATTTGCAACCCAGCTGTGTTACCAGAGGTGGAATCTTTTGATTTGGAAATGAGAAAAATGAGACTGAGCCACATACTCTGAGTGCTTCGTTGGAGCCTCAGCTGAAGGGAGATAGCAATAATTGAGGGACCAGGCTGCTCCCCAAACAAAAGGAAATGTAAACTTATTATTGATTTTCTGTGGTGTTGTGGGAAACAGACCGGTCGAGAAGCAGCAAATGGCACTGGGAGAGAAGGAGAACTTCAAACTTTATTTTACACTGGCGGGACCAGAGGAGAACAAGCTCCACATTCTGAGCCCTGATTCACAGTTCCTCACAACATTTACAGGTTATGTGGTGTCATCTTAGACCTGTTGTATCATCATTTGTTTGTTTTTCTCTCTTAACAAAATTTCCGAAGGCCTGGTGCGTTATCTGTAACATAAATGTGTTTACTGAAATTTGTCAAATCTCTAGCCTTGAAAGCCTTGGATAGGGGTGTTTACATTTCAAAAGGGAGTAGTCAGACTCTTAGAGATATTCACAACCCAAAAGGTAGGGACCCATGGTTAATTAGGTTTCCTGAAGAAAAACTGACAGAAGGGGAGGGGGACTAACCCTTTCCCTAGGCAGTACTTTCTCAGGATAATGTGCCTGTAATTTCACTTTACAACTGGGTTTGGTGTTGCCATCTCAGTAGTGAGCTAAAGTCCTATAGTTTTCCACTGGCCAGGGACATGATTTAAAAAGATGTTACTTCTTGCTGGAGTCTCAGATTACTGGATGTGCATCACCAACTTTTCCTGAGAACTGCTGAGTGACTTTTGTAGATGGCACCATCGTACGGTACAAACTTCCTGGCCTTGCACCTTGGTATGATTGGATATGAGGTGTTCCCCAATAAGCTCGTGTTCTAGGTGATACAGGAATGCTCAGAGGAGAAATGATTAGATTATGAGAGCCATGACCTAATCAGTGGTTAATCCATTTGATGGAATAATATTTTGAAAGACTACTGTACTATATTGTAATTGTAGGCAGGTGGGGCATGGCTGCAGGAAGGAGGCCACTGGAAGGGTTTATCTCCTCCCCCTCCCTGCTTGCCAGCCACCAAAAAGCAGAACAATTTTCCTCAACCACACCCTCTGCCATTGTGTTCTGTCTCACTGTTGGGTTAAACACTAACCAGTGCCTGGGAAAGCTTGCAGTGGGATAAGAAGGTCTCTAAAGAATGTGATAAGGAGGGAAATGGAGAGGAGAAGCTAGCTGCTTCCCTTAACTCTAGTTTTTAGGAGAGTATATAAGCAGAATAATCCTGGTTTTATGCCATTTGACCCACTCCTTGGTTTATACCAAAAGGACTTAAAATCAGCATACTACAGTGACACAGCCACATCAATGTTTATAGCAACTCAATTCATAATAGCTAAACTATGGAACCAACCTAGGTGCCCTTCAACAGAGGAATGGATAAAGAAACTTGGTGTATATATACACAATGGAATATTACTCAGCCTTAAAGAAAAATAAAATTATGGCATTTGCTAATAAATGGACAGAATTGGAAATATTATGTTAAGTGGAATAAGCCAATCCCAAAGAACCGAAGACTGAATGTTTTCTCTGATGTGTGGATGCTAATTCACAATAAGGGGTCGGGGTGGAGATAGTGGTATTTTGGACTAAACAGAGAGTAGGGAAGGGAGGGGAGGGGCATGGGAGTAGAAGTGATAGTAGAATGAATTGGACATGAGATTACATGAGACCCCACTCAGGGAATCCACTATTTCCAGTGATTCAGAAGTCAAGATAGAGGACAAAACTATCGTAGAATCTAGAATTGTAATGGTCTAAAAGTTAAAGACCCAGCAGGAGTGGCCCAAGGGGGCAGATCCAGACCTGCTCCTGGCTCCAGAGAGATATTTACAGACCACCAGGAGAGTTAGGGGATCCACATTCAGACAGAAAACAGAAGAAAGCTTACCTACATGGCTGCTCAGCCTGTGGGGCATTGGAGCAGATGGAATAATGTTGAATGGTATAGAATTATCTAAAATGGCTTTAGTAACTACTCGCCCTGCTTTGTATCAGTGGCTTTACTCAGTGACACTGATGAGAGTGTGGGTTATAACTAGCTTGGCTGCTTCTTGCCACTTGCAATAAGTAACCAAATTCAGGAGTATTGCTATGCCTAGAAGTACCTGAGCCTCTAAGAAAGAGCTGTTTCCAGGAACTGGGAATGAAACATGTTATTTTTGTGCTGCCTTTCCCAGGACCAGACAGAACGACATTTACTGTCAGGATGAGGGATGCAGTGTCACACGTGGTCCCTCCATTCATTTATGGTGCCATGGTATCAATATTATCCCTGTTAGCAGAGGATTCCCTCCTGCAAGTAGCACAATGGATAGCAGACCAAAGGGTGAAAGAAAGATTATGGCAGAAAACAGGAGTCCATAAACCCCACAAAACTGGAAATGCTTTTCTCTGTTTTTCATAGACAGATGTGGGTGGACTTAACAATAGCAGGACTGGATGAAAGGAAAACAGACAAACAACTGAATGCCACCCTGGTACAGTTATGGAAGCAATCACCAAAGGACAAGGTGCATCAATCATTACTTTGCAATAAGGGGGAAAAAAAAAAGGAAGGCAAAATGAATATCTACTCCAAAAAGAGACAAAAATAAACTTTTCCTGTTAGGAGATGTAATGAAAGCAGAGCCCACTGCTCCCACTGAGGAGTCTTTGAGCCCTTGGGTATGGGATAACTAGGGGAGAGGTCAAGGTTCAGGGGTCGGAGTCATGTCTCTAGACCAGAGGCCATATATAAAAATGGCAATACATGGGCCTTCCAGAAATATTCAGCATTGCTGGAAACCGGAGTTGAATGTACACTGTATGTGGTAATCCTTTCACAGGTGGGGTTAACTGCTATTGATGAATACAAGGGAAAAACAGAGAGTGTCTGAGAGCCATAACTCTTCAGCTTGGATGGCTGCCACCCATTCCCTAACCAGTGTTCATGGTTCCTGTTCCCAAATATGTAATGCATGTTGATATTTTGTGGGGTACATAGCTATAAACTATCATAGAGTTCTGTTTGCGTTGCTGGGAGATGAAGCATGGGTCATTGTAAACACAATATTAAGAGTGCATTCTTGCGCGGGGCGCTGGGTTCGATCCTCAGCACCACATAAAAATAAAATTAAATATGTTGTGTCCACCAAAAACTGAAAAATAAATATTAAAAAATTCTCTCTCTCTCTCTCTTCTCTCTCTCTCTTAAAAAAAAAGAGTGCATGCTAAACACCCCCTGTTATTTGCCTGCACCCCACTGAATAGTTGTCACCAAACAATATTGGCTCCAGGTGACCATCAAGATATAATAGAGGCCTTTGTGGATGTGTAACCAATGTGATTCTGCAATCTGTATACGGGGTAAAAATGGGAGTTCATAACCCACTTGAATCAAATGTATGAGATATGATATGTCAAGAGCTTTGTAATGTTTTGAACAACCAATAAAAAAAATAGAGGCCTTATGTGATATAGCAAAAGTAAACATAATTTGCCCAACCCACAGTCCTTTTATGTGCAACCACACAGGATAAGAAAGCAGGATGGAATTTGGCACATGACAGAGGATCGTAGAAAATTAAATAAGGTGTTTCCTCATCTTTATGCAATTGTATTATTCCTAACATAGCCACTATTCTAGAAGAGCGAAGTACTCAAGTGGGAACTTATCACTGTGTATGGGACCTTGCTAATGACTTCTTGTCATAGATAAAATCCTAGGATTCAAGCCCCATTTGTCTTCAGAGGGAAGGATGACTCCATAGCGCCACCTTGTGTCATGATATGGTACCAACCTGGTGCCCACCTTAGCAGGTAAAAATGTTTACTTAATGATCATATGGTTCTCTTTCAGGGCTCACCAAAGCTAACCCCATATCTTTGACTCCTTTGCAAGGCAGAGGATGGACCATAAACCCCGACAAAGTGCAGGGCCCTGGCTTATTGGTGAAATTCTTCAGTGTTGTTTGGTCAGGTAAGACAAAGTGTATACCTCAGGCTGTAACAAAGTTTCCAACACAGGAAAGCAAATACAACAATCTGTGGGGCTGTTGGGTTATTGAGGAGCTCTCATCCCTCGGCCAGCTCAGTTATTATGACCCTTAAGTGATTTGTGTAGGTGGGGTACAGTATGGGACTGGGCTGACTGGCAAACTGAGGCATTTAATCAAGCCACATGAATAGTAAAACAGGCACAGGCCCCTGGGACACCAGACACACTGAAACCTGCTGAACTTCCCATCTATGTCACTCAGATGGCTTTGGATGGGGCTTATGGCAGAGGATAAAGGAACATAAGACTTTCATTGGATTTTTGGTCACAGTTATGGAAGGGGTTAGAAGACTGTTATAGCCTGTTGGAAAAACCATGTGTGCTCCTTATGCCACTCTTGTCATGGAGCCTAACACCAAGAAGTATTAGTTAAGGTCATACAACTGGCAGATAAATAAAAAAAATTGCCACTAGACTATTAAAGCTTGCAGCTGTGACACACTGGGGACTTCCTATAAAGATGTCTAGTGTGGTTGCTGCGTGCCAGGACTGTCTTCCCTGTTCTCAATGCTACCTGCAATGATTGTAATCTCATTTGATAACCTTTCTTGGTGGCATCCGTCTTTGGTGTTGGCAGATAAACTACATTGGCCCTCTCCCATTATCAGAAGAGGCCAAATATGCATTGACTTGGTTTGATGTAAGCCCTCCCCAGCAAAAGAGCCAACCAGACAGTAACTATTAGGAGATTAATCTGGCTAAGAGTCATATATGGCATACCACAGGTAACTGAGAGTGACCAAGGAACTCATTTCACAGGCCATACATACAATAGTGAGCTCGAGACCAGGCTATATTATGGATTTTCCACTGGTCTCCCTCTCTGCCTGAGGCACTGAGGACATTAAATGAGAAACTCAGACATCAGTAGGCTTAGCCATTTCTGTTGTCTCATCCATGACCACTAGCATTAAGGTTACAGATAAAGGACACTTTACTGGACATTTTCTTAAACTGACCTGGGACACAAGTAACAACTTAATGCTGCTGGCTTCTCAAGACATGACATCAAGGACAAGGAGCAGTTGGCCATGACTATACAAGTAAGTCCCCAGGAGTTTACCTTATTGACCCCTTGGTGCAGGGAGGAAGACTGTTTAAATGTACAGTAAGGCCTATTGTGTTAGGAACCTGGCCCTTACAAGTATGGTTACCCTCAGATGTCGTCACCTAAGGAACACTTTATGTCAATTGCATGTTTCTGAGGTATCTTATTATTTTTATACTCCTGAGGTGCAAACAGATAGATTGGTCTGGAACACTTGCCTAGGCAAGTCTACTGGGCTGGCTACTTTACTAACACAAGGTTGTACAGTAGCCTGTGTATTGCCTGATGGAATTGCTTTGCCATTACGGTGTCTATTAAACATTTGTTTATTCTCCATATGTTAGCAAAAAGTAACTTATTCCTGAACTGGGTAGTGGAAATTGCACACCATGCCAGTCAGACAGAGTATTGGATCTGCTCAGAACTCCCTGTGACTGTGTCCCAAGGACTCCCCTGGGTAGTCCAACCTAAAAATGATACCAAATGGAATTAGATAAAACAGAATTAGTTTAAAAAAAACACAATATCTCTCATGCTTTAGCTCAAGTGTCTAAACAAATTAGCACTACCTTAATTACCTTAACATGCTTGCTGATAAGTTCTTGCTCTTTGTACTGTTGTAAGATATGGATACAATGTGCCAACAGAGCCCTGTCCAAAGGGCTACATGGAAGACATGGAACAGTCTTAAATTATGAGGGACCTAGAGGGGCTAATGAGGCACTGAATGGGGTAGAGTGTTGAGTTAAGCACTAAGCAGTGTCTAGGAAAGCTTGCGGTGAGATAAAAATGTCTCTAAAAGATGTGATAATAAAGGAAAGAAAGAGGGGAAGCTGGCCATTCCCTTATCTCTAACCTTCAAGAGAGGATCTAAACAGAATGACCCTGGTTGTAAAGTAAAGAATTGTACTCATAAAACATCTGAGGAAATCCGCCTGCATAGTGGACATGCACCCTATCCTACATATTCTCTTGCTGGTAGGCGCGGTGTGGCTCTCCATTGTATTCTGGCCTGCCTGCCACCTAGGAGCATGTTAGAAATAAAATGTCCAAAACATCTCCATTGAGTCCTCCAAATTCTTTCTTTAAGGTCAGTAAATAGTATGCTTGGGGCCTTTGCAGTCCTGGGGTTGAAAACTCATCTAGGGCCCAAAACAGTAGATTTTAAATCAACCATGGACTGAACCTCTGAAACCATGAGACAAAATAATCTTTTTCTCTTCTAAGTTGTTCTTGTTGGGCACTTTGGTCACAGCAATGAAGAGCTGAATGACACAGAAATTGGTACTGAGAAGTGAGGTCATTGCTGTGACTAAACTAATCGTGTGGGTTCAGCAGTCTTTGGAACTGGTTTGCAGGAGGAGTTTGGAAATGTTTGGAGATGCAGAATGGAGAAGCCTAGAATGTTGTAAGCAGAGCTTAATGAGTGATTCTGGCAGGAGCTCAGAAGGCCAGAATGACAATAGGAATGCAGACAGTAAAGACTGTACTATGAGGTTTGGGGGCTCTATTAGGTACTAGACTAGAGGTCACACATGTTACATTCTGACAAAGAACTTGTCTATATTTTGCTCCTATCTTGAGACTTTCTGTGAAGCTAAATTTAGCCTGGTTTAGAGTGGTGCAAAATTCAAAAAGAATATATGTGAGAAACTTGCAAAACTTGGCCAGAAAAGTGCATGTAAATTGGGATCAAAATGGGTGTGGTTGTTAAAGAGATTTACCACCTGTAAAGAGAAGTTACATGTTTTGCACAGAGATTATAGGAAAGATTATTTGAAGGCATCTCAGGAATCAACAGGACCACACCAACTGCAGGCTCAAAGGTACAGAAGTGAAAACTCATGTAAGAGAAATTGCTTCACAGGGGGACTTGGGAAGCTGTTTCCTCAGAATTTGTTTCACTATGCTCAGTGTTTGGATGTGAGGTTCCCCGCTCCAAAGCTCATGTGTGAGACAATGCAAGAAGATCCAGAGGAGAAATAATTGGGTTGTGACAGTCCTAACTCAATCAGTCTATTAATCCTCTGATAAGGATTAACTGAGTGGTAACTGAAGGCTGGTAGTGTGTGACTGGAGGAGGTGGAGCATTGGGAGCATGACTTTGGGGTCTATATTTTGTATCTAGGGAATGGAGTCTCTCTCTCTCTCTCTGCTTTCTGATCATCATGTGAGCCACTTCCCTTTACTGCACTCTTCCACTATGATGTTCTGCCTCACCTTGAGCCCCAAAGAATGTAGGCTGCTGTCTATGGATTGACACCTCTGAAACCATGGGCCCTTAAATAAATCTTTCCTCCTCTACAGTTGTTCTGGTCAGGTCTTTCAGTTGCAGCAGTGAAAAATCTGACTAAAGCACTCAGTCATCCAGGCACTGAGAGCCACTACAGCCTTGGTCTAAGGGGACCTGACCACTGCTTGAGCTTATGGGAAACAGGTTCTGCAGGAATGTAGGATGCTGAAGTTTAGAGGTCATGGAGGGTCCCACTGAGGTTTCAATGGAAAGACTGGGAGGCCAGGCAAAAGGTAGCTGGGTTTGAATCCCTGTGGGCAATCACTGAGAGGAGGATGTGTGCAGCTGTAATAGAGAAGCCAAAGCTGGGATGCAGATCCCTGGGACTTAGAGATACCTGTAACCTAGAATGTCTGCAAAGACAGCTGATAGCTTTGGAAAGAACCAGGTTAAGAGAGGGGCCAGATGGGCTGTAACTGGCAATGTCAGAGGTACAGAGTACACAAACACTTTGGAGAGAATATCTTGCTGCTCTGTGCCCAATACTAGACATGGCTCTATAGAACTTGTTGGCCCAAATCAGTTTCAGGTATGTTTTGGTCCCATTCCCACTTTCTATGCTTCTAATTCTCCTCTTCAGAATGGTAATGTTTGCTCTGTGCAACTGTATGTTGGATATATGTTATTTGCATTTGATCTTTACAGAGGCCCACAGCCAAGAGTTTGCCTTGAGTCCCAGAGGAGACTTTGGACTTGGACTTTGGGCAATGCTGGAACTGTTAAGATTGAGGACTCTTGGAGGTAGACTAAATGCATTTTTCATTGTGAGATTGAGGTGGACTTCTCAGGGCTGGGGAAGCTTGTTATAGTTTGGATATGAGGTGTTTCCCATTAAACTCATGTGATGAAATGCTCAGAAGTGAAATGATTAGATTATGAGAGCTGTAACCTAATCAGTGGATTTATACATTTGATGGATAATAATTTTTCATTTGTTTTGGTACTGGGAATCCAACCCAGAGGTGCTCTACCACTAAGCTATATCCCCAGCTTTTAAAATTTCTTATTTAGAGACAGGGTCTTGTTAAATTGCTGAGGCTGACCTCAAACTTGCAGTCCTCCTGCCTCAGCCTGCTGAGTTGTTGGGATTATAGGCATGTGCCACTATGCTCAGCTGATGAATTAATAATTTGAAAGGACTATCATACTGAGTGGTAACTGTAAGCAGGTGGGGGCATGGCTGGAGGAAATAGGGTTATGCCTTGAAAGGGTTTATTTATCTTCTCTGTAACCACTTCCCTATCTCTCTGCTTTCCAGTTGCCATTAGTACAACAACATTCCTCCACCATGCCCTTGCACCCTGATGTTGGCCCACTAAAGACTGAACCTCTGAAACCATGAGCCAAGATAAACTCCTCTTCCTCTAAGTTGTTCTTCTTGGGTTTCTTGTTCACAGCAATGAGAAGCTGACTAACAGAAGGCTCAGTCTTGGCCTTATGATAGGGATAAAGGAAGATGTTGGGGCTGCAGCAGCTGTTGAAAAAACACAAGCATGAAAACTCATGCTGGCTCCAATAGGCAATCAACCTGTCTAAATGCAGAGCTGAGTAGAATCTGACCAAAGGGAAGGTGGCAAAGGGTATAGACATAACATGAAGCCAGAGAGACCAAGCCTTTTCATCCTGTTCTAGTCACGCATCAGACATTTGCCCGTTCAAATGAAGAGTCAATGTTTTCAGCTAAAGTGGCCTAAAAACCAGGCATGGTCGGGGACACGGTGGTGCATGCATGTAATCTCAGTGGCTCAGGAGGCTGAGGCAGGAGGATTGCAAGCTCAAAGCCAGCCTCAGCAACTTAGTGAGGCCCTAAGCAATTTAGTGAGACCCTGTCTCAAAAATAAAAATAAAAAGGGCTGAGGATATGGCTCACTAGTTAAGTATTGCTGGGTTCAATCTCTGGTACCACATAAAAAACAGTGGGCACAGTGGCACATCTCTGTAATTCCAGGGACTTTGAGGCTGAGACAGCAACATCGAAAGTTTGAAGCCAGCCTGAGCAATTTAGCAAGACCTTGTCTCAAAATGAAAAGGGCTGGGGATGTAGCTTAGTGGCAGAGCTCCCTGGAGTTCAATTCCAGCTACTGGTGAAAAAGAAAAACAAAGTCCTTAAAGAGTAACCTACATATCAGTTATCATTATAACCCATGCATCAAACATGTTATATACAACAGAGTTAGTGGGAGACTAATAATGTATTGCCCAGATGTGTAACCTCCAAAATTAGTCATTTTTAAGTTAAGAACAAGCAAAGCTGCAGGGTTTATTTAGGTTTTCTCCCAGTAACGATTTAATCTGTTCACTGAAGCAAAAACTCTGCTTCTGTGGTTTTATAAGGGTCTCACAATAGGTCTGTTGGGAAGAGCACAAGGGTAGAGAGTTTTTGTGCTAGGCCACAACCAGTAAGAGCTTACTGTGCCCAGGGTTTATTTTGTTGTCCCAACCTACTCTTCTGTCATAGTAGTTCCTGTATCAGTCCTCCTTTGGAACCTCAGGCTTTAAAAAATGCTGATATCAGGGTCCCACCCCTAGAGACACAGATTTAATGGGCCTAGGATCTGGTCAAGAAACTTTAAAAATCCCACCAGGGTTCAATGCAATTCCCATCAAAATCCCAATGACATTCTTTGCAGAAATAGAAAAGGCAATCATGAAATTCATCTGGAAAAACAAGAGACCCAGAATAGCTAAAGTAATTCTAAGCAGGAAGAGTGAAATTGGTGGTATCGCGATTCCAGATTTTAAACTATACTATAGAGCAATAGTAACAAAAACAGCATGGTACTGGCACCAAAACAGGCTGGTAGACCAATGGTACAAAATAGAGGACACAGAGACAAATCCACAAAATTACAACTACCTTATATTAGACAAAGGTGCTAAAACCATGCAATGGAGAAAGGATAGCATCTTTAACAAATAGTTCTGGGAGAATTGGAAATCCATATGCAACAAAATGAAATTGAATCCCTTTCTCTCACCATGCACAAAAGTCAACTCAAAATGGATCAAGGAGCTAGGAATCAGACCAGAGACTCTGCGTCTAATAGAAGATAAAGTTGGTCCTAATCTTCATCACATGGGGGCAGGCCCCAAATTTCTTAATAATACACCTATAGCACAAGAGTTAAAACCAAGAATCAACAAATGGGACGAATTCAAACTAAAAAGTTTTTTCTCAGAAAGAGAAATAATATGCGAGGTGAATAGAGACCCTACATCCTGGGAACAAATTTTTACCCCTCAAACATCAGATAGAGCTCTAATCTCTAGAGTATACAAAGAACTCAAAAAGCTAAACAACAAAAAAGCAAATAACCCAATCAACAAATGGGCCAAGGACTTGAACAGAAACTTCTCAGAAGAGGATATACAATCAATCAACAAATACATGAAAAAATGCTCACCATCTCTAGCAATCAGAGAAATGCAAATTAAAACTACTCTAAGATACCATCTCACTCCAATAAGAATGGCAGCCATTAAGAAGTCAAACAACAATAAGTGCTGGCGAGGATGTGGGGGGGCGGTACACTCATACATTGCTGGTGGGACTGCAAATTGGTGCAGCCAATTTGGAAAGCAGTATGGAGATTCCTTGGAAATCTGGGAATGGAACCACCATTTGACCCAGCTATTCCCCTTCTCAGACTATACCCAAAAGACCTAAGAAGAGCATATTACAGGGACACAGCCACATCAATGTTTATAGCAGCACAATTCACAATAGCTAGAATGTGTAACCAACCTAGATGCCCTTCAATAGATGAATGGATTAAAAAATGCGGCATTTATACACAATGGAATATTACTCAGCACTAAAAAATAATAAAATCATGGCATTTGCAGGTAAATGGATGGCATTAGAGCAGATTATGCTAAGTGAAGTTAGCCAATCCCTAAAAAACAAATGCTGAATGTCTTCTCTGATATAAGGGGGGTGACTCAAAATGGGATAGGGAGGAAGAGCATGAGAAGAAGACTACCACTAAATAGGGAAGAGAGGTGGGAGGGAAAAAGAGGGAGAAGGGGAGTTGAACAGAAGATGGAAGGAGAACCTCATTGTTATACAGAATACATATATGATGTTGGGATGAGAAAAAGGAAAAAAAAATGTGTCACATTAGATTGGATAGAGAGAAAGGATGGGAGAAGAGGGGAGGAGTAGGGAGGATAGGAAGGGCAGCAGAATAGAATAGACAATATGATTGATGTATGTACATTCCATGTATGTATTATATGTCAAAATACATTCTACTGTCATGTATGACTAAAAATAAATAAATAAAAAATTAAAAAAAAATCCCACCAGGGGGCTGGAGTTGGGGCTCAGGGGTAGAGCACTTGCCCTCTATGTATGAGGCCCTGGGTTCGATCCTCAGCACAGCATATAAATAAATAAATAGAATAAAAGATCCATTTATAACTAAAAAATATTTTTTAAGAATCCCACCAAATAGGCTCAAAAATACTCTTCTAGAAAAATAATCATTCTGGTCTTATTTCCCCTTTACTTCGCCCATCTGTTGTTCTCTCCCACTTGCCCTCCCATATTTTTGCCCAGGCAGCTTGCTCCAGAGCTCAGGTGGGCTGGGCTGATGATTGAATATGGGGAGTAGAGTCACCTCTGTCTGAGGTGCCCTCCTGCCCACCAGCACAGGAACTCAGGCCTGTCTTGGACCTCTGTGATGTGAGTAGAAGAAATGCCAACTATCCTGCGGCAGGTTACATACAAAATAAAGCTCAAGGAAGAATGATCCAGAAAGTTCTGTTAGTAAGAACAGCAGAAGAGGGCCATTTGAGGTCCGAACAGTCAGAATTCATTTTATTTCCTATCTTCTCCTCATCAATAATTCTATGCCCATAGTAGTCGTCTGCTGCCATGACACTGAGCAGGTAAAAACAAAAACAAGAAATTTTTCTATTTAATTATTTGAAAAGTGAGTCAATATTCCTTCAGGCGCTGGTGAACTATTTCTTCTAAGACCAATTTGGGAATATGGAAAACTCTTCATAGAAGGGAACTGCTGTTGATCTGAGTCCTTGCTATAGCCATCTACTGTCTGGATTACTATATATTTTCACTTCCTGGAGAACTGATTGTCCTTTTAAAAAAAATAGGTGCTTTTATGCTTTTAGTTTATACTAGTTGGAAATCAGCCATAGACATCAGAGGCTCAAGAGATAACATTTCCCCGCCTTTAAAACCAAACTAAAAGGACCCATCAGATTGCAGTGTAAAGAGCTCTCATATCAGGCACGAATGGCATATTTGGTCAAGGTGGTCTTGATTGTCAGAAGTGCTGTTTGGGCAGAGCACTGAACAAAAGTCATGCTACTTCAAAATGAGGAAGCATCCAGGTGCTATTAAAAGACAAACAGGCCGGGCACCGCATTGTACACCTATAATCCCAGCGCCTTGAGAAGCTGAGGCATGGCGAGTTCAAAACCAGCCTCAGCCGCTTAGAGAGGCCCTAAGCAACTCAGGGAGACCCTGTCTCTAAATTTAAAAAAAAAAAAAAAAAAAAAAAAAAAAATATATATATATATATATATATATATATATATATATATATATATATATATAAAAGGGCTGGAGATGTGGCTCAATGATTAAGTGTCCCTGGGTTCAATCCCTGTTGCCAAAAAAAAGATAAATGGATAAGAAAATATGGTGTGCAGACACACAGAATATTATTCATCTATAAAGCAGAATGAAATTCTGTCATTTGCAGCAGCATGGATTAAATTGGAGGACATCATATCAAGTGCCATAAGCGAGGAACAGAAAGACAAACACCACACATTCTTATATGCAAAAACTAAATAAGTTGGTTTTATGCAAGTGGAGAATAGAGTAGTGGTCCCTAGAGGCCAGGAAGGAGAGAGGAAAAGGAGGATAGAGGGAAGTTGGATAATAGGCACCAAAACCCAATTACGTAGGAGAAATAAGTTCCCAATACAAATAAACAATAAATGTTTAAGGAGAGGGTAAGCCTAGTAACCTTTATTTGATCATTGCACACTGTAGGAGTGTATCAGATGATTACATTGTATCCAATAAATATGTACAATTATTATGCATCAATTGAGAGAAAAAATTATGCTGCTTATTCATTTTAGAGCAAGTCAAGGTACAACAGTCATATCTTTTAGATAAACTTAAAAAAAAAAGTGGAATTAGTTGTTTAGAAATGACAACCTGGGATGGGTTGGAGGCAGCAATGGGGAGAATTGTCATAAATTTGATTCTCTTTTTGAAGATAGTCAGGCTACTGAAAACAGTATGGAACACAGGTTCTCAGACCTTCATGTGAGCAAAATCCCTCTCAATTTCTGATTCAGTGGAGGCTGGTATGGGATCTTAGAATTTGCATATCTAATGAGTTGCTGGGTGATGGTGACGCAGCTGACCTAGGGTTCACACTTTGAGAGCCTCTGGTCTGGACAGGCAGAGGCTGAACAGGCTTCTCCAATGCTGGAAACTATTGGAATTTCGCCCCAAAGGCCTGTGTCCCTGGAAATCAGAATGGAACAGCTCTTTTTTTTTTTTTTTTTTTGGTACTGGGTCAGGACACCTTACCACTAAGCTACATCCTCAGCCCTTTTTCCTTTTCTTTTTTCTCTTCTTTTATTTTGAGATAGGGGTCTTGCTAAGTTACTTAGGACCTCACCAAGCTGCTGAGGCTGATACTGGCCTTGGACTTGTAATCCTCCTGCCTCAGGCTCCTGGGTCACAGGAATTGTAGGTGTGTACCAGCCCACCTGGTTTACCTGGTGCAGCCTTTTCTTAACTTGCAAAAAAAAAAAAATGATGCCTTTTTAATTTTCATCCAGGAATGATTCAAGCAAACACCACAAGAAGTTTTTTATTTGGCTAAAAATAAAATCCTGTTGGGGCTGGGGTTGTGGCTCAGAGGTAGAGCACTCACCTACCATGCGTGAGGCACAGGGTTCGATTCTCAGCACTACATAAAAATAAAATAAAGATATTGTGTCCACCTATAACTAAAAAATAAATGTTTAAAAATAAATAAAATCATGTTACTAACTACAGTCTCTCTTTCTGTATGATCTTCCCACTCTGAATCCTTATCATTAGCCCATCACTAGTGCTCTGACAGAATCCCAATGTCTTGGTGAACAGGGACTTGAGGATTTTGTTTTGTTCTGTTTAGTGGTATTGAGATTGAATCCAAATAGCAGATGGAGCAAGTGCTTTACTACTGAGCTCCATCCCCAGCCCTTTTAATTTTATTCTGAGCAAAACCTTGCTAAGTTGCTGAGGCTTGTCTAGGACTTGTGACCTTGTCTTGGCCTTCCAAGTTGCTGGATTGTTGCAGTGTGCCACTGGGAACACAATTTGAGGTATATTAGCATCAAGAGTTAAACAGGAGCCTTAAGTCCAGGTTTGCCACTATGTTACATATGCACTCTCTGTACCTTAGCATCCTCATCAATAAAAGGAGAGGTTGGGACAAGACAATATTACTGGTGTTGATTTTTATAGCTTAATTGTTACTTGTACATATAACATCTCAATTAATCTCTGTGAAAGAATTTTATTTCCTCCCCATTTTTCACAGAGCAAGAGAAAGAACTGAAAGCATAATAATTTTCAAGAGCTAACACTTTTTGGAGGGAGTAGTACGAGGGGTTAAACTCAGAGGGTTTTTACCACTGAGCCAGAAGGGTTTTACTTTAAGATAAGATCTCACTAAGTTTAGGTCCTCACTAAGTTACTGAGGCTGGCCTCAAATTGCAAACCCTCCTGCCCCAGCCTCCAGAGCCTCTGGGATTACAGAAGTATGTCACTGCATCTGGCTTGAGAGCCAATTTTAAAAAATGACCACATAGAAATTTCTGTAAAAGCATCCATTGAGAACATGATCCCTATGTTACTCAGCGTCCCTTATGTAACAATTTATGTAAGTAATTCTTTCTAAAAGTTAGTGCCTGATAAATGTTCCTACAAAATACCTAATATATGTCATTTTAGAAAACAGAATCAACTTCTTAATTCTTTAGCTTTTTCTTTTATTCTGGCTGCCAGGATGCTTGGAACTAATAATGCCAAGATCACTTAAAAAAAGCAAATCTCCTAGCAGTGGTAACATTATCTCTCATCTTCTCTAAATCCTAATGTCTTTTTGTTTTTGTATTTGCAGTGCTTGGGGTTGAATCAGAGTTTTGTGAGTGCTAGCCAAGTGCTCTTCCACTGAGTTACACCGAAACCCCTAATGCCTGCTTTCTTAGACTATGTATGAATAGGGCGACTTCATAATTTACCATTGAAATGGGACTCTTCAAAGTGAAGGAGATTACTATTAATAATTATTCCAGGGTGACGTATATAAACCAGGACTGTCCCAGGCAAACAGAAATGGATGGGTATCCTACTTATAATTGGAAGCAGGCTTGGCAAATAGTACTCAATTTGGTCTTGCTGGTGCAGTAGCTCGTGTCCTATTAAACTTAGTAAATCACACACAGAGCAGGAGATAGGTTGTAATTCACAGGAAACAAGCACCACAAGGCTTCCCAATGTGTGTGCATGGTGTGAAGGACAGGGTGTACTTTTTATTTTATTTTATTTCTCAAAGCCTCTGCCTTCTAAACACCTTGAATGTCATGTCCTGTAATGCGTTGATGCTCTATAGTTCCTTATAGAAGGCTTAGGCAAGGCACCCTGTTAAAAGGAGAAGGAGAGGGGCTGGGGAACTTTGTCCTGCATTGTGTGGCACTTTACTGGAAATTAAGGGGAAAAATGTGATAGTCCATTTCAAAAAATTGGGTGGTACTGATGAAGATGGTATGTCCCCAAAAGTCGCGGTCTCTATGAAGTCCCTCTCCTTCAGAAGGCACAGCATCCAATATATGCCAGTTTACATACCTCTCACTGCCACAACCAGTTGAGCTACCTCCCTCTCACTCCTGGCCAGGACAGAATCCAGGGCCCTCACAGAGGCAGGAGGAAGCAGCTGCGCCTCTATCAAGAACGAACACTAGAGGCCGCCCTTCTCCAACATTAGACAAGTTTCCACCAAGGATGAGCTCCAGCTTTTGCTCAAGGTGCACCATGGGAGCCATGGGAGACCGGCCAATTGACCTAGTGGCGGCCGCAGGAAGACCAGCATCCCAGGTGGAAAGGTGCTGTCCTAGAACTGACAAGAGGCTGAGCCCATCAACCTTCAAGGAAGGTCCAAGGTTGCTGAGGAGAGGCAGAACTGGGCTGGATGCATGGAGGAGGGCCACCACAGTCCTTTCTCCACCCAGTCACCTGTGTAGAGGGTGCTGTGGTCTGTGGGGAGATGAGTGCCTTGGGATATGGAGCTGATGGAAAAGACCAGGCCCTTTCCACAGAAGGTGAACTTCTGGCAGCAACAAAAGCCTGTGCTCTCTGCAGAGGTCATAATTAATGTGTGTGTAGCACTGGAAGGAGCTACGCATGCAAAGAGCTAGGCACCCACACCCATTTTTAATTGACTCATGATTCTTCACAGATATAGACAGTGTATCAAGGGAGGCCCTTTATGGACTAGAGCAGCCTGGCTTTCTGTGTTTCTCTCTCTTTTTCTTCCTGGCCAAGCTTCTCTCATGGAGTCCTGGTTGTCCATGTGAAAAGAGAAAGCCCTTCCAGAAGGCCATTCTACAGTCTTCCATTTTCTTTCATCTGGAAGCTAGCAGAACTTGTTCTATGTACAGAGACGCTGAGGGTTAGAAGTTAAATGCTGCGCTGAAGCATTTAGGTGGACTAGCACCCTGGCTGCTGGCTCCTGGACAGCATTCCTACTTTACCTGGCTGCCTGTTCCACGTGGGAGAGCTCCCTGCCTCCACAGCAAACCATGCAAAGCTGAATGGAAAACTCTTCCTGAGCTGAGAAATTGTCAAGGAAACAAGGACCTCAAGGACCTCAATAAAAACAAAACACCACGCATCTAGCAAAAGCAAACATTCCCCGTAAGCCCTGTAAGCAACCTCTGCATCACTGAGGTAGGTTGCTCTGTCACCCGTGAGCCCTCTGACTCTTGCCTTCAGAACAGGGCTAAGAGGTCAGAGGCTCACTCCCATAGCACCCCAAGCTTTCCTTAATCCCACCAATAGCAGGCCTCAGTGGGGGGCTGGTTACATCAGTGCTCTGTGTGTCCAAAGTGGAGCACAGCATTTTGTGCTTTCAGCAGAACTGAAATATGCAAGCCGGGTGTGGTGGTATATACCTCCCATCCCAGTGACTCAGGAGGCTGGGGCAGAAAGATTGCAAGTTCAAGGCCAACCTCAGCAACTTAGTGAGACCCTGTCTCAAAAAATAAAAAAGGGGTGGGTATGTGGCTCATGGTCACGTGCCCCCAGGATCAATCCCTGGTATAAAAACAAAACAACAAAAAAACCCCAAGAACTAAAAGATGCAGTTAAACATAAAGCCCAAGGTAACCTGCATTTGCAACCCCTACTTCCCAATGGGAGGAAAGTGGGCAACCTATTTCCTAATATCAAATGAAATTGGGACCCTCCCTCAGCAGACTCTTCAAACTGGGCATCCCCAGGAGCTGTGTGTCGTACAGATCCTATCACACCCACGATGGTCTAGGTAATTGTGGAAGTGAAGAGTTTCATGTGTGATTTCATATCATTGTTGGATTTGCTCACCCAGCTGGGCACTAGCTCTCACTACATCTATAACATGGCTTCTGGAAGGCAGGAACTGTGGCTAATTCATCCCAGGACCCCCACAAAGCCATTCACAGGCATGTGGTGGGTGCTGAAGGATCTGTCCATCACACTCAGCCAGAGGAACCTTTTCACTGAATTGAATGTATCCCCTGGGACCTCTTTTGGGAGACAAGGAATACAGAGAGGATCTTTAGACATAACCAATGGACATTTTGAAACATAAGAACCTTTAAAGTCATCTGTTGAAAAAAATTTTAGGACACTCCTGAGGAAAAAAACACCTTCATTAATAGCACTGACTTCCAAAGAGCATGTGGAATTATGTTTCTTCTTTGTTTCTCTCTCAAGAACAAAGAGTGTTTTCCTAAGAGAGCACCTCCCCGGTGGGTTTTACTGCTTTGGAGAGGAGGGATATGCCAGAGGGAGGCCAGCCCTGAGAATAAACTTGACCTTCAAGATTGTCTTTAATGTGTCAAGGAATAAGAAAAAATATTTGTGAGATACTTATGAATTTTCCTTGTTGATGGATGTAAGCAAGATTTTTTTCTATTATCAAAATGTCCCCAAATCCCTGCCTGTCACTATAAAGAAGGTTCTGTTAACTTAAAAGTCACAAGTTTATTTTCTGTTCCCTATCCCCACCGGTTGAGTCAGGATCTCAGCAAACCTCACCTTAGCAGCTCCCACACTTATTCCTGGGAACCCGAGAGCAGCCTCCGCCTGCTCAGGGGCAGCTCCCTCAGTCTCCCTCTGGTGGGGAAGCCTCTGGCCACTCCCTCTTCAGCCAGGGTCCTCCCTGAGGGTGGCACTGAGTCTGTCTCCAGTGCTTCCAAAGTGGCCAGACTGGTAAGTGTTGTTTTCCCTACCAATTGCCACAGCCTCAGAGGAGTGGGAGGATGTTCCTCTTCAGGAGCGTCACACTGTCCCCAGGCCAAGGCTGGGTCTGACAGCTCTGCCTTTGCCTTTCTGTCTTTCTCACTCTCTGCGCCCCAACACACACATGGAACTGTTCCTCTGGACCCCTTTAGGACCACTCACTCACCAGGACATAGGAACTAACCAGAGAGATCCCAGGGTGCCCTCAATAGGCACAGCCGATCAACTAAATCAACACCCAAATGAACATAGCCCCCCAAAAACCTCTTCCAAGGACTGCACCTGGAAGGGGGAGTTAAAAACTTGACCTTAATGACCCTGGCTGTACAGGCAGAATACTATAAGGGCGGGTCTGCCCCTGAGAGTGATGCTTCATAAATTTTACAACCTTCCTGCCTGGCTTGCCTCAACTGGTCCTGGCTCAGTTTCTCAGATCCATTTCCTCTGGTGTGGAACCTCCCTTTTGGCCATCCCAGGCCTTCATCTCTAGCAACACCTGCTTCCAGGAAAGGCACTTCCATCAGCCACATGTCCCAAGGAGGAAGCACCTGTGCTCCCTCTCAGGTGTGCAGAGATGGCCTGGCCTGGACCACAGAACAACATGGCCTGATGCGGAAGCAGAGTCAGGACCCTAGAGCTCCACAGCCGGTGGCTGCTTGACTCTGGGGAAGTTCAACTCTCTGTGTCTTTGTTTTCTCATCAGTTAAATGAGAAATTAATACCAGATTTGTCACATGGTGGTCGTGACAATAAAATCAGATACCTTATTGGAAAGCACTCAATAAATAATGTTTTCCCATGTCAGAGGGAGGTGGAGGGTGTTTTTAGGGCAAGGGATGGGAGTGAAGGCAGGAGTGGCAAGAGCAAAGATTTTTTTGAAATAAATTGCTGGATATACTTTGTTCCAATTATTGAAATGCTTCTGCTTTTACACTACTGAATCTAAAAATTCTTAAACTCCTGCCTTCCAGTAGAGAAAGCTAATCAGTTTTGAGAAGGCAAAAGTAGATTATAAAAATGTATGTATATGCTATAAGCTTAATTGGGTAAAATTGTACATAGGGAACTCAGAAAATGAACTGAACTGGGGGGCAGGGACATAGAATCTAGAGTGAATTTTTCTTCCTTCCTTTTGTTTTCTAAAATTGAAGCTGATTGAATTTTTCATTGTCTTTCATAATTTGTCATCAGAGGATTATTGGATGGTGATGTGAGTAACTCAATTAGACAATTACTTGCATTAGTTCAGGGTGACAACCTGACATCATCCCAGACCTTATTTCCAGGGAACGTCTTCCCCGGTGAGCTGGTCTTTGTCCCAGCTACCTCCAGCTTCTGGAATCTTCTAACATAGACTTACAAAGCTGAGTGCTACTTTTCTAAATTCTCATGCTGGCCACATGATCATTTTAAAAACATGTTTGTTAAGCAGAAGTTTATGTGACAATTAAGCTTGCAGAGAAAGCTTTGGTTTGGTGCAGTTGCTGGCGAGAATAGACATCTCTCCCTCTTGCTTCCACCCTTTCCTACTCCAAATAGAACTTGGTGTCTCTGTGGGTGGGTGTGTTAAGCGCTAACCTAATCATTTTTCCCCTCCTCAGAAATCTTTATCTGTTGTCATGGACCATTTCTAGCAGAAGGCTTTCACTGCCAATATTTCCCACAGGTAAGAGAAGGGCGTGAAAGTCATCCCCCCCCTAGGGTGTTTGAGTCACCTTCTTTCAGATGCAAGAAGCTCCCTGGATGTCTCTCTGTTCTTTCTTAGTTCAGATTGATCAGGCCACTGCCCCCAGCGAGCTGAAGAGATGCTAGGATTGCCTCTGGCTTAGAGGCCTTGGCTTTGTGGGAAGCAGAAAGAGCCCCTTTCCTATTGAAATGGATACTCACCCCTAACCCTTCCTTATAAAAACAAAAACTGACCCATTTCTCTCTGAGAATAACATAATAATCCTGGATTAAAAACACTTCGCAGAAAACCTCCTTCTGTGCCCTAATAACAGAAGCACAACCCTTAATGTTTATTGAGTACTTGCTTTACGTCAGGTGCTGCACTAAATGTTATGTTATCTCAATTAATCTTGTTAACAACCCCACAAAGTGGATACTAATATGCCCATTTTTCAGTGAGGGCACATGGAGAAGGTTGTCATTAATGGACATTTTCTACTTCATAATTCTGACCCAAAGATTCATTCCAAGTTGGTATTCTAAGGCCTCTGTGGAGGCAATCGTTACCTTGGTCATGTGGGAGCCTTGCATGTGAAAAAATTTCCACAGTTGTGTGGGGTGATGGGGGAACCCAGGGGGATCTTTCTTGTTCCTTCCCCTGCGACCCAAGATTATTCCTCTTACAGGTAGGCTGGTTTTGGTATCCGCAAACTTCCAAGCTGAATAGGTCCCTCTCCAGGATCATTGACCCTGAATTTTCAGGAATATCTGGAAAGACAAGGAAGAACAGATGGATGACCCCAGCTCCCCCTGCCCCCCACCCCAGCCCTAAGAAGGACAGAAGGCAAGACAGCCAACATTGAGCACCTAATATGTACTTGGTGTTTAATCCCATTCAACACTCCTGGTAACCATGTAGAAGTCGGTACTAAATTTTCCTTGCTCCCTCACTGAGGCTCACAAGTTCCCATCGTGTGAAAGACAGTCACACACCTGTGAGTGACAGGGCTCCAAGGACTGAAGATGGGGACATCTTCCATCTACAAGGCATGCTACCCTTTTCCACAGGGCCTGATATCTATTTTATTGTCTCATCTTCACAGAGCAGATGACCTTATCACACCAAGTCACACTGCTCGGTGGGGACAGGGTCTGGGATGGGCCTTGAAACCAGGACTGCTGCTCTTGGAACCAACTCCTTGCGCACTGTTCCCACAGTGTCTCCCCTGCTTTTCCTTCTCTTGCTTCCGGCCCCAGCCCCACTTCATTCCTTGTCGATTTTCCTCTCTCTGTTTTAATGAAAAGAATTTTGAGTGTGAAAAATTGACCTTACAAACGGAAGATGTGGCTTAGTGGTAGAGTGCTCGCCTAGCATGTGAGAGGCCCTGGGTTCGATCCTTAGCACTATATAAAAAAAATAAATAAATAAAATAAAGGTATTGTGTCCATCTACAACTAAAAATATATATTTAAAAAAGAAAGAAAGAAAATGGACCTTACTTCCTGGTTTACCACTTTCTAACTGTATGGCCTTAGGAGGTCCCAGAGCTCGTTTTCCAGGCTTGCCTGGACCCCTAAGGCCAAGGACCAGGTGGGGCCCAGCAGCCCCACAGCCCTACCCAGGAGCTGTCCACTGGCCCTGCTCCACTGCATTCTGAAGGGATGCCCACCCACCTTCAGGGGGCACCATGTTGAGGTGTGTTCCTGCCTTCAGAGCTTTTGGGGATAGAATAAAAAAAAACCTGTCTCTACAGGACCCCTGTATTCTACAAGGCTGAATACAGTAAACACTGTAAAGAGGTCAGATGTTTCTTGCATAATCTTATGTAATCTTCAAAAAAACAATAACAAAAACAACAAACAGATATTTCATCATCGCTTTGCAGATAAGAAACCTAAGATTTAGAAAGTTGCAGTACATTCCCTCCATGAACCAAGAATACAGTTTTTCTTACTATTAGCATCTTACATTCATGTGGCACATTTGTTACATTGATGACTCAATATTGAGGGCAGGGGTGTGTGAATGAAGTGCTCACCCACTGAAGCTCCATAATTATTTATGGCTAGTTCCTGATTGGATGCTTGTTTTGTTACTTAGGAAGGGATGCAGAAAAATTAAATTACTGTTGATTGATGTCCACTGTTTACATTAGGTGTCACTCTGTGTTGTATAGTTCTACGGGTTCTGACAAATGTGTAATGTGACAGCCGTGGCTACAGACTCAGTCTCATACAGAAGAGCTTCACAACCTTAAAACACCCCTGTCAGCTGCTGATCCTTTCACTGTCTACTTTTGCCTATTCCAGAAAGTCACATAGTTGTGATCATATAGCATATAACATTTCGGTTTCGCTTCTTTGGCTTAGCATATATGCATTTAAATTTCCTTCATATCTTTTTGCATTTTGATAGCCTGTTTCTTTTGATCATGAATAAAATCTCATTGTATGGATGTACTGTAATTTGTTTATCCATTGACCTACTGAAAGATATTTGTCTTGTTTCCAACTTGGGGCAATTATTAATATAGCTGAGATACAAACGTTTGTGTTTGTTTTTGTGTGGATGTAAGTTTGCATCCTTTTAGATAGACACTAAAGAGCATGATTGCTGGATCATATGGTAACAGTATGCTTAGTTTTGCTAGAAACTATAAAACATAACAGCTCTATCACTTTGTATCCCTACCAGCAGTGAAGTTTCTGCTCCTCCATATCCTCGCCAGCATTTGGTGTTGTCATTGTTTGAGATGTGTGCCCTTATTGTTTTTTGCCATTCTAATAGGTGCATAGTACTATCTCATTACTTTAATTTGCAATCCCACAATGACATATTATACTTGACATCTTTTCATAGGTTATATCACCTGTATATCATTTTTTGTGAAGCATTCAGATTTTCCACCAATTAAAAATTTTTTTGTAGTTGTGATGATACAATACTTTTATTTTATTTATTTATCTTTATGTGGTGCTGAGGATAGAACCTAGGGTCTCACAGGAGCTAGGCAAGCACTCTTCCACTGAGCTACAACCCAGCCCTCTTCCCACTTTTAAATTGAGTTTTTTTTCTTATTGTTGAGTGTTAAAGAGTTCTTTATATGTTTTTAACTAGAGTCTTTTATCAGATTTTTTTGTTCAAATATTTTCTCCCAGTCTGTGGTTCATTATTTCATTATCTGAACAATGCTTATCACAGAGCAGAAGTTTTTAATTCTAATAAAGTCCAACTTACTGATTTTTTCTTTTATGGGTCATGCTTTGGGGGTTATATCTTTAAAGTCATTGCCAACCCAAGGTTATTTTGACTTTAATCTGCTCTCTTCTTGAAGCATCCTACTTTTTTATTTTACACTGAAATCTATGATTCACTCTGAGTTAATTTTAATGAAAGCATAAGATCTGTGTCTACATCCATTCTTTTGCGTGTGAATGTTCAGTTGCTCCAGCAGCACTTGTTGAAGAGGCTATCCTTTCTCCATTGAATTGTCTTTGCAACTTTATCTAAGATCAGTTGGCTGCATGGCTGTGTGGGTCTATTTCTGGGCTCTACATTCTGTTCCATTGATGGTTCTTCTTTCACCAATATTGCACTGCCCTGATTACTGCAGCTTTACCGTAAGTCTCCAGTCAGGTAGTATCCACCTGCTGACTTTATTCTTCAATTACATGTTGTTTATTCTGAGTATGGGCAAGATTTTGTGAGGTAGCAATGGAGGTGAGAGTCCTCAGGGGAGTCAACTGAGCAGAGGTTCAGTGGAGGAAAAGGGGAGATGCATTTAAGGAGCAGGGAGGAGTTTCAGCTGTCTGAACCCTGTTTTGTAAACACGGTAAGACTAGTTTCCGCCAGGTGTGGTGTCACATACCTTAATCCCAGATAGTTTGGAGACTGAAGCAGGAGGGTCACAAATTCAAGGCCAATCTGTGCAACTTAGCAAGACTTTGCCTCAAAATAAATTTAAAAGGGTTGGAGGTATGACTTAGTGGTATAGGGCCTCTGGGTTCAACCTCCAGGATCACAAAACAAACAAAAAGACTGTATTTTTTAGAAAATGAATGCTTCCAACCATGGATGCACATTTTCTTTCCCATAAGGATTGTGAGTGTCCAGGCCTAGAGAATAAGAAAAACGGGAGCCACTAGAGGCACCTACTATCCAGCTGTGAAGAGCGTTCTGCCAGCTATGGAGGCCCAGAGTCCTGGGTTACTAGGATGAATTTTTGTTGATCACATGTCAGTCTTTCAGCCTGATATTAAGGCAGTTAGAGAGTCCCCTCAGGGTTGTCCAGTTATAGGGGGTCAGTGATAAGTTGGGAAGACAGGATACCAATTGGAGTCAAGAGACCTGAGTTCCAGCTTGGGCTCTGTCATTTCTGGCCTTGGGATGTAGTACAATTCACTTTACCCCTCCAGGCCTTAGCCCCATTGCTACAGTGAGCATGATGATGGGTACCCTCCCCATCCTTATTGGCTCCCAGCGATATTACAAGAAGCAATTAGATAATATATATGCAAGCAGTTTGCAAGCTATGAAGCACTATGCGAGTGTAAACAATTATGAAATTGAAGGAGATGATCCTTGAAGGAAAGATGCTACCAGGCATGTGGCATGTGGCCATCATATTTCATTTTTCTGCGTCCCTTCCTAAGTAACAAAACAAGCATCCAAGCAGGAATTAACCATAAATAATTATGGAGCTTCAATGGGGGAACACTTCACTCACACACCCTGCCCTGCCCTGGATTTGCCTTCATATATTTCTAAGTTCCTCAAAAGCAAAGGACCTACCATTTCAGTATGTCCAGTGCTTAGCACATACAGGAAACACTGCCACTACTGGGAATTGAACCCAGGGACACTGTACTACTGAGCTGCATCCTCAGCCCTTTTCTTTTCTTTCAAGACAGGTTCTCACTAAGCTGCTAGGCTGGCCTCGAGCTTGCGATCCCTTGCCTCAGCCTTCTGAGCAACTGGGATTACAGGTGAGTACCATGATGCCCTGCTATGATACTGGCTTTTTAAAAACAGAATACAAGGGGGAGACCTCTCTTAATAGGAGTTAATATGATAAAATTAGCTGACCACAAGTTTATTTAGAAAAGAAAATGTACAATGTCCAGTAAAGGATAAGATGCACACACCTAGTCATTCCAGTCACAGCTACTGACTCCAGAGGATGCTTATTGCAATATCATCTTCAAAAGAGAACATTGGAGACAACATCAATGCCCATCAAGAGAAGCATGAGTGAACACATTATAGAAAATTCAATGGATTGCTAAAGAGCAGTAAAAATGAATCAGTATTGACAAATCTCAAAACTCTCAGAAAGATACATACAATGTATCACAATTTATATGAAGTTTAAAGCAAGAAAAACAATGCTAGCTTTATTTTTTATTATTTTCTAGTTCCTACAATTAGACAACAAAAACATGCATGGAAAGAAACAACATCAAACTCATATTGGTTTTTTCAGGGGAGAGGGGAAGAGTCATGGAGCTTCAATTGTAGCTGTGAAGTTGCATTTTCTTTAGCAAATATGACATAATTTTAGATTGCCAGCACAGAGGCTAATTCTTGGGAGATCATTTTATTCAATATTTGCTATATATCTGATATGTTCCACAATTCTTAAAACACTTTGTTAACAAAAGTAGGGTGAGAACATTTTAAAAGAAGTTTAGGCCACTTTAGTAAAAGCAGCATATCCCAGACAGAAGAGTGACCAGTCTCTCCAGAGACTGTTGAGTGGTGGCATCACACTCCTCAGGGAGCCTGACAAACCAGAACCCCACACGGGGGTGGGGGAAGGCTGAAGTGCTCAGGAACCTTTTCTTCTTTGGAGAAAAAAAAAAAAAAAGGAGCAATAGATAATTAACTTAAAAGAGAGATGGTTCTGAGGAACATGTGACTACAGCCTTTCAATATCTAAAGCGGGGCAGGGAGATGTGCATTGTGTGACCTGGGATAAAGGAGTGGGAGGAAAAGGAAGTCGCTTCAACTCTCCCTCACACCACATCTGCCACATCTGTTGGATAATAGATCAGGGCTGCTCTGGAGTAAGGAGGAAGAAGACCTGCTCCAAGCTCTGGGGATGCTGGACGCACCATCCTTGTGCCTTGTCAGAGGCTGACTAGATCACTTGTTAAAAAGATTCTCAAACATCTTTGATGAGGAAACTCGATGTCATTCAAATGCCAATTCTCCCCAAATCAATCTATAGGTTCAGCACAATCCCAAAATCCCAACAGGTTTTGTTATTTTTGTGGTTGAAATTAATAAGCTAATTTGAAAAAAATTGAATTGCAAATAATTAAAGCAATGTTGAAAAGGAAAAACAAAGTTGGGGGATTTATACTATCTGACTTTGAACTTTACTACAAGACCGTAATCATCAAAACAGTGTGGTAGATCCTTACAAATCCAAACTTGTGTGCTCTTATAGTTGTGAAACTGTTATCAACTTTTAGTGTTGAAATGCCAAAAAGTAACAACAATAAGTATTATTCTATCATTAGTTTCTCATATTTTCTAGGAGCTGGGCTCATTTTTCTTTCTTTACCTCGATTTTGTATGAGGATGTCTCTATGCTCCTGGTGGTTTTGCTGCGTCTTTGTTAGTCTCTGTATTTCATGTGGAGCTGGGGATGGAACCCAGGCCTCACCTGTCTAAGGAAGTGCTCTATCACGGAGCCACATGCCTAGGCCTTCCCTGGATCTCTTGTGTCTTTGCCCTTCCTTCCCTTCTGGTTCTCTGGTTCTCATTTTCTCCCTGCTTCCCAGAAACACTTCACCCAGAAATGCTGGGAGCCGTTAGCCAAGTAGGTATGACAATTTCCTTGCCAGCGTACCCCATGTTGCTTAGTGGAAGGACTCGTGGAAATAGGACATTTTGCAGTGACATTGCATGTAGGTGACCTTGCTCAAGGACCAGGGCGGATCCGGGTTTAGGGCGTTCCCGGTTTAGGACAATCCGGGTTTAGGGTGGTTCCAGGTTTAAGGTTATTCCTGCTGGGAATAGGGCGTATCCTGCTGCCTGAGTTCCCCTTGAATTCTCACGGGATTCAGACAGTATTTTTTGGGAGACAGAAGCCCAGTGGGGGTGGATTTGGGCAGAGAACATGGATTTCCCCAGAACGTGATTGTAGACGGCTGGTGTGAGTTCGGGAATAAAGAGTTGCTGTTTGAATCTACAAGCTGTGTGGTGGCTCGTGATTTTGTGCCCAGCCAGACCGCGGCACAGAAACACTTCAACTCCTACCTTCTCTCATCTTTTTCCCAAGAAGCTTTTATTTCGTGTGTGTGTGTTTCTCTCTCTCTTTTTTTTTTTTTTTTTTGGTGCTGAGGATTGAACCCAGAGCTGCACACATGGCACAGGCCAGGCAAGCACTCTACCACTGAGCTATATCTCCAGCTCTTATTTATTTATTTTTATTTTGAGACAGAGTCTCACTAAGTTGCCCGTGCTGGACCCGAACTTTTGATCCTTCTACCTCAGGTTCCCAAGTAGCCGGGATTACAGGCATGCACCATTGTGCCCAGCTGTTCACGTAGATTTGTGTTCATCAGCTTTATTGAGGTGTTATTTAATAGCATAAAATTTACAAATTTTAAGGGTACAGTTCAGTGAGTTTTGACAGATATATTCATTTGAGAAGATATCACCACAATCAAGAACAGTTCTGTGCCAGGTGGGGTAGTGCATGCCTTTAATCCCTGCAACTAGGGAGGCTGGGGCAGAAGGATCACAAGTTCAAGGCCAGCCTGGGCAATCTAATGAGGCCCCCAGCAACTTATCAAGAATAAAATAAAAATTAAAAATAGCTGGTATGTGCTCAGTGGTAGAGTGCCCCTGAGTTCAATCCCCAGTACCCCCCCCCCAAAAAAAAAGCAATTCTTCACCCTGACAACTCCCCTCCTGCTACCCAGTCCCTCCCCTATCCTGGGACTCCCAGATCCACTGGGGATGTTGTAGGGAGGATTTGCTTTTCATAATATTTGGGGTTTTTTTTCATTTTCTAGAATTTCACGTAAATGGAATCATACAATATGTAGTTTTTTGTGTTTGATTTCTTTTATTTAGCATAATGCTTTTGAGATTCATCTGCTATTGTAAAAATCTCTAGTGTGTTACTTTTTGTTACTGAGTAGTACTCCATTGTATGGGTTTAATCAAAGTGTGTTTATCTGTTCACTAATTGATGGATATGTGAGTTGTTTCCTATATGGGTCAATAAGAATAAAGCTACTATCAACATTTTTGTAGCAGATCTTTAAGTGGACATGTTTTTATTTCTTTTGATAAATACCTAGGAGTGGAATTGCTGGGTTATATGGTTCACGTGTGCTTGGCTTCATAAAAAAAGTTGTCAAACTATTTTCCAAGTTGCAGTCCCACCAGCAACGCATGAGCGATCCTGTGGTTCCATACCAGAACACTTAGTGCAGTCTTCTTAATTTTAACCATTCTAGTGGGTATGTAATGACATCTCATTGTGGTTTTGGTTTTCCTTAGTATTAATGATGTTGAACATTTTCATGTGCTTTTTAGCTATTTTGTATCTTCTTTGATTAAGTGTCTAGTCATATCTTTTGCTCATTTCTTTGGGTTATCTTCCAGTTATTGAATCATAAAAGTTCTTTCCAGGGCTAACGATAAGAGATCTGCTGAGCTGGATTCCTTTTGGAGCTTTGCCTTAGGGAAGACTCTGTCCCTTGCCTTTTTTCAGTTCATGAAATACTGTCATCACTGGTCCATGTAAAGCCACCTCTTATTTTATTTATATGTTGCCTTTTATGTCAACTCTAACTCTCCTTCCTTTTTCTGTCCCCTATATAGGTAAACATTCTAATGTGTTTAATGGGCATCTTTTTGTGTTCTTATAAAATATTTTTTATTGATTCACATATGCTTTCATTACAGAAATGGTAATATAGTTTTTATCCTATTTTGTGTACTTTTTAAACTCAGAACTATATTTTGAAGATCTGTTTATGACATTATGCCTATAACTAATCTCTTGCTTCTGACTGCTGCACAGCACTTCAAGATGTGCACAAACCATGATTCATCTTTCCATTACTCCAGTGACAGACACCTGGATTGCCTCCAACTCCACCAAGAACACTGCAATGAATATCCACTGCATGATCCCCCTGGGGCTGTATGAAATTTTCTTTGAGACATACTAGGAGAGGAATTGCTGAAAATGTGTAAATTCACTAAATCCTGATTTTCTTCAAAATGGCTGTGCTAGGGCCTCACCTCCCCAGCAGTTCAGATTTCCTAGATCCACAGCTCCACAATACTTGGCATTATTCAGCTTTCTAACATCAGCCAACCTGGCAGGTATAAGGTGACATCTCCTTGTGATTTTAACAGGCACTGCTCTGAGGACTCAGCCAGTTAGCCTTTTATCTCTGTGGCTTTCAGTGTTTTTTTTCCTCTTGTGTATCCTCAGTTGAACATGTTTCCCAGGCCCTCTTCAGGGCTTCCCACAAGTATCATTTGGTCTTTCTGCCCTGTTGAGTATCATCACTGATGACAAGTCATCAAAGGCAAACTAATTCTTTCCTCCAATCCTTGGCTTCCATAGTGAGGAGGATTATGAGCATGAAGGTGCCTGAATTTCAGACAGAAGCTACCAACAGCAAGACTCCTGTTACCATAGCACTGGTTTTATTTTTAACTGCAATACATAATTAAATAATAAAACTTTTAAATCACCATAGTTGGTGCTCTGTACTCAAGAAGGGAAACTATTCCTCTCTGGAGGTAATTGCTGCTTATGAAGAGCATCTAGAAGTCACCATTATTCTCCTTCCCACAGAGAGAAGCCGGATGTGGATGCATGGAAGTCTGTTAGTGTCCAAGGCTATGCTGTGAACCTGCATGGCATCCTGTGTGGAGGGCCAGACCTAAGCTGTGGAAGATACTAGCCCCAAAGTAGAATTTGGAAAACAATTCAAACCAGATTCAAATGCTCTTTCTCAGTAACAAACCAGATCAGAAATGATTTAAGTACTCTAACATTTCTAACACTTTAGGTATCATGTTATAATATTGCCCTTAGACCATCGCCAGCCACCAGCACAAGTTAGGCAGCATCCAGATAAAGCTACCTAGATAATATAGGGATGATTTCTTCTAAAGCTCATTATGGGGTCAGATTTCCCTTTATAGTTCCAGGTATTCATGTCACACAAAGTCCCAGAAATTGTTTTGCAACTATGGGTCATCAATCCCGAGAAGTCGGTCAACTGCTTTTCCATCCTAGAGGTTTGCTGAGTTCTACCTGTATTTCTAAAACAGTATAGTCTCCTTCTAGTCTAGGCCAGTCCAGTCTGATCTGAACAGTGGCCAGATTTTGCTACAAAATGAACTACATTTGGCAAGAATGGTCTGATGCTTTACAGAGAAATCTCTTATCCCAGCAGCACCTCAATCACAGATGTATTAGAGAAAGACAGGCCATGGTGATTTTAGAACAATTCATTGGTGCCATTCCACTATTTTTTGGCAGAAATAAGGACGTGTCCAGGGCTATAATATATGGCTATATTGTTATGCAGTTTATGCACTGCCCAAAGCAGCCTAGCAGAGCCAGTGAATGGGGACCAAAATACAAGCTCTGTGTTTTGTCTCAGAATGAGTCTTTCCAGGAGAAGTAGTAGTCTTTTTGCTAAAAGGTGTCCTGTGGGCTACCAGAAGTCCCAGACATCAGTGTTGGATATAAAAGGGCCAGACCCATGGCTTAAGGGAGGATGGAAATGGGCAGAGGTTTCTGGTCTGACCTCTGATGTACCCTGTGGAATGTTATGCTGGGAAGCCGCCTAAAAATTGCAGGCAAGAGCCTTCAGATTCTGAGAGAAATGGGCTACAATGGTGGTGGGGTGAAGTGGCATTTGATGATGTTGGGAGACATTCTTGATTATGATGACTGGGAGCTGATGAAAGAGAAGCTAAGGGTGCAGCTCAACATCCTGCAATACAGGTTAAGAAACCCCGAATTACATGAAGGTAAGAAGAATGAGTTTCCTCATTCTTATTATTACATTCATGGGTGTGTAGATAATAATGTGGTTGCTGTTATAATCTTACACACAGGCAAGGAGCCATCTGAATAGCTTAGATTTTTCCCTTGAGGTAAAGGTTCCTTCTCTATCTCCAGCCTAACCCAAGGCCCCCCTCATTTTCTTCCCAATCACTATCCCCTTCACTGCCCTGGAAGGACAGATGCTCAAAAGAGACTTTCATATGTAGTATTTGTGCGAATGTCCACATGTATGCTTTGATGTGTGTGTGAGATAGAAACAGATGGACCGAGAAACAGAAAATACTCAGATGCAGAAAAAGTTGTGCAGAGAAAAGTGGGGGTAGACAGAGAGAACAGAAAGAGAAAAAGAAACAAAGAGAACTGATATGCAACTACTTTTTCCCCCCAAAATACATCAGAGTCTAGAAATTCAGCTATGAACAAGTCGAGGTCCCTGTCCTCACTGAGCCTACAATTTCTCCAAAAGACAGGCAAAGGTGGTTGTAAGGTGTGTGGGGACAGTGGAAAGCCCATGGTAAAATACACACAGGGGTGACACAGAGGAGGGGGAGGGGCTGGCATTCTGCTGAGGGAAGGTGACCAGTGAGATGAGCAGGGAGAAGGAACATTTTGTCAGGTGAACAAAACTAAGAAGGATATTCCAGAGGTGTGAGGGTGCTTGGTGGGTGGCTTTGGGAAATGAAAGAGGGGTTACATGAGGATGCAGGAAGGACATGGGCAGTAGAATGGCCATAGTGGAAGGTGAGGTTGACAAGGACGATTGTGAGCCCACATACCACAGGATTAAGGGTGGAGATTATTCTTGCACATCTTACTGCCAGTTTATAGCACAGAGCTCGGCATATAGTAAGTATTAATTTTGCATTAATAGTAAAAGGATGGATGGATAGATGGACAGACAAATGGTGAATGGGTTTATGGGTGGTAGATGGAAGGGAAAACATGGTAGCAAAGCAAGAGTGAAGGCAAAGTACCTGGACAGCAGGACCATGGCCCTCACCTGACAGGAGATGTTCCAATGTGAACAAGAAAATGTGAGCAAAAAGTGAGCATCTGCTCGTAGTCCCAGGCCTGTTCCTGGAATTGTAACTTGGCACTTTTCCCACAGGGCCACCAAGAGGTCAGGGATAAGCCATCTCCATTTCCCAGGTCTTTGGTTTCCTCCTCAGGAAATGGGAATGGAAAAAGTCATGTGGGATAGCTAAATGTCCCATGCAAGGAAGCACCAAGGAGTCTCTGCAGCCTCTGTGGCTTTGGCAGAGCTGGAGGTAATTTCCTAAGAAATAAATTGAAGGAAGAAAGCCTTCTTTTGTAATCCTCTCCAAGACTCCAGGCAAAGGCTTGGATAACAAGAATTTTTAAGTGCTTCATGCAATAAACATTGACCTGTGAGCTAAACCTCCTCTAGCTCCTGCAAAGGGTGGGATGGTGAGCCCAGGTTGCTCCAGGCTTGGGCCTCTGAGTCCAAATGGAAGCCGGAAGCAGGAAGTCGCATTTGTCCTTTTGCTGGAGCAGGATCTTGGGCTGTCATTTATCCCCGGAGACTGTGGGGAGGCTCCTCTGGGCTGACCTGACTGCCTGATTCTCAGTGTGTTTCTGCCCAGGATTCTTCAAGGAGCAAAGATTCTGACATACTTTCTGATTGGGAATTTTAGGCTAGGTGACCTTGATTGAAACTTTACATGTGCCATATTTATTTCCCTGTTGCTTGAATTTCTGTTATTTCTTTTGCTCTCCTGATCCACAATAGATAATTTCCTTTATGTCAAGTAAAGGCCATTAGCAACCAAAGTGAGTGGATTATAACAAGGACACACTAGAGGCCATGATATCTAAGACTCTGCTAACTCTGACCAGACTGGAAGACTAAGGAACGATATCATTGTTAAAGGGGACAACTGAGGCTTTTGCTTGGGTTCATGTACGTAAAAACCTGCATAATTGAAATTTGTGAAATGTCTGCTATTTATTCTCCTTGGAGTAAAACAGAAACTCTGGGCATGCTGACTCAGGAAGGAAAGGTCAGATTGCTGGGCGACTTATGAACTTTCAAATAAGATTGAAGCCAAGGATTTTCTTCCTATGTTTTCTTTACAGCCCATCAGCATGCCAGCACCTAGCTAGGGGAGATTAAAGCAAACCTGAACAAGCTGACAGATAGCACCGGGAGCTCACTGAAATTTCCCTGAGAGCAAAATAGTAAGGAGAACTTAGAGTTTCCAAAACATGGTATCATGCTTGTTTTAAAGCAATGTCTTCACATGACAAGTAAAGGGCTTTTTAAAATCTGTTCCTCATCACACTGACTTCTCTCCTAGTTTTTTGTTTGCGTTCTTCTCTCATACGCACACTTCCAAACTTAGGGACCACAGTTCTTCCAGATTTAGGACCAAAGAACCTGGAAGCATAGCAAGAAACATTGAAGAAGACCCATCAGTTCTCCACTGGGGTCTCTGTATCCTGAGTCCACACTGCAGACCCCAGGCTTAGACATTGTAGAAGCAGGCCTGGTCCAGGTGGAAAGCTTTGTGCAAGGGATCTGAATCTCTAGCTGGACATTCGGCCCTTTGCTCAGTGGTGTAAGAAGGCACAAAAGGAAGAAGTTCATGGTCCTTTCAGTCTGATGACAAATTATTTCAAGGCCACCAGGGAACTGATTCAAATGGGGAGCAGTTCCAGCTTAGGTAATGCTCACAGTGGGCAAATAGATTTACCCCAAGTTCCAGAGCAATGTCAGAAAATATGCAGAGCTGTCCCCTCCCTTGTTGCCCCATCATGGGCTAGTTTAGTAGGTATTCTGCACATGTGCACACATACACTCACACCTGCCCCAGCCGTTTGTCCCAAGCATGTCCTACATGACCTTTCAGGGTCCATCCTACATCTCATCCCTCACCTGATTCCTATCTTGAGAAGTTTTTGATGGCACACACTCTTAAATAAATTATTATATAGTCTGTTAGAGTGAAGGATATGCTTTCCATGTATTTCCCCCTTTCAATGTCAGAACAAAATATCTTCCATTCTCCATGCTGAATCTTTTTCTTTTTTTGAGACAGGGTCTTGCTATGTTGCCCAGGCTGGCCTTAAACTCCCAGGCTCAAGGGATCTTCCGGCCTCCGCCTCCTGGGTAGCTGGAATTATGCGGGGGGGGGGGGGCATGATGCCCAACATCAAGTTGAATCTTGTATTATTGACTCTTTCCTCTGAATATGGGTCTCTTAGACATCTAGCTTCAATATATACTCATATTCCTTTTAAGAAATACTCCAGAGTGGTTTCTAAATGAATGAATATCTCTCTAAAGAATGCTGCTTCTTAATGGGTCCATATCCTTTTGACTTTTTCTAATATTTGAGAATACATGTGATAAAAAGGTCTTTCCCATCCATCTTATCTGGTCCTACCCTTCTGTTCACTCTGGCCCATTCTAACTGTCACGTGGCCCCACTCTTTTTTTAAAAAAAAAAAATTTCTATGTTTTCTTACTTGAACTTTTGGCCTGTCTCCCCCCACTGAACTGTAAGCTCCATTAAGGCAAAAACTGTTCTGTTTTCACTGTACTCTCTGCACCTGGCAACACATCTGCAGTAAGAATATCTTGTTAAAATGTTCATTGAATGAATAAATAAGTAAGGTAGAATATTCCTCCTAAGTTCTATGTTATGGTTTTCTTGGCTAATTAGAAGTGAAATGCACAGTGCGGCAGGGTGGGGATGTGCAACACCAGAAAAGTGAGAACAGGATTTTAGAGAGTGCAACAGAGTGGGAAGGCACTGCAGGGCTGACCAGCCAAATACCGTTTCCCTTTGTGATAGAGATTTAAATGCCTCAGCTGGCCCCAGGAATTGGAGATCCAGGGAAAGATGGAGCAGTTTCAGGCCTGGTCACTGCTTTCTTCTGTGGAAGCCACCAACGAATAGATGACAATGTAGGTAAGCTACAGTGTGAGCTATGAATAGCTGCTGCTCCCTTCCCCGCTCCAAATCTTGCTCAAGGATCCTTCTGTAGACCACTCTAACATCCAAGAACACACAGGAAAAGAAATCCTGGGAAATGTGATTCAACCTAGCCAAACTGACATATGACAAAGCCACTATAGAAGGCTTATTGAATGCATGCATGAATGAACAAATGAATGAATGAACTGGGCCAGCAACAAGGGGCCCTTGGCCATCTGGCCCCACTATACCAGAAGCCTGAGAAGGATGGAAATTTTGTCTGTTTCAGTCATTGCAGTTTCCCCAACATAAGAATGGTGCCTGGCACAAGTAGGTGCTTTTGTAGTTGTTGTTTTGTACCAAGGATTGACCCCAGGGGTGCTTAACCACCAAGCCACATCCCCAGCCCTTTCTATTTTTTTATTTTGAGACAGGGTCTCACTAAGTTACTGAGGGCCTCACTCTGCTGCTGAGGCTAGTTTTGAATTCGTGATCCTCCTGCCTCAGCCTCCCAAATCACTGGGATTACAAGCGTGAGCCACCACACACAGCAAGTGGGTGCTTAATAAGATCTTTGTGGAATGAATATGGAATGGACCTGGTCCAAAGTCTGATCCCCGTGCAGGAACATTAGAAGATGCCACCAAACAAAAACTTTGTTTTTGTGTAGTGTTTGGTAAATACAGACAGGAGCCGTTTTACACATGTAGCATCAAGGGGCATAAAATAGAACAAAAGAACAACTGTATTTCCTTCTCTCATAACAGTCCTCAAAATATAAAACTGGTGCAATGATAGCAGAACAAATATCATAAATAACAATTACAGAGAAGCTTTGGCTACTCAAAGCCAAAACTCCTGGTCAAGGGAAAAAGAAGAAAGGAAAAGTTACCTAGGAACATCCTATTTACATTCTTCTTCCAGGTCCACGTGAGGAGCTTACAAAGCAAGATAAATCCTAGAGGGGGCTTGAGCGGCCATGACACCTCAACAGGCCACGGACACCCAGGAAGAGAAGACCATTAAACTAAACCAGGTTATACATGGAAGTTATTCAGAAGGTCAGACTCCTAGAACCGAGTTTCAGGAGGTCTCCAGGTGCAGCTAGATCAACTTTTCCACTTCACCATCAGAGGTTTGCAGGAACTTTGATATAATTGCAGCATGTCTCTCACTTTTTGGTCTACCTGTCCCTCCATAATTTTAGAAATATCCACTGGAATTTATCTAAATTTACTGGTTAACTCTGATAAATTCAATTCAATACAATTCCAAGAGAGGGTTGGTGGATGGCTAAAAGGGAGGTGTTGATAAAGAGGACAATGTTTCAGTTAGGATGAAGAAGCTTTAGTGATCTAGCACTGACGTTAATAAATAATAATGTTCTTTATATTTCAAAATTGCTAAAAAGAGGAGATTTTAAATGATTTTGCCACCAAAAAATGATAATTACCCAAGGTGAAGAATTTGTTAATCTAATTTAATCACTTCATATTATAAACATTTATCCAAATATTCATTATACCCCAATAATATATACAACTGTTTCATAAATAAAATAAAATTCTAAAAAATTTAATTTTTTAAGAATTAAAAAAAATCCCTGTGTCTAGTGAATCAAAATGCATTTTGCTATCATATATGCATAACTAAAATGAATTAATAAATAAAATAAAATAAATTTTTAAAAATCCCAGTACATTCTTCCATAACCACTGCCCAATTCTTAACCACAGTTGAGGAACCTCACAGGAAGAGCTTTGCTTTCAAAATGTGACTTGATTTGGGGTTCCAGATAAAGTCTTTCCTTCCCTAAACACTCCTTTTTTTTTCTTTTTTAATTTGTTCTACTTAGTTATACATGACAGTAGAATGCATTTCTATTCATCCTACACAAATGGAGCATAACATTTCAATTCTCTGGTTGTACACAACATAGAGACACACCCTTTGTGCAATCACATCTGTACCTAGGGTAATGATGTCCATCTCACTCCACCATCTTTCCTGCCCCCATAATTCCTCCTCACCCTCCCCTTTGCCCAACCCAAACTTCCTCCATTCTTCCCATCCCCTCCTCTCCATCATAGATCAGCATTCACTAATCAGAGAAAACATTGGGCCTTTAGTTATTTGAGACTGGCTGACTTCGCTTAGCATAATATTCTTCAACTGCACCCATTTACCTGCAAAAGCTATAATGCTGAATAATAGGAATATTAATTAATTAATGCTGAGTAATATTCCACTGTGTTTATATACTACAACTTTATCCATTCACCTGTTGCTGAGCATCTAGGTTGGTTCCACATTTTAGCTATTGTGAATTGAGCTGCTAGAAACATTGGTGTGGTTGTGTCACTATAGTATGCTGATTTTAAGTCCTTTGGGTATAGACTGAGGAGTGGGATCGCTGAGTCAAATGGTGGTTCCATTCCAAGTTTTCTGAGGAATCTCCAGACTGCTTTCCAAAGTAGTTGCACCAATTTGCAATCCCACCAACAATGTATGAGTCGTAGCAAAATGAAATCAAATCCCTACACACTCTTTTAAGAAGCATTCTTTAAAAGGCCAAAGTGAAAAGACACAATCTTACAAAACTAAATTTTCCCCTTAATTCTTTTCCTACCTTATTAATGACCTTTTTTCCACCAATACTGAAAATTAGGGCAGGAGGAAACTTATAAAATAAAATTTACCTCTTTGAAACCAAGGATGATCTTAATCTTTCATATCCAACATCATAGTTGAACTGGGCTAACACATGCCCGGATAACTGGTAAAACATTGTGTGTGTGTATGTATGTGTGTGTGTGTGTGTGTGTGTGTGAGAGAGAGAGAGAGAGAGAGAGAGTGTTTCTGAAAGGGATGAGCATTTGAGTCAGCAGACTGAATACAGCAGACTCCCCTCAGGGCAGACACTTTCCAATCTGCTGAGGGCCTGAACAGAACCAAAGGGCAGAAGAAGGGCACATTTTCTCCTCTTGAGCTGAGATGTCCACCTCTCCTGCCACTGAACGTCGAGCTCTTGGTTCTCAGGCTTTCAGACTTGGACCAAAGTACACCACTAGCTTTTCTGGGCCTACAACTCTTGTGTCCCCAGGAATTGTCAGCACCACCTCACAGTCCAGATATTCAACTCTGTTCTCCTTTCTCAATTTCTGCTTCAGTAACTGGAAGTTCTGATGGATCTAAGTTTCCTCTACTTTGCCACATTCTCAAAAAGGGTCTACCTGAACCCAGCATGGTGCACACATGTAATTTCAGCAGCTCGGGAGGCTGAGACAGGAGGATCCTGAGTTCAAAGCCAGCCTCAGCAAATTAGCGAGGCCTAATCAACTCAATGAGACCCTGTCTCTAAATAAAATACAAAATAGGGCTGGGGATGTGACTCAGTGGTTGAGTGTCCCTGAGTTCAATCCCTGGTACCAAAAAGAAAAAAATATTATGAAATATTAAGCTAAGATGGTCCCTGGAACTCTTGAGTTTACATGGATCTTAACACTAGTGGATTATAAAAAAAAAAAAAAAATTGCTGAAAGAGTCAGTAGACACCCTAGGGAATACTGGTTTGTCTGGATGAAGGGTTGTCCCCATAGGAACACTCTGAGCGTCCAGGTTTGGGACATCGACTGCCCCTCAAAAGGCAGGTATGGTTTAAAGTCAGTCTTACCTGAACCACATGGCCTGAGCAGATTGTAAAAAATGGAGAAAGCAAGGGGTCTCAAAGGAAGGAATGTGGAGCCATCAAGAAGCAAGCTCCTTTCTGACCTGAGCCACAACTCTGGTCTTCCCCTGCTTCTTCTCTCTTCCCAGGTTTCAAATTTGACCCCATATTCAGCTGGTGCAGCCCTGCTCAGTATGGGGACTACTCAATGTCCCTCCATTGTTGGTCTCCAGGCCACCTTGGTGCTGAACATCAAGGCCACCCTCCGGGAGGGGCACAAGAAGACAGACAGAGGGAATCAGGGAAGGGAGCCTGAGAGGTAGGAGGAGGGGAGAGCAACAGCCTTGTGCATGGGAAGAAGCCCACCACCATTGTGTGCATGCATCTCAGTCCCAGCTCTGCTTTGACATGCTTGAAGGGCTCACCTCCTCCTCCCCCAGAACAGCCTGTCCAGGAGCATCAGGAGCTTCCCCCTTCCCTCTCCACAAGGCTCAGGGCTCTCACTGAACTCCAAGGCTGGTTCCAATCAGATGACAACAGGCTCATCACCCAAGGCTGCTTTTCTCTTGGAATCCAAGGGCTTCAGCTCTTAGATCACCAGCAGCACCCCAACACACACACACACACACACACACACACACACACACACCACACCACCACCACCACCACCAAGGCTATATTCATCAGTGGTCTGATGAAAGCATCAGACCACTGGGGTCATGCAAATAAACTTCTCCCTGGAATCACGCAACATTCAGTTTCTAAACCAGCCATTTTGTGCCAGAGAAACTGGCCTTCTATTCACCGAGTGTCTGTCCACTAGATCCGAGTGCTGGGCAAGCTCATGGGATGGATCACATAAATAACACATGGATGAAATTCTCTTGTGTCAAAACAAGCTCTGAGGACAGGATGCACTTGGAGTTGGAGTGCACCTCTTCTGCCTGGTGGTGGGTTACTACAGTTCATGGGGAAAACTGTTTGGAATTTGCAAAACTTCCAAATCCTGCCTTGGGGCATCTGTGCCTCTTGGCTTCCTCACAGCTGCTCCTTTGTGACCATAATGTAGTTTGATAATCACACTCTGGGTTGCTCAACCCTTATTATTCCCACCAGAGTAGCCTAATGCAGAAAAGAGAATCTGTGTTTGGCATTTTCTCTCTCTCTCTCTCTCTTTTAACTTTTTATTTGTTCTTTTTGGTTGTACCTGACAGTAGAATGTATTTTGACATATCATACATGCATGGCGTATAACTTATTCTACTTAGGATCCCATTTTTTTGATTGTACATGATGTGGAGTTATACTGGTAGTATATTCATATATGAACATAGGAAAGTTATGTCCGATTCATTCTCCTGTCTTTCCTATTCCATCCCCCTCCCTTCCTTTCATTCCCCTTTATCTAATTCAAACTCCTTTTAGTCTTCCCTAGCCACTCCCTTATTGTGTGTTAACATCCACATATCGGAGAGAACATTCAGCTTTTGGTTTGGGGGGACTGGCGTATTTCACTTAGCATGATAGTCTCCAGTTCCATCCATTTACTAGCAAATGTCATAATTTCATTTGTTTTTATGGCTGAATAATATTCCATTGTGTATATGTACCACATTTTCTTTATCCATTCATCTGTTGAAGGGCACCTAGGTTGGTTCCTTAGTTTAGCTATTTTGAACTGAGCTGCTATAAACATAGATGTGGCTGTATCTCTATAGTGTGCTGACTTTAACTTCTTTGGGTATATACCAAAGAATGGGAAAACTGGGTCAAATGGTGGCTCCATTTCAAGCTTTCTGAGGAATCTCCATACTACATTCCAGAGTGGTTGCACCAATTTGCAGCCCCAACAGCAATGTATAAGTGTGCCTTTTTCCTCATAACCTCACCATTTGTTTGGCATTTTCTGATCCAGATAAACAGCTTCCTCTGAAGTCAGCAGCAGAAGCTCTTCACCAGGGAGTGTGGTCCCTTCCTGGTCCTGAGGCTGGAGGGCCTGGGGCCACAGCTGCAAAGCAGAACACACCTCCCACCAGCTCCTCCCTCCTTCCTCACCACACCACACACACTCACTCTAGGCTCTCCTTTCCCATGGCGAGGGCACAAGAGGATAAGAGATGGGAACCTAGCAAGTCCTGGTAGTTTCCAGGAAGCCCACAGGCCCGGGTGAGAGCTGCTGGTGTGTGGGAAGTAGAGCAGCCAGGGCTCCGGACACTGTTGGGATCCAAGTGCTCTGTGGTGTCCAGCTAGTCAGGCCCTCCCCTCACTTCCTGTCTGACCCACTGCTCTGCTTGGGGTCCTGCCTTCCTCCCACGCCACTGCCACATCCCAGTCACAGCAGAGTAAAGTGGCAAGAAGGTGGCTGCCACTTTGATTTTGCCAGGGGAGTGTGTTACAATGGTGAGGTGAGACCACAGCTGGGTCTAGGACCTCCATGTCCTGGTCCACAGACCTGTGTTCTTCCCATCGCTCTCAGGGAAGAGGCCTCTAATTGAGATCCTCAGACTCAGTCCCTTGCTGTAAGTAATGATGACCTGTCAAGGCACCAAAATGGAAACAGGACAAAGTAGGACAGATCCTCTTTAGCTAAAACACCATGCAGAGGAGACTAGGAACTGCCTGGTCCCCAAGGTCTCAGGGGATCTGAGTAGGCTCTGGTTTCCTGGTGGATGTGTTCAGTGTCCTGAGCGCTTCCTCCCCCGCTGCCCAACCAGGGGCCACTCACAGCATGAATTGTCCCTGACACTCTTTAACTCTGGATCTCTATGAAATCATAGGTGCCCAGGAAAGGAGAGGTCCTTACAGAGCACGCAGTCTACCACCTCCCTGGGTGTGTGGGAGATGTTGTGTGTTAGGTCCAGATGTGGGTCTGGGGCGGCTCCCTGATTTCAACTGCAGCTGTGTAGGAAGATTGCAGTGAGGGCTGAAGATCTGGCAGGTATCTCAGTCTGAATAGTTAGCAGTTAAGCTCTATAAGTCAAGCTGGAATGTTCTCTATGCCAGTGGAATTCATCGTTTGGCAGTCTGCACTGCAGGGCTCCTGGAGAAGGACCAGAAAGTGCTCTCCACTTATCTCCTCATACATTTCCAAATCTCTGCGTGTATCCCTCTGCTCTGCAGGATGTCCTAATGTGTCATTTATTCCCTGGACATTTTCCCAGGCCCATACCCTCCCTGGATCTAAGATGGGCTTCCTCACAGCCCAACACTGATGCTGTGGGAGGCCTGGTACAGCGACCTGGGCTGGGCTGACCTCGCCACTCCATGTGCATACAGGGACAGTGCTTCCTTTGTACTATTGTTTGAGTTTTTGTTTTGCTTTTAGGTTCCCCCCCTTTTCCTTCCCCCCAATTCCAAGCCCAGTCTCATAGGACCTCAGTGGAATCCCATCCACCCCACCACAGCCCTGCAGCACAACTTTAATTATTCCCTAAGTAGGAACTTGGACAGCTTTTCAAATGATGCTCCTAGAATGAGAGTCCTGGGAAATCTAGTCCCTTTTCCTGGACTGGAGGCACCAGCCTCTGGAAATTTTTTTTTCTTTTATTTTTATTGTTGGTTGTTCAAAACATTACATAGTTCTTGATATATCATATTTCACACTTTGATTCAAGTGGGTTATGAACTCCCATTTTTACCCCGTATACAGATTGCAGAATCACATCAGTTACACATCCATTGATTTACATATTGCCATACTAGTGTCTGCTGTATTCTGCTGCCTTTCCTATCCTCTACTATCCCCCCTCCCCTCCCCTCCCCTCTTCTCTCTCTACCCCATCTACTGTAATTCATTTCTCCCCCTTGTATTTTTTTTCCCTTTCCCCTCACTTTCTCTTGTATGTAATTTTCTATAACCCTGAGGGTCTCCTTCCATTTCCATGCAATTTCCCTTCTCTCTCCCTTTCCCTCCCACCTCTCATCCCTGTTTAATGTTAATCTTCTTCTCATGCTCTTCGTCCCTACTCTGTTCTTAGTTACTCTCCTTATATCAAAGAAGACATTTGGCATTTGTTTTTTAGGGATTGGCTAGCTTCACTTAGCATAATCTGCTCTAATGCCATCCATTTCCCTGCAAATTCTATGATTTTGTCATTTTTTAATGCAGAGTAATACTCCATTGTGTATAAATGTCACATTTTTTTTTATCCATTTGTCTATTGAAGGGCATCTAGTTTGGTTCCACAGTCTTGCTATTGTGAATTGTGCTGCTATGAACATCGATGTAGCAGTGTCCCTGTAGCATGCTCTTTTTAGGTCTTTAGGGAATAGACCGAGAAGGGGAATAGCTGGGTCAAATGGTGGTTCCATTCCCAGCTTTCCAAGAAATCTCCATACTGCTTTCCAAATTGGCTGCACCAATTTGCAGTCCATAGCCCTGATCCTTGTTTGATGGACGAAAGGGACAGAGTGGGGAGGGATAGTGAGGTCAAAGCCTAGATCTTTAGGTCCTTTGCTGGGTTCATTTGTTGTTGTTGTTCTTTTTAGATATACATGACAGTGGAGTGTATTTTGACATATTATATGTACGTGGAGTCTAACTTATTCTAATTAGGATCCCATTCTTGTGCTTGAACATGGTGATTTGCTGGATTCTTTTGAGTGAGTTAGGGTAAATCTCAGGGAAGTGAAATTTCAACCTGGAACAGTTACTATGACAACCTAAGGACCATCTCACACCACACTGTAGAGAGAGGGGAAAAAAAGAAGAGAAAGTATGTATTTATCCCTTAGTGCTGTGGGGCGGAACCTCCCTCAGGCCCTGCAGCCTTTCTTCACATGAGCCCCTTCTTGGCCCTTCTAACAAAATCACAGCTCTATTCATGATGGAATTTTTCCTACTTGAAGCAGCTCCCCTGAGCCGAATCCTTCTTCTACCCATTTTGCTTTTAAAGGTCAAATTTGTTTGTTTTCCTGAATGGTTGTTGTTTCTAACTATAGCAAAGGAGTCCAGTTCAAAGAAACAGAAAATACCAGGGGAAAAGATCGTCAAAGGCAAAATGTGTGTAAATCACGTATCCTTGCGAGATCATGACATCAAAGTTAGAAAGAACCCTGGTCTCACTCAGGTCAACAGGCTTTCTGTCCTGGAGACTAGGGTCCCCCAGTGGTATATTAAAATACAATTCCATCCAACTTCTGATAGGGATCCACAGATTCCATATCATAAGCCCCTAAGACTTCAATACTTGTTTTGGTAACAAGTTGTCCAGAGTGGCACACTGAGCTTGGTGCCTAATATGTAAAGGCACCTCATGCCTAATCCTTTGCTTGGGTGGAGGGGGCCAGAGCAGTGAGGTACATAAGTCTCATCACAGGCAAAAAGCAGTTGCCCAGGACACTTGAGGACAAGAATCAGGACTGCTGAATCTTCACGAGTTTGGCAAATGGCCATGTCCACCTTGTGTTATAAAGGCCAGGCAGCAACCCTCTGTTCTAGGCAAAAGAGAAAGATCATTACCTAGGCTGTAGACAGGAGGCCAAAATGACCATTAAGAGGGAAAAGGAGCTAGAATGACAAACTCCGCAAGGGCAAGGAACTTATTTTGTACATCACATCTTTCTGGTGTCTAAGAAACGCCTAGTCCTTTGAGGAATTGCTCAGTATTTGTTAAATTAATAAAAAGCTGATTTCTGAGAACAGGACTGGGGGTGGGGGAGATGGAAGGAAGTCTCAGGGAAATATCTGCAAGTCTCCAAATTGGCTCAACAGAGAAAATTCCTTAAATCCAAGACTCAGATTCATACGCCACTCCCACCGAGGCTGTGACACATAGTGTGAGCTTAGTGAGAGTTGTATCTGCTCGTGTCAAATCAGATAGAGGCCTGAGCTAAGGCACTGTCACCAGGGAAGGGGAGATGGGTGGAAGTAGAAATTTAGGAGGTTGGATGGACAGATGTGGATTCTGACAGTATGCAGATGTTGAAGGAAAGTGGATCAAACTTGAACATACTATAGGGACAACACCATGACCCAGGGCTGCTGGAAGGAGGTGACACAGAGCACCTGGACAGTACTTGAGCACCATTCAGCAGGTTAATGGAAGATGCTTTCTCCCTCCTCCTCTTTCCTTTCCATTTTTGTTCAAGGTAGAAATATTCCACCTGGAAATTGGGTGCCAGAGGCTCTGCCACCAGTGTCTTTATGTGAATATCACAACTGGAGACCACAACATGCCCCTATTTTCTTTCCAGTGCTGAATCAGGAGAACCCTGAAAGCCATTCTCATGGATAGAATGTTTTCTTTGTTCCTCTGAGAAAAAACCAACAACTCTTTGGGGGACAATGAGGCTGCCTGAATCAAGCCAAGCAGGCGCTCCAGGCCGGGTGATAGTCGCACAGTGATGGCTGGGGCTGCAGCCCCTGAGACTTCAATACTTGTTTTGGTATCAACTGTGACATCCCATGAAAGGTCTTTTTCTCAATGGAATAATGTTCTCTGTCAGGTTCATGTTCGATACCTCCTCCCCAGAATTTATTTCAGCATCACGCTTTGCTGTCAGAAACAGTGTTCAGACATGGAAATGACACAGGGGATAGACGGATATCCAGGTTTCCATCCTCATCTGGCTGCTGTTCTCTTCCGGCCTCTCTCTTTTCTCTCAAAGCAGCACATGGCTTTCAGACATCTCAGGTTGCAGACTGCTGCTGCCTCTCAGCAGTGGTCCCCAAATCCATGTAGGAGTGAGGGGATGCTGCAGCCCTCTGCTCAGACAATGGCAGCATGTGAGACCCAAGAGCCTGCATCTCTCCCTCCACTGGCCTGGGCCCCAGCACATATGTGATGGCCCCATTGCTTCCTATTCCTCGACCTCTCCACCCTGTATCGGGAGACTCCCTTAGCTCCTGCACACTCAGATGGACTCGCTTACAAGATGTTGAATCCCAGAGAGTAAGTTACAATTCAAACAATGACCCCAAAGATCCTCTGGCAGCATTCATGGACACCTTTAGCATTGGGGGAAAAAAATTCCATAAATGCATAAGAGACAGAGGATCAAAATGGAATTCAATTATATTAAAATACAATTCCATCCAACTTCTGATAGGGATCCACAGATTTCATATCATAAACAACCTATTGGCCAAACCTTCTGCTGAAAACTGGGGAAGCTTTTTAAGTTTCCTGAATAAATAAAAGGTAGGAACAAGCCTTATGTCTCTATTGCTGGTCCTGGGCAGGACCAATTTATTTATTATTTTATAAAATTGAAAACAAAACAGAAATCTCTCTCCTTCTGCATTTAAAAAGTCTAACTGAATTTTGTCCACATGAGAAGGTGTGGAGGTAGCTCTGCTGGCCCTCTGGGTATTCATAAGACCTGACATTGCTTTCTACAGGAAAGTATTATCGGACAAAGACTATTTCCCAGTAAACATCTGGAAAAACTTAAAGCCACAAAAACTTGACTGAGGGTTCAATCAGTGAATGGTAAACTGCTTGCAGATGTTGCAGCTGCTAGAACTTGATGGCAGTGGGCCCAGTTCCTCTGCTTTGCGGTGGGCTTTGTCAAGTTTAGAATGCTAGCTTCCAAGCCTGCTACAGAAAACCCAGCCCTTGCTGTTTCTCAGGAATTACTGAGCAGTTCACATCACCATTGCTCTGCTGAAGAAGTGGGCAGGTATGTAACCTAAGGGCGGTGACCCCTGACCAATCTCCTAGCTGATCCCTTCTCTCCCTTTCTCTCTTTGCTGGGACAACAGAACATACTGGTTAAGTGTATGATTTTGTATTAGGGTTTAAGTTTTCACTGCATCCCTTGAGAAAAGCTGTGTGACCACTTCCTCTCCTTTGCCCCTCAGTTTTCTCATCTCCTGCCTTTCAGGATGTGGTGACAGAAAGCACCAAGCCAGCATCTGCCTGAAGTGCATGTTCCATAGTTAGGAGTTATTGTTCTCATCAGCTCTTAGTTGAACTCTGTGCCTTACCCACTGAGGCCCTTATGAACAAAGCCGATGTTAAGGCAGGTGTGAACAGCCCAGTGGATGTGTTCAGGGAAGCCCACCCACTGTGACCAGAGCAGACTGTGTCTCCAGCACATCCCAGCAAGATGAGCAACTCGACCACCCTTGCATGAAGAGAAAATCCTGCTGCTTCCTTCCCCAGACCTCCACAGCTCCCGCATCTCAGCACCTACTCTCTGCCTCCTCTTTTGTTTCTACACAGAACCCCCCTTGTTTCTCAGAGTTAGCGCCTCCTCCACCTGAGCTCTGGATCCCATCCCCGCCCTCCCACGGTTTCTCTTGCCTTCTCTCCCGAATGGTCAGGGTTTTCTCTACTGTACCACCCTATCCCCATGCATGCTCTTAACCTCTCCCTTAACCTCCATGTCTGCTTTCTTCTACTAAGTATTTTCTCTACTTTCCTTCAACTTCAGAGAGTATTTCTGTCTCCTCTTTCCCTCTTCAAACTACCCAAACTTGGCTTCTATCCCCATTACTCCAGAGACAACTGCTGTCAAGGTCACCCCTTGTTGTTCAATCTGACAGTCACTTCTTTGAACTTAAACTCTTTGACTTCTCAGTAAAAGCTGATTATTCCTTCCTTCTTCCCTTGGCTCTTTGATGCTCAACATCCTCTCTCTTTTCTGTCTCTTTTATTGACTCCTTGTCCTCTGCTCAATTTCTAAAGATTAGAAGGTACTAATCATTTCTGTATGCTCCCCCTTGGTGACCCCATTCAGTCCCATGACTTTGTAGACCATCTATGTTCTGATGACTCCCAAATCTCTATCTTCAGAATTTCCATCTTCCATTCAACCTAGAAATCGAGGAGTCCTTCTTGAGTTCCCTCTTTCCTCATCTTCCACATTCAATCCATCAACAAGTCTTTTCTACTTGGTCTCCAAAGTAATCCCAAATCCATTCACTTCTCTCCATTTCTATTACAATTGCTCTAGGCCAAATTACTGTTTGCTGTCCCCTGAATAATTGCAATAGCTTCTCAGCTGACCCCTCTGCAAGTATTCAGCAATCCATCTTGGAACAAGCTGAATGATCTGATCGTGATCTTGCTTAAAACCTCCCAATGGTTCCTCACTATACTTGAAATGAAATCTAAATTCCTCAAAGCAAGATATTACCCAGCTCCTCCCCAACTTTCCACACTCATCTCCTCCTTGCATTCTCTATGCCAGACACAATATTCTTTCTGTCCCTTGAAGACATAAGGTCTATTTCCATCTTAAGACCTTCGCACTGGCTCTTCTTCCTGGAATACTTTCCCCATTATCCTTGAATGACTGGTTCCTTTTTATCATTTACACCTCAGTTGAAATGTCAGTACTCAAAGATGCCCTTCCCAACCACCAAACTGGGATCAGACACCCTTCACTGCTGACCAATCACCATCTTCTTCCATAGATATTCTCCTATATGCTGGTAGGTCTGACTGTCCTCTGTAAAGTAAGTGCCACAAGAAGTGGAACTTTGTCTATCTTCTTCACCACCACAGGACTTGAACAGTGCCCAAACATGCATTATGCACATATTGCGTTGCTGAGTATTGTTGAATGAGTGAATGAATGGATAAATGAGTTAGTAACAGAGTGAGGGCCAGGACCCAGGCCTCCTGCCTTCCTGTTCTTTTCTGTGTGCCTTATCAGGTTGCTGTTTTCAGCAGTGGAATTGCTTCCTGTTCACCAGATGGTTGGCACCACCAACCCTCAACTGGTTCCAGCTCCTAGTGATACAGGAAATGACCACAAGGGGGCGGGAGGGAGAGGAAAGAGGACATCTGAATAAACCATGAAGTGCATAATATGAACTAAAGGGAAAAAAGGGGGGGTTGACGCAGAGGTCAAAGGAAATAGCACTGGTTTAGGAAACAATGAATTGCAGTTGTGGTACACTGATCAGGGCATTCCTGAATAGTGGCCAATGTAGAGGAGTTTTTCAGGGGGGTAATTACCATGACAGTGGTTTTTAGAGGCAGTTCATTGGTTGGGGGCAGAAATCCTGAATTGCAAACCCATTCTGATTGGTGAGTGAATAAGGGTACTCCCAGCTGAGAAATGTTGAAGGCCAGAGGTCACTGACTTCTGTTATTCATCCAAATCTTCTAGAACATTCTGCAGATTAACCTTTAGCAGGTGCAGGTGCCATCCTCTTGCAACTTCCCAACTCAGAAAGATTCAGCATTAGTTACTTCATTTTCTTTCACAACAATAGTCCTTCAAGTTCCGAGAATTAAACATTCTATTATTCATTGAATCATCTACACAATAACAGTAAATACTGGCTACGTGCCAGGTGTTATGCAAGGTGCCAACTATCCGATCTGAAGAACCTGACAGTCTCCAGGAGGAAATGGGAGCACTAAGGTGATGCCTAACACTGGGTGCCAAGCTGAGGACAGAGCCCCACCTGCTATGAAAATGCAAAGTGGAATGAGGAGCGCAGCATAGGGTGTGCCAGACTCCAGAAAGACCAGAAAGCAGATGTGTGATCTGAGTCTCAGAGTTTGAATATGCATTTGGGAAACCTTGCAGGGTGAGATTTCACATGAGAAGTACCACTGTGTTCCCCTTTTATTTTTTATGTATATATGTATGTATGTATGTATTTATTTATTTTGGTACCAGGGATTGCACTTAAATACTGAGCCACATCCCCAGCCCTTTTTTTTATTTTATTTAGAGAGAGGGTCTCACTGAGTTGCTTAGGGCTTCACTAGGTTGCTGAGGCTGGCTTTAAACTCAGGATCCTCTTGCCTCAGCCTCCTGAGCTACTGGGATTACAAGTGGGCGCCCCCTTGCCCAGCTCCCCTTTATTTTAACTGACAAAAGAAAAATCACTTTAGAAACACATACAAGAGAACTCTGGTAGTTGAAAGAACCATTTATTAAGAAATAGAGAAGTTTTCATTAGGGAGCATTTTTTTCTGTCTTTCTTTCTTTTTAAGAGATCAGATAGTTCTCTATTATTTGCCACAAAAAAAATATTCACCAAAATAATTTCATCTTCGCTGCAGGTCTTACAGTGAAAGCACCGAGGCAATCATCTATATGATGAAAGATCACCCATCCAAAGAACTGTTTTCCTGTAAAGCCATAGGCTGTCTCCTAAAAAAAAAAAAAAAGTAATGTCAGGAAAAAAGCTAGGTTTTGTAGCAGGTAGAAGACTGAGGTAGACCCATGTGTATTAATATAGAGAGATGCACTGTTACATTTACAAAGCACAGGTTCAGAACACTGGATATTATTGCTGTTAGGATATTAGGATCTGTACAGTAGACCTAGAAAAACAAATGCAAGCACAACAATGATTCTTGCTGAGGTAGGGGATTATGAAGCACTCATGCTTTCTGAAGGAGTCCTACATTTTGGTATTTTCTGAAGGAGTCCTACATTGTTTTAATCATTTAGAACAAATGTTTACTATTGTGGAATTTAAAAATAAAGACTTGCTTAGAACATAGCTCTGTTAGGGGACAGACAGATGAAGATGGTAGTAACACAAGGTTAAGAGAATAAGTCTATAAAATGGGCCCACTGTGCCGACCCCCACATCCTTTCATTTCCAAGAAGAAATTTACCTGCAGCCCTGCCTGGCTTAAGTGGACAGGATATGTCACATTCCTTAGCGAACTACCTGTTAACTGCAGAAGAAATGCAAGCCCAAGATAATGTTGATGGGAGGAACCCAGGAGAGTTTTGTGACCAGATCCTGAAACTCTGGGAGATAAGGATAGATCCTCCTAACCATAAAATCTGTAATAATTCAATAAGAACCAGTCAGCATGGGCCAAAGTAACCTAGAGTTGCCATGACAGTGGGGACTTGAAAGTCTGATGTCACCCTGCTGTCAGTTCAAAGTCAAGAGGTGGATCTGGGCAGGACTCTCTGGAAACCTTTATGGGATTCCCCCACAAAATTGGAGTACATTATCCCTCTCCACTCTGAGAGGACCCACTCTCTCCCGTGAGAGTGTCCCCTTTCCCTTTTCCTATCTGTTCAATAAACTCATTCCGTTACTCTGAGTGATGTGTCTGAAATTTTTCTCACTTGATCACAAGAATCAGGATTGAAGAGGGGGTCTTCACATTGCCTCAGTTTTTAGGAAGCCCCCAGCTCTGTAACAACTTCTATTTGTTTATGTTACTTGTAACTTAGTTCCAGAAACATGTGAAGAGAGGATATCCCTCAAATGATACCATTTACCAACAGTTACAAGAAAAATTAAACCGATACCTAGAAAGATATGATTTTTCTCATGCTGTGATTCCTAATGTCACTAAACCTGGCTCCTTTTCCCGCTATTCAGTTTGCCAACCTTAAAGTGACAAGTTTTACAGAAGAGAGTCACCCAATGTGAGGAAGAGGAGCCCCCAGACCCAAATCTACCTCCCTGAGTGTAGTATTTGGGGTATTTGTGGGATGAAGAATGAGCGTGGTCTGAGGTGGGGGGGAGGGGTAAAGTGATCAGCAGTGTACACATGCATAAACAAAGCTCATGGATCTTCAGTATCACTGACTAAATGAGTTCTTGTCTCCATCAGAAGAATCAGAATAAGGCACAACTGCACGCAACAACACTCTTTATTGGACTTCTTGCTGGAACAGAAGGGAAGCAGCACAGACCCAGGGTGTCAGGCTGGCTCAAAAAAAGGGTAAAGGTATACAGCTTTTAAGGACTTTACAGGGAAGACAGGAACTTGGTTTCCTGGTGTTATCACATGTAGAGGAGGAATTTTAGTTAACACCTGCACTCTTCTTCATCCTACCTCTTCCTTGTTGCAAGTCTTTTTACCATTTTAAGTCTCTGCCTGGGGTTGTGCATTGTAATATGCTAATGAGGTAAAGGTATAGTTTACTTTAGTGACTGTTCCACACAGGCGCCCTCTCCACCTGGAATTTGCTCCTTATCATATGGGAAAGTTCCTAACTGGTATTTGGAACAAGGTAGATAATTGCCCTTCCTTGGTGGGTTTAATTTTAATGATCTTGTTTCTCTTGGCTCTAGCCTCTTGGTGTCTCCACTGACCACATAGTCTTTGAAGGCTGAGCTGACTTCCTAACCTCCTGTCTCCTGGTGTGTTATCTTAGTTTAAGGCCTTTAAGATTGGTTTGCTTTTTAGTTCCTAATTTTTAGTGTGAGAGCTACCTTGGCTGTCTTATTTCCCCTGAGAGTTTTTATCTTTTAATCCTAAGGACCTCTGTTCCTATGGGGGTCACCACTGTTAGTAGATGCATGTCCAGAGAAAGTTAACTTGATCTGAGGGTGGAGTTTGGGGCCCTTTGATGTCAAAAGGTTGACCACTTGACATTAATGCAGGCCCAAGTGAAGGAGTCAGAGGCTTCAGCCAGTTTGAGCTGGGCAAGGTTATCTCAAAATCCCTTCTAAAAAAAGAAAAAGAAAAAACACAGTTGTTCCCAAGGTGATCAGGCACCAGAAGCATTATCTAAGGAAAGTTAGCAGGGGTCTATGAATTTAGTGTTTAGTTAAACAACTTCTATAATCTTTGATAAAGCTAGAAGCTTTGTTCAGATTTTCTTTTGAGTTAAAAAAAAAAGTGCTCTGTTTTTTAAACTTTAGGAAGAATGGATCAAGCCTCTTCAAAAAAAATACATCAATTATTTCATTATGGGGACTTGGTTACACTAGTCTAGTATATACACTCCACAAATGCTGACACTCTGAGGGATAAGATAAACACACAGAAAGATGAGCAGATTTCATTTTTGGAAACTTTAGCAGCATCACTTTGTTGAAAACTATTTGGAGTTGTTAAATAAAATTTCTAAGAGGCCTTGGTTCAGACTGAGAGCCTAACTACTGGGCTCAACAGACAGTACCAAAATAGAGTTACTCATTGTTGGGGCAGGCCCCAAATAGTTATAGTTAGGCTCTCTTGCTGAAGCTTCTGGCAGGCTATGTTATGTTTTTTTGTTATGTTTTTATTATGTAGCCATGAACCAGCTATGTTATGGTTAGTGTGTAACCAAGCTCAGAAACACTCTGAGTCAGTGTATATACTCAAGGTCGTAAACATTTGCTGGTAAGCATGCACTCACTAATGTAATCCCTTGATGGTGTGCCTTCCTTCTTTGGACTGTATATAAAAATGGGATTAAATGGAACTGGCTTGGGGCATAATGGAACTGGCTGGAGCTAGGGGATGGCTATGGGCTACCCCCAACACCCCCAATAAAGGCTGACTCCTATCCCAACTGTGTCTTGCATCTTCTTCTACCTGCCAGGATCTTGAATCTGCTTTCTGGGCCTGAGCCTCACCCCTCAGGATGACCCCCAGTGTAGTCAATAGAATGTTCCACAGGTGAGAGATCCATCACTCCAGTGGACAGAAGGGGCCTATGGCATGTAGCACTTGGTTGCCAACACCCTATTAGCATGGACTCCTTTGTAGAGTTGGGATATAGTGGAAGGGTTCCCTGTGAGCATAGATACTTCTGATTGCCCTGCAGTGAACATGGACTTGGTAGACTATGAACTGAGCAGTAGAGCCCAGGGGCTGGCCCACAGCGGTGGAAGTAGAGATGAGATGGAGAAACTGCCTGAGGAGCTGCACACACAGCCCCTGGGGCTGTGAGATAAATGTTCCTTGTAGCTTTGAAAGCAAAAACTAATGCAACTTTACCAGAAACTGCCAAGATGAGGGAGTTACAAGATAAAGAGGACTCAAGAGCCAGAGTATGGTTGCTGAAGGAGGATCTCCATACCTTGAAAATACCCCTCGGCCTCCTCTATGGCACTGATGGTGTCTGAGGAGGAGGAAGAATAACTCCTGCAAGCCCAGACAGTGGTATGCAGAAAATGAAATGGCAGCAGCTGGTGGCTTGATGGGCAGCCACTGGAAGGGCCAGCCCAGGTAACCAGGCATGATCTGCCTGTAGAGCAGAGTTGATAGACTTGGGAAAATAATTTGGACAGAGGCCAAGAGAGCCCTTGGTTGTTATGCCTGAGAGATTTAAAGGTACCAGGAGCCGACAGAGGCAAGATTCCCCATGTGCTACATGTTACTGATCATGCACAATCTTGGGACTAAGATGTGCTAGGAGCCAGGAGGGACCAAGAGACTTCAGGAGGTGCTAGGCCCATAACCTATGTAGGTGAACGTAATTGAACCTGAATCAAGCCCATATGTTGGAGGTAAGGCACCTATACTGTCCAGTGTCTGTTACACTGATAACTCCAGCCATGGACAACTGCCTCTGTGAATGGCAGTGGCTGTGGAGCTAGAAACAGACACTGTCTAATTTGTTACTGGTGCAGGACAAAGTAGCCTGTGAGCTGAGCTGCACACTGTCTAGATGATGATAGCAAATGAAACATCTCCACAGTGATATGTACTGACGGTTGTGCTATCTATTGCGGGCAAACTCTGTGGCAAGAGCCCTGGGAGCTAAGCCACCAGGAATAGGTGACCACAGCATATCAATGGCCATGACCCCCTGACTAGCCCAGGGAATGATGAAGCAGATTCTATGGCAAGGATTCATTGTTTAGAGCAGGTGCCTCTCACAGACTTGGCAGCGGGGTGCATTGCTGCCTACGGCATGCAGGTCCGGCATGGAGGTATGAAGACTGTGGAATGTGGTCAAACAGTGGGGCCTGCCTTCAGTGTAGGATGCCCTGGTGGAGGGTTGCCAGGCATGTGTGGTTTGTGCTCAGGAGTGTCCACATTGCCAATGCCTTGGAGCCATGGATGGCCAGTTAATGCGGAGATGTAACCTTTGACACAATGGAAAGTTGACTACATTGGCCCTTTACCAAGGTCAGAAGGGGCCACCTGAAGGCAGGGGATACAGCTACAGGCTTGTGTGCCTGGTCTGGTGGTCAAGAGAATCAGCATACTACATTCAGCACTCTGACAGTGTTGACAGTGTGGATGGCTAACCCATCACAATAGAGAGTGACCAAGGGACTCATTTTGCAGGTCAGTATGAACAGTAATGGGCAACTCAGTTAGAGATTCAATGGAAGCTGTATTCTCCCAGGTGGATGTGATTTACCTGTATTAGTGCCTGTAACTGCTTTCTCCTTTTGTTTCTATGTCCTCTCTTATATCATTGTAAACTGGGTGCATACCAGCGCCAGAGTAGCAAACACCTCTTCCTGCTGGATTTGTACCAAAGTGCCTGTGAGTTCTGCTGCTGGATTGCCAGGCAAATCCAGACCATGTCCCTGAACAAATGGACATGGCTGGAAAAGACTTTGATTGCCATCTCAATATGGGATGAAACTAGCACTGTTTTTTTAGTAATCTTAGGTGAAAGGACTGGTCTTTTGGTTGTATGTTGTTGTACTTGTATTGTTGTGGCCTGTGGATTCAGGGCTCTGCTCTCCTCCCTAAGGGATCATTACAGAAGACTTCAGATGCATAGATCATAGAGTGAGTAATCCTAAAAGTATGGATTTGGGGGGAAGACCCCAAATGGCTACAGTTAGGCTCCCTTGCTGAGGCTTTCTATATTTTATTTGGCAGTCTATATTATATTTGGCGGGCTATGTTATGTTTTTATGCTATGTTTTTAGTATGTAGCCAAGGCCATGAATCAGCTATGTTATGGTTTGTGTAACCAAGGTCAGAAACACTCTGAGTCAGTATACGTACTCAAGTTATAAATATTTGCTTGGGAGCATGCGCCCACTGATGTAACACGTTGACAGTGTGCCTTCTTTCTTTGGACTATATATATAAAAAGAGGACTAAATGGAACTCACTGGGGACTAAATGGAACTGGCTTGGGGCATAATGGAAATGGCTGAGGGCTGAAGCTGGAACTAGGGGATGTCTAAGAGCTATTGCCCCCCAAAATAAAGGTTAACTCCTATCTCGACTGTGTCTTACGTCTTTTTCCACCTGTCAGGATCTTGAATCTGTATCCTGAGCCTGAGCCTCAACCACAGCACAACGTTCATGCAAAAGGTTCAGGTCACCAAGCTGAACTAAGTTGTTTATCTAACTTTCCAAGAAATCAGGAGAGAGAGAGAGAAAGAGACAAGCTATCAAATTCCCAAAACAGGCCAGTATTAGCTGGCATGATAAGGAAATCCCTTCACCTTCAACTTTTACAAGGAAAGTTACTTTGAAACAACCACTCTGTTTTTTGTTGTGTTTCTGCTTTCCTCAGCCCTTTTCTGTCTATAAAGCCGCCCTCTTCTGCTCAGCTCATTGACACACTTGTTCTATAAAACAGAACTCTAGAATTGCAGATAGAAGCTGTGAATATCTTTGAATTTATTGTGATTTTGTCTTTTGACAAAGCTGAGGGAAGTACTTTTTCTGTGGAACTAAAGAAGGCTGATCACGTGTTCAATAACCCACAATTCTTAGAGACAAATGATATTTGGATGAAAAGACAGAAATTTACAGGCTAGTGAATTCCCAGAAAATCAATTCACATAGAAACATCCAGAATGTTATCTCTAGTTCGTTTTGTGTATCTTAGAATACCCATGAAAATCTTTGTTAATGTGCATTCAATTTACAAATACTTATTAAACCACTTGGAGCTCCAGCCGGGACACAGCAGGGAGCCGTTGCACTCAGAGCTTCTTTAGTGGGAAAACACAGTAATAAGAAAACATACAAAAAAAGAATTGTAACTTTCAGGTAGAAATATAATGCGGATGTAATGAAGCAGGCAAAGTAATGTGACCAGGTTGCTATTTTTTGAAAGGTCAGGAAGGCCATTTAAGGAACTGTGTGTGACATCTGAGCTTGGACTTGCAGGAAGGAAGGGAGCTGGGATGAGTCCTGAGGCAGGAGCACAGCAAGAGCAGGGCCCAGCAGCAACAGGAACTCCTCGGTATTCTGAGGTAAAGAACATCCCAAGGAAAGAGCCCAGAATGTTTGCTGCACTGGGGCCTCACTACAGTGGCCGCAGTGGGGACGGTTGCTCTGTTTATAAGGTCCAGGGTCATAAATTTCATTCAATTGCTCACAAACTTGAAAACCTGAATTTTGTTTTAAAATCTAGGCCTACCTCAAAGGTCTTCTTCTCTCACAGCATGGGGAAGGAGTCAGTCCCTCCTGAGTCATAGGGACCGAGCAAATTTTTAAGAATATGGAGGAGAGGTTCTCCAAAATAGGGAAGTGGGCTCAACAAGATTCAAGCTCACTTCTGACCCCAAATCACAACTCTGTTCTTCCTCTGCTTCTCCTCTTTTCCCAGCTTTCTTCCTCATTTTACCCTAAGCTGTGTGCGTACCACCAAGCAAATTCTAGAGCCTTCTGATAGGAGAGGCTTGGTGTGTGGATTGCTAACTGACTCTTTGTGTCGCTTATTTCTGGGCAACAGTAGGTACTGAGCACCAAGGCCACCCTCGGTAGAGCATGCACAAGAGGAGATACAGGAGTTAGGGAAGGCAGCCTGACAGGCAGGAGTCAGGAGGAGCAGTAGATTCATGCACGGGAAGAAGCCCACCACCATTGTGTGCATGTGTCTCAGTCCCAGCTCTGCTTTGACATGCTTGAAGGGCTCACCTCCTCCTCCCCCAGAACAGCCTGTCCAGGAGCATCAGGAGCTTCCCCCTTCCCTCTCCACAAGGCTCAGGGCTCTCACTGAACTCCAAGGCTGGTTCCAATCACATGACAACAGGCTCATCACCCAAGGCTGCTTTTCTCCTGGAGTCCAAAGGCTTCAGCTCTTAGATCACCAGCAGCACCCCAAAACACACACACACACACACACACACACACACACACACACCCCACCACCACTAAGGCTTCATTCTAGTAAAAGCATCAGACTAATGGGATCTTACAAATAAACTTCTCCCTGGAATCATGGAACATTCCCTTTTTAAAGCAGTCATTTTGTGCCAGAGACACTGACCATCCTATTTACCTAGGGTCCACTAGATCGAGTGCTGGGCAAGCTCATGGGGTGGATCACATAAACAACACATGGATGAAATTCTTCATGTGTCAAAACAAGCTCTGAGGACAGGATGCACTTGGAGTTGGAGTGCACCTCTTCTGCCTGGTGGTGGGTTACTACAGTTCATGGGGAAAACTGTTTGGAATTTGCAAAACCTCCAAATCCTGCCTTGGGGCATCTGTGCCTCTTGGCTTCCTCACAGCTGCTCCTTTGTGACCATAATGTAGTTTGATAATCACACTCTGGGTTGCTCAACCCTTATTATTCCCACCAGAGTAGCCTAATGCAGAAAAGAGAATCTGTGTTTGGCATTTTCTGATCCAGATAAACAGCTTCCTCTGAAGTCAGCAGCAGAAGCTCTTCACCAGGGAGTGTGGTCCCTTCCTGGTCCTGAGGCTGGAGGGCCTGGGGCCACAGCTGCAAAGCAGAACACACCTCCCACCAGCTCCTCCCTCCTTCCTCACCACACCACACAAACTCACTCTGGGCTCTCCTTCCCCATGGCGAGGGCACAAGAGGAAAAGAAACGGGAACCTAGCAAGTCCTGGTAGTTTCCAGGAGGCCCACAGGCCCTGTTGAGAGCTGCTGATGTGGGAAGTAGAGCAGCCAGGGCTCCGGACACTGTAGGGATCCAAGAGCTCTGTGGTGTCCAGCTAGTCAGGCCCTCCCCTCACTTCCTGTCTGACCCACTGCCCTGCCTTTCTCCCACGCCACTGCCACATCCCAGTTACAGCAGAGTAAAGTGGCAAGAAGGTGGCTGCCACTTTGATCTTGGCAGGGGAGTGTGTTACAATGGTGAGGTGAGACCACAGCTGGGTCTAGGACCTCCATGTCCTGGTCCACAGACCTGTGCTCTTCCCATCGCTCTCAGGGAAGAGGCCTCTAATTGAGATCCTCACAGAGTCAGTTCCTTGCTATAAATAATGATGACCTGTCAAGGCACCAAAATGGAAACAGGACAAAGTAGGACAGATCCTCGTTGGCTAAAACACCATGCAGAGGAGACTAGGAACTGCCTGGTCCCCAAGGTCTCAGGGGATCTGAGTAGGCTCTGGTTTCCTGGTGAGCACTTCCTCCCTCCCTGCCCACCCAGGGGCCGCTCACAGCATGAATTGTCCGTGATGCTCTTTGGCTCTGGATCTCTATGAAATCATAGGTGCCCAGGAAAGGAGAGGTCCTTACAGAGCACGCACCTCCCTGGGTGCATGGGAGATATGCATGTTAGGCCCAGATGTGGGTCTGGGGCGGCTTCCTGATATTTCAACTGCAGCTGTGTAGGAAGATTCCAGTTGAGTGGCTGAAGATCTGGCAGGTATCTGAGTCTGAATAGTTAGCAGCTAAGCTCTATAAGTCAAGCTGGAATGTTCTCTATGCCAGTGGAATTCATCGTTTGGCAGTCTGCACTGCAAGATCCCTAAGATAGAAGTGAAACACCCTCCACTCATCCAATTTCCAAATCTACTATTCTTTGGTATCTTCTGTGCTCTGTAAGATGTCACAAACTGAAAGTTTCCTTGGGTCTAAGTCCACATCCCACTCTCTACCCCAGACAATATCTGGCTGCCTAGAATAAAGCTTAAAGGGTCATACAGTGCACAGAGAGGACACCCTGACTGTACTCGACTTTAGCCCCACTTGTGTCAGAACCTGTATGTCCCTTACACTTCCATTTCTGGGGAGACTGAGGCCCAAACAAGTAGGAACCTGCCGTGCTTCACATAGTAAGCTGATGGTGATTTGGTGATTCATAACCTGGCTCTGTTACCTGAGCCACATTCCAGTCCAGGGACTACATGGGGTGGAGTCCCTGCTCCATTTCAGGAAATGGGATTGTTGATTTTTCATTTACACAAAAATGAAAAATAAATACCAGATGTTTGAAAGCATATTACTACTCATCTTGCCAGAGCTAAAAGTGCATTCTGAACTGAAAAAAAAATAAATTAAAAAATCCACAAAGCCAAAAAGATGTTTTGAATGAAAATGCTCTCTCATGCACACACACACACACACACACACACAAACACAAAATATCTCATTGTTTCTTCTTCAGGGAGCAGCTGTGAAGGAAATTGGGGGAGGGGCTGAACACAAGGTCCCATCTTTGTGTTTCATACAGAGCTAAGCTTTTAGGCCAGCCTTCCTGAACTGTAGGGGGTGTGGCATGCATGAGGAGTCAACATCAATGGAAGCTTATAAAATAACGGGTGGAAGCCAGTCACAAAGACAGGCACCTCAGTTTGGGTGATTCTGCATGTGGAAACTGCCTTCGTCTTGATTTTTTTAAAAAAAGGTATGTACGATAGCTTTAATTTTCACTTATGATAAATGATGCTTAAAATAGAAACAGGCTTGACTTTCCATTGCCCCTTTTCAGCTATAAAGTATAACTAACTCTGACCAAGATCTTGTGCAGTACCTTTACAGACTTGATTTCATTTTTCCTCAAACTTACAAGGTAGGTAAAATTAGTGCCACTTTTCAGGTGAGAAAATGAAGGTTCAAATGTGCTAAGCAACTGGCCTATGAGAAGACCAAGCTCAGGGTCAACTCATATACCAAAGTCTTCCCTTTCCCTGTGCCCTCCTCTATGAAATGAGACAATGGAAATTAATTTTTGAGGAAAAACTGCATTTAGCAATAGGGTACAAAAATATTTTGTTGAAAAGATGCAGTTCTTGTTGGATACTAAGCTAAATGAGTTTTAAAGACTTATTTACCTGCAGAAACATAGTTTATTTTATCATATGAAATCTCAAACTCTTGTCCTTAATGTTCTGCAGTTCCTTGAGATTAGGGCTATGTCCAGAATGACACTTGGGTGCTCTTAGGAGACTGGAGCTTAAATTCTGGCTCTATAATTTACCAGGCAAATTGACCTCATGGGGTACAAGGAGAATGTCAGCCCAAGTTGCTTCCAGATGATAGGGTACAGAGATTCAGTGCAGAACAGGCTCACCCACTGAGGCCAGGTTTCCCAGGAAGATGTTTGGTGAATGGAGCAGCAATTCTTCCACAGTCAGTACCTGACCCAGGATGGATGCCCGGAAACCTTAGAAGAATTACTTTTAAATTATTTAATTTATATTAATATTTAAATTTATTTATTTGTTTTGGTATTGGGGATTAAACCCCATGGCTCTTTACTACTGACCTACATCCCAAGTCCTTTTTATTTTGAGATAATGTCTCGCTAAATTGCCTATAACTTATAATCCCCCTGCCTCAGCCTCCCAAATTGCTGGATTACAGGCAAGTGCCAGAGTTTTCATCTCCAATTATACATATTTTTAGAATTAAAGTTCTCATTAGGATAATCTTCCTGTGTGTATCAGAAGAAGATCCAAAAACATAACATGTCACAAATAATCTGTGTTTTACCCAAGATCATGCATATTTGTTACCAATATGGTCAGTGTTAGACAATCAGTATGGAAGGAACATGGAAAAACATGGTGGATGCTATCAACCCTTCCTCCCTCGAGAAGTTTTAATCACAGGAGCAAAGCTCCTGCAACCAAAAGGAGTCTTTGGAAGAGATTTGAGATCAAGGGGAGTTATCCTCTTTCTGAAATCCTCCTACAGAGCTCAAGAGTATGTTTCAGCCCACAAGAGAACTTTTTGTAATAAGACATTTGTCACAGTAAGACAGGAAACTGAATTTTGTCACAGTTGCATGGTGAAATGACACTCTCCAGGTCACAGAGGCAAGCAAGCCCAAGGAGGTAGGCAAGAGAGAGTATGGTTCAGGTCCTGCAGGTGGAGAGTTAGACACGGAACCATGTCCCAGTTCTGCCCCCTTCTGGTCCTCAGCTTCCCCATCTGTACATCTGGCAAGGAAAGGGTAGGCCCTGTCCAGTTTGGGGGACCTTATAGAAAGTGCATATTATAGAAATGTTGTTCCGGGCAAGTTCCCTAGCTTGGGCTTCTGGTAGAGCTCCTGAGGTTCCAAGAATCTCTTGAAAATGGATGCAAATATTTGTGGGTTTCGGCCAGCTTTCTACAAACACTCTTTCCATCTTCCAGAAGGTTAGAAGACAGGTGTTATTTACACAGTAGTAGGAGCTGATGGGAAATGGAGCCTCAAAGATCAAGGGAAGTGGTCCTGCCGCAGGCTTGCTCCAGGGAGCCTCAGCAGCCACCCCTCCCATCCTACCCCAGCTGGCAGCTTTCACTCATTACATAACTGTTCTTTTGAAAACCAGGCAACAAAAAGCCTCCAGAAGAAAAGCTATTGATTATTAAAGTTATTTGGAGGTTTAGAGACTCATAATAAAGTGGTTATAATTATTCCTGTATGACACATCCTTTTAAATGCTCAAATCTGAGAACATTTTGCTTACATTGACTCAGTCGTCTTCACAGGGAGAAAGGCAGAGAGCTGGAAATAGCTCATGGCAGCTACAGGCAAGGAGTCACATGGAAGGGAACAGACCCAAAGCAAGCCAGTGAAGGAAGCAGGGACGAGCCCCAGAGGCCCAGAGCTTGCACACAGGGAGCCACTGCTCCTCCTGCTCTCCAAAGCCATCCTCTGCCACAAGAAGATCCTTTGGTAGAAATGCTTGGTGCACGGTTTCACATCAGCTGACAGTCCTTCTTTGGTTAGATGCCCATCAACTATGAAAAACACTCAACATAATATTTTTTTAAAACTATAGTGTAATAGGATCCTTTTTCCACTCTCCATAACTAGCATTTATTGAGCATGTACTTTGTATAAGACATTGTCTTGAGTACTCTCCCTATATTATCTCATTTAATTCCCACAAAATTTTATAAGATAGGCATGATTATTATTCCTACTTTACAGGCAAAGAAACTAAGGCATAATTTGGACACAATTATACTTGGTAGATGGCAAAGCCAGAATCTAAACCAGGTCAGAGCAGCCCTGGGGTCCCTGAAAGCTGCTCCCTGTTAAGATTTTCAGACCCCTCTTGGGTTGGTAGAGCAGCGCAGTAAGCTAGGGGCAGAAACTGGATGCGGTGGCTCATGCTTGTAATCCTAGCCACTCGCAAGGCTGAGGCAGGAGGATCGCAAATTCAAAGCCAGCCTCAGCAAATTAGCAAGGCCTAAGCAACTCAGTGAGCGCTGTCTCTAAATAAAAAACAAAAAAGAGCTGGGGATGGGGCTCAATAGTTAAGTGCCCCTGAATTCAATCCCCAGTACAAAAAAAAAAAAAAAAAGATTGAAAAAGCAGGGGTCATGGGGATCAGGTGGCATTTCCCTTATGAATCTCATAGGACACCTAATGTTGTACATGGTTATGTTGTTTTGGTTTTTGCTTCCACAGGTGGTTCAAAGGCTTCAATCTCCCCCTTTGCTTATCTCCCCCCGCCCTAGACCTTCATTCAACAAGTACCTACTGAGCCTGACACTTTGAGGTCCTAGGGATAATTCTAAAGAGAATCAGACATTCTGCCCACCTTGGAAACGCACAATGAGGTGGGGGTGGGGTGCAAATCAATCCCAGTACACTCTCAGACAGGCAGGAGGTGTGTGCGTGGAGGTCCATGTGGAGGTCCATGACGCAGGCAGAAGGTCTCAGCTGTGAACAATCGAGAGGCTGCCCCTGAAGGATGCAGGCTCAGGAGGTGGAGGAGGAGGAGGGCTGCCTCCTGAGGGACCAGCCCCTGCCCTTGTGCCTCCCTGGAGGCTACAGCTGCTCTCTTTCCCCCAACTCCAGGCTCCCTCTGCAGCCACCAGCCCCAAGATGGCCAAGATGCTGTTGCTGCTTTCTGCACTTCTGGGTCTCTTCTCTGCGGCCAAGGGACAAACGTTCCATCTTGGGAAATGCCCGACTCCTCCGGTGCAGGAATACTTTGACGTGACTAAGGTGTGGTAAAAGGCTAACCTCCCATTTGGTCTGCTCTGTCTTGTTTGAATAAGAAGCATCCTACAAGGTTCAGTTGTATTATTCTGCTTCAATCTCCACAGCAAGGTTTGGAACAAGTACTTAACTTATTTTGGGTTTCCCCATAGCCGACTCTTGAAACTAGTACAGGGGACAGGGAGTTTTGACCCATGATTCCAGGAATCACAAGGGAGCATGTGGGAAAGTGATCTCAGATGGCAGAGAAGCAATAAAGGGTGAACAACAGGGTTTCCGTTTTGCTGGCGATCCTCTGAGCAAATCAACAGAATGCATCTTGATTTGTCCCATGGATGGATGCCAGCAGGCCGTAGGAGCTCCCATGGCACTAGTCAGGCCCTCTGGGATAGAGAGACGTAAGGTATCAAGCGGGGGCTGGCCATGTGTGTGAGTTGTCCAAGGCAGCTGAAGAGAACCTGCCTTGTGGGGCTGGGAGGATATGGGTGGAGCATTGACTATGGTGCTAAGTACTGTTATTCCTGTTCTACAGAGATGCTCCCTCCCAGGCAACATAGCTGACAAATACAAATAGGTTTCAAAAGTTGACTTCCCATAGGGTAGGAAACCCAAGCATTACTCAAACAGGGCCCAGGAAAGACCAGAACTCCCCAAGGGGCTTTCTTGTTACATGCACTGAAAAGATATTAATATAACCAGCTCCCCCATAAATGGTCTCTCTTCCTGGGATGGGGGCAGAAAGAGCAGCAGAGAGAGGCAGCTAGCGTAGGAGGATCACAGTTTCAAAAAGTCAGCCTCAGCAACTTAGTGAGGCCCTAAGCAACTTAGTAAGACCCTGTGTCTAAATAAAATATAAAAATGGGCTGGGGATATGGCTCAGAGGTTGAGGGCTCCTAGGTTCAATCCCTGGTACCATCCCCTACAAGCTACACACTTAGTATGAATAATGCTAAAGTCACCATCAGTCATGGGCACCTCAGTGTCAATGTGTATTGGGACCTATGAGGGAGGGTTAGGTGGAGGTGAGAGAAGAGCTTGAAGCCTGAGGGGGTTGGGCAGCTGCACCATCAGCAGGACTGACAAAGCTCCCACAGGTGAGGTAGGCCGGGGGTGGGGGGGGGGATGGATTTGCTCCACTAATATTTTAAGGGCTGATCTCTTTGTTCATGAAACCCTGGCAGACTAGAAAGAAGCTTTACAGAAAGATCCGGGAAATCTGAGTTACATTTTAATTTGGGGATAAAAATTTTGAGACACTCTGATATTTATAATTGATCTATATTTACAAAAGTCCTTTGAGAACGGAAACAGAATTGTTAAAAGATTTTGTTGAGATTAGTTCAAACACATTGTTCACTTGTTAAAAGTATTTTTTCACTTTAGTAGTTTTTATTATATTCACAATTGCCCAGTCATCATTATAACCAATTTTAGAATGTTTTCATCATTCCCCACCAAACACCCCAAACCCATTAATGGTCCGTTCCCTTTCTCCCCAGCCCTTCCAGCCCCAGGCAACAAATAATCTACTTTCTGTCTCTGTGAATTTGCCTCTTCTGGACGTTGCACATAAATGGAATCATACACTATATAGACTTTTGTGACTGATTTCTTAACACGTTTTCAAGGTTCATCCATGTTTTAGCATGTATCAGTAATCCATTTCTTTTATTGCAAAATAATATGCAGTATATGGATTATAGCATGTTTTATTTATCTGTTCATCTTTTGAGTTTTTTCTACCTTTTTACTATTATCAGATGTATGATTTGCAAATATTTTCTCCCATTCTGTGCAATTTTTCACTTTATTGAAAAATTTTCACTTTATTGAACCTTTGAAACACAAAGGTTTGTGTATTGATGAAGCCGATCTATCTACTTTCTTCTTTTGTTGCTTTTGGTTTTGGTATAATACCTAAAAATTCACAGTCTACCCCAAGATTATATAGATTTACTCTGATATTTTGTTTGGAGCATTTTATAGTTTAATCTTACATTTAAGTCTTTGATTCTTTTTCAGTTAAATTTTGTATGTAGTGAGATGTAAGGTCCAACTTCGTTCTTTTGCATGTAGAATTCCAGTTGTCCCAGCATGGTTTATTGAAAAGACTATTATTTCCCCTATTGACTATTCCTGGTATCCTTATTGAAAGACACTTGACTGTATATGCAAGTGTTTTATTTCTGGACTCACAATTCTATTCTATTGATCTATATGTCTGTATTTATGCCAGTACAACCCAGTCTTGATTACTGTAGTTTTGCTGTTGTTGTGTTTTGTTTTTGTTTTTGTTTCTTTAATACTGGAAATTTAACCCAAAGCACTGTATCTCTCTATCCCTTTTTTATTTTTATTTTGAGACAGTGTCTCTAAGTTGCCAAAGCTGTCCTCAAACTTGTGGCCTCCTGTCTCAGTTTCCAAAGTTGCTGGGATTTCAGATGTGCACCATCATGCCCAGCTGTTATAGCATTGTAGTAAGTTTTAGAATCAGAATGTATGAGGCCTCCAATTTTACTTTTAGGACTATTCTGTATTCCTGGCATTTTTAATGTAAATTTTAGGATTAGTTTATCAATTTATGCAGAGAAGCCATAGAGATTGTATAGATATTAAAGAACAATTTAGGAGTATTTCTATCTTAACAATATTAAATATTTTGATTCATAAACATAGACTATATTTCCATTTACTTAAACTTTGATTTAACAATATTTTATAGTTTTCAGAGTATATGTTTTGTATATCTTTGGGTAAATTTGTACTTAAATATTTTATTTTTTGATGCTATTTTAAGTGAAATTTTTGTAATTTCATTTGAAAATTATTCATGGCAAACATATAAATACATCTGATTTTGATAAATTGATTTTTTATCTTTTTAACCTTGCTGAACTCATTAGTTGAAAAGTTTATTTTTTAAAGATTCCTTAGGATTTTTCTATACAAGAATGTCAACTGTAAACAGAGTTTTACTTCTTTCTTTCTTTTGGGGATTCTTTCTAAATATTGAAAATTCCTTATTTATAGAAAAACTCCCAAAAGATTAAAAGGACTTCACAGAAATAGTATGAAATTATGCAAGCCCAACATGGAAATCAATTTCTCATCTCTGAACTTCTTTTTTGGAGAATCATGCTTCCTTAGTTTTAATTGTGGAGCACTAAATTCACTTGAACAATAATACAACTATTATAAATGTACAAAAAAAATGAGAATGCCCAGGAAACCAGTTGACCTTATTCATTAATTCTTTAAATGATTGTTAGGTTCAGTGACTTTAATTGAAAGTTGTGGTTTAATAAATGAATGGGAAATTTATGGTAATAAATGTGGGCATATATTTGAGCAGAGAGCCATGTGACGGAAGCAATAGTGCTACCTGTTTGCAGGATGCTCTCTTTTCATGTTCTGACTTTTTGAAGGTTAGTGCATCTCTCTAATTTTGTTAATACATTCTTAAATTTCTAAAATAATTTCAATGAATATTTTGACTAGGTAAATATATGCACCTGGTTCAAAATTTTTAAAGTCCTAAAGAGCATACAACAAAGTTTCTCTTCTGCCTTTGTGCCTTGGTTTCCCTTTCCAAGAGCAACCAGTAAAAACTGTGTATTATCTTTTTGCAGATAATGTATATGCAAACCAAAAACAAAAATACATGTAAAACTATAATAGACAGAATAATGGCTTCCAAAGATGTCTGTGCCCTAATCCCTGAAACCTGTGTGTATGTTACTTTCATGGAGAAAGGGATTGCAGATGTGACTAAATAATGACTTTGAGATGGCCAGATTAGCCTGGATATCCAGGTGGAGCCAATCTAACCACATAACTCCTTAGAAGCAGAGACTTTATTTCTGGACTCTCAATTCTATTCTGTTGATCTATATGTCTGTATTTATGCCAGTATCCACCTAGTCTTGATTATTACAGTTTTGTTGTTGTTTTGTTTTCTTTTTGTTTTTGTTTTTACTGAGCCATGGTCAGAGAGAAGTTTGATGAAGGAATAAGAGTTAGAAAAGCCATGGGAAGGATTTGACCTGCTTTAGCTGGCTTTGAAAATGGATGAAGGGGGTTCCAAGCCAAGAAGTGCAGGCAGCCTCTATACCCTGGAAAAGACAAGGAACCCCTTCTTCTTGGAACCTCCAGAGGGGAATGTTGCCAACATTTTGATTTAGCCAGTGAGACTAGGGTCCGACTTCTGGCTTACAAAACTATAAGATAATAAATCTGTGTTTGAAGCTTATTGTAATTTAATATAGCAGCAACAGAAAGCCAACATAATAAGCTTTCTCCCTTGTTTTTATACAAAAAGTAGTTGAACATGCCCATAATTTTGTACCTGGTTCTTTTTAAATTAAAAGAGTAGAGATCATTCCATATCACTCTTTTAAAAGAGGATCATAAAATTCCATAGGACAGATGCCCCACCACTCATTCATCCAGTCCCTTACTAATACTCTTAGACTGTGCTTGTCTTTTATTGTTACAAATGGTACTGCAATGAATAACCTTATACATGCATCATTTTTTTTAAATAGTAGGAGATGTATTCCCAGAAGTGACATTGCTGGGCCAAAGAGTATGTGTATTTTTAGTTTTGCTAGATAGTGCCAAACGGCTCTCTGCAGAGGTTATAAATTAGTACAGTCTCTATGCAAGATAGGCCTGAAAGCAAAAGAGTGTCTTGTCCCCCCTCCCCTCTTGGGCACAGGGGCTTCCTTAAAGTCAACATGTTGTACCTGAAGAGGATTCATGTCTTACAAATCCTGAGCATTGCCAGAGGCTTTGTGACCAACCCCCTGTTCAGGGTCATGCGAGGAAAGAGGAGCCAACTCTGGAGTGTTCGTGTTTCACAACCAACACTTCTGCCTTTGCACAAAATTCAAAGATGCCTTGGAGAATCATAAGATGAGTCCACCATCCAGACCAAACCCTTTTATAGAGTTTAAAATTTCACTCAGATTTTGGCCAAATAGGACAGACACTGAGAACATATCTAAATAAAGAGCCCTTTAGGAATAGAATGTAGTATTCAACCAGAGTCCACACATCCGATGCGCTTGTTCCCATTTGAATCAATATCTTGCTCAATTGGCGCTGGGAACAATGCAGCCTATTTTTCCTGGTTTCCCCCAGGAAAGGGCTTTGCTTCTGAAGGCAACAATGGGGAAGAGCTCGCAGGTCTCCAGAGAGCTACAGGGTTTTGCTCTGCTTGTTGTCTCTGCAGTATCTTGGAAGATGGTATGAAATTGAGAAGATCCCAGTGAGCTTTGAGAAGGGAAAGTGCATCCAAGCCAACTACTCGCTAATGGAAACCGGAAAAGTCAAAGTGCTAAACCAGGAGTTGAGGTGAGTGATGGTGCCAGGCCAGGACACTGTCCTGGTGTGGCCGGTGCTCATGCAGTTGGATGTGGGGAGAAGGGACCATCTCTGGGGCCACACAGGGACAGTTAGGACTAGAATACACTCATTCCTTTCCTTAACCACTTGCTGGGCATCTGTTGGGTGCCAGACATTAGAAGAGGCACTAGGGACTCAGGAGTAACCCAAATGTCAGCATCCCTGCCCTTGTAGCAAAGTAGAAATTCTGATAACAAAGGATATTGGGACCACCTGTCTGATCTTGAAAGCAAGAGAAAAACCTTTTCTTTACCAGCTACTCACAGGGCACCCAGCTTTGCTCAGATACTTCTGGAAAGTGCCCGCTCATTGCCTTCTGTCACAGTTCATCCCATCTCTAGGCAGCTTGGCCTATTAGAAAACTCCCTTATGTGCAAGGCACTATTCTGTGCATGTGTACATACAGCACGTGTGTATGTCTGCTTGCAAATGAATATATATTGAATATATATTTGATTCCCATAACAACTCTGAAATAGGTCCTATTATTAGCCTCTTTTTTATGAATGAGGAAACTTAGGTGCAGAGAGGTAAAGTAACTTGTCCAAGGGCCACACAGCTGATAAGTGATGAAACAGATTTGAACCAGGAGAAATGAAATGGGGAAGAGAACACAAGACACAGATGAAAGAAGAGCTGGAAGTAAAGGGCTGTCCTTCTGTTCTCTAGAAGATCTGAGAAATGTTTCACCTCCAAGAAAACTACTATAACCCAGCCCGGCTCACAAAGGCCTTCTGTGGTCATCCGAGCCTCTATTAACCTTCCTGTGAGCCATGACCCAGCTGTCACTCCCTGACCTGCATAAACCAGAGAAAGAAAATAGGGATCTTGAGGGCCACAAAGAAAACTCTATCTCATCTCAGAGCCCTCCTATGGGACTTGGGGTACAGATGCCCAGAGACCTCACAGGAGTTTTATGGCCCTGTATAAGTCACCTGTCCCTCACCATAATGCAATTGCTAAGGAAATTGACTTATAAAAATAAAAAATTATTTTGGCTCATGGTTCTGTATGTTCCAGTCCAAGATCTAAGTGGCCCCATTCTTTGGGCCTCTGGTGAGAGTGACGCATCATGGAGGGAATGTGTGACAGGGTGAACTATTCACCTCAGAAGTCAGGAAGCAAAAAAGAAAAACAGGAAGAGACCAGGGTCCCATAGTCCCCTTTAAGGGCATGCGTCCAATAACCTAAGGATCTCCCACTAGGCCCCACCTCCTAAAGGTTCCACCACCTCTCAATAGTGCCACCCTGAGGACCAAGCCTCTAACACATGGACCTTTTTTTTTTTTGATGGTAGGGGAATTGAACTCAGGGGCACTTGACCACTGAGCCACATCCCAGCCCTATTTTGTATTTTATTTAGAGACAGGGTCTCACTGAGTTGCTTAGCATCTTGCTGTTGCTGAGGCTGCCTTTGAACTCTTGATCCTCCTGCCTCAGCCTCCGAGCTGCTGGATTTCAGGTGTGCGCCACTGCGCCTGGCTAACACATGGAACTTTGCGGGACACTTTCCCAAACTATACCAGGCCCCAAAGTTGTTAAGACCTCACTTCAAATATTTTGGCCCGGGCTGTGGATGTGGCTCAAGGGGTAGTGCGCTCGCCTGGCATGCGTGCGGCCAGGGTTCGATCCTCAGCACCACATACAAACAAAGATGCTGTGTCCGCCGAGAACTAAAAAATCAATATTAAAAGAAAATTCTCTCTTAAAAAATAAATAAATACATACATATTTTGGCCCATTTTAAGACCAAGAGTCAGTCAATGACATGTATCCCAAACCCATGAGCTTCCCTTGCCTTTCTTCTGGAGTTGGCCTGGAGTCCTCTTCATCTGCATCCTGAGTATTAGGTTGCTTCGCCTCTAGGGTTACACCTGTTTAAGACACAGAACCCATGGAGCAAAGTTTTTAGTTCAGGAAATTGGTACAATTTCTCCTTCTAAGAGGGCTGCAAAATGTGGGTAGCCATGGCAGAGGGTCTCAGCCAGTATCAAGGACTCTGAAAGCCAAAACAGTTGGCACAGCATTGGAAGATGAAGAACTCAGGCTTCGGGATTTAGCTGTCTGGTTTCAAATCCTGGTTCTTCCACTTAGTATGTGATCTGGGATTAGTTAGGGTTGTTCTCCAGGCAATAATAATAGCACCTACCTCCATGGGGCTATTTGAGCATTAAATGATGTGGCACCCATAAAGCTCTTAGAACAGTATGGGGCATGTAGCAATCATTTGATAAACACTATGTCTCATGATGAGACTGCCGCTACATCCTAAGAAAATAGCAACGCATCTCCCCATGATTGAGCTGTGAGTTTGTTATCAAAGACCCATGTTTTTGAAACTGTTCTGGAGCAAAACGCAAATGAAGGTAACAGGAGCAGACTGGGAAGGGCCTGGTATGCTGCTAAGTTACCATCCACAGATATAAGGAGACCATGTTCCCCAGCTACCTGAGTTCCAGGTGAGAGAGCAGGGTATGGTCTCTGGCCCCATGTGGTGACAGGCAGACAATACTGCAGGAATATCAGAGTACATGTCCCAACCTCCCTTGCCTGCCACTTGTTGCCTGATCTCTATGACATCCATCCCCATTAACCATCTCAGTAACCTACTAGCGTTTTTTTTTTTTTTTAATATACATTTTTTTTACTTGTAGTTGGACACAATACCTTTATTTTATTTATTTATTTTTATGTGGTGCTGAGGATCGAACCCAGTGCCTCACAGGGGCTAGGCCAGCGCTCTACTGTTGAGCCACAACCCCAGCCCCTAATCTACTAGTTTTTTAACACATACAACTGCTCTATTTTTAGTCTGCCTGCCTTCCTCAAGGATGGATGGAGGGGCAGCTGCTCTACCAGATCCCTGATGCCTGAGCACCTTCCCTTTTCTGTCCCCCCCCCGTCTCCCCCCAGCTTCATTCATAGGCCATTGGGAGTTATCCAGAAATGGAACAGGTCCCTTCATAAGGGTGAAACTATTTCATTCACTCTAAGGCCATCGCTTTTAAGATATGCCACCATTTTATATACCAATAAGAAAAAAATGACATTGCCAATTATAAGCATCAGGTGGCATCAATTGTAAGATGTGCATTTCTTCAATTTAGAGTCTCTGAGATCTGGGCTTACCTGAGAATCACCCTGGTGAGTCAGTATCTCCTGGCAACATGCTTTACTGCCCTTAGCATCGGGTCCCACTCACTCTGACACTTGCTAAAGTGGATGGGGTTTCAGGCCCCCTGATGGGATAGTGTCACATGACATCACTGAGGCCCAAGGAGAGAAAAGCTCTTGGAACTCAGACTCCCTCCCCTTTTGCATTATTTTCAGTGATCAAGTTCCTCATTTGTAAAGAAGTGAATCTTCTTTGTATGATGGGTCTCTTGATTTTTTTCCCTTCTCTTATACTCAGGTTCTCTTTGGAACCTGGGAGAGGAAATGGCCTGAAAGGCAAATGACAGACAGTCCAAAAGAATTGAGAGGTCCTAACACATTATCCAGTCCCAGAGCATTTCCACTGTCGCTTCTTATCACTCTACCACTGTCTGCCATCACTGGGTCTCAGATAGTCACAAAGGAAAGGGCAGGAAAATTGCCAGGATCTAGCCACCTCTGAGAGCCTCTCACACCAGAAAGCACCATGTTGGCCACCATGGTCCGTAATAGCACAGATCTTGCCTTTTGTTGATTTTTGGATTTTAATGAGTTGTCTGTTCTTTCTTTCTTTCTTTCTCTTCTCTCTCTCTCTCTTTCTTTCTTTCTGTCTTCCTTTCCTTCCTTCCTTCCTTCCTTCCTTCAACTCATTGCAGATATGATGGAACTGTAAATCAAATTGAAGGTGAAGCCACCGTGTACAACCTCTCAGAGCCGGCAAAACTAGGAGTTAAGTTTTCCCAGTGTAAGTATCCACTTCTCTCAGAAAGTTTCAGGGACAGGAGATATGCAAATTGAAGGCTAGAGCCCTGGGTTGGAATACTCTGGTCACATTCAAGTGTCATCCATAAGGATTGGATAGATAATAATTTCTTGAGCACCTAATATATGCTATAAGTAGATAGTAGCACTGAGAGTAGGCACTGGGATGCAATGCAGACAAAGAGTACATTCCAGTGTGGATAGTGACAAGTATTCTGGAGATTTCTGTAAAACTATGGTCAGTGTTCCAGTAGATAAGGCGCAAATGGAAAAAATAATAGGGTGTGAGCAGTTGGAGACCCAATCTAGTCTTGTTTCTCAGAAAAAAAACTGAGGTCTCCAAATTAGTAGTTGTTAGCAGAACAAGTAGCATACCCAAAGCCTGGAGGCAAGGGACTGCAAGAGTGAAGGCTATTTTGAGTCCTGGCTCTGTCCCTTTCTAGTCACATTGTTGGGACTCTCAGAGATACTGAATCACAGGCTCTGCCCTCTGAGTTCTGAGCTAACTGGGGAACGGACACAGACTGCAGAGCAAATGCCAGATGTCAATATTGTTGCTGATGTGGATACCCCGGAGAATTCAGCTCAGACTTAAAGGTTTTCCAAAGCTGAAAATACTTGGGGGCCCTTCTTTCTACCTATAGAACTGACACCGAAGTCACCAGTGTAAGTATCCATTTCTCTGTAAAAGAAGTCATTATCACTCCCCACCCTTGCCAACCCTCCCCTCCATACCAGCCAAGTCCCTAGAGTGGGGCAGAGAGGAAATCCTTATTTATAGACCAAGAAAGGAATGCTGGGAGGAGAAAACATTTCTTCCCACACACAATTAGGAGCAAATAACTTCACATGTATTAAAGGGGGGGACGGGTTTGCGGACTGCCCAATGCCATGAAAAGAAACCGGATTGTGCAGGCTCCAGAAACTGCCAAGGGCTGTGTACATTTTCATTCCTCTCCTCACTTTTACAAAGGAAGAAGTTGCAGGGAAGAGGGCTGAGTGATGTGGGCAGACACTGAACTAATTAGAGGTAGAGTCTCCAACTCTCAGTTGAGAGTTTTTCCCATGACATGATTGGGAAAGTGATGGGAGATGGGGATGAAGGTTCATTCTCATGCATACAATCCTCATGAAGAAACCTGGGGCAGGAGCTACGGACCAGGGAAGATGCAAAGGACAAGACTGATTCTGGCTGGAGAGGTTAGATGTTTGCACAGGCCTTGTGGGGTATATGAGAGATTATGGGAAAGGTTGGAAGGGAATGGTGTGAGAGATGCCTGGATACAGAAGCCTAGAGGGGGAGAGAGCACACGGAATGGGAGAGAGGGCTAAGGAGGCCCTTGAGTGCATTGCAACACCCTCAAGCAACAGGAGAGTGTCAGAGTTCTCTAACAGAAAGAAATGTGGAAGTTTCTTGTGCTGAGAAGAGAGATCTGGGCAAATTTATTCTTGAGCTCTCAACCCTGTAAGAGGAAGACAGAATGTCCATGACAGGGTGTGTGCAGGTGGGACAGGATACTGTGCTGGAAGAGGTGGGTGGCCTGTTTTTCCAAAATCAATCAGTGCTGACGCACTTGGTCCAGCCGGGAATGTGCAGAGTGCTTGACCCTCACGGTAAAGGTTAGATGAACATAACTCTCTCTGGGTGAGTCAGGCAGGCAGGCAGGCAGGGCACCAACAGTGCTAGAAAGAAACAACACTCAGTCCGAGCTCCCATGGAGGCTTTTTCCAAACATCCTTCTGTTGCCAAATTTATAAACAGAAAGCTGGTCCTCTGGCCAGCTCTCTTTTTTTCTTGATAACTTGCTGTGTTCTTGACACCCGGACAAACTCTATCCACTACACAGCACCTCTTTCAACCCGCAGCTTCTCAGGTCATTCACAAGTGCCGAGTTCTGGTTTTGATCTGGCAAATAAGAATTATTTTTGAGTGGAGAAGCCGGGATGCTTGGAACTCAGGAAAGTGAATCACCCCTGACTGCATGTGTGTCCAAACCTTTTATGCTTATGAGGTCAGCACACAGCTTTCTCCCACTTGACTGCATTCCAAAGCTGAGTTATGTGGGGTTTTTTGGCTTGGACCTTGACTGTGGAGGTCAAGTTCACAGAGGGAGTTTCTAGATCTAGATGGAGAGGATAAATCCTCCATCTTTCCTCTTAAGGACCCTGTTCATCTAGGTTCCAACACTTACAGATGTTGATCAATGAATCTTTATAGGTATTTTGAGAGGAAAAGCTCAGAATATGTTATCAATTGGCTTACTATATTCTTAGGAATAGAAGAATTTGTGAAGCTTATACTAGAAGAAAAAAACAAAAATGTCAGCCTGCACCTCCTCCCTTAGGCAGGCTGAGAGGAAGTTGGGTGGTACAGACTCAGAGCCTGGGGATTCTTGGCCTGAGATTCTTGACTCTGCTCAGCTAAGTGGTACCTCCATGTATATTGGTGCTAAGTGCAGCCTGTTGGTCCAAGGGGTCCACCCAAATACCTTGTTCACCCCTGCTACTGGAGAGAATGGCCATAACAATAGTTCTTAATTCTGCCTGCACATTAGAACCACTGGGGAGCCTTTAAAGTTATGACCACCTGCATGTCTGAATCCAGAGAAGGGCAGGGGAAAGTGAGCTTAGTATCTTTCAAAGCCTGCATATGATTCCCTTAACTGAAAGTAGTTACTATCCACTGCCTTAAAGAAATGGATCCCCAGAGACCCATTCTGGAGAGGAGGTTTCTCTCACCCTGGTCCATCCTGATTGTGCCTTCTTCTGGTTCTCAGTGATGCCATCAGCACCGTACTGGGTCCTGGCTACCGACTATGAGAACTATGCCCTCGTGTACTCCTGTACCACCATCATCTGGCTTTTTCATTTGGATCATGTTTGGATCTTGGGAAGAAACCCGTATCTCCCCCAAGAAACTGTGACCTATCTAAAAAGTATCCTGACCTCTAATAACATCAGTATTGAGAAAATGACTAAGACAGATCAGGAGAACTGCCCCGAGTTCCTGGGAGGAGGCCTTTAAGCGAGGCTGTGTGTATTCCAGGTTACTTCTTTTGCTTTGCTTTCCTGCTCCCCTTCCCACCCCTCCCCTCGTTAATACAAAGCAACCATCCATGACGAGCTACTGCAAATACCAGAAGGGACATTTGATTGCGGAAACCAATGGAGGGAAACTCAAGGAAAGTTGGTCCAAGCACTGCCGTGCCCTACCCTGTCACCTTGCCAGCCCAATAATAAACTTGTTGCTGACCTGCTGTGCTCACAGTGGATTCTGAATTGGATTGATTATTGTCGTGTTTTCACTATAAACATGTATTTATCAGTGATAGAGCATTTGCCTAGCATTTGCAAGGCCCTGGATTCAATCCCCAGAACTCCCACAACAAAGGGTGGTGGGTGGGGAATACACACACACACACACACACACACACACACACACACACAGAGAGATAAATCTTTAACCAGTCATATTGAGAAAAACCAAGCCCTATACTGCCCTAGTTTAAAGGTAACAATCCTCTTCTGGAAGAGGAGAATTGATGGCTAAGGCATATTCTAGTGACCTGGATCAGGGTGCCCCCATTCTATAGTAGATGCTCCTCTGGGGGAATGATTTGGGTTTCTGAGTCTTTGGTAGGCAGTTTTCTTGAAGCGTTTACTTTCTCACCAGGAAGTCTTCAGAGCAGGCTGAAAAATGATAATCCTTGGTTGGGTCTGTGCAAAAAAAAAAAAAGGTGAATCTGTGATTGAGAAGATTTTTTTTTTAATAAAATGATATTTGCTTTTGTATATTTTTCAGTTGATATTTTCTGAGGCCCAGCTTTATTGAAAGATACAGAACTATGCTCTTCCCATAGGAGCTCATAGTGTAATGAGAAAGACAAGTAAAGATTCCATTATAACCTAAGGCAAGGAGGGCAAAAGTAGAGGCCTGTGGAAGGTTCTAGAAAGTTCTTATCCCTGCAAGACACAGACAACCAAGGTAATGCATCCTTCTGGGGCTGTTCCACCAGGGAGGCAACAACCACCTTGACTTGGGTTCTTTTACCTTGTGACTTTTAAAACTAGAAAGACCTCATAATTATCATCTTGCAGTTTCACTTGGCTGACATAAATTTTATAATCTATTAATGTTTTGGGAAATGAATAGAAACTAAGCCATTTGATTCCATTTTTGCTTCTTTTTAACATGAATATAAACTATGAATTTCCTTGATCATTTGAGACTGTAGTGCTTTATATTAAAGGTCACAAAAATTCCAAGGATCTTAATATATACAATTTTCACTTAGCTAAATAAATATGAACTCAAAATGTAGCTTTCAATTTGAAATTCCAAAAGGCTGGAAACGTTGGACAGAAAGGCGAGGAGGAGGTAGCAGGAGGTAGAAGGTAGCTCTGCCGGCTGTTGCACCCTGGACTTTTTACCACACTGCCTGCCTCACTTGGGCACTTGGCACTACTTCTAAAATGCAGTTAATCCTCAGACTGTGAAGCTGCCATCTGTCTTTTATCTTATGGTACAAAGTAAGTTGTGATTTCATTCCTCTTAACAGCCATCTGGTCACATCAAAACAAAATGACTACACTTTGCATTTCCTTGGGGTCTTGCCCCATACATAGGCTTAATGATTTTGTGTGAATGAATTACTGAACACCTGGATAGATGGATGGACTTGGTTTTTTTAATATTTATTTTTTAGTTGTAGTTAGACACAATATCTTTATTTTATTTATTTATTTTTATGTGGTGCTGAGGATCAAACCCAGGGCCTTGCATGTGCAAGGCAAGCGCTCTACTGCTGAGTCACAATCCCAGCCCGGACTTAAGTTTTTTGATAATGAAAGAAAAGAAACCTAAGAAGCAGGTTATCAGGAGTAACTGAGCCTGAAAAAAGTGTCTGGTATTCCAGAGGGCAGCTTGTTGGGTACCAAGTATCTTGAGGAAACATGGGGAAAGATAACAAAGATCCAGAAGAGAGAGGAAGAAAAGGGAATTGGAAAGTCAATAGCACAATAGAGACAATAGTACATAACAAATCCCCTTGTGCCCATCATTGGCTTCAGCAGTCATCAGCATGCCACCTGTCTTGCTTCAGATACCACCTACCATGAACCAATTGTTTTCCCTAGAGTGCTTTGTAGCAAATCCCAGATTTCACATCCTATTACTTGCCTATAGATACCTAAGTGTATATTTCTTGCAAATATGCACACTTTTTTTTAGTTAAAAATTTGCAAGCTATGTTTTATGTCCTTAAGTTGCTCAGAGAATGTAATTTTTGTGTAATTTTAAAGATATCTTCCATAATTTAGATGAAAGGGAAGATGTATGCACCAAGAATGGTCATCAAACTTCTAGCAGTCCCTCCAAACTGAAAGAAGCCAAACTAAAACTAACAGCAGAAAAATGGGATCATAAATTATGGAACAGACCTTTGATGCCATGTCACATATTCATTAAAATGTGAGGACTACAAAGCTACACGAGAGTTGGTGTCTACCCCCACACACTCACTACTGGGAGAGCCCTGTTGGTGTCCTTGTGCTCCTGCAGAGTCTGTATCATGTGATTCCACCACTATGCCTGGTTGGACTGGGTGTGTTCACCTGAGCTGGAGACAGTCAGGGCCACAGGCTGAACAAAAACCTTTGACTTTTGTGGCCTAACTGACTGGGAAAGATAAAATGCAACAATCACATTGGGATTTGACTTTAAGAGATCTTGTGAAAGGATGGTTGAAGGTTCTGTAGCTGTAAGGTCATATAGTTAGCAGTAACCATTATTGGTGATGTTATACTAAAGTTATAAGAGTATGGACAGAAATGCAGAAATAAGCAGAGTCCCTATCCATGCACGAAGACCTTGGACAGAGCAAGTTCACTAACTGATGGCTTTCCATGTCCTAGTTCCATTCCTGTGGAACTTACTTATCTTGGGTTCTGCCTTTGAGTTTCTGCAAGATTTGATACAAGTTGGTTTCTGCAAGTTTCTGATTTGGGTGCACACGCACACATTTTATTCTGAGATAATTTAACTTGATTGAATAAATGTTCCTTGCAACCAAAATAGCCCTAAGACAAAGGTGTTCGCAATATAATGTTGAGTGAAAAAAAAAAAGAATACAGCATTTTAATTCTGCTGTATTTATAGCTACATGAAATGATGGCATAAAATCAAGTGCTAAAAGTGAACAGAAAAAATGAAAGCAATTAATGTGTTATGTTAGACTGGTGGAATTATGGGTGATATTTTTTTCCTTTTACATTTTTGCTGCTGCTGTTAATAGTAGGCATTAAAATATATACAGACCCTAAAACCTCCCTTTACTCTACCCTGACCCTCTGGTAAAGTCTAATGCCATACTCCCCAAAATAGGCCTCCTCTTCCAACAACTATCTCAGATTTTGAGGCTTTCTGAACCATTCTCCCATCCCACCATACCCATAATCTATCTGAGATAAGAGCATAATTTGTGAATATAGGATATGTTGTAGTTTAAAACTTCCTATTAATCAGAATATACTACCAACAAGGTTCTCTATGCTTCTAAGAGACATAAAAGGGAGATGTTACATAATTTAGAAAGTCTTTATTTTCATGATTATCTAAACATTGTCTATCTCCTAACAGACTTTCCCAAACAAGCAATCACTAACTGTGAAGATTTTTTAAATGTGTTAATTATGTTCAACTTTTATGATCAAATTACTATTTTGACTATTTATGATAGTAAAATAGACTCAAGATTTACTAATTCTTCCAGCAGAAAAGGTGATCTGAACTAATTGGAAATGCCAAGGAGTAGTGTGGCAGGAAGCCAGGAGATAGAATAATAAAGTAAAATTTTGCTGAGAGGAGAGTACCTGTACCTTTTAAGGGAAAATAAGCCATAAATTTACTTATAATACCAACCCTTTATATTATTTTATGTCTCCTTCTAAACCTTTCATTATACCAAAATAATGTATATAATTTTTCATTTTACTCACTTTACGTGTCACGCTCTATAAATGCATTGGAAGTATTACACCTTATTTTCCCAAGTTTTCAGTCTGCTAACTACAATTAAAATATAAAAATGCCAACCTAAGCCAACTCTTCAAAATCTTCAGTGCATCCAGAGATCCAGGGGGAATAATAGCTGGTTGAATTGTAAAATGACTCTCTCAGTGACCAAGGTTAGAAGGAGCCTGGAGACAAGAGCTACCAGAGGCTGCAGCTCAATGTGTGCAATCAAACATGCAAACTTTATACCCAAATCTCTTAGTCTGTGGGTGCTGAAGTCCCAGTGGTACCTCTGGTTATCTGTAGAGGGGAAGGTACTCAGCTTCTGCTCAGGGAATTTTTGCACCCTGATTGACATGCTCCCCCTGCCCTGGCATTTCATCCTCCCTGTTTTGCTTTCTTGCCTCCTCTCCCTTGGCTCCTTCTCAGGCACCCAGTCTACTGTTCTCAGCCAATTCATTCCACAATCCCCTGAAGGGAATTTATCAATTTCTTGGGGAGACATCCCAGAACAGGGAGAGAGTAGACAACAGATCACAAAAAACTCCCTCAGGTGATTCATATTTGCTCAACTGAGAACCATTGATTTTTCTAAGAGAACCAAAAGCTACTCCCCACACCTCCCATCTTGGCACCTTTAGGAGAATTGTTCCTTTTATTGAAATGTCCTGCTGTCAAAATCCAACCCATCAAGTGTTCATCATGAAGTTAGCAGGACATGATGGCACAGGAATCCCAGCAATTCAGGAGGCTGAGGCAGGAGGATCACACATCCCAGAACAGCGTGGGCAACTTAGAGACACCCTGTCTCAAAATAAAAAACAAAAAGGGCTGTGGATATATATACATATACATATATATATAAAATTATCTTCTCTGATCAATATTCTAGAAGTACTTATGCACATGAGCACAAGGAGACATGTACAGAAATGTTTATTGTAGCACCATTTTGAAAGACTGAAAAACTGGTAACTGATATGTTCACCAACAGAAGAATTTATTTTAAAATTGTGGTATGCATGTGCACCCAAATGGAATATTACATAAGTGTGAAAACTAACTAGAGCTGTGTACATCAACATATATGTCTATAAAATACATTGAACAAATAGTAATATATGGAAGGATTCAGTATGATTATATACAAAATGACATTATTTCAGGATATGTACATAATTAATCAAAGTGTAATGGAAGTCAGGAACTAATAATCATCAAATTCAAGGTCTTGGCTACCTCAAGAGAATGGAGGGAGGGAATTGCAACTGGGCAGGGGATCACAGGTAGTTTTTGCTGCAATGGTAATGTATTAGTTTGTGTGGCTATTGTAGCAAATCATCACAAACTTGGTGGTTTAAAACACCAGAAATTTATTTTCTCATAGATATGGAGGCCAGAAATTGAAAATCAGTATGACTGGTCCTCCCTTTGGAGGCTCTAGGTGAGATTCCATTCCTTACCTCTTCCGGCTTTTGGTGGCTAACAGCAGTCCTTGTTTTGTGCCACTTCGATCTTCATACCTCTTTTTGCTCGCTCGCTCTCTGTGTGTGTGTGTGTGTGTGTGTGTGTAATCTCCCTCTGCCTCCTTCTTATAAAGAAACATGATTACATTTAGGGTCCATTGCATAATCCGGGATAATCTCCCCCTGTAAAGAGCCTTAACATACTCATATCTGCAGAGACCCTTTTCCAAATTAAATATTTACAGATTTTAGAGATTAGGACCTGACATCTTTAGAGGGGCATTATTTTTTAGCTTACTTGTTTCATTTCTTCACTGAATGGAAGGTAATAACAGACATAGGCTCCAACTTGGGTGTAGCAAATTCTGCCACCAACCAGGAGGCGACATGAGAATACACTTTTACCATTTGCAAAGTCATCTATAGAGTGAGCATCAAGAAACATGCTCCTCAGGCCCCCAGAAAGATCCACGAAGAGATGAGGACTCCAGATGTGCATACTGATACCATGCTCAACAGAACTGTCTGGGCCAAAGGAACTAGGAATGTCCCATATCACAACCAAGTGTGGTTATCTAGAAATGTAATAAGGATGAAGATTTATCAAATAAGCACTGTGCATTGATTACCGTCTACCTTCACCACTTTCAAAAATCTACAGATAATCAGTGTGGGTGATAACTAACCACTGATTGTCAAATGAAGTTATAAAATCATCCCTAGACCCCACTCGCAATCATGGCCCTCTACCTCTTTTCACGTGTCTTATGACAGACTGTGAGCCTATCATAGAAAAAGAAGCTTCCAGGAAGCTGAGAGCAATGTAATGGGCGGGGGTGGGTAACCCAATGGGAAGTTTGGAAGTCTAGGAGCCATGCCCTGAGCACAGGGTATATGAGCTTTCCACTTCAGAGGTGGGGTGATTCTGGATGAGATGAGGTCCTGGATTGAGATGACACTTATAACCTGATTCTTGCCATTTTTAGAATCTTTTAAGTTGCTTTTAAGATAATAAGTTACAATGTTTAACAAGTCACCTCCTCCTCAAAAAATTTGCATTAATAGATGTGTTAGTCGGCTTCTCATCACTGTGACCAAATACCTGAGATAAACAACCTATAAAGAGGAAAGGTTTACTTTGGCTTAGGGCTTCAGAGGTTCCAGTCCATGATTGCTTGTCCCTTTGCTTTGGGCTTGTGGTAGCATAGTACATCATGATGGGGGCTAGTGGTAATGAAGGTTGCTTACCTCATGACAGCCAGGAAACACAAAAAGAGAGAGAGACACACACACACACACATACACACACACACACAGACACCAGCATTCCAAGGTCTTCAAGGGTACACCCCACTCACCTTTCTACTAGGCCCCATCTTCCAAAGGTTCCACCACCTCCCAATAGGGCCACAGGCTGGTGACCAAGTTCTATACTTGGTCCTTTGGGGGACACTCCAAATCCAAATTATAAAAATCAATGGGAAACCTAGAGACAGCAACAACAACAACCCTTTCCAAATAATAAATAGTGGTTTGTTTCCATGAGACCAAAAAAAAAGTCTGGTATAAAGTCAGGGTCACATCTGGCAAATCAATAATCACTGCATGGGCCAGATGTGGTGGTGCACGCCTATAATCCCAGCCACTCAGGAAGCTGAGGCAGGAGGATCAAGAGTTCAAAGCCAGCCTCAGCAGAAGCAAGCTAACTTTTAGCAGTGGCATTTCAAGAATTATGGACAAGTCAGTGGAGAAAAATTCTAGTCATGTTACATAGGCAGCCATCAGTTCTACCTGTTTTTATCCAAGCCTTTGGTCTCACAGTCCTTCCAGGTCAAAATTGGGACCAGTGTTCTCTGAGTTAAGTTCTATCCCTGGAGATGACAAATGGGCTCAGGAGCGCCCTGGCTGGCCTGAGCAGAGCTGGAAGAAGTAGGTGGCCCTCCTTTGCCAGCACAGCTCAGCTGTGACTAAGTGGGTTTTTGTTCTTTGCCTTGTAGCCTGGGTCAAGTTGAACTGGTGAGAACCGGTGTGTGTGCATCAAAGAATCAAAGGAGTCAGAGGAAGAAGTCCCTGCTTCCTCCCTTCCCAAGTGAGGGAGAGGCTGCAATAACCAGGACCAACCCACTGGAAGATGCTATGGAAATGCACAAAATTGAGGCTGACATCGGAGCATTTTGCTTAAGGGCATTTTGTCAACAAAGGATACTGTGTATTGGAAACAGTCTAGATGGGTCATTTTTGCACCTATAAATTACTAATAATTACCTTGGCAGGCTCAGAAGTTGAGGTTGTTGGCATTTCATTTTAAGTCTCAGCTCAGATGGCATTTCAGGAGGCACCTACCTAAGGTGACTGCCCCAGTTACTCTCCATCTCATTCCCCTTTTTATTTCTTTCTTACCACTTCTCATAATCTTCAATCGTCTTGCTTACTTATGTGCTTATGTATTTATTGTCCATCTCTTCCATTAGAATGTAGGCTCTCTGAAAGCAAAAACCCTTCCTTTTTTATATACTTTTTCCTCAGAGCCTAGGACAGTGTGTGGCACATAGTAAGACCTTCAATAAATATTTGTTAATTGAATGAATGAACAAATGAATTAGTGAATTCAGAGACTTAATAAATGTCCCATGATCCAGAAAGAATCAATCGTAGAAGTGAAAAGAGAACCCAGAGGTAAATGTCTTATATCCATGTGCCTGAACATATTCATCTTAGATTGTTTCCCAATGTGTTATTTCTGGTATGTTCCCATATCTGACCACTGGAATATCACCCCCTCATATACACATTCATTTTCCAAAACTGAAACTAAAAGTCAAATGAAGTGTCTTGAGTGAAACAATATGCTTAGTTATAGTTATGACTTGAATTTGGATCCTGATTTCTATTCGAGAAGTAATTTACTCATAGGATGACTTGGGTCTTAGTTTTTTTTTTTTTTTTTCATTTTGTTCCTTTACCTCTCAAAGGAAACAAAACATATCCCATGAGAAATAGTGGTTTGTTTCCATGAGACCAAAGGGCAGGGGTAGGGGGGGCAGGAAGCCATCTGGTATAAAGTCAGAGTCACATCTGGCAAATCAATAATCACTGCATAGGCCAGGCATGGTGGCTCATGCCTATGATCCCAGCCACTCAGGAAGATGAGGCAGGAGGATCAAGAGTTCAAAGCCAGCCTCAGCAAAAGCAAGGTTCTAAACAACTCAATAAGACCCTGTTTCTAAATAAAATACAAAATAAGGCTGGGGATGATCAAATGCCCCTAAATTCAATCCCCAGTACCAAAATAAAAATACTGAATGTGGAGGGTTTATTAATGGAATAATTAAGAAGCCAACTTGAGCTAAGCTTGACGATACTTTATGCTATTAGACATGAGTGAGAGGAAAACCTCCAGCTCTCCAGGGCCACCAGGTACATGAGATGATCAACATGGAAGTCTTGGACTCAAACTCTGGTTATTTTTAGCATTAGGGAGATATTGTTTCATATGGTAAAGGGACAATTCTACCAGGAAGAGGGGAACTGAATGACTTTGTGAGTGTCCCAGCTCCTGGGAGCTTTCTGGGTAAGGCAGCACAGGAAGCATAAAGAATGAGAGCTTCCAAAACCCACTTCCCCCTCCTCCCATGAGACTATGCTGCCTCCTTGTGATTTGAGGGGTGAATGATGACTGTTGTACTTAATACAACAACTGAAAAACATTACTGTCTTCTTAATCAGTGTGTTTTCTGTATCCAGTTGTTGTGCTTCCTATGGAGGTTATAGAGAGTACCCCAGCTTGGTTATTCATCCCTTCTTCTTTCTTTCTCCTTGAAAACGTCACCCCTTCTGAAATCTATTTTGAAACAGAACAAAAAAGTGTCTTTATATATTTATTTTTATATTCAGCCTGCTACTGAATGGAGAAAGAATTTTTTCATTTCAAACAAATAAAAGCCCTGAGGTATCATATCCTCTCATAAGTAAGTTCACTGCCAACCAACAGCAAAGAATTATGCACAGTAAGGGGTGATAGATAGTGACATCCCTCTATGAAGATGAGTGATTTGCCAAAGAATAGTCTATCCTAGAGGACCTTTCCCAACTCTCTAGCAAACCTCTTTATCGACTAATATTATTCATTAATTATGTTTAGTATTGCCACAGCTACTTTCACCACCATGTTACATAAAGGCATCTCTCTCAAAGTCACAAAGACCAACCAATAAGTTGCTTCCTGTTATGATTTGGATCTGGAATGCCCCCCAAAGCCTCATGTATTACAAGCTTGCTCCCCAGTGCAGTGATGTTCAGACATGGGGCTCTTGGGAAGTGATTGGATTGTGAGGGCTCTGACTTTATCAGTGGATTTATCCATTGGTGGGTTCATATCTGACAGCATTATTGGGGGTGATGGAAACTTTAGGCCATGGGACGTAGTTGGAAGAAGTAGGTCACAGAGGTGGGGGTGGATACATCCTAGAAGGTTAGACCATGTTCCTGGTCCCTTTCTCCCCCATCCCCACACCACTCCCTTTCTCCTCTCTCCCTCTCCCAACTTCCTTCCTGACTGCCATGAGGTGAGCAGCTTCCCTCTGCCATGTCCTTTTGCCATGATGTTCTGCCTTCCACAGGCCCAATGCAGTGAATTGACCAACTGACAACGGATTGAAACCTCTGAAATCATGAGCCAAAACAGATCTTTCTTCCTTTAAGCTGTTTCTCTCAGGTATTTTATCATAGCAACAAAAAGTTGACAAACACTTCCTAAGAGATAACTGTCAGCACAGAATGATGAGTACCAACATGTTGAATACCAAACTGAAAGAAAAAAAAAGAACAAAACAAAGCAATTTAAAGAGGAATAATGATCATTTCAGAACAATAAAAGAAGCTCAAAGGACACTATCCAGGTAAATAGAGCAACTTTCTAAAAACAGAATCTATGGAACATCCCAGAAAACATTGCATTAAACCACCAAATTCAATACAATCAAAAAATAGTATGGAAGTTATCTGCCTGAGGGACAAAGATTAGTACCCTGTTCAATATTTTCAGCTTTCTGCTCTGATTCTGCTCTGAGGATTGGTTTGACTCATTATGTGAATTATCCTTAAGAACTCCAATATGCATATATTAGTTTTGGCATGAAGGCAGCTAGTTCTTGTTTTTAGAATAATTACCTCCAAAGATAAATCTGATGTATGTGTGTCAACCCTAAATCATTTACATAAATTAGCTGGGGGTATAGCTCAGTGGTAGAGTGCTTGCCATGCACGTGTAAGGATCTGGATTCTATCCCCAGTGCTGAAAAAAAAAATTATTTACCTAAATTATCTCCCTTATTTTTAACTGTTGATTTGCTGCTTGCCTCTCCTGCTAGATGGTGGGCAGGGTCTCTGTCTTATTCACCTTTATACAACCCACTTCTGATTCAAAGGAAAGAAGTTAGTGCACCTTTGGGTATAAAGGCTGGCGTAAACATCCAAATGCCTTATGGATAGTTTAAAAAATATGTTCTCTTTGTTTATATCCTTTTGGCATTTTAGGCTTTTTAAAAATATTATGATCAAAGTCACCTCAGAATTTTTATTTTAAATTAGCTCATAACAGATTTGCAACATTTATGAACTATGGTACATACAGGTTAGTTCCTTTATGGCTGTTAGTCTTCCTTTATTTACTATTCATTAAGACCTTAAAAATCACACACAAAAATAACCATACTGGGATATAATTTAATATAATAATATATAAAAATAATATAATTATATTATTCAATACTAATCATACATACTATGATCTATAAGTACTAATTTATATTAAATATTATGAGTGACTAAAAGCAAGTTATTTCAAGCATGGGATCCACCTACAACAGCAGTCTTCAGAGTCTCCTTGTAATCCCAATCTGCTCCCAGCTGCTTGCTAATTGCTCCTTTCCCACCACATTCAGGCCTGGCTGCTTAGCATCCAACACGGGTAACTGTGAACACTACCTCTTTGAAGGGAAATGCTTAGAGTCCACATTTAATATCTGTGGAAATCCAGCAATTCCATCGAGAGGAAGAAAAAGAAAAATACTAAATATTAAGTAAAAAGGGTGCGGGAAGCACAGACTATTCCCACCAATGCTGAAAGGGGTATTTTAGATACACTGCTTTTAGGAGAATCAATCTGGAGTCTGGTTGAAATCGATCACAGTCTAGAGGAAAAAATAAACAAGAAAACTAATCAATACAACATAGGATTCAGAGACCACATATGATTAGGAAGCTGTGATCAGGGCAGAATGGAATATCATAGGAGCGCAGAGGAGTGCCACCTGACCCTGCCCTGGAATAGGTGGAGAAGGCTTCCTTCAGGAGCAAATCAGAAACTGCATTTGGAAGAACAAGCTGAGGTTAGCAGGGAAAGGCACTGTTCTGTGCTGAGAATATTGAGCAATGGCTCTGGCAACAGAAGAAGATGCTGGGAAGCAGGGGCCTGAAAGTGGGAGGACCTGAGAGTGGACCAGGACACTGATTTATGACACAATGAGGGCCTGGAATAGGCAGTGGTGATGGAAGATAAAGGCAGATTTAGGAGACTCTTAGGAAGCAGAATGATATGGATTCAGAGATCAACTACAGGTGGGAAGTGATGGGGAAGCAGTAGGAAGTGATGGGGAAGCAGGAATCTCAGATGACTTGTTGCCACCAGCCAAAAAAGAGAGTAGAGGAATGCAGGAACACTTGTGTGGGGACATGACTAGATCCATGACATGGCTCCTGCACATTTTAGAATTATCTCCTGCCACATCCTTTACGCCTGCCAGGCTGAACCACTTGCAGTTTTCAAACGTGCCATCTTCTCAGGCCTTAGTTCATCAGTACAGGCGGTTCTAGATGATGTGGCACTTTTCTCCCTCCCCGTCTCGATGACTCCAATATGCCCACTCACCAAGTCCATCCACCCTGCCTTCTCTGGCCCTTCCTTTGTTTCCCTTCCTACCTTACTATTATAAGCTGACCTGCATCCCCCCCAAAAGATATGTTGAGATCCTAATCCCCAGTGCCTGTGAATGTGACTTTATTTGGAAACAAGGTCTTGGCAGATTGAACCAAATTAAAACGAAATCTTTAGGGTGGGCCCTAATACAATATGGCTGATGTCCTCATACAAGGAAAACGCCACTTGAAGACAGAAGCACACAGGAGGATACTACGTGATGACAGAGGGAGAGACTGAAATGGTACAGCTTCAGGTGGAGGAATGTCAAGATCTGTGCCCTCCAGAAGCTCAGAAGAGAGAGGAAGAATTCCACCCAGAGCCTCAGAGGTAGCAGGGCCCTGCTGACACCATGATTGCACACTTCTGGATTCCAGAACTATGAGAGAATACATTTCTGTTGGCTTTGGCTACCCAGTTTATGCTATTTTGTGACAACAGTCACAGAAAACCAATAGACCACATTTCCATATGTCCAGGTTTCTAGCTGTATGTGCATTTAGTCACTTGCCACCTAGTGTGGTGAGTCCTCATTTTATATCTGTTCATAAACTGTGAGCATATATTTAAGGACAAGAATCACATCTCATGCAACTTTGTACATGCAGCAAACTGACACAGTAGATAATAGATATTTCTTAAATGAGAAAAAAAATGAACCAAAGTTCTTGATGAAATTTAGAGATTGACAGGAGTCTACTAGATGGCAGCAACTGGACTGGAAGGGGCAGACAAGATACAGAGTTAGTTGACATGAACCTGAAGAAAGAGTTTTTACCATGGTGGGGGTGGGGGGTGGATCAGGATGGGGAGAGAGATAACGAAGGAAGCCACAGCTTTGGGAGTCAAGGAGAAAACTCAATTCTTTCCCAGCTGTCTGCACCATGACCCATGGGTGATCTGTCAGCCACTATGAAAAACCATAATGGTGCCAAGGTGAGGAGTGTGGGCAACATTTGGGGGTTTCAGAAAAACTGACAGTAAGTGGATACTAGTTGACAGTACCATTTGTAGGCAGTCACTCTCCTGAGCCATTCCTGCGTCTCTCCAGTGAGTCCCAAAACTAAAGAAGTAATACCCGGCACAGCAAAGGCCTCCTCCAAGCCTGCATGACAGCACCTTCTGATCTCCGTGGTTGGGGCAAGCCCATCCCCCTCTTGTTTTCAAGTATTCTGAGCATGGCTTTGAGTGGATGCGGTTTGTATGTGAGGAATGGAGGCCAAAGTGCATAGACAAAATGACCGAGGCAGCGCTCAGAGGCTGTGCACGATGCTGGAGAAGGAGGCTGTGTGTCCAGGGGACTGAGGGTGACAGAGATGGGAAGTCTAGTGACCGAACCTGCCCTGGGTGTGAAAGGAATTGTCCACCACACCACTTGACTCCTGAGAGCTGGCTGGGCTGACCTAGTTGGCTCCTGAAAGCAGCTGTCCCAGGAGGCAAGGGCTTGGCTGGATCCCAGAGCCTGGAAAGATTCAAAGTAGAGTTAGTTCAGAGCTTGCAGTAGGAAGAGCAAAAGACATTTTTGCTGAATTTTGTTTAAAGCTATTCTAACAATGACTTAATTGCATTATATTCTAATCTTTCAAGAAGTATAATTTCACATTAAATAAGTAACTTAATTGGGAGATTTTTGTTCTTGTTCATTGATGTAAATTTTCTGTGGAGGAAGAGAAAACATGAAACAAAAACAATTAATGTTTTCGTGTGTTCTCTGTGACCCTGAAAAACTCTGAGGGAACTTACCCTGAAGCCTTTGTTCATTGCTGCCCTCTGTGACGGGCTCCAGAGAGATCAAAGTGAGTTTCATCTGTGGTTACCCACAAAGCTCCACAATCCTGCTCTGCAGCCCTTCCTAACACAGACATGCTTCTGGACTTTTGAAATGTGGAAATGGAATTGCCTTTGACAAGCACAGCTGAGCAGTGTATTTAACAATGTCAGGATATTAGGAGTGTGATAGGCCTTCATAAAATTCAAATAAAATTTGTGTTGACTAGGGGTCTGTTTTACACAAGGCTGGACTTCCAAGTTAGTAAACCATTAATGACAGGTGATGAGAAGGTATATTCTAGTTGGTTACCCAGAAAACAACAGTATGGAGGGAAAGCTAGTTTTCACTTTGGATTCTTTTCCTTTTTTCTTTTTTTGGAGAGTGCTGAGGATCGAACCCAGGGCCTGTGCATGCTGAGCACGTGTTCCACCACTGAGCTATACCCTACCCCCTACCCACTTTGGTTTTATTTTCAATTCATTTCCATTCACGATTCTGGCTTAAAAATCTCCATATATAAGTCTCTTTGGGAAACATGTTCTTTTGTGTCCTAGAACGCTGTTGACGGAGTTATGGAAAAGGAGCATTAGAAGCCCTCGGCACTTCTGGCTTTATATTTCACACCTCGGAACATCTGCACAGAAACCAACACCCAAGTGGCCCCTGCTGCTGGTTCCAAGCCTGCTGTTCTCTGCAGTCTCCCTTGACGCAGCTTTCTCCTGGCTTCCAATCCATGGGGAGAAAACGAGACACCAACTTTTCCTGGGAGAGCACTGTGGTTCCTATTGAGGAGTTGCCCCCACCTGCCTTAGTCACAGGAGAACCCATAGGGTCTCGAATCCCATCCAGAGCACAGGCCTACTTATTAAGATACCTGATTGGCACAAATGGGAAGATTTACCTCTATAAAACACAGCAGCTTCGCTCTCAGAGTACAAAACCAAAACTGGGAGAGACACATGATCCTAGGAGTGTGTTTGTGTCTAATAATGAAGAATGTTTTTTAGAAAGGGCCCTAAACCTGAAATAAAAACAAATATGTACTGCAGTTTATTTTGTGAAATCAAGCAATATTGATGGTACCTAGAAAAGGACTGACATGTAATAGCCCCGCAGTAAAGGTTTTTGACTGTTGACAGGAAAACCTCCTCTTTTTAACCTCTGTCTTGTTGAGAGCCACAGCTTGTTGTTGAGAGTCGGAATGGCGCCTGGCATTTTACCAGAAGGAGTGGTTGAGAGGTGATGCCAGCGAGCCATTAAGATGATGATAATTAAGTTAAGCTGTGTATAATTGCTGTGACTGGATGATGCTGGATTGGGGCAGGCTGTGTATTCAGTTGTATATGGACCCCTGCTGTCCGGCAATAGGGTGGCGCCTGCTACCTCAGGCGCCCGTTGAGTTCTTGAGGAGCCCTGTTGAGGGTGGAGAGAGTTCCCGGGGAGAGCGCAGAGTTCCCGGGGAGAGCGCAGAGTTCCCGGGGAGAGCGCAGAGTTCCCGGGGAAAGCGCGTGGAGTGCGGGTGAGAGTTCAGGCAATAAAGTAGTTTCTGTTTGAACCTACAAATGCCTCCTGGCGGCTCGGTTGTTATTTTATGCCCAGCCAGACTGCGGCACTGTCTCTTCAGCTGTCATTCTTATTTCTGCTATTTTCTTCCCAGCATTATGCCTGTTGATACCTCATGCTGTCATGTAAAATAAAACATAATCCAATTCCAAGAAATTATTAGCTGGGTGCAGTGACACACGCCTATCATCTCACTGGCTCAGGAGGCTGAGCAGTTTAAAGCCAGCTTCATTGACTTATTGACTTATTGACTAAATCAACTCAGCAAGACCCTGTCTCTAAATAAAATATAAAAAAGGGCTGGGGATGTGGCTCACTGATTAAGCACCACCGGGCTCATTCCCTGGAACCAAAAAAAATTATTATTATTATTTGCAGTGCTAGGATCAAACCCAGGATCTGCTAGGCCCTTGCTGTACCACTGGGATACATCCCAGCCCAGACTGATGCTTTTATGGCACCATTAGGGCAGGGACTATTAGAACAACTTATTCATTTACTTCCTGATTCAACCAACATTTATTGAGAGCTCTTATGGCAGACACCACATTCATTAAGTACTCTGTTGGGGAGTAAAAGGAGAAAGACATGCACCTGCTCCCAAAGAGGCCACAGTGAGAGAGACAGACACCCAGAGAATTACAACACCATAAGACAGAGAAATGCAAGCATGAAGTCAGGGAGGAAGGTGACCTTTGAACCAGGGTAACTCAAGGGTAAGGATGAGGAACAGCAGTTCACACAAATTAGTAAAGTGTGTTTCTTCACAAATAAGTGAAAAAACATATGTTATTTCCTTTCTTTTCAGTTTAGGTTTAGAGCTCTTTCTTTACAAAATTCTTCATTTTTAGACATGAACATCTAGTTTTGTGTTTATCCCAGCTTTGGTTCTGGGCTGGGGAACAAAGTTACTGTTTTCACAAAGGTGTATTTACCAGTCAGGTGGGTTTTGTTTGTTTATTTGAAAGGGGATCTGTCTAGTTGCCCACACTGGCCTTGGATTCCTCTTAAGCTCAAGCAACCCTCCTACCTCAGCCTCCTGAGTAGCTGGGACTGCAGGCACACACCACCATACCTGGCTCATTTGAGTATTCTTACTCTTCTGCCTGTGTTCTGGATCAGCTTTTGTGTGTTGAGGGGCTCTGGCACTCTGAGAAGGGCAGTGTGACTGACGTGAAGAAGACAAAGGAAAGGAAGAAGATGTGAAAAGGAGCCTAGAAAACCAGATGTGGCCTGACTGTGAAGGCCCAGGGAGTTTAGACTTGCTTATGCAATAAGCAGCCACTGAGGGCTGGCTGAGACAAAGCAAGCAAACAAACAACAGCAGCAAAACAAACAACAACAACAAAAAACAACACAAAAACAACAACAAAAAGGGGGGGAGGGTGTGTTTGCCCTATGCCTTAACACTTAAGGCTTATAAATTAAGGATTTTTACATAGCCTATTTTGTGGGGGATATGGGGTACTGGGGATTGGACTCAAAGGCACATTACCACTGAGCTACATCCCCAGCCCTTTTTAAATTTTTATTTTGAGACAGGGCCTTACTGAGATGCTTAGGGCCTCACTGTGTTGCTGAGGGGATCCTTAAACTTGTGATCCTCTTGCCTCAGCCTCCTGTGTGTCTGGGATGTGCTGGGTGCACATAACTTTTTAAAATACGAGAGTAGTATGAAGACAAATGGACAAGGAATAAAGTAGAGGTTCCTAGATCAATCAGAAGACTGTTACAATAATCAAAAATAATAAAATCACATATTTGAAAATGTAAACTAGAAAAAATATAAGTAAGTACAAATTCAGTAATATAGTAAAAAAGGCTTCCTATTATAAACAATCACTATGAAGGCATCAAAATATATCTAAGATTTTCATGTATTACCAAGCTGTGTGGTATATGCCTGTAAACCCAGCAACTCTGGAGGTTGAGGCAGGAGAATTCCAAGTTTGAGGTCAACTTGGGCAAATTAGTGAGACCCCCCCACCTCAAAATAAAAAAATAAAAAGAGCTGGGGATGTAGTTCAGGGGCAGAGTGCCCCAAGGTTCAATACCCAGTACCTCTAAAAAATAAAAAGATTTCCTATGAATAATTTATACCAACATCACATATGTTCTGTTCCCCATCATGATTTTACTCACTCTGAATATAAAATGTGATAAAAATTTGGTCAAATCAACATAATGAAATTATAACATATATTTCTTTCTTACTTCTTGCAATAGTTTACAAACCAAACCAGTTAACACTTATGGTAGATTTACACACACACACACACGGAAAAAAAAAATGACTTCTGGAAGGCATAAGATAAATTCAGAGCTTAGCCAAAGAAATAATTCTCATTTTATATTTACCATTCCAAGCCTCATCACACCACTTATCCTGCCTTCCTTTCTCTTTCTAGTTTTTGTCTCATATGTTTTTAAAAAGACTACTTGTTCAGATTCCCTGCATTTACCTATTTTTAAAGGGCTGGAACAGACATATATGGCGTCTGGGAATGACCAGTGCACATTTCCTTGGTCAATTGCCAAGGGATAATGTGAATCTCTTTCCTGCTCTGCCATGGCCCACACAGCACACAGCCATACATTTACCTATTTTTTAAAGGGCTGGGAAACATGTAGGGATGAATTAAACATATACCACACAGCCTGTGTCCCAAGGGGGAATGTGCATTGAGAGTCTCCTCAGAAAAGTATCCTGGCTACTTAGAGACTTTTGTGGTGAGGTTAGGGGACGCTTTTTTAAGATACCTTTGAAGAAAAACAGTGGAGCCTCCCAGGGTTGTGAATCAAAGCTATTTTTTTAAAGCAGAAAATGATTAATCCTTTGTCCTTGGTGTGCTCCTGAGCTCTGTCTCTCAAATACTTTTTTGTATTTTGTTTAAATAATCTCATCCCTCCTGCTGTGAATTTCTACAATGTACTACAAAATCTGTGCTTTTCCTGTCTGGGGATGGTTTACCTGAAAGGAAAACAATGATGTGCTATTTTTGGCAAACAAAGTATGGAGGCTGACTCAGTGGTCATTAAGTCACCACCTTTGGTTAGTTTTTTAAAAGGTTGGGGTGGGGGTGCCATCCACCATCCGTTCCCCACTCAGGGAATTCTGGTTGATAATTTAGGCAGTCTGGGTGGAACCAGACCCTGAAACCATTTCTGGCTTTGAAATTATTCCTGGTGGGAAGCCCAGTGGTACTGGCATTAGTGATCTATTCCAAGGGACAGAGAGCCAACTGGATCAGCCACATAGGGGGTACATTAAAAGTATCTCTCTCCTCCTCCAAATAGGTTGGATTGGGTTGGGAAACTAAGATAAAGTCTTCAAAAAGAAAGCAGAAATAATTGCCAGATAATCATGTTTAATGTATTTATTTTAAAATACTGTGTATGATTTGCCTTGAGCTCAATAGCTACTTCCAGAAACTGAATCCAGAATAGAAGATTCCATCCACAATCCATCTCTTGACAGCCAAACACTCAACACACAGCAAATGTAACAAAACACAGCCAAATTCAGTGTTTGAGCTGTTTGGTCCAGATGACCTCGTCTAAAAGCAAGACTCAGCAGAGGCCTGGAGGGAGTGCTCTGTATCCAGACATTTGGAAATCTTTTCTGGGCCATACTGAGAGATGAAGTGATTCAACTATTCTAAAAATGTAAGGCAAGGCTAGACTGGCACTCACAATATTTCAGTTAAACTAATATTTTATGTTCCTCAATTTCATCTGCATTCACTTTTAGTGGAATCAGAAGTAGAAGAAATAGTAGGAGGCAAAAGTGTCACGAGCCATCTGTGGGTTGCATGTGGGTCACCATGCATGGAAGCCTCGTGGACAAATATATCTGGCGTCTGGGAATGACCAGTGCACATTTCCTCTGGTCAATTGCCAAGGGACAATGTGAATCTCTTTCCTGCTCTGCCATGGCCCACATAGCACGTGAGATGGGTGTGACCTGCCAAGATGTCCATCAACCTGCTGACTGCAAGACATCAGGAAGCAAGATTCCACCCTTGAAACTTTATCCCTGCCTTTGATGTACCCCCTTAAATAAACCACTGAAGCCATCTTGTCTTTGTCTAGTTCCAGACCCATGTGGACTAGATCTATCGGGAGCTTCATTTCCTGTAAATATATTTCTGAGTATCTGTGCTTTGTTATTTGCAATTATCTGAGATTAAGCTTTAGCTTGGCTTGGATTCCTGGGCAGAAAGAAGGACCCCTTATTGAGACACTGGCCAACATTCTTTCCCCAAAACAAAAGTTTAACTTTGATGAGAAAAACTTTTTTAGGTTCTTCAATGAATTTTCCACCACCTTTTATTCCATTGTCTTACATCATACTGCGGGAGCCCTTCTCATTAGAGGGTCTCCAAGCAAGGTTACTGCTTCATAATGGTCCACTGGCAGGTTCAGCATGATGACTGCCAGGCCCAAGTGGGAACAAAGCAAATCTGCCCAATAATTCAGAACCTGGAGAGAAGTTGTGTTTTCCTTTAAAAGCAGGATTTCCACTGCTGAGCTGGGCACCTGCTGATAGGACAAAGGAGGCACCACAGGTGTTGGAATCCAGGCTGAAAAGGATGCAGCCATCTTGCTTCCTTTACTGTGAACACTCTATTGTCCCTGGTCTCCAAGGCAGTGATACCGGATCTACTGGACAGTCCTAGCTTGGGAAGAGACAGAAGGCAGTGGAGGATGTTTGATTAGGAACAAAAGTGAGGCCAAGGCCAAGGGTAGCTGTGGAAGCCTCTGTCTGGGGAAAATCTCTGGGGAACTCATTTAGCTCCATGACTGGCAAAGCTGCTTCCCTTCTCCCCTTCCTATCCACTTCCCCTCCATTATCTCCATCTTCATTCTTTCCCTACTGTGGCCCTGCTCTGGGCTGAGAGGGGCTTGGGGGTAGAAAATCAAAACAGAATAGTTTTCACAAACCCTGAAGTTGTTCCTGAAGAGTGCAATCCCAAGGGTAGGAACTGAGCATTGTCCTCAAGGCCCTGGGGAAATGAGATTTGGAGCCCAGAGATAAGACACTTGAAAATGCTGCTTAAGGAAGGGTAGAACCTTGCCCTCTAACCCCAGCCTCAGCAGACAGATGTTGCTGGGAATCAGGCATCAGCTCAATCTAAGGAGAGCATCCTGAGTCTGAGCTGTCCTAAGGAAAAATGAACTGTGTTGGAGGGTGGCAAGCTCCTGGCCCCTGCCTGTGTTTTTCTGAGTTAAAGGCTGGAGAGCCAACTCATGGGATTGCTTGACAAGGATTCTTCCAGGCCTTCTAGTCTGAGTCCCCAAGGGTTGATCTGCTGGAGGTGGAATTTCAGGGCAGCAGTCTACTTTGGCCTACCATGAAGATGATGAAGAAGACTAAGGGGACAGGGTGGTGGGAAAAAGTCCTATCATAAGCAAGTTGGGAACTGAGGGTAGGAGAGGAAAGAGGTGGATGGGGCTGTCACAACAAACTACCACAACCAGATGTCTTTAAACAGCAGAAATGTACTGCCTCCTCCAGAGGTTTGAAGTCCAAAATCATTGTGCAGTGGGATTGGCTTCCTCTAAAGGTTCTTGGGGAGAACCTGTGGAAAGCCTCTCTCCTAATTTCTGTCTCGTCCAACTTCTGCTCCGCCCAGCTGTTTGTTCCTTGGCTTGTAGACCTATCACCCCCGTCCTCCATTATCACACGGCATTCTCCGTGTCTTCAAATGATATGGACAGGCTGGATAGGCCGTGATGGTAGTGTCACTTCCCCCTTCCTGTCCATTAACTTCTTCAGTGGTAAAAATAAGTTAGGGTATTCCAAATTGGGCATTCTTCGATTTCATAAAGGCAATATCCTATGATTTCATAATAGGTCTTTAAGGACCATTCCAACGCTGATATTCAATGATTTTACAATAGGGAGTTAAGCTTTCCTAAGGATTGAATAGGAAAAGGAGACAACATTTCTTTGAAAGTCAGCTAGTGTCTTTGGGGAGTAAGGTCACTTCTGAGTTTCAGCTTTCCGACATACAAAAGAAATAACAATACGGCTTCATAAGGTAGTAGGAGAGAGGCTGCTTGAGAGACGTGAAAGTCTACAGAAGAAAGCCGGGAACCTCTTCTAAGGTTCTCTTAAACTCCTAGCGCTTCGCTGGGGTGAGGTGCGCAGAGCGGGAGCGCAGAGAGGGCGGGGCTAGGAAGCCGGCTTTGTTCTTGCCACGCCCCCTCCCTAGATATCGCGAGAGGGCGGGCCCGCTTGGCTTCGGCGTCGGCGTCGCTCCCCTGTTGGGGCAGTAGGCCGGCCTCTCTTCGCGGTCGGTAGGTAAAGTGCCGGCGGCGGAGGGTCACCAGCCGCGCGGCGTTGGCTGGGGCGTTGGGGTCGTTGTGTCTTGACAGCGACGCTGGTAGTCTTTTCTGCGACAGCGGGAGCGGCCGCGTTAGCCCTAAACGGGCTTCGCGGCTGTCTGGCGAGTCTCTGCTAGCGCCCGACCTTCTCTTCCCGGACCCTACGCCAGCAGCGACCCTGAGCCGACACCCGGAAAGACCGGTAATGGCGGCCTCGACGGCCTCGCACCGGCCCATCAAGGGGATCCTGAAGAACAAGACGTCTACGACTTCATCGGTGGTGGCCTCGGCCGAGCAGCCCCACCGGAGCGTTGAAGAGGAGCTGAGGTGAGAGCCGGAAGGGACGGTCAGGGAAGCCCCTCCTTCCCGGGCGGGCGAGTGCCGGCGCCGCCGCCGTTACCGACCCCGACCCGTGCGCTGCCGGAGGGAGAGGCTGAGCGGATGCGGCGCCGCCCGGCTTTGCTCCTCCGGCCCGCGCCGGGTGGGGTGATTCCAGAGAAGGCAGGAGCTGTGGCATTTATTGTTTGTTTCATTTTTTAAAGTATGTGTGTATATGTAGTATTTTTAAACAAACATAGCCTTTGAACTTTCCACAATTGGCAGCATTAGAGAATCTAATCCAAATTTCAAAGCTTCACCTCTTAAGCTTTTATTATTTCTTAACTTGATCTCGGAGGCATCTAAAATTTTTCCATAGGAAAAGTGTATTTTACCTTTAGGATCTAGGGTCAAGCTGATACACTTCTCAAAAGAAAAGACGGTTTGCCCATTAAGCTTCGTGCCACTCTCACTGAGTTCCTGGTTTGTCATTATCTCTACAGTAAAAGAAACCAAAATTTTCCAAGCCTTTGATGTGTGTTTAATGGAAATTTATTTATTGATAAATATTTATGCATCTGCAACTAGATTTTGGGTTCTTTCTAGTTTTTGTTCCTATTAAGAGGTACCAAGTTCAGAGCAGTTCAGAGAACAGCAAGTTGAGATAGTCACTCTAAGTAGCGTGTGTAATGTAAATAACTGGCAACAACCCAAGGTCCAATAGTAAGAGCTGGTGAAATATTAATTCTGGTGCATTTGTATAATGGAACATTATGCTAGCCTTAAAAAAATGAGAAGCGTTTTGTGTACAGAGAAAGATATCTAAGGTACAATGCTCAATGAAAAAAAAGATGTTGCAGTGTAGTATCTATAGTATAAAATATACTCCTGGGTTAGAAGTGTAAGAGATCATGGATGTTATAGGATATTGGAACTATAAGGACTCTGCATTCTGGAAATAAGGCCTAAGAAAGTTATTGAAATGTTACTCATAAAGCTAAAATAAGGATGTTTATGAAATCTTAGAATATTAAAACTAGGGCATTCCTGTAGGAATGATCTAATTTAGGACCATAAAAGGAACTATTATTTTATGGAGGCAAATATTTACGGGGATTTATGCTACCTTGAAGAAAGTACTAACAGTGTAATTTAAAATGGTGGCCTTTTAAGATCAGAAGGGACATTAACTCCTCTTTACATGCACACTCCTTTGGACACTTGAATTTTATTTCCCTCAGACAGTTTTCCAGCCTCTATTTGGAGAAACTGCTTTAAATGAGAGATTGAGGGTGTCATGGTTAGAGAGATCATGAGATTAAGAACAGAATCTCATTAGAACATAGAACATAACTAGAGCAGGAAGACCAAGATAATTAAAAAATAAATAAAATAACTACCCAACACCCCCAATGCAGCCTTAAGAAGAGTATTCAGCAGCAGGAATATGATTCTCACTGGCTTTTATGTTATTTAGCTGTTATTCAATGTGAGCTTCATACTGTCCAGCTATCATGTATCTTATTTCCTCTTAACTTTTGTTTCCTTCTCTATCTCAAGTTTGATCTGCTCTAACCCATGACCCCCACTCTAGGGTTAGCCTCTCTGTAATTGACTGGCATTTAGATCCAGGTTTTTACTATACTACACTGACTCAACAAGGTACAATCGCTGCTTCTGTAGTCACTTTTGGTGAGGCAGACTCACTTAAAAGGGATTTTTGCAAGGTGAGGGACTGACTTGACTAGTGGAGGGTTATATCCTTGTTTTCAAAGGGACCTATGAAGCCCTAATTCATTGAGGTTCATAATGTTTAGTTTCAGGTGGCAAAGGAAATGAGCTCTTTCATGATCAGTGTTATATGACTGTAAAGCACAGAAACGAATTATATTAGTAATACAGTATACATTATTATTTATGTTACAGCTCATTGCAAGCAATATTAGTAACTTTATGAGAGCTGCTTTGAACAGAAACAATAAAAATAAAGTTGAACACATTTGAACTTTCTATAGTGTTTATGTTCCTTCACATAGGATTCCAACATTTCCCGTCTTGTATAAAAAGAACTGAAAATAAATAGCTCTTGCAATTTACAATGCACTTAAAAATTAAGACACTCATAAAGATAATGTAATGGTCTATGTGAAAATGATCAAAGAGTATAAGGCAAGAATCTAAGTTGATTATCATTACTTGCAGTAATTATGTTCTGTAAAGTCCTCATAGGTGCTAAATTAGTAAATACCAAACCCTTGCTGCCAGGGGAAATTGTGGGCTTTGGTTTCTACAAGCCTCTAGTCTCATTTTCATCAACTGATTAATATATAACCTTGTTTTCTGTGTGTTTCTATTTAAGGACATCTTATTTAACATATTGATTCATTAGCCTTAAATTCATGGCCAATAGTACTCTAACTCTTACCTGAAAAAAGTTTATCTACCAAGTCACGTGACAGCTTTGTTCTTAGGAACACTAACCAGAACTTTGTTCTTGGTAGCCATTCACCAATAAAAATACAAAAATATGGTGCTAGCTGGGTGTGTTGGTACACACTTGTAATTCCAGCAACTTGAGAGGCTGAGGCCAGGTCAACTTAGCACAACCCCAATTCAAAATAAAAAGGGCTAAAAATGTAGAGCGCCCCTGGTTTTAGTTCCCAGTACTGCAAAACAACAAAACAAAAACCCCATGGTACTAAATAGACCATGAAAAAGATACTTTTACAGTACAAAAGCTGAAAGAAGTAATCCAGGCATTGCCTTTGGCTTCAACTGGGAATATGTACAGTGAACAACCCCCACATTTTTTAGTCTGCTTGTGTTTGTGAGCAACCACTAAGGCACCTCCAATACTAGTTTTGGGATTGCAAATAAATTTGAGCAAGTAAGTGAATCCCCACATAGAGAATGCACAAATAATTAAGAGGAACCCTACCTTCTGTTGGTGCCTTTACTGTGTAAAATGCAGTTATTTCATCTCTGTCCTCTATTATAAAGAGATTTATTACCAAGAGATTTTTTAAAGGGAAAAAATTAAAACACTTCAAATATATATGTTCATAATTCATATACACATATGTGTACTAACAACACATAACTTTCAAGGTTCAATATACACATAAAGTGAGGTCTATAAATTTGAGGTTCATATCTCAAATAGACTTAAGCATTTTTTATTTTTTGATACAGTTCTAGTTAGAACTAATCAAGCCATCAGTAGTGGGCTTTTTAGTTGACTCAGTGCTGTTATTTTCTTATAGTTCTCTTTATATTTTGCAGTGGTTCTTTTTAGTTTCAGTGAGTAGTTTCTTCAGGTACCATTTGTCTGGTACCATTTTTTTGAGGGTTAATTAAAACCAAACAGGATCCATAAATCCACATAATTAGGCAAAGATAAATCTCAGTACACCATAGCACAGTTATACTTCAACTAGTTCGAACACCACTGTCCTATGATTGTGGAATTCCTATTCTTTGATATCAAGATATCTCAAATGTAGTACACAGCTTGTGAAGGTCTAACCTGACAGACTTAATATGTGTGAGTATTTTGTTGAAAGTAAGATACCATTGATTCTAAGATATACCATCAAGAAAGAAAAATTATTGCCAGTTATGTTTATAAGATGCCATCCATTTTAAGATGTATTATTTTTCAGAAACTAAAGTGTGAAAATGTTCATTTTGAGTTATGAAAATATGATGTTAAATGTTACTAATGCTGTCATGTGAAAAGTATTATAGTTTAGTGCTTAATCAAGAACTAGATTGCCTTGGTTCAGATCTTGTCTGCCACTCCATTAGCAGATTTTATTACCCCTGATTTTCAGTGAGCTATTTTTATCTATACCTTTTTAAGTATTAAATGAGTTAATAAATTTGAAGTGTTTAACCCTAAACTGTTACTCTATTACTCTGTTAGTTGAGAATAATAGAAATTTAGAACTCTGATTTTCCCCACATTTCGGGTTGTTTTTACATTATCTCTTTTGGAATTTGCTACTCTGTTCAATCTGACTTCTACAGTAGTCTTAGATAATACAGGTAAATTCAGCTTGAAAAATTTATTCTTGGATTTTCTTTGATATAATGTAAGATATAAGCATGCTCCAACTTCGTCTTTCTGCCTATTAAAGGGACATGGAATATTATATCCAAAGCTTTGTTGAGTAAAACAAAGTTTGTTTTCCAAAAGTTACTTTTTGCGCTCTCGTGATAGTTTTTATTGTTATATGTCTTACTTTAATTGTTCAGTAGTGGTATCAAGCTTCAAAGTCTTGTGCTTTGTCAACCTATGTTGAATCTTTATTAAAAGAAAAACATTTATTGAAATGTGCAATTAGAGGTTTAACACCTTGAAGCAAAATCCGCCATTCCATTTCAATCATAGAACTATTAAGTGACAAGAAGTACAAGTAGTTCTTTGAGATGGCATCTCATTAGCTAACAAAATAAAAAATGGTGACTTTTTCAGGACCAGATTTAGGCTGTAGGAAAACCAGTTACCCAAGGGGGAGGGAGGAAACTGAAACCAGCAGGTACTTTCACCATCACAGCAGAGCTGCCATATAAGTGGTGGTGGTTCCCCTATTTTTGTCTGCAGAGATATCCAAAGAGGTCATACATTTCATTATGGTATTGGGATTAAACTCACGTTTGCTCCCTGAGTTTTGTTTCTCCACAGTTTCTACCAGAACTTTAGAGGTGCTAATTTCCATACATACTTTCTTTTTTTCACTAATTTTCCACCTAAAAAATTCTTAGCATTTTTTGAGCCTGTTTTTTTTTGTTGCTGTTGTTTTGGGATCTGGGAATTGAACCCAGGGAATGCCAAGCCACATCCCCAGGCTTTTTTTTTTTTATGTTTTGTTTTGAGACAGGGTCTCCCTATGTTGCCTAGGGCCTCACTAAATTGCTAGGCTGGCCTTGAATTGAGATCCTCCTGCCTCAGCCTCCCCAGTGGGATTATAGGCATACACCACCATCGCGCCTGGCTGGAACTTTTTGTTTTAGACCCTTATTTAAAATGCTTGTTTTTGTAAGATGATTATCTTTTTTGGATAAGAACAATTCTAAGGATTTCTTTTTCTCTTATGCTAAGGAAATGCACAGGTTGAATGTTACTTTGAATATATAAAACTTTTAATTTTCATTTACAGTGGAAAGTAATAAATGGCAGGCTGGGGAAAAATTGGGTTATGTATATAATGTGGTTATTTATGTGAATCTAAGAATTCACTCAAATTAACAGGAGAAAATTACCAATAGATAGTCAAAAGATATAAACAATTCACACAAGGAAAGCAAAATAAGCATTTGTCATACTATTTATTAGATAATGAGCAAAGAAATACAAAACAGCTCTTAAATACTATTTTATACTTGCTGAAGTGTAAAAACAAACCCATAGATGCTCAGCCCTAGCAATGTTTTAGTGATTATTAGAGACTTCACAAATAGTCTTCTCTATTAAAAGTTGTATAGAAAGCTGGGTACAGTGAAACATGCCTTGAGTCCAGCTACTTGGGAGTCTGTGGCAGGAGCATCACTTGAGTCTCCAGTCTGGTCCATAACAAGAATCTGCTGGTAGCTCAGTGATTGAGTGCTCCCAGGGCCCAGGTTTGGATCCCCAGTACCACCACCACCACCCCCCGCCAAAAAAAAAAAAAAAAAGGCTATGTAGCAGCATAGAGCTATACCACAAAGCCCTTGATAAATTTTAACTCAGAAACACTATCCTAGCAAATTGTCCTAAAATCATCAGTGAATAGAATACATGTAGATATGCCCATTTTTGCCTTGTTTTAAATAGGAAAATCTTGGATTCAATTTAAATATCTAAATTTGGTATTTTATTATGTTATAAAAGTGTTTTGTTATGTTACTTACCTAGGTTTTTTAAGTGTTTTATTATTATTCAATCATTAAGAAGGTTAAAAACTAGCCAGGTATGTTGGCAGATGCTTATAATCCCAGCTGCAGCAGGGGATCAAGAGTTTAAGACCAGCCTGGGCAGCATGGGAGGACTCTCTCTCAAAAAGCAATAAAAAGGGCTGAGTGTGTAGCACAGTGATGGAGCACCCTTGGATTCAAACCCCAGTACTGAAGAAAAAGTAAAAAGGAAACTATTAATGGCTTAGGGTGCATGGATTGTACTTATTAAATTTTAGTCTTAATTTTAAGAAAAGACAATTTGTACTGTGTCCTGTAGTTCTTTTTCTTCTGTCATTATCTTGCAAAACAGATTTATAAGGTGTTAATATATATAATAATATAATATATAATAATAATAATATATATAATAATATTATATAAATAATATAAGGTGTTAATAATGTCTCTTCCCCTCACTAGTGGTCCATCTTCATTCTTTTTGTATTTTAAATAATGATGATAAATTGTCGTTTTTAATTCATTTACCATTTAGGAATAACTTGTTTTATGTTGAGATTAGGAAGCACCCAACACGGTCATTTAAGTTTATTTTTAAAATGTATTCTTGTAATATGCATCCAGAAAAGAGTATTAAATGTAAAGTTTAAAGCTTAAGAAATTAATAAGGGGCTGGGGTTGTGGTAGAGTGCTCACCTAAAATATGTGAGGCACTGGGTTCAATCCTCAGCACCACATAAAAAATAAATAAATAAAATAAAGGTATTGTGTCCAACTACAGCTAAAAAAAATAAAAGAAATTAATAAAAAGCAATCGCCTTTGTATCTACCATTCTGATCAAGAAATGAAATGTTTCTATGAATTCAGAAATGTCCCTGCCATTTCAGTCTTCTCCTTTCCCTGAATAGAAATAATCATTCTGACTTAGTTCTGATAATTATCTAAATACACATCCCTACACTGTAGTTTTGCCTGTTTGCCCATGATGTAAATGGAGATATCCTAGTTTTCCTTCACATCTTTAGTAGGAAATATTAGGAGGGAACATTTAGTTACAACATAAGCTTTCCTTATTAATTGGATTGTTTCTTTCACAAAATCTACTCTTAAAACTTGTACTTGGCCAGGTGCAGTGGTACAGGCCTGTAATTCCAGCAACTCAGGTGGGTGGGGTATGAGGATCATAAGTGTGAGACCAGCCTAGGCAATTTAGCAAGACCTCTCTCAAAAAGTAGTAAAGTGCTTCTCTAGCCTTATGAAGCCCTGGGTTTGATTCCCAATACCCCAATTTTTTTTTTTTTAAGATTTTTTTTTTCATTATCCTGTGAATCAGAATACCCTTGACTATTTTATTTCTCTTAAATCTTAGGATATTGCAAACCTGATAATTGGCTTTCTAAGTCAAAAATTTGTAGGTGATAGAAATATTTACCAAAATTAAATTTCTAAAACTAGATTTAATTGGAAATGGAAAGCAGATTGCTTTTTAAAAGTGCTCATTCTGTGGCAGGCCTTAAGTCTAAATCATTTCAAGCGCAGTTGAAACTTCTTTTCAGGATGCCATATCTGAACCCATCTTCTACTGTGCTAAGGAAGACCTTGTTTCAGGATTCTTTTTTGCTCTACTGGGGATTGGACCCAGGGATGCTCCACCACTGAACTACATCCCCAGCCCTTTTTACTTTTTATTTAGACATTCTCCTCCCTAAGTTGCTGAGGTTTGCGTTGAATTTTGGATACCTGTATCTCAGTCTCCTGAGTCACCAAGATCAGAGGTGTGTTCCATCTCACCTGGCTTTGTTCAGGATTCTTAACCCAAGATTTCATTTCAAAATCATAAAAGCTCCTTATATTTGCATGGTACTTTTATAAGTACCATTTGGTTTTATAGACATCATTTCAGTTGATTCTCTCAACAATTCTAAGTCATAAGAACTGTTATTAAACTCCCCTCTTATTATAATGTCTATGTAAACATAACCCAAGAGAGAATGTTTACTGAACTTGTCTATAGTCACAGGACTAGTGAAGGATAACTGAAATTTAAACCTTAAATGTCTCCCAGTTGAGTTTGTTTTGTTTTCTGCCACAATACCAGTTATTACTGGGATAGAATCCTAGGCATCTGTGGAAATCAGTGTTATTAAAGCAAGATCCTTTTTACTCAGTCTAGTTCAGTCAAGTGACTCTTGGGGTATTTGTGACACTTAAATTGGTTAGTTGAAAATTCAGGTGAATGGAGTGGATATCCCTGTGAGTTCTATGCTGAATGAATACCACAGCATTTAAAATGTTATTTCTCTGCTTAAAAATGACAACTCATGTGTCTTAAATTTTTCTTACAAGCTTTGAAGGTTTTGACCATTTCAAAGTGAAAAAACTAGGTAATTTCTGACATTGATTTTTGGAGAAAACCGGGAATTGTAGTTTGGATTACCTGTGGAATATCTGGGCCAACTTTTGCCTATTGAGAAAATGAAGGGTAATTAAGACTTGAAGCATAATCAAAAGTGCTTAGTTTGGCTGCGCTGGAATGTTATTCAGCTTTAAAAAAGATTCTGACTTAAGCTAGAACATAGATGAACCTTTTAGACATTATGTTAAGTGCCTTTACAAAAAGACAAATTCTGTATGATTTCAGTGAAGTGAGATACCTAGAGTAGTCAAATTCATAACAACAGAAAGTAAGATGGTGGTTGCCAGGAGCTGGGCAAAGGGAAATACGGGGAGTTAGTATTCAACTGTAGAGTTACAGTTGGGGAAGATGAAAAAGTTTTTGGAGGAGGATGGTGGTGATGATTGTGCAACAGTGTGAATATGCTTCATGCCACAGGATTGCACTTTAAAATGGTTGAAATGGTGAACTGTACATTATGTATATTTTTACTGCAATAAAAAAATATTCTTAGTCTGAAATGTGGACACTGAGTCTTAGGGTAGAAAGCAAGAAAACAAAAAGTCACACTTACCTGCTAGAAGTGGATGTGTAATTGTTGAAATGACTCGGGAAACCCATTTGAGAACATGAAGAAGGGAATATGGTATTAAGTACATCATTCTTCAAGATTTGGGAAATCAAAAATATGTAAAGTAAAATCTATCCAATTTGGACCAAATGCAGAAATGGTGATTTGACTCACTGTTTAAAATTTTACATTGATTTTCTTTTAAATTAGTTTTATTTTCAATTACATAACAAAATTCACAAACTGTATAATGTAAAAAAAAATAATGTTGACTGGTAGACTTTTGAGGACCTTTTTAATGGGTGGATAAGAATTTATAATTAAGGCATTTAATTATTAAGCACTTTAGTAGTTGCATAAACACTTTATTGAATGGATATTATCAGTTATTCCTAAAGCATTTCTGTTTCCCTTAAGTAAATCCTAATTTTCTAGATTAAAGGCAGATTAAGCTATAATTTTATTCTCAATTTTAACTTAGTATAGATTTTGATTTAGAATTTGATGAGGCTTTCTCTGTAGTTTTATGTTCTCATTTGTAATAGCTATCCCGAAGAAATTATGCCAAGAAAATATTTGTTATGTTTTTTTAGATTAGTTATTGATATCTAGTAAATCAAAAATATGTAACTAATGTGATTCATCAATCCTGGATTTTTATTATTTCTAATTCTACAAGCCAGATAAAGACTAAGCATGTGATAGTATTTTGAATGCCTTATATATATTCTGAATACTTTGTTTATAATATATGGATATTAAGCATTCTTTTTGTCTTTATTCTAGTAAAAAATCCCAGAAGTGGGATGAAATGAACATCTTGGCAACATATCATCCAGCAGACAAAGACTATGGTTTAATGAAAATAGATGAACCAAGCACTCCTTACCACAGGTAATGTTACACAGTCATTATTCCTTCTTAAACTTATTTCCATCTTAAATTGATTGCAGTTTTTAGATAACAGCTGATTTGAATTTGTGTTTTATTTCATATTTATTACTACACTAATTAATAAAACAGTTGCATAATTTTTTATTAATAGTTTGTATCACTTTAAAATTCTGAATGCCATTTTGTACATTAATAGTAAACATGTATTTGTTGTACCTTAGTGATTATTAGTTGCTAGTGATGCACATAGATTAGTGAGCTTTATCTTTCTTGAAAGGAAGATGATATTTGGGTTTATTTGCTTCCCAAGTAGAAAGTAGAAACTTATTCTGTTGCTTTGCAGAAAATAACTGCATAGATGGTAACTCTTTCCTAACACACTGAACTGACAGATGGTTATCACTACCTCATTACTACTCTTTCATGTTCTCATGCACCCCACTGCTCCCCTACCCATAGAGGAGATTGGATGATTTATACTGAGCTATATCCCCAGATAGACCTACCACACTTAGCTCACATTCTTTTTTTTTTTTTTTTTTGAGCTTACCTAATCTATTAGTTCATTGTGATTTTTGGCATTTTTGAGTCTCAGAATTTTTTTATTTTTTTTTAATGAATTAGTAAATGATGTTGTGCTGCAGTATCCAATAAGAAAACAAAAAAGCATGAGAAGATGGATATTCTAAATAAGTTTAATAAGTAAATAAGATTATGCCCTAATTTGGTTGAAAAGTAAAGATTTCTAGGACTAAAACAATTTGTCATTGAAATAAAACAACATAAATTCATAAGTCACCATTAAAATAGAGATAAAAAAATATGGTATTTTAAACCAATGGATGAAAACTTTAGAGGATAATTTGATACAAAACAAGATGTTAAAGAATGCGACAAGACTAAGGAGAAATAATGAAGGTAGTTACAAATAATGATGCTTAATACTAATAAAATTTGAAGAAACACATGAAAAAGTTCATACCTTCTAATTATAGGTATATACCTTAAAACATATTTTATTGAACCAGAATCCAAAATCAGGGCTTTCTTTGTTCTCAGTAAACATGGTGTAGCCATGCCTTACCTGTGTTAGTTGGAGATAATTGTCCTAAAATAATTCAGATTGGACATGATTTAAGAAAAAAAAAGAAATGTAGGCATTATTTTTTTGCTCGTTCATATCTGATGGATCTAAATGAATGGGATATTTGACTTTGTTTCATTTTGGCTTACCCATAACTTTATTCTAAGAGTTGCTGAAAGGTTGGTTGATCCCTAAGTAATTGAAGCTGTATGTATACACAGATACATATTCACAGCTTTTATCAGTTCATTGCTCAGTTTTACCATTCCTTTCATGAATTATATTTCTTTCTTTTTTTTTTTTAATTTTTTTTAGTTGTTGATGGATCTTTATTTTATTTATTTATATGTGGTGCTGAAAATCAAACCCAGTGCCTCACGTATGCTAGTTCGGCAGTCAACCCTGAGTTACAACCAGTCTTCCATTTCTTTTTAGGTGTTTTTGTTTTTGTTTTGGGTTTTTTTTTTTTTTTTTTTTGGTTTGGTACTGGGGATCAAACACAAGGGCATTTTACATTGAACTATATATATCCCTGGCCTTTTCATTTTTTTTTTAATTTTGAGCCAGAGTCTCACTAACTTGCCGAGGCTGGACTTGAAATTATGATCCTTCTGCCTTCAGCCTCTGGAGTCACTGGGATTACAAGTATGCACCACTGCAGATGGCATTTTTAAGCATTATATTTAAAAGAAAATACTTTTTATAGAAAGAGTATGTTACACTACCTAAGAATCTCACTCACACTGTTTAGTATACAAAAAGTTATTGTTTTTATATGCATATAACACACAAAATCTATCTGTAAATTTTATAATATAATCTAGAATTTTCTTGTAGAACATGTCTATAAATTGACAAATTATGTATATTTTACTCTACTCTGCTTAATTAAATCCAATAATGTAGATGAGCTTAATTCAATTGAGTTTTGCTTCATATACATTCAATGGCTTGAGAATTAAGGATGCCTTTTTTTTTTTTTAAGAATTTTTTTTCACAGGAGACTGGGGTTGTGGCTCAGTGGTAGAGTGCTCGCCTCATACATGTGAGGCACTGGGTTCGATCCTCAGCACCACATAAAAATAAATAAACAAAATAAAGATATCGTGTCCATGTATAACTAAAAAAAAAATATTAAAAAAAAAAGAATTTTTTCACAATACCTTTATTTTTATTTATTTTTATGTGGTGCTAAGGATCAAACCCAGTGCCTCACAAACGCTAGGCAAGTGCTCCACCATTAAGCTACTACTCCAGCCCCAAGGATACCCATTTTTGCAGGGACATGAGGTATATTTTTTCCTAGATAATAGAATGAGAAAATTAAAATAGCTTTCAAACTTCCTGAATTAGGTGTTTAATATCTAATTTTGTTATTTTACCTAGTCTTTTGTCTGCATAGATCATGTGTCTTGGGGTGTGTGTGTGTGTGTGTACGTGTGTGTACACACACGTACACACACATACAAATACATACACATACATATATATGTGCGTGCGCGTGTGTGTGTGTTTTTTAAAATGTTGGTGGTCCTTTATTTTATTTATTTATTTATATGCAGTGCAGAGAATTGAACCCAGGGCCTCATACATGCTAGGCAAGTGTTATACCACTAAGCCACAACCCCAGCCCTGTCTCTGTCTTAATGGTTATGTGTAAATACATATTCTAAAACCAGACAGAAGTTTACTTTCATTATTTGTTTTATCCTGTTGGATGTAATAATTGAAACTTCATAATTTTATCAAATGATTTGAGTTTTTGAATTTATTTTTTATGGTTTTTTTTTTTAATCAGTTTTTTTTTTTTTTTTTTTTTTAAATTGGTGCTGTACTTTCAGAGTTTTTGTTTTAGGTGGGGGAGTTTGTTTTTTGTTTTCCTCGGTGTTAGGGATTGAACCAAGGACCTCATGCATACTAGGCAAGCACTCTACCACTTCTCTACATCCCCAGTCAGTGCTATACTTTGAAATATTTATGTGGAAACACTATAAACTTAAGTCTCAAAAATTTGATAACGGAGTAGTGAATATATTGATATTTTAATTAAGTTGATAGGGTTATGTTTTCTTAACTTCTTTTTCTAGTGGGAAAATAATTTCACGTGCTAATTACAGCCTGCTTGTCATTCTAGTATGATAGGTGAGGATGAAGATGCATATAGTGATTCAGAAACCACTGAAGCTATGTCTCCAGATGTCTTAGCTAAGAAGTAAGTAGTAAAGCACCTTCACTTACATAGTTTTTAATTGTACAAAGTTATATTTTACATTGCTTTATTTCTATAAATATAAAAGCTTAAGTTTATCTAATTTTTGTGGATTCAGAGGGTGAGGGGAGCAGTTCTGGGGAATTAAACCCAGGGTCACGTATGCTAAGCATATGTTGTGCCACCGAGCAACATCCCCAGTCCTTATCTAGATTTTTCATACCAACTATTATAATCTCATTTCTTGATTAAAATAAATGTATGCAGATGGCAGGAAGATTAGAGTACCTAAACTGAACATGTTGAAATGTGTCTTATTTCCTGTGGATTTGTTTTTTCAATATTATGTTATCTGAGTTTTAATTTTTAGCTAATTCCTAAAAGCTCTCTTCCTTTTCTATCATTGATTTCTTGTACCCATCCCACTGTTCCTTTTGCTTATTGGTTTCTACAACCAATTTTACTCATTTGCTTTTCATTTTCCATATCAGGTTATAGCTAGTATATTAATGATCTTCAGATGTTTTCATGAGTCTCAAAAGTTGATTAAGACAAATAATATAAGGATATCACAGTCTTAACTTCTTTGTAAATGATTGTTGTATAGATTATCTGCTGCTGAAGGCTCAGAACCAAAGTATCAGTCTCGGGAACACGAAAGCAGTGGAGAGGAGGATAGTGAACTCACACCTGAAGAACAAGGTAATTTATTTCCTTTTCTGCTTTCAGCATGAAGCTTATAATTTTTGCAAAAAGAAAGAAAAAATTATTTGGAAGATTGGAAAATGATGGTAAGAAAATGGAAAACAGTATTTTTATAATTCACATTCTACCAATATGCGTTTATTATATAATGTGTCCCCCCCCCCCCCCCGATTTAAAATATTCCGGAATGACAAAAATGTCATCTTTACAGCCATTGTTAAGTGTTCCTTTCTTTGTACTTTTTAGTGTCTGGTACATTGCGAATACATGTTAAATTAATGCAGCCAGGAATAGTAGTACATGCTTGTAATCCCAGGGACTGAGGAGTCTGAAGCAGTAGGATTGTAAGTTTGAGGCTAGCCTCAATAATTCAGTGAGACCCTCAAAAACTTAGCAAGAATCTGTCTCAGAATTTTAAAAAATTAAAATCTTTTAGAAAGGATGTAGCTCCAAGCTAATGTGCCCCTGGGTTCAACCCCCTGTACAGCTGGTGCAGAAATGTAATGCTCTCAGAGTCATTGAGTGTTTGAATGATCTTGAAGTAGGTAACTAATAGCTCATTTCCTTCTTGCTCATTCTTTTTCTGTTTTAAGATAGTGGTACATTTTATGAAATGTGCCAAGATGGTCAGGTGTAGAGTGAATATCTATATAGGGCCCATAAAACAAAAAGAGAGACAGGTGCAGTAGCGCACACCTGTAATCCCAGTGATTCGGGAGGTTGAGTCCAGGCTAGGCAACTTAGCAAGACCCTGCCTCAAAATAAAATATAAAAACAGCAGGGAATGTAGCTCAGTGGTAGAGCACCCCTGGGTTCAATCCCCAGTACCACTTTAAAAAAAAAAAAAAAAAAAAAAGAGCAGCATTGTCATACTTCTTGACCAAGGAAATGGAAACAGCCATTTTTTTTAAACAGGAGTGGAAGATGCTCTTATAGACCATACAGTATTTACACAGTTAAGGCATTGCTGCCTACTCCCAGTTTCTGTTTTTACAACTGACAGTGACTATCTGTGGAGGTGGGGAAAGAAGGAATATATTTTACCTTGTTAACTTTTTATACTTTGTGAACATGTAAATGTAGTCTTCCCAATAATTAATAAATTGTATACAGTTGACCCTTCATAGATAAGATTCTATATCAATGGATTTAACCAACCATGGATTGAAAAATATTTGAAAAAAAAAGTATGTACTGATCATATACAGATTTTTTTTCTCACTGTAACAAACAATATCGTATTAACTATTTACATAGCATTTACATTGTATCAGGTATTTTAAGTAATCTAGAGATTATTTAAATTATACAGGATGTGGGGAGGTTATATGTAAATACTGTGCCATTTTATATAAGTGACTTGAGCATCTGAAGATTTTGGTATCTGTAGGGGATCCTGGCACCAAACCCTCAAATACTGAGGAATGATGATATATGGTTTATTTTCAGTTTTTCTTAAAGGAAAAAACAAAGGACTAGGGGGATGTAGCTCAGTAGTAGAGCACGTGCCTAAAATGCATGAGACCCTAAGTTTGATCTCTGGCACTACCAAAAAAGAGAAAACTAAATGTATATGGTAAAAGATTAAAAAAAGAAAGAAAAGAAAAAACATACACATGCTCTCAAAATAATTGAAACTTTACAATGTGGGGACTACTGTACTATAAGTAAATTTAGAAACATTAGAATTGACTCCAAATATTTGCTAGTTAGTTAGTTATCAGAATCTTTGTCATGTATAGCTACTTAAGTATAATTTGCTATTCTTTTTATCTTCAGAATATTGCCAATTCAATGAAACTTTGATGGTGTGAACCTAATATTCAAAAGAGAAATTTTCACTTATCTCTTCTAAATGTCTTTCTGACTTGTTTTTTCAAAATATACCCCAAAAAGCCTTTGAAATGGGATTTCAAATAGAAATTATTTCTATGTTTGGTTCCTCATTATTTTTCAAAAAACAGGGAATTTTTTTTTTAACGTGTATTGAAGAGTTTGGATGATCTTGGTAATTAGGGATGTTTCCTCAAGTTGTAGTTACATGAACAAGCCTATAGGGGGTGCCATTTGACTAATTTCATAATTTCAGGTCCCACTGAAAAGAATTAATAAATTATATAGGGAATTTTTTTCCCACTTTTTAATTTTTCCTCTTTTTTTTTTTTAGTCATCCCAATATTAGTACATGTAGTATCAAATCAAGCACTGTTCTATCACTTTAAACAGTTACATGTCTGAAAAAAATCATTGCTTATTGATAGATTCTTAGATTATCTTGTAATTTATAGCACAGCAATTAAGATTATTGACTATGGAGTCTGACAAGCCTATGTTTGTGCTCCAGATATGCCATTTGGCTGATTTGCTTAATTTCTCTGAGCTTCAGTTTAGTTTAGTTTTGGTTTGGGGGGTTGTTTTGTTGTTGTTGTTGTTGTTACTATGTATTTAACCCAGAAGCACTTAATCACTGAGCTACATCCCTAGCCCTTTTTAATTTTTTTGAGACAAGGTTTCACTAAGTTGCTGAGGCTACCCTTGAACTTGCTATTCTACTACTTCAGCTTGTCACAGGGATTCCATTTGTGTGCCACTGTAACCAGCCTTGGTTTCTTATTTCTAAAATGAGAGCCATAAGAATACTTGTTTTAGAGTTAAATGTGTTGTGGTGCTTACCTGTAGTGCCAGCTACCCTGGAGTCTGGGCAGCACAGTGAGACCTCCATCTCAAAAAAAAAAAAAGTTTAATTTTAGAGTTGTTGGTGGCAAATGAAATAAAGCATTTAAAGCACTTACCGCTGATCCTGGCATATTATAAGTGCTTAGTAAATGTTAACTTTTAATAACTTAAAATAATCGAGATAATCCCCATAAAAAGTAAAAGTAGATAAAAAGCATAATTCACTTATTGAGTTCATATAAATTGACTATTATTAGAACTAGTTCTGAAACTCAAATGTTCATTTACTCTTTGCATTATGTTGCTCTGCCATACAAAGATTACAAATATAAATACTAATATTCAGAGAAGCCAGGTGTGGGGGCATGCACCTATAATAAGCAACTTGGGAGGCTGAGGCAGGAGGATTGCAAATTCAAAGCCAGCCTGGGAAACTTAGTGAGACACTATCTCAAATTTTTAAAAAAGGGCTAGGAAAGTAGCTCAGGGTTGTAAAACACCACTGGCCTCAATTGCTAGTAGTGAAAAATACACACACATGTGTGTATAATATATATTCAAAGAAGATTGAGGTCATTTATATTAGCTTTCTATGAAATGAATATTATATTTTTAAATTATATAATAAATTTTGAATATTCCAAATTTATAACAAACAAAACCAAGTTTAAGCCAGGCACAGTGTTGCATACCTATAATTCCAGCAATTTGGAAGGCTGAGGCAGGAAGCCCGAAAGCAATTTACTAAGACCCTGTCTCTAAATAAAATATAAGAAAAGGTTGGGGTTGTGGCTCAGTGGTTAAACCCCCTGGATTCAATCCCTGATACGCACCCCCCCCCAAAAAAAAAAAAAACCAAGTTCACTATCTTATAGACTTAAAACGAAATATTTTCTTAAATAGAAATATAATTCACAAAGAGAAAAATATTGTAATATCAAGTCCTAGAAATAAGAAACTACAAATTAAAACAGCTCATGACCAGCCATTGTGGCCCATACCTATAATCTCAATAACTCAGGAGGCCAAAGCAGAAGGATCCCAAATTCCAGGCCAGCTTCAGCAATTTAGCAAAACACTGTCTCAAAAAATGAAAAAGACTGGGGATGTGGGTCTGTGGTAAAGCACCCCAGTACCACAGATAGATAGCATTGTGGTACCTTTCTTTCCTTTCCCTGAATTTCATCCCCACTGCTGGAGAAAAGCAATAATTCGATGAAATCTTTACAGTGGTGATATTATTTTCATTGGTAAACAGTTGGCAGTATAACAATTTCTCTTTTAATATGAATGTGGAGAAATGGGTTACCTACATCCTATCAGTGAGTTGAAAAATGATTTGGCCATTTGTATTTTTACCAATATCCATTTATATCTGTACACATAAAATTACAAAAGTAAAATTTGCACAAACTTACTGTGCTTTATGTGATAACATTTCGATTTATCTTGTTTTATTTCGTCTTTTTAAATGTTGATTGTAGTTTACTAAAGATGCATAATGTAGTTTGAAAAACACTAGTTAAAGTTAATATGAGACTGTCCTGGGAATATTAGGCTATATAATCATCCTGATATAATAAATGAAAAACAGACTTTAAAAATGGACTTACTTAGTATATAACTCATTTTTACAAAATATGTATTTAGAGAAAAGTCAGTAAAATGTTGTTAGTGGTTCATTTCTGTTTTCTGTGGAGGCAAGGAAAACTTAAGGAATTACAGGACAATAAGAAAGTATTTTGAATACCTTTATTCTGAGTGATGTCTCTATGGCTTTTTTGAAATTAAAATAATTCAATGAAATCTCTCCCTGCCCCTCAGTTCTGAGATGTAAACATAGGGGTACTTTACCATTGAGCTACATTTTTATCCCTTTTTTATTTTTTACTTTGAGATAGTGTCTTGCTAAGTTGACAAGGATGTCCTCAAACTTGGGATCCTTCTACTTCAGCAGTAAACTGGAATTACGGGTCTGTGCCACTGTGTCCAGCAATAATTCAATGAAATCTTTACAGTGGTGATATTATTTTCATTGGTAAACAGTTGGCAGTTTCATACTGACCCCCTCTTTTCATTTTTATTATTGGTCTTAGAAATTTAAAAATCTGGGCTCACTGATATACAGCAGTAAAGAATCCTTTTAAAGTGCTATTAGTAAGAGGCTTACCAGTTGTGTTGAGTTGCTGCTAACTTTGTTTCTGTGGTGAACACTAGAATCATGGCAGTTTCTTAACAGATAATAAGGATTTTTTTAAAGAAATTTTTTCTTAGTTACAAAAATAGAAATCATGAAAATACTACAACTATTCATAGTTCTTCAACCCAGAAATAACCACTATTAATCATTGAGTTTTATTTTCTCTGTATATGTGTACAGGCTTCATACATCCATCTCTCTCTCTCTCTCTCTCTCTCTCTCTCTCTCTCTCTCTCCATCTCTCTCTCCATAACATAACATATAGTATCCTAGCTTGCTCTTTGCCCTTTCAGTTCTTGCTAGAAAATTTTCCTATATCTTCACATTTTTTTTTTTTTACAAACAATTTGCAATGGCTCTGTCTTATTCCTGTTCTTCCATTGAGATGTGTTTGAACCATTTTAAAGCAGAGGTGATAAATTTTTTCCATGAAGTGCACAGATAGTGTTTTAGATTTTGTAAGTTTTATGGTCTCTTAAATGATTCAGTATTGCCATTTAGCACAAAAGCAGCCTTAAACCTGACAAAACCAAGTGAATATGACTGTGTTCCAGTAAAACTTTACTTGGAAAATGGGCTTGGGCAAATCCTTGTCAAGACTTTGTAAGCTTTTTTTTTTTTTTTCCCTTCTTGTATGTTTTAGAAAAAAAGCGACAATTTGAAATGAAGAGGAAGCTTCACTACAATGAAGGACTGAATATTAAATTAGCTAGACAACTAATTTCAAAAGATCTACATGACGATGAAGATGAAGAAATGTTAGAGACTGCAGATGGAGAAAGCATGAATATTGAAGAATCAAATCAAGGTCAGATGTTTTAAAAATATCGCTGAGGCTTTGTGATTCTCTGTGACTAAGATAATATACTTTATTTGGCTTTATACTTATCAAAAACCTCCTAAAAATTTGCTGATTGGCTTTATTATTATGCCAGTGTTTCTAAAATTTTAATCCTGTGGCCAATTTCAAAAGAAAATTTTATGCCTAGAGTTGATTTAAGAGCACGTGTTACAATATATGTCTATTTTTTCTTATAGTTTACTTGGCTTTGTACAAGAATATTTATCTTACATAAAAATATATAATATATATCTCTATCTGTCTATCTATCTATCTAGTCCTCCCTGTCCCCACCCCCGGGCTCCAGTACTGGGGATTGAGCTGTCTCCCCAGTCCTTTTATTTTGTTTTGTTTTTTTAATTTTGAGATAGGGCCTTGCTAAGTTTCTGAGGCTGGACTCAAACTTGTAATCAAATTTGCCTCACTCTTCCAATACAGGCATGTGCTAGCATGCCCAACATCCTCAGTCCTTTTTATTTTTTTGTTTTGAAACAGTGTCTCATTAAATTGCTGAGGCCGGCCTTGAACTTGGGATACTCCTGCCTCAGCCTCCTGGATTGGTGAGATTATAGCTGTGTGCCACCATGACTGGCTGTTTTAGTCAGCTTTTGCATTGCAGTGACCTAAATATCCAACAAAAACATCAATAGAGGAGAAAAAATTATTTGGGGCTCATGGTTTCAGAGATCTCATCCACAGGTGGCTGACTCCATTACTCACCAGGGGAAGGGCCTTGCCAGGAAAGCTGGGCATTTAGAGCCTTGCACATGCTGGGCAAGTGCTGTACCACTGTACTACACCCACAGACCCTATTTTTGATCATCGGTTATTCTGGTATTTAACAAAGGTAAATATTCTACACTATCAGTGAAGTTTTTTGATACCTACTACCTACACTTTGTATTCACAAACTACTGCTTTTCAGTAGTGTAAATTATTTTATTTGTGGTGCCTAAGATAGTTAAGTTACAGGAAAGTAAACAATTATTATATTGTTTGGGTGAGCATAGTATTAAATATGAGTAATTCTATGATACAGCCTGATGAGTCACTGTCTTATTATAGTGTCAGGATTACAATATTTTTTGTTATCCATATTATGCTTTAGCCTTTTGGTATGATTCATATAGCATTTCATTTCCATTGTATATGCTATAGTCTGTTTAGCTTATGTTTAACTTGAACAGATGTCATCTTAAGGAGTATTTGTTACATATCTCTCTTCCTTTTTAAAAATATATTACCTACTTTTTGCTTTCCTAACTCCTAATTGCCCTGGGGTCTTTGTTTCCCATTTTACCTTTATTTTTTTTCTTCGTTGTGATGATGGGGATTGAATCCAGGGCCTCACACATGGTCAAGTGCCCTACTGCTGAGCTAAATCTTCAGCCCTTGTGGATTTCTTTTGTTGATGTGTTCAAGTGAACGTTTCTTTGTTTATAATTTTTCACCAACTTCTCAGACTTTCAATACCTGACTTTCTTTTTAGAATAGATGCAGTTTTTCTTTTAAGTTGCTGAGGCTGGCCTCAGACTTAATTCTTCGACCTCAGTGTCCTGAATAGCTGAGATGCACAGGCATGCACCACAGTGTCTGGCTTTTTGTGTGTGTGTGTGATATTGGGGATTGAACTTACTGTGTGCTCTTCCACTGCATCGCCAGTTTTTCTTTTTCTTTTTTTTTTGAGAAAGTTTCATCATATTACCAGATTGGCCTTGAACTTATGGTCCTCTTGCCTCAGCCTTCTGAGTAGCTAGGCTTACAGTCAGGCGCAATTGTCACTCAGTGTCAACTCTTAATGAAATACCCCTCATTACTGCTGGAAGTCTTTACCCAGCACCACTTTGTCAAAGAATAAAGGGATTTTTTTTTAATATTTATTTTTTAGGTGTAGATGCATACAACACAATGCCTTTATTTTTATGGGGTGCTTAGGATACAACACAATGCCTTTATTTTTATGGGGTGCTGAGGATCGAACCCAGGTCCCACCTGTGCTAGGCGAGTGCTCTACCGCTGAGCCACAATCCCAGCCCAGATTTTTTTTTTTAAACCTAGCTTTTGAAAAATAACTCTGACCTTTTGTCCATCTCTGCCTATAAGACATTCACACATTTAATGCGTATCTTTTTCTATGTAAGTATGAATTTTAAGATTTATAGCTCAGTGATTAGTGTTTTTTTTTTTTTCAGTGTACTATTTACAAAGGAGTAATTCTGCTTAGCATTATGAAATTCTTTGGGGGCTCTTAATTTTTTTTTTTTTTTAAGCCAGCTTTTAAATCTCTGGGTTCTATAAAATCCATTACTTCTTGAGCATTTAAAGTCTTCTTCCTCTTCCCCTTCCTTTTACCTACCCCCTTTCTCTCTTTGTTTCCACCTGTTTTATTGCTGTTTTTGTAAAGAAAAAAAAAGTGTTCAGAGTCTAAGGTGTAATATTTTATATTTTCAAGATAAGAAATATAAATCTTTTTTTAGTTTTAGGTATTTGTGTTATCATAAACTCTCCACTGAAATTTACACACAGAACTATTCAATCTGAAACCTGTTTGTCGTATCACCAAATATATACATATTCCTGATATGCCCTTTAGAATATTAAGGGGTGCATAAAGATTTTTTCAGATCAGTCTAATTAGGCCTACAGGTTTTTATGTTTGCTTATTATCCATATCAGTGGAAAGGAGCTTAAGCTCAAATAGTTCCAGGATTAGCAATATGCAGCAAATTATGTTGACTTTTTTTCCCTTTATCTTTGCAGGATCTACTACAAATGACCAACAGCAAAACAAATCACAAAATTCATAGAAGAGATTTGTTCAACATTGCAGTTGTTTGTCAAATACAAACCCTTTTACTATAATACACTGCTTCTTGTTCTCCACAACTCATGACTTAAGTACCAAAATGCATACCAGTTATTATATATTGCCAAGAATTAAATGATAACCTTAGAGACTGATTAGACTGAAAATGCCTAATTAATGCATATATTCTTGTGCCTCGTACTTCACCACAAATACAGTGTAATGTCATCAGTCCTAAACTGCTTTAGTTTTGTAAGAACACTAGTTAATTTGTATAAGATATTGTAGAGCTTTTTATGCTTTAGAGGTTAAACAGCGTCTTTGGGGGGGGAGGGTGACTAATTTATTTTCATCACTACTAGATGTGATACCTCTTATAAAAAGTTTGTTGGGTTTTTTGTTTATTTTTAACAAAAGTTGATTGGAACAAGAAGATATATAGGTTGATATATATTCAGGCTGAAAGATATTTTAACAGTTGTCTTCAACTTGATTTTTCTGTTTGAGAAAGTTTATAAGTATTATTGATGCATATTCTGGCCTACTCTCTTTAAAATTCCTGTTGAGTTTCTTTGTGTTTACAAGGAAAAGATTGAATTTTTTCTCCTCAGAACTAGCTTTTTTTGACAAATAAACTTGCACTAATGTCTGCTCTAACTGCTTGTTTTGGTACACTAAGCAGACCAGATCAGTTTTGGTTTTTTTTTTCCCAATAAATATAATTATAGTCATCAGTATTCCCTTTACATATCTGTCTTAACTTTCTGCTTTCGTTTTCTCCTCCTTTCTACACATACGCATACGATTGTAAGGATCACAGAGTTGCTACAATAATGACATTCTTATTTTGGCCATTAGTGTTTAATAGTTCTTCTGATAGATGAAGAAGATCAGTTGAGTAGCAACAATACTATAGGCAGGAAATAAAATTCAACTGCTCAGTTTCTACACCTCTCTTATTTACAGTGTGGTAATTAAATTGCTATTATTAGTTCATTTGACTTAATTAGACGTTAGAAAACAATTGAGGCTTTTTTGCATGATGAGAGAATTGTATGTAACCAGTGATATAATTGTTCCTGAATGTACAGACAGAATTAAGCCTGAACATTTTTTATTTAAAAAATTTTAAATAGTTCCTGATTTAAGGGAATATGATAATGTATACTATGATAAATGTACTTTATTCTTCTAACACAGTAGGAATTATTTGGTTTTTGTTTGGTTCTGAAATGAAGTGCAGTTCTTGTGTATCTTGATTTAGTGATGGTTTCATTTCTAGTCAATTATTTATATCTTAATTTTTTGTTAGTACCAAAAGAATCCATTATCTGAATAGACTTTTAAAACAATTTCTGTATATTATATATATATATATATATATATATATATATATATATGAAATGGCTTTTATTGAACAGCTTATCTTCCACTTGCAGGTTTATGGAAATATCAGTATGTTGAAGTAAATAAAAAGTGGGAGGATTCTTTGCTGTTAGAAGAATGTGCTTATTATTTTGAATGTCATGGAATCTAATCAAAGTACCTCTGAAATATAGTGTGGTATTTTAATCATTTTAGCTAGTAATACCACTGATTTATCAGCAAAACAATGTTTATCTCTGTTTTGTGTTTAGTCTATACACAAGTGTGTACATATGTTCATACACCCAGACCTCTGCTTTTGGCTTCCTCTTTTTCAGTTCTTAGAAAGTATTCACATACTCCTACAATTAGCTGCTGTACAGTGAAGAAAAATTAAGACTTTTTAACAACTGATTCTTTTTTTTTTCCCTACAAACCATTTATTGAAACTTAAAACTTATTTCTAGTTTCAAAGAGTAGATAATTATCTCATAGGAGTAAGACTTGCCAGATAGCATGGCTGATAAGATTTTAGATAGTCAAACACTACTAATAAAAATGTTTTTGTCAAATTATGAGTTCCTAATTGACCTGGTATTGGATAAGCAAAAAATGAAACTTTGTGGACTTGAGAGTATAGCTCAGGGGTACCTTTCTGGCATGTATGAGGCCCTGGGTCTGATTCCCCCATATTGCAAAAAAATTAAATTTTTTAAAAAGTAAAGCTTAGAAAGTAATCTGTATTTAGTTTTAGCCAAGGTAGATTCTACTCTCAGCCTTATTTCTTCTGATAAACTCTTTAGTATCAACTAGTGTGTTTATTCATTTTTCAAAGTTCAGAAATGGTTTCTTAAAGTGGGTGCTACTTAAAATCCCAGCAACTTATCAAGACCCTGTCTCAAAATAAAAATGGCTTGTAATGTAGCTCACTGATTGAGTGCCTCTGTGTTAAATCCCAGGACCACGTGGTGGGGAAAATGTTTTTTTTAAATCTAAGACTTAGTAGTATAACGTGATTATTAAAATAAGAATCAGTTGAAGATTAAAGCAAAATGCCATTTTCTCCTAAACTTTCATTTTGTTCATATTGTTCACTTTCAGTTAGTATGTACTACACGTATTATACAGTGTCATATATACTGTGTGTGGATTTTATTTTACTAGCCAACTATCTCAAGATCATATTCCACTAACCAAGTAGACCTTGGACTCTCTTGTGGCTCAGTAGTTTGTTTAGTTGTAGTAGAATTGATAACAAGAACTACCATTTATTGAGAACCTATTATTATTTGCACTTACCTAACATAACATAGTACTAGGTCCCTATCTAATCCTTAAAATTACCATGCAAAGCAGGCATTCATTCTTACCTGTTTATAAGTAAGGAAAATGCTCCTGGCCAAGTTACTCATTTTTCATTGTCTCACACCTGCTAAGTGACAAGGTTCAAATCCAGATCTAACTAAATTTTCATGGTCTTTATCAATGTTTTTTTTTAACTGTAGAAAATTCATTTTAAAAATTGTACCTTACAAATAAACTTTATTTGGATTATTGATTTGATGCTGTATGATTTAAGCGGATTATATTTCATGTATTTAGTTTGAGTTTCTGTTTTTTATTTTAGTCTGAAAAATTGAAGATAATTTTATTTTGTTTGCAGTTTATGTAGCATTTAGGAAAATCAAGAGCACAATCAGTGCTCAGGAATGTCTAAATGCATGATTGGTTATATTACACAAGTTTGTTTCCAAGCAGACTGTTCAATACTCACTGTGATTTCTTTATTGAATCAATGTTAGGAAGTCAGATACCAGTCCAGCCATAAAAAACCAGCACGTAAGAACACTTGCCTAGTATGTGTGAAGGCCCTGGTTTCAGTGCCAACACTGAAGAAAAAAAAAAGTTTCTAATCAGCATTTCCCAATATGTTACATGAAAAGAATTCCATGAGCAAGTAAAAGCTCTACACATGCTGTATACTTTATTCTCCTACCATCTTATAGACATAATGTATCTTACACCAAGGAGTCCAATAGTAGATTAGGGTATAACTCAGTTGTAGAACACATGCTTAACACACATACCATCTTTGATTCAATCACCAAAACCACAAGAAACAAGAAGAAAAGAGAAAAATAAAAGGTTTAAAAAGTCTTGATTAAAGAAATAAACTTGGTTAAAACTTGGTTTAACCTCGCATTCTTCAAACTTACTTCACAATAACCACCCCACCTTGTCCATCAAATAATATTCCAAAGGAGGGGAAGAGGCTAGAGTTTTAATGTATCAAAGTTGAACTTCCTCCAAGAATAAGAAGAGAATGGTTTGTTTAGAATTTGCCGAACATAACACTTTAACTTTTGGCAACTTATCCAAGAAACAGTAAAATGTGTATCCAGGACAGATGAGGGTGTGGTTGATGTGGCTAGTTTTAAGCTGCTGTGGTTTAATACTGATATGACTCTTACTCCAAAATTTGCTGTTCTAAGCAGTTCTCCAAAACATCTCATCCTTGTCATCAGCTCTTGCATGCATAGCCAGTTGACAAGAGCACATCTGCTACTCATTGGGGAAAACAGAACAGAAAATAGAAGCCAGATAGCAAGTCTGTGTGGCTCATGCCCCTAAACCTTGGTTAATTTGTTTTGTTTTTTAGTTCTTATAATTTAAATTTGGATTTGATTCATCTGAGTTTTTTTAATTTGAGGAATTATTGGGGGAGGTAATGATGAGAATAGGTAAGTGAGGGTGGATTTGGCAAATGTTCAGTCATGATTTTATATCAGCTTCCCAGCCTGAAATTTTTTCAGTCTATGTCTGCCAAGTATTCAGCATTTCAGTTCTATTACCAGTGGGAATTATTGGGATTGGAAGAGAACTTCTGTAAATTGTTTTTCCCCTCTGTTCAATTCTTTTGGGATTGATAATAGTATTGACTAGAAATAGGATTGTATAATCTGATTTTTTGTATTTTATTTTCATTTGACTCTCTTTTTAAGCAAAGGGAATTATAAACAGCTTTGCAGTATGCCCCATTCAAATAAAATGGTTCAATCTGAAAGTGTTACCAGTAACAGAACTAACCCACGAAGAAAAAAGTTTCATTACACACTAGTTAACATTCAGTGGTCTCTGAAGTACCCCGGTATGTAAGCAATTATTGAAAGACAATGTATTTTCTTTTTATCTCCCTATATAAAAGAGACACCCTCTTGAAAAACAAGCACTTTCTCTAATGTAGTGCACCTTACCAAGCTAAATGGGTGTTGAGAACCACAGCTGAAGGGGCCCCAGCAAACTTCCAGCAGCTGGCTGATGATTGGCTCACAGCGGCCCCAGCAACATCTAGCTGATTGGCTCCTCTGCTGTGATGCTCATTGGAAATGCTCATTGAGCTGTTTCCCCGCCCTTTCAGACTGCCAGCTGATGATTGGCTCACAGCGGTGCGAGCAACATCTAGCTGATTAGCTCCTCTGCGGTGATGCTCATTGGGTTGTTTCCCTGCCCTTTCAGACCACGGAGCTGCTCATTGGGGGACTTTTTTGGCTCTGCCCACGTGACCCAGCCAATGGGCCTCAAGAGCAGGAGGATTGTGGGAGAGAGAGAGGCTTGTGGGAAGCCGGTGGTAGCAGTTGGGCTCTGAGGGTTTTTCCTGAGGAGCTGTTTTGTTTGGTGTGTGTGGTTCTAAAAATAAAGTTCCTTTCTTTTGACAAATGGCTCCTGAATGGTGCCCAGCCAGACTGCGGCAAATGGGGACTATGGACCTAAGACTACTACCATTAGAGATTGTCAAGTTTAGATATGCATCATAGCAGAAGGAACACTCCTTTCGGAGAACAAGGAAGGAGTAGGCATACGCTCATCCTCCAGCCATCCTGAGGAGGCCTTTCTGGCACGAGACTGGGGAGGATGAACTTAGCAAGACTGCTACCTAGCAGATTTTTGTATGAATTCCCTTAAAACCAAATTTAAGAGCTCTTTAGTCACCTACCACTAAATTGTTACTAAGCAAGATGGAACATTCCCACAAAAATCAGAAATGTCAAATGATATATATTTTTTTAACATCACTGCCTAATACAAAATTTTGTATTTCAGAAGTTGAATCAGATTTGTGGAATATTGCCTTTTTAATAATCTCTTAAGTCACTTTACTAGGAGACAAGAAGGGGCTGGGAAGAGAAGGACAGAACTGTCAGTCCCACTCAAGCTTGAAACTATCTCAGGAAATATACTGTCATCCAGTGCTAAATTTGGCAAGTATCAAATAGATACCCACTTCCCTACTGGTATGCTACAAAGTAGGATTTGGGTTTTTCATGGTAAATCACAAAGCACATAATCCATTCTAGTGGATCATACTAATCTCTACCAAAAAGCAGCCCCAGGAAAAAACCCAGTCAACCAAATCACAAAGTGAATTGGACCCAAAATGGTGTTATTCTGAGCTTCAAGCATTGTTCTGTATATCTAGTTACCTGAAATTTTATGGTTTGCATGAGGACACACTGATAAATAAAAAGTTGAAGGGAAAGGATGTTTATTTATTAGAAAATAAATATTAAGTATAAATGTTTTCAGAAATTCTGGTGTGCAGTGTGCACAAAAAGGCAAATAAAAGATAATTCTTAGAAAAAGAGTACATAGTTACAGTAACCAAAAGCAAAATATATAAGTGAAATAAGAACATAGAGATTAGCATGTCTGTTGCTTATATAAGATGTCTTACGCATATCAAAAACATCATGTTCAAAATAGCTCTTTATTGTCTCCCCAAATTCTGAATTGTTTTATTTCCCACCCCAAATCAATAATTTGGCCCCACCACCCTCAATCATCACATTCTCTCAAGTAAAGATATCCAGTCCATTAGGAAGCTTACTGACTACCCCATCATGTATCTAAATCTCACCTCCAATCTCCCACCATAGACATCTTGATGAAGCCACATCATATTTCTTATATTCCTATGACAAGCTAATTTTTCATACTTTCCCATTTTCATATTGTCCCTCTCCAGTCCACAATCTACACAGCAGCAGGTGTTGCTGACCTCTTGAAAGCCCTTCAGTAATGTCTACCACTCTTTTTAGTTGTAGTTGGACACAATGCCTTTATTTTATTTATTTTTATGTGGTGCTGAGGATCAAACCCAGCACCTCACACGAGCTAGGTGAGGGCTCTACCCCTCAGCCCCAGCCCCTGAGCCACAACCCCAGCCCCTCTACCAGATTTCTGAGAATGGTTTCAAAAAAAAAAAAACACATGTACTGGCCCGACCTACCTCTTAAATGAAATCTTGTGCCTGCCCTCTCCTGCTTAATTATTACAGTCATAATTTTTTTTTCTCCTGTTAAATCTCCCATCCCTTTTCCAGCCTAGAAACTCCCCCAACCTAAAATATTCTTTAGTAATTTTTCATATGACTTTATTCCTACTATTCTCAAATGCTTGTGCTTTTTTTTATTTTGTTTTCATGTGGTGCTGAGGATCAAACCCAGGGCCTCCCCCTGCTAGGCAAGTGCTCTACCACTGAGCTACAACCCCAGCCCCTCAAATCCTTGTTTTCTTATCTGGTTGGTTTGCTTGATTGCTGCCTGACTTTGTAACTAAATAGAAAGTTTCATGAAGACAGAGACACTTTTACTTAACTACAATATTCTCAGAGCTTTGTCTGGGTCAGTTCAGTAGAAGCCTCAACAAATATTTGTTGAATAATGCAAGGATAATACTTGTTCATAATGTGATTTCACTTTGTCCTTACCATTACTCTTTCCTTATATACTTACTGTGTGACTGTTAGAACCAGAAAGGATTTTAGAAATCAACTAGTCTAATTTCCTTGTTTTTTTTAGAGAAGATGATTCAAACAAAGTCAATATTACCCAACTGGTTATTGACAGAGAAATTAGAACCCAATTCTTGTGAATCCTCATTTTCACAATAAATCTGTCTTTGGATGAAAACACTGTGGTGCTGTCTTGGCTTCTTTTTTTCTATTTTTTTAGAGTTGGAAGGAATTAAGAATCAAATCATTATTCAGGATAATCTGAAAATATGCTTTTGTGCACAAGTAAAATTTCTCAAAACAACTGAGGCCTACTAACAACACTCCAATATTTAAACATTTTAGAAGTAAATCTTGCTAGAGAATGGTGTATTTTCCAATATTCACAAACCAAGAGACCCTAGACAAGCTTTTCTTGTTGGATTTATTTATTTATTTGTTTGTTTATTTATTTATGTCGGGTTGAACTCGGAGGCATTCAACCACTAAGCCACATCCCCAGCCCTATTTTGTGTTTTATTTAGAGACAGGATCTCTCTTGAGTTTCTCAGTGCCTTGCTGTTGCTGAGGCTGGCTTTGAACCCACAATCCTCCTGTCTCAGCCTCCTGAGCTGCTGGGATTACAAGTGTGAGCCACCACACTCAGCTTCTTGTTGAGTCTTGTTTGTTCTTATGAACATTAATTATCATACTATGAAATACAATCTGCCCTCAAAAGCCCATTGGAGGGATTTTTTCAAAATAAGAGATCTGAGGGTAGTTACTGACTTTTGTATGCAGGCTAAAGTGGTAGTTTTCCTTGATGCCAAAAGGTTTGTTTTCATTTCCAGCTTTCTGTCTTTGGTTCTAGCTATGAGAAATTACCAAAAACTTCACACCAGGATGAATTGTGTGCAGGCCTCCCTGTCTTATGAAGGGCTTTAAAGATTTTGGATAGAATATCAAGTCCAGTTCTGTGGTCCAACTAGAACATGAGTTGAAGAAAATTATGTGACTTTAATAAATTTTGTTTTTGAGAACAGTTTTAGGTTCACAACAAAACTGAGCAGAAAATATAGAGAATTCTCAAATACTTTTTGCCCCAACAAACAGCCTCCATCTACTATCAAAATCCTGCATCAAAGTCCATAGTTTGCAGTAGGGTTCACTCTTGGTTTTTAAACAAATATATAATAACTGGAAAATCCTCTGTGCACTACTTATTTGTCCCATCTTCCTCCAATGTCACATAGTTGGAATTGTACAGAATGAAGTCTTTTCACGTTTGTTTCACTTTGTTACATGCATTGAAGTTTCTCTTCCATGGTTATTTTGTTTGTTTGTTTTTGGCAGTGTCAAACGCAGGGCCTCACACGCAGTAGGCAAGCACTCTACCACTGAGCTACATCCCCAGCTCTGTTTAATTTGGTTTTGAGATGTGGGTGCTTCTCACCAAGTTGCCCAGACTGGCCTCAAAGTTGTAATCCCCCTTCATCAGCCTCCCAAGTAGCTGGGATTACAGGCTTGGGCCACCATGCCAAGTACCTCCATGTCTCTGTCTTGATAGCACATTTCTTTTTAGTGCTGAATAAATTCCATTGTCTGAATGTTTCACAGTTTATTTGTATCTATTAAAGACATCTTGGTTGCTTCCAAATTTCAGCGAACAGTAATAATGCAACAGTGTTGCATGTAATGGTATCTCGTTTTAGTTTGCATTTCCCTAAATGATATGTGACACAGAGTACCTCTTTGAAATTGTTGTTTAATTGGGGGGTGTGTTTGGTTTTGGGAATTAAACTCAAAGGTGGTCTTCTGAGATACATCCCCAGTCCTTTTTAATTTTTATTTTGAGACAGGGTCTCACTAAGTTTCCCAGGCTGGTCTCAAGCTTGTGATCCTCCTGGTTCAACTTCCTAAGTAGCTGGAATTTTAGGCATGTGCCACCATGCCCAGCTGGAGCATCTTTTAACGTACTTATTTATCATACAGACAACATCTTTGATGAAGTTTCTGTTCAAATCATTGGCCCGTTAAAAAAAATCAGATCATTTTCTTATTGTTGAGTTTTAAAAATTCTTTTTATATTTTGAATAACATTCCTTTATCAGCGAAATCTTTTGCAAATACATTCTCCCAGCCTGTGTTTTATTTTTTCTTCCCCTTGAATGAATTTCTAGAACCATTTCTTCAACATTTAGCTTTCTGTTCTGCCCAAATTCCAGAAAATAATATTACACATGTTTATGGGATTCTTCTTAGGAATTAAAGAGATAACAAGTGTTGGTGAGGGTGTAAAGGAAAGGAATACTTATTCTTTTAGGTTGTTTTCTGGGTTAGTTACATAAAAGCATGTAAGTAAAAATGTGTTGAACTTTTCAGTTATTTTAAATAATGAGAAGATCTAATTTGCTGGATTTTCCTATAGTTAGATATAGATAGGCCAATAAAGGATATAGGTTTAGAACATATGTCTAACATTTCAGAGATACTGCTAAGTACATTACATAAATTAACTCAAACTCTCAAAACAATTGAGCTGACACCATTAGGTTAAGGGTCACCCAATCATCTGTGACCTTGGTGAGAATGACTTCATGGGCTTGTAAGACTAGAAGCCACATTGCAGAGAGGGCTAGAGACTGAGTGTAAGGTGTGGAAACAGACATTGCATGTGTAAGCAGCTTATTCAAAGTTATAAAAGCAAAGCAAAGATGGAGAAAAAAGAATAGACAAGGTGGGGCAGGGATTTGTATGTTTACAATAATATTTTAGAAATTAGACTTAGAAAATGGGTACAGAAGTTTCACCTCTTGTGTAGAGTTAGAAGATAATATTTTAAGATAATATTTTACCAGGAGTAACAATTGAAATGAGACCTATGAAAGCACATAATCAATAATCCTTCCTGTTCTTTGAAGTATCATATTACACTACACATAGTTTATTAAGTACTTCATTGTGGTATTTTGTCAGCTTGTTCTTAATGCAATGCCTAAAACACATCATTGTTTTCTATAGTGTGGGTTTGTGAAATCTATATTAATATTTTCCATTAGTTTCATGTTATTTGCCTTCAAAAGATCATCTATTTTTAAACCTTTAATTAGTCTCCAAGCAGATGGCACAACTATGAAATCTTTTTCAGAATCAGAGGCTTTGGTATATATTGTTGGAACCTTAAACTTTATGATTCTTTGTTCACACATCCTGTTAATGAAAGTTATTGCATCCTAATTTTAGTTATAATACAAATTAAAATATCTACCAATGGCAAAAAGGGGTGCTATTTAGAAAAACATTTAAAATTACCACCCCTATTTTTTGTTAAATGAAGTTTTAGACAGCAAAATGGCAGGGCATCTAGAGAGGGGATATTCTAATGCTCCATAACAAAACACTTGAGCATAGAGTTAGGCGGCTCAGAGCTAATTTTGGAACTAAGCAGTCAAAGCAAATTTTTCAAAAGGATATCTGAGAAAAAGCAGGTCTTAAGTTTACATTCTTTGTTTAAACCCAGTGTGTACAAAACTAAACTCAAACCTTCTCTACCAAACAATTCCATGATTCTGGAGGGGAATCTTCTTATCAACCATTCTATGTATCAAGTCACCTTTGATGCTCTCCTCGGCTTCTAGGAGAGCATCTAGGTTACAAAGCTCTGTCAATGTTTCCTTCAAAAGATTTCTTGAGGGCTACGGTTATAGCTCAGTGGAAAAAGGCTTGCCTCGTATGTGTGAGGCACTGAATTATATTCTCAGCACCACACACAAATAAATAAAATAAAAGTCCATCAACAACAACAACAAAATATTAAAAAAAAAAAGGTCTCTTGAGGCTTGTTGGTGGCGCATGCCTATAATCCCAGCTACTCCAGAGATGAGGCAAGAGGATTGCAAGTTTAAAGCCAGCCTCAGCAACTTAGCCAGACCCTAATTACCACACAATCCCCAGTATCCACATAAAAAATAATTCAATTTGACCTTAGGTTCTTTAGTTCCTGGCCCTGGTCCACCTTTCTATCCATATTTCTACCTTCTATGTCCCCTGGGTTTGGGTGAAGTTCAGCTATTGTTCCTCTTTTCTCTAAAATAGCCCTTGCTTTCTCTGAAACCACCCTTTGACATCCCAGTCATTTCTTTTAGGTCAAATTCCACCTCCCACATTAAGCTTTTTCATATGTGATTTAAACTATTTCCTTTGAATTCCTATTATATTATACTTATTTCTCCTGTATCATGTTCTGCTATGTGTTGTTATTCGTACTCCTGTCATATTTTCTCCTGAACTAAGCACATTCTTTTTTTTTAACATATATTTCAGTTGTTGATGGACCTTTATTTTTTTCACTTATTTTATATGTGGTGCTTAGACTCAAACCCAGTGCCTCACACATGCTAGGCAAGCACTCTCCTACTGAACCCCAGCCCCAGCCCCTACATTCTTTCTTAACTTTCTAACACAGAGGAAGTTACACAGCAAATGTTTAATCACTCCTGAATCTTAGAGTATATTAATTAGTAATGCATTAATGTGTAGTTCCAATCTGTAATGATGGAGCCTCCTTGTCAATCTACAAGTAGATGTGGGTAGAGGGAGCAAGAATAAAGTTTGCATAGATTTTAGTACCTTGGACCAATTTCTCAGTTGGATCTAAGGAAACATTCCAGCTACATTGCTTTTTCTTTCTCTTGTCTCTAGATCTGAGCACAAAGCAAATTTGCTGGTTTGCCAAGGTATGCAAGGCTACAATCAGATCCCAAAAGAGGATTTGGGCAACCACAGAAACATCTTATTTATTTTGTTTTTACTGGGACTGAACCTAGGGGCATTTTGCCACTGAGCCACATCCCCAGCCCTTTTTTAATTTTTGAGACACAGTCTCACTAAAGTTGCTTAGGGCCTTGCTAAATTTTTGAACCTGGCCTGTAATTTGCAATCCTCCTGCCTCAGTATCCCAAATCACTGGGATTACAAGCATGCACCACTGCATCAGGCAGAAATGTCTGTTTGGGGGACTCTATTTGGTTTGAGCTCAGTTTAATCATCCTGTACAGGGTTTTAAAATTCAAAGGTGATAAGGATTAATGTCTTGCTCATGATAACTCTATCTTCAAAACGACTAGAGTAGGTTTGGCTTGAATAGTTGTCTGCTGCCAGATGCTGGTTAGCAGGAAAACACAATGATATTTTATATTTTTCAGGGACGTGTGGGTCCATAGAGATAAAGCTGTTAATTTCAGCAGATGTGTCAATTTTACTTAGGGAAAAGGTGTCAGAACACTGTACCATCACCAAAAATAACTTCTTGAAGGCACTGGGTGCCTGAATTTAGACAGATTAAAAATAAAAACAAATATTTTCATAGATGGTATTTTAAAATGCTGTTTTGTACAAGGACTTTTTTGGTGTATTTTTTATTAGGATATTTTCTCCTATAACCCAATTGATAAACATCTCTGCCAGTTTTTCAAAAATTCCCGGGGAATTTTCATCTGTCTCTTTTCTTTCAAGCTATTACTGCTACAGGAAGGCTTATTTAATAACGTTTTGTTATCCACATGCATCTTAATCCAGTTATGAAAAGAATTTTGTTTATGGCTGCTATCCAGTTCCAAGAGAACAAATTAAGAAAGGTAGGTGACTGGGCAGCTATGTTTTAAAATAGCTTTGCTCTTAATCTGATTTGCTTCAATCACACATTATTCTCATTTCCTTACCTTCAGACAGTGGCGAGGCTTTGCTAAATAGTGTAAGTTAGAAAGAACTGAAAAAAATACAAATTAGTATGAATTTAATGGAGATGGAATCATATCACACTGGTGAAACCATGGTACTGCTTTATTATTGTACTGTAATGGCAGACATAGCACCACTAGGTTATTATGTGTAAAGGGTTTTACTATAGCTGAAATCACTTTTCCTGAAAATTAACAAATACAATGAAAACTTGACATTGATCATTTATAGGGAGACTCCAATAGGCAGACCTCACCAGGACTCCATGGACCCAGAGAAAGAAAGGGCAGATAAATCCCTTCAGTATGCTCATTCAAATCCATTATATTTAAGCACTTTTACTTTTGGAACTTTGAGGAAGGCTTACTTCATTTATTAAGTGTCTGAGGTTTAGAACACTTTATATAATATGTACATACACATATATATTAAGCTTTCTGTTTAAAAAAAATGTTTTTTGTTTCTTCTTGGGACTTTGGATTGTAGCTTAGTGGTAGAGTGGGTGCTTAACATGCATGAGGCCTTGGACTCAATCCCCAGCACCAAAAATAGATAAATAAGAACAATGTGTTTTTTTCCTTTACATTCATATGTAAATTTCCCATTTAAAAATAAATCGCAGCTTCAGAAACAGAGAAGCCCACATTAACAAACTCATTTGGTTGTACATCTCAATTACTAATAGTAGTAATGACTAACATTCACTGAGCCCTTTAGTTTTAGAAATTATTCTAAGGGTTATATGTGTAAAATCTCATTTAAATTTCAAAACCTTAATAGGATATGAACTATTGTTACCACCATTTTACAAATGAAGAAACTGAGGCACCCAGAAAAAGTCAACAGCCTGTCCAAAGCACACACAGTAAGTGGTGCATTCACGATTCCTAACCCCATAATCACCAGAGCCTAGGCTCTTGACTCAAGTACTAATAAGTGCATGTTACACTTTCTTCATTTTCTGTTTGTGTTGTTCTTTGCATGTTTTTGTTCCCATTCTTTTTTTTTTTAATATTTATTTTTTAGTTGTAGTTGGACACAACACCCCCACTTTTGTTTTTATATGGTGCTGAGGACCGAACCCAGGGCCCCGTGCTTGCTAGGCGATCACACTGTCACTGAGCCACAACGCCAGTCCCCCCATTATTCTTGCATAATAAAATGAAGTTCTCTGCCATGGCCGGCAAGCCTCTGCAGGAGCTGGCCCCTACCAGCATCATCTGCCATCCATTATCTGACATCTATCATCAACATCTATAACCTACCACTCTTCCCCCTGGTTCATTCCTTGCCATTCCTCAGATATCCCAAATGCATTTCCACATCAGAATGTAAAAAAAAAAAAAAAAATCCTGTCCCCTTCACCAGGATTGCCCTTTCCATAGAATACTGTCTCACTTGTTCTGTCATTTTATTTGGGTCTCTGTCTACTGTTATCTCCTCCTTGATCATTCCATAACCTCCTGCCATTTCTTTTGTTTGTTTGTTTCTCCCCTTAATTTTCTTTGTAGCATTTATCATTCTTGAAAATTTCCACTGTTGTTTTTATTTGTTTCAGTCTCTCCTTCCACCAGAATGCAAACTCCATGCAGGAGGAGGTTTTGTCTGTCTTGCTCATGATAACCACAGGCATCAACTGTTGGTGCACATCATATGCTCTGTATTTATTGAATGAAAACACTTAGTTTCTCCCTGGAGTCTACAAGGAAGAGGAGGCAGATAGTATTATATCCTTTTTATAGTTGAGCTGGTCTCTGAAAGATGAAATCAATACCTCAAATGTATTGGCTAAATAAGTGGTTGAGATTAAAGTCTCTTTGCTCTCAGGTCTGGGCATTTTCCACTGCACCATCATGGTTTGCCTGATGTCATCTGTTTTTAAGTTCTTTGCCTCCAGAGTGGTTATAAAACTTTTCTGAAATTACTATCTGCTTCAGTCATTATTGCAACTCAACCACAGCCAACATTGACTGTATAGTTTGAAAAATTTTAAATTAGTGGCTCTAACTTCTGCTATTTTTTGACATTTTTTTTTTTGTAGCTAAAATCTGGAAATATTTATAAATCTGTGTCCTTTTCCTATTCCATATATAGTCAAAATAATTAGCTAATCACAGTTCTTAATTCAAGTCAATTCATTTATTCAATATATACTTAAATCCTGGATCTTCTAGAGTGTGAATTGTTTCATCTCTCTGGGCCTTGGTTTCTTCATTTTGCGAGTGGGGATAATAATAGTAACTACCTCATAGGGCGTTCTGATGATTAAATGGGATTATGTAAATGAAATTCTGACATAACAGTGGTTCGATACAGTATCAGTATGTTTCATGCACTCACAGAGGAGAGGACACAACAATGAACAAGCCAGATTTGGGGCCTTCTCCCTCAGAACTTTCAGTCTAATAGAGAAGAAAGTTCAATAAATACAACAACCTATATCAGGTACTCTAAAGGGGCATGGGTGAGTTATTCTTCACTCCTGTCCCCATTAGCAAATCATATCAATTTCTTCTTCACCAAAAAAAAAACAAAAACAGAATTTGATCATATCTTGTCACCTCTACTGCTGACACCCTGATCTAGATCTTGATCAACCCCCCACTTGGGTTACTTAGCCTCTTAACAAGTCTCCCAACATCCACCCTTGCCCCCTACAATTCCCCACAAAGGAGCCAGGGTGATCCTCTTCCAACAAGTCAGATCATGACTCTTGCTATAGGCATAATAATTCCCCTGCCCTCAAAGATGTCCTGTTGTAATCCCTGGGATCTATGCTTTGCATGGCCAAAGGGCTTAACAGATGGGATTTAGGACCTTGAGATGGGAGTGTGTTTTGGATTATTCAAGTGGGCCTTATCTAACCACATGAATCCTTGAAAGTGGATGATATTTCCTTGTTGTGGTCAGAGGGAGATGTGAATGCAAGAGAATGGTCGGAGAAGATGGAGGGAGGGGACATCTCTAGACGCAGAAAAGACCAGGAAAACAGATTCTCCCCTAGAGTCTTGGGAAGAAATGTAGGCCTGCCAACATACTGATTTTACCCCAGTGAAGTAACTTCTGACCTGCAGAACTGTAAAATAATAAATTGTATTGTTTTAACCCACGAAATTTGTTACAGCAGGAATAGAAAACTCACATATCACTCTTCTGCTCAGAACCTTCCAGTGGCTTCTTAGCTCACATGATGATTAAGTGGGATTATGTAAATAATCAGACACACCTAGAGACCTGCCAGGCCCTATGAGATCGGGCCCCTGTTCCCCACTTTCTCCTGATCCCCCCTGTTCCTTCTGCCCCAGCCACTGACCTCCTGGCTGTTCTTCCAACACCCAGATCACACTCCACTTGGGCTTCGGGGCTCGGGCTCTCTGTCCTCCTGGTCTGTGCCTCTCCTAGAATTCCCCAGGGCTGTCTCAGGCTTCCTTTGTTCTCAGCTGGGCAGTTGCCTCCTTTATGAGTCTGTCCCCAACTTCCCAATATAAAAATAAGCACCTGTCCCTTGTCCTGTCACATACTCTGCCCATCTTACCCTGCCTTATTTTTCTCATTAACTCTTATCACCATGAGATGTACCATTTAATCGCTCATAATCTCCACCCATCCTCTGTAGAAAACATGAGCTCCAGAGGGCAGGGATTTTGTCTCCTTTGCTATTCTATCTCCTTGCCTCGGGTTAAGTGCTCAGTAAATAATTTATCAAATGAGTTGGTTGAATGAGAGAGAGGGGAGAAGGAAAAGAGCCTTGGGAACACAGAGAAGACAGCTCTGGTGGTGTGAGGGAAGGAAGAAAGGCCTAATGTGAAGCCTGAGGCGGGTAGCCGGGTGCAGGCGGTGACACACTATAGACAAAGGGAACAGTCTGTGTGAGGTCATATAAATCGCCACAGGCTGGAGCACATAGGGTAGCATGAGAAGGCTCAGAAACTATTTTAAGCAGTTGGGTTCACTGTCGACTGTAGTGGGGGAGTGTGGCATCATGGCCAAGATGCAGCCCCTGGAGCTATACTGCTGCTGGCCTTCAGTCCTGGCCCTGTGTCGGGTGCTGTGGGTCTTTGGCTGGTAACTCACCCTCTCTCCCTGTCAGCTGGGCATAATAATAACCCCACCTTTGGGGCCATTGTGAGGGGTAAATGAGTGAAACAGAGATGAGCTCTTTAGAAGAGTGCCTGGCACAGGGTAGGCATGGCATTAGTGTTCACTGTCACTATTACTGGCAACAGGCGAATGCTGAAAAGGTTGATGCCAAAGGCGGACATACCAGAACTTAGGTTGGGAAAGCTTTGCTAAGGCTGTGTACGGAGAATGAGGAGCAAGGAAAATAACAGCCTTCTGAAAAGGGCTTTGCCAAGAATGTGAGCCCATTTTGGAATTAAGAGTGATGATCACTCTTATTTTCAGAAACTTTTACTACATAGCTGAAAGTGAGTTAGTTCAGCATGGAAGAGTACAAAGAGTTTTTGCTTAGTGAATAGTGCTTTTCAAACTGTGACTCACTAATGGGTCAGAGACCAATTTGGTGGGTCAAAAACAGCTTTTAAAATGATAATAGAAAACAGATCATAGCATTTAAAAAGTCATGAGTTGTGACATTTCTGTTTCAATTGTGGGGTGTGTGTGTGTGTTGGTATATGTGTGTGTGTGTGTATATATATATATATATATATATATAACCACTAAACTACACCTACAACCAGTTTTGTTTTTATATTTTGAGACAGGGTCTTGATAAGTTGCTGAAACTGACTTTAAAATTATGACCCTCCTGCCTCAGCCCCCCAAATTGCTAGGATCATAGTGCACTCCATGATGCATGTATATGTATATCAATCCTCCAATGTGTATCTGTCAGACACACTTATCAGTCACCAATTCATGTATTTCTGGCCAAGGGTCCTAGCTTCACAAGTTTGAGAAACATTGCTGTACTTCTTGTCCTGCAAGCTGGGTGTGTCACTCTGGGTGAGTCCTCTCCAGGATCTTTGCTGTCCTTACAGTTCTGTAAAATTATGACTCGAGCTGCAGGGAATCCTCCCTTTTTGGGTGTGTTGCCAAATGTCTTTCTGTGACCACAGTGGGTTAAAGGGCACAGCCCAACCACTCCTCTAGGGACAACCCTGGGGAAGCATTGGCAGAGCCAAGCCATCGCACAACACTGCAGGGGGCCAACTCCCTAGCCCACAGTACCTTGTGTGTTCAAGTTAAGGAGTAGGAGGAAGGATGGGAAGTGTGAACTGCTTATCTCCATAGTGCCACCCACCTCTGCTGCCTTTGAGACTCGAGAGTCGTTGACAAGCTGCCCACAGCTCAGTGCAATGCCCCTGCCTACCTTAGCCCCCCTTTCAGCTGCCAATCATGGAATCTACTGAGGAGGAAAGTGAGGGCTGCCATGTCCGGTAGAAGACTGGAGATCCCCACATACTCTCCGAACAGTCATTTCTTCTGACCTTCTTTTCTAGACGGTTGCCTAGCAGGTCAGCTGTGCTGGGGTGGAGGGAAGGGGTGATTCTGGCTAATGATATGTACGTGGCAATTTGGCCAGTGCCAGTAGTGCCACACACCCAGCTTGTCAGTGGCAGCATGCCATGGGCTCTAGCCAACCTATTCAGTTAGCTCTAATAAATCTTCTTAATTCTTTGAGAGAAGTGAGAGAGCCAGGAGTCAGGACCATAAGGGACCAGAGCAGTGGAACCTTGGAAAGGGAGCTGGACAATTTCTGTTCTTTGAATGTAGCAATGCTGTGCCCAATCATGGGGAAACCACCATACCTTCAACAGCAGTGCACATGGAGATTTAGGGCGGGTGACTGCTAGCTAGCATCTTGGGTGCTGCCATTTCTCTAGCAATACATTTCTTGTTTCTGGCTGTTTTTATCAACTCGAAACATTCCATCACATTCCAGAGCATACACATCTGGTGTTTTGAATATGTCGTTTGGACATATAACATTTTGGTAAGCACTTATTCTGGTGCAGAAGGCTATTAGTAATGTCAACAGTAGACTTTTTAAACAATGAATACTTCCCTCTGGTGAAACAAAACTTCTTTTACAAAGTCTTTTCTTGCTGAATATGGTGACACCTGCCTGTAATTCCAGCAACTCTGGAGGCTAAGATGGGAGAATTGCAAGTTTGAGGCTAGCCTCAGCAATTTAGTGAGAATCTCAGTAATTTAGGGAGAACCTGTATCAAAATAAAATTTAAAAAAATAAAAAAAAAAGGACCGGGAATGTAGCTTAGTATAAAGCTCCCCTGGGTTCAATCCCCAGTAACAAAAAAATTTTTTTAAAAAGGTCTGGGTATGTGCCTTAGTGGTAGAGCTCTCCTTGGTTCAAACCCCAGTACTGCAAAATAAATAGATAAATAAGTTTTATTTGAGTTATTAATGCAGTATTGACTTGTATAGACTATGATGTAGACAGTGTGTTCAAAGTGATTAATAAATAAAATTTGTCCCCCCCCCGCCCCCAGTTACTTTACCACCACCTAGCCACCTTGTCATTATGAGAGATTGAGGTGAGGCATTTACAAATTGTATTTAACAGTTTGAGGTGGATACTTTCTTTTTGGAGGGAAACAACAACCAGCATCTTTTTGTGGGGTTCTTTCTGCCCAAGGGAATCCAAGCCACCCTGAAACTTACAATCTCAGATAATTAGTAAGTTGCAAAACACAAACACTCAGAAATGTATTTACAGGAAATGAAGCTCCCGATAGATCTAGTCCACATGGGTTCTGGAAGTACACAAATGGAAAATGGCTCCGGTGGATTATTTAAGGGGGTACATCAAAGGCAGGGATAAGGTTTCAAGGGTGGATTCTTGCTTTCTGATATCTTGCAGTTAGCAGGTTGACATCTTGGCAGGTCACACCCACCGCAGGGGCTGTGTGGGCCATGGCAGAGCAGGAAAGAGATTCACATTGTCCCTTGGCAATTGACCAGAGGAAATGTCCACTGGCCATTCTCAGATACGGATGTCTCTATCCACAAGGCTTCCATGTGCGTGACCCACATGCAACCCACTGATGGCTCGTGACACCTTGTTATCTTTTCTAGTAAGAGGCATAGTTGTCTGTATTCCTATCATTGATCAAAACTTTTTTTTCAAATGTGTTTAATTTTAGCCAAGTAAGTCAACAGCTTGGCTTTATCTATCAGTCCCAATTTTATCACATGAAGGAAGAAGCCAAATTTATTTCTATTGTCTCTTACTTCCCCAGCACCTCCACTGTCCCCAAGAGTCTAGAGGCAGCAAATGTTCATGCTAATGCTGTGGGGGAACGCTTGGTAACCAAGGAGAGAAGCATGACGTCCAAGACTTGTGTGCCTGGGTTGTCAGGAGCAGTGGGAGGGGCTTTCTCTTCACTGCATTTCCCTTTGTACCATGTGCAATGCTTAAAATTTAAAAACCGTTAACAACAGCAACAAAACTATAGCCCCATCTAATTTGGATTAAACCTCTCTCCCTATTTGGGGGGACCCAATTCATTTTTTAAAAAGCAGGGGCTGAAGGTGTGGCACAGAAGTAGTGTGCATGCTTAGCATATACAGGAAAGGCTCTGGGTTCCATCCCTAGGAAACCTCCTTTGAGGGGGTTTGAGGGGACTAAGAGGGCTGGGAGTGTATCTTAGTGGTGAGTGCTTGCCTAACACGCATGAGGCCCAGGGTTCTATCCCCAGCTAAATAAATAGGAAAATAGAATATGTACTTGATATCACTAAAAGGAAATATCAAAATGTCCTTGTGATAATACATACTCATGGGCAAGTACTTCCAAGGCCATGAATCCAGCATAACAGTGAGGTTTAGTGGAAGTACATGGTAGCTGGCTACAAGTCATAGGAGTGGAACTCAAGAAAATGCCTGTCTTTTTGACAAACTAGTATGAGTTCTTTCCTTAGTTAATTAGAACAATATTATAGTGCACTTTTTTTTTCTTTGTCAAACAAAAAATAAAAACCACCAAACAAAAAAATCTCAAACTCAAACAAATAGAGTGAAAACAAGAGACTAGGCATAACTTCTTTCTCTCTTCCCTATAAGATTTACTTAAAAAAATTAATTTTAACTGTGTTATTTTTAAAAATATTCAGGATATATGCAGGATATAAAAGATTAAAATAAAGTAACTGGATAAAATTTGAAACTCTCCAGGTCCACATTTCTTGGAATTATAGATTTAAAAATATTTTTTTTTCATTTTCTGATTACAAATATAATGTACGTGTGCCAGGCCTAATGGCACATGCCTGTAATGCAGCTCTTTGGGAGTCTGAGGCAGCAGGATCACAAGTTCTAGGCCAGCTTCAGGAACTTTGTGAAACCCTGTCTCAAAATTAAAAAAAGAAAAAAAGGCCAGAGGTGTAGCTAAATGGTAGAGCACCCCTGGGTTCAATCCCTAGTACCAAAATAATGATGATGATGATAATAATAATTATAATAATAATAACAACAACAATAATAATAATGATAGAAGACGGGCTTATAAAATAAATAGAGAGAAACTAAAAGGAATATAATAAATAAGTCCTGCTAACAGGATTTATTTCCTTCTCTCTCTCTCTCTTTTTTTTTAAGATTAACATATGCTGCATGATTTTCTACTATATGGATCCTATTGTCTGGGGGGCAGGATAGAGAAATGGGGGGATTGAACCCAGGGCCTACTGCATGTGAGCTATATCACTAAGTTATATCCTCAGCCCCAATATACTATAATTTTAAAAATATATCTATTAGTGAAAATTTTGGACATAACACCTTTTTTTCCCCCCGAAAATAGCAGTGCAGCAAATGTGCATAATGTACAAAGGTACATAATGCTTTTATGGGGGGTGGGGGGACTGGGGATTGAACTCAGGGACTCTGGAACAATAAACCACATCCCCAGCCCTATTTTGTATTTTATTAGAGACAGGGTCTCACTGAGTTGCTTAGCACCTCGCTGTTGCTGAGGCTGGCTTTGAACTCAAGATCCTCCTCCCACTGGGATTATAGGCTTGCATCACCATGCCCTGCTACATAATACTTTCATTAGGAAAAATTCAAAATATAAACATATTTAAAATTTTTATATATGTTGCAAAATTGTCCTTCAGGAAAGTTCTGTGCCTCTACCAATAGTATATGAAAACCTCTACCTGTATGGTCTCACCAATATTTATTTAATCTTTTCCCATGTTACACGTGTTTCCTGTTTTTCTTTTTGAAGATAATTTATCTCCTCATGACCCAGAGCTTTCCGAACTGTGTAGCATTGCAAGCCAGGCTTCTTTTTTCCGAATAGGCATTTCTTTATCTGTATGTGTATCAGAGGGTGGGCTTGGATTTGCCCACCACCCTTAGCAATAAAGAAAGCTCATATTTGGTAGGTGTGCTAGTCCTTTATTGAATATTAATTGAGCCTAATTATTTCCCAGACCCTGTGGCACATAATAGAAATATAGTGACGAGCAAACCAGTTATTCATCTCTCAAAGAGTTTATGTTCTAATGATTGTGTTTAAGGCATTAATCTTTTTCAATTTTTTAAAAACTATGTGATACGGGTACAAAAGGTATATCATTCTAATTTGGATGTGTTTGACTTCTGAGTTCAAAATTTTTTGTCCATAGGTAGTTCTCTCACTTGGTAATATGACCATTCTTGAACTTTCTTGTCTTTTCCTTTTTTATTTCTATGGGTTATCCTTTTTCACTGTGGCTTTGCTCTCTTTTCTAGCTAACAGTGCTCTGAGTTTGTTCAGGTACTAGGTGACCATGGTAAGGGAGCTGGACTTAGTGCCTGGGTTTTAGGAGAAACAGGGAACTGTGCACTGAGTCCTGTCTCTGGCACTTAATACCCATGTTGTCTCAAATGCATAGGTTTATTCCTGATGGCCTCCTTTTCCTTACCTGTAGAATAGAGGGATTAGACAAGACAATGCTTCTAGGTTCCCTTTAGTTCAGGAGATGCATGGTGTTAGGAACTTAAGAATATAGAGGCAAATCTAGCAGTATTATCAAATATCTGCAGGGCAAGGAACCATGCTAGTCACTGAGTATGCAAAGAAAAATGTGACTGTCCTTGATTTTAAAGAATTCATTAGCTATTAGAGGAAATATATATGTAAACAAACAAAAAGTAATCTAAAAGATGGAATTTCCAATGCATACAGCTGGAGCAATTAGTTATAAATATGTTTTTTAAAAAAAGGTCCTGAGGGGCTGGGGTTGTGGCTCAGGGGTAGGGCACTTGCCTTGCACATGTGAAGCCCTAGGTTTGATCCTCATCAGCACATAAAAAAATAAATAAACAAAAATAAAGTTATTGTGTCCATCTACAACTAAAAATATTTTTTAAAAAAAGTCTTTAGGGCCAGGCATGGTGACACATGCCTATAATACCAGGGTCTCAGGATGCGGAGGCACCATTTAGCAAGATCCTATCTCAAAATAAAAAAATAAAAAGGGCCAGGGATATAATCCCAGTGGTAAAGTGCCTCTGAGTTCAATCTTAGCACAGAAGAAGGAAGGGATAGGGAGAAAGGAAGGAAAAACAAGTCCCTAGGAGTGGGGACCAGGCACATGCCTGTAATCTCAGCAACTCAGGAGGCTGAGGCAAGAGGATTGCAAGTTTGACACGAGCCTCAGCGATTTAGTGAGACCCAATCTCAAAACAAAATTTAAATTTAAAAAGGGCTGAGGATATAGCTAAGTGATAGAAGACCTGTGGGGTCAAGTTCCTAGTACTGGTCTAGGATGTATTTCAGTGGTAAAGCATTTGTCTGGCATGCATGAGGTCCTGGGTGTATCCCCAGGACAGGGGAGGGGGTGTGGGGGGTGGCTGAGAAAGAGAATATTAATCCCTAGGACTACCGGTACCTGGAGCCAGGCACAGTGGTTTCTATAGTTCCAGCTACTCAGGAGACCAAGAGGTTGATTGAGCTCAGGAGTTTGAGATCAGCCTGGGAACACAGCAAGACCCTGTCATCATCATCATCATCATCATCATTATCATCATTGCCATTTACAATAATTGATTGCATGTGGGAATAAATACATGAAAGAAACAAAACTTTCAGAAGAAGATGATATAAAAGACTATCTTCATAGCCTCAGGATATGGAAGAATTACTTCAGTTATGAGAAGCACAAATCATAAAGGAAAAGATAGATTTGATTACATTAAATTAACTATTTCTGTTTTTCATCAGCACCATAGGACTGGGGATGTTGCTCTGTGATAGAGCGTTTGCCTAACGTGTGCAAAGCAATTGGTTCAATACCCAGTACTATAATCAAACAAGCAACAACCAAAACAGACAAAAAAGAGGCAACATAGGGCACTCTTGCCCCATCTGTCTCTCACTTTCCTTTTTAATAAAATTCCTGTTCTCTTGCTTACCTAAAAAAAAAAAATGACCAAGTATCATGTGAAAATATTTTTATTCATAATCAGGGAATATATGTACATATACATTTATATACATATATATGTACATATATATATACTGTACATACATATACACACATACATGCACACAAACATATATAATAAGATATATATTATAAATTAGACACTCATTGAGATGGTTTTTGTACCACTATATTAAAACATTTGACCCAACATCTTAGCAAATATTAGTGACGATATTATGGGAGTTCCTGAAGGATAGAGGTAATACAAGTGGCCGAAGGGCCCAAATGCTGCCCCTTCCTTATGCAGGAGGGTACACATATCCTACATCCCAACAACTCCCCTTGGCCAAGTGCACACTAGGAGACACAGACAAGAAAATTCACGGCAACATGGTTTTTGAAAACAAAGCACTAATGACCAACTCAAATGACCACGGGACAATGAACAAATGTAAGTATATTCATATAGCAGTGAAAAGGAATGGTGTAGAACTCTAGGATCAATATGGATAAATCTCACAAATGTGATTTTGAACTAAAAAAAAGAAAAAAAATCACAGGAGAATACATATAGTATTGTATTGTTTATATAAAGTTCAAAAATGTACAAAACTAAATAATATATCATTTAGGCAGAAAGAAAAGGGAACAATACATATAAAATTCAAGACAGCAGTGATTTCTGAGGGGTTAGTCAGGAGAGGCCATCTGGTGGAAACTCATACTGGAATTCGACAGTCTGCTGAGGTTCTATTTCACAAACTGGGTGGTGGATACAAGGCATTGGTTATATTATTTCTTATACTACATGCTTATTTATGTGTGCATGTGTGGACACACACACACACACACACACACGCATTGGGGATGACAAGGAGGGGAACAAGTCACTTTTCTCTTGAAGGGAACAGGATGTACAGGGGCCCAGAAGCCTGAAACAAGATGGTACACTTGGGAAACTGGCAATTTGTCATTACTCGGGCGGGATGTGTAGGAAGAGGAATGGCAGGATACTCCTTCAACACATTACATTTGTGGAGCAGCTTGTAAGAGCAGACACTGTCCTACGCACTGGGACACACAGATGAAAGGATCAGTGCCTGCCCTGGAACTGGGTCTACGGCAGGACAGTGGGGTAAGTGTTACAGTGGGGTGTACCCAGGGTGCATTGAGAGTGCAGGCAAGAGGCCCAAATCCAGAGGGAAGGTGTCCTGGACATGATGACAGAGAAGCAGATTTTGAAGGGTGGGCAGCAATTATTCTGCTGAAGACCTGAGAGAGGCTGATTCTAATACCATGTGTAAGAAAATGGGGTTGGTTAAAGGAATGAACATATCATTCTTTTTTAGTCACTGTTGGGGACTGTATTGTGCCAAAATTCAAATATCCTAATCCCTATGTGACTGTTTGGAGGTAGGCTTTTAAAGAGGAAATGAAGTTTAAATGAGATCATAGGATGTATCCCTAATCCAAAATGACTGGTGTCCTGGTAAGAAGAGACAAGCAGGGATGCACACGCTGAGGAAGGCCAAGTGAAGACACAGCAAGAAGACATCCAAGAGCAGATGCTCAGGAGAAATCAAACCTGCCAACACCTTGATCTTGAACTTCCACCTTCTGGAACCATGAGAAAATAAATTTCTCTTATTTAGGCCACCAGTCTGGTATTTTATTATGGCAGCCCTATAGTCACCCTTTGAATGCCCCAAATGTCTGAGGAATCCTCCATGTTGTGCAGCACAGTCAACTGTCATTGTCAGAACAGGAAGATAGATGGCTGTCATCCTCTCTCCCAACCTTCCCCACACACAGGGAGGACTGTGACCCAGGGTGGATCCATGAGAAGCACCTCCCCCACACTTGGACTCAAGCCACAGATAGAAGTGCAGAAGTCACACAGAATTCCCTCTGGGGATAGGAGTGGCAGCAATGGGAGATGCACCTTGGTTCCCAAGGCTCTGGCTGGTTCCAGTGGCAGTGTCTCATGGTAGTGATGGTGCTGGTCAGACTGTAGTATCCAGGGTGGGTGGCAGAGGCACAGCATCTTCAAAGGACTATTTCTGGTCTGTTTTCATGGGCCAAACCTAGATCTCTATCTTCCTGGTGATCTCGGACAGTACCCAATAAATCCTTTTATATATTTTTAAATCAATTTTATTGAAGTTTTGTTTATATAAATTAAAATGTATTTATTTTAAGTATACAGTTTGATGAGTTTTGATAAATGTCTACACTCGTATAATTACCACCACAATAAAGATAGAGAACATTCCTGCGGGCAACCTCTAGACACTGAGAAGGCAAGGAAAGAGAATCCTCCCTTAGACCCTCTAGAAGAAATGTAGCCCTCTCGACACCTTGAGTTTAAGACTTCTGATTTGCAGAACTGTAAGATAATAAATGTATGTTTTCCTAAGCCAAAAAAAAAAAAAAAAAAGATATAGAATATTCCTATCACCAAAAATCTTCCTTCTTACCCTGTAGTATTCAATTCTCCCCCACTTCCTGTCTAGATATAATATTTTCTGTGTTTAGATTAGCTTTACGTTTTCTAGAATTTCACAGAAATGAAATCCCATAGAATATACTCTTTTGTGTCTTATTCTTTCAGGGAGTGTAACAGTTTTGGAATTCACCCATGCTATTTATTCCTATTTATTGCTGAGTATGTATGGATATGTCATAATTTGTTTATCCTTTTGCCAGTTGGTGGACATTTAAGCTGTTTCCATTTTGGGGTTATTGTAATAAAGCTTATTCTTCCATGTTTTCTATTGGTGAATTAGAACTATACATAATAGTGAGATTTATTGTTACATATTCATACAAGCACATGATGTTACAATATAATTAGGTCAATCTAATTCTCTAGTTAATATCAGTTTCTTTTGATACTTTGACACCTAACAGCATTTTTTTTTTCAGTACTGGGGATTGAAGCAGGGGTACTCGACCACTGAACTGCATTCACAGTCCTTTTATCTTTTATTTTGAGACAGGGTCTCACTATGTTGTCCAGGCTGGCCTCAAGCTGACAATCCTCCTGCCTCAGTTTCCTGAGTCACTGGGATTACAGGCATGCACCACTGTGCCCAGATTCCCGACAGCATTTTATGGAATTCCTTTCCTGCTTAACCAGCCAACATTCATTTCTGTTTGTTAATCCCACAAGACATGGCCACATTGGTCTGCAAGACTGGAGTATGAAAGTGGGAGTTTGGGTGCAAGGATGGAAGTGGGCTGGTGAGAAAGGCCAGAGACAGCTCCTCCGTGCCATGCCAAGGAAATGGTATGATGAGCTTAGAAGTGATGTGATCAAAGTAGCTTCTGAGGAAGTTAAGATGCTATTTAGAATAATCCAGGCAAAAAATAATGAAGACTGGGACCTAGATAATGCATTGGTATTTGGAAGGAGGAGACCAATTCAAGAGCTAGTGCATGGAAACAGTTACAGGGATCTGAGCATCAAATAAATATGAAGGTTATGAGGAAGGAAGACTTCCAGGAGCACTCCTAGGGAGCAGACAGCAGCCATGTAAAAAATGTTAGGAAGCAAATCCTTAGAAACCTGTATTCTGGATCTGTAGGGTTGAAGTTGGGCAGAGAGGACATTTTCTCATTATGTAATAATAGCAGGGTAGGGGTAGAAGGGAGTAGGAACAGTGGGGTTAGCTGAAATACAGATGCAACAGGAAGGGACAAGAGTCAATCTCTGTTCCAGGCCCTGCTAGCCTATACCTGTTTTCTTATCTCAGCGTCTTGACTTGGAAACTATAAAAACGTCTCATTTTGAAGTTTAAAAACTTCTTTCAGTTCCAACTGTACCTCTATTTAGTGAGCACCTACTATATTGCTGATCTCTATGCTTGGTCTTAGAGTTCCAAAAGGAGGCTTACTAGATCTTGAATTTCAGTTCCAAAGACCTCATCAGAATCATCTGTGAGATTCATGCCCACAACCCACCTTGGAAGTTTATTTTCCCCCCATGATGTCCTTTATTGCTAGTTTCTCTCCCACCCCTGATCCAGAATCACATTCAGTTTCCAAAACTCTTTGGTCTCTGCCTTAGTTTGTTCAGGCTGCTATAATGAAGTGTCAGACTGAGTGGCCTATCAATAACAGAGATAAAAACCAGCTCTCTGTATATGCAGGTTCCATGTCTACAGATTCAACCAACTGCAGATACCTTTTTTTAAGAGAGAGAGAGAGAGAATCTTTTTTGTAGATGGAAACAACACAATGCCTTTATTCTTATGTGGTGCTGAGAATTGAACCCGGGTAGCGCCCATGCTAGGGGAGCGCTCTACCACTGAGCCACAATCCCAGCCCCAATTGCAGATATTTAGAAACACCGCATATACTGAACTTGTACAGACCATTTTCTTGCCATGATTTCCTAAATAGTACAACAATAAAGTATAACAATGGAGTACATAGCATCAGGTATCAGAAAGCATCGGGGATGATTTAAAATCCACGGGAGGATGCATATAGGGTCTATGCAAATATTGTGCCATGTTACAGAAGGGACTTGAGCACCTGCAGATTTTGATATCTTCAGGGAACGGCACCCATCACCGGTGGGTACTGAGAGACGACTGTAGTTTTCACTGTTCTCAAGGCTGGAAGTCTGAGATCAGGGCACCAGCACAGTCAGATTCTGGTGAGGAAGCCTTGATTCAGTAAGTGGGGCCTTACTGTGTATAGTAAAACAAACAAACAAACAAAATGACACAGATAGTCCTGTCATACTATTATAAACTACTGAATCAGGCACTGCTATCTATATCGTATTTAATTCTATCTCCATGACAGACAGGTACATTATATGAGCTCATTATCTGATGGGTAACCACATTCATGGACACAAGTAATTGTAAGGATTTGAATGCGGAGGGGATCACACTGGGAGAAGAATATATTAACTGATTAGGCTCCTTATACGTCCCAAGCACTGGACTAGCTTCTAAAGCTGCAAAGATGAAAAGACCATCATGACATCGGCCAGGAGGTCTTGTGATTATAGGGGCATACAAATCTCAAATTTCCATGCTGACCCAAATCCTGTTCCAACAGAGTAATATATAACAGAGAGCAGAACAGTCAGAGTGCCAAGGAGATGTCGTGTCGATGTGATGGGGAAGTACCCAGGGATACTTCATTAAGCCAAATTTTAAATAATGAAGACAAACTCACCAGGGAGAGGGAGAAAATCCATTCAGGAAAAGGAGACATCATGTGCTAAACTGGGGCTGAGAAAGTGGCATACCAAGGCAGGTGAGAAAATCTCCTCATGGATTGCTGGAAGCATTTGGATTAGACACTGGTAGCAGATAGAAAGGTTGGCAGGTGTTGGATATTTATAAAACTAAGGAACTTGGAATTTTTCCTATGGACGTGTGATTTTCAAGTTATACTCACTGGAGCTGAGTGCTCCTTGGTTTGATGACACAGAGAAAGAGGAGATAACAGGGCGATTCTCAGAACAAAGGTGTGGAGTCCCTGACTCAAATTTGCAATCCTCCTGCCTCAGCCTCTCAAACCTTTGGGATTACAACCATGCTCCACCACACCTCGCTAGATTTTTTTTTTTTCTTTTAAACAAAGGGATTCATGTTGAAGTTTAAACACTATAGCACTAGGTGATGACAAACCATTGATAATTTTTAAGTAGGAAAATGTGTGAGTTTCCGAGGTGAAAAGAGTTGCCAACATTGTCAAGTGACAAAATGTCAGGAAAACAAGTACTGAAAAGTATCCCTCAAGCTGGGCATAGTAGTGCATGCCTGTAATCCCAGCGGCTTGGGAGGCTGAGGCAGAAGGATTGTGAGTTCAAAGCCAGTCTCAGCAATGGTGAGGTACGGAGCAACTTAGTGAGACCCTGTCTCTAAACAACATACAAAACAGGGCTAGGGATGTGGTTCAGTGGTTGAGTACCCATGAATTCAGTCCCAAGTACTAAAAAAAAAGTATCCATTGGGTTTGGCAAAGAGTGACCTGGATGAAGACAGTTGATGGTGTGGGGGTAGGGGATTGGGAATAGCATGCAGAGATACGGAAATAATGAGGAAGAGAAAATGTGGAGTCAGAGGGTGGAGATTACCCTCTTAGTCTTAGCTATAGAGCATGGAGGGGGATTTGGCAATAACCAGAGAGATTTATCCAACTCACAATTCTCCTTTTTAGCTAACTGATCTCTCACCTTCAAGGTCATTGGACTTCTGAAAGCTATGTTTGTACCTGGCTGCCTGGCTTGTCTGTAGTCAATTGGTCCTTGATAGGGTACACCATCCAATCTAGGCCAATATTTTCCTCCAAAAAATTTAGAATTTGTGCTAAGGGATAAAACCTGTTCTCTCCTGTTGTTTTGGGAGTTGGCTCTTGGAGAGTCAGATAAAGTAAGCTACAGGTGTGCAGAAGATGAAAGCAGATATATGGAAAAGGATGGATGGGAGGGAACATCCAGGTTGGCTTTACAGGCCATTTCCAAATCACATGCAAGCTGGGTATGGCGGCGCTCACCTGTAATCTCTTTGACTCAGGAGGCTAAGGCAGTAGGATCACAAATCTGAGTCCAGCCTCAGCAATTTAGTGAGACCCTTGTCTCAAAATAAAAAATAAAAAAAGGACGTAGCTTATCCCCTACTATTAACCAACCAACCAACAAATAAAACCCAAAACTCAGCTGCATTCAAGGTCCATGGAAATACTGCCATCTGGGTTCTGGGTGAAACCAGTTCATCTGATCATGAACCCTTTGTTTTTGGTTAACTCATATAGTTTCTCTTACTCATACCAAAACAACCCTTTCTGATACAGATGGTATATGATTTCATTTCTCTCTCTTTTCTTCAAAGAGAAAAAAAAATGGTCAGTTGAGTGAAAGTTTGATGACACAGAGAAAGAGGAGATAATAGGGCGATTTTCAAAACAAAGGTGTGGAGTCCCTGGCCCAAGATAGGAAGAGATGCATCTTCCTCTGACATAGATGGGAATGTAGATAAGTACATGGGTTGGGACTAGAAAGAGGGTTCTGAATGTCTTTCTTTCTTTGTGAAGAGTCAAGGTTATCTGCAGATCAGGAGATAGGTGGACCTGGTTTAAGGGACGACTCTAGCAGCTGTGGGCCAGGATCTGACCACAGATCAATATACAGACAGCCAAAGATCCCACGTATCTGAGTGGTGAATGCAGGAGCAGATCTCAAACCCCAAAGCCTCACTCCTAGGCCTGCTCCTTTAAAACACAGAAAGAATCACATCATTCTGCTGCTTATTTTTTTCCAAAGATTTACCATTGCTTTAAAATATAAATTCTTTCATCAAATTATATTATGTGTATGTATGAATATGGCAAAATGAATCCCACGATTGCATGAGTGTATCTCCCCCAGTTTTGCTCAGCAAGTAAAAGAAGGGAAAGCAGAAGAGACGTTTTGGATTGATCCAGAACTGGGTGTGTGAAACTGCCAGGGAATGCTCTAGGGTGTTGGGAGAATAGACAAGGTAGATATGGACAGCCTGGGAGTTGAAAAAGAATATAGAAGGAGGGTGGGGTGTGAAGTGACAACCGGGGACATCTAAGGTTGAGCTTGTGCGTGGAATGTTCTGGGTGAGAAAAGGTTTTAAGTGGAAACATTTAAGGATTTTCTGAAGTGACATATTTGAGACAGATAAACTTTCTCCTCTATCTATAAATGGCTCCACCTCCCACCCAGTTACCCATACCTGAAATCCTAAATTGTCCTAGGAGTTCAATTTTTTCTTTCTCCCTTATATTCAGTTGGTCCTCAGATCCTTTCAATTGTATTTCCAAGCATCTCTCTTTTTCTTTTTTTCTTTTTTGGCTGGGGTCTTCTTAGGTTACCCAGGTTGGGCTTGAATTCCTGGATTTAAGAGATCCTCCTGCCTCAGCCTCTCCAGTGCTGGGACTACAGGCCTATTCCAGGTCCTAAACATCTCTTGATTGTAATTGCACTGGTTGAAAATCTCAAAATTGCTCAGTTCTAATAATCCCTACTCCCACCACGTCACTCCCAGGAAGCCACTTAATTCTTCCAGTGGTTTCCCATTGCTTTCAGAGGCACTTATTGTGGGATACAAGGTCCTTTGTATCTGGCTACTGTTTCCCTCTTCAGCTTCATTTCTTACTTCTTTTCCAAAGCTGCATGCTCTATTTATAGCTCTTGAAGACCATGTGTTTCTCTGGCTTCTGTGCTTTAGTCACACAATTCCTTGTGACTAAAGGTCCTTGGAAAGATCTTCCTTGTCTTTTCTTGGATCTTACTCTTTCAAGATTCCTCACATCTGCAGAAATATGAGAACCCTTTTTTTTTTTACCTCCCCAGGAGATTTAACTGTAGGAGTATGAATAGCCCACTGTCCATGCTCCTAACATACAGAGCTCTAGGGGCAAAAGACTTTATTTTACCTGTCAAGCTCAGAGCCCACAGTAAGATCTAGCTAGAGTACCTGCTCAGTGGATATTTTAATTATGATTATGATTATTTTGTGGTACTATGGGCTAAACCCAGAGGTACTTTACTACTGAGCCCTTTTGATTTTTTTATTTTGATGCAGGGTCTCACTTAGTTGCCCAGGTTAGCCTTGAACTTGTGATCCACCTGTCTCAGCCTCCCAAGTATCAAAGGATATATATATTTTTTTAATATTTATTTTTTAGTTATTGGCGGACACAACATCTTTGTTTGTATGTGGTGCTGAGAATCGAACCCGGGCTGCACGCATGCCAGGCGAGCGCGCTACCGCTTGAGCCACATCCCCAGCCCCAAAGGATATTATTGAATGAAAGAAAGAATGAGTGAAAATCAAAGTCATCTTAGTTGATGGCAGGAGGTGGGGTGGAGGACTATATGAGTCAGGAGCTAAAGTCCTGCAAGAACATGAGAGTTCATTAGATGTTTTATGGGTCCCAGCCATCAACATTCTAGTTTAGGGAAACTGCCTTGTCTATTACTCAACTGTCCTGTAGCTACCGTTCCTATTCTCAACTGTATACAAAAGACAAATTTAAGTGATTCCATTTCCTCTGTTGGCTTGCCAGGGACCCACAACCTGTTTGGCCTGAAAAGATGAAACTGTGAGCGGGGCTAATGTGATTTTTCTCCCGAGATTTGGGAATTTGGAAACACATTGAAGTGGTTAACAACACTAGGAACATAGGTTGAAGGACTATATGAAGAATTGTCAAGAAATAAATAGGACAAGTTGCAAAGTGGCCCTTACATTTATTTTTATGACCTGTGCAATGTTTCTTAATATTTTGAAAAGATTTCCATTATATGAAAATAGGGAGATTCTACATTAAAAACTGTCTACTTGGCTTCTCTTATAAAACCTGAAGGTCTGGTGTGTAAAAAAACTGATGAGCACACAGGCTACATGCTTTCTGTTCATCACAGTATCTACCACTCCATATTATCTACCCTTGGCCACCTTCATTCACACTACCTTCTGGGTCCTTGTACCTGTCTCATGACCAATGTGTAGAAGGAACCATTAGCAATGATTAATTATATGCAAGCCAGGTGAACAGGGGAACAGCCCATTACAGAGAATAGAGGGAACTTGATGGAGGCCTCAGAGTGTGGAGAAAAAGGATACAGACTCCAGAAAAGGAAAACCAATTTCCAGAGGCATTTGGGTTCCTGCACTTTCCTGTTCCAGTACCTGTCCATGATGGCCCTCATCCTAACTCCCTCTTTTTGAGAGAATTTCCAATGCAATTAGCTAGGCTAAAATCAGGGGATTACTAGAACTTGGTGAAAGCAACAAGAAAGGCAAGACAATGGTTATGTCTAGATTGTATCAGTCTCAAACAAGGAGTAATTCTTCCACGAAGATGGAACATAAATTGTAAGGTGTCAAGAATTAGACTCTTGCTGACCATATATAGTGACTCAGAAACATCAGGCAGGGAAGATTGCACAATCTCTGTTCAAGAGGATATATGGTCGAAAGTATTTTCGGTAGCTGCATGCAGTGGTGCACACCTGTAATCCCAGCTACTTGGGAGGCTGAGGCAAGAGGGTCACAAGCTTGAGACCAGCTTGGGCAATTAGCAAGACCCTGTCTCAAAAATTTTTTAAAAAGGGCTGGGGCTGTAGCTGAGTGATGGAATAATTACTAGACCCTGGGTTTAATCTCCAGTACTTTCTTTTTAAAGTATCCATAGGGGAAGTCAGACAAATACTGGGAAAGGATATGGGTGTCTGGGGTCCAGAGGGTTTGAAGGAAGGGACTAAGAAGGCTAGAAAAAATAAATTTGGTTGAGATATAAGGTTTGATAATTTGTGTCTTTTATAGGCCTGTGACTAAGGTTCACTATATGTTGAAAGGAGAGGTTTGCATTTCAGCAAAAGGAGAAGGCTTCCAGAAGGAGGTGGCACTTGGACTGCAAGTTTGTTTGTTTGCAGTGCTGGGATCAAACCCAGGCCTTGCATATACTAGGTGAGTGCTCTACCACTGAGCTGTACCCCAGCCCTGAGCCATATTTTAGAGAGGAGATGAAAGGGAGATGCTGCTTAGGCACACAGAGCCACAAATACAAAGGCAGAATTCTCAAGGGGAGGGAGGGCAGTTAGTAGTTAGGGTCTGGCATCAGGGAGTCTGTATTTGGCCTAAGTCACCTGACAAGTTATTTTTATATCTTGGGGCCTCAGTTTCCATTATTATAGGATAAGGATGATAATATTGTATTTCTTCTATTCTAAGATCCACTGCTTCTACACACTCCACTTTAAATGTTTCTTTTTTCTTTCTTTCTTTTTCTTTTTTTTTTTTTTAACAGCTAAAGAGAGATGGAACTCAGTTTTATTCTGTCCTCTCTGAAACTTTTCTTTTGCATCATGGCCTTGTCTATCAAAGAAGAGGAAGAAAAAGCCCTGCCTTATTGCATAGAATTTAAGTACTTATGCACTTGTTAGAGGATGCAGGATATCTGTTTCTCCAGTTTTTTGGCTCTAACAGATTACACTTTCAGTACCAGTGTAGTGAGGAACCACTGGCAAACTGCTGGAAATGTCTTCTGGATTAGTCAGTGTACCATTTCATAAAGTGCTTCTGGAGTTAAAATCTGTCAAGCTGTCAAAAGTGTCCACACTTTTGCAACAAAGGATAAAAGAATCCCAATTGGTATTTCACCAACTCCTTTCCAGCTGGATTTTGTTATTGGCATGGCTGTTTTAACCTCCAAGAAGCTGGCCCTCACCCAGGAAAAGCCTCCCAGCCCTTCTTCAGGTAGTGTTTTGTACTTTGGATCCTCATCTGGTGTATCAACAATAGTCCTCAAAATAGATGGTGTTTTCAGAATTCTTGTCCTTCTGGGCTGATTGGGAAATACATCTTCCAAGAAAAATATACGTGTCCAACTGCAATACTTGAAAGTGTTTAAAAATTAATTCAGATTGAAGTACAGCTGAAAAGGTGTGATCAATTCCAATTGCACAGTGGCCGTGGTGAGAACGTAGGACGTGATGTAGGTGCGGCTAACAGGTGGGATTTGCAGGTATTCCAGCTAGAGGCTCTGATACGCCATCTTTCCCATTGTCATCTGCCCATTCCCAACTTCCCCTTACACCAGTATGCCCAAGCGGCAGTTAATGTTTCTTTTTTTTTTTAAACTTTTTTATTTTTATTTTTTAGAGAGAGAGAGAGAGAGAGAGAGAGAGAGAGAATTTCAATATTTATTTTTCAGTTTTTGGTGTACACAACATCTTTGTTTGTATGTGGTGCTGAGGATTGAACCCGGGTCACACGCATGCCAGGCGAGCGCGCTACCGCTTGAGCCACATCCCCAGCCCCGTTAATGTTTCTTAATTTAGGACCTATCTTAAAGTTGAAACTCCCCAATACTAGCTTTATCACAGGGCAGAGAAGAAAAAATGTATTATCACTAGCTGGACATATACAAATTTACGCAACCACAGAAAAATTTGTTCATTTGATAATTAGCTTAGTTGTTTGCATATGCAGTTGAGTTTTAATTTGGTCCCTCAAAGTGTCACCTTAGGTAACCTCTAAAAGACAATATTGTGATGAAGCATTAAAATAGTAAATTATTGTGTATGCAGATAGTTGTCATAAATTAGACACGCAGCTGAACAGTAGTAGAAATTGCCAACTCTTTTGGTAAATTTGACCAGAAGTTACAATACTAGAAAAGGTTGGCCTGGCCAGCTATGTAACTAATACTGAACATTTAACAATCAATAGTTTATAGATATCCATGAGAAGCTGTATTGATTCCAGAGGTATGCAATTCAATTAAAAAAAATAAAAATCAAGTTTATAACCAAAGAGCAAACATACAAAATGCTTGCATATTCTTTGAAATGTCTTAACATTATACTGCTACTTTCTAAAGATGCTAAAGAGATCAAAATATAAACACGGGTTCTGAAAAACAGTGTGCTGTAATGTTATACTTAGGTACATGGTTAACGGTTATATTAAGATTTTAGACTGTGAAAGCAAAATATCTTAGACTGAACCTTTGATTATGGCACCAGAGAAGAAAGTGGTGCAATTAAAGTAACCAACATTACTGAGTGATTACTAAGTGGCACTGTTAAGTAGACAACTTTATCAGATCAGTGGTGTTATCTTCATTTTAAAGAGAGAAAGCTAGGAGGTAAATCCAAGAACTTTGCTTCCAGATTCTTACTTGGTACCACTATGCTGTTAGAACACCCTACCTATGCATAATTATGAATACATCCCCTCTTTTTTTTTTTTTTTGAATTGGGGATTGAAACCAGGGACTCTTTACTACTCAGCAATATTCCCAGTACTTTTTATTTTAAGACAGAGTCTCACTAAGTTGCTAACCGTCTTGCTAAATTGCTAAGGCTGGCCTCAAAGTTGCAATCCTCCAGTCTCAGCCTCCCCAATCACTGGGATTACAAGTTGCACCACTGACCTAGGTTAAACAGCATCTTAAAATCAAGGAATATGGTAAATACCTGTCTTGTAGGAACAGGTGATCAGTATCTTAAAAGGCTTCTAGAAAAAGCGGATCAGAGGGGCAGGTGTTGCAAAGTGGAGTACAGTAAGTTTGATCTTCAGAACCCTATCATCGTAAAACATGAGAAAACTACTGGGAGAAAAGTGTAAGGAGGGGTGTCTTCTGTTTTGACAGCATTCCTTCACACGAAATGCCCTCTCAAACTTGTCTAAATCCTTCTATCTTTCGACGCCCATCCCAAATGACAGTTCCTTCAGGAAGTGGTTTCTGGTTATATGAAAAGATGTATATGGGAGCAATTTCCAAATCATTAAGCAATGGAACCAATAAGTGAAAGATGGATGTTAACATTAAAGCTGTCTTCGCTCTTCTCCTGGCCTCAGTTTGTCTAACCTGAAAAGAAGCAGTGGCTTAGCCTATCCCTTCCTTTTATAATTTCTGCCCCTGCCCTCTTTAGATTTCTGCTAAAGCTGCTTTAAAGAGCAAATCTTCTCAGAGCTGCAGGAGGCGGATCCTTGGCGCTGGCAGTTCAGTAGGGCGGGGCTGGGGAAGCAAGAGGAGAGGCGGGGGCTAGGAGGGAAGCGCGGAGCGATGTCACGTGACTTCCTTCCCAAGGAGCCTCAGCGGCCAGCCTCCCAGCAACGGTGCGTCCCGCCTAACGACGCCCGCGCATCCCGGTTGGCCGTCGGGGGCGGTTGTGGCAAGGAGGTGCCCACGGTCAAGCTGATTATTGGTTGGAGCTGTTGTCGCTCAGGCACGTTGCCCGAGCGCCCGCAGGCGGTGCTGCCGGAAGCCCCGCCCATTAGCCGCCGGGTTCGTGGCTGGCTGGCCGTGGCTGTCACTCCCGGGCCATTTCCCCAAGGCCAGCGCTCTGCTGGGGGCGGGAGGAAGAGGGGCCGGACTGGGGCCTGACGAGCGGTCGCTGTCTTCACGGATGCTATGACCAGCGGGCGAGGCGCCCTCCGCAGCTCCGCGCAGTGTTAGTCGCGGCCGTGAGTCCACTGAAGCCGTCTGGGTCTCCAGTGCGGCCGCTCCAGCGGGCCCCTCGGCTCTCCTAGCGCTGCCCGCAAGGCGAGGCGGAGGTAGGATGAAGATGACGGTGGATTTCGAGGAGTGTCTGAAGGACTCGCCCCGCTTCAGGTAACCGGCACGGCGCCTGGCCGGCGTCCCCCCAGAGCCGCCTCCCCCGGCGGTGGGGGCGTGAAAGCTGGCCCCGCGGAACGGGAGGAGGCCCCGCAGTCCCTGCCTTCCGACGGGGCGAGCGGCGCTTGCCTCGCTTCCCACCCGGCGAGGGCACTGTCGCTTTCCACCGGCCTTTCCCGAGGGTCGAGGCGTGCCTAGAAGGGGCAGGAGCCTCCTCACCGTCTTTTCCTTGCCCTCTGCCTGGGGCGGAGCGCCCCGGAGACTCGGTGTACCCTCTCCCGCCTAGAGGAAACGGGGTGCAGCCGCGTTCCCGAAATCTCGTCCCTTTTGCGGGCGCGCGCTCTCGCCCCCTTCCTCTTCTTGCTGCTCTTCCTTTCCCTTTCCTTCCGCTCCTTCTTGGTTTCCACCCCCTCCCCACCCCCTCTTTGAGTGAGCTTTCAGGGCATCCTCTTGCAGTTCACTTAGTTCCTCTTTGCGCTTTTCCGCTCCCCTCAGCCGGGGGAGGAAGGAGTAGGGGGCGAGCTGGGACGTCTGCGTCTGCTGCTGCTTGTGGTCTCCTGCCAGAGGAGCGCTCAGGGAGGCGCTGGCAGTTGATTTGATCGGGAGTCGGGGCTGGGGGTGCTTTGACCAACCGCATTCCATCGACCCTAGTTCGTGACTGTCTTTGCTTTTCTTTCCACATAAGCTCTTTGAAGGGGGCTACGCTGTGGGGAGGTACAGGGCTGAAGGGCGAGGACTAGGAGAAGCAGTGCATTTCTGTTTTGAGAACGGAAGTAGGAGGGCCCTGAAGATTGCATTTATGTTACTCTTCTAGCCGCCTCGGCCCTAAAGGGCCCTGGATCCCAGTCGGATGCTCCCAGTGGATGTGTCACATAAATCGACCTGGTGGCATTCCTATTCACTATGGATTACCCTTCCTTCTGTGTGAGAGGCAGTAGTTCTGAGTAAGACCAGAATATATGCTCATTCCTAGGGAACTCTTGAATTGTTCTGGAGATTGGAAATTTTTGTAGTTCTATTTTACAGTGCATTTGCAGGGCTGGCCTTCTACTTCAACAAAATAAGGCCTTAAAACTTCCTTTAGATAGTGACATTTTTTGAAAGCTTCCTCTGAATGTCTGTGTGTATGTGCCTGCCGATCTCCCTGCCAATCCTTGAGGGTAAATTCTTGCATCCTCTGCCTGAGAACTAACTGTTCTCATCCTTATCACTGTTAATTTGATTTCCCATTCTCCTTTCAGTGAAAAGCAAGGAAAAACGACATCTAAAATGAAGGAACACCTACTTCTTAGAGAAAATTTTAGAACACTTTGACTTCTGATCTTTTCTGGTTTTTAATTTTATTTGGAGCTTAAGGCTATAGCTTGCAAAAGAAACTTGGTTTGATTACTATTGTTGCTATTAGATATTGAAGCTTTTATGTTATGGGTGAATTGAAGGACTCATCCACAAATGGATTGTCTAGAACAGCCTTGCAGGTTAATTTCCAGGGATGGGCTACAAATGCATTAATTTTTAAAGAGTACCTTAGAAAGTTCTGCTTTTTGTGACATTTCTATTAATATGACTCAGCTGTTTATTTTTAAGTGAACTAATCACAGCATTTTTCTGTTTAGAGAATGCAGCTTTGTGCTGCCTTTATTTCACATTTAAAATTTGATATTTTTAAATAAACAATTTGAGAAGTGATTTGGAGACACTTCTAGCCATTTGGCGTTGATCACAAACCTTGTAATTCCTTTGTTTTTAAAATAAAAGAATCATTGAATACAATATAAGGGAAACATTAAGTTTTGTGGTGCAGAACTTTTGCTAAACTTGGATGTAGTATATATTTTAATAGAGTTAAAGATTTTCAGAAGTTTTTTTTTTCTGGTATTCTAGTTATTTGTCAGCTGCAAATAGGGAAAAAATATCAATATTCCAAGAACTCAAGCATTTTGTATACTTTGTTGAGGCTAGATTAGATTTGTAGTAGCAGGAAGAATGCCAAGAAATAGTCTCATTATTCACATTCCTAAAATTTGTAGTTTTTCTATTATCTGTTACTATGTAGATTTGTGTAGTAGTTGAATAATATGTTTCATAAGTCTATTTATATGTGTAGGAATAGTACTCATTTTTATGAGTATTGGAAATCATATCAAAATAGAAAATTTGTGAGGGCTGGGCTTTTTTTTTAATTTAAAATTAAAAAACGATTAGCAAGGATGGTGGAATGTGATGGACATCATTATACAAAGTACATGTATGAAGACTTGAATTGGGTGTCAACATACTTTATATACAAACAGAGATACAAAATTGTGGTATATATGTGTATTAAAGAATTGTAATACAAAAAAAAAAAAAAAGGAATAGGGTTACCTTAGATTAGGTAGAGGGAAGTGAAAGGAGGGGAAGGCAGGGGATGTGGGGATAAGAAAGATAGTAGAATGAAACAGACATTATTACTTTATGTATATATGTGACTGTATGACCAATGTGATTCTACAATATGTATAATCAGAAAAATGAGAAATTATATCCCATCTATGTATGATATATCAAAGTATATAAGTGCATTCTACTGTCATGTATAATTAATTAAAACAAATAAAAAATTTAAAAAAATTAAAAAACTTTTTTGTGGCACTGGGGATTGAACCCAGGAGTATTCTACCCCTTACCTACCTCCCTGTATGCGCCCCTCATCCCTGCCTTGCTTTTTAAAATTTATTTTGAGATAGGTTCTCACCAAGTTGCCCAGGGGGCTTCAAACTTGCAGTCCTCTTGCCTCAGCCTCTCAGTAGCTGGGTTTATAGGGTGTGCCATCACTCCCAGCTGGCTTTGTTTTATTGATAGCAAGGCAGCTGCACTTGTAGTGTCCTGATCTATTGTGTCATTTTTACATTAATTTTTTTTTTTTGTACTGGAGATTGAACCCAGGGATGCTTCACCACTGAACAAAATCCCCAGTGCTTTTTTATTTTTTATCTTTAGACAGGGTCTCACTAATTTTTTTAGAGTCTTGCTAAATTGCTGAGGCTGAACTCAAACTTGTGATCCTCCTGCCGCAGCCTCCAAAGTTACTGGGATCACAGGTGTGCGCCATCATACCCAACCATCTTTACACTAATTCTTAATTTTATTTTCTTTCACAAATGAATCATACAGCATTTAAATCTGGTGTGTGCACATAACTGCCTTGAGTGCTGCAGGATGAATGCAAAAGGCAAATCTTGCTGAAGAAAAATTTTTACCACTGTTCAAGTTTTAAAACATTAATTTTCTTGTTAAATGGCTGAGAACATAGGAGGGGGACTGGTTGAAATAGGGAGAGAAGGTTATTGTGGTTGCAACATTGTCTTTAGTAATTTAAATAAACCCAGTGGTTACTTGTACATTCCAATGAAGGAGTTTTAGTTTTTTTGTTTTTAGATTTGAGGGCCTATTTCATTGTATAATTTTGGATTCTTTTTAGTTTTTAAAACATCAGTCTAATATTAGCTTAAAGGTCAGAATCTTGTTCATTTAAAAATCTACAAGAATGTAAATGTGTCTAAGTGTACTGTTTTTTAAGTGGAAATTTTACATTTGACCAAAACATTCAACGTTTAAAGTTTGAATTTGGGTGCCAAATTGTATGTAGTTATTTAAAAATTCATAAACTTGCAATAAAGTTTCTTTCCTTTATTTAAACATATTCTAGCTTACTCAGGAAATGAATATTTTGTTTTAAATAAAAGGTTGAATTAAAATTTTCTGAATCATGAAAAATTTTTGTGTTGATCAATGTTCAAATATAAAAATGTTGGCCTTAGTAAGCTTTCAACCATGTAATATCTGTCTACTATATTGACTTTTCCAAAAATTTTTTTTAGTTGTCAGTGGACCTTTATTTATTTGTATGTATTGCTGAGAATTGAACCCAGTCCCTCACACATGCTATGCAAACACTCTACCACTGAGCCACGACCCCAGCCTTTATATTGATTTTTATCCTTTATCAGTGTCTATTTTATATCATACTGGAGGTTTTTCATTTGTAGATTCTATTTCAGATATATTTGTTCAATAACTTAGGAATAAAAATTTCTTAAAAAGATGGATTCGAGTGTAGGTTTTTACTGGGTGAAAGACATTGGGTAGAATGTCACAATCTATATTGTGATTATATTTTGCGGTTAAACTGGTGCCAATCCTGGCTGATTTGCCAGTTTACATTCCACTTTTATAACAGATAAACTCTTCATACACTGAAAACATTCTTAAATGGCAATTTATACATCAGAAATATAGTGGGCCAAGCAATAAGAGGAAGAGAGTTTTCATCTTTGAAGTGGTGGAATGGAATTATAATTTTAGTATTAAAATATGGGAATTCTGATATTTCTTATTGAAGCTTCTAACTCATCATTTGTAATATCACTTCCGTTGATATAAAGGAACACAAGTTTTATAATGTGCCAGACCTCAGACTAGGTGCTTTTATAATTTCTCTCTTTTTCAGCTGTTGAAATATCCAATGGAATAAGAATTATTTTCCTTATTTTTAAAAAATATTTATGAGAAATCCCAAACTGGATATTTTGAAAGGTTAATTAATTTTCTTAATGGTAAGGTTTCAAAATGATGGACCTGGAAGTGAATCCACTCATTTTAAGAGGCTCCCTTATCTGTGGTTTTACTTTCAAGGTTTCAGTTACCTGCTCTCAGTCTCGGTCTGAAAATAATTAAATGGAAAATATAGAAATAATTCACAAGTTCTAAAATATTTTCCTTTCTGAGTAGTGTTTTGAAATCTCCTGTTGTCCTGCTCCTTGTTATACTTGCAATTTGGATATGCCTTTAGGTAAAACGTGAAAACTCTTGATTTACCAGGAGAAAGAAATTGTATGCTGCTGAGCATAGTGGCGCCTGGTAATCCCAGTGACTCAGGAGGCTGAAGCAGAAGGACTGTAAATTTGAGGCAATTTATTGTGATCCTGTCTGAAAATTTTTAAAAAATTTAAAAAATGGAAGGGGCTGTAGTTTAGTAGTAGAACACTCCTAGGTTCAACCTCCAATATTACAAAGAAGAAAAATGGAAAAAAAACAAAACAAAACATTGTATGCTGAGGTTGCTACGATCTGTGGTAAGAATGAATCTTCTGTCTCTGAAATTAATGAAGATAAGAAGAAATTCATCCTAGTTTTCCTGCCATTTCTCACTGTGAAAGTTATGGACATGTAGTAAGTAGTAAGTGCTTATTTAAGATAAAAAAAAGGCATTAAATTTGTGTGTGGAAGACATGAACTAAAAATATGTTCTGATTGATGGCAGGGTGTTGTACAGAAAGTGTTTAGCCTATGCGAAGACTTCAGCAAAGGATTTCCTAAAAGGAGTGACACCAAACCAGTTGGGATGTGGTTTGATGATTATACAGATTGAGGTTTATATTTGGATTGAAAAATATAAAACTTATTGGAAAGGATGCATCTACTGATGAAGAAGCTGCTCCCATATTTTCAGTAGAGCTGAAGAAGCTGGATGAGGATACCATGCAAAGCAAGTTTTCAGTGAGGAAATTTGGCTCTTCTGGAAGAAAATACCCAATAGAACCTGTACTCATAAATGTGCAAAGTAGACACCAGAGGATAAATTGTGGAGACAGCAACTTCTGAGTACAATGTTCTTCCAAAAGTTTTTGGCAAACAACAATAACAATAACAACAAAACTCTTCAGCTATTGAGGATACCCAACTGTTGGTGTCTTCTCCTGACATCCTAATACTGACATCATCTTGCCTCAATCCAGGATTACTTGAAACAGATAAAGAGTAACCCAAGACTATCTATGTCATAAATCTTACTCCATCTTAGTACATAGGCATTGTAATCACCTCATGTCATTATAAGAAGTGTGACACTATGAGAGACCAATATTCATATAACTTTTATTATTACTTTTGTTATAATCATCCTACATCTTATTAGTTATTGTTACTGATCTCTTGTACCTCACTTTTAAACTTTATCATGGTTATATGAATACAGGAATATGTGTAGTATATATAGGGCTTGGCACTATCCACAGTTTAGGTACCCATTATGGGCCTTGGAATGTGTCCCTTGCAGAAAAGGGGGGACGACTGTATTGGTTGGAAGCATATTAGAACTAATGAAGGATATAAGAGTTCAGCACGTAGTTATAAACATAAAATCATCCATGTTGTAGATGATGAAACAAAGTAGACAGCCAAACTTCCCTTAATTTTGTAAAAGTAAAGCAGCAAAGGACCCAGGAGCAATGGCTCATTCTTATATCCCCATTCACTTGGGAGGCTGAGGTAGGAGGATGGCTTGAGCCCAGCAGTTCTGGGCTTTAGTGGACTCTGTTTATTTCATGTATGCACTAAGTGTCAGTAGTGGGATATGCCAGTGAATAGCCATTGCCCTCCAGTCTGGCAATATAGTAAGACTGTTAAAAACAACAACAATTGAAACTGAAGAGCTGAGAGAGAGAGAAAAGGAAAGAGGGGAACATATGCAAATTTCTGTTTGGAGTATTTAAGAAGGTGGAAGGAACAACAAAAGCCTGAGGATCCAGCATAGTAAAAGTTTAAGTCTGAAATGATGTCAGAGTGAAGGATAAGTCATGAAGACAACTACTGTGATGATATCTCTCTATCTGAATACATACACACACACACACACACACACACACACACACACACACAAACACACACACACGAATATATTTGAGATTACACGAACTCTTGTTTCTATTTGAATTGTATCTATAAGAATGAAGATTAGATGAGAAGCAATGTGAGTTAAAAATTGAGAAATATTTGGGTGATTATATTACTGTTTTTACATCAGAGAAAGAAAATTTCGTAAAAGGAGATTGACTTGATTATAGTCTTACAACAGTGTATACTTGAAATAATACAAGATTCTTCACTGGAATATGGTCAGTTTTTCCACTTAAATCTTCTGTGTATTTTTTTTTTTTTTTTTTTGTGATGCCATAGACCTTCTTGAATTTATTTATTTATTTTTGCCCTACTGGGTATTGAACCCAAGGCTTTGTGCATGGTAGGCATGCACTTTACCACTGAGCTACCTTCCCAGCTCCTACTTGAATGTATTTATGCATTTATTTAATTATTGGTACTAGAGATTGAATCCCAGGATGCTTTACCATTGAGGTACATCCCCAGAATAAAAGCCCTTTTTATCTTTTATTTTGAGACAGGATTTTATTAAGTTGCTGAGGCTGGCGTTGAACTTGTGCTTCTCCTGCTTCAGCTTCCCTAGTAGCTGGGATTACAGGTGTGTGCCATACCCAGCTTTACTTGAATTTAAATACAAAATTTTTCATTGATTAAAAAAAAAAAAAAAGCAAAAAGCAAAAAATGTGGCCTAGTGCTGAGGTATAAAACATGGCAGAACAGTTTAATTGAAGGAAGGGAGCGGAGTATAGGCAGTAGGAGGATTAATATTAGAATTTAACTTTATGCATTTTAGAGTCATTTTGAACAAAATGTGAGCAGATGTGAGTAGAGTATGTATACTTTTGACTCATGGAAAATCAAAGTTGATGAAACTATAATGTATGTGTTTATTTTTAAGTAAACAAAACATTTCCTGTCCTTTTTCTTTCTTTTTTTTTTTTTGCTTTAGTTGGTATGTTGCTTTAGTTTAATTTCAGTTTTGCTCCTTGAGAAACTTCATAGGAAGTTAAAAATTTATTTATTTTGTTTTTATTGATTGTAGTACTGGGGATTGGACCCAGTGCCTTCTGTATGTTAGGAAAATATTCTACCACTTCAGCCCTTGTAAAAAATATTTATTTTGAGATAGGACCTCAATAAATTGCCATAAGCCTGGCCTGGAATTTTGGATCTTGCTTCTGCTTCTGGAGTGGCCAATAGCTGGGATTACAGGACTGTGCCACTGCTGGTTTCCTTTGGATTTTTAACTCAAAAGTATTTAAGGTAGCTGGGTGTGGTGGTTTTCATCTGTAATCTCAGTAATTCAGCAGGCTGAGGCAGAAGGATTGAAAGTTTGAGGCCAGCCCCTGCAACTAAGCCAGATTGTCAAAATAAAAAATAAAAAGAGCTGAGGATGTAGCTGGGTGGTAGAGCACCCCTGGATTCCCTCCCCAGTGCCAACAAACAAAACAAAAAACAAAGTTAGACTTTATTAAGTTTAAGGAAGGAGAATGAGTTTTAGAGGTTATTTTCAGGTGGTAGTTTTTATGAATAAAACAAAGAATAAAATAAAGATATCTTCTAGTATTTATCATTTAATTTAAAGACTTTTATATTTCTTTCAAGGCTTGTTTAACCATCTCAATTTTTGCTGGAAAATCCTTTTGATTTTCCTCGATGTTTGAAGGCTATTTTCAGAATGGTATAGAACACTAGGTGGTTGTTGTTGGTGGTTGTTTTTTAGCACAGTGTCATTTCTTTGTCTTTTTGTTGTTGTTATTGTTCCCATCTTTATCATTTATGTTAAACCTGTTAATTCTTTTCACAGTTTTTTAGTTTAATTTTTTGAAATCATAAACTAAATATATATGTATGTATGTATATGTATATGTATATATATTTTTTCTTTTAAGCAGTCCAAATAATACAGGAGGGTATAAAATGTAAACTAAATTATCTTCCCATCCCACTTACCCACTCTCAATGCTCACTCCTATTCTAAACTGTAACCATTTTCACTATATCTGATCTTAGTTAATCTGGTAAATATCACCATAGTTTTACTTTTTAATGGTTTATTAAATCTATTAATATTTTTTCTCTCTATGTGTATACACACATATGTACATAGTGTTAATTTTTTAAATAGTTGACACAGTAATTGTACTTATTTATATGTATATAATGTAAAGTGATCAGATTAGCATAATTGGCATATCTAACATGTCAGACATTTATCATTTCTTTGGGTTAGAAATATTCAACTTTGTTCTCCACTGGCCATTTTTTTTTTTTTTTTTTTAAAGAGAGAGAGAGAGGGAGGGAGGGAGAGAGAGAATTTTTTTTTTTTAAGAGAGAGAGTATTTATTTATTTAGTTAGTTTTCGGCGGACACAACATCTTTGTTTGTATGTGGTGCTGAGAATCGAACCCGGGCAGCACGCATGCCAGGCGAGAGCGCTACCACTCGAGCCACATCCCCAGCCCTCCACTGGCCATTTTGAGACATTCATTTAATTGTTGTTGATCATAGTTGTTACACTGCTGTGCTGTAGAATATTGGGACAATCAATCTCTTTGATTGTAACCATGTATCTGTTAACCATCTTTTCTCCCTGTTGATAACTCCTGATAATTTTTTGTTTAATCGTCTACTTAGAAAATCTAAGCCAGATGTGGTGGGGCACACTTGTGATTCTAGTACCCTGGGAGGCTGAGGCAGGAGGATCACAAGTTTGAGGCTAGCCTGGGCCATTTAGAAAGACTCTTTCTCAAATGAGAAGTGCTGGGGTTATAGCTCAGTGGTATAGTGACCCCCAGTACTGCACTCAATTAAAAAAAAAATCTAAATTGGACTACTTGAATCAGAAGGAGATATTTAAAAATAAAATGTAACTGATCCATCCATAACTGTCATAACTAAGAGTCTTAAGTGATTTAAAAAAGTGTTTCTAAGTTGCTTCTCAAAGTCCCCAATGGTAACTTTTGAAGCACACATTGATTTGGAGCTCTTATCTTAATCAGTTTCGTTTCCTTCCTTCCTTCCTTCCTTCCTTCCCTCCCTCCCTCCCTCCCTCCCCCTCCCTCCCTCCCTCCCCTCCCTCCCTCCCCCTCCCTCCCTCCCTCCCCAGGCAAGTGCCCTACCATTGAGCTACATCCCCAGCCCAGTGTATACTTTAAATTATTCTGGTTATCTATTGCCATAAGCCTGGCCTTTAAATTATTCTGGTTATTTAAATTCCCATAAGCCTGGCCTTGAATTTTGGATCTTGCTTCTGCTTCTGTAATGTAACAAACTAACCCAATATTTAGTGACTTAAACTATTTTATTTTGCTTATGATTCGTGGGTTAGAAGTGTAGAAAGGCCTGAGGATGCAGATCCTTATGGTACCGGAGAGGATGTGGTGGTAGAGCCTTTTTTTGCGTGTGTTTATAGTACTGGGAATTTAACTCAGAGGTGCTTAATCATCGAGCCACATCTCCACCTTTTTAATTTTTTGAGACAGGGTTTTGCTAAGTGGCTTTGAACTTTTTTTAAAATTTTTTTTCTTAGTTGTTGATAGATCTTTATTATTTATTTGTTTATACGTGGTGCTGAGAATCGAACCCAGTGCCTCATACATGCCAGGCAAGTGCACTACCACTAAGCCACAGTCCCAGCCCGTGGTTTGGAACTTGTGATCCTCCTGCCTCAGCCTCTAGAGTTGCTGGGATTACAACCATGTACCACTGCATCTGGTGGTAGAGCTTGTTTTGAGGTCATATTAATACCAATTTTTTGGGTGGAATTTAAAAATACATATATTTTGATTTGGCATATATCTTGGAATATCTTCTAATGAATAATATGATAAGTGTGTGCAGTTATGTGAACAAGGATATCAGAGCAATGTTTATCAGCACATAGGAAAAGGGCAAAATTATGTGAAATGTTGGCAAAGTAGAATATTTAGCTATTAAAATATGATGATAGCTAACATGTATAAAGTGCTTTATATTAGGGCCATTTTAAGTACTTCATATACTTATTTCTAATAACAACTATATGAGGTATATACTATTATTATTCCCATTTACAGATGTGGGAACTAAGGCATAGTGAAGACACACAGGTATTAAGTGGTAGAAGGATTTGAACTCAGTCAATTGCACTCTGCATCTACTAGAATCTAAGCCACAAGTTGGCAAACTATGGCCTGCATGCTTCATGGGTGTGCAATCTGTGTAGTTGCCCAGGGATGCTGTGCTTTGAAATTTTGAATAATTTTTAAACATGTGGTCCCACTTTTTTTTTCCTCTCTCTTCACTGGTCCTTGCAAATTCATATCATAATTTCTACCTGTGAGCTCAGGTTTTACTTTTTTTAAAAAATATTTTTTAGTTGTTGATGGACCTTTATTTTATTTATTTGTATGTATGTGGTGCTGAGAATAGAACCCAGTGCCTTACACAGGCTAGGCAAGCACACTTCCACTGAGCTACAGCCTCAGCTCAGGTTATATATTTTTAAAGTTAAAAAATGATAATTTTATGGCACATGAAATTATGTAAAATTTCAGTGTCCTGTTATAAACTTGCATTGGAACACAGCTATAACTTGCATTGGAACAAATACGTCTGTGGCATTTTTAAAATTTTTTTGCTAGAACTGCAGTGTTGAGTACAGTTGGGTTTCCATATCTCTGGGTTCCACATCTGCATATTTAATCAACTACAGATTGAAAATATTTGGAAAAAAATGTGTACTGAGCATACACAGGCTTTTATTGTCTATACATGCTAAACAATATGGTATAACAACTATTTTTCATAAAATTTACAGTGTATTAGGTATTATAAGTAATCTAGAGATTATTTAAAGTATACAGGAGGATGAACCTGGGCTATATGCAATTACTGTGTCATTTTATGTTAGGAATTTGAGTACTTGCAGATTTTTTTTTTTGTCCACTGAGGGTCCTTTGGGGGATGGGCTGATACCAAGGGATGACTGTATTTATTATTTGATCCTTTAAAGAAAGTTTGCCAACCCCTCTCTAAACCATTGCATTTTTCTGCCTTTCATAAAAGAGCAAGAGTGTGGATTTCAGTTTATGCAGATGATGTCTACGATATAAGTGAAAGAAAACAGATTAAATAATAGAATGTACAATATGACATTGCCTATGTCAAAAGATATTTATTACACAGTGTAGAGGGAAGAAGAAATGGGGAAAGGTTGATCAGTAGTACTAAGCTACAGTTGGGAGTAAGAAGTTCTGGTGTGTGACTACATATAACAGTTACATACTGTATATTTCAGAATGCTAGAATAAAATATTTTGAATGTTTTAAAAAAATAAATGATAAATTTTTGAGAAGATGGATATGCTTAACTTGATTTATAAAGTATTTTTTTTTCTTATGGTGCTGGGGATTAAACCTTGGGCCTCACATGTGCTAGGCTGTTTAGCCTGCTTTAAACACTACATAGTGTATGCACGTATTGAAACATTACATGGTATGTTATATGTACAATGATTATATATTTATGTACCAGTTAAAAAAATTTAAAAATCTTTGAGGACTACTAATACATTTTATTTTTGATTTTGAACATTTATTTATTTATTTTGTGGTGCTGGGAATCAAATCCAGGGATTTGCTTTGTTTTTGAAGTATTGCTTACAGTAATCAGTGCTATCAGCAAAAATCCAGACATTACTGGGAAAAGAAAGCAATATATTTTTCCACTTTTCCCCCACAACTTTTTATTTTAAAAATATTTAGACTTACAGAAGAGTTGAAACAATTGTCTAGTGAACATCTACAAACTCAATTTGGATTTACCAGTTAATATTTTTTTAGCACATTAGCTCTATCTATATTTTTGTGTCCCTGTCTATTTTGCATACACATTTACATACATATATACACACAACACATACTTTTTTCCTTGAATCATTTGAAGCTTTGGTATGCATCTCCTAAAAGTAAGAAAATACTTCTATACTCCATTTATAATGCTAATAATAATTATACCTTCAAATTTTCTCAATTATGCCAATAATATCTTTTATAACTAGATTTTTTTTCTTTCCCTCTTTAATTCTGTATTCAGTCAAGATTCATGCAGTGGTTGCTTTTTTTTTTTTTTTTTGCTTTTAGTCAACTGTGCCTTCTTTATTTATTTAATCCATTTTTCATTGGGTTGATTTACTCATTAAGAAAATTTTGGATTATCATGGAGCCTGGAGAGATCTTGGTTGTGTCTGGGATCTTGATTTGGGTAAAGGTCAAATCATACAAGATATTGTATGTCATGTTAAAGATTTTGGTGGGTCATATATAATGGGAAACTAGAGGTGACATTTTCAAATTTGCACATTGTCATTTCAGGTAAAATGTTTTAGTGTATTATAGTACAGAACAAAACGATGGTTTTGAACAAAACTAATAAGTATATTCTGAAACAATATGGGAAAGTTTATCATATTGGATATATTAAGAAATTAATTTATATGTGATATTGTAAACAGGTTTGTTTAAAATTCTATTTGTTAAAGATCAATCAAATAATACAATGGGATTCATTAGCATTAACATGCAAATCAGTAGTAATACACTACATTAATAGTAATACTACACGAATAGAATTAAGGATAAGAATCACATGATCATCTCAATAGATGCAGAAAAATTCTTCAACAAAATTCTGTACCTCTTTATGATAAAAGCCCTAAAAAAACTAGAGAAAGAAGGATCTTACCTTAGCATTATAAAGCCTATATATGACAAACCCAAAGCCAACAACATAGTAAATGGGGAAAACCAAAGCATTTTCTTTAAAATTAGGAACAAGAAAGGGATGTTCATTGTTACCACTTCTATTCAATATAATACTTGAAATTTTAGCCAGAGCAATTAGGCAAGAGAAAGATATTAAAGGGCTATATATAGGAAAGGAAGAAGTCAAATTAGTCCTATTTGCAGATGATATAATGAAGTTAGAATACCCTAACAGCTCCACCAGAGCACTTTTAGATGTGATAAACAATTTAGCAAGCAAAATAGCAAGATAGAAAATCAACATACAAAAATCAGTAGCTTTTCTATATATCAATAATGAACCCACTGGGAAGAATCAGGAAAAAAAATGCCATTCACAATAACTTCAACAAACAACAATGATAACCTAGGAGTATGGACTGGTGGTGTGGCTTGCTTGCCTTGAATGTGTAAGTCCCTGGGTTCCATCCCCAGCATTGCTAAAAAAACAAACAAGCAAAACAACAAAACAAATCCCCAAATCAACCAGCCAGACAAACAACCCCTAGAATAAGCCTAACCAAGAAGGTGAAAAACCTATACAATAAAAATCAAAAGACACTGAAAAAAAATTGAAGACATTAGAAGATGGGAAGACCTCCCAATATTTATGGATAGGCTTAATTAATATTGTTAAAATGTCTGTACTACTAAAAGTATTCTACAGATAGATTCAGGGCAGGCTCCCATCAAAATACCAATGAAATTCTTCACAGAACTAGGAAAAACAATTCTAAAATTCATATGGGAGAACAAAAGACCCAGAATAACCCAAGCAATCCTGAGTAAAGAGAGCAATGCTGGAGGTATCACAATACCCTATTCCAAAGTATATTACAGAGCCATCAACAAAAACAGTATGGCACTGACATGAAAACAGGTAGACCAATGGAATAAAGTAGAAACCACATGAATAAACCCACACAGCTATAGGCATTTGATTCTGGACAAGGCATCAAAAAACATGTTGGAGAAAAGACAGCCTCTTTAACAGATGTTTCTAGGAAAACTGGTTATGCACATGTAGGACAAAAATCTAGATCCTAGGTTTCTCTCTCTCGCCCTATACAAATGTCAATTCAAAGTGGATCAAAAACCTAAATAGGAGACCTGATACTTTGAAACTGCAAGAAGAAAACATGGGGGAGACACTTCAAGATACAGGCCTAGGCAACAGGATTGCTGTAACTCAGGAAAGAAGAGCAAAACTTGATAAAAGGGGATGGCGTCAAAGTAAAAAGCTGTGAACAGCCAAGGAAACAACAGAGTGAAGAGACAGTGTACAGAATGGGAGAAAATCTTTGCTAGCCACTCTTACAACAGTATTACTATCCAGAATGTATAAAAAAGTTAAAAACAACAGCAACAAAATAAGTAGGCCAATGAATTGAATAGATACTTCTCAAAAGCAGCAGCACAAATGGCAAATAATTATGTGAAAAAATGTTCAACATCTGTAGCCATCAGGAAAACACAAATCAAAAGTACATTGAGATTCTGTCTCATCCTTGTGAGAATGACAGTTATCAAGAATACAAATATTGGGCTGGGGATGTGGCTCAAGCGATAGCGTGCTTGCCTGGCGTGCGTGCGGCCTGGGTTCAATCCTCAGCACCACATACAAAGAAAGATGTCGTGTCCGCCAAAAACTAAAAAATAAATATTAAAAAAAAATTCTAAAAAAAAAAAGAATACAAATATCAATAAATGCTGGCAAGGTTGTGGGGGGGGGGAAAGAGCCCTTATGCACTATTGGTAGGAATGCAGAAATTAGTACAGCCACTATGGAAATCAGTATGGAGGTTTTTCCTAAAACTAAAAATAGAGCTACCATGTAAGCCATCTATACCACTCCTCAGCATAAAGAATTAAAGTCAACATACCTTAGAGATACCTGCATGCCCATGTTTATCACAGCAGCACAATTTGCAATAGCCAAGTTAGGGTGCCCATCAACAGATGAATGGATAAAGGAAATGTGATATATCTACACAATAGAGTATTCTTTAGCTATGAAAAAGAAGACAATTATGTCACTTGCAGGAAAATAGATGGAACTGGAGAACATTCATTAAGTGAAATAAGACTCAAGAATCACATGTGGAAACTAAAAGGAAAAAAGATGTCTTGAATAGAAGAGAGACTATTAATATAGGAGAAGGTGAGGGTAAGGAAAATTAATAGGGAATGAAATTGATCAAATTATGTTATGTTGAATGCATGTATGAATATGCACCCTCAATAACATGGGTGCAAAAATTCTAAAATTTTTAGCAAATTACATCTAGTAATATGTAAAAAGAATAATAACATGTCTGCCTGGCATTTTGATGTATGCCTATAATACCAATCACTCCAGAAGCTTCAGCAGGAGGATCACAAGTACAAGACCAGCCTTGGCAACTTAGTGAGACCCTGTCTCAAAAACTGAAAAGGACTGGGGATGTAGATCAGTGGTAAAGTACGTTCAATCCCCTGTGATATATAATTAACATGTACTGATTAAAAAAAGAAAAAGAAGTACATAAGCTATAAAAGCAATAAGACTTTATGAAGCAAGCATTTGGTTTTGATAATTGTGAGAACTAGGGTGAGAACGAGGTGATGGGTACGTGGAAGTGCATTATACACCTGTGTCTTTTGTAAGAGGTTAAAAATGATGTGACTACTGGAATCTGTCTTATTGACACACACAAAAAATGAACCAGAAGGTTAAATCATATGTGAAAGTTGTCTGGTAGTCAAAACATCTGTTACTTTATAGAGGAGTTATTTATATAATAGTGTCAAGATGAATATACTGAAAGAACTTATTTCTAAATACTTGGTTAGACAAAGAATTCTTAGCAAAAATTTTTATGTTTCTCAATCTCTCTAGGAGAACACAGTATTTTAAGGTTATTAAGAAATAACCTTTCTTTTGTAGTATTTATTTAAAAACTGCAAATTTTTAAAGTAGGGTAGAAAACTAGAAAAATTCTGTACAAATTAGAGAACTGTTTAATTCAAGCCACCGCTCACAGTTAGTTGCAGAACACTATTGTAGAAATTTCTTGCTTATCAATCAGCTATTGTGTAAGTAGAGTGTAGTCTTCCCCATGACTGCAGTACTGTTGCATTACTAGTGCTGCTTTACTGGGGCTGCAGAGTTAGAAACAATGGCATCTCTTTTGATTCAAATCCAACAGCTGTGTTCTGGTTACAGGTGCTCGAATTGGTCATTGAAGTAAAAGATGATATCAAAGTGGAGTTTGATCCCTAATAAAAAATGACTCATGACTTGACCTTAAAACCTTTGCTTTCTATTAAGATGTTTTAGTTTTGTTTCTGTTTATTTTAATGTACAATAGATCATTTGAGATGTCATCTATGCAAATAGACAATTCTTAATCAGAGATGTGCATCAGAATCATACAGGAAGCTTTGTCCAGAATACCTTTGTGTGGACTCTGCCCTTGACCTACTGAATCAGAACTTTTGGTGACAAATAGGACTCAGGCATTGGTACTTTCAAAAAGCTTTCTAGATCATTCTGATGTAGACCAATAAGGATAACTATTCTAAAGGTCTCAAAATTCTTCATTAACATATTAAACAAACAATAATAAAACAGCACAATAATTTTCAGTCATTTTCCTCTCTTTTTACAGGCAAGGTATAGTTTCCCACTGGGTATTTATAATTATTTTGTCATTGTAGAGCAAGTAAATCTTTCAAATTTGCAATGGTTAATCAATAAACATTTCTAGCAGGTAAGAAATGTTATTACTTTTATAACTGGGTCATATTCTTTGAATGTCAGACATTGTGAATTTTACCTTGTTGGATAGTAGATATATCAGCAGGACTAAAATAATACATTGATATTTTGAACATTGTCTTGGGATGCAGTTCAGTCACTTGGAAATGGTTTGATCCTTTAGATCGTGAAATAGATATTTAATAGCAGTATAGATTCTATAGATATTAATAGAATAATAAAATAAAACGAAGAATTTTTATGCCTTTAAATTTGACAGCTTTGATTGATGAAATAGATATCAACAATAGTTCTATATTTATTTTAAAATTGTATTTGTAGTTAAAAAACTACCAAGAAAGAAAACTCCAGTCCTAGGTGTGACTTCATGGGTGAATTCTACCAAATATTTTAGGAAGTAATAAATGCTTCCAGAAAATAGGTAAGTGGGGAATACTCCCCAACTCATTCTTTAAGGACGATATTACCTTGATCCAATCCAAAGGCATTTCAAGAAAGAAAAAACACCAACCAATATCCCTCAATAATATGGGTGCAAAAATTCTAAAATTTTTAGCAAATTACATCTAGTAATATGTAAAAAGAATAATAACATGTCTGCCTGGCATTGTGATGCATGCCTATAATACTAATCACTCCAGAAGCTTCAGCAGGAGGATCACAAGTACAAGACCAGCCTTGGCAACTTAGTGAGACCCTGTCTCAAAAACTGAAAAGGACTGGGGATGTAGATCAATGGTAAAGTACATTCAATCCCCAGTACCAGGAGTTGGGGGTGTGTGGGGATGTCAAGGGGGATTTAGTGCAGGAATACAAGGTTGGTTTAGATTCAAAAACCAGTCAGTGTAATTAGCCTCATTAACAAGAAAGCAAATAAAGACAACCCATGTGATCATCTCAGTGTACTCAGGAATATGCCAGTAGTAAATCTAGTATCTATTCCTTATCAGAGTTCTAGCAGAAGTTCCTAGCAAATTAGAAATACAAGGGAAATTCCTTAACCTGATAAAGCCTATCTCTAACAATCCCACTGTATTAAATGGTGAGAAATCCATTATACTTCATGGTGAGAAACTAAATGCTTTACTTCTAAGATGAGAAACAAGACAAATATATGCCTTCACTGCTATATTCAACATTGTAATAAAGATGCTAGCTGGGGCTGGGGCCTTGGCTCAGCGGTAGAGCGCTTGGCTTGCACGTGCAAGACCCTGGGTTTGATCCTTAGCACCACATAAAAATAAATAAATGAAATAAAGGTTTTGTGTCCAACTACAGCTAAAAAATAAATATTTTTTAAAAAAGATGTTAGCTGTAATAGTAGGCAATGATAAATAGTTTTCTCAGATTAGAAATGAAATAATTTATGAAATAACTTATAAACTAAATTACACAATTTATGTAGAAATTTTGTGATAGAATCTTCAAACTCTCCTAAAAGTATTACATGAGTTCTGAAATATTGTAGAATATGAGATAAATATACTAAAATCACCACATTTTTATATACCCCTATTGAATAATCAAACTTTGAAATTTAAAAATGCCCTTAACAATAATATTGCACACTCAAAGCATACAAAGATGTACAGGATCTACAAACTGAAAAATACAAAACAATTCTGAGAGACATTAAGACCCAATCTTAATTAAACCTAAGACAACTTTCAAGGAACTCACAACTTTTGTGTAGGAAACACCTTGGCCTGCTGTCAGTGGATAGTTGCAGTTACTTTGCAATCAAAGTCTCCTCTGCTGCCATGGACCACTTTAGTCTGATGCAATTTTTCATTTTCACGGGTGGAAGACATCATCAGTCTACAGAGTCCCTAAACTCTAAAAGAGAGAGATCAAATTTTTAGAGTGTTCTCCTGAAAGCCACCTTATTAGTAGAAGTGGGGAAGAAGAACCTGTCTATCAGTAACAGACAATTGTTCAAAAAAAAAAATCTCTTGTCCTTACTTTCTCTGATCTCTCCAAATGTTCCCTATCCCACCCTTATTGAAAATTGGTTGGAGGTAGGTGATCTGCTAAGTATCATGAAACTTTTGTTTTTATTTATTTATTTTTTGTGGGAGATTTTTGTTTCTAATAAAGTCCAGATATCTCCTACAGGCAAATATATTTTTTCTTTTTTAAATTTTTAATATTTATTTATTTTTTAGTTTTCGGTGGACACATCTTTGTTTGTATGTGGTGCTGAGGATCGAACCCAGGCTACATGCATGCCAGGCGAGCGCGCTACCGCTTGAGCCACATCCCCAGCCCTTTTTTTTTCTTTTTCTCTTTCTTTTTTTCTCAGTACTGGGAATTGAACCCAGGAACTCATGTATGTTAGACAAGCACTTTGCTTGGGATCAATGAATTTGTGGGCTTTGCTTTTCATTTTGTCTTTTTTTTTTTTTCCCATGGTATTGAATATATATTCTTACCCATGGTATGGAATCGTAGCTATTTTTTGGTTTCACAACAGGTGGTTTTCTGTTATGTTGTTTTATTAATAATTGCCCTTTCTGCCTCCTTTTATTAAACCTAAATCTCCTTGTTAAACAGTCATATCTTCATATCTTCCCTCACTGTTTCTGTCCTTTCTAAACTTCTGCAGAAATTATTTCTTAGCAATACTTCTTTATCTTAATGTTTTATTCTTTTGTATTGATCTAATTCTTTCTAGGTGCTCTAATGAAATTGATACAGTTTCTGTTTTTAAAATGGAGGAGTTAAAATTGGCTGTTATTTCTAGATGTCTTCTAGCTCAGACATTTTAGTCTTCCTAAAACTCTTTTAAGAGAAGTAGGGTAGGTAATATTTTTGGAGTTTTTTAGATAATAAATAAGTCAGATATAAAGTAGATGGGCCAATATAATAGTAAATTAATGAGAGGATTAGAAGGTATATCAATTCTATCCTATTGTCTGCATGCTAGAAATTCTAAGCTTAATTTTCTAAAAAGGAATGTCACACCCTTCCAATAGTTGATTGATTATTGCTGTAGATCATCCAGGAATGAGGATTATGTTTATTGTCTCATTTATTCGATGTTTTGTATTTTTTACTGTATATCATGAAATGGGGAGTTATCAGAATAATACATATTCACCATAAACCACTGTAACACCAACAACCCCAGGCTAATAGTTTAATTTTATGTATATATTTTTTTCTGTTTCTTTTTGATTGTATGGGTTGCAAAAGTATAACTTGAATAATGAAGAAGGGCTGGGGATGCATCTCAGTGGTAGAGCTCTTGCCTAGCATGTGTAAGTCCTGGGGATCCATCCCTAATACTGAAAACAAAAAAAAAAATTGGAGGCGGGCGGTAATTACCTGTGTTGAGATAAGGGCTAATCTGTCTTCATGAAAGTACACCTGTGCATAAATGTGACATTGGCAGAAGTGAAATGTGTAAGATACACAACCACGTTATCAGAGAGAAACAGAAGAACAGTAGGAAGCAGTGCTGCCTCTTTGCACTTCCTGCACTAGTATTAGCCAGCCTTTAACAGTCCCAATCACAGAAACATAAGTGTGGTAAGATTTTATTAGCATGATTTATAGGTCCTTTTTTTTGATTATAGTGTCCCTTAAAGTGTCTGCAAATGACTAAAAGAAGGAAAAGCAATATAGTTGCCCCTTTTGCCTCCAAAAAAACCAAAAATAACACAGAAATCATTCCTAGTTCACTACTGAATAAATTTTTATGATTTTCCTATTATAATTTAGTCCACATTTAGTGAGATTCCTCTTTAATTAACAAGGATGCATTTTTGTGACATGACAGCTTTCTGCTTTTCTTGGGAAACATGCAAGTCCGTGAGACAAATTTAGTGTTTCAAAGTTAGGGAGTTAGTCCCTTTTTTAGATAGGCAGTTACATCGCATGGACTTTGGTAGAGTAGGGTTATGTTCCTTTACCAACAGCATGCTTGATTATCTCAGGAAGATGGCTGTGTAGTTCATTCTGTTGTTTATTTGGTTTTCCTTGGGAAACTTAAGCTAGTTGAGTATAGTCAGAGATGGGCATATTTTCTGACCCTATGCCTGTGTGCCTTTTTCAGCTTATAATATTTAGTTCTAATTAAGTATAAGGCAGATATAATGAAAATTAATGAAAATTTGATATGTTTATACATTGAAGTTAGTAACTTTCCTGTATACTGGTAAACAGATAAAAAAATTATAGTGGGGGAATCCCATTTAAATAGATAATAAAATATATCAAATAAATAAATGAAATTAAAATAAAATATGTGGAATTTTATAAATTATAAAATAACTATAAAACTTAATTTGATGACAAAAGGGAAAATATGACTAAGAAGTCATACCCGTTACATGAATACTCAACACTGCAAAAGTGTAAATTCTTCATAGATTAATTCATAATAAATACAACATCAGTGTTCTAGGTTTATATGAAAGAACACATGTGTTCTAAGAAATATTTGAAAAATAATAGCAATGAAGACAATATCCACTACAGGATTTTAAAATGTATTATTCAAGTACAGATGTGGATTCTGAAAAAGATAGATGAAAGGAGCAGAGTTTTTAAAAAATCCAGAGACAGACCAAGATCTACATAAATTTAGGAATGATGAAGATACTATTTCAAATCAAAGGGAAAAGATAATTACTTGATAATAGGAGACAACTGGTTTTTTAGAGGGGAATACATTCATTTTTCTAGAATCAATTTTAGATGCAGTAATGGTTTGAGTGTTAAAATTGAAGCTGTGTAAGTACTACTGGAAAATATACATGAGGCTGGGCGTGATGGCACATGCCTGTAATTCCAGCAACGTGGGAGGCTGAGGTAGGAGGCTCACAAGTTCAAGGCCAGTCTCAGCTACTTGGTGAGGCCCTAAGCAACTTAGTGAGACTCTGTCTCAAAAAATAACAATGGTTGGGGATGTGGCTTAGTGGTAAAGCACCCCTGGGTTCAGTCCCTGGTGCAAACAAACACACAAACAAAAACAAACTAAAAACCATGAAGATGTATGTTAACTTGAGATCAGGATAGTCTTCCCTTAGAAAAAGCCAGAGACAAAGCCTGGAAATAGATTTGACAAATGAAAGATGGGGAAATACTTGGAATATGTGAAAGAAGTTTTAAATTCTGTATATTTAGAGAGCTTTTTTAAAAATTTTTTTTAGATGTTGAAGGACCTTTATTTTATTCATTTATTTATACGTGGTGCTGAGAATCGAACCTAGTGCCTTACACGTTCTAGGCAAGTGCTCTACCAGTGAGTCACAACCCCAGCCTTAGATAGCTTTTAAAAATGTCTTACAATCCCAACTAAATGAAATGTCCAGAAAAGAGAAGTCTACTGAGATGGAAAGTAGATTAATGGTTGCCTAAGGCTGTGAGCAGGGTCAGGGGGAATCGGAAGAGACTGTTGTGGATGGAGTGTCTTTTCTAGGGTGATGAAAATGTTCTAGAATTAGATCATGAAGGGTGCACAACCCTGTGAATATACTAAAAATTATGGAATTATGTACTTTAAGTGGGTGTGACTTTTAAGTATGTTTCAGTAACACCTCAATTTTTTAATTGCAAAGCTATCACAGTAGAAAATGGATTAATATCATAAATAGGCATTTTTAAAAAAAGAAATGTGGACGGCTGGTAAACTAACAAAATTTCACCTTTTGGATTAATTAATTGAGAATTAAGTCAACATTGAGAAGCCATTATTTTAAGTTTTTCAATTGACAAAAGATTAAAATTTTAATACCTAGAATGTAAAAGAAATGAGTTAGCTATTTCACATGGAGAAATTTATCCCAGGCTTTTCTTACTCAGTAGTCTATTACAAATATCTCCCAGTTATCATAGAGTGTCTCTATATTTTCCATAGCCCTATATATAACATTCAGAGGTTGGCACTCTATAATATAAACACCTTTATTCCTAAATTAATGTTCTTTTCTGAATGACAGCTTCTTTTTTTGTAGTGCTGGGGATCAAATCCAGTGCCTTTGTGCTTGCTAAGTAAGTGTTTACCACTAGCTATACCACTGGCAGTGATAAGCTCAGTGGTAGAGTTGTTGCCCAGCATGCACAAGACCATGGGTTTGATTTCCAGCACTGCCCAAAACAACAACAACAATAACAACAACAACAAACCAAACTAATAATAGTTAAATTTTTGGAAACAATTTTGAAAATGAATTTTAAGGTAAACTGAGTAACTGTTTAAAGCAGGTTAAAAGCAAAGTATTAGAAATTGCAGTTGTTTTGCCTTTTAAAGGAATGCAGCCTATAAATCCTTTGAGCTAGGTTTTAAAGCTTTAATAGGGAACCTGCCCTTATGGAGTTTGTTATCCAATAAGGATTATGGAAAAGCAAATGCACACTTACAGTGTGTTAAGTGGCTTGATTGAAGTAAAACCTGGGGACTGTGGAACAGATAAGAAAGACCTCTCTATCTTGCATAGGCAAAAAAGCATTCCCATGATTAGGAATATTTAAGTTGATAGGTGAAGGACAAAATGGGAGTTAGTTACTAAGGTGAAAAGGAGTTTAAGAGAAGGGCTTCTGGCAGAACTGCAGATTTGAAGGCCTAAATATAAGAAAGAGTGTAGAATGGGGAGGGTGGAAGCATTGACAAGCGCCAGATCAGAGGCCTTTGAGTCACATTAAGGACTTGAACATGAAGACAGTGGAGAACATCAAGAAAGGTTAAGTAGTGGGACAAGGTGGTGCATGCCTGTAATCCTAGTGGCTTGGGAAGCTGAGAGGAGGATTGTGAATTCAAAGTCAGCCTCAGTCTCTCCCCCCGCCCTAAAACTTTATCTTAACGAGGCCCTAAGCAACTCAGTGAGACCCTATCTCTAAATAAAATACAAAAAAGGGCTGGCGATGCGGCTCAGTAGTTAGGTGTTCCTGGGTTCAATCCCTAGTACCAAAAATAAATAAGTAAGTAAATAAATAAAAAGGTTAAGTAGATTTATCATATTTATTCTTGTTGAAAATGATCATTACAGTGTATTGTGTAATTAGTTTTTTTGGGGCAGAGGTGCTTTAGAAGGTGATTATAGCAATTCAGGTGAAAGGAGGTGATGGTTGGCTCTTGGTAGGTAGTGGAAGTAGTGGGGATAACATTAAAGTGTGTAGGAGATAGAATGGTAAGACAGAACATCATGGATAATGGTACATGAGAAAGGAGTACAGGATAGTGTCCAGATTTATGTGTGTGAATGGAGTTGCTGCTCATTGAGAGAGAGAAGCAATTTTGGTGGAGAAGATGCCCAGTTTTTAGTTCTTTCAGGTGGAGACGTTCATTAGGCAGTCTATAGCTCTGAGAAGAGATCTGGACTATAGATAAAGATTTGAGATTTTGATATTATTTTCTTGAAGGTAAATTGGTTTTACAGGTGAGAATAATTTCCATTAATATTTTAAGGTAGATGCTAAACATAGGATGAAAGAACTGTTGTTTTATTGGACATGTTTTTACTTTCAGTGTTACAACTGTGAGATTGAACAAATGTTCTTTTGCTTTATTTATTTTCATGGCATTTAGAAATCTTTGAAGGAAAGTACTTTATTGTATAAATCCATTCTCCTGTGGATAGATATTTAGATTGTTTCCTCTTTTTCTCTGTGAAGAATGAACACCACTGTCATGGAGTTACTGTCATGTTTCCTATGCATGTCTTCACATCTGTGAAAGTCAGTGAGTGGAACTGTGAGGTGAAGGACATGCATCTTTGATTTTACCATATATTGTCAAATTACTTAATAAACGTTTATCAAGGTATACTCCTACTAGCTATATAAGAGACTGTATATGTTTTGTGTCCTCTTGTATATTTGGTGTACCATGCGTTAACTCTATTGCTAATATGATGGGTGTGAAATGGTATTTTGTGATTTTAAATTAATTTGTGTATTAACTGATAATAAGGTTCAGCATCTTTTCACTTACCTGTTCATTGATGTTCCTTTTTTTTTTTAAAAAAGTTGCCTAGTCATAATTTCAGCTTTTCTTTTTGTTTGCTGTGGGGTAGGATACTGGGGGTTGAATCCAAGGGTGTTCTATTACTGAGCTACTTCTCCAGACTTATTTTTAATGTTTGATTTTGAGACAGGTTCTTGTTAACTTGCGGAGGCTGGCCTTGAGCTAGTGATCTGTTTCCTTCAGCCTTCCAAGCAACGGTGATTATCATCATCCTATTTTTAAAAATTGTCCTTTTTGTTTTGATGTGTAGAAGTATTATACAGAAGTTCTAATCCTTTGTTAATGAAAATCTCTCTTCCCAATCTGTGGCTTGTATTTACTTTTTTATGTTTTTTTTTTTCCCCCGCCCTAAAACTTTATCTTCTATGACTTGGAACAGTTCTAAAATTTACTCTTCACAAAAACATAGCTAGGCAGAGTGGTGTACGCCTGTAATCCCAACCACTTGGGAGGCTGAGGCAGAAGGATCCCAAGCTTGAGGCCAGCTTGGACAATTTATCATGACTGTATCCCAAAAGAAAATTTTTAAAAAGGCCTGGGTATATAGCTCAGTAGTGGAGCTCTTGCCTAGCATGCATGAAACCCTGGGTTTAATTCCCAGTACCACCACCACAACAACAATAGAAAGGGGAAAACAAACCCCGCATCATTTTGTATCTTACTTTTCTAAATCAAGTTCTTTTCTTTTATGCATAGAAAGTTTATCAGATGAATAATATTGAATAAAATCACACATTTGAAAATATTTTAAAATTATAAATGCTGATGATCCAGACATCAGCAAATGACTTATTTGATCTTTACTTTTGTAAAAAGAATCTATTTGTGCTGACTAAAGGCAATATTTTCTTTAAAAAACATGGACTTTATTTTTTAGAGTAGTTTTAGGTTCACAGCTGAATTGAACAGAAAGTACAGAGATTTCCCATACACCCTCTGCGTTGACAAACAACACAGCCTTCCTCACTAGCAACATTTTGTACCCGTGGTACATTTGTACAATCAATGAACCTACATTGACACATCAGTATCACCCAAAGTCCATAGTTTATGTTGGGGTTCACTCTTGCTATTTGAACAAATGTACAGTGACATCTATTTACAATTATAGAATAATACAGAATAGTTTTACTAACCTAAAAATACTCTATTTTATTTACCCCTTTTTATTTTTATTTTTGTGATTGAACCCAGAGGCACTTTACCACTAAGCAACACCCCCAACACTTTTTATTTTTTATTTTGAGACAGGTCTCACTAAGTTGCTAGGGCCTTAATAAGTTGCTGAGGCTGGCCTAGAAATTGTGATCCTCCTACCTGTACCTCCCTGGTTGTTGGCATGGGCCACCCGGCCTCTTTCTCCTTTTTAACCCCTGACAACAACTGATCTTTTTCTGTGTGCATATTTTACTTTTTAAAGAATGGTAGGTTCCATGCATATATGATTATATAAAAATGAACCCTATTATTTATAAGTATAATGCACAAATAAGAACATTAAAAGAGTGTCATAGTTGGAATTATACAGCATGTAATCTGTTAAGACTGACCCTTTTCACTTACCTTTCACTTACATTTAAGGTTTCTCCATGCCTTTTCATGGGTTGACAGCTCATTTCTTTGTAGTGCTGAGTAATATTCCATTTTCTATATGTTCCACATTTCATATATTCACCTAGTAAAAGACATCTTAGTTCACCTTTTGGCACTATTAACAAAACTGCTATAACATCCATGTCCAGATTTTTGTGTGGATATAAGTTTTTAACTCCTTTGGGTAAATATGAAGGAGTATAATTGCAAAATCATGTGATAAGAGTATGTTTAATTCTATAAGAAACTGCCAACTTTATTCCAAAGTCACTGTACCATTTTGCCTTCCCATCAGCAATGAGAATTCCTGTTGTTGTGTATCCATGTCAGCATCTAGTATTGTCAGTGTTCTGAATTATGATCATTCTAATAGGGTCTAGTAGTATCTTGTTTAATTTACCATCCCGTAGTGAAATGTGATGTGGAGTATCTTTCCGTATGCCATCTATGTATTTTGTGTTGTGTCTGTTCATGTCTTTTGCCCATTTTAAAATTGGGATTGTTTTCTTATTGGTGTATTTTAAGAGTTCTTTGTTTATTTTGGGCAATAGTTTTTTGTCAGAATGTGTTTTGTAAGTGTTTTTTCTCAGGCTTGGCTCATCTTCTCATTCTCTTAAGCAATATTAACTTTTAAATAAATGGCAGGCATTTTTGTTTGTGGACTATAGGTTTCCAATGAATTGGTAAATGTTCTGACATAAGAAATCAAGATTGTGGAGATAAGGCAGAATCGATACAATTTTAAATCAAGAGAGACAACAAAAGAAGATAAGGTAGAATCAATACAATTTTAAATCAAGAGAGACTTTTAGGGTAGACTAGTTAAAAGAAACAACATTTGAATGCTTTAAGGTCTAAAGTTAAGTATATATGAAGTTCTCTTTATATGAGATATAACAGAAATCACATTTAATCAACTGTTTTCCTTTATTACATTTTAATTTTTTTTAAAATTCACATCTCCCCCCCAATACCTACCTACCTTCCTTTCCTTCCTTCCTTCCTTCCTTCCTCCCTTCTTCCCTCCCTCCCTTCCTTCCTTCCTTCCTTCCTTCCTTCTTTCTGTTGAGGATTGAACCCAGGGCCTTGCACGTGCTGGGCGAGCGTTCTATCACTGAGCCACAAACCAAGCCCATTAATTTTTCTTACATATTTAAAATTGAACCTCCTTCTGTGTCCTCTTATTCTACTTTTCTTGGAAGTGCTTAGAACATCTTATATAACACAAATACAGTTTTTATATCCATTTATTATCTTCTCCTCACCTAGTCTGTATGAGAACAGAGATTCCTGCTCACCTTGCTACTGAGGTTTGAACCCACGAGTGCTCTATCACTGAGCTACCACCCCCAACCCTTTATATTTTTATTCTGAGACTTTTTTTGTGTGTGTATACTAAATTGCTGAGGCTGGCCTTAACTTGCAATCCTTCTGCTTCAGCCTCTCGAGTTGCTGGTATTACAGGTATACGCCACAGCCAAAGCTAAGGCTTTTTAATTGTTACAACCATATTTCAAGTCCCTGGTATACTGTGGTATCCAGTGAATGCCTGAGTAATATTTGTTGATTGAATACAAATCATTTCTTTTGTTTTTGTATGAAGCTAATTTTTTTATATTCCTGCTGATTTCAAAGGCAGTTGTTAAGATCTTGTTATTATCTTCAAGATCAATTTTACAGAGACCTCTTACAGCTCAAAAGGGCTAAAATCTCTGCTTACACTCAGAATTGCAAATTTCACAATCCAAGCACAAGTTATGCCACCTCACACAATAAGCCAATTTTTAAAAAAACTTTAAAGTAACATATAATAAATGTGCATTATGGGGTACAGTGTGATTATTATATACAATGTATAATGAGCAAATTGATGTAATTAGCATTTCTATCTCATCAGACACTTATCATTTCCTTGCATTGGGAACTTTGAACTCCTTTCTTCTAGTTACTTTGAAATACATAATATTGTTGGAAGCTATCGTTACCTTACTGTGCTATAGAACTTTAGGACTTATTCTTTCTGACTGTATTTTGGTACCTGTTATCCAGCCTCTCTCTCTTTCCTTTCTCTCTTACCCTTTCTTAGCCTCTAGGGACCCTATTCAACTCTCTACTTCTATGGGACCAACTGTTTTTGATTCCACATTTGAGTGAAAACAGGTAGTTGTAACTTTCTGTGTGTGACTTATTTCACTTAACATAGTGTCCTCTAGTTCTTTTCAGAAGTGGTTAAGTCACGAAGGCAGAGCCCTCATGGATGAATTAGTTTCTTATAAAAGAGGTTGAATAGAGTGCCCTAGTGTGTCCTTTTCCCATCCCTTCTTTCGTTTTGAGGATACAGCAATAATGCAACATCCTGGAGAAACCGAGTCAGCCCTCACCTGACACTGAATCTGCTGGAGCCTTGTTCTTAGACTTCTCAGCCTTCAGAACTGTGAGAAATATGGGGCCTGGGGTTGTGCCTCAGCGGTAGAGTAATTGCCTCGCGTGTGCGAGACCCTGGGTTTGATCCTCAGCACCCAATAAAAATAAATAAGTGAAATAAAGGTATTGTGTCCAACTGCAACTAAAAAATAAATATTTAAAAAAAGTACTGTGAGAAATAAATTTCTATTACACAATCTCTGTGTGGTATTTTGTTACAGCAACAAGAACAGAAAAACCATGGTGATTCCTCAAAATATTAAAATTAGAACTAACATATAATCCAGCAATTCCACTTCAGAGCATATGCTCCAAAGAATTGAAAGCAGGCTATCAGAGATATTTGTACATCCATGTTCTTATAATCATTATTGACAACAGATAAAACATGGAAGCAACCCAAGTGTTCATCTACAGATAAATGGATAAAAACATGGTATCTACACAGAAAAAAATACCATCTAAGCTTTAAAGGGAATTTTGACATGTGCTACAACATGGGAGAGCACTAATTCATTCATGAGGGCTCTGTCTACATGACTCAACCACTTCCTAAAAGACCCCACCTCTTAACTACTGCATTGGAGATTCAGTTTCAACATGAATTGTGGAGGGACACAAGCATTCAAATCATAGCAGGTGGTATTGTAGTTTTGATTTACATTGAGCATCTATTCATGTGTTTATTGGCTCTTTATGTATCCTCTTTGGGTAAAAGTCTATTTAAGTCCTTTGACCATTTTCAAATGAAGGGGTTTGGTTTCTGTTGTTGAATTTTAGGAATATGCTGCGCTTGATTCTTTATCAGAGATATGATTTACAAATATTTTCTCTTATTCTGTGGATTGCCCTTTTACTCTGCTTTTGATGCACACTGCCTGTTTTCTTTTATTGCCTGTGCTCTTGATATAGCTAATAAATCATCACCAAATCCAATGTCATGATTGCCCTATGGTTTCTTCTAACAGTGTGGGTTTTACTCTTGGGTCATTGGATTCTTTTGTATATGGCATTAGGTAAGTGTCCAACTTCATTCTTTGCATGTAAATGCTGTATTTTCAGCATCATTTGTTGAAAAGACTGTCTTTTCCCTATCGAATGGTCATGGCATCCCTGTCAAAAATCATGACTGTATGTGTGTGGTTTAATTCTGGACTCTTATTCTCTTTATTTGTTCTATATGGGTTAGTTAACTTTCTGTTACTATGAAAAATACTTGAGAAAGTCAGTTTATAAGGAGGAAAGGTCAGAGGTTTAGCTTGTAGTACCAGATATTTCAGTGCATGGTCATAGGGTCCTGTTGCTTTGGGCCTGAGGTGTTCCAGTACATCGTGGTAGGAGCATGTGGTGAAGGAGTCCTCTTCACCTTATGGTGGCTTGGAAGCAAAGAGAGAAAGGCAAAAGAACATAGGTCCCAATGTTCCTTCAAGGATCTGACTCCAATGATTCATCTTCCTTTTGATACACCTCCCCTCCTAAGGGGGGTTAACTATTTCCCTATAGCACCACAGGCTGGCAGTCACACCTTTAGCATATGAGCATATGGGGAAGACATGTAAGATCCAAACCATAACACCTATGTATGTCTGTATGTTGAGACTAGTCCTTCGAGTTCTGTGTTGAATAGAAGTGATGAAAATGGCATCCTTGCCTTGTTTCTGATCTTAGAGGGCAAGCTTTCAGTCTTTCACCATAGAGTACACTTTTTACTGTGAGTTTTTGGTATGTGGCTTTTCTTATGTTGAGGTAATTTCCTGTAATCCCAGTTACCCAGGAGGCTTGAGGTAGGAGGATCACAAATTTGAGTTTATCCTGGATAATTTGGCTAGACCCTGGCCTCAAAATAAAAGACAGGGCTGGGGATGTAGCCCAGTGGTAAAGTGCTCCTACGTTCAATCTCTATACCAAAAACAAACAAATAAATAAGTGTGGGGTGTGTGTGTGTGTGTGTGTGTGTGTGTGTGTGTGTGATATTAGACCAGAAGTGTTTTTCAACATTGAAAAAACTGTTTTCTAGCCATTTTAATTTGATTTAAAACTTATGCCAATTCTTAGCCATCATTTTATTTCACCTGTCTGTAGTTTTTGACAGTTGATCAATTCCCTATTCTTTGATACACTTTTTTTCACTTTTCTTTTGTATTTTATTTGTTTTTCCTCTCGTCAACTGTTTCTTCTTGGTTTCCTTTCCTAGTTTTCCCTTTTGTTTCTGACTTTTAATATTGAAAGCCCCAGACTTTACTACTCTATCTTGACTGTTTTGATAAAGTCCAGGTTCAGTCGTGAACCTGGACATTATCTATATGCCCAGGATTCCTAAACTTATGCCTCTAACTTGGACTTTCCCCCCAAACTCCAGATTCCTATATTTATCTACGTACATGTCACCAGTTATATATCTAATATTTCAGAGTCAAGTCCTATACTGAACTCCAGATTTCTCTAAACGTGTTCTGCTCATTGTCTTCCCCATCTCCATTGCAACTCTATGCTTTTTGCTGCTGTAGCCCCAAACTTTGAAGTCTTGCTTGATTATATGTTACCTGTGTACTAGTACACCTGTGCAAATGCTTGCGTGTCACACCTGATTAATCAGAAAATTCTCTTGGCACTACCTTCAAAATGTATCCAGAATCTGAGCATTTTTCACCACTGGTGAGTGCTTGGTTTGAGCCATCCTTTTCTCTTATCTTGATGACTTATACGACCTCCTGATTAGTCTTTTTGCTTCCTATGTTTTTTTTTCTGTACGATCTTTTCCACCTAGCAGAATGAGTCTAGACAAAATAAGTCATAATGTGTCTCTTCTCTGGTTCAGACATATCTAACCATTATATATATATATATATATATATATTTAAGGTTGAGAGAAATTGGAATTTTTAATAAATGTAAGTCTCAGAAGACATATAGATTACTAATACCTGTGTGAGGTTGGAAAGGGCATGGCAGATTGGCATAACTACAAGGCTGGAGAAGAAAGAACTGGAAAATCACAAAAGTACATGTACACTGAGATGGAGGTTATACAATTATTATGAGTAGCCCTGACTTCCAGATGAAGTGGTTGTTTTAAAATGTTCCAAGCATCCTTCCTCAGTAAGCAATATTTACTGAACTATAATGACTGAACTAGGCATAGGTAGCTAGATGAACCATAGTGTCTGCATTTGAGACATGTCAGGCTAGACATGAGGACCAATAATTGAATTATCATCATGTTGAAAGTCAAGCATTCTATTTGAAGTGAGCACAAGGTGCTCTGTGGAGATGGTGGTAGTAGTGTATGTAGTTCATTCTGCTAGGGTAGAAAGGGCTTCAGTATCACAAGTTTAATTGCTTTATGGTGTGAACTTTGCCTTTAAAAGACTGAGCTTATTTATTAAGCCCTGAAATAGTATTCTGTGTTCTATTTTCTGTGTTCCTGTAAAATTGCAGGATTTTAATAGGGATGAAATACAGTATAAAATACTTTTCTAAACACAGATGGTTTACTTTCATTAAATGGCTCTGTCATTCAGTAGTTTACTAAAATATCTTCCAGTTGAAGATTTTGAGGTTCTTGCTATTTCTTCTTCTTTTTTTCTCTTTATATTTCACACAACTATTCTATATTCTTCTCTTAATATAAAAATACAATATCACATACAAAGGTGTTATGCAAATTGTAATACACAGGAAAATGTAAGGCAGAATTATTTTTGTCTTTATATGGATACTTGGTTGTGAAAAGAGGAATCTGGGAAAGTTATAATGTGATTATTGAACAGACTCTGATATGTCCTGGAGAGAACTCTGAGAGGCTGGGTTTGTGGTTAACTACTTGCTCTGATTCCCAGGAAGTCCTGAGCCTTAGGGATCCTTCCCAGTCCCTGTAAAGGGCTGTGAGACAGCCATGAAAACAGAAATTTAGCAGGTCTCTGATTTTTGACAATTTGTGTTAGCCTGGCCTAAATGCCCCTACCATCTTACTTCTTTCTCTCCTTGAGAGTCTGCTGTTAGTCCCATCTTCTTTGAGATGTTTGATCATTCTGACTAAATAAACACCAGCCTCAGTATTCTTTTGCTCATGGAAATCTCTCCTGCTTTTGTAAACCTTGAAGTTTATAGTGCCCGCTGCTTCTTTCTAAAGGTATTGCTTACACTCCATGAGATAAGCACTGAAGTTTGCCTTTTTTTGTTTGATTTTAACTCCTTAAACAGTGATAATGAGTATTTAATTTTCCTATCATGTCAAAACCTATAACAGTACCCACACATGCCAGGCAAGTGCTCTACCACCCACCTACATCTATAGCGTCCCCAGTGATAACAATTCTTTGGAATGGAGTGACTTGGTAGAAAGTGAACTTTTTTTTTATTTTTGGAGGAAAATCTGCTTAGGTTTGTTGCACATTTTAAGACAAGAAGATCTTTAGCTGTTATTTTCTGGACCTAGTTGAAGACAGTATTGTATAGTTTGTAAGTTTGTATGTAATTTTTTTTCCCCTTAACCCTCTTTTTTTTTTTATCCCCCCCCCCATTAAAATGACCTTACACCATAGTTGAACTAGCCCTTTCATTTTAGTAAACACCCCCTACAGTGAAAAGAGGAAGGGACTGTTAACCAGTTGTTACCTTTTTCAGTGGCACAGAAGAATGATGTTAACTCCTATTGTAATTATAATGACATTTCACCTGCTTGAGTATGCCAACTCTCTGAACAGGAAATGCAGTCTGTTAGAGGAGGAGGAAGAAATGGAAATAGCTTTCTAAACTAGTACTGTTTTTTTTTTTTTTTTTAATGGTGGAAAAAATATAGAATTGTTTTTGTATTTGTATTTGTAAAATAAAATATTACTAGTATTTCCTTAGACTAGTTTCCTGTAAATAATAAATATTTGCCATTGCACATAAATAATGAATACTTGCCATTGCACAAAAATAGCTTTGTACATAGTTGCTATCTGTTATGCACAAGAAATGTTGGAAGTGAATGTTGAAATCGTATACCTGATGAGGTGAGAAGCCAGAGCCCTAGGAACAGAAACTCCTGTACATCTTTCCCCACCCCCATTTCTCTGTGCAGGAGGATGATCTAGGTGATGTCTTAAGAGCATCGCCTTTTTTTTTTTTTTTTAATTTCAGGAGCTGGATTAATAGGGTAATTGATGTTTGAATAATAATTTAAGCAAGCAGTACTCATTCACCTGGACCATCCTGAATATATCTCAACTTTGTGCTGTGTTTTTAATAATCATCCCAGGCCTTCATGCTTTTACTTTGTATATTGCATATTGACTGGGGAGAACACAAGGGGAGAAGAGTGTGTTTCTTTAGTTATCATTCCACTTAATTTTTTTTTCTTCTCTTGGGAATGGCAAGATAATGTGTACAAAATATATATATATATATATATATATAATGGTACATGCTTAGGAGGGTGGTACAGAAGGTGGGTGGAAAATATAACTTTTTTCCCTATAAACTGTGAAGCTGAACAGCTTTCAAAAACCCACTATTTTCATCAATATTAATATCCCTGCCTCTTATGAAGTATATAGAGAGAAGAATGAAACTTATTAATATAAAATCTGGAGGGGTTTTCATGACTTAGAAGTTTCCCTTGGTCTTTGTGTCTGTCTCTTTTCTTTCTCAAACAAAGTACAGTCAAGGCCTGGAGGAAATCTTGCTTGGGAAAAGACGATCAAAATTGGGTTCTCATTTCCTGTGAATTCTTATTCCAGAATAATAGAAAGTTAGATCTTAAGGTGGTGTTAAAGATGTGCAGTCTGTTTCTCACTTTTTGTGGATAAGGGAACTGAAGTTTGGAGAAATTAAATTATTTCTCAGGGATTCATATTAATTGATAGAGAATTAGACTAAATTTTTGATTCCCATTTCCAGTTTTTTTTCCCCCCACTATTCTTTTTTCCATCTGAATCTTGCCAGGTTTGCTTAGTAGTTCAATCTGAGCAAGTAGGAGCAGTTATAATATTTCTGAGATAATATCTGGAGAATAAAAACCTTTTAATTCTATCCATCGAAATTTCTGAAAAAAAAAAAAAAAAAAAAAGAAAAGACTTCTAAAAGATAGTTTACTATTGCTATATAATACACATATGTCCAAAACCTTAACTTTCCTTTGGGCCAATTGTAGTATAGCTGTTCTCTATATGTAGGCTCCAAGAGGAATTAAAAGAATGCCACCTTGTTAACCCTGGAAACCAAATGGATTTCCAAATAACATTTTATCAGATAATCCTCTGGCCTAGACTGAAGTTATGAGGAAGTTAGGAGAAAACTTCAGTGTGTATTTCTTTAACATTGGAAATAATTATAGTTTGTATTCGCTATTATAAAGTATCAGATGCTGTCCTATTTTTCACATGTACTTTAAAATTGGTTATATAGTCCTACAGAAGAGACTGCTATTATCTGTATTTTATAGATGAAATTGAAACACAAAGAACTTGTGCATCATTTTATAGCTAGTAAGAAGTAGGGATCAGTTTTTTTTTTTTTTAATAATTCCATTCAGCTGTCTATCCATATAAAGATGTTGCAGAGACCCAGTATAAAGGATCCAGAGTTTACCGGACAGAATAAGGGGTGGCTATTCATGTCACAAAATGATTTATGAAAGATTTCTTTTAAAAAGTGGGTTTTTTGGGTGTATACTCACTATTTTTTGGTCAAACCTCAGAAGCCATCTCCGGGTGGGGACTTTTTGTCACTTTTTTTGTTACTTAATGAATTTCAGGGCTGCCTTTGGGTCAGTGGACTATCTTTGATCTAGCTATTGTTCTTTCTTTGCCAAGAGTAGTCCATCATTGACCAAGGTGAGGAAGGCCTGCAAGAAGAAGTTGCTTAGGGACAGTGGTCACCTTGATGGACACATGTAGGCAGTTCTTCTGAGTATCTAAATGGTTATTAGATAGATATGCAACTTTTAGGAATACATTTATTACATAAAACAAATGTTAGTTTCAAAATCCACACGTTGTGTGTGTGCGTTGCTTGTCCTAGGTAAGTGCTCTACCACTGAGCTATACCCCGAGCCCTGCAAATTATATTTTGAGTACTTATTGAATATTACTGTTTTTTCTATTGAGTGATTCTTAAGAGGTAGTCATGACTTAGAGCCTCATCCATCTTTGTTTTAGGATATTTATGTGTTTATATTAATGATCTTGACTATCCTGTTGCATTTTAGATAATATCACCATAAGACTTAAGTTTACTTTATTAATTCCATTTAAGGATACTACCAATATTGAAGAGTTTTTGTTGTTGTTTATTAATCTTAAATGGATGAGGAAAATAATTCCATACCACATTTCCTTTTTCTTTCAAATTTTCTTTTGTAAAGAAAGTATAATACATATATTACACATTATTTATTTATTTGAGTGGATACTCTTAAAAAACAGTAATTTAAAAAACTTCTTGCTATTTCAGTGATATCTAGGTGGGGTAAGTTGTTTTTGTGCTTCTTATGGAACTTCATTTAATTCACAGCCCAAATGATCACTGACTAGAAGTGGCTCAGTGTTAATACTTACTGCTGGGGTATTTTCTCTTTTAGTTTTGTGTTTTGAGTTAATCATTTTCTAAGTTGATTTTAAAAAACTGTGATATATAACTAGATAAAAGAATGAAGGTGTTAGTAAAAGTAAAGTGCCTGTTTTTCTGAATTTGGGACTTGAATAGCTTCTTAGGATATGGATAGCTAAAACTAAGGCTTAAAATTTATTTTCTTGTATGCATGATTTTCTTTTTGGTACTAGAAATTGAATCCAGGAGCATTCTATTTCTGAGTTACATTCCCCATGTCCACCAAACCCCACTTTTAAAATTTTTGAGACACGGTCTTAAACTTGTCATCCTCCTTCCTCAGCCTATGTTTTTCTTTCCATACTAAGAAATACTCAACAATGAACCAGGCTACATTAGACACTAGGTACTAACTTGTTGCTACAAGTTTGCACTAACAGCTTAGATGATGAATGGCAAAAGATTTTTTTTTTTTTCAAAAAGAGAAGGTAGTATGTTGAATTGAAGAACTTCCAAGATAAACTTTCAGATTCTTTGAATATATAAATACAAAGGCCTGTGCTTTCAAGTGATAGGTAAAACCCATGCATTTTCTCTTCTGTTGTACGTAAAACCACACCTTTCTTTACAACTGTTGTCTCACAAAAGTAAATTAGCAGAAGTGCACAATGAAATAAGATTGAGGGGCTGGGGTTGCGGTAGACCACTCGCTGGATTTGATCCTCAGCACCACATTAAAAATAAATAAATAAATAAATTATACTTAAAAAAAATAAGGTTGAAAAATGTACATACAATTTCTATCAAACTATTTAGTAAAATCCAATGGTTAAATAAAACTTTTTTTTAATATTTATTTTTTAGTTGTAGTTGGATACAATATCTTTAATTAATTAATTTATTTTTATGTGGTGCAGAGGATCCAACCCAGGGCCTAACCCATGCTAGGCCGGCGGTGCTCTACCACTGAGCCACACCCCAGCCACCCCCTTCCATTAAATCAAATCTTAAGCTGTTATTTGAACCAATTTGCTTGAAAAATGGAAGAATGAGTCAAGATAAATAAAGGTTAAAAATGTAAGTGAAGAGTTTCTGAAAATTGAAGTAAATACTTGTTGAGCTCCTTCCTTAACTCAGCAAACGCTGGGGGTGTCTGCACTGCTATGGGAGCTCAGACTGATGAGAAAAGCGCATAGTGGCAGAGATGTGTGCCAGGTGTTGTAAGGGACAGGGGCGTATGTTATCCCACTTGGGTAGGTGACAGGAGAAGTTACAAGGGGGAAGACCCTTCTTGGGTAAGTGATATCTGAACCCATTTCCTTCCCTTGTTTGTCAGTTTTAAAAATTACTTAAAAATGCATAGTTGTTGAAAATAGCAATACAGTATAGAAGTAGTAAAAATGCAAATTCTTATTTACACTTTTTAATGCTTTTTTTCCAGTTAGAATTAGATTGATAAATATGCTTCCAGATATTTCCCTAAAACCATCTCAACAGTTTTTTTTTTTTTAACAAAGTTGGGCTCAGACTCATGTAATTTTGTAATTTGTTTTCCCCCTGTGTAACAATCTACCATGTGCATGTACCCATATCTGTAGATGTAGATCAGCCTCATTTAAAAATTTGCTTCTTCATATAATGGGCTACACCATCATTTATTTACATATTCCTATTGTTGGACATCTAGGTTTCCAGCCTGTTAAAAACAGCAAATATCCTTGTACAGATAAATTTGTTCTTAGGTGTAGTAAGTTTAAATGATAAGTAGGTGAAGGGAGTGAGGATTAAAGTGAAGGGGAAATGTTTTCTAGGCTAAGTGAACAATGTGTAGTTTGTAAAACACTGCTGAAGACAATGGCCAACTGTTAGGGGAGAAGTCTTTCTGCTTCTGTGCTGTGGAGGCACACCACCTCCTGCTTTCTGGAACTAATGCTGGAGTATCTCATTTTATAATGACATCATTCTACTGAATAATTTATAGTTATTTTCTTATTTTGGAGATTTAAAATCTTTAAAAAATAATGTAACCAGATGGAGAAGTAGAATCACAAGCTGATAAAATGATTGATTATTCAGAGGTCACACAGAGGTGAAGTGGGTAGCTATGGAAATAAAGTTGGTATCTTACCTGTCTTTTACTTAGCTCTGTTGCCAGAGAATGTCTTAGCATTCACAATGGCTTTTTGGGTACCTAATCTCACACTACTGTTAAATTAAAACAGATTTTGGTTAATTCTTAAAATAGCAATTGGAATATTGCTTATTTGTCAAGTAAGTATATGAAAAAGGCTTAGGGCTAGGGTAGAGCTCAGTAGTAGAGACCTTGCCTGACGTGTGCAAGGTCCTGGGTTCAGTCCCCAGCATTGCAAGCCGCGGGGTGGGGTGGGGGGAACCCCAGAGAACAAAAATGGCAGAGATGATTTAAAGTAGGTGAATTATATTTTCTTATATACTACTCTTAGTGTAAAATCTTCTTGTCCTTACAAAGTCTTAGTTGCTGCTATTTTGCTTCAAACAGATTTCCAATTTTGGAATGTTGCCCTGTAGTGTGATATCTGTCAAGTGCTAACTAGTATTATAGTTCATTGTTGCCTTTTGTCAAGAAGAATATCTGATTATTATTATTTTTTTTTGCTTTTTGCATAATCTGATCTTTGCTAATTTTTCTGTATTGAAATTATGTTGTTAGGAGAAGGATTAGTCTAAAATTTATCAATGTTTGGTGCTGAGTTTTTGAAACTGTAATACTTTGGAATCAAAATTATGAAGTCATATTTTTCTTAATTATCTCTAAAAAAAAGTGCCCCTTTGGTTGTCAATGATGCTTCGCCATTTGGTTACATGTACTTTCTTGTCTAGAAATCTGATTCAAGGCTCAACTTCCAAAAATCTCTTATTAATTAAATTTTTTGGAGGCAAAATTTTTGGTGATTTTATTTGGTTAGTATTCTTTCTAGCTCCAGCATCTGGCCTATAAACTTTTATTCATATTTCAAAAAATATGCTAAATAGTTTTAATTAGTGTTATTAATTGAATAACAATGCTTTGAATAAATCAGTTTAAGATATTATCTCACTGTCTTAAATAATGATTATGTTGTTTGTTTTATTGCATTATTATGAAGTATATATTCTAATATTACTTCATTAAAGTATAATTTCTTTTCAGTACTGGGCATTAAACGCAGGAATGCTGTACAACTGAGCTACATGCCAAGCCCTTTTTAGTTTTTAATTTTGAGATAGTGTGTCACTGAGTGCTGAAGCTAACCTTGAACTTGTGATCTTCCTACCTTAGTCTCCTGAGTGGCTGGGATTATAAATGTGTACCATTGCACCCAGCTGTGAAGTATAATTTTTAAACATTAATATCTACCTTTTTATTTAGAGTGATAAGTTATTTTTCAAGAGTTAAGTATACATTTGAACAATAAAATAACTTAATTTTGCATTTAATTTTTCTAGGGCTGCTTTGGAAGAAGTAGAAGGAGATGTGGCAGAATTGGAACTAAAACTCGATAAGGTGAATTTAACATTTTTAATTTTTTAAAGTATCTATTTTTGTTTTCCATTAATAAGAACATTACTTTGTTTCTCTATAAGAGTAAATTCCATTATTGTAATTTTACACATGAAGAAATTAAGGCTAGAGATATTAATTGGCTTGCTTGTTCAGAGTCTTAAGTGCCAGGGAAGAATTTATATTCTCTGAATTCAAAGTTCACTAAACAACTTTTATATGGTTAGAAGTTTATTCCTATTTTCTCCATCTAAAAGATCGCATGTATCTTTTTTAATGCCTAATGGATTTCGTGTATTACCTGACCATTCTTTTTTTAAAAAATTTTTTTTTTTAGTTGTAGACGGACACAATATCTTTATTTTACTTATTTATTTTTATGTGGTGCTGAGGATCGAACCCAGGGCCTCGCAAGTGCTAGGCAAGTGCTCTACTGCTGAGCCACAACCCTAGCCCATGACCATTCTTATTTATAAATTTAGGTACAGCTGGGTTCAAATATAAATAAAATTTAAAATAGTAATTTCATATTTAAGCTAATGACACAAATGCTAAAAATACTTAATAATTGATATAGTTATGTTTTATATAAGTATAAATGTACATTGACTCCCACCTTCTGTATTAACTATTGATAATATTTTTGAATTTCTGTCCAAGAAGCATTGTCTGTTATGTACCAGGCAAAAATATTAGAATGAGTAAGATGGGGCTTTTGATCTATTTGTTGGAACATTCTTTTGCAACTATTGCTCAGAGAAATATCTCTGTAAATTTCTAGACATAAGTCTATGCATATGTTTGAAATTCTTTTTTTGAAAATACTTTGTGTAATTATTATTATAAATGGTATTGCTATGTGAAGTATTGCTTCTTACCCTGTACTGTGCATAAGAATCACCAGGGGAATCTTTTTTAAAAACATAGATTCTGATTCAATAGATCAGGGATACTGAGATTCTGTGTTTTTAACTAGATTCAAAGTTATGCCTATGGATATTGGCATATGGACTGCACTTTGAATAGGAAGAGTATGATACATATTAATTAGGCCGAGTATTGTGAGAAACATTTTGAAATGTTTTAAAAATCATGAAATATTTACATTAACATACAATGTAGATAGTATAGAAACTATGTAAAGCAGTAATATTTATAAAAATTAAATAATTTTAGTTTTTAATTTTGAGACAGTGTGTCACTGAGTTAGCTGAAGCTGACCTTGAACTTGTGATCCTCCTGCCTTTGGAAAATTTTAATAATGTTAGTTTTTATTAGATTCTATTATTTTTACAGCACTGTAATATACAGTGTCTTTGAGTTTTACAATAATTCTGTGAGGTAGGTGGAACAAGTATTCTTTTTCCCATTTTATAGATGAGAATACCAAATCCCAGAAAGCAAAGGAGACTTGCTTCAAATTGAAAGTTAAAAGAGGCAGAAAGAGGGTTAGAACTCCTGTGCTTCTATTATTAGTTCAGTGCTCTTCTTGTGCACCACTGTGCTTCAGGATCTGTGTATTTTGAGGGAGCACAGGCCACTTAGAAATTTCTGAGAAGAGTGGCAGGAGTAGCAAGCTTCCTTTTGTTTTAAAAATAAATATTTTTATTTTGACTAAGTATATTATTTTTAAATATTTTCTATTGAAAATGTATGTGTAGGGCTGGAGATGTAGTTCAGTTGGTAGAGTGCTTGCCTTGCATGTAGAAGACCCTGGGTTCGATCCCTAGCACCACAAAAACAAAAAACAATAAAATGTATTTGTATGGGCCTTTTATTATTATTATTATTAATTTTTGTGTTTACTCTGAGGAGTTACATTTTTTTGAAGTACTTTTTGAAGTAAAGTTTTCAGTTTTTAAAGTAGACAATAGTATTAAGTTGTAGTTTTGATTTTTTTTTCCAATGAGTTTTTTTTTCTTCTTTTTGTAATTTGTTCTTTTTAGGGATACCTGACAGCAGAGTGTATTTTGACGTATTATACACATATGGAGTGTAACTAATTCTAATTAGGATTCCATTCTAGTGGTTTATGCAATGTGTGTAGTTTTGATTTTGTGGTAGATTTACAAGAGGGTATATAGAAAGGCAAGGCTTTTCAGAGAATCACAGAGTAGTATAATGAAGGTGATTATCCTTTTTAAGTAGAAGAACCGCATATAAATCATACGAAACATTGCATGTGGGTGGAATTCCACTGACAATGCTTTTGTTAATCATTTTGCTTTTATGAATGAGTGACTTTTTTTTTTCTTTATATCATTTGATTGGGTTCAGGCAAACTGGTAGAATCTTAAAACCAAAATACTCTAAATAATAATAATCTAATAAATAATAACTAAATTATTAAAATATTGGCATTCAATGCTAAGAATGCTAAGCCCATTAGCATTCTTATCCAAAAGGCTACTAAGGGCATGGTAGAAACTTGACATTATTTAAAATATCACCTTTTCCTCTCCTCTCTCCACCAAAATTTCTTTAGTTACTTTTATGTTTCTCTGGTTTAAGATTTTGATCCCTTATAAAATGTACTTCTCCTGGATTCTTAAGCTACTATCATTTTTACTTTAGAAATGCAGAGTTGGCATAAAGAAGGGAGACTGAGAGAACCAAGATATGGTTGTTATTGGTTGTTATATGGTTGTTATTAAAGTTGGTGGCACTGAAGGAGTAATGGGGAAGTTGTGCTCTGGAAGGTGCTCCAAGACTAGTTCAGTGATTTCATAACTTTGTGCAAGGCAAGTTCCACCTAAAGTATCATTGTAAATAATAGTGACAGGTTGAACTAGCTTGGTGACTTAGCTCGTATCTATTTTGCTTATAACATATACTAACAGTAGTTATATTCTTTCTAGAGAATAATGCTTGATGAGTGGCATTGTTTATTGGGTCCAGTTACCTGTCCATTCTGTAAGGTAACATTATAGTGCATCATAGTTGCTATCTAGATATAATTCCCATATCTGTTGCATTTTTTCCTCTGGTATGCTTGTTTCCTCTCTGTTAATTGGACATCCTTTAAACCTCAGCTCCAATGTTACCAAACTTTGGCTCTGTTCTTTTCTTTTTCTTTTTTGTATTGCATTGTTTCTCACATGTACTTCCATTTAAACTATTAAAATATTATTGTAATTTTTCATTTGTAGCAGAGTCTAGTAGTTAAGAAAACAAGGTCAGGGGCTGCCTGAGTTTGAAAGTAGCTCTACCATTTAGTAGGCAGGCTTCTCAATCTTTCTGTGCCTCAGTTTCTTCATCTTCAAAATGGGGGAAAGAAGGGTATCTATGCATCTGTCTATCGGGTTATTATGAGAGTGAGGTGAGTTAATACACATAAAGTACTTAACATGGTTCTTGGTACGTGTTGAATTCTAAATAAACAGTAAAGATGATGGTGTCTCTTTAACAAACTATTAGCTCATTGGAAATTGGGACTGTCTTTAGAAGAAAAAAAAAAGCAACAAAAACTCATCTATTATGTACTTACTAGGCACAAAGTCCTATGTTTACTCATACTGTCCCTAATCTTCATAACAGTGTTGCAAAGTTGGTAGCATCTTCAATTTACAGATGAAAAAATGAGTGTTAGGATGTTACTTACAACTCAGAGATAGCAAAGAAGTTGTTCGTATTCCTGTCATCTGGCAAAGTGTCTATGACATTGTAAAGTCTTATTGAAAAATTGTTGAATAATGAATTAGGGTAGTAGTTTGATAATTTTGATTATCTTGACATTTACTCTTAGGTAAATTAGATTATTTGTTATAATCTCATTCACCACTACCATCTCTGGATATTTGCAGGGTGCGGGTGGTTCTGCTTCTGTCAGTTTTCTCTCTCTCTGGCTCCTGTGGTGGTGACTCCTATGCTAGTTCTGATCCCTATTTTCACGGCACTATTCTATGGCTCATCATTCATAGTTGTAATCTCTGAAATCTGGAATGCTGATAGCCTGTCTCACTTGAGTCTCCAGTCCTTCCACTTCTCAACCTCACTACTGCTTCTGTTCTTCAACTTTACCTAGACTTCTGGTCTTTCAATCAGTCTACTTGGGATATTTCAGATCCTTCTAAAATCCACTGCAACATTTTTTTTTTTTTTTGGTAATTTTTAAATTAAGATAAAATTCATCTGGGCTGGGGTTGTGGCTTAGTGGTGGAGTGCTCGCCTAGCATGCATGAGGCACTGGGTTCGATCCTCAGCACCATATAAATATAAAATGAAGATATTGTATCCACTAAAAACTAAAAAATAAATATTCTTTAAAAAAAAGGATAAAATTCATCTAACATAAAATCCACCATTTCAAAGTGTTTTTTAGTATAGTCCTGGTGTTATTGGTGCAACTATCACCACTGTGTAATTCCAAAATATTTCTGGTATCCCAAAAAGAAACCCTGTATCTGTTAACACTAAGTTTCAATTAGTGATCCCTTTCTTTCATTCTCTGGCAACTTCTGTGGATTTGCTTCTTCTGGACATTTCTTTTTTTTTTTTTTAGTTTTTTAGAATAGTTTTTCTTTCTTTTTTTTGAGAAAGACTTGTTTTTTTAACTAACAATATTGGAATAACTGAAAATTTAAATGGAGAGAGTGAGAGAGAGAGAAAGAGAAAGAAAGAAGGAAGCTGAATACCTCACACAATATACAAAAATTAATTCGAAGTGGAAAAACCTAACACTTCCAATCTCCTAGAAGAAAACAGGCAAAGATCATTTTAAACTTGGTTAAGCAATGGTTTCTTAGATTTTTTTTTATACCAAAAACTGAAGCAAATATGTAAAACTAGATCAAACACAAAAGCTTCTGTGCTCTCATGAACACTGTTAGAAAATTAAATAACTCATAGAATGAAGAAAATATTTGCAAATCAGATATATGATAAGGGATTATTATAAAGAATTCCTAAAATTCAATAATAAAAAGAAAAAATAACTCAGTTTTAAAATGGAAAAACGATCTAAATAGACATTTTTTTTTTTAAAAGAAGATTATATAGATGGCCAATAAACACATGAAAATATACTAATAGTCACTAGGGAGATTCTAATGAAAACCACAATGAAATACAACTTCACCCTTTCATACCCATGGGATAGTTAAAATAATAATAAAAGTCTTAGTTTGGGTTTGGAAATGGTGGGACCCTCATACATTGCTGCTGGGGATGCAAAATGCTGCACCCTCTTTGGAAAATAATTTTGGTGGCTCCTCAAAAATTAAACACAGATACCCATATAACCCAGCAGTTCTCTTAAGTATATTCTCAAGGGTATCGAAAACATACGTCCACACAAAACTTACATTGATGGTCACAACAGCACCATTATTCAGAATAGCTGAAGTGGAAACAATCCAATGTCCAATAATCCTACAGTGCTATTTAGGTATAAAAAGAAATGTATTGATCTTCTGGACATTTCTATAAATGGAATCATAATATTTGGCTTTTTTGTGACTGGCTGCTTTCACTTAATGTAATGTTTTTAGGGTTCATCAATATTGTAGCATATATCAGTACTTCCTTTTATGGTTGTATTATATGCTGTTTTATACCACATTTGTTTATCTAGTATCAATTGATGGGCATTTGGTTTGTTTCTCTTTCTTGGCCATTGTGAATAATGCTGTTATTAATCCTTTCATTCCCTTCTTAGTTTTACATTATTTTTTCCCCTCTTTGGAGACCTTCATTTCCCTTACATAGCACTCTACAGAGTTCATTCCTTCTTTCTCTCTCTTTTCCTTTTGAGATAGGATCTTGCTGCATTTTTCAGGCTATTCTCGAACTCCTGGGCTCAAGTGGTCCTCCTGCCTCAGCTTCCTGAGTGCTGTAACTGTAGGTGCATGCCACCATGCTCAGCAGAATTTTCACTGTCTTGAGTATGACTTTCTGCCCCATATCTGGGCTAATAAAGCCCTATAGGAGACTTTATATAACTGTCAAATCCAATTGGTGGAGCCACAGGTTCCTCAAATTCTATATGCAAAACTATTTTTCTAAAACCCTGTCAAGTCCCTTTCTTGCTACCTTTGGTAGTTCTCTTTAATACTTAATTATTTTCTCAAGGTTTACTACTTTGTTCTTCATTCTTAGTGGAATGACCATTATTCTGCTTGGATGGGAATATATTTATTTCTTGTTCCTTATCTAGAAACTTAGAATCTGTTCATGTCTTTTTCATTTTTCTTCCCACTGGAGTAATAAAAGTATACCTTTTCCTATGCAATTTAAAACTCTCTACCTCTTCAGCATTTTGCTTTAGCCATCTCTCTTCTATCCCTTCTCTACCACCTCTTTATCTTAAATGAAGATGCTCAACTTGGTTTCTTAGTAAAAACAAAATAAAAGCAAATAACTTCTCTGACAAGGAAGCACAAATCTCTGTTGAGTACTTACCATGTGCCTGTAATACTTCATGCCAAATTTTGTTGTTGTTGTTTGTTTTGGTTTTGTTTGGTACTGGGGATTGGACCCAGGGGCACATTACCACTGAGCTACATCTCCAGTCCTTTTTATTTGTTTAAATTTTGAGACAGATTCTCTCTAAATTGTTGAGGCTGATTTTGAACTTCTGATCCTACTGCCTCATCTTCTGCAGCCTCCAGAACCACTGCACCAGCTGTGCTTCAGTCTTTATGAGTGTTATCTTACCTTATTATAGCAACCTAATATGATGTGGTACCATCATTAAGTATTATACAGAAAAGAAAATTAAAGTTTGTTGAGGTTTAGGTCAACCAGGTGCACTTAGATGGTTATGTATGGCAACAGGATTTGAACCTAAGAAGACTGAGCTGAGAACCTTGTCTTTTAACCTTGTCTATTAATCTGTCTCTCTCTGCTGTTATGGGAAAAGGAATTTTAATTACTTTTGAATTATTTAATTTGATGAATAAGTAATAACATCTATCTAGTAAAAAAATCAAAGGTAAAAGAGTGTGTACCAGTGAAAATTAATCATCTTCTAATCTCTTTGCTAGGGGAATATACTGACCTAGTTTCTTGTGTGTCCTTACAGAAATTTTCTAAGCATATGAAAATTATATAGATTTGCACTCTTCCGTACAAATGGTTCTTTCCGCTCCCCACAAAAATATTAATACTGTGTTACATTTTGTTTTTTCCTTAATATATTTTGAATGTTGCCGCAGCCCGGCTGGCTGGGCAAAATAGCGGGGTGGGGGGGGGGGTTGTGACGAACAACTTGTGTAGATTGATACAGCAGGAGCAGGAGCCGTTTATTGCAGGACAGGAGCAGTATTTATACATTCCACACAGCTTCAGTCAACCAATAAGGAATCTCCACACTTAATGGCTGGCTTTTGTTACTTCTCAAACCACTCCCTCTGGCATTTTGCCAGGCACCATCCAGACTTGTTTACGAACTCTAACATTCCCCTGGCAAAATGCCAGGTGTTGTTTTGACTTGTTTACAGACTCTAACAGAATGCTATTTGTTATTAATCATAAAGCTCTCCCTGTTTCCTTTTTTTATTTCTTTTTGGTGCTGGGGATTGAACCCAGGGCTGTGTACATGTTAGGTAAGTGCTCTACCACTGGGGGAGCTATACTCCTGCCCTGACCAAATTTTTTTATGGCTGAATTTTATTATATTATATGGATACGTTATAATTTATTTATCCAATTGTTTACTGATGGACACTTGATTTAGCAACTGATATTTTTATCATGACTGCAATGCATTGCTTCAGATGTGTCTTGTGGCTTATGTGCAAATATGTATGATACATTTTAAAAAGTGAAATTGCCAGACTAGAGAGTTTGTTTTAAATTTTGACAGTTGTTGCTAAATTACTTCTCAAAGAAATGTTACCAATTTATATTCCCACTAACAATGTATAAAAATGTCTACTTCCCCTTATCTACCATCTCTAAAACAGCCTGTTATCAAACTTTTTGATCTTAGTTTTGTAAAAAATGGTAATTTCCATTTCTTTAATATGAGTGAGATTGAATATCTTTTCATGGATTTAAGACACATTTGTATGTCCTTTTTGGGAATTATCTGTGCATGTCCGTGACCCATTTTTTTCCCCCTACAGTATGATTGGGTTTTCAGAATGCTTTCAAAATATATATCCTTTCTTATGGTAGGATAATTAGTCCCTTGGGATTTGTTGCTAATATTATTTTCCCATATTGTTGTCTTTTGACTAAGTTAATTGTTTTTTCTTTTATAGATATTTTATTTTTATCACTTGAATTTATCAATTTCTTTTTCATATGGATTTTGAGGTTTGTATCCTTTTCAGAAAAACTTTTCACAGTTTGAGATTATATTAAAAAACACCTTCTATTTTACCTTAGTTTTGTGATTTCACTTTTTATGTTTAAATCTTTATTCCATCTGAATTTAATTTGAGGATTTTGATTCCTTGGCTATCCAGGGCCCCTAATGTCATTTTTTAGATAATCACCTGCTGCCCCCTCCTTGGCACTGATTAGAATATTACTTTAATCAAATACTTCATATAATATAATATAATACTTGACTCTGTATTATATTCCATTGATCTGTATTATATTCCATTGATCAATTACTGCTAGGCTTCCAGTTACTATATTTTGTAATATATTTTAATGTCATATAAGGCTAATGTTCTCATTTTATTACTTTTTCAAAAAAATTTTTTCCACTGTGTGTTGGTTGTTCCTTGTGAACTTTAGATTGTTTTCCTTGTAAGATATTTTATTTTTTAAATAACACACCATTTTAAAGACTTATCTCTGTCAGCATTTCTTTTCTTTTTTCTTTTTGCAGTGTTGGGGATCAAACCCAGGGCCTCACACATGCTAGGCAAGTGCTATACTACTGAGCTTAATCCCCAGCCCTGCCAGCATTTCTTACTGTGGGTTCTGTGGAACATTGGTTCTATGGGAATGTTTCCTTTAAAGAGAATTTCATGGTCAAATCATTTTGAGAAATGCATCTTTTAGATGCACATTAATATATCAGAGCCTTTGGGGTATGGGTGTAGCTCATTGGTGGAACACTTGCCTGGTATGTATGAGACCTGGGATGGATCCCCAGCAATGCCCCGCTCCCCAACATAAACTCTTAGAAGTTCAGCAATATCTTGTGCTATCTTTTCTAAGAATTCTTCCTGATCTACACAGTTCAAGTCAGGTGTTTTTCCATGGGATGTTCTTGGTTTTTGTCATTGCACTGGTGTCTGTTCTGTGGAGTTGATCTGCCTGCCTGCTGGTTAGAATTAGAGCTCCTTGAAAGCAGAGATTACATTAACTCTCTTCCTCTCAACATTAGGGCAGTGGATTTAAATTATGCTCTTGAGATTCTTCATGAGTTTTATAAAACATTTTTCTTACTTTTTATGCTTGGTGTTCCTCCTTCCTACCCCTTTCAGTATCTGCCCCTTCTTTATCCAGAGCAGTTCCATTTTTATTTATTTTTAATATTTGACATTCATCCAAGATTTTGCTTAAAGAAAATGTTCTGTGTCTGAGTAAAAGAAAGGAGGAAGGGGAAAAAGAGAGAGGAAGGAAAAATGAAAGGAAGGAAATTAGGAGGGAGGGCGAGACACACACACACACACACACACACACACAGGCAGGAAGGATCAGTCCTGAGGCTCAGCACAATGCCCAGAACAGTAGGCATGACTAACCCACCATACCAGTTTAACTCACCTTTCCTCCAACACACCACAGTTAAAAATAAAAAAGAGATTACTTTTCATCACACTGCTTGCTTACCTCTTTCTTTCTTCTAGGAGGAACTTAATAAATTAATTTATGGGATCGAATGTGACTTGATAAAATGATCTTTTTATTGTTGTTGTTTTATCAGATAACCTCTAGGTCCTAAAGATTGAATTTTTTGGTTCAGCTCTTCTGTGAATTTATAAGCCAAAGGAAAATAAGAAAAAATTTCAGTCTGTCTGTTTTAGTTGTATTAATGAAGTATTAGTTTATTTCCTGTCTTTCGCTAGGTTAACTTGTGGTTTTTGCCAACACTTTTCAACAAAGTAATTTGTAAAATTATTTTCAACCTGATGTAATTTTTTTTTTCTTTTTCAGCTTGTGAAGCTTTGTATTGCCATGATTGATACTGGAAAAGCCTTTTGTGTTGCAAATAAACAGTTCATGAATGGGATTAGAGACCTAGCACAGTATTCTAGTAATGATGCTGTAGTTGAGGTTAGTATGGTTACATTTTAATGTGACATATGCAACAAAACATAATTATATACCCATTTACCATATTAATAATTACGCTGATACTTAAGGTGGTACTTAAGATTTGAAGTCAAAAAGCTGTCATCCTTTGGTGCTGTGTAATGTAATCCTGTTTTCTAAGCTAGCCCTTAAAGGTTGATTTGCTTTGTGCATATCTGGTATCTGTCTCCTAACTCAGCTTTGCAGTGTTTTGGCATTTACTAAGTCTGCTTGCTGCTAGGTGAGCTGAAGCATCTGCCAGAGGGCATGAGTAGGGACAGCAGAATCACTTTAGTTGCTTGTAAGTGCAAGCAGAGAATGTTATCCCACAAACAAAACTTGACTCTATGCTTGGGGGCTGTATAGCTTCTGATTAGTTTGGATCCCCACAACACTGTACAGTGTTACATTTCTTTCATGACTAATAATAACTAGAGAAGAAATGGATGTGGTTTGATTATTATTTGATCCATAAATGCTTAAAGGGGCAGTCTTGATACCCTCAAACAAGTTTACCTTTAGGGTTATTCATACCATTGATGGGGCAACTCCAATTCCTTGACTTTTTTAGGTTTTATATGTTATTACGTGTAGACTCAGAGCATACTTATGAGCTATGAGTCTACACGTAAGATTGTCCTTGGAAGTAAATGTTATTATTTACAGTGTAACTCAATCTTTCTGTGAGGAATGCTTAAAGTTACAGTTTTTGTGACTATTTTTATGACTCTTAAATGACTTGATTTTCTTTTGGTTTCTTTCTTGTAGACAAGTTTGACCAAATTTTCTGACAGTCTTCAAGAAATGATAAATTTTCACACAGTAAGTGTCAGTAGGTGTCACTATGATCATTATTTAGTACATTTCTTGGGTTTGGCAGTATTTTGTGAAACGAACAACATTGAATTTGGTGACTTTGAGCAACAGCTTTTTAGTTGGGTGGATCTGAAATATTCAGTGTGTCTGTGTATGGGTGGATTTCCCATCCCAATATGGGGAACTTATTATTAATGAAGGACATCCTTGATTAAAGCTAATTTTTTCCCTTTAATTTCTGTCTTTGCTAGTTTAAAATTTTTTTTTATTTAAATTTTTTTTTATTTTTATGCTAGTTTTAAATTTAAAAATAAAGAAGTAGAAAGTCATTTTAAATTTAGCTGTTTTTCTTAAGATACTTCCAAATATATCCCTTTTATCTAATTAACTACCAATATTAAAAGAGTACTGTAATCTTTGAACTATTTATATGTGTATTTAAGGTCTGAGGGCATTTATCCTTCAAGAGTGAGGGTTTATATTGCATTTGGAATGTCATGAAATTGCTTTATAAACTTTCTAAAAATGTGTTAAATATCTCGTTTATTTTCCAAAAGCTTAATCAATATAGCTGTCATGTAATAAATTTTGAAGCAGTAAATAGCTGTCTATAGTAAGTGTATCAATAATTATATTGTCAATTACTACATTAATTTTTTATTCTTAGTGAATTCAATCTTAAAATTTTTTTCAGTCAACATATTAAGGATGAAATTATATATTATTTTAATTGTAATCCAGATTTTAGCTGCATGCAAATCAACATGATTAAGTATCTGTTTGAGTGTCTTTTTTTAATTCTCTTGAATATATACTAAGGTGGAGTTGCTGATCAAGTGATAATTCTGTGTTTAGCTATTTGAAGAACCATGAAATTGCTTTTTTTTTTTTTTTGGATTATGAAAGGAGTGAAGTGGTAGTTCATTTTGGTTTTGATTTTCATTTGCCTTATGATAATGCACTTGAGAGTCTTGTGCTTATTAGCCATTTCTGTATCTTTTGCTCTTATACCATTGATGTCTATTAAAGTACTTTTCCCATTTTTATTTATTAAAAAAATTTTTTTTTCAGTACTGTGGATTGAACCTAGGGGTATTCTGCCATTGCCATTGAGCTGCATCTATAGCCATTTTTATTTATTTATTTATTTTATTTTGAAACAGGGTTTGTTAAATTGCTGAGGCTGGCCTGGAACTTAGGATCCTTCTGCTGTCTCACCCTCCTGAGCAGCTGGAATTACAGACTCTTCCTTTCTTGCTCATCTCCTTTGTCTTTGTTTGTTTGTTTGTTTTTAGCAATGGTGGGGATTGAACCAGGACCTCATATGTGCTAGGCAAGCTCTCTACACCCATCCATACCTCCAACCTTCCTTTGTCCATTTAAAAGTTTTTTCTGTTGTTGTTGAGTTGTATATTTGTAGTTCTTTATATCTTCTGAATATTAAATCCTTGCCAATAAATAATATGCAAATAGTATCTGTCGTTTTGTAGGTTTTCTTTTCTTTTTTTCTGTGCTAGGGACTGAACCCAGAGCCTTATACATGATAAGTATATTATTATTATATTATTATAACTATATGCTTTACCACTAAACTACCTGCCCAACCTCTCTTTTTTACCCATCCCTGCTTTTTTTTTGGCACCAGGAATTAAACCCAGGGTGCTTAAGCAATAAGACACATCCCCAGCCCGTTTTTTATTTTCTATTTTGAGACAAGGTTTCCTAAGTTGCTCAGGGCCTCACTAAATTACAGGGGTCTGGCTTTGAACTTGTGATCCTCCTGCCTCAGCTTCCTGAGCTGCTGGGATTATGGGTGTGTACCACTGCACCTAGCTCTTTCTCACTTTCTTGATATTGTGCTTTGATATACAAACATTTTAAATTTTGATGAAGTGTAAAGTCCAGTTTTTCTTTTTTTTTTTTGTCATACCTATGGAAATTCACTTCCAAATTCAAGGTCATGAAGATTTTCTACTATCTTCTTTGAGTTTAGTGGCTTTATCTCTAATATTTTATACCAATTGTTCCAGTTATTAGTTTTCTTTTTGCCTTTATTGATTTAGAGAACAATATTTAGTACCCTTGATTTCTCTTGAAATTAAAAGATCTTTAGATTTAAACATCTTATAAGTTATTGATTTGATAATGGTGCATGCATGTAATTCCAGCTACTTGGGAGGCTGAGGCAGGAGAATGGGCAATTGAGATAGTGAGAATGTAGCTCAGGGGTAGAACACTTGCCTAGCATGTGTGAGGTTCTGGTTCAATCCCCAGTACCACTCAAAATCAAAATGTTATTAATTTTAAATTGACAGAATAGATTAAATGTTTTCTCCATAGTATGCATGTTCCCCCCACCCCCATGCACTTGGCAGTACTGAAGAATGAACCCATGGCCTCAGGCATGCTGGGCAATCGTCCCACCATTAAGCTGAAAGTTGGAGTAGTTCACAGTTTACAGAGGCTGTGTCAGAGCAGAAACAGGAAGAAAGTGGGTTTTCACTTTTTCCTGCCTATTAATAATTTGCCATCAGTTTCCACTGGCAGACATTAACTTCCCAGCTTGCGGGTGCGGGTAGGGCCAGGAAACATGCCTTACAAACATCTAGCCTCTTGACAGTTCAGAAGAGGATGCTGTGGAAGGTTGAGCATGGAGATGAGAGCCAACAGGCTGTAATTCTGAAAATTCCTTTGGCAGGATAATTATTGTACAACTTAATTTTTATCCTTAAAACATCTTTTTTGTTGTTATTGTTGTAGTTGGATACGATGCCTTTATTTTCTTTATATGTGGTGCTGAGGATCCAACCCAGGTCCCTGCATGTGGCTAGGCAAGCACTCTACCACTGAGCCACAACCCCAGCCCCTCTTAAAACATCTTTCTGTGGCTTTTCTTTTTTCCATATACTCAATATCCAGATATTCCCCATATCCAACTATCAGTAGTTTCTCTATCACCTCCAAATCTAAAATACTATTCCCTCTTGTTTAGGCTTTTACTATAACCTCCCAGCTTGTGTCTCTGCTCCTCTTCTTGCCCTTCTGAAATAAGTTCTGGAGACAGAAGCCAGAACGAGCTTTAAAATATATAAATGAATCTACAACACTGCTCTGCTCCCATGGTTCCCCAGTTCATTCAGAATAATATCTGACCCAGAGCATACCAAACCCTATATGATCAAGTTCCTGCTCATAACTCTCTGATCTTATCTCTACTCTGTTCTGGGCCTGGCCACTCTAGTTCTTGGCTGGTCTTCAAACATGAAATAATGCTCATCTCAGGGCCTTTGTATTTGCTGTTCTTCCAGCTATATGTGTGGCAGATTTCTTCACAATATTCCTTCTTCCTCACTTCATTTAGGTCACTACTTCTCAGAACTTCTAAACCCAATGGTCACTTTCTATCACTTTACCCTCCCTTTATAAGCACACAGAGACAATATATACGTTTATACACATATATGTGTCAACATATATGGTCTTAAATATATGTACTTATTGTTTGTTTCTTTCTTTTCTTTTTTTTTTGTGGTGCTGAGGATTGAAAACAGGCCTTGTGCGTGTAAGGCAAGCACTCTACCAACTGAGCTATAGCCCCAGTTGGTACTTACTACCTAAAAGAGTACTTGATTGGTGGGATTTACTTGTGGCAGGGTAGACTGAGGTTACAAATTTATAAAAACTCCTAATGGTTTTCAACAGTCATACAATTAATAAAGATTTGTTAAACCAATAACAAAGCACAACAAATAGACAAGGGAATTTAATCTTTTAATTTTTTTTGTTTTTTTTTTTAACTATTCCTTGAGCTACAGAGACTGCAGAATCTCTGTTGACTGTAAAATTCACATTGTTTTAGAAAGGTAATTTGTTCACTAGGGGCAAATCACTGCCTGCCTCTTGGTGAACTTTTGTGCTTACATTTACACCTGTATGCATGGAGAACTGTGTCTGATGTTACACCAGATGTCTAGTGTCTTTCTAATTTTATTCCTTTATTCCTATAACAGCATGTCAAGCATTTGCCTATGAATAGATATAACAGTGAAATTATGAGCCATTGTTTTTTTTCCTCCTTCTTCTTCTTGCTCTTCTTCTTTTTTTTTTTTTTTGGTAGTGCTGGGGATTGAACCCAGGGCTTTGTGCATGGGAGGCAAGCACTCTACCAGCTGACTATATCCCTCTACAGTTCTTTCCTTCTTATTTGCTGTCTTGACTGTATTATCTGGTCTTTTGTTTTTTTGTTAACTATTATTTTCAATTTTCCCAGTAGGAGTGACTTGTATATACTTGAACCAGAATTCTAATATGTGGCAAAGCTTCTCTCTCATGATAGCACTATTTTGCTTTACCTTAATTAAAGTGGATATAGGGACTACACATCTTGTTTAGGTTTATATCCCCAGTACTTATATAATTCTCTTTTTGGGGGAGTCACTTAATTTTTCTAAGCTTTACCTTTCTCTGTAAAATGAAGGAGTGTTTCTAGTTTATTTTTAATTATAAAAAATTCTAAAACTATTAAGCTTTTTGATTATTAAAATGTTTAAATATAATCTTACATTCTTTTGTTAAAACCTATTTATATAAAGTGCTTTATTTTAATAGCATGCTGTACAATGGAATTGTAATTATATAGCATTTCACAATAAAGGAGACTTAAAGAAAAAAAGTGCTTTCTAAAAGATAATAATCAGTGGAACCTGCTTTACATTCTGTAATACCTTTTAACTCTGGAGTTTTGGTACATCAGTTTGCATTATAATGAAAGTCTGGATTTTCAGAGATGTTGTTTGTGAATGACTTTGTGAACTTAAATAAATGCATGAAAATAATAGAACTACCTGGGTTATTAGTCAAGGAAAGATCAAATATACATTAGGGTTAGATAATACAAATCATTTAGTTTTTTTAAATGACTGGATAATCTTTTATTTATTTCCTCTGTAAAAATGGGTAGAACTTTTCCTTATTCCTGTTAGAATGAGAACTTTCTGGGATTGGTCTTTACTTCAAAATCTTTATAAGATGCCAACACACAGTTTTCCAAGACAGGTCACTGTATGCTATATTTCACTAGACATTAGACATACACATATAAATATACACATTATATACATTTACACATGTATCCATACATACATGTAAACATGTTTTTATATCTAGTATATGTAACACTCCTAAATTTTTAAAAAGATTAATTGAAAAACTTGAATTTGCTTCCATGAATGTAACTTAAAAAACGGAAGGAAGGAAGGAAGGAAGGGAGGGAGGGAGGAAGGGCTTCAAGCAATTTCTGATCAAGATTCAAGATTTTTAAAGTGTGGGCTGAGGGTGTAGCTCAGTGGTAGAATGTTTGCCTAATATGCTCAAGGCCCTGAGTTCAGTCCCCAGAAGGAAAAAAAAAGTTGAGAAATATTCCTCCCAAGCTTTTTGAATTCTATCTGTAACTCATAAACTTCAGCAAATTCTTTCTTTGGAAGTCAGTGTACTTCTGTATGAAATAGTGAAGAGTGATATTTTCATACCATTTCTTTATAAAAATCTAGTAACAGATTAAACTGAATGTTTCAAATAGCTTGTTTAGATTCATTTAGCATTTTGATGTATCTGTAATATCTTTGTTTCAGAGTTTTTCTTTAGCATCTTCAAAACTTCATCCTTAGAAATTTTGTTACTTTGCAAAACAATTAACATATTTCCAAAATAATGTGTTCAGAGATTTTAACTACTGGTGTTGACTTGAACAGTTACTAATGTGTAGAATCGTCACGGAGCACCTTTTTAACGTAGTAGTCTTCAGGGTTAGTGATTATTGCTGTTTTTTCTGGTGCCATCAAATGCATCTGTTAATTTTGTTATTCAAATATGGCACCTTTTCTTTTTTCTTCCTTTTTTTGGAAATTAACAAAATTCTTGACATTTTTTTTCCTTGTAGGTTGGTATATTGTACAGTTATACAGTTGTATGAACCACTCTGGCTCTAGTTCTTAATTGGGTAATGTTGTAACTAGCTGCTTGATCTGATGTTGTAACCAATCTCATAGAAGAACTTTCTTATTTTGTATTTTTGTAGACTTAAGAGTACAACTCTTTTTATGTATGAAATGGCCATTTTGTGTTAACATTTCTGTATGATTTTCTTATGCCATTGTTTTATTTAATAAATTTTTGATGTAAAAAGAGATTTAGGTTGAAGAAGAGGATTTTGAACTATTTTTTTGTCTTCTGAATGAAATGACTTTCATAATGAAGGTAAGTGTTTAATGAAAAGGTTGTTCATCATAGTAGGAAAACAATAGTAAAATAAATCTTTTTTTTTGAGAGTGAGAGAGAGAGAGTGAGAGAGAGAGAGAGAGAGAGAGAGAATTTTTTAATATTTATTTTTTAGTTTTCGGCGGATACAACATCTTTGTTTGTATGTGGTGCTGAGGATTGAACCCGGGCCGCAAGCATGCCAGGCGAGAGCACTACCACTTGAGCCATATCCCCAGCCCTAAAATAAATCTTTTAAAAGATGAAATGTGATAGTGTATGTCTTAAGGTTTAGAAATTAAGTACGTAATATATATTGTGTGTAATTTTCTACATTCTTAAAATGTTTTAAGTTTATTAAGAGATTGTAAAATTAAACATTCAGTAAATAAGGCAAAATATTAATTCATTTTAGTCAATCCAGTGAATATTACTTGTATGCATGATCAGAAAATCAAATTTTCTTTTTTAGTTGTTGATAGACCTTTATTTATTTTATGTGGTTTTGAGAATCGAACCCAGTGCCTCACACATGCCAGGCAAGTGCGCTACCGCTGAGCCCCAGCCCCAGCCCCAGCCCAGAAAATCAAATTTTCAAAAATACGTTTGAATCTATAATGGCCTATAACCTATATGAATATATGTGCATCTAATTTCATCTTCAGTGACTTCCCTGGTTCATTCCAGGGTGCAGATCGGTTTGACAAACAGTGTGTTGTCTTCAGTAAACAAGATACCTCTTGATCCTGGTAAATGCAGATGCTTGATTCTGCATTTCTGTATTTGCCATTTTTAATAACTAAAAATGAAAACAATGAAATTTTATGAAGAGCCAGAGTTTGGTTAATTAACATAAAAATCAATAATAGTATCCAAGAAGTAACTGCTGAAAAAAAAATAAAATCAATTATATTCTAGTAGGAACACTTAATACCAAATAATGGTGATGCTAAGGCTTGCATCAACCACATATAGTTTGTTAGTAGGCAAAATGTGAAAAATAAGGACAAGAAATGATGACAAATTGTAATTAAAAATTTAAATAATTTTGAATAATTCAAATGAGTTATTCAGGGGATAGAAGTATGCTTTTGTCAAAGTGAAAATTAGTATATTCAGAAAGTTAAGAGAGGAAGTAATATAAATAGTATCAAAATACAATTTCAACAGTAGTAAACTTCCAAATAGTTACCAAATGTTTTACAACTTTTAAAATCACTACAAAACTTGCAAACATCACTATCTTGTATATGACGTCAGCATCTTATTTACTGTTTAACAGTCATCCCTAAATGGTAACTCAAAACAATCACCATAATTTATTTGGCCAGAACTTGGGAGGGGCAGCTTGCCTCTCTCCTAGCAGGTGTTGGTTAGGTGGCTTGTCTGTGTCTGAAGAAGCCAGTGTTTCTGATACTTCCTTTAGGGTGGCTGGAGTTGGCTGGATTTCTTTACAGTTTTAGAATCTCTTCATCCCCTAATAAGACTTTTCTCTCTGCTTTTGGCCCTTCTCCCCAGCAATGTGTCAGACTTCTTTTTTTTTTTTTTTTAAATTATTATTAGTTGTTCAAAACATTACAAAGCTCTTGACATATCATATTTCATACATTTGATTCAAGCGGATTATGAACTCCCATTTTTACCCCATGTACAGATTGCAGAATCACATCGTTTCACATCCACTTTTTTACATACTGCCGTACTAGTGTTATGTTGTATTCTGCTGCCTTTCCTATCCTCTACTATCCCCCCTCCCCTCCCCTCCCCTCTCTCTACCCCATCTACTATAATTCATTTCTCTCTCTTGTTTTTTTCCTCTTTCCCCTCACTTCCTCTTATATGTAATTTTGTATAACAATGAGGGTCTCCTTCCTTTACCATGCAATTTCCCTTCTCTCTCCCTTTCCCTCCCCCCTCTCATCCCTGTTTAATGGTGATCTTCTTCTCATGCTCTTCCTCCTTGCTCTGTTCTTAGTTGCCCTCCTTATATCAAAGAAGACATTTGGCATTTGTTTTTTAGGGATTGGCTAGCTTCACTTAGCATAATCTGCTCTAATGTCATCCATTTCCCTGCAAATGCCATGATTTTATCATTTTTTAGTGCCGAGTAGTACTCCATTGTGTATAGACTTCTTAATGTGTTAGCTGGCTTTATTTTTTGCATATAAATTTTTATTGTAACACAGCTATACTCATTTGTTTTTGTATTGTCCATGGCTACTTGTGACTTCCAGCAGCAGGATCAAGTAGTTGTGGTAGAGACCACATGGCCTATAAGCCTAACTTATTACTATCTAGACCTTTACAGAAGAAATGTGTTGATCTCTACTCCTCAGGACTACGTTATTTTTGCCCACTTCCAGGGACTGTGTTTGCCATGATATCCACTGAAGAGAATACCCTTTCCACTTTACAAAAAGTGAGTTAGTGATATAGCTGCCATTCTTGAATTCATCTCAGCAAAGTGGTGGTAGAGGAACCAGTTGCAATCTGGCCAAATAAAAATCAGAACCTTTGGGTATTGAGAACCAAGAATTCATCAGTTTTAAACCTCTTCAGTCATTCCAGTGGGCAGGTCAGTTTGATAATGTGCTGCCTTCAGTAAACAAGATACCTGTTGATCAGGGTAAATGCAGACTCTTGATTCTCCATTTCTAACAAGCACCAGGTGATGTAGATGATGCTTATGCATTCCTGGAGATTCAATTTTTAAATCAGAATTTAAAAATGCCGATTCCTCATTCTCTTCAGTGTTTCTAATAATCTCAACATCTAGATATTTAAAAATTCCTCAGGCTATTCCATTGTGCAACCAATTCGAGAACCTTGGAGTAGAGCAGTTTGTCTCAACCTTTGCATAACAGTTACCACCTAGAAGACTTATTAAAAATACAGAGGAATTTTACCTTTCTTCCACAAGCTTGGGTGTTTGTGTTCTATTGATTTTTCTATCTGATTTCTGTACTTGCCTAAGCCAGTGGAAAAACCACTGCTCTAGGAGTGAGAAAAGAAATGGTTAGAGAAACAGATTAGTACAGAGGTGTCGAAAAAGTAAAACAAATAATAAGCATTTGTTTACTTATTGGAACCTTTTCCTGATGATAATAAAGAAAGAGTCCTTTTGATTTATTTTAAATCTTTATTATAGGCCTAATGAGATTAACCAAAAGTTTCAATGGATCCATAGGGATAGCCTTGTTTTCTGCAGTTTCTGGAAGAGACAGGAATGATTGCCATGTAGAATCATCAGAAGAGAGTGCTGTAGAAGCTAAATAATATTTAAATGAATCAAAAAGACTTTAAACTACCAAAATTTATTCCTAGAGCCAATGGCACCTAAATAAATGATAAGAATTGGAAACAAGGCTAATGCTAACTATGGATATGTAACCTGTTTTTATAGTAAACTTCCTGGAGTGGATGGTCTGTCATCTGTGAAGTACATCTCTGCTTTCATCCTTTCCTAAATACAGCAGAGATAATATTGCTTTAACTGTGTCCGAACATGAATGGGGAGTAACTTGAGTATGAGCTGTTAGTTTTAAACAGTTATGTCTTACTCTACGCACTTTAGTAAGGTAAATTAGCAGATGGGTCAAATGACATTTTGTTGATTATTTGTCATGCATTTGTTGCTAGGAGTAATACTGTGAGTTTCCAGAAGCGGAATGGAACATTAACTTTTCTGTTAGTGGTTTTTATAGATGTTTACTTTTAGCATATATTTTGTGTTAGCATTCGCATATCAGAGAGATCATTCGGTCTTTGGTTTTTTGGGATTGGTATATTTCACTTAGCATTATAATCTCCAGTCCATCCACTTACCAGCAAATGCCATAATTTCATTCTTCTTTGTGGCTAAGTAATATTCCACTGTGTATAGATCCTTTTTATTTTGCTTAATTATTGCATTGTATAGGTAGATCAATTTGCTTCTTCGTTCATATGTTGATGAATTTATTAGTTATCTATTGTTGTTTAACAGATTAACTCAAAACTCATTGGTTTAGACAAAAACATATATTCTCATAGTTTCTTGGCAAGGAATTTGGGCCCTGGCTCTGGGTCTTTCGTGAGATTTCTGTCAAGATGTTGGTTGTTCTACAGTCATAGTCTTCACTGGGTCTGGGAGGATCCAATTCCAAGATATTTCACTCACATGGCTTTTGGCCAGATGCCTCAGTTCCTCACCAAGGCCATGTTTTCAGGGGTGCTTGAGTGCTTTCATAACATGGAAGCTGGTTACTTTCCAAACAGATGACCCAAGAGCAAGCGTAAAGAGGAAACATCAATACTGTTTATAACCAGGTCTCAGAAGCCACACGTTGTCACTTCCAATATTACTGTTTGGTGTAAGTAAGTCACTATGTCTAGCCCACACTGAAGGAGAGAAATAGCATCTGCTTTGGAAGGAAGGAGTGTCAAAATGCCTGGAGCAATGGCATGCATCTGTAGTCCCAGCTACCCAGGTGGTTGAGATGGGTGTATTGCATGAATCCAGGAGTTTGTGGCCAAGCTGGGCAACAGATTAAGACCCTAGACTTGAAGGAAAAAAAAAAAAAAAAGAATTTGTGGACATATTTTAGTCATGTGAACACAATTATGTGATTTGTTTTCAGCGTTTTTTTTTTTTTTTTTTTAAACTCCCCAACCCCCCAGTGCTGGGTATCAAACCCAGGGCTCTGTATATTCTAGGCAAGTGCTGTACCACTGAACCCCTAGTCTTCTTTAGCCCATTTCTAGGTTTTTGCTGTTACTGGTAAAGTTACTTATAAGAATATATGTAAAAATCTGTAAATACTTATTTCTTTGTGTAAATAGCTAGGGATAGACTGGCTAGTTGTAAAAAGGGTTATGTGTAAATAATTACAACTTGTACAGGTAACATAGTTTTTATAAAAGAATTATAAAACATTGCTGAGAGAAAAGAATTTCCTTTATAAGTGTTAAATTTCTTAGAAATTTTATCTTAAAAGAAATTTAAGAAAACTTCAGAAATTTGGAAATTGTTTTCCAAAGTTGATTGTACCACTTGATACCATCAGTGTGTGAGAGAGTTCTAGTTGTTCCATATGCTCATTAGCAAATTATATGGTCACTTTAAAAAATGATTATGGTTTTAATTTGAATTTTATTAATAACTAATGATGAACATTTATCTGCTTTTCATAGATCTTCTTTTGCCCATTTAAAAAGAAATTATTTTATTATTGAGTTGCAAGAATTTTTTCTATACTGTACCCCAGACATGTCTTTTGTCAAATATGTGTTATAGATATTTTCTCCTAAGCTTTGGCTTGCCTTTTTCATTTTTGTAGCAATATCTTTGAAGCACAAAAGTTTTTAATTTTGGCAAATTCAATTTATTTTTATTTTCTTCCATAATCTTAATTTGTGTTAAGTGTTTGCCTAACCCAATTCACTAAGATTTTGTTTGATGCTTTCTTTTAGAAGTTTAGATCTGTGATCCATTGGAAGCAAAATTTTGTGTGTGTCCCATGGAAAGTGTTGAGATTCTTAGCCCTTCTCTCATATGGCCCTCTTGTTGTTTGTTCCAACAGCATTTGTTCAATAAATTATCTTCTCCCTATTGGCACCTTTTATTAAAAAAAAATTGCATGTGTTGGTTATTTCTGGACTCTGCTGTGTTTCATTGATCTTTTTGATATCTTTACACCAATACCATACTGCCTTGAGTACTGTAACTTTCATATTAAATCTTGAAATAAGGTAGTATGGGTATTCCAACTTTGTTCCTCTTTTTCAAAGATCTTTTGACTATTCTAGGTCTGGGATTCCATTGAATCTATAGGTTAATTTAGTGAGAATTAACATCTTACTAACATTGAGTCTTCTAATCCATGAAAACAATATATTTATTTGCTTTCTTTAATTTCTGAGTATGTCTTGTAGTAGTTACTCTATAAGACTTGCATATTTTCGTCCTATTTGTCCCTAAGCATTTCCTGGTTTTTTTTTGATGCTATTGTCAACAGTATTTTTTAAAGTCCAATTTTCAATTGGTCATTGCTAGTATACAGAGATTCAGCCCATTTTTGTACATTAACTTGTTTCTGCAACTTTGCTAAACTGACTAGTATATTTTGGTAGATTCCATAGTATTTTCCATATAATTGATCATATTTGTGGATAAAGATAGTTTCATATTCTTCCTTTCTAGCTTCTATGCTTTTATTTCTTGATTGATTACATTACTAGAATTTCTAGTGCAACGTTAGATAGATGTTAGGATGTAAATACCTTTCTGCCATAAAATACCATGTTAGCTAGAGGTTTTTCCATACATCCTTTTTTTTTTTTGGATTAAGGAAGTTCCTTTACATTCCTAGATCCTTGAGAGTTTTCCTTTTTTTTTTAAATTTTTAAAGTCTGGAATGGATATTAGAATATTTGCTATGTTTTTCTGTGTTATATAGTTTCTTTTTAAGTCTGTTAATTTGTTGAATTATAGTGATAGGGTTTTGAATGTTAAATCAATTTTGCATTCTTGGGATAAATCCCAATTAATGATGTATTATGCTTATTTATATATTGCTGAATTTCATTATCATATAAAGAATTTTGGTATCTATGTTCATGAGGGATAGTGGTTTGTAGTTTTCTTTTTTTACAGTGTCTTTGGTTTTGTTCCTCATAAGAATACTTTTTCTGATACAATTTTTTTGAAGAGTTTGGTTAGCATTTTTATTCTCTCTTCAGTAAATGTTTGGTAATTTTCAGCAGTAAAGCTGTTTTTGTGTAGGGTTTTTTTTTTTTTTTTTTTTTTTTTGGCTGGGTGTATGTGTAAAAAGTACCCCACTGGTACTTTTTAATTAGAAGTTGAATCAGTTTTACAATAAGCATTTACATTATGTTTTATTTGCTGTATCACACATGTATCCATTTATTCACCCTTCTACGCAGTCATCAATCTACTTGTAACTGATGTAGTACAAAATAACTTATAGACAGTGCTATACTCTTAAATGCATTTCTATTTGAGTTTTATTTTTATATTTCTTGAAGTCAAATTAAAATAAAATTAAATGTAAAAATCTTAAGTGTACCATTCAATGAATTTTGACAAATGCATGCACTTTTGTAACTCATCCTTTTTAAGATATAACTAATTACCATTATCCAAGTTTCTCTCGTGCCTCTTATTGGGGAGTCCCAACCTACACTCCCAAATGTAAGTGCTAATATGATTTTCTTCCATAAAGTAGTTTTGTTTTTCCTAGAACTTCATGAGTGACTTCTTTTGCTTGGAGTAAAATTTTTGAGATTTATTTATATTATTGCCTTGTGTCAGTAGTTCACTCTTCCTAATGTTAATTTATAGTATAACTGAATTTCATTGAAGTCAGTCAGTATGTTCCATGTAATGCCATATGCTTAGTTTATGCCCTACTACTAGATGGTTGATTTTCATGAAGGTTGCTAGTGTTTCTTGAGAAGCATGGGTATTGTGTTTTGTTGGTTTATACTTCTTAATGTTTCTTTTCAATCAACCTAGTTATTCATGTTATTTCTTAATGGACTTAGAAAATCTCTGTGTTAATATTTATGCTTATGTTTTTCATCTTTTGTAGTTATTTTAAGTTTAAATGTAAAAAAATGGATTTCTTTCAATATATAACTTTATGGTTCTGACAGATGCATACATTTGGATGCACAATAGTCCATCAATCCTCAGAATGTCCTCCCATTACTCTTCCTCACCTGTACCAGTCAACCCTTCCCCTAATCTCCTGCTACTGGAAATTGCTGATTCCTACAGTTTTATCTTTTCTTAAATGCCAAATAAATTGTACAGTTTGGCCAGGCACAGTGGCACATATCTTTAATCCCAGTGGCTTGGGAAGCTGAGATAGGAGGATTTTAAGTTCAAAGCCAACCTCAGGAAAAGTGAGGCACTAATCAACTCAGTGAGACCCATCCCCACACAAAAAAATCATAGTTTGTATTTTACCTAGCAAAATGCATTGTGATTCCTCTATGTTGTATGCATTAATAGTTGTTCCTTTTTATTGCTGAGTAGAAATCTATTGTATGGATGTACCATAGTTTGTCTCTCTGTTTCATAGTTGAAGGACACTGGGTTGCTTCCATTGTTTTTTGGAATGAAACTGCCATAAATTTTGTGTACAGGTGTTTGTGTGAACCTAAGTTTTTATTTCTTTAGGAGTGGGATTGCTATGTTTTATGTAAGTGCATAACTTTATAGATCTATTTCTTTAATTTTGCTAATGTTATCAGTTTCTTCTTGCATTATCTTTGGTAGTTTTGTCTTTGAAGGATGTGTCCATTTTCAGTTCAAGTAATAGACTTATAGTTGTGCCCCACCCCCATAGGTTATCTTTTAAAACCTATACAACCTGCTGTGAAATAACCTCTATTGTTAGTATTTAAAGTATTTGTCATTGTCTTTCTTTCTGAACACTTTGGCTAGAAATTTATCAGTTTTATAATTTCAAAGAACCAACTTTTGATTTCACTGACTTTTCTATATTGATTTTCTGTTTTTTTAACTAGGTGATTTCTGCTTTGATACTTAACTATTTTCTCTCTTCTGCTTACTTTGGGTTTAATATAACAGAAAAAAGTCATTCTCTTCTTAGAAATAAATGACAGATTTTACAACCCTGTGCTAAGTCCAAATTTGGAGAGAATGAAATTGTGGTGCTATTTTTAATTAATGGAAGGACACAGGAATTTTTGTTGTTTTAAATATTGATTTTTTTTCTGTTCATGATCTCCTTTTCAAACTCTGAATGAAATAATTCTGTAAATTGTGAAGTACTTGGAATTCCAGTGACAAGTCCTATGAAATTTACCATAATCAGAGCAAACACTGTTAAAAGTATGGAATATCATTTAAGTGGGGCAAAATATTGTCCTTAGGAATAAGACTTTATTCTTGGCTCTAATCTTAGTGATTTTTTTTTTAAACCCAAAGGACTATATAGTTTTTACTTGAATTAAAAATATATCACCTTATCATTTGATAAGTGGATGGGACTGGTGAACATTATGCTAAGTGAAATAAGCCAGACTCAGAAAGATAAGGGTCAAATGCTTTCTCTCATGTGGAGATGGGGAAAAAAAGGAATTTATAAAAAAAGAGGAGTGGGTTTGAAAAAAATAGTAGGAAGACAAAAAGAGTGGAGGAAGGGATTTGAGAGGGAGGGAAAAAGGGAGGGTATGGGGAAGTACTGAGTAGTAAAAGCTACCAAATTATGCTGTGTCCATGTTTGAATATACCACCCATATACATATATATGTATGTTTATACATACATATATATACACACATATACACACAGCGTGTATATACATATATATATATATATAGCTTTTCCATTTATAATTATAACACATTAATTAAAATGATAATATAATAATATAATAAAAGGGAGATCAGTAGAGCAAGTGCTTCAGGGGAGGGAAGATGAGAGGGAAAGGGAAGATGTTAGGTTGATCAAATTGTTCACGTACAAATATGGCATAATGAATCTCATTATGTATAATTACAAAGCACCCATGAAAATAATCGAACAATTTTTAAAAAATTTATTTACACCCTCTAGTCTTTCCAAAAGTAAAATCTAATTAAGGTATCAGGCAGTTCTGGAGTTGTTTTCTTATGCGGTGCTTCCATATATTGGTGTAAGAAATATCAGCAGTGGAAGGAGTAGAATTTATATTCTTTTTTTTTTTTTGGTTGTCTTCCAAAGCCTGCATTAGAATTAAGGAAACAGGCCACTTTACTGTTTGAGCATTCTATTTCAGTGTTAAAGAAGCTTTATTTTCCTTTGTAAATAGAAGCATGTTTATTTTTGAGACAAATGAAATTAGCTTAAAATTGGTTTGAACTTCTTTTTTAAATGGTTATTTCTTTTGTTGTCTTTATAAGAAGAAATATGGGTGCTATTAGATTTGGAATATTGATGTCATATTTATAAAACTACAAGAAAATTATTTTGTTTATGTTTCTAATTACTCAATGTTAATATTTTATCTTTTAGATCCTGTTTGACCAAACTCAGAGATCAATTAAAGCACAACTTCAGAACTTTGTTAAAGAGTAAGTTAGTTGCAGTGAAGAGGAAGGAAAAATAACCAGTTAATGATCACATCTGGGGATTGGTATCTTGAACGAAATTATGGACAATGAAATACTGAAAATATTGGAGTTTTTGTTTGCTTTGTGTAATGAATATGGCATTTTTTTCCCCTGAGTTAATAATATAAGGGAATCAGATAGCATGTCTTTCAGTGAATCATTTATATCATGAGTATGTGTTCAAAATACATAGCTAAGGCTGTTATGGGTGTAAATTAAAAATATAGTGGCCTTTATATGTATCTATAAAAATACGTTTATGTATATACCTATGTATATATATAAAACTCAAATGTGGTTTAAATACTATTAGTTAACCATGAGAAAACTAAGTTATCTCTTGTTCTGTGGTATTTTTCTTTGAAGAGAAGATTAATGTAATATGTGAGAATGAGTTGTGGAAGCACATACTTTGTGTTATGTGACCTTTTATGTCAGTTATCATATTTTGTATGTGAAATAAAACTGAACAAAAAATTTTAAAAAGTCTTCCCATGTTAATAATGTAGTTTTTCTCTTTTAATTCCTGAGACTTTTATAAGATTATAATACTGCAGTCAGAATAAATTATAGAGATTATAAGATGTGAATAGTAACAGAATAGTTTTAGAGTTTATCCTGGAGATGATATCTCAGACTCTTTTGTTGTTGTTGTTGTTGTTTTGGTTGTGCTAAGGATTGAACCCAGAGTCTTGTGCATGCAAGGCAACCATTCTACTAACTGAGCTATGTCCCCAGCCCTGACAATCTTTATAATTACTTCATAATAGATTAACACTCAGACTGTCCTCATAGAATGTATACATAAAAATTTATGTCATCTTTGTTACAGAGTGTAGAAAGTCTCTTTTAGATGTATTTTATTAAAATTAAAAAACCTTTCATCTGCAAGTTATTTTATCTAATTCCCTAATAGTGAAAGTGAAGAGATGTTGTATTAGGTACCTAAAATCATTATCAAATCAAGGATTTCACATTTAATATTGAAAGGGATGTGGTTGGCTGTCACTGCCATAATTCTTTTAGAAACTTGTGTGTGTGTGTATGTGTGTGTGTGGGAAACTTATTGGTGTCCTTTGACCTGATACTTCCTTGTAGCAGTAAAATGAAGGTGTGTCTAAAAACAAAATGACCCCCCACCAAAAAAAAAGCTCTTCAGATTTCCAGGATTAATCACAAAGACTAATGAATTGTAATATTTGGGAAAGGATTTTGGAATCTTCATTTTATACAAGTGCCCTATGTGTATTACTGTTTAAAAATTATCTGATAAAATCATGGCACATGCCTATGGATTCATTTTCAGAAAAAAATTTACTTTGTTTTTGTTATGTTAATTTGACATTATACATTTTTACCTCAAGTTATATAGATTCCTACAATAAAATGTTAGCTTGCAGTATCAGGACTTATATATACAGGTAGAGCATACCTAATCTAAAATCTGAAATACTCCTAATCTAAAATCTGAAATACTCCAAATCTGAAATCTGAAACTTTTTGAATACTGGGGTTTGGATTTTTGAATTAGGGATGCCTAAAGTCTACACAGATATTCCCCCAAACAGGAAACTATGAAATCTGAAACTCTTTTGGTCATAGGCATACTTCTGAAAAGGATACTCAACCCCTTAGTGGAAAATAATATACATTTTAGTTGGAAGAGCTAGTGAATATCAGTGCACAATTAAATAAATAAATGGAGGAACATAAGAATTAAATTCAAAAGCTATTTTGTCAAAAGTTTTTGATCAAGAAAGTTTCATGAAAGCTTCATTGTTTTTATTTTTTAGAGATCTTAGAAAATTCAAAGATGCCAAGAAGCAGTTTGAAAAAGTCAGTGAAGAGAAAGAAAATGCATTAGTAAAAAATGCCCAAGTACAAAGAAATAAGCAGCATGAAGTTGAGGAAGCCACAAACATTCTGACAGCCACAAGAAAGTGTTTTCGACACATAGCCCTTGACTATGTGCTTCAGGTATGTATTTTATTATTATATGTTTTCAGTTTTACTAAATAGGGTGTTGTGTTTGATTGGACTAAAAAGAAAAAATAGCACTTTTTCACTGAGTTTAGAATTAAATTATGATCTTTTGTGAAAAAAATTCACCTGTCTAAATGTTTTTGTGTGTACACATACACCCATGTGTGTGGACATGTATGTCTTTGATTTCGAATTCTTCTTTTAACTTAATTATAACTTCCCCCATTTTGGAATGTTTTTAAAAAGCATTTTAAATTGCTATATGTATTTTATTCTATGGAGTTGATAGGTCAATTTAATTAATAGATGACCATCAGACTTTTATAATATTGGCAGTTTTTTCTGGTAATAGTGAAAATATAATTTTTATTAATTTTATGTTAGCATCTTTATATATACATCCTTTGCCACATTTCTGATTATTTCTATAGAGTAGATTCTTACAAGTATTAAGGCTCACTGTATTGCCAAAAGAAAAATATTTCTGGAAGTAGTGTTCTCATATTTTTGCATTAGATACTACTTTTAAAAATTAGAGATCTGGGGCCAGGGTTGTAGTTCTATGGTAGAACTCTTACATAGCATGCTCGAGACCCTGGTTTTGACTTCCAGCTCCACAAAAACCATAACAACAAAACAAAACAAAACAAAACAAAAAACAAAAACCCTAGAGATCCATATTTGGTACATTCCTTGTGATCTTTTGTCCAATGTATAATTAAAACTAGTTTGAATGTGATAGGTTTCCAAAGGAATTCAAGACACATGAAAAATGAAGGCATAAGATATTATTTCACATGTACATTATATTGCTACATCATGGAGTTTAAAGCTTAAAAGCTTAGGGAATTCCCTCGTCCAGATCTCCCTTTACAGATTGTTGACTTCAAGATGATTATAGGGTATTTCTTAAAAAATATTTTTCTGTATACAGAAACTTGGCAGAACAGTAGAAACTGAACTTTAAGATTTTTTTTTCTAGTTAAATTTCTTTTCAGTAGGTGGAAAGTTAAATTTTTTAAAATGCAGTATACTCCGTTTGTGACTCTATTCTGTAGAATAGAGTCATCTGTGTTTGCTCTGTCCTGTGTCCTACCTCATTTTCATACCCTTTCCTGCCACAGCGTGAGTCCGCCACCTCTGACACTTCTCTGAAGTGGCTCATACAAAGGTCTTATTCCTTAGGCATATTTTAATTTTTATCCTACTTGGCTCTTCTGTGTCATTGAGATGGTAGACCATATCCTCCTTCTTGAAATATATTTTTGCCTTGATTTACTTGAAACCCCTTTTAGGTTCGCCTCTAACTCCTGTTTCTTGTCAGTTTCAATTTGTTTCTCAGCCTTCTCTCCTTTATCTGTAATTCTCAGTCTTCTTTTTGGGGTTTCATCTTTGGTCCCCTCTCTTCTTACTTTCTTATTCTTTGACATCCTCATCATGTCCCTTGCTTGAATTGCTCAACCTGTACATGGAAGAAAAAAAATCTATTTTTTAACAGAAGTGCCCCATTCTCAGTGTGTCTAAAACTGGGGCTGGGGATGTGGCTCAAGTGGTAGCGCGCTCGCCTGGCATGCGTGCGGCCCGGGTTCGATCCTTAGCACCACATACAAACAAAGATGTTGTGTCCACCGAAAGCTTAAAAATAAATATTAAAAAATTCTCTCTCAAAAAAAAATAAAAAAAAAATAAAAATGCTTCTGTCTTTTCCTTTCACTTAGCCTCTTAGAAGTTCAAAATGGGAGAATCATACTAGCTATTTTTATTCTAAATTACCATATCTAGCTACAAACTACTCTGGAAACGCCCTTCATTTACCTCTTAAATTGGTTTTCCTTATCTTTGCTGTTTTGTGTATGGAGCATTGAGGTATTCTTGTACAATTGGCCTTCCTAACACTGACTTTACCTGCCCTGTCACTGATTGTCTGTCATCCCTATGGTCAGTATTATGCAGATTTCTCCAAGAATGAATCATTCTTGCCTCTACTGCATTTAGATCACTTTGCACATTTACTGTAAAGATGTATTTATGTATCTTTTCTATTCCAAGATTGTATCCCTAACTTCTAGTCCAGTGGTTGAAAAATAGGTAATAAACTTTTTTTTTTGAAAGAGCAAAATACTTAATGCTATGAATTTTTATATGTGAGGGGAGTTTAGCTAAAATATTCAATACTTTCAAACTTACACCTTATAAATAATCCATTTCCTTTGGTGTTCAAACCTCTCTCCGCCTCAGAAAAATATTTGATTTTTCTGATGAGAACTGTTGTTTCACTTTATTTTGTGACTATAGAATAGTAATAAATATCCAAAGGTATAAAGTTTATTATGCTTTAATGTCTCTGTTTGAATGTACTGTTTTTTTTTTCAAGAATGCAAATGCAGTTTTTTGTTTCCAAATAGAAAAAAAAAAAGGGATATAAAACAGGTACTTTTAACAGTTTTAATAGTTTTCAAAGTTTGTATCTTAGGCTGTTCTCAGTCTCTGCTTCTATTTCTATTGGATATTAATATTCGAGCTCAAAACGCAGTGGGGTTTGAAATAGACATGCAAAACAAACTAATGCTTAATTAAAAGAAGTTATTTAGAACAGAGCATGGTGGCACACACCTGTGATCCTAGCTACTTCGGAGACTGAGGCAGGAGGATTGCAAGTTTGAGATCAGCCTTAGTGAGATACTATCTCAAAATAAAAAATAAAATGGACTGGGATGTACCTCAGTGGCAGAGAGCACTGAGGTTATTTAGGCTTTTAGAAGGTTATATAGATTTTTCTTGTTCTTTTTTTGTCTTATAGTCAAAGCTTTAAAATTATAAAATAGAGAATTCAGCAGGAAGGATATATTAATAATAATTATTAATAAATTTTTAACAGTACTAGCAAAGAGTAAATGATTCTAGAGTCAAGAGATCCCATGAAAGGCAAATCTATTGGTTACTTGTCTTTTGTTAAGTTTAGTCTAGTTACAATATTTAAGGTTCATTATTTTATTTAGGGAATTGAGTGCTTAATGTGTGCTGCCTGGGGGACTAAAGCTAAGATTAAGGCAAAGATCCTGATCTTATGAAACTAATACTTGAGCTTGGGGGGGGGGAAAACAATAAGGAAACGTATGGTAGTTTTAAATGCTGCAGGTAAAATTAATCACGCCAATGTGCTAGACAGTGTGCGAGGGACTGCATTAGACCTTTGTGAGGATGAGGTAGTTAAGGGCTGACTAGTAAGAGATAGCCTCAAGCCCATGAAAGCAGCACATCCAGAGTATAGACAGAACAGCTAGTACAGAGGCAAGCTGGTGGGAGGGAGGTCTTGGGTTGTGGCTGCAACTGCAGCCCAGCAGGGAGAAAGTAATTGAAAGGTAGTTGGAGAGGGAGGCTAGGGCCTCATCACATTGGGCCTTGCCAGACAGAGCAGGAACACAGAGGGTTTTAAACTATAGGATCTTATTTATATTTTCAAAAGATCGTTCTGGTGCCCACGTGGATCATGGATTGTACAGAATTGAGGGGAAACAGAGACTAGTTCATAGACTATTTCAACTGTCTAGAGTAGAGGATATGGTGATACAGTGAGAAGAATTTGCAATCAGGCTGTATGTTGATGTGCAAATAGATAAGGTAAGATCAGAAAAATATGGAATTCTCAGAATTCAAATATCAAAATAGTTCTATCACTTGGATATTATAATTTAAATAGCCAAGTATTTATTGAGTTAAAAATGGTTGAGAATTTTGTTGGTATGTTCATCTTAACTTTTTGCAGAAAAAGGGTCAAAGTATTAAAAACTTGTGCTTTGGTCTTATTTTGGAAAGTATTAAACCATCAGGATAAACAGTTTTTACAATATTGAAAAATGGTTTAGTTTCTTAAATAATGCATAAGTGATTAACCAAGTGTATTTTCCTTTAGATTAATGTCCTTCAATCAAAAAGGAGATCAGAAATCCTAAAATCAGTAAGATATTAATTGAAATAATGTTTTAAATATTTTAATGTAAAATTATATAAGTATTTATAGCAGCATCTAGTATATACATACTTGGTTGATTGATAATTGCTATTTTTGATCTTTATTTGTATATCTTATATCACAGAAATGATTTATTGTGTTTCCTTCTTGTTGTAGTTTATGTGCCTCATCTATTAATGCACTGTGAATGCATTTATTTTCTATTATTTTAATACAGCACTGTACATATACTAAATGCTCAGTGCTATTTTGTGGATAACTGCAAATGGTTTGTGTAAAAGCCTATGAGAATATTTCAGAATTTGCTTTGAAATGTATAAAAATGAAATACTATAGCTTTTAGATTTTGAATTTTCTCTCATTCCTATTCTTAGAATTTTTTTGCACAGCTGAACCAGGTGTGGTAGTGCATTCCTGTAATCCCAGCAATTTGGAAAGCTAAGGCAGAAGGATCACAAGTTTGAGGCCAGCCTCAGCAAACTGGCAAGACCCTGTCTCAAAATAAAGGGCTGGGGATTTAGTCAGTGGTATAGCCTCTAGGTTCAATCCCTAGTACCAAAAAAGAAAAAAAAAATTCTGCATAACTATTTCAAAGTGTTTGCATATTTCTCTATAAACAAACTTGAGTTTTGTCTTTTCATCTTTTGTATAATTGTTATTCACCAAATTGCATTGAGCATTTAGTATATGTACAACACATAAAATAGACTTTTAAAATATTTTGAGATTGAGTAGTTAAGTGAGTAGTATCATTTGGATAATTTTTTCCTTAAAGTTGATGTGTCAGTTTTTTGGTTTGTTCTTTGGTGTCCAGTTACAAAATGAATGGGATGAAATTTGAGGATCATTGTTTTTTTTTTTTTTTTTTCTTAACCTTTTTGTCTCCAGTGACAATGATATATATTTAATACCTGCCTCCTCCTTTGATCTTAAAGCCAACTAGAAAGTGAGCAGCGGGATGGTATATATGTGGTGTGGCACTCTTTTTTGAGAACTTTCAAAATAATATGTTCTCTTTGAATTTGTTAGCAGATAAATTTTTTTTTTCTCTCCCAAAACTACGTACTTAAATGTTCTCACCTAGATTTTCCCTAAACTTTGTTATATTCATGTTGTATCTTACCAGGTAATTAGGTTATACTTACTGTTTTTAAATGCTGTTTATACTATGCTTGTTTTCCAGATTGACAATAATGGGTGGACAGTAATATTTTATGATGCTTTTTTTTATCAGGTAGAATTCTACCACTTAAATGTACCAGGGATGAACAAACTTTTTTTTTTTTTTTGGTAGGGGGGTAAAAGCTAGGTAGTAAATATGATAGGTTTTACAGGCCTTGTGATCTCTGTTGCTGTTACTCTGCTGTGCCCTTGTAATGAGAGAGCAGATATAGGTTCATATATAAATGAATAGTTTTGGCTGTGTTTCCAATAAGCCATTTACTTATGGACACAAAAATTTGAATTTCATATAATCTCTACATATCATGAATTTCTTATGTTCTTTTCATTTTCTTCCAATCATTTAAAAACATAAAAGCCATTCTTAGCTTACGGGCCATCCAAAAACAGGTGGTAAGACTTGATATGCTGTGCAGGTTTCAGTTTGCTCACATGGAGTGTCTTGCAGATTACCTTTACCTATGAGTGAATACTTAAGTAATTTCCTTGTTTTTGACATTAAAGCATAGCATTTTAGTGATCATTCTAATGAGTAATTTGATTATTGCTTTAGGATAGATTCATAGAGAAGGGATTACTTACAGAGGTTAAACATTCGGTAAGGTTTTTTAAAAATATTGTTTAATTTCAAAGGTTATATAATATTTCCACTAATAGTGTGTGTGTATAAACATTTCTCCATGCATTACAGTTTTCCTCTCTCTTCCACCATTGGTAGATAGAAATTGTGATCTCATTTTTGAATTTTTCATTTCATTAATTCAAGTGAGTTTCAGCATTTTTTTACCACACTGTTTTGGCCACTTGCATAACCTGTAATATGTCCTTTTTCTCTTATTCTGTTGGAGTATTCATTTTTTCATACTGATTTGTAGCATCCCTTACATATTAAAGTTATTAACTCATTGTCATATGTTTTTTTTCCTAGTTTGTCATTTATCTTTTAATATGAGTTTTGATGTATAGGCAGATTTTACATTTTTTGTAGTCCTAGCTATTAATTTCTGCCTACCCTCTTTTTAAAAAGAACTTTGTGTGTTTTTAAAATTATATTCATAAAGTTATATAATCATTACCATGTTCTAATTCTAGAATGCTTCTCTTTTTGTGAGTTTTGTGTTTTCAACTTTTGTATAATTGTTTTTTTCTCCTAGAAACAGAATTTTCTGTGGAGGATTCTTGAGAATTAAGGACCTTGTGACCTACTTTAGATTTCAGAGAATTAAACAGATGCTTGAGATTGCTAAAAATAACATGGATGTTTGAATATTTTCTTAATATTTCACATTTAATTATATAATTCCTTTCCATGTAAAACCTAATAAAAATACGGATAATTTTTCTTTTGGCTAAGTAAAATATAGAAAAACTTGGAAAAATAGCTCAGCCCTTAATGTCAGTTTTGAACTTGTGGAATGAATATAAAGAAATCTCAATGTTGGCAAAGTATGTTGACTCAGTTTATTTTTGATATCTTGAGAAACAAACTGAGCATTCCCTACTTTACATTGTTATTAATGATCTTGTAGGTTGTAAAGTGTTTGTGATTGCTTTAAGAGCTTTATGTATTTCCGCTTCTTATCTTTTTGTGTCTTATTTGCTTAAGGTTTACCAGTGAATTTATTTCAAGGAACATATTGATATTTTCTATTGTTCCTAGAAAGATAGTGAAGTTATTGAAAATTTGATTATTTGAATAAAATAAACAAAATTTGATCATCTAGATAAAACATAAACAACTAAAAGTTTGTGCATTGTTAAAATTTTAAACCACTGGAAAAAATTTTAAATATATAATTTTTTCTGATAGTATTTGCAAATATTTAATAAATACTCTTAAGAAAAATGACTTAGTTTTAAGTAGGCTTTACATTTTGAGTTCTTGTACAATAAATTTTAAATTCCCAAATACTTACCTAAGGAATTGATTTTAAAATAGCATTTTTTTTCCCTTTTAGATGTTATCCTTTATGTATGCCCATTTGGCCTTCTTTCATCAAGGATATGATCTATTTAGTGAACTTGGGCCCTACATGAAAGATCTTGGAGCACAGGTAATGTTGAACTGTATTTTTTGATTCTGTATTATATATGATTTTTTTTTTTGGGGGGGGGGCGGGTGCTGGGGATTGAACTCTTGGCCTTATGCATGCTAGGTAAGCAGTCCTACCACTGAGCCACATCCCCAGCCCTTGATATTTGTATTTGAAAGCATATTGGGTGATTTGATGTTTCATTTACTTAATAAAGAAGTTTGATTCTATAGCAGAATCTATATGCATGGGTTAAATGTGTAACAAAGGAAGAAATTAAAGGTAAAAATAATCTTATGCTATAGATTTTATCTGAGGGTACTAAAAAGGAGAATGTAATAATAATGTGTATTTTTAAGGACACATAGCTGGATTTATTTTTAAATTTCTTATATTTGAATAATTGAGTTTTATTCTAACTTGCTTTCATTTTTCTAAAAGTTATATTTTGGTATTTGAATAGTGACATTTTAGAACCTTAGAATTATGCAGCTGAAAAATTTTCATTGCACACAGACATATTTGGGTATCTGTGTGTTTTAGAATTAAGTGTGTGCATAAGAATATTATATGTATAGAAATTATTTTTTACTTTTGATCAGAATTTTATGTTAAATATGTTTGAAGTCCCCCCCCCCCCCCTTTTTGTTGTTGATACTGGGGATGAGCCCCAAGGCCTACAGTGAGCTAGGCAAGTGCTCTAGTACTGCACCACACCTCCAATCCCTAGGGACATTGTTATTTATTGATTGATGAGTTTTCTTGAACTTTTTAGGTGGTATTCTTTCCCAAGATGGTTCAGTATACTTTTTGAAGGGAGGTGATTAAGGATGAAAAACAGAGTCTAGGGAAATTGGAGAAACAGAGTGAAATGAGAATTGCAATCACTAACCGACGTATGTGTGTGGGATGCATGTGGAGATGGTGTGGGGGCAGTATGGCAAGTATGGCTTGTGCTGTGAATCACACATCATCTATATTAACTTTCGAAAGAAAGAACAAGTCACCAGACTGTTAACTATGTGCCCTGTGTATATCAGTTGGGATAAGGTTTGTTTGTAAGGGATAGAAAATTGAGAATACTGTAGCTAACACAGAATTTCAATTCTTGTAAAAGAAGTCAAAGTCTTCTAAAAGTCAAATGCATGGTATGATGGCCAGTCACTTGATTCTCAGGATGCAGATGTACATAGTTTGCTTCTATCTCATGATTCAAAGTGACTGATCAAGCTCTAGCCATCATACTCAAAAGACCAGTTAACATCAGAGGAAAAGGGAAAGAAAGACACATTCTGCCTCCTTAAGGACATTTCCTTGTACTTGTTACTTTATATACCTCCCAATGGCCAGTGCTTAGTCATAAGTTCACATTCACTACAAGGAAACCTGGGAAATACAGCCTTAATACCAGAATGCTATAATTTGGGGGTTCTATTGTTAAGGAAGAAGAAGAAAGTAGATATTAGAAATAGCTGGTCTTTTTTTACCATATAGTGGGGAGGTAGGGTGTTGTAGGAAGATATAGACAGTACAGGCTTAGGGGAAGGTAAGGCCTTCCTAGGTTCTAGGCGTTCCTTACAATTTAGCATACACTGGACTGTAACCTTACCGTACATTAAATATAATTTATAAAGACTATGAATTAAATTGGAGTTGACAAATAGAAATCATTATATATTTTAGACTTTTATTAATTTCAGTTTTACTTAATTTCCTCCTTGTTACCCTCACAGACATCAAACAAATTTGTAGGCACTTGAAAAGCATCTGATAAGTCACACTTCTATAGTGTGTGGGGGATAATATGGCCTGTTTGGAGGGGGCAGGTTAGGATGTTCTTTCAATAATTCAGTGGTAGATAATACCATCTAAAACTCAGGGATTACTAATTATTTATTAGTATCATCATCATCATCATTGCTTTTATTTAGTTAATTGTTCTATACCTTTTAGATTTGCTTATACTAGTAGGAAGCCAACTTGAAATCATGAAGCATCTTGAATGATGAGGCATATCCGTTATTATGAACTTGTGGAAGCTGACTGCACTAATTTAGCTGCACTACTTTTTGCTGTTTGGGGAAAAATTACCATTGTTTCTTTTTTATAACTTTGATTATAACTTGCAGAATTTACTTGAGAGGATACACAAGCAACTTAAACTAGAGTAATTTTTCTTATTCAAGGACTTGACACATCACTGCAGGGGCCAGGAGGTGGCCTCCTATCATGTGTGCTTGGCACCCTGACTGTACTTAAAATTCTTTTCCTTGCTGAGACATGGATCTTCTCGAAAAGGATTTAATACCATAAAAATAGGAACTTCTACTTTAAAGTTTAGCTAAAATACCATTTTAGGTAAACTTAAATCGAGTGACATATTGCTGTTTATCAACAAAATAACTTGGAATATGGTTTGGAAAAATGCTTATACCTCTTCTTTTCTTTGATTTTTTTTTAAGCCTACAATTTTTTCTTTTTCTACTTTTACAGTTAGATCGACTTGTTGTGGATGCAGCAAAAGAGAAAAGAGAAATGGAGCAAAAACATTCCACCATTCAACAAAAGGTACTTGAGAAGAAAAGTTTAAGAAGATTAATTTCCATTTTAGTTGGTTGTTTAATTAGTATTGACATAAGCAAGGTACCTTAGTGTTGGAACAAATTCTTTGCATTCTTACATAATTCCTTAAATTTTCTTTTCACAAAAAGTGAAATAGTTTTCGGATATTAAGGTATATGTTTTATTATCATTTCAGAACAAAATATTTTAAAGTCAGGCTCTTAAACCAGTTTATTAAGAACCTAATCTCTCAGGGCTTTAACTAAATTAAAAGATGGCCCTTAGCATTTAAAACAGTATTCATTTTTTGGGTACCACTAACCTTCTATGAAGTGTGTGTGTGTGTGTGTGTGTGTGTATGTGTGTGAGAGAGAGAGAGAGAGGGGTTGGGTGGGGTGGGGTGGCGTGTGCGTGCTCAGTTTCAATGTTAAGGACTTCCCAGGGCCAGTCACCCTAGGCAGCACTCCCACCTCATGTGGTGCTGAATGATGTTTAACTTGCATAGCTTGTTAAATTTCCTACTAGCTAAACTAGTATTTTTGAAAAATATGTTTTTAAAAATGAAATTTCCAGTATTAAATAGTTTTCATTCCTTCATGCTGAAGGAGTTGAGTGTGACATGCCTGAAACTCACCCGAATAATATTTTATCTTATATAGTCAATAATGTTTCTTGGGAAGCAATCTGAAAATAAAAGGAGAGAGAAATTGAATGCAATAATACAAGTATATAACAAGATGCTTTCTCCCTTCTTTAAATCTGTTCTTTTGGTATTGATGAGTAAATGAACTTTTGTTATGGTTTATTTAGCATTTTGAATACTGTAGACTTTATTTGACATAAAAGATGTTAATGGGAAAAAATAAAAACAAAATCAGTAATAAAAATAAGGAAAATTTGATGGATTATTTATGCTAAAGAGAAATCATATTTTAAAAATAAAGAATTTTTTTTTCTACCAGACTATCTTTAAATTAGTTACTTCCAAGTTATTGTCAGATGAGACTTTATATTTTCTTTAAAGTTAGATTAACTTTTGGTTGAGTAACTTTAAATTTGGTGAATAAAAATTCTGTATATTTAGTAGGTACAATATCATATTTGGATGAACAACTTATTTTAATGACATTCCCATTAAAAGATTGTTAAATACGGAGACCAGTCATTTTTATTTAAAATAAAGATCATGGTGTTTGTAGAAATATGAGAATATTTGCTTAAGTTAAATTATTTAATGGATAGTTTATATCTTTTAATATCTTTCCCAATTGAGTACATAATTCAGTGTTGTACTGAAGGACCCAAACTGGTTAAGTTTTAAATCTGAGATTAATTTAATTTAAAACATATACAACTGTTTTCCTTTAAAGAAAATAGTGGTATTTTTGCTAATTATAAATACTTACTTTTTTTCTGCCCTTAAATGCTGACGCAAGGCTGCATTACAGGTAAAAACAAAACAAAACACACACACACACACACACAAAATAAAAGAATCTAGTCAACTAAAATTTAAGGGACAGTATATCTAATGTAATTATTTAGAATTTTTAAAGAATTGCTTTGATGAGTTGAAGAAAAAATGATGGCAAGGACATTCATATTCGCATCTTAGAGTATATGTAACATTTATGATGGATTTATACCTAGAAGTGAAACTGTATCAAAGAGAATATGTATGTTCACCATTAGTAGATAATGCTGAACTGTTTTTCAATGTTGCACCATTCTTGGCAGGCAGTACTGAGAGTGTACTGTGCTCCTTGCCATCTCATTGTATTGAGAGGGTTTTAATTTTTTACCCATTTAGTGGGTAGATAAGGGCATCTCATTGTGGTTTTAATTTATACATCTTTAGTGACTAGTGAGTTCAATTCCCTTACCCTGTATCTGTTGGTCACTTGGGAGCCTATTTGTGAAATATCTATTAGTCTTTCTCTTTTTTTCTGCCAGGTGGCTTGTTCTTCAAATCCTTTGTATGTTCTGGATATATGCCCCTTTGAGGCATGTATATGTTTTGAATTTTCATATAGCTTTTCAGTCTTACGTTTGGTGTTTTTTGTGTCTTATTCAATAAATCCTTCCCATCCTAAGATCATAAAGTTCTCTCCTGCATAGATTTATTTTTCATGCTTAGATTTCTAATCCATGTGTAATTGGGTTTTTGTATATGATGGTAGGTACTTTTACTCTTCCATTGGTAGCTAGTTGATACAGATTAGTTATTAAAAAGTTTCCTTCCACACTGTTTTGTCATATAGCCTGTGTTATACCTCATGTTCCATATATCTGAAGCTGTTTTTCAGGGTCTCTATTCTGTTAGTCTTTTTGTCTTAATTATGCCAATACTATGCTGTCTTAGACATTAGCTTTATAGTAAGTCTTGATATGTAACTTTCTGACTTCTTTTTTAAAAATGAATCACACTAGTTTTGCATTTCCATGTAAATTTCAGGAGCCCCTCTTCAGGTTCCATAAAAACAGCCTTTGTCATTTTGATTGAGATTACATTAGAACTACAAATCAATTTGAGAGAAAAATGATGTCTTTGTTTTATAATATTGTTTAATTCATGACTGTGTTGTGTTCTCTATTTCCTTTTTCTTTTCTTTCTTTCATAAGGTTTTATGATTTTCTTATATAATTTGTTAGATTTATTCCTAAACTTAGATTGCATATTTTTTTGTGAATTTTTTTTTTTTTGGGGGGGTAATAGGGAATGAACCCAGGGGTGATCTACCACTGAGCCAAATCAGAGTCCTTTTTATTTTTTTATTTCAAAACAGGGTCTCACTAAGTTGCTCATGCTGGCCTTAGTCTTGCAATCCTCTTCCTGCAGGCTCCTGAGTGGCTGAGATGACAAGCATGTGCCATCATACCTGACTTTGGGTTGTTTCTTTATGATGTATTTCCTATTCGTTCACAAATTTACTATTTGTATTCATATATTATGAGGAAATGAAAGATCAGAACAAGATTATCACATTTGTCCTTACAACATTATGGCTAGGTAAATAATAAATTCAATATTACAATCCTGGACACTTTTCCACATTATTTTATTTCTTTTCCTCAGAGAAGTCATTAAGAAATGTCAGGTTGTGTTGCTTTGATCACTAACAGTTCTGAAACTCTTTTTTTTTTTTTTTTTTGTTATTGTCTAAAAATTTATTTTCTCACTGTTTCCTTCTGTTATTATATTAGGTTAAACTTTATTTTTCTGTAGTGATTTTGCAAATTAGTAATCTTGCTTTATTCCCTTTTAATAGTAATATATATCCCTGGATTATTTTGAATGTTATGTGTACAAAATCTTATCCACAAGTTATGATACTTTGTTTCAAGTCTTGTGTGTGTGTGTGTGTGTGTGTGTGTTGTTGTTGTTGTCATCTTTTGGCTAGAATCTTCATCATAATCTCAAAGGTAAATGGTATTAATGGTCTGTCTTGTCTTGCTTGCAATTTCAATAGAAAAGCATCTTTTAGCTTCCCTTCTATTCCTGGAACTCCACATGAAAGAGCCAGTCCTCCTGATAGCAAATGCCCTCAAGGTGAAAGTGGAATTCCTTGCTGTTTGCCTGTTTGGATTCCAGTTTTCATTTACTTAATCTTTTGCCTTTGGATATTCCTTCCTACTTGTCAGATCACTAATAGATTCAGAGATATTCTAACAGTGTATGTTTCACCCAACATTATTAATTGCTTACATTATGAATTCTTTTACATTTTAAATACTGTAATCTATTACATTTTAGGTACTTTAAATATTAATAGATATTAGTAGTAATTAAGACAATTTGTCTCAAGAAATAGAGAAATAGAGAAGCACTTACTTGTAATGCATCGCACATCCAAGGAAGACTTTTATTTTATTTTATTTATATTTTTGCATCGCTGGAGATTGAACCCAGGGCTTTGTGCCTAGAAGGTTTTGTGCCTCCAGCTCCATTATTTTATGTTTTAAGTAGCATCAAGGTTGTTAAAAAAAAGAATTGCAGATGTTACACGTAAAACCTTTAGAATGTTACAAAAGTCAATTATTTCTATTACTATCTTAAATCTGATCTGCATAATTAAATAGATTATGGCCTAATATTGGGGATGTGGCTCAGTGGTAGAGTGCTTGCTTAGCATGTGCAAAGCTCTGGGTTCAATCCCCAGCATTGTGAAGTAAAAATAAAAGTAAAAAGTAAATTATAGCATAAAATAAATTTTAAATGAAGAAATTGAAGTTTCTCTAATTTGTTTTTCAAGGAAAAAGGAAAAAATGTAATGACATAGATTCTGCTTCATTTTATTATTTTATATTATGTCTTTTTATGGTTTGAAAGATATCAGATTTATTTAATTTTTAAAAATCTGAACTCGATCTATTCCTTTTCACATCTTAGTAGACAGATTTAGAAGGCTCTTGGGTGATTCTCACTCTGCCTCCCCTCCAATGCAGGTCCTTCACATCTCAGCTCTCAGCAGGTGGTCATCCAGCCTCTGCCAAAATGTTTCTCAAGACAGGTAGCATTCTAATTTTAATCATTGGTGCAGGAGTGACTTTGAAAGTTCTGAGACTGATTTTTAGAGTTTTAAATTTGATGTGAGAGGAGCAATCTTGCAGTTTTATCGAAAATACTTTGGAATTTACTAGGAAATATTTTAAATAATTGGATTTCTGATTTCCAAACTGTGTGAATCTTTGGAGGAGAACTGAAAGTTTGAATTGCATTCAAATATAGACTTGAGTTATTAGAATGATTGGACAAGACTATGAGTGATTCCATAGTCTTCAAAAAAAAAAAAAAAGTGAGTTTAATATCCCCACTTCACACTGTGGTCTTAAGGTCTTTCTTCTTTGCAAAATCAAATATTATTTTAGGAAAAAAATTTCATAATTCTTTTATTTCTGAACTTCCTAAATAGTAGAGTTATTACTCCTATTAGATTAAAAAAACTGCCATGGTAGCAATATATTTAGAAAATAGTGGTAGATTTAAATAATCACATTTAAATATATCCATAGTTCTTTTAAAAATTAACACATATCACTATAAAATACTGGGATAAAATGAAAGCAGTTTTAAACATAACATCCAGTGTAATATTTAGTTGTTGGCTTTGTCTGTTTGTATGCTTATTATTTTTACTTTCAATACAATTTATATTGTTTTCACTTTTACTGTATATTCTATATAATCATCTGTTTTTACACCATCATTACACATCAGTCAATTGAATTGAAATATTTTAATATGTTGAAGCATTCCTCAATTATTAAGCATTTAGTTTCCCCTACCCATTTCTTATCAATATTGTCATAACAGTTTTTAATAGAAACTAGTTTTCCCCCCTTTTGAACTTTTTCCCTAGGATACATTTATTTTTCTGTATAACATAAATCACATGAACTTTTATGTGTTATTTCGTCTAGGATTTCTCCAGTGATGATTCCAAGTTAGAATACAACGTAGATGCTGCAAATGGCATTGTTATGGAAGGATACCTGTTCAAACGAGCCAGCAACGCCTTCAAAACTTGGAACAGGTAATATACTTGAAATGCTTGTCTTGCTCCTTCCATATTTGCAGTTTTCTGACTTTCTTTGTGATCTGGCAACTCTTTCTTTATAATTCTAAGTCTGTAAATTCCATAGTTCATAGTTTCAGTGTTCATTGAAAAAAGAAGGCTCGCAGAAGCAGGTGAAAAATGAAAAGGTTAATTCTTAATTCTAAAATTCAAGCAAGTCTTAAAGGAGGAAGCAAGGAGAGTATTTATAATGCTTAGTCTATAGTGACTAGATCATCACAATAAATTTTGAATGTGCGCTACCTCCAATATTTGTTAACAAAATAGATTGCAGTACAAATTATGTATTGAATATAATTGATGAATAGAACAGGTGAGAGCTTTTTTTCTTTTGGTTCCTCCTCTCTCTGATGTTTGTATAAATTTTTACTTAGTGTTGCCCGAGGAATTTTATTTATTTGATTATTATTATTTTTTGTACTGGGCATTGTACCCATTGAACCCAGAATGAATGTATAAGAAACTACTTTTTTTCTATATATATAAAACAAAGCAAAATAATTTTAGACCTTAAAGCAGCAAAAGATTGCTTGACTTAGAATCATTCTTCTGAATATCAGTGATCTTTTACTCAAGGATATCCACCTTACTCCCAACAAAATGTAGTCAGAAAATTTTGCAATAATTTTGACTAGTGTTCAGATTCTGGATAATTGATTTACTATTATATTCTTGGTTGAAATGTACATATTTTATTACTCAAACAAGGTATGAATTCATGTAGTGATAGAGAAGGTTGGTTTTGTTTTTTTTTTTTTTTTTTTTAAATGGGCATTAACAAAATAAATAGACTTTCCTTGCTAAGTATAATTTAGTATACAGTTTTGCTAATTTAAATAGAAACGTGTAATGTTTTATTGTCCTAGTGCACTTATTTTTATTTCTTAGGGTTGAGGTTATATAAAAAAATTCATCAGTTCTTTTCAGATGTCAGTGATTTATTGAGCATTTGATATTTCCCAATTCTTAAGTGTTACTTGGTTTTATTTGGAATAATTTTCTTTATATAAGATTAAATATAAAGTGGAAAGTAATTATTATATTCAATAGTAAACCTCTTTAAAATAATACATGAATATAGGAGGTCTAACTAAAGTTATTTGGTTAGAAATGTTTCTAATTTTTATAAAGTAAAAATGAAGACTTAAATTATGTTTTCCAAGCTCTAAAAATTAATAATATTTTGAATTTTTAATGGAAAATTTCTTTAGCTAGACTAGGAAATTTAAAAAAATAATGTGATTGGTGAATCTTTAAGTAATAAAGATTATTCCACCAACATGATTTTAATATATAATGTTAGAATTGATTTTAACTTTCAGACTTCAAAACAACCTCCTTGAAGTTTGACAGAATGAAATTACAGTAAATACATAGAAATATAGTATCATGTTAAGAAAAGAAATGAACTTCCATGGAATATTTCAATGAGAAATGGTCTCAGACTGCAAGTACATTAAGTGTTAGGGGAAAATTGCATTGCCATTTAGGGCAGTAGAAGAAAATTAATTTTGGTTTAAGTGTGGACTTTTTCATTTTTTTTAATGAATTTTATTAATTGACATGGATATTAAAATACAAATAAAATTGAATAGTAACTGTTAAATCCTCAATTGTAGACATGTTGCCTACAATTTGCAAAGTGGAAAAAGACATTGCCTTTGGAAATTAGGCTGCTTTTTAGAAGAGGTACCATTTATGTGTAGTGATAGTTATTGATTAAAATTATAGATTATAATTTAACATCCAAATTTTCAATAAAGAAATGGACCTTTAAAGAAATGGTTGAGAAAGATTTATTTAGCTCACAGTTTTGGAGGCTCATGTTGTAAAGTTGGGTGGCCTCTGGTGAGGAGCTCATGATGGATGGTATCACAGTGGCAGGAGTGTGCCCAGATCCTATGATGAGATGAAGCCAGAGAGTAGGAATGATCCAGTCTTCTCTTTTATAACAGCCCACTTTCCTGGGAATTGACTTAGTCCAAGAGACCAGCATCAATTCTTTTCCCAGTGACCTCATTACCTAACACTGGGTCCAAACTTTTTTTCATTTTTTGGTACTGGAGATTGAACCCAGGTTTGTTTTACAACACTGAGCTACATCTCTAGTCCTTTTTTATTTTTTAATTTGAGATAGGGTCTTGCTAAGCTGCAAATGCTGGCCTGGAAATTTGTGATCTTCCTTCCTCAGCCTTCTGAGTCTTTGGGATTACAGGCATGTGCCACCTCGCCTCAATACTGCCATACTGGGGACCAGGTTTCTAGCACATAAACCTCTGGGGGGACAAATCATATCTAAATCATAACAATAAGGAATTCTATGAAAGAAAGAAGAGAGAAGAACAATCTATTAAATGTTATTTAGAATTTCCTTCTGCTTTTTAATATTACAAATTTAGAATGTATCTAAATTTCTTCAATGAGATTTACCAAAAAGTCCAGTCTCAGGAAATACTTACAAATAATTTTTCCTTTTTCATGTTTGGCTTAGAGTCTGCCGTCCTTCTCTAATTAGTTCTCCATTCAGCTTGATTTATTATATTCTGTTGGCCTCTGAGTAAGACTATGTACTTGTGATATTTATGCCTTAATTTTAAAAATGTCTAAGAATCTAACTATTCAGATATAAAGCCTTTTCTACTCACTGCTTCAGTTTTTTTTTTTTTTTTCTGTTAAGGATTGTTTAATTAGTTTCAGGGAATTTTTTTTTTTAGTTTCTGTAAGGTACCAAACATATAATAATTTTATGGAATCATGGTATGTAGATATTCCTGAAGAGTTTTAAAACCTTATCTATCCTTCATAAATTACATCTTTTTTGAAAGAAATATTCTATTATATGAAATTTAACATTGATTTATTTTGTTTGATGTGACTCAAATTGCATAGGAATTAAAAATTTTAGATCATATATGGATTGCTGAAATGATTGGTTTTTAGATTTCTAATTTCTGATGTCTCCAAATTATACACCTCCATAATAAAGTTGGCCCTACATATCTGTGCATTCACATCCATGAATTCAACCAACTGTGGATCAAAACTATTTGGAGCTGAGTGTGGGGGTCCATGCCTGTAATCCCAGGATCTTGGGAGGCTGCCACAGGAGGATCACAAGTTCAAAGCCAGTCTCAGCAATTTAGCGAGGCCCTGTCTCTAAATAAACTATAAAAAAGGTCTAGGGCTGTTGCTTGATAACTGAGCACTCTTGTGTTAAATCCCCAGTACCAAAATACACACACACACACACACACACACACACTCACAAGTATGTGAGTATTTGGGAAAAAAATTAAGTTTACACTGTACATATACAAACTTTTTTTTCTTGTCATTATTTCTTAAACAATACAGTCTAACAACTATTTATATCGCGTTTACATTATATTATATATTTTAAGCTATATAGAGGTGGCTGGGAGAGCCAGGCAAAGTGGCATGGATGTCATCCCAGCTACTCAAGAGGCTGAGGTGGAGGATTGCTTAGCCTAGGAGTTTGAAACCAGCCTGGTCAATATAGTGAGATTCTGTCTCTTAAAAGGAAAATTAGGGCTGGGGATGTGGCTCAAGCAGTAATGCGCTCTCCTGGCATGCGTGGGATGCTGGGTTCAATCCTCAGCACCACATAAAAATAAAGATGTTGTGTCCACCGAAAACTAAAAAATAAATAAAAAGAAAATTAAATGTGTGTGTGTGTGTGTCTTTATATATGTACTTAGGGAGATGTGTAGGTTATGTATAGAACCCAAGCATCACAGAATTTGATATCTGAGAGAATCCTGGAATTAATCCCCCACAGATACCAAGGGACAACTGTATATATTTTCTGAACACTTGTGAAGTCGGCTACAATTATTTTTCCTCATCAAGTTACTTTTTTCAATATGGCAGATTCACTTCAGGCTTAGCCTAGTGGACTGCTAGAGCTTATGTTTTTCTTGTGCTCTTCATAATAAATAGGAAAGATGAGAATATGGAAAATAAGTAAATGTCAGCATAATTTATTTAGTAATAACTTGTGAAGATTAATAAAGAAGCTGAAGTCTTTTGAACTAGAAAATACACCTAAGAACATAAAAGTTTTTAAAAGCAAAGTGTTCTATGCACTGCTGGTATAGATATGTTTTGTTTTTATTGCCTTTTTGTTTTAAAATAAATATAAATATACATCAATTAAAGAGGAATCATACTTAATACGTGGCCTTAGAGAATCTCTGCTGTCATTTGATGAAAATGAGTCTGGGCAGGTGGGAGGCTTTTTTGAGTAATCTCTGTGATCTTTGAAATTCTTCATTAGTGACTCCACTTTTCTTATGAAAAGTTTCAGTTTGTCCTAGGTTTATTTAGAAGTATCTCCAGTGATCATTTCCCTTAATTTTTAGGAGCATCTTAATAAGATGTGGCAATACTATCTGTATTTTATAGTCATGATCATAGAGTCAGAAAATAACAATAAAGAAGTATACTAAGTCCTACCAGAACTTTTTGTAAGGTAATACTTTGAAGCAAGTTTTTGAATATTTCTAAAATATTAGCATTTCAGATTCCTAAGAGTTGGAATTAATTCTACAAATGCTTGTGTTCATAATAAAATGCAGTAGATACTTTTGACTGTTTTGTTAGGTTATAAGCTTAAGCTTGTTCCTTTAATTCTTGCTTTATTTTCGTATCATGCTAGTCCTTTGCTTATTTTGCACATTTGCGTTTTCATTCTTTTACCACCTTTCCCTTATGTTTTAATCCTGCCCCATTTTTTCACATGACAGGAAAAAGCCCGATCATATCAGGTACCAAATGGCTTCCTTCCCTTTACCCTCATCTTACTCCAGTTTCTTCTTTGGCACGAGAAAGCTCATCATTAACCTGCATTTCAGTAGGATTACTTGCAATGGATAAAAAGTCTCTCTATATTTTAAATTGGGAAGAAAATATAAGCATTTTATTTGAGAAATGGAATTATACCTTTTAATTGCCCATATCCTCAATTTGTTTTAATCTGTAAAAGAACATTTGATGTGTTTATAATTACCCAAAGTTGCAGATTGAGTAACATGAATACATTTAGGTCATATGTATATACACACAATCATGTATATGTAAATATGAAATAAACCAGCAAACTCTTCAAAAACCTGTGTAGTAATTAGAATTAATCCCTTTGGTAACAACCGTATTATGTTGAAAGAATACATTGTCAGTCCCTAGGTTTTCTTTGTTTTCCACATTTTTCTCTCTGTGAAAAAACAAATTGAATTTAAAATAAAGGTGCATATGTATTTAAGCTTTTATTTTATTAATTGTTTACTTGTTTGCCACCTATATGAATATGCACATGAACCCATCATTTGTATAGTTTTTAGTAATAAAGCTTCTACAGATTCAGAAGTTTAACTTTTATCCATGTTTTTATTTCAAGTGTGGTTCTGCATCAAACATGGTAAAAGATATATTTATATATGTGTATATAAATATATATGTATATATATTTATTGCCCATATTTTGTCATCTGGAAGCTTTCATTGATATGTAAAATTTAATATTTAAATTTTAATAAATTTTAGTATTTTGATCTATTTATACTCAATTTGAGACAGATATAAATGGTATCTTATTGTTTTATTTTAATGAACAATTTTTTGTTTTACACACTGTCTTATATTTTGTTTGGCTTTGTGCTCAGTTTTTTAACTTTGTAGAATACTGTGTAATATTGTTAGCACAAAGCTTTCCAAAGTTTCTCTCTTCTGGATTTAATTATTTTTAGAAATACTTTCAAGTTTCTTAAATTATTAAGTATTTTTTTTATATTCCATAGATCATGAACTGTTTGTCTCATATTTATTTTTCTGAGAAATATTAAAAGCAACTAGGATTATTCTGTCAGAATAATAAAAAAAAATTTACTTATCTGATTAAAAGTTTGGTCAATTTTAGATGAGTATATAGTTAGCTCTTTTTATTTGTATTGGCATTTAGGTGAGATAGTGTCACAGGTGTTCAGATCTTTTTAATTAATTTTTTTTTCAACCTAGGATATACTACATGCCTTTTTATCCTTAGGAGCTGTCAAATTCAGATGAATTTATTTTGTCTTTACTGAGTGTATAAAACCTGATGATGTGAGACTGACATCTAGAAGCAGATGAATGGTAGGGAAACAGGAATTCAAAAGTATATAGGGTCCATAGAATTAATAATTGGGAATGGCCTCTGACAAAAAATACAAGTTTTTATGTAGTATCTTGTTATCCTAAGATGCAGTAGGTGAAAAGACATTTATTTTTTGAAGACCTCAGAAGCATGAAAAGTTTACATGGTTTATATGAGTGTTTTTCCATTGGTTAATGAAACAATGTAGTTTTTATCAAATTATATAATAGAATCATTATGATACAAAACAAGATTTTTTAAAAAATATAGCTTATCCACCTCTTTCAAATGATTTTTGCAGAGAGCTCTTCCATCAGTGTTAGAGATGGTTTCCATTGCATGTCATCCCGTGTGGCAGGGCTGCACCATTCTGTGTGTGTAGGTGTTTCTTTTAACATTTCTAACCAGCTATCTGTCCCCAAACCAAGGCACCCAGAAGTTCTTCCTTTTCTAGACTGCCTCTTGATGATTTGGATCTAGAGGCAACCCACATTGTTTTGTCTAGATGCTTATTTAACAAATCTGTCTATTTTAATAATTAAAAGGTTATACCTTTTTAAATGGTGAGAAAACCTAATGATCTATCTAGTAAAAGTCCTAAAAATGAAAAAGCATCTCCTAATAATTTTCTCAGCTTTGGAGAAGTAACTAAATTTTTAAAAACAGAAATTCTAGATATCTAAAGATAATTTTCTAGTGCTTTGTATTAGTACCAACGAAAAGGTAGAATCTCTATCTGCTAATAGATTAATAACTAATGTTATGATAAAAATCATCTCACATGAAACTAACTTTAAAATAATGACTCAAGTTTTATTAGTGTTTTACCTTTCATGCTTAATGAGAAGTTTTGCTTCCTTTTGTGAATGGCTTTTGGCTGTGATTTTTTTTTTTTAATAAGTCTTTAGGTCTTTTTGTTGTTTTAATAAATTAGAATTAGTAAGTATGGCATACAAAGCTTAGCTTTTTCTTCTAAAGAAAATTGCAATTAAGTTGCTTTCCTGATAATTTACAATAATAAGCAGAACCATATAAATAGCTGGGTGAATTGTTTGTAGTAATAACTTTGATTGTTTTGCTTTGAAGTATTTTATATGAAAGTAAGACCATGTTAATTGGTGATTATCTCCTGTTTGATACTGGTTGAAAAGGATTAGTTTTCTGTTTTTGCTTATCAAATTAACACTTGCTGAATTATCTCCTGAAAGGTTGACAATAAAGCAGCATTTATTGTAATGTTTTAATGTATATAAGTGGATATTTATATTTGTATTATAAGTTCATTTTAACATTATAAAGAATATAATTATTTGGGGGGAAGATTCAGTTATTTTTGGAGAACCTCAAAAAACTGTTAATTTATACTTTAAAACATTTATTATTTGGTGATATTATAAACAATAACAGCTTTTGTTAAAATATAAATTTATGACATAAAATAAATCAAAATATAGCAATTTTACTTTCCTAATCTGTGGTTTTAAGATGCTTGTTTTATATCTTCAGTAGTTATTACATTTTGCTATTGGTTTATATTAAGCAAAACAGTGCATTTCTCAAAATGTAATTATTATAAACTGATTTCCAGTGCTTTCCCAATATTTCATTTCTACCAAAACCAGAAGTAAATCCTGTTTATGAAAACTTAATCTATTTTGTCTTTATTTAGACGCTGGTTTTCAATACAGAATAATCAACTGGTTTACCAGAAAAAGTTTAAGGTGGGTGGTAGTCCTCAATTTTTTAAAATTCTTTATCAGTTTGTTTTGGTGAGCACTGAAATCCATAAATACCTATGTATAAAATTATTGTGTATTAGTTTTATGTTTGGGCATGTATAAGAAGACTCTGGTGTGGAAACTATAACATTTGATCCTTAAAAGCAGAGTGACTTTGAATTTTGAATTCTTAATTTCTAGTTTTGAGATGGATTTTTCTGTGCCCTACCTAGGATTGTTACTTTCATTTCCTTATGTCTTTGTCTAGTTGTATGATGGAAATACCACCACCATTGCATGGCACTGTTTTGAGACTGAAGGAGAATGTGTCTTTTTTTTTTTTTTGGTACTGGGGATTGAACCTAGGGATGCTTAATCACTGAGCTACATCCCACTTTTTTATTTTTTATTTTAAATTAGGGTCTCACTAAGTAGCTGAGGTCATTGATAAATTGTTGAGACTGGAATTGAATTTGTGATCTTCCTGCCTCAGCCTCTTGAGCCACTGGGATTACTGGTGTGCGCTGCTGTGCCTGGCGAGAATGTGTCTTTTAAGAAATATCATCTTAGGGCCAATGGTGATAATCTTGAAAGGTTAAAAATAACATTAATTAAAATGCAAGCTCCAAGTAATTTAAATAGAAACCCTTCAATCTATTAACACTGTATTTGTATGTTTGTTTTTCTGAACCTTGTTTTAAGGGTGAAGTATTTTTACTTTTAGAAAGGCATTCTGAGATTACTTAAGATTTGAGAATATTAACAATTATTGAAACTATTTGTTAATTAATGACTTGATTTTCATCTAGTTAGTTTTTATGAATGTTATTCTGTAAACTGTAAATTTCAAATATATACTGTAGTCTTGAGATGACACGTGAAATTTTACTTGCTATGTTCTATAGTAACAGGTTAGTATTTTATAAATTCTTTAGCTAGTTCATGGTTTCTTCTACTCTGATAAACTTGATTTTGTGTTATTTATTAAACACTAGGAAGTGATAAAATATTTCTCATTTTCTTAGATAGTTTAAGAAGGATTTATAAATGTCTTACCTTTGAGCTGTCTAAAACATGAGTCGTTAAAGGCTTCTCTTTTTTTGGGAAAGAAGCTTTAAAAAAAGCTATAAAAGTAATATATGAGTGGAGACTAAGAGAATAATGGATATGAATAAAAATGGAAGAACATTTATTAAGTATCTACTAAGTGTCAAGCATTGGACCAATCTCTTTATATATACTGCTTCACTTAATCTATGATAATTTGGGGAGGCAGATAAAATAATTAATAGGACAGAATTACTTCCATTATTTTTATCTGTGTCAATAACCTCATCTGTATCAACAGTTAAGATAAATATAAATCTTTACAATTAGATCATTTACTCTAATTAATATTTTAATTGTTGGTGGTAGTATTATTTAAAAACTAAGTGGATAAATGTGTAAGTTTTGTTTCCTTATTGTAGGATAACCCCACGGTAGTAGTTGAAGATCTCAGGCTTTGCACAGTAAAGCATTGTGAAGACATAGAAAGACGGTTCTGCTTTGAGGTAGTCTCTCCAACAAAGTAAGTTGTTCTGTAGGATTTCAAAATTGCTTTTATTTTCTGTAGTAGGTCTTAAAAAACTTTCCAGAATAGAGAAATTTGTGTTTGATTCATGAGTGTGTTGAATAAAAAAAATAAGTTTTAAAAATAAGTGTCAATAATTAATGATTACAGATATTACAAGCAGATACTTATGTAACTCTCCCTTTATTTCATATTCCTTGAAATCTGTAAAGATTATTTATGTGCCCATAATAAAAAATTTTCAGCTGTTATGATAATAAGATACAATCACATATCAACCATCATTTCATACTGTCTCCAATTTAAAAAATGAGTGTTAAGATTATGCTAAATTTAGAAGTTTATTTACTTTGATTTAATGTGCAGTGATGAATGATTTGTTTTCAAGAGATAATTCATTTCATTGGTACTTTGAATTCTTTTAAAGGTACTTAGTCCTAAAGATATATAAAATAAAACCTTTCAACAGAAATTATTTTTTGCTAGATAAATTATTAAATAGCGAAGTGGACAAAAAGTAAAGCTATATGTTTCCTTTGTTTTTCCTTTTCTTTTTTTTGGTTAATTTAGTGTCTGAAAAAACAATATTTTATTTTCTTTAAGGAGTTGTATGCTCCAGGCAGATTCTGAAAAGCTGCGCCAGGCATGGATTAAGGCTGTTCAGACCAGTATTGCAACTGCTTATAGAGAAAAGGGTGATGAATCAGAGGTTAGTAGAAGTGTTATTTTGTCTAAAAGCTTTACATTTTAGTTTCACCTTTATATTAATTATAACATCCTTTTTTATGGAGGATGATTTTATGTAATTTAAGTAATTTTTTAAAAATCTAGATTCAATGTCTTTTATTTCTCTTTTTTCATTATCACTCTTTTATTTATTTATTTTTGTTTTAATTAGTTACACATGACAGTACAATGACCCTGACATATCATTCATTTCAATCAGATGGAATATAATATCTTATTTTTCTGAGTATACAGGTTGCAGAATCACAGTGGTCATGCATTCACATATATACACACAGTAATAATAATGTCTGTTTCATTCTACTATCCTTTCTATCTCCCCAACCCCTTCCCTCCCCTCCCATCACTTCTCTCTACCTAATTAATCTAGGGTAACACTATTCTTTTTTTTTTTCTCAAATCTTCATTCATGTATTTTGTGTAACAATGAAGGTCTCCTTCCACCATCCATCTTTTATTTCTCTTGATTTTATGTATCATTTTATTTTGATATTTGAATATATCTTTGTTTTAATATTTGAATATATGTTCCAGGTTGGAATAAGGCATTCTAATATCTTGGTTTTTCCCCAAAATATTTTACAATTTTAATTAATAATAAAATATAATAATTATCACGAAAGGTTTTTAAGGTTAAAACTGAGTAAAAGCATAAAAGGAAAATGAATCATTGTCTCTTTGTTGAAGGCTCTTTGGGAAAGATAAACTGAATATACAGTTGTGGGCTATACTCTGGCTTCAGTTTCCCAAAGAATCTGCAAACTCTTTTGGGCAAGGCCACGCACGAGTAAATCTTGAAAAATGAACTCATTGCCATTGGGTCATCTGGCAGGACACAGGCATAGAGGTGGTGATAGACAACCGTTAGAAATATGGTTAGGGAAAGGGAGGGAGTACTCTCCAAGTTATATTTCAGAGCTCATTATAATCAATTTGTGACTCCCAAGAGTAGATCAAAGCAGATATCTTCCCGAGCAGGAAATGGGGGAATTCACTTGATCTAAACGTTAAGACAGAGTAGGAATTTCAATAGCCTAGTTCACCTGGCCATGGTAGGATACAACTGATGGGAATATAGCAGAGACTTGTTGGTGAAGTTCACCCTCAGTATGAGATTTAGTCTGTCACCTGAATCATACTTCTTTAGTTTGGATGAATGCCCCTTAAGCCTTGCAGCATACCTGTTAGTCTGGGATTTTCTTATACAACCATTTCTGTTGTCTTTTTTTTTTTTTTTCTTCCATATTCCATTTCTTTCTCTTTTTTGACTTAAGAAAAACTTCATACTTTCTCAAGTATTTCCTGAAAGTGAGGCACTTGTGACTCTATGCATGCATGATAATGTCTTTATTCTGTCTTCAGGTTTGTTTGATAGTTTGGGTATGGAATTTTTAGGTTGAAAATAATAGCATTGTATTTTTGTTTGTTTTGTTAAAGGAAAAAAAAAAAAGAGAAAAAATAAAAAAAGTTCCCAGTGTTGCCATTAGAGTTTTTTGTTTTATTTATTTTTTTATGTTTTTATTTTTGTAGAGCTTTTCTTATTACTGATATTTTGCATTTTTCCTCTTCAATTTCTCTGTTTTCTCTCTCTGGAATTTATGGGCTGGTATTGTGATTTTGTTGTAGTGTGTGTGTGTGTGTGTGTGTGTGTGTGTGTGTGTGTGCTTTCTTTGTTTCATTTTTCTGGGAAATCTCAATTAATCTTATTAACCTGTTGAATATTTCCATGCTCCTAGCATATATTTAATTTCCAAGAGTTCTTATTTGTTCACTGAATGTTTTTAAAAATAGACCTGTTCTTTAGATATGGATGCAGTGTTAAAGCTGTAGTTGTTAGCCTTCACTGTACACTGTGAATAACTTGGGGAGCTTTAAAAATTTTTCAGTGCTTTGGTATATCCCAGAACAATTTAATGAAATGGGACTCAGGCATCAATATTTTGAAAAGCTTCCAAGGTGATTTCCATGAGCAGCCAAGATAGAGAACCATTGTGTTGGATGTTTTCCTTGACTGTGGTAATTTGCTCATGATGATAAGTTAGGACTGCATATTTCTTAGAACTTCTGAACACATAGATAGATAGCACTTTGTTGACTGAAAGCATGTCCTAAGTGTAAAATGTTTGTTAAGCAACAATCATAGTCAGGATCTTTGGAGTCTTTTTGCCTGGTATGGTTTTCCATAGAAAATTCCCAGATCTCCCACATAGAGGTAAGGGATTGGGTATCTCAACATTCAGTATGTAAATATATACTAGTTCCCTACCTTTCATCTTTCAGGTGAACTCCGTTTGGAGACTGTTTTACTCCTATGACTAAGCTTTTGGTCATTTGTGTTTATGTATAGAGGGTAGTCCATTAATGGCATAGGATTAGGTAGGGGACCCTGAGATCTGTTTCTTAAACAATCATCCCTTCAACTTTCATGGGTGGACATCACGTTCAGTGCTATATTCTTTGAGGTGGCTTGCCCAGTTATGCTGTATTACGGTACTTAGCTTCTCTAATGTGGTATAAAAAACATTAGCATATAGACAAAAATTAGGAAAGGAACCAACAAGATTTCTGCATTATAAGACTGACATCCTTTTCCTGTATGATTATTGCTTATAATATTTTTCAGACTTCTCAGAATATTATCAGACATGTTCTGATAAAACAGATCGATCGATCTATCTATCTATCTATCTATCTATCTATCTGAGTGATACTGGCTATTGAACCAAGGGGCACTCAACCACTGAGCTACATCCCCAGCCCTTGTTTTATTTTTTATTTTGAGACAGGGTCTTTCTAAGTTGCTGAGTCTGGCCTTTAACTTGGGATCCTCCTGCCTTAGCCTCCTAAGTTGCTGAAATGTGCCTCTACGTCCAGCTATATTTTAAAACTTTGAAATAATCTCAAATTTACATACAAGTTCTTAGTACACTACAGATAACCTTTCCCTTCTCAATCCCTTGAGAATAGGTTGCCAACATGATGCCTCATCACTCTTCATAACTTTAATGAGTACTCTCACAACCCAAGATATCTCCTGCATAATCATGGTATAGCTATCCAAGTTAAGACATGAGCCTTGATACATTATTTCTATTTAATTCTCAAATATCATTCAGATTTAAACAGTTGTCCCAATAATGTTCTTTATAGCGAAAAGATTCACTGCAGAAACTCAGTAGTTTTAGTTGTCATGTCTCTTAGACCCCTTCTTTAGTCAGGAAAAGTTCTTCAGTGTTAACTTGAACTTCCTCCTTCCCCTTCCTCCTCCTCCTCCTCTCTCTGTCTGTCTCTCACTCACTCTCTTTTTCAGTACTGGTGTTGAACCCATGGTGTAACACATGGTAGGCAAGTATTCTACCATTGAGCTTCATTCCCAGCCCAATTTGATCTCCTTCTTTTTTTTTTTTTTTTTTTTTAATATTTTTTAGTTGTCGATGGACTTTATTTTATTTATTTATATGTGGTGCTGAGAATTGAACCCAGTTCCTCACACATGCTAGGCAACACTCTTCACTGAACTACAACCCTAGACCCCAATTTGACCTTCTTGACCTTTTAGTTTTGAAAATTACAGACTAGTTATTTTGTAGAATGTTTCATTTAGATTTATCTGATTTTTACTTGTGAGGTTATGCAACTTAAGCAGGTACATTATATAAATGATACTGTGTGCCAGGCATGGTGGCACAAGCCTATAATCCCAGGAACTGGGAAGGCTGAGGCAGGAGGAGTCCAAATCCAAGTATAGCCTGAGCCACTTAGTGAGATTCTGTCTCAAACAGATTTGCGGATGTAACTAAGCAGTAAAGTGCCCCTGGGTTTAATCCCCATACTACAAGAAAAGTTCTTCAGTGTTAACTTGAACTTCCTCTTTCCTCCTCCTCCTCCTCTTCCTCCTCCTCCTCTCTCTCGTCTCTCACTCACTCTCTTTTTTAGTACTGGGTGAAAAACTACTATGTTCTTACTGTATCCTTTCAAATGGCACATGATTTTAAAAAAATTATAGAGGGACAGAATGCCTTTATTTTATTTGTTTATTTTTATGTGGTGCTGAGGATCGAACTCGCTGCCTCATGCATGCTAGGCAAGCACTCTGCCACTGAGCTACAGCCATAGCCCACATGATTTTGATTTGTCTCATTACTGGTAAGGTCAACTTTGATAAAGGTATTATCTTACTAGGCTTCTTTAGTCTAAGATCATTCTTTTTAACTTTGATAGATAATACATATTTTGTTGGGGAGGAACTTCAAGATTATAAATATTTCTTTATTCAGCTTTAATTTATGTCAAAATTTAATTATTTTAGTATGTATTCCTGTTTTATTCAATGTGATATTATTCATTACTATCATTACTTATTTTGCCCATATTGACCCAAATTTGAAGTCTTCTGTATTCTTTTTAAAGATATTTATTTTTTGGTTATAGTTGGACACAATATCTTTATTTAATTTACTTATTTATGTGTGGTGCTGAGGATCTAACCCAGGGCCTCGCATGTGCTAGGTGAGTGCTCTACCACTGAGCCACAACCCCAGCCCTGGAGTCTTCTGTATTCTTTTGATTTGTCTCTGTTGCTCATTGAGTACTTCTTCCTAGCATGACAAAATGCTCCAAGCTCATCTTCTCATACTTTCTCTGCACCAGCCTGAAATTGATTGCAAAAATATAGTTCTTTTTGGTGGAGAATGATATTTAGAAGCCAAGAATTTGTGTGCATATACCTACATTTACATCTAGGTTTCTTTATTTATATTGAAAACCATTAGGGTGTCTATTGGTACCTCCAGTTCTCATTTACTATAACAGGATTTGTTCTAGCTTTCTCCTTTTCCAAATAAATAGTGCTTTTCTTAGCAGTGAGAAATATGGCTCCCATTTATGTTTATTTCTATGTATGCAATTTGGTTAATCCCCTGGTGCATAAGCAATATTCTCTCAGCTGCCATCTGCCCCTAGACGTATCCTCTCAGCCCTGCTCTGATGCTCTTTTACCCTTCTCAGGTTCTGACACCTCAGTAAGGTGATATGCCTTAGATACCATCCTCGTCCTTGTCAGGTCCTATCTTCCTTGCAGGATTGCCTCCCTGTGCAGACATCCTGCTTACCCAGAGTTGTGCTGTTACGTAGATTGTCCCATGCTGATTGACTCATGCAGCTCAGTCATCTCTGAAATACAATATCTCTACACTTACCTTGTTCAGCCCTTCCAAATGGCTATGGAACTGAGTTTCAGGAAGGACAAAATAAGAACCAAATTTGCATGTTTTGAAGGCTGTAGTTAGGGGTTTTGTCATTCCTGTACTAACATATTGTTTTGTTAATGTTGACTGTTTTTAAATCGGGAAACCTTTTGTATAGACCCTATCTTTAATTGCTTAGAACCTGTGAACCCCATCTTTGTGTATGGTCATTTTTTTTTTACTTATATAAAAAATTGCTTATTAAATACTATTATATTTTGGTGTCAGTTTTGCTGTGCACTTAACAAGGTAACTTTTTGCTTAGCAACCTGGTTCACATAATATCTCTTGAAAATTTTAATCATTTTTTAAATTTGAGTCACTTTGTAATCATAATTATGTGATCAATCTGTTCTTCAGTACTTAACTATATAAGAACATACATTGTCTAATTATTCACTGTAGTGATTAATTTGCTTATAGTTAATTGAATACCTTGGAAGAGTGTGGCGTAACATAATATTTTATCTTGCGTTTTAGTAGTCTTATGTCTTTGTTTAGTAGTCTTTGTCTTGTATCCTGCATGTTAATTTAGTGCTCCCCTTTTTTTTTGCTTTCATGCCTTGTACATATGTTTATTGTGTCCGTCATCATATATGATTTTAAATGTTTCTGTTCTTCCTCACTAGATTGAAAGTCCATTGATAGAGGAGCGTGTATCTTTTCACCCCTCAGTCTCTGGGGCCTAGAAGAGTGCTTGGCTTATATCCAGCATAGACCTTTAAAACTTAGGGACTGGAAGCTTTTGTTTGGAGCATATAGCATGCAACATAATGGTGCCATCTTTTTTCTTTTTAATTAAAAAACAAATAATTCTTAATTCTTGTAGAAGCTGGATAAGAAATCATCTCCATCAACAGGAAGCCTAGATTCTGGAAATGAGTCAAAAGAGAAATTATTGAAAGGAGAAAGTGCACTGCAGCGGGTCCAGTGTATCCCTGGAAATGCCAGCTGTTGCGACTGTGGTCTGGCAGATCCACGGTGGGCCAGCATCAACTTGGGCATCACCTTGTGTATCGAGTGCTCTGGAATTCATCGGTGGGTTGTCTGTCCAGAGTGAGAGACTTCTTTTGGATGAACACATTGTAAAAAAAAAAAAAAAAGAAAAGAAAAAAAAAAGTTAATTGTGTTCCATTTGTGAGAAGATTTTTTCCATTTCTCTAATTCACTACTGGTTTGTATTTTTGTACCATTTATCTGTAAAGCAGATAAAATTCTGGTTTGTGTGAAGTGCTTTTGAGGACTTTAGTTCACCATTCATTACTAACCAGGAGATCAATCCCTGTTTGCATGTGTTTTGAAGACTGTAGTTAGGGGTTTTGCAATTCGAAAAGAGAAAAAGTGTTTTCATAAATATGTGAGTAGAGACTTGATAGTTTTACATTAATAATGCAGTCTTTTTTTTTTTCCCCTAATATAGGAGTCTTGGGGTTCATTTTTCAAAAGTACGATCTTTAACTTTAGATACCTGGGAGCCTGAACTTTTAAAGGTAAAATGAATATTTGCGTGAAAATATTTATTTTCACATAAAAGTGATGATTTCAGAATCTTGGTTTAAAAATCTATGAGTTACTGTTGTTATGAATGAACTAACTTGTACTACACTACATATGAGGTTATTTTGGAAAATCTGGTGTTTTTATATTAAATTTTTGAAATTGTTAAGTGTATGTAGAACTCTTAAATCTTTAGTCAGTTTACTCTTACAAAACCAGTGTTTCTATATTTTTATGGTTTTTCAAAAAAATACTTTAATAAATTTCATAAATATGCAAGATTTGATAGTTTTATATTAATAATGCGGTCTTTTTTTGTGTGCCACAATTTTAACCTTTTATAATCAAATTCCTATTAAAATATAATAGATAAAATCCACAGTGAATTATTCTATTTATTAGTGTAGGAGTCATCAAACCAAGACATTCTTTTTTGTGTCTGTGTTTCTAAGGTTCATATCTATGAAAATGTCACAGTAATTTAGATTACTACTGGGTTTCAGATAAGATTACAAAATTCCTAGCAGTTAATAGTATATACTCTTTAATTTCCATGTCTAAATTACCTTATTGTTGAAAATAGATTAAAGATTGGAGTATACATTTTTTTCTGTCTCAGAATTTTGTTTTTAATGTGTTTATCCATTGAAAACCTGGTAAATCTGTCAGTTATGTAAAGTAAGAAATTTACTTTGTGAAATTATTATGTAAACATGTAAATAAAAATGATACATTGGTTTGTAAAGTAGAGCCCTATTTAGTTAGATTCTATGAATTGTTACGAATTCAAAGGACAAGAAAGTGAAGGGTGAGGGGCAGAAATCTTATTTCTACATTTACTTTGTGTGTGATAAAAATTCAGTGGAATCAATTTAGAAAATTTAAGAAAAATTGTGTGAAACACATCCATCTGATATGTTAAAATATGGCTGAAACTTTTTGAGCAAATTAGAGTAATTACATATAAATTAAAAAGAAAATAGTCTACTTCAATTTTGAGTTGTTTAAAACTTTACTGTCTGATTATTGGCTTCTTTTTTCAATGAATTCACCAGATATTGTGCCATCCATAATGGAGGGATAGAAATCTATTAGAAGATGGGTTCCCTACTGTTGCAAAACTTAAAGTCATTTTTGGGGAAAGAATGCAAATATAAATAAAGATGTTAGATGACAGATACAAGCACCTGCCATTTAGTCCAATTTTTTAAATGAAAGCATTATTAGTATTAGAGGGTTAAATATGAGTCTGGCCCTTCTAGAAGAAAATGAAATTTTCCCCTAGACAAATGAGACAAGTTATAGAGATTCAGGTAAGTAAAATTTAAATTTAAAAGACTGTAAGTAGGACAGTAAATAGAATATTAAAAGGATTCCTGGGGAAGAAATAAAAGTCAGATGGTATTACTAAAGGGATCAGCATGCCACCATACTGAGATTACATTTGATTTGTTATTTCTTTATTCTAGAATTATAGGGTAGACATAGAAATCTTTTCCTAGGCAAATATACAGAGGAGAAAGGAACAATTAATTGGTTGCAACTTAGATAAGGCTTGTAAGCCTTTAATTATTGTTTAATTGAAATAATATGTGCTAAGCGCAATGGCACATGCCTGTAATCCCAGCCACTTAGGAGGCTGGGACAGGAAGATTTTAAGTTGGAGACTAGCCTGAGCAACTTAGCAAGATCCTCAACAAATTAGTTAGACTGTGTCTCAAAGAATAAAAAGGGCTCAGGATGTATGTAGCTTAGTGGTAGAGTGCCCCTGCATTAGATCCCCAGTACCACAAACAAACAAAACAAGTAACCCCAAAACACACATATTAAAGATAAGCTTTGAAATAACAAGCAAAAGGAAGAAAAAGTACCCAAAATGGTAATCACCTTGCCAAATAGTCTTTGTCTTTTATTGCATCCTTTTGTAGTATCTTAAAATTGCTAAAGAAAATGATAGAATAATAGCATATAAATCTAAAATTTTGAAAAATAAGAATTCCTATAATTTCTTTTTTAAAAATAGAATTTGGTGACATTAACTTATTTTTATGAGGATATTTTATAAACTTTAATTATAGTGTATGTGTGAATTTCTTTAGTGGATAGTATGAAATGTGTTCCAAATTCTTACCCAACTTTTTTTTATTTATTTTTTTATTTTATTTTATTTTTTATTTTTTTATTTATTTTTTCTTTTTTTAATTTTTTTTTATTGGTTGTTAAAAACATTATACAGCTCTTGACATATCATATTTCATACATTAGATTCAAGTTGGTTATGAACTCCCAATTTTACCCCAAATACAGATTGCAGAATCACATCGGTTACACATCCACATTTTTACATAATGCCCTATTAGTAACTGTTGTATTCTGCTACCTTTCCTATCCTCTACCATCCCCCCTCCCTCCCCTCCCATCTTCTCTCTCTACCCCATCCACTGTAATTCATATCTCTCCTTGTTTATTTTCCCATTCCCCTCACAACCTCTTATATGTAATTTTGTATAACAATGAGGGTCTCCCTCCATTACCATGCAATTTCCCTTTTCTCTCCCTTTCCATCCCACCTCATCTATCTGTTTAATGTTAATCTTTTCTTCCTGCTCTTCCTCCCTGCTCTGTTCTTAGTTGCTCTCATTATATCAATGAAGACATTTGGTATTTGTTTTTTAGGGATTGGCTAGCTTCACTAAGCATAATCTGCTCTAGTGCCATCCATTTCCCTGCAAATTCTATGATTTTGTCATTTTTTAGTGCTGCGTAATACTCCATGGTGTATAAATGCCACATTTTTTTTATCCATTCATCTATTGAAGGGCATCTGGGTTGGTTCCACAGTCTAGCAATTGTGAATTGTGCTGCTATGAACATCGATGTAGCAGTATCCCTGTAGTACGCTCTTTTAAGGTCTTCAGGGAAAAGTCCAAGAAGGGCAATAGCTGGGTCAAATGGTGGTTCCATTCCCAGCTTTCCCAGGAATCTCCATACTGCTTTCCAGATTGGCCGCACCAGTTTGCAGTCCCACCAGCAATGTACAAGAGTACCCTTTTCCCCACATCCTCTCCAGCACTTGTTGTTGTTTGACTTCATAGTGGCTGCCAATCTTACTGGAGTGAGATCTTACCCAACTTTTTTAACATCAGTTACTGAACAATATTTTCTTATCATTTTGCTATTTCTCCTTTGCCTTACATTAAATTTTTGTAAATAGGGTTGATTTCTATTCTGCTAGTTCTCATCCAATGATATATTTATTATCTTACAGTCCTAGCATGGATTTTTTTTAAAGGCTAACATATAATAGTACCTTTATTTTTAAAATGAAAAATGTGCTCTAGGTCAATAATATAAAAATATCATTTATAATGCATTCTTTATTATTCTTCATTCCTATGACAAAATCATCCATCACAGACTGGGGATGTAGCTTTGTGGTGGAGTGCTTGCCTAATATGCACAAAGCCCTGGGTTCAGTCCCCAGCACTGGAAACAGACAAACACAAAATCCCCCCAAACTAGAAGTAATAATTGCTCAAAGAAGGAAAAGCACATTTAAATTTTGTAAAGGATAGCAGGGCTTATGGAGTCAGAGGAGAGAAATTGGTTTCCCTCTCTCCCTTTTTAGTGGTACTAGGGATTGAACCCAGGGCATTACCTATGCCATGCAAATGCTCTACCACTAAGCCACATTCCCAGCCTAGGGGAGAGAAATTGAGATAAAGGGAGAAGTAATAGAAGCAAGGAGAGGATGTCATGACAGAAGAAGGACATCACAGAATAAAAAGATTCTGAAAGGGGCCCGGCATGGTGGTGCATGCCTGTAATCCCAGCGGCTCGGGAGGCTAAGGCAGGAGGATCTCAAGTTCAAAGCCAGCCTCAGCAATGGTGAGGCACTAAGCAACTCAGTGAGACTCTGTCTCTAAATAAAATACTAAATAGGGCTGGGGATGTGGCTCAGTGGTCAAGTGACCCTGAGTTCAATTCCCAGTACCCACCCCCCCGCCCCCAAAAGAAAAAAAGATTCTGAAAGGGCTCATGAGTATGGAACAGGAAAGAAAGGATAAGTTGTTTTTTTTTTTTTTTCCTGTCTGCTTAGTGCTTCCTTGCTGAGGGTGCCTTTATCAGGCTTTGCTCCCATTCTTGGGTCTAGATCATATTTTTATCTTCTTCCTGTCTCATCCCAGGCCTTTCCCCTCTTTCACCAACTCACATGTCCCAACATCTTGACTTTGTTCTCTGCAATCACTGATTGTGTCATCCTAATGTGTATGCAATATCTCTCTTACCCAGATGTGATTTTTCAGAAAAGCATTTGCATGATCTGTATCTTGGCATAGTAAGCATGTTTGGCCTGATGATCAAGCCTGGAATCGGGCACAACTAGATGCAGTATGATTCACCGAGAGGCCACAGATATGATTTGTTAGTGAGGTGAGGAAAGCTCAAACTGAATTAAAAAGGTGAATGTGCAGATACAAAGGAAAATCTAAGAGATTTTGGAACATACACCAAGGAACCAATCATTATTTGGAAGTAGAACCAAGGAGAGGGAAAAGTCCAAAAGTAATTTCAATAAAGCTGTACCTTTGATGGATTTGTCTGTTTCTAGGAAGTGGAAGGAGAAAACTGAAAAGACTAGATACTTAATCTTAAATTATTGTACTAAGACTGGCTAGTGCTAACTATAGCTAACTGTATAGGTAAGGCTTGTTGTTACACTTCTTGCCCTACTATGGACATATAGACACAGTAGTTGTGATATGTAGATAGATAGATAGACAGGTATGTGTGTGCGCGCATGTGTGTGTGGTTAGAATTTAGTAAGAGTGCTAATGTCCTAGGGAAGGTATTCTGATGAACAATGGCAAAGTAATAATATTCTCACTCCTCAGTTTATTTTTAACTGTAAATTTTGTTGAATGAATGATTGATTGCTTTAAGGACTTTTAATTTATAGTTTGCTCATTTGTTTTCCTGCTAAACAGCTTATGTGTGAATTGGGGAATGATGTTATAAATCGTGTTTATGAAGCTAATGTGGAAAAAATGGGAATAAAGAAACCACAACCAGGACAAAGGTATTGTTTCAGTTCTCTCAATGTTCTGCCCCCCAAATCAGTAATATAGCTATGATTTTATTTCACTATAGTCCACATTTAACATCAAGACAGAATGTTAAAAGTAATTGTGACAGTTCAAATGTGACTATCTCTGTTTTGGGTATATTGTATATTTTATTAAGCAGATAATCAACTGTAGTCCTTTGATGAGAAAGACTCTTAAAAATGAAATATCGAGGGCTGGGGTTGTGTTTCAGTGTTAGAGCATTCCCCTAGCAGATGTGAGGCCCTGGCTTCGATCCTCAGTACCACATAAAAATAAAAAAATAAAGGTATAAAAAATGAAATTTTGATGTAAAAATGTAAAAGCTTTTAGCTATTAAAGTGTCCAAAGTCTTGTAAGTGGCAGGCATTTGAAAAGAAATCTCCAATGACCAAGATTCTACTACCTACAATGAATACTTTTACATTGTTTGACTTGGTTCCACAAATGTTTGTTAACCACATACTTAATTCATGGTATTATGACATTGAGAAATCAAAAATGAAAAAAGGCAGCTCTGGTGTGTGTGAAATTACTCTTCCAATCCTATGTAAGGACACTATTGAAACAGTAGCCAGAAGTCAGTGTGTTAAGGCACATAATTTTTGTTGTTGATGCTGTTTTTAGTTATTAGGATTCTTTATTTTGGCATTAAAATTTTATTTGCCATAATCCTATTTTGAGATTTTTAGCTCTCTAAGTCACTGTCAATTAAATCAGAATCTTAATATTCGCTAAAGCATGACTGAGTTAGTTTAAGCCTTGAAATATCCTATTTCAACCAAAAACGAAAGCATTTTAGAAGGACATGTGTAAGAAAAACTGTAGAATAGATTTGCTATTTTATGATTGTATCATAAATCAGAAGTTTAAATTGTGACATCTTTTTCCCCTATAAATTAGGATTGCTAAATTGTTTTAAAGTAGTTATTTTTTTTAAATTATGACCATCAATAGTAGTGATAGTTGAGTATGTCAGTAAAAATGAAATAAATTTCTATAGTTTTCCTAATTTTTTTATTCTGCAAATAGAATGAGTGCATATATAGAAATAAATGTACACAATATTAAGAAAATAAAACAATGTAACATTAATACTTCCGATTTTTCAGTTAGGTTATTATTTTTCATTTGACTATGAAGTCAGTTCATTAAATATTTGGAAGGGAAACATGCTATATAATGTCACAGGTTCAGTTTTTATTAATATTTCATTCATTGAAAATACTTAGCTATGCTAAGGGATCATGACATTTTTATGTATACCAGACAGGAGAAAGAGGCATATATCAGAGCAAAGTATGTGGAAAGGAAATTTGTGGATAAATATTCTATATCATCATCACCTCCTGAGCAGGAAAAAAAGATTGTCTCCAAAGGTTGTGAAGAAAAGAGGCTGAGCATTTCTAAACTTGGGCCTGCTGACCAAGTCAGAGCATCTACCCAAAGTTCAGGTATTACAACTCCCTTGTTGTGAATATAAAAATTTTCTTGAGTGAAGTCAGTGATCTCTGAATTAATAGTCATTGTAGGTATCTTAAATGCTTTAAACCTATTTTTTTCCCTACATATTCAAAGGAAAAACTGGATTTCTATGTCTTTCAAACAGTTAAATTTAAATAATGCCAAGATAATTCACATTTCTAGGTAATGTGTATATTCTAAGGAATAAAACTGCTTAAAATACAAGGGGAGAGGGGAATTATAAATCTATCATGCCAAAAGCCCTAAGTATCTGATTAACTACCTGATTTCCTTCCTATTTTTTCCTCCTAAATTTTTCCCAGTAACGTGTTCTCCTGCCCTTTTCCCTTCTTATGGCCTGCTTTGTGCTTTGCTAACTTGCATGTCCCCAGTGGTTGCTGTAAATAGCGACGAGGCCAGGCGGGAGTCTCTGTTCTGTCCTGATGAGCTAGATTCACTCTTCTCCTACTTTGATACTTCTTCAAAACTGCGTAGTAGTAAGTACTGCTCTTGGGGAGCATTCCAAGTCTGTGCAGTGGTCATTGTGCGGTGTGGCCATTTCTCTAGATGTTACCCATTGTCTCAGAATTACACATTACTTTTAGTCATGCAATAAATTAAGCTCTTTACTACTCCTAACAATTTATGGGGAATGAGATGTCAAAACTCTGAAAATAAGTTTATTTTCAGGCTTTGTGATTGACTTATATTACAATAAGCTAAGTGTTCAGATGGATTAAAATTGTACTAAATGTATTTTACTAGTGGTGACTGAGTTCATGTTGACATGTAAGAGCTCATTTTAAAACCTTGTTGGTTGCGGGAGTTTGCTATCTAAATGATGTGAACTTTAATCACTAGCTGATTTTTCTTTAAAACAGTCAAAAGTAATGACAGTGGGATCCAGCAGAGCTCTGATGATGGGAGAGAATCTCTGCCCTCCATGGTGTCAGCCAGTAGTTTATATGAGCCTGGTGAGTTTTGATGGAATTTGGTGTTAATTGGTCTAGTTTGCATTTGGTAAGTGCCTCCTCTTGATTAAATAGTTTATAAAGAAGTGGTTAGTCATTCAGAAGGTAGTAAGTGAGGAATAAAACTGTTAAACAAGAAAGCAACTATTTCTCTTCATATTTGAAAATTCTCTCTGAGTGGTATAGTCTTCCAGGTCTCATGATGTATTCTCAGAATGCCTTCCCAATTGCTAAGGAAAATTTTTAACCCACAAGCACTGTGTATCTTTATCTTTCCCCCTGGCTATCTTTTCTTAACAGATGAAGGAGATCAGCAATGACTTCTCCATTAAGTTTTTCCTCTGACCAATGCTTTCTTCTGTCTTTATTCTCTCTCCTGTGAGTTCAGTGATTTTGATCTTGTGGAATTCTCAGGAGAGAAAGCATTCTTCATATGATTTGAACTGATTATAGTGCAAATTGTGATGGTACTGGATTATCTAGAAATGAAATGAGATTTATCTAGTGTTGAAATTCTTTAGGGATTCTTGCTGCTTCCTGAATCCATGCTTATTGAAAATGTAGCCAAGGTTAACAGAGTAATTAGCCTATCTGTTGGGTTCCCACAAGACCACAAAAGCCTAGCATACCAGTTGATGTTTTTATGAGAGAAGGTTGAATGTTCAATGATTAGTCTATAGGAAATAAGAATTTATGTGAAAATCTGCCATAAGCTCATTGTGATAGATTAATGGTTTCTTATGTCACAATCTTCACATTGTGGTAAGCGGAAGAGTTCACTTTTTAAAAAAAATTGTGGTAAAATGCACACAACATAAAATTAGCCATGTCAACTAATTTTTAAATCTATAATCCAATGCATTCACTTTGTGCCACCATTGCCACCATTCATCCACAAAACTCTTTTTTCATTTTGTAAATCTGAAACACTATACCTGTTAAACAATTCATCCCTTTCTTGCCAAGAATTCATTTTTAATAATGTATTTGTGTTTGCTTTTCAGAAGGAGAAAGGCAAGATTCTTCCGTGTTTCTCGACTCTAAACATCTTAATCCAGGACTTCAGCTTTACAGGGCTTCATATGAAAAAAACCTTCCTAAAATGGCTGAGGCTTTGGCTCATGGTGCCGATGTGAATTGGGCTAACTCAGAGGAAAACAAAGCAACACCACTTATTCAGGCTGTATTAGGGGTATGAATTTATACATTGAGGTTTTCATTGATAGTAAAATATAAAATAGTATAAGTTTTGAACTTGGCTTTTTGAACTGGCTTTGTGTGTGTGTGTATTTTTAATTTTTTGTTTTAAGAGATGGCTTAGAAAATAAACCTTTGTGGACTGGGGTTGTGGCTCAGTAGTAGAGCACTTCCCTACCATGTGAGAAGCACTGGGTTTGCTCCTTAGCGCCACATATAAATAAATAAAAATAAAAGCCCATCAACAACTAAACAAAATTAAAAAAAAAAAAAAAAAAGTAGCTTGATGTTCCAAAAAGAAAATGAATCTTTGAGTACTAAATAGTGATTCCTGGGCATCAAAATTGATTATTTTAGTTGTTTTTGTTTTGTTTTGTTTTGCTTAATGGAAGAGAATTTTGATAATGAAAGTAGTCAACTATTAATAAATCCCTATTAGAAGTAGTTTTGGGGAAGAAAATAATATAAACTATCGTTTCTTTGCTTTTGCTGGGCAGTATTTTTTGTATGGGAGAATAAAATGGAAGTTCTATTTGAGTAAAGTAAATGAAACTACTTGTGGGTGGATGTGGGGAATGGCTATTGGGGATTGAACTCAGGGCTTAGCATTTGATAGGGAAGTGCTCTACCACTGAGCTGCATCCCAGACCCTTTTTATGCTATTTTGAGAGAGGGTCTTGTCAAGTTGCCCAGGATGAACTTGTCACCCTCCTGCCTCAACCTCCTTAGTACCTGGGATTACAGGCTTGCACCACCACACCTGGCATTATGTTGTTTTTAAATAGAAATGTATTACTGTTTCTTATTGTTTGCATTTGAACATCATTATCCTCTTTTTCTCTTTAAGGGCTCTTTGGTGACATGTGAGTTCCTCTTACAGAATGGTGCTAATGTGAACCAAAGAGATGTCCAAGGGCGGGGACCACTACACCATGCCACTGTCTTAGGGCACACAGGGTAACTATAGTGTTTAAATATTTAGGTAGATATTATTTGAAAAATTATTTTGAAATAATGTTTTGCTTTTTCTCAGGTTGAGATCATTAGGTTTGCAAGGAGATATATTCCTATGACTAATAATTGTTCTGTTGAAATTTGAAAGTTCCAAGTTTTTTTTTTTTAGGAAAAAAACCCAAAAACCAAAAAACAAAAAACTACAGTTAGTTTCCAGACAAGAAAATTTCAAAGCTTATGTTGATCTTAACTTGTCATTAAATAGAACAGTTTTAGTATTTAACTTCCTCGGTTCTTACAATTGTGGTGGTTTTGTTAGACAACTTAAGTCTGTGTTTGTGTATTAATGCATGTACATATACAGTATCTACATAGTGCACACACCCACAATTCTACTTTTGCAGAATTTTGTAACTTTGGAATTTTTAATTTTTATGTGGGGTAGCTAGGTAAATTATGAAGTAAATTTGTGGTTTGGGCAAATGACATTACGGCTTTTGAAACAGTGTTAAGACTCATAGGACAATAAAACCATGAAAATGTACTTTGTATTATAAAGTATGAATGAGGGAAAGATGTTGGCTTTATACCAAAACTTTGTGTCATAGGCAATTGATTTTTTAATGAACTTCTTACCATTTTATTCTAGTTATTATTTCCTAGATGGACAAGAGGCTGTTCTTTTTTTATTTTTTAAAATAACATCTTTTATTTTTATTATGACTTATTTTCTTTCCCTTTATCAGCAAGAGATTGATTAAAAAAATAAACTGAGCATGTGTATTTTAATTCATTAGCAGAAGCTTCACAAACTTAGCATTGCACAAGTGTTGATTTTTTTTAATGCTACAAAATTAGTTTCTTGTGAAGATTTTCATTATTGAAAATATCACACAATTTATAACACTTGAAAAAAATATATTCAATCCACATCAATTCTCAAATCCTCTGGCTGGAAGATATCATTATTTTGCTCAGTCTGCTATTGCTTCTAAGATAGGAAAGATCAGATAAAAAAGGTTGTATACCACAGACCAATGTGCTTGACATTGTTGGGGTTCACATTTTAAGTTACCCAGCAGCTGGATAAAATGCCATTTTGATTTTTCTTCTTATGTTGTTTCTGCTTAAATAACACCCAAAGATACAGACATGACCATGGGAAAAAGATCACTTTAGTTTGCTATCATCAAAACTACAACACGAATGAATGTGCTTGTTTTCCAGACACAGCATGAGATTATCAGTTTGAAAACTTGCTAAAATTGATACATAACATAAAAACATATCCATGAGGTGACTGATTTTGGGTTATTTTTCTGGGCCATTAGATGGTTCTTAGTCTTTTTGGGTACGTTTTATCAATAAGGCAGGCATATTGACTGTTGCATACATTTTAAAAAAGGATGAAAAATATTAAATTCACCATCTCATCTATTCCAGTCTTTACTAGATAATTAAATGCTTTAAGTAGTTAAAATTAATGTTAAACTTTAATTTGAAAGTCAGCAAGGTCTTATTTTATCAGCCTTGACCTTCCTTTATTCCCAAATAATGGCTTTGACTGACCTTTCTTGAAGTTTCTCAAAATCTGTATACTTTTAAAATGATATTCTTTAAAGATATGGGCCATAATTTATATATCCCACTGTGCACCAGATTGTGTAAGATTATATAAATGAAAATATTTCAAAATGTACATTGATCTTGGTCAATTTTTATTATGAAAATCAGTGTTCATTACATATTTGTAGAATGAATCAAGAATTTTATAATGAAATGTTTCTTTTTAAGCTTTTTATTTTTTAAGATTAATATTATTTTTATTCTTCTTGGCAATATTTCAAAAACACTGTTTCCTTAAACAGGCAGGTATGTTTATTCCTAAAGCGAGGTGCCAATCAGCATGCCACTGATGAAGAAGGGAAAGACCCTTTGAGCATAGCTGTGGATGCGGCCAATGCTGATATAGTAACTTTGTAAGTATTTCTTTTCTACTTGATTATTTCCCATGCAGTATATTACTTATACAGGGTGTTAACACTGAGATTCATGCTTTTCTGAATTTTAATTGTGGTTGGTATTTGTTCTGTACCATGTACTTCTCTCAGCATGTCAAATGCACAAACTGTTTTGGTTCTCACAACAACCCCTAGTAGTGGGGGTCAAATCCATGTCCTTTCACATGCTAGGCAGGCACTTTTCCATTGAGGTATATCGCAGCAATATTACTTTCATTATCTTTATTTTTTCCACATATTTTATTGGTACATTATACCAATAAATTTATAAATTTTATTGTACATAATGGTGGGATTTGTTGTTTCATATTTATACATGCATACAATATAACAATATAATTTGGCCAATATCACTCCCTTCCTCTTTCCCTCTCCCTCCTTTCATCCCACTCCTTGGTCCCTTTCCTTTATTCTTCTGATCTCCCTTTGATTTTTATGAGATCCCTGCCCCCTTTTCCTTTTTCCTCTCTAGATTCCACATATGAGAAAGCATGAGACTCATGATGTTCTGAGTTTGTTTGTTTAACACAATGGTCTCAATGGTTCATTTTTCTGCAAACGACATCATTTTTCTTTATGACTGAATTAAACTCCATTATTTATATATACTACATTATCTTGATCCATTAATATACTGATGAATATCTAGGCTAGTTCCATAGTTTGGCTATTGAAATTGTGCTGGTATAAACAGGGGTCTTCACATATCATCATAGCGTGCTGACTTTTAGTTCCTTAGGATAAATACCAAGGAGTGGTATAGCTGGGTCATATGGTAGTTTCATGCCTGGTCTTGTAAGAAACCTCCGTACTGATTTCCATAGTAGTTGAACTAATTTACAGTTCCACCAACAGTGTAAAATTGCTATTTTTTTTTCTCCATATCCTCTCCAGCATTTGTTATTCTTTGTATTCTTGATGACTGCCATTCTGCCTGGTGTGAGATGAAATCTCAGTGTAGTTTTGATTTGCATTTTCCAAATTGCTAATGATGTTAAACATTTTTTCATATATTTGTTGGCCATTTGTGTTTCTTCTTTTTAGAAGTGTCTGTTTAATTTACTGCCTATTTATTATTTGGGTTTTTTGTTTTTTGGTGTTTAGTTTTTTTTGAGTTCTTTATATAGTCTAGATATTAACCCTTTGTCAGAAGAGTAGTTATAGCAAAGATTTTCTTATTATCCTCATAGATAAGGATGCTAAGTTACAGATAATTTGAGAAATCAGTGAGTGATTTCTGAATTCACTTGAAACCAAGAATTTTGACTCTTAGCCACTTTTGCTACATTGCCTGATCAGTAGAAACCAAACCAGTGACTTCTTTGAAATGTTTTCTTTAACTCTCAGTATAGTACTAGGCTGGAGTTGGGATTGGTAATATAATAGGTAATTGCTGCAGCAAAATAACCGGGGGGTGACGAACGACTTGTGTTGATTGATACAGCAGGAGTGGGAGCCGTTTATTGCAGGACAGGAGCAGTATTTATACATTCCACACAGCTTATCTAATTAGCATAAACTCGATACAGCACTGAACCAATAAGAAATCTCCACACTTAATGGCTCGCTTTTGTTACTTCTCAAACCACTCCCTCTGGCATTTTGCCAGGCACCATCCAGACTTGTTTACGAACTCTAACATTCCCCTGGCTAAATGCCAGGTGTTATTTTGACTTGTTTACAGACTCTAACATTTCCCCCTTTTGTTTAATTTAAATAATGACCATAGTGGTTTTTACAGAAACACCATAAATAACCTGCTACAAACAGAAAGGGAGGATACAAAATGCCACAATACCAAGCCAATTGATGGCTCCATGCAAGAAGCCCTTGGAAAAATTATACCAGCAATGACACTGTTAGCAAAGATACCGAGTTACAATTTGTTATAGATTACAGTTTGTTGTCTCAGTCCAGGTAAAGCAGTGTCTCAATAGATTAACTCACAGTCCCGGTAAATCACAGTCCAGGTAAGTTCTGCAGGCAGCTAGCTTAAATCACAGTCCAGGTAAGTTCTGCAGGCAACTAGCTTGATCCGAAGTCTCGTCCATTTCTCAGCTGAAGTCTCGTCCGGTTTTCAGCAACACTGAAAATTCTTCCACCTTGGTCTTTACCGGCACTGGAACGAAGGCAGGAACTCCGGATGGCTAAAGAAAATCCTGTAGCATTGCACTAAGAAAACAACCTTCTGAACAATTTAGTACATTATCTCAAGTTTTTTTTGCATTTGAAATAAGCATTAATAGTACTCATTATTCATCAGCTTCCAGGTGTGGGAGAATCATTGTAGTTTAGTTATTGGCATTGAAAATGACCAAACATCAGGGACACCAGTAGCGTCTTCTGCTGGCTGTAGCGCCTGGGCAGCCCCAGATGGCCCTGGGGAGTGTCCTGGACTCAAACTGCTTCCAGGCACAGGGAGCAAGAGCCTGCGAGACTGTGCCTCCAGGTCAGGTCTAGATTTGGGCTCGCAGCAGTGGAAGAGCCAGCTCCCCGGCCAGGAGGCCGGGAAGAGCCAGTTGCCGCCGCCTCTTGGAAAATCCTTGCTGCGCTGTGACCGGCTTGCACACTCGGCAGCCGCCTCTCCGCTTCACGCACCCTCCGGTAACGAAAAGTATTTAGAAATAACCTTCTGCTGCAACTTTTTTCCTGATAATCCTTCCTCCTCTGATAATCTTTCTTCTTCTGAACTTTCTGTTTCTTTCTGACTAGAGTTCCTGGGCTTCTATCAACACATGCCCTAACTATTCTTGGTTCCACTGGGGTGCCTTCTTCCCTTAGTAATTTACTTCTCACCCCTTCCATATTTTCATCACAAAGACAATACAACATTTTAAGACAAAACAAGACACAAACATACTGTATCAATCTTCTCCATTTTCTCGAAATGGCCATTTTTCCTCTCGCCCTATCTGCCTAGGGACGAGCAGATTTGCTCCCGTCCTATCTATGGACGGGCAGCTTTTTTCCGTCACTTACCCCCGAGTGTCCCGGGGCTCCCCGTACGGGCCACCATCTGCTGCAGTCCGGCTGCAGCAAAATAACCGGGGGGTGACGAACGACTTGTGTTGATTGATACAGCAGGAGTGGGAGCCGTTTATTGCAGGACAGGAGCAGTATTTATACATTCCACACAGCTTATCTAATTAGCATAAACTCGATACAGCACTGAACCAATAAGAAATCTCCACACTTAATGGCTCGCTTTTGTTACTTCTCAAACCACTCCCTCTGGCATTTTGCCAGGCACCATCCAGACTTGTTTACGAACTCTAACATTCCCCTGGCTAAATGCCAGGTGTTATTTTGACTTGTTTACAGACTCTAACAGGTAATGATTCTCCTACCTTGAGAATTCGAGAATTATAAGTAGGGAGGGCAGCTCCATTGATGTTAGGAACTTGTGAGGTTGCATTGCCTTTGGGTGGTAGTATTTAGAAATATGGGGAGGTGCCAAAAATATACATTGGCAAAAAGATAGCTTCTACAAATGGTGCTGGGAAAACTGGAAATCCATATGCAGCAATTTGAAATTAAACCACTGTCTCTGACCTTGCACAAAACTCAAAAGTGGATCAAGGACCTAGGAATAAGACAGATCCTGTGCCTAATAAAGAAAAAGTAGGTCCATATCTACATCATGTCGGATTAGGTCCTGACTTCCTTAACAAGACTCCTAAACAGCAAGAAATAAAATCAAGAATTAATAAATGGGATGGATTCAAAGTAAAAAAGCTTCTTCTCAGCAAAGGAAACAATCAACAATGTTAAGAGCAAGCCCACACACTGGGAGAACATCTTTACTACACGTACACCAGATAGAGCACTAATTTCCAAGAAACATAAAGAACTCAAAAAACTCAACACCAAAAGAATAAATAACCCAGTTAATAAATGGACTAAGGAAATGAACACACACTTCACAGAAGAAAATATACAATTGATCAACAAATTTATGAAGAAATGTTCAGCTTCATTAGTAATTAGAGAAATGTGAATCAAAAGTACTCTTAAGATTTCATTTCACTCCACTCAGAATGGCGATTATCAAGAATACAAGCAACAATAAGTGTTGACAAGGATGTGGGGAAAAAGGGACTACAAATTGGTGCAACCACTCTGGAAAGCAGTATGGAGATTCCTTAAAAAAATCTGGAATGGAACCACCATTTGATCCAGCTTTCCTACTCCTTGGTCCATACCCAAAGGACTTAAAATCAGCATATTACAGTGATACAGCCATATCAATGTTCATAGCAGCTCAATTCACAATAGTTAAACTGTGGAAGCAACCTAGATGCCCTTGAATAGATGAATGGATAAAGAAACTGTAGTGTATATATACACAATGGAATATTACTCTGCATTAAAAAAGAATGAAATTATGGCATTTGCAGGAAAATGGATGGAGTTGGAGAACATCATGCTAAGCAAAGTAAGCCAGTCCCCAAAACCCAAAGGCCAAATGTTCTCCCTGATAAGTGGATGCTGATCCATAATGGAGGGAGATGGGCATGGGAAGAATGGGGGAACTTTAATTGGGCAAAGTAGAGGGAAGGGGCAGAGGGGCCATGGGGATAGGAAAGATGGTGGAATGAGATGTACATCACTACCCTAGGTACATGTATGACTGCACAACTCTAAGTCGTATACTACCAGAGAAATGAAAAGCTGTGCTCCATTTGTGTACAATGAACCGAAATGCATTCTGTTGTCATGTATAACTAATTAGAACAAATTAAAAAAAACACACAATTATTTACATGAGCTGGGCATGGTGGTACAGACTTGTAATCCCAACAATTTGAGAAGCTGGGGCAGGAGAATCACAAGTTCAAGGCCAGCCTTGGCACTTAGCGAGGCCCTAAGCAATTTAATAAGGGCCCATCTTAAAATAAAAAACAAAAAGGGCTGGGGATGTAGCTCAGTGGTAAAGCATACCTAGATTCAATTCCCAGTGTCCCTTTTCTCTCCTCCTCCAAAAATTATTTACATAAACACTTGATTGATTTTTAAGATAAAAATACATGTTTTTGAGGATTTGAATAAAATTTAATGTGATCTATTAAAGAATTTTGAGGTTTTAGGGCTGAGGTTGTGGCTCAGAGGTAGAGCGCTCGCCTAACATGCGTGAGGCACTGGGTTTGATCCTCAGCATCACATAAAAATAAAGACATTGCATCCACCTATAACTAAAAAATAAATACTTAAAAAAAGAATTTTGAGGTTTTAATTTGATTTATATATTAGTTCAAAATAGTTTGTTATACTTGGAATCTGGAAATGTGATTGTCACCTATTCTTCATTGCTATATGGATAGCAGAAGTATATTTTATATTAAGTCACTTACTCACTCTACTCTGGACTACATGAAGCTCTAAATTGGTGTTTCCCCTCTCATTAGAGTAGAAGCCCTTTCACACTACTGACTCCCATGACTGCCTTGAGCTCCTGAGCTCCCAAGCTCCCAATGAGGATTCCTGGCTTGCCTTGTGTCACTCTCCCTAACAATTGCCAAATTAGAAAACAAAACAGCAGAGCACACTTTTCCCACTGGAGGAGTTATTGCTATTGTAGAAACTACTGTAGGAAAATGTAGACCTATTATGATGCCATTCTAGATTTAGAGTAGGAAAAAAAATAGTTACTAAAAAGAAAAGATTGAAACAGCATGGGGAAACTCTGGATGTAGCTTCCCAGGCAATTCCTATAAAAAAAAAATTCCTATAAAAAAAGTTCCCAGGGGTTGGGAATATAGCTCAGTTGGTAGAGTGCTTGCCTAGCATGCACAAGGCCAGTCCTGAGTTCGGTCCCCAGCACCACAAACAAAACAAAACAAAACAAAATACTCTTCCCTCTCTAAAAATCTACATATTAAAGGAAGATTTATGAAGCTATCATTAATTCCTGCAGTGGTTGAGAGAGGAAAGGAAGGGAATTGTGGAACTTTGACGACAGGCAAAGCACACGTCAGATGCTGTAGTTCCTAGAGTGATAAGAGATCTGGGAAAGCAGTAGATGGTGGCCCAGAAGGCCAGGCGAGGAATACAAAGGAAAAGAAAGGTACCCAAGAGAAAATTTTACTATTTTAAAATGTTGTTTAAAGTTAGTTTAAAAAAAGCCCGGGGGGGGGGGGATACTTGTCCTCTTCATCCAATGCTATATGTCTTCTGTCAGGAAGAATAACCCCCAAAGAATGTAAAGCCAATATGGTAATCTTGGAAGAATTTTCATAACCTATAGTCATTTATTACAGTTTTTGGATGTCAAAAAATATGTTCCCAGTATTTAGAGGTAATGTGCTATTTATACATTGTAAACTACCTCACTTCAGAGTAAACATTGCTTACATACTCTAGAAGAATAATTTCAACAGTTGGCAGTTATAATTTGATAGTTTGTTGGAGAAGCCAGGAATTCTCTGAAGTCTGGAGATATTGTATCTGAGATAACTGGGTCTTATAAACTAAAAAGCCAATTTGTCTTACTGGCAAATATTGGTAAAGGGGAAAAAATTACATCAGCACACATATTACCTGCTTATATGATTCACACATACCTTCATCTAAAAGATTATTTTATTTAATTTCAGGTTACGTTTAGCAAGAATGAACGAAGAAATGCGGGAATCAGAAGGACTTTATGGACAGCCAGGTCAATATTCCACTAATAACCATACTGAAATGCAGTATAAGAAATGCATTCAGGAATTTATCAGTTTACAATTGGAAGATTCATAGTTCATAGTTCTTTAATGTGATACTATAGAATTTTTATAACCTACTTGTAAATTTTGAGTTGTTAGCTATATCTGTATCTTCTGAATTCTTGGGAGGCTGATCCTAGCCCCTTGAGAATCCACAGCTATTTCTATTACAGTGCACATTTGCTGTGTTTCACTTTGGCTGCTGACTTCCTCATCTGCTGTACAGATGTCTTCCACATACATTCCAGTGACCTGAATGGAATGATGAAAATACTTTCTATATACTTACAGCAGCAAATTAGTTGATTTCTTTTTGGAATTTTTTTTTTTTTTTTTTTTTTTTAGTGAATATAACAAAGTTACTTTCTTTTTGTTATTCAGGGAATTTCTATACATTGTGTTCAGGGAAAAAAAAAGAAAAACAACAAATCACCATACGTCTGCATACAAAATATCAGTATGGAAAATAACAAGGAAAGGTTTATCAAAAAGTTTTCTATTCCAATATAAAGATGAGTTGAAGATTTAAAGTAACAATGTACCAGTAGGTTAAAAGTCTATAATGGGAGTGGAGTTATTTAAAATGTTGAAAAATAAGGTCTCATTTATATCTTTAGCTTTGCCCCAAGTAATTGTAAAATATCTGTTGGATAAGTGGAAGTTTTTAGAACAGCATTTTGTAAACCCAATGACAAAGTAGACATTAGAGAAATTTCAACTCATGATCACCTAAAACTTTGTTCTGAGTAATTTTCAGCAAAGTTGAGATGTCATGGAAAGGAGGGCGTTGCTGATCATATTCCTCTTTTATGAACACGTGCTGATTAGACGTTCTTCACAAAGAAAAGAATATTTATTGAATCTTTAGTTTCAAATTCATATACATATTAGTAAAAAATTCATGAATTTATGACTAAAATACTTTAGAATGTTCAGTTTATAATTAGTATATTTTTGATTTTTAAAAATATGAATATTGGTTAACTTCATTTTTAAAGTGACCTGGTAATATCATTTCCTCTTTCTGTTGAAGAAGTGTTTTAAGATTTCTGTACTAGCTTCATCCATTTGCTTTATTTTAACTAGATCCATATATAATGTATCAGTGGGCCATTCTTTTCTCAGAGGACTGTCTGTTTATTGCTTATTTTTGGCCTGATTTAATGGGGAATAAGTAAGGACTTTGAGAATAGAGGCATTTCAGCTAGATACTTGTAATCTAGGGCGTCCAACTCTAATCCTATGGATCATATGTACTATTTGCTCATGATATTCCAAGATGTAAGAATGCTGATTTGGGTGAAGCTCTAGTGTTAATTCTGGATTTCACCCATTTGTTTTAAACTTGAATGTTGGACTTTAAATAAGTTATAATTTTGTAACAGATATACTTAAGTGATAGTATTAATAGGCCATTTTTGAGGCCTTTGTGTTTAAGCACTTTAAAATAAAAATTAATCAAAGGATATGATCTGATATTTGTGAGATAACAGTGAACTTCAAGATTTTAAGTTAAACAATTTTTTTTTCCTGAAATTTTAAACTTTAATGTTTGGTCAGTTGCTCTTTCCTTAAGGTGTTTGCTGATGAAGTTTTCCCAATTGATTAGTCAGAAGGTCAGTGGATGACTCTTCTCTGGAGTTGTAAGCTTGAAAAGACAGAACCTTCAAGTTCTTGCTACTATTTCTAGTTCTACCCAAATAGCTTGGGTGGCTATTTCCATCATTTGGGAGCATTCTAATATCTCTTTCACTGTCCCTTATGTATAAATTTATATATAAGTATGTTAACTTCCCTTCATCAGTAAAAAAATTATTTTTTCCAATTTATTTTAATGAAAATTTGAAAAAAAAGGCTGATTTTAAAACAAGCTTTTCTATTATTCCCAAATTTTAGAAGTTAAAAAATAGGTCATGATTCTGGAAATAGTGTGAATAGTATAAAAGTTATAACTTTTATTCTGGAAATAGTGTGAATCAGAATAAAATGAGGATCATCTCGACAATACTGAGATTTTTTAACACATTTGCAAGGCCTATTATTTAAAGCAGAAAAAAAATTATGCTTATACAGGTGACATAGTGAAATGGCACAGCAGTTGCTCTCTGGTAACTTTTCTTTTCCATTATTAGTTGTAGAGAGAGAGATTTGGCTCTAGCATCAGCTCTTTGGTTTTCTTGTTCTTATCACTATAATTTTTTTTTTCTAAAGAGACTGGTTGATTGCTTTATTTGGATTCTTTTTTCTTTTTCTTTTTTTTGGATTGTCTTAGTAATATAAACTACAGGTACAGGAATTTTCAGTTTTGATAATGAAGATTTCTGCCATTTAAAAGACTCAGATACAATGTTTGGCAATCATGGACCTATTTCTAGGAAATCCCATTTGTGAACTTTTTATTTACAAGCCTGAGGACCTGGGACTCCCTACTTTTGCAGGGCACTGTTAAAAGCGCTCTGTTACTGAAGGGAGAATTTGTTCTTTAGCAGTCTCCAGAACTCTTAGGAGGACTGAGGAGGTGAGGGATATGGCATACCCAGCTTTCTGTTGTTGGAAATCAGTTTGGTGGTTCCCAGTTTCTGGCCCTGTGACTCCTCTTGATTGTTGGCAAGTTCTTAGCCAGTTGAGAGTCACTGCTTTAGGGAACAACTGTTGGTTATAAGAGTACTAGCCAGCAGAGTTTGGGAACCACTGATCAAATCAGTTGCAGAAAGAAACTGTTGCTAGCCCAGAAAAGACAGGATCATGGGGGTGGGTCTCCACATGCTGCTGTCCTTTTGAGGGAGTTCATATTATGAGAAAGTCCTGGTGTCTTGAATCATCATAACTGCTGTTGTGATGGATATTTTGAATACCAAAAATTAAAAATGGATTTAAATATCAGTGGAAACACATGAGTCTACATTAGAAAAACTCAGACCTGCCGGTCCAGACATAGAAAAGCTAATTGTCTGAAAGGAAAAAAAAATGTGGGTAAGTAATTTAAAGAATATTCTTAGCTTAGCATTACAAATATTGGGTGATCGGTTGCTCATCATTTGTAATAAATGATCAAACATACTTCTGGGAACATTCCAGGGCAGGATATTCTGAGTTTTGTTTATATGTTCTAGTGTATACAAATTATATTTGCCTTGGGAAAAATTCCAAGTACTTAAAATTATGTTTAAACTTTGAATAATCACACTGAAGTTCAATTTGTGTTAGCTATATTAAATATCTTAGTCACTTGTTCTTGTAACATTTGCTTTTGACAACACATTTTGAGGTCTAAGAAAGATAGTATATTAACAGTGCATTAATTAATGTTTTGTTAGAAACTAAATGTTAGCAAATTTTTTTTGTGTGAAAATGGAACCTTCTTTTGTATTGTATTAACTCTTTTAAACGTATTCAGTCAGTGAAACCAATGATTAATAATATAGCACCAACATTTTTCTTCAAGGAATCATTTAATTCAGTGAATGAAAGGTCTTATAATTTGTTTTGCATGGTACAATGGTTCTACTAAAATGTACTTGTGTAATAGGTACTAGATGATTTAAAATCAAAACTAGAAAACTGTAAAAAAAACTTACAGCTTGTTATACAAAATATGCATTGCTAATTGTAGAAGCCATATATTGCCATTGTACTGTTGTAATACTTAAGATTGCTCATCTGGTGCTATTTGTAAACTATTTGGCATTAGCATCTGCTAGGTCTTCTTCCTATTTCTTGAATGTATAATGTGTGCCTTTTAAGTTACTTCTGGTGTTGAATGGTAAAATCAGTGTGGTATTTTTGTATTATAATCTGCACTTTACACTTTCTTGGAAAGTAAAATTCTAGACTATCTAGTTTAAATAGTATTTTAAAAATATTTATAATGTTTACAATAAATATTTTACATATTTTAATTCAACATCTAAAAATAGGAAAAATTTTGAAATATTTTGTATGATTTGTTAATTGCTATTTAAAGTTGCTCTCTTCTCAGTTTATATCTTTTAGAATGGTTAAGAATGGGAATAGATTGTAGTTTGTCTTTTAATGTGGAAGTAAATTTTTAAGTAATCAAGTGTATAATTGGATTGTTTTACCAGTTCCAATATATCAACCTTTAGTTTTTATTAACAATAACATGGGTTCCATGTTACTCTCAGCCAACCCATTACAATTATCTTGTCTCCTCACCCATTTTCTTTTTAAAGTAGATTGATTAGGTTTAACTGATTGTTTCAAATTATGATTAAATTTCCAGGGTTAAATAAAAACTATATATAGATTTTATTAAATTTCTTTTTACACAGACTAAATATTGAAAGGAACTAAATATTAAAAGTATTAAATTTTTTTATTGAAAATTCTGGGTTATGTCATTAGGTCTTTTTACTAGCTCTTTATCCTCTTTCCCCAACATTTTTCTAATTCTCTAGCTTTTGGTGTGACATCTATTGCTTCACCAATCTCGCATTTTAAAATTGACAAAAATTAATAGCACTATTAATAACTGTAGCAATGTGTTTGTTATAAGATGGATGCAAGTTATCTTATGGGAATGATTACAAAATCCTGTTGCAGAACTAATCATCTAAAACAATATTTTATGCTCAAAATCCTGAGAACAATTATGCCATGTATCTGTCTAAGGCTAATGTTTTGCAAGAAGCATTCTTGATGAATGTTTTATCTTGAAAACATCCTTCATCTGAGGGATTAATTTGTATGTATCTATAGTTCTGTAATGTCAGTATTTATAATTTCTATTTCTACAAGAATATTTGAATACTCATACACTTATTTCTTTAATTTAACAGATGTCTTTAGTATTCATTCTCATTTTTGTCATAGCATTCTTGCTTATATGACCCGCAGTGAACAAAAAACTTCAGACAATGTGAAACTATGATTATATAGTTCTTTTCTAGGCTTATTATAAGCTTAGTAAGTAGTGGATTAGATGTATCAGGTTAAGCATTGAAGTTTGAGTGAAGAATTACATGTAAATTTACTTTAAATTTATTCTAATTAAAAGATAATAGGAAGCTTCCCCCCCACCTGATTATCAGTTTGTCTTGTTAATAACTTGCATCCATCAGAAACATTAATATTTGGTTTTGATCATTTCTTTTGGCCTTTACCAAAGGAAATATTTATTTCTTCATTAGAATGATCTTTATTTCTCATGTGTTAATAAATGTGTTTCTTTACATTGCTTTAAAACACTTGCATCTATGCTCTTTTCTAACTTTGAGCTTTCCTCTGGCTGCATCTGAGGTGCTTGTTTCAGGTATAGTTTTTTTCCTTTCATTATATACTTTCCTGGCATTATTTTAGTTGGCCTTTTTTCTTCTCCCCAAAATGCTCACCTGAACAATTTTTTAATGAATTATAGTTATTAGTCATAAAAATGAATATTGTCTTATTAATACTTGTGCAAATTTTAAAAGTGTTCTTATTTTACTTTCATGCAGGTGATGAAACTTACCAGGACATTTTTCGTGATTTTTCACAAATGGCATCCAATAATCCAGAGAAACTCAATCGTTTCCAGCAAGATTCACAGAAATTCTGAATTTTTTTAATAAGGAGAAAAATACAAAATCTGGCAACTTTCTAATATGTACAGCTAAAAACTCACAACTTTTTACTGCTTTAATTCTTCCTAATTTTGGTAGATATTGAATGGTTTGGAAAAAAATTACCATTCATTCATATTTTTACAAATTAAAACATAGATCTCTCATAGTTGGGAGAAGAATCTACTTTAGGACCTCCTTTATTAAGAAAAAAAGCCTGGTGAAAGGGCTATTTTTTTATAGATAAAAGTTTAATTTAGGTTTAGGTCATCTCTAGGTTACAAGATGCTAAGATGTTAGGAAAAAAAAATCTTTTTTTTTTTTTTTTTTTTTTGGTCAATTGGTGGTAGCATTGAGATAGATACATACATACATACACACATATATATGTTTTTTTCCCCATGCATCATGCCCAGGATTATTCAGTCAAGCATGTCTGCATCAAGTGGAGCCAATTATCCTGCCTGCCTCAAGAATATGCCTTGTCTTTAGATTCCCTGATGATTTTTGGTGGTTCAGAATTAGGTATGAGTGTGGGTGAGTGGGTGGGTTTTGGTAGCCTAGTTACCATTCATACATCATATGGTTTAGTTACCAGAACTAGAGTATAGGCTTCTTAAATGCCACTGTGGTTCTTAGGTGATGGGTTATTGTCCAGTATTTTAACATCCGTAATGCCTGTACAAGTAGACCATAGTTTAGTCATTCAGATTTATTCCATCGTCTGAGGCAAAGAAGCTCTTACTATTTTTTTCAACTCTCCCTCCTGCTGAAAAGTTACAGCTCTTCATTGTTGGGTGATGTCTTAAGACCTTGACAAATTTATCAATGTAATAAAACTGTTTCAAAGGTTACTTGATTGTTGCAAAATTATGCTTTCATCAAAAGATAACTTTAAAAGGAAAAGTCAATTTATAAAATGATGTAGGGCTTTTTTTATAGTTGAAATTTGTCCCCCACTTTTTTTTTTCTTTTGGGTATCAAGGATTGAACCCAGAGGCACTTGGCCACTGAGCCACATCCCTAGCCCTATTTTGTATTTTACTTAGAGACAGGATCTCACCGAGTCATTTAGTGCCTCGCTTTTTGCTGAGGCTGACTTTGAGCTTGTGATCCTCTTTCCTCAGCCTCTGGAGTTGCTGGGATTATAGGTGTGTGCCCCTGAGTCTGGCTGAAATTTGTCCTTTTAAGATACATTTTTGCTGTTGTTTCTGGTGAAAGAAAAATTTCTTTGTATAAAGAAGAAAAAAAGGCCATTTTTCCTCAATTTATATTAAAATATATAGTAGTGAATTTTTAATTTTTTTCCCTACATCTATCCTGTGTACTGTAAACAGTATACATTCTTTTAAATTATATCATGAGAGTTTGGTCACGTCAATCATAGGCCCTTGAATGCCAAAATGTTGTGAATATACTAGCTTACCATTCATATGCTACAAATTTGTTTGATTCCATCTTTGATTAACATGTCTTATTAACAGTATAGAATAATTTACCTTATGTTTCCTTACCAACATTGTCAACAATTAAGCCTAATTTTTGAGAAATTATACATTAGTATTATTATTGAAACTCAGTTTCTAAATAAAAGGGTTTTAAACTTATAAGAGAGAAATTATATTTAATTATATAGATTTTTTTTTTTTTACATTTTCCATTCATAAGAGTCTTATAAATTGATTAAACATCACATCAGAATGTATCTAGGCAGGAATTATATTGAAAAAATTCACATCACAGAAAGAGATTTCATAATTTTGCCAAATTGCAAATATGTAATGCTCATTAGTAATTGCCACTATATACTAAATAAGGATTGAAATATATTTTTGAGTTACTCCTGAGGAAATGCTAATTTCCAAATCATTGTGTTTTAATTACAACATAGCAGAAACATTAAATCTTTCATTTAACCTCAGAGTTCCATATCATCTGGTTTTACAAGTACTTTATCTAAAGGCAAGTCTTATTTGTAGCATTTTATTAGAGCAACCTTTGAAATTAATTGTCTTAAAAGCTCAAGGAAGAGATGTGTTAAACAGAAAGGAAGATGGAGAAGAGAAAAGAAAGCCTCACTTTTCCTTTGCCGAGTCTGCTCTTTGAATTCTAGACTTCATTCCTAAAGCTCCTGACCTTTGGCTGAGGACACTGTCTGCTGGTTCCCTTTGTCTGCAGCCACTGGTGCTTGAGATCACCCCTGGAACCTCTGTGGCTGTGAGGGCAATTCCTTGTGACCCATTACCTCCTTTACCTGGAGTCATGAGTTGTTATTGTGGCAGTAATTAGTTTCTACTTATATTTAATGGTTAGAGATGCATTTGAAGTGTACTGAAGATGTTCATGGTTTTGAATATCTTCAGAGAAAGCTAAATCTTTGATATTGCAGGGAGACTGGCAATACTAAAATACATTTCTGCAGCTTAGTTTTTTTGAGGGCGCTGAGACTCCCTCTGTACTAAATTTGGCATAATAATGGAGTAAACAGCAAGGCTTTAAATTAAATTAATAGTTTCAAGGTAGGTTGACTCTTAGGTATTATTTGCTGTGTCTACCATTAGATTTTATATAGTATATAACAAATCTGAATTTTGTTATGCTATGAACTATTCAGTGTATTATGAGAAATTATAGTATAAAAAATGTTAATACTCTTGGGCTTCTTATCTGCTGGTATTAGTTTCTGATTCTTTATAATTATTGTTAGCTTATTATCATTAGCTCATTAACTTAAAAATGGATTAATATCAAATTAAGAATAGCACCTATTGTGCAGAGTTTATAAAGTACAATTTAATTTTAGAGCTAAAGGTAATTGAGCAGTTATTTGCAAAGCTTCATTTTACATGTGTCAGACTTCTAAAGTTTTCAAAACTATTTTTTTATACACTCCTTAGAAATTCAGAAATTTCCTAGAATTTGTTGTATTACACTGTGTCTAATTATTACTGGTCTTCACTGTAGATTTTAATGAACTTTGGTGTTTACATTTCCAAACAGACTTAATTTATTATGTTCAATTTAATTTTTTACAAATGCATTTTGGTATAAAAAATTAGACCTTCACAGTTTCTGATAATGTTAGCATTATCAGAAATTTTAAATAAATTTTAAAAATTTAATTTTACATGTGTTAAGTGTGGTTACAATGAACCAAATTGTGTTTAAGACTAAATTTACTACCAATTTTGAATAATCAGACATTCCCAAATCACTCTATATTGTCAAATTAACTCCTCTGTTTGATGGCACTTTTGATCATGAACAAGAGCTGGAAAATGATATTTTTTTATAGACTCGAATGTCTAGAATGACTTCAGAGCTGCATGATATGGTGAAAAGAGCACTGGACTAGTAGTCACTATCCTTTTTGGATTCAGGGCTCCTCAAAAAATAAAATGAATGGGTAAAGTAAGGTGAAAATATAAAAACATCTCTTTGTGTGTGTTTTACTATTTTTAATGTTACTTGGACATTTCTTTATTTCACCTGATTTTCACAGTAGGGACTTCTGAAATCTTAAGAGCTTCAGCATTGTCTGCTTTTTAATCCTAGTTTGCGCCTCTTGTTTTACAGAGTGGTCACTTGGTTTGCTAGTTGGTGGCAGAGCTGACATCATAACCCACATCTGACTAATTACAAGTCAGAGGTGCTTTATTTGTATCATGAAATTATTTGAAATCGCTGTAAAGCAGCAAAATCTGATAATGACTGCCAGCTTTCCTGTTTGATAACAAATGCTTCAAATAATTCTGGAGAACCTTGATACAAAGTTTGAAGGAATAGATTGGGGTTTGAAGATATCAGATTGCAGGACAGTCCACGTTTTTGTAATGAAAACATTAATGAAGGCAAAACATTAATAAAAGTTAATTTTAATTCACCGCTTATGAATTCCTTGATGCTTTAAAATGAAAGGTAACTAAAAGAGGCTTGGTTTCAGTTTAAATACTGACACATATAAAGCTGGTTTTTCTGTTTATGTAAATTCATCCACTTAAAATGGAATGTGAGGACAAGGCAGTATTTGATTACGTACCATTTTCTCTGCGTGGTTGTTTTCACTGTCTCATTTTCTATGTTTTCCTCAAATCCCCTGTCCCTATTTTGTGTGTTAAACAGGGAAAGCTTGCTACATTATAAAGATTGTTGGCACCATGTTACACAAAGGCTAAAGGTTAATTTTTGGAAATGATGAGCTACTTTTCTACAAGTGTTTACTTGTGCTTTGTGACATTCTTGGATCATTCCAGCCATAAAAACTTATTACATGTAATATTTCTTGTTACCTGTGAAAAGGTTTATTTTAAAGAATGTATAACCAACACTCCCATTTACTGTTTATTACTATGTAGAGGATTTGTATCTAATTCATGAATGTAGTTTTGCTGTAGTTTGTTATTGTAAATGGAGCAAAGTACATTTTCTTTATAGTTATTCTAAAATGTACATTATGTAAGAATTGTAAATATACTTGATTAAGTACTTTGTATGCTGAAAAATTACAATAGTAAGTCAATAAAAATCTCACCTCTGGCATAGTTTTTTAATGCTTTCTTGAGAACTACACTCTAAACATATCTGTTATATTTAGGGTACTGTATGCTTTTTAACCCTTTCAACTTGATCCATGCTATTTGCCAATTATTTCAGTGAAGAAATCCATTTTAAAATATTTTCTTCTTTCTGATCACAGAGCTGTTATGCTTCCTAATTTGTTGGCTAGAAACCACAGAAGGATTTTCTTTCCTAATTTAGGCAATGCATTCTCACTCCATCCTTTTAGTAAATAAACAAACAACATGTTTCTGTATGAATTAGGATTGAAGGAAAGCTGTAAACAGAATGAAGTGAATTGCCTGCTTTTGCCTTTCCTTTTAAAAATTAATTGAAAATAGACACATGCAATTTTACATGTATCTTGCTTTATTCAGCTTTATTTTCAGAAGAATCCTGTGAAGAAAACACATACTGATAGTGAATGTTTTAAACAAAAGCAAAACAGCCTATTTTTTGAGAAAACAATTTTATTTGTAGAAAAGTATTTAAATATCAAGTAATGAAGATGATCATCCATAATTCTATCATCTACCTGTGCTGTCCAAAATGGAACCCACTAGCCACATGTGGCTATTTTAATTATTTAAAATTAGACAGTGTTAAGTTTCTCAGTCATAGTATCATGTTTTAAGAGCTGAGTATCTCCCAATGTGGCTAGTAACTTTTGATTTCAACAGGGCAGATGATAGAACACACATAAGTTCTATACTTCACAGTTGGCTAATATATCTTGAGTCTTTAAATCTGTAGGGCTTCTCTCAATTTTTTTTTTTTGGGGGGGGTACCAGGGATTGAACTCAGGGGTACTAGGCCACTGAGCCACATCCTTAGCCCCATTTTGTATTTTATTTAGAGACAGAGTCTCACTGTAGTGCCTTGCTTTTTTGCTGAGGCTGGCTTTGACCTTTCGATCCTCCTGCCTCAGCCTTGTGAGCTGCTGGGATTACAGGCATGCACCACTGTGCCTAGCTCAATTTTTTTTTTTTAAATTTCCACATGTAGTTTGTTGAATATAGCATTTTAAATAACAGTGTTTTAGTTTAGCCATTTCATTGATGATCACATTTTATTCTAATTTTGCTATACTCTTGTGGCTAAATATTTTAGTACATTCTTAATTATTTCCTTAGGATGAATTCCTTGAAGTGAAAATGCTGGTTTGATGGGTGGATGTATGTGTGTGTGTGTGTGTGTGTGTGTGTGTGTGTATGCACACATTATGCATATATATCTTAGGGGTGGATACATATTTTTATATAATTTGATTATTTGTTGATATATATATAAAATGGGTGGATATATACACATAACTTTTTTTTTTTTTTTTTGTACTGGGGGTTGAACCAGAGGTGCTTTACCACTGACCCACATCTCCAGTCCTTTTTATTTTTTATTTTGAGACTGGGTCTTGCTAAGTTGCTGAGGCTGGCCTTAAACTTGCAAACCTCCTGCCTCCGCCTTATGAGTCACTGGGATTACAGGTGTGAGTCAGGGTGGGTATATTTTGAGGCTTATTAAACAGGTAGAGTCCTGAGTTGTTGGAGATATTGTGATCATAAAAAAGTAGATGATACCTCTTGTTTTCTTGGAATCTTTCCTTATTATAGCAGAAAAACTTGGACTAGGATATATATTGAATATATAGTAGGTAGGTAGCCCTTGTGGAGTCCTTCAGGATGGTACCTAGCTCAGACACTGGATGGGGAGATTTCAAGACCATTCCTGTAGAGAGTGACCTGTAAACCAAGTCTGAAGTGGAAGGAGAGGTTGGATAATCTTCTCAGATCTAAGGATGTGGAGATTACACAACAGGAAAAGCCACTTGCCTAATCTCTGGTTAGAAATCAGCTTGACCCAAGTCAAAGTTAGAACTGGATTTGGGGTTTACCAGATTTTTTCTTTCTTCTTTTTTTTTCATCTTTATTTGTTCTTTTTAGATATGTATGGCAGTAGAGTGTATTTTGACATACATACGTGGAGGGTTTTGTCTACTGACCCTGTTATGATATACCCAGATATATCCTGTATGTAAGTTAAGAAAGCGGCACATATTGACATATTTTTTTCTTATTTGTCCTATTTTCTCTAGAAGATATGCTGTAAAAGGGCAGAGATTTTTGTCTTTTCAATGCTGTATCCTCACGTGCTACTGATTGGTAAGGTAGCAGGTACATGAATCTTTTGAATACCCTACCGAGTGGCTACCTTGAACCTGTTGTTGTCGTTTCCAGTTAGCAATATAGGAAGGCACAATTTAGGAAGTCACAACATTGATTTTTCTTTATGGGCAAAGAACTGAAATGGAAAGGAGCTTTCATGAGCTACACCATGGAAAATAAAAATAGGCTCTTTGAGTATTCTCTTGACTTCCCAGGTAAAATTTAAGTGGTCTTGTTATTTCTATAAATTCCAGGAGTGGTGATGTTATAAATATCTGAAAAATAAAGCTTGTATAAATTCTAGCATAAGTGATAGAGGTAGATAAAATTATGGAGTTGTGCCTTTGGTCCCCTACCTATACCCAAAACTTATTGATAGTGTAGGTGGTGGACTAAAAGGCACAATTCCAGAATAAGTTCTTCCATAATTTAGAGACTCAATTATTAAGAGAATTGGGGGTTAGTATTTATAAATACCCCAGAAAAGCTATTGTAGCCAAGCTATTGTAGATGATGGATAGAGACTTTTTAAAAAATGAGTTTTATGTCCCTAGTATGATTTATTCTATACTAAGCGTTGGGGACTGTTCTGATTTTTCTTTGTCTTTCATAACTCTATAAGGTGTAGATATTAGCCCCACTGTATATTTGGATTTAAATGTGGTTCAGAGTGATTCACTAACTTACCTAAAGTCTGACAGCTTGGTGTAGTGGAGTTCCAGACTGCATTGTCCACTCCAGAGCTTGTTCTCTTCACTGCTGGTAAAATATACACAACCCAGAGCTTGAATTACTGTTTTTCAAGGAAATTGGCTTAAGTTAAGCTTGGGCTTTGGAAACAGTAGGACTTGTGATGAGATATTGCCTGCATTACTTTTCAACTAGATTGGGTACTTCTCTAAATCTGTTTCCTTGCTAGTAAATCCCTCTATCTCAGGGAGTTGGGAGGATCAAATGATTACTCAGCTGTGGTAATTCTGCTGTGTGAGTATTATGTATTGAATTTGTTGCCAGACCTGTTTCAGAGGTCTGATGTTCACACTTGCAGAAGTAATGGCACGTGGTAATAAAGTGGCAGAGATCAATTTATGTATGCATCTGCCCATGCACTTTGTCTTCACCTCTTCCAAATACCTGTACGTGTTTACTTCAGAACTCTTGGTATTTCATCATTTCTTAGAATATTTAAGTAATGAGTTTCTATCTGGGTTGGCAGTGTCCAACTGTGTGCCTTGAGCAGTTTCGTCAGTATGCCTCAGTTAAGAATTTGCAAAGCTGCCTGGGACATATTAGGTTCTTTACAAAGTGTAAAAGTCTAATAATACAAAGCGAGTTGATAACCACAATCTCAGGGTCTCTGAACGACCACAATGTGTTAGGCAGCAAGGTCCCCCTGCTGGCCACTCACGTAGATTACCTCTGGTGTGTCCCAGAGGTGCCAAGTGGGGTGAGATTTCCACCTCGGGTGTCTTTACTCCTTCGGCATGAAAGGGAAAGGAGCTTGTTAAATTCCCTAGTCACAGCTAGTATCCAAGATGTGAAGGGGTGTGGGAGTGGATATAAAACCTCCAAAATATTAGGGGGAAAATGTGTACAGAGAAAATATTTCCCTCTTGCGTCCAGTGTATCTTTATGCTAATCGATGGTCCTGTGTTGGGCTCAATTCTCTCAAGGCTCACCTTCGCTATCAGCGAAGCACAATGCCGCTCTTCAGGACAAGGCCCGTGTTGCGCTGCGCTCGCTGCTCTCTTGCCAAGTCACCAGTTCGAGGAGCTGGTTCTCACAGACTGTGCAGCTAGCCGGCCTCCTCCACACCTGGGTCCTCAGTCTACCCCCCCCCCCCCCCCCCCACTTCGCATGGTGGACCTAGCCGGCCCTCGCGCTTTGATCCCTCGGAACCTAGGACCCGGTGGCGGTTGGGCACGCCCTGACCCCGCCTCCCGTGCTTCAACGCCCGTCACTGGCTCTGGGTAGCGCGGCCCCGCCCCCGCCATGGCCGCCTCCTGACGCCGGGGTTAGGAGGCTGTAGAATCCCTGGCTCGTGGCTCATGGGCCTCCTCCGAGGCTGGCCCCCGTGCGCTCGGGCCATGGCGCGCCTGGGCGCTGTCCGGTCTCACTACTGCGCGTTGCTGCTGGCTGCCGCGCTTGCGGTCTTTGCCTTCTATTACCTAGGCTCGGGCCGCGAGACCTTCTCCAGCGCCACCAAGAGGCTGAAGGAGTCCCGCGCTGGTGTCCCCTCCGCGCCCTCGTCGCCCGCGCCGGAGGTGGCGCGGGGCTCCGTGGCGCCGGGCCCGGCCCCGGGCCCGGGCCCAAAGGCCAAGAGCCTGGAGGGTGGCGGGGTCGGGCCGGTGGACTACCACCTGCTGATGATGTTCACCAAGGCGGAGCACAATGCCGCGCTTCAGGCTAAGGCCCGCGTCGCTCTGCGCTCGCTGCTGCGTCTTGCCAAGTTCGAGGCGCACGAAGTGCTTAACCTGCACTTCGTGAGCGAGGAGGCCAGCCGCGAGGTGGCCAAAGCCCTGCTGCGGGAGCTGCTGCCACCCGCCGCCGGCTTCAAGTGCAAGGTGAGCGGGATCACAGCTAGGGGTTCCTGGTGGGTAGCCCACGCCCATTTGCGGTTAGTGAGCACTCCAGGTGGCTCTCCAGGGCACCGGGCGGAGCTGGGGGCTTCCTGGCACTGCCCACTTGCGTCACCGGTAGTCTAACTTTCTCTGACACATCCTGCTGGAGGGCTTGTCTGGGGGTGTGTCCTAGAGCCCAATGAGTTCATGCAGAAGTGGAGCGGCAGCTTTAACTGATGGTCTGGCTTCCCTCTCCCTGCTTTCATTGCTATCCCCTGGAGAATCAGCAAACCCTGATTTGCACGCATTGCCAGTTCAATAGTGCTTTCAGAACCTGCACCTCTTTTATAGGTTCCATCTGAGGGTGGAACTGGTCTTTTGAAGGCAGCAGTAGTCATCTGAGCAGTCTGCTCAACAGGGTCTTGGTGAGGCCTCTGGAAGCATCCCAATTTGAACTGGCACTTCTCTGTAGTGCTTAAGGTATTTCAGTCATATCTAGTGAAAGCCAGTGTGAATCTTCTCTTGTCCTCCCTGTGCTCAAGGGTCATGAAACCCATTTAGAGAAATTGTGGGTTCCTCTTTTTGAGGAAGAGAAAGCTCCAAGAGGTACGGATATGATCTGGGAAGAGCACAGTTATCTGCCTTGCCCCAGGCTGAGCCAACCTGCTCTGTGGCAACTCCCACCTCTTCACCCACTTAATTCACCACCTGGGTCTGCCCTTCTGGGATTGTTGTTGCCTTTTGTCTCTGTTGCCTTCATCAACTTGCTTGTCTTATTTTGACCCAATAGTTGTACAGAGGGGCTCCAAAGTCTAATATTTGGATAGGAGTAGTAAGTAGGTGATCTTAGAGTGGAGACTGATGTTGGTGGGGGAAGGGCAATGAGGCAAGAGTAGTGTCCCACTACTGTTCCTGTCCAGCTTGGTGACTAAATGGGGAGCTGCTACCAGGTTCCTGTAGGGTTCAGGGGTGTGCAGTGGCCTTTTGTTGCCTAAAGTGTCAAGTCCCAGTTTCAGGTCCCAGCTGTCTTGTGAACTTGACCAGCCTCTCTGGGTTTCCTTCTACATGCACTTTATACCTTAACAGTATTGAATGTGCCTTTACACAAGCTGTGACCTTTGCTCAGAATGTCCTTTCTTTCTTGGGCTCTTGGCCACTCTTTACTCAGCCTTCACTTTCCCTAGGAATGTCTTTAGACCCTATGGACATGCCAAGCCCAAATCTCCATATCTCTTCATTCCTGCATTGAGGGTCTGTCCCCTGCACAGGACAAATTAGCCCACCATGGCCAAGGGAGGGCACCTGGGCTAGGATTTCATGCTGGAGAAGGCCAAGAACCCAGGTCCTGGAGCTTGTGACTGGAGGTATCTTTGGTTCTTATGTCTAATGCAGGGTTTTGGCTTGGAGCCTATCCCAAATTACCTAATTGTATTCTTGTGGTAGGTCAACCTGTCCCATGATGATTCTTAGGACACTAACATTTGAGAAGCCTTGTACTAGAGCGGAGGAAAATTCTGTACTAGGGCCAGAATGGGCAGATCTGGGATCTGACCAAGTCTATAAACACCATCCTGAAGGCCATCATTGTCATTTCCACCTGCTGAGTCAGTTCTTTACCTGCCTCATCCCAAGTTCAGCCATGGCTCTTGTTGCACGCACAGCACTTTTTAGCCCTTGTACCTCTGCGTGTGTCTTCCCATTTTTGGGGTGCTTTCTCCATTCCAAATCTTTTTTTTTTAGTTGTTGATGGATCTTTATTTTACTTATTTATATGTGGTGCTGAGACTCAAACCCAGTGCCTCACACATGCTAGGCAAGAGCTCTACCACTGAGCCACAACCCTAGCCCCTGCATTCAAATCTTGACCATCTTCAGATACACACCCTTCTTGGAGTTATCCAAGGTACCCCAGCTGAATTGTGTGTCTTCTTCTTTTCCTCTAATCATCTGTCTCTGTGTATGATGTCTGGCAGAAATATTGGGACTAGAAATATTGGTCCTCAGATGGGTCTATCCTGAGAGCCAGGCTCCTGCCTTGGAGCGTTTCCTGCTCTCACTCCCTGTCCTTGTGGGTCCTAGTTCTGCCAGCCACCACCCTCACTCAAGGCCTGGAGGCAGCTGCAGATGACCTGAAGGAACTGCTACCTCCCTGTTGAGGCATGAGTGGTGAGGGTGGAGGCCTTTTAGCTAGATGGCAATGGGTGGTAAGGGTTTATCAGTCCCGTGATCATGTTGTGCCCGTTATTTTTGAATTCATATTTTTGGAATCTAACATTTGTGATAAAAGGTGATCTTTTCTTTATATGTCTGGTTCTAACAAGGTTTGCTTCAACTTATCTGGGACTTTAATTCTTCATAGCTTAGGAATGCTTCTTTCTACCTCATGAATCACTCACTCCACATATGCCTTTCATTTTGCCTGGAATATTCCCCTCCCCATCATTCACTGGTATTGGGCTCTCAGATCACAACTCTAGTGTTCTTTCCTTGGTAAACATTTCCCGAGCCCCCATTACACACTCTTATAGTTCTAACACTTTTCTTTGGTATCAGGGGTCGACGGCCAGCATCTGATTGTGGGGTTATTCTTTCTGCCCAGGAGAATCCAAGCACTCTAAAACTTAAAAGTCTCAAAAATTAGTGAACCACAAAACACAAATACTCAGAAATATATTTACAAAAGGCAAAGCCCCTGATAGATCTAATCTATATGGGTTCTGGAACTAGACAAAGAAAAGATGGCTCCTGTGGTTTATTTAAGGGGGTACATCAAAGGCAGGGATAAGGTTTCAAGGGCGGGGTCTTGCTTCTTGATGTCTTGCAGTCAGCAGGTTGATTGACATCTTGGCAGGTCACATCCATCTCAGGGATCTTTGACAGAACTTCTGGGAAACTTCACCTGCATTAGATGATCAATCTCTGTGGGGGTGCCATGGGAGGTTCCCAATGCCAGACCTATCCCCTCATTAGGCTACTATGCACAGTGACCCACATGCAACCCATGGACGGCTCCTTACACTTCGCTAATGTTTATTGCAGTGATATTTGTATAATTATTAAATTAATTATCTGTGTACCTTGCTAGACTATATACCTCTTTATGGATATTGACTTTGACATCTCTTAAATGCTATGTCCCCAGCACTTAACACTATGTTTTACATATATGAGTGACTTTTATATGAAGAGAATTATTTTTTTCAGTATTGATTAGGAAGAAGGAAAGTATAAATCCTTACCAAGCTGTGTCAGAGCTGGACGGGATCTTTAAGAGCATCTAGCACAAAAGGTGAAGAAACTTGCCAAGGCCACCTGGTAAGTTACTGACCCAGATGAGGCTGGACCAGTGGCCTAAGCCAATGTTTTTCTCCTTGTGCTATACTTTAACACTTGTGTTTTGTAAAATGAGGTCCAGAGAGCAATTTACTCTGAGAATTGACTTAAAGTGTGCTGGAATACCTTGGGAAGAGGAAGGTAGCTCCTTGGCCACCCAATCATGTGGAGACACCTGGGGGCCTCCTTCTCCCTGAGGGTAGTCTCAGGGTCTCTACCATGTCTGCAAGATGCAGAGCAGGGCTGTGGTGAGCTGGCATAAGATTTGTGCCTATACCCAGAGGTCTCTTCTCAGGCCATTTTCAAATGACACAAAAACATTTTTAGCTGATATAGTTGCTGAGATAGATCAGAAAACATTATTAATGACATTATTATTAATTACATTCTGGTTAATTAAATATTAGCTAAAAATCATTCACATACCCCCCAAAACTTGTTTTGACTGTTGTTGAAAGCGTTTTCAAAATCAGTTTGTTATCCTTATAACAGGTTAGAAGTATTTGTAAGCAAACACCTGAACCTGCTATGTTCCAGGCACCAGAAAAGGATCTGCTTTACCCTATAGTCCATTTTTAATTGTATCAGAATCACATGGAGGCACCTATTAAAAGTAGAGACCTGGGCCCTGCCTTAGCCTGAAAGTCAGAATTTCCTGGTGGGATCTGAGAATCTCTCTTTGGATGGAGCTGTGCAGGCTGGCATGGGAATGCATGGTGTCTCCTGTTGACCATTCAGAGCTGGCTCAGGCCTCTGACCTCTGCAGCCTGGCCAGGGGAGCACAGATCCTGGCATATAGCAGGCATTCCGTACCATTGGACTGACTGCTTTCTTTTATCCAGGCTTTTTTTGGGGAGGGCTGTTACTTCAACTTGCTAAGATACTACTTTTATCCTGGCTCCCTTCTACTCGGATCATTCCAGCATCCTAGAACTCTTCCAGCCTTTCATCCCTGACCTGAAGGAAAGTCTGTCCCTGCTTTTGGAGTTTTGCTCACTCTGCTTCTGAGCCATCTGCTGTTTCACGCTGTCAAGTGGAATCTCACATGGTAGAGCCTTAGATCAAGACTTATTCCTTCATGAACCTTCATTTCCTTAGGTTTGACAGCATACCATGAAAACCCCACATAACGCTGGCTTATACTAGCATAAGATTTGTACCTATTTGAGCTTATTTCTCATCTAACAAAGTCTAGTGGGAGGCACACCTGACTGGCACAGGGGCTCATTCTAGCTCACTTTTCACCATCTCTAGGGAGTATCCCTTGTCTTTTTGATCCAAGATGTCTGCCAGAGCTCTAGCCATTACATCTGTTGCTGTATTTAGTCCAGTTTGGCTCAGTGCTGCTGTGGCTTTGGTTTTGGGTTCAGTCTTATGACATTGTGCTACTCTGCTGACTTGGAGAATAAGCACAGTGAGCAGGCCTCCTGTCTGGAACTGATAGGACTCTATGGTCATCTCATCCCTCTTCCCCAAGGTGGCCAATCCCTTGTAGGGCCCTGTGAGGCCCACCCAGCCATTGTTGATACCCTCCCGGGAGTATGGCAGTATTTATCTTTATGGGTAATTCTCCTGCACTGTCACTGATTTATCCTCTCAGATGTTGACTGTTCATCTTCTGAACCCCTTTTCTAAGGCAGTTCTCATGCCAGCCTCCATCTTTCCCATCACCTTGCGCATGTCTTTTGTAGCCATCATTCATCTGTTCATTCACTCAGCAGGTGTCGTTGAGTGCTTACCCTGTGCCAGGCACTCTGCTGGGTACCTACGAACAGCAGGAACAGAACAATCCCTGCTCTTATGAAGCTTATGTTCTGGGGTCCTGGGAGGGGGGTGTGGGCGATAGAGTCAAGTGGTGGTAAGTTCCATGGGATAAGGGATAGGGAGTGTGTGGGTGTTAAGGGGGGGGGAGTTGTTCAGGGAAGGCCCACTGACCAGGTGACATGCCAGCAGGGCCTAAAGGAAGGAAGGCGGAAGCTATGCGGGAGGGGGGATTTCTTCAGAGAACTGCAAGGTAGAGGCCTCAGGTGGGAGTGGTCTCCACATGTTTGAGTGCTCCACATGTCCTGTGTACTTCTGTCCAGCCTCCTCCCTACTGGAATATACTCTCCATGAAGGCAGAGAACTTCCCAACCTTCTTTATCTACCAGGTTTTAGGAAACCCATAAATGCCAACTCTATTTCTGAGTTGAAAGTGACAGACACAGTGAACAAGCAGCCCCTAACCTGGAACCAAGAAACAGACTTCTGGAGGGGCAGGTAGCTCTGGACAGCCACCAGCTTCACTGCAGGGACAGGTAGGAGAAGAGGAGAGGTAGGGGCCCGGGGCAGACATGCCACCCAAACTCACCCATCAAATGAGCATCTCCTGTGGCCTTAGGGACTAGTCTGGGTACGATGGGGAGTGGGGTGTAGGGTTGGTGCAGGAGGCCAGGGTGTTGGTCTGGTAGGGCCCTCTCCTAGTGGAAGTCTGAAACAATGGAAACAATGTCTCTCTTCCTAGCACCACTATGATCTCCACTTGGTTCTGGGCACCTTTTGGCTCCCAATAAGTATTGGTAGTGGACTAACTGATGGCCGTGTGGATGAAACCCAAGACATCCTGAAAGGGTTCTCAATGGTCTGCTCTTCTGTCAGAGCTCACCCTTTGTCAGGTCCTGAAACTGGGTAGCACATGCTTGAGGACAAGTTAGGAGAAGACAGCTGAGCTTTCCTCACTTACAAGTGTTTGCTGGATTCCAGGAGGAGGTACTTAGGAGTCACTGAGAGTGACCAGAAAAATGTTAGAGCTCTGTTGTGAGGGCACCCCAGGTCTTTTGTTGCAAGAGCAAAACTTGGGTTGGGGGTACAGCTCTGTGGCAGAGCATTTACCTAGCATGGGAGGGTCTGGGACTCCATCTCAATACCACAAAACAAACAAACCTGTGAATGGCTTGAAAAAGCTCCTAGCTGGGGCTTGAGAAAAGCCCCAAAGTGAGGATCCCCAGTGCTGGCTGTGTTGCTGAGGAAGCTGATGACAAGCAGGTGATACTGGGACTGGTGCTGATAACCCAGTAGCAGGTGTCTTACATCTTTGTGTGAAACCTTTCGCTATGTTATGACATTCTGGGAAAGAGGTGATCTTAGAAATGTGTTCTGAAGTGAGAGGCTCTTTGAGACGATGCTGGCATTTTATGCCATTTAGAGAACAGCGTGAGTTTCACCAAGTACATTTATTGGGGACACTCTTTTAAATTTTAATATACTCATGAAAGCAATTGGAGTAGTTTGTATGCCAAGGTACATTTCTCTTGAGAGATTTTGTAATCATAGGTCTGTAGGGAATAAGTATAATACATTAACTATATATTATTGTATTAAATGTAATAAACTCTAGGTATTTCCACAAGTGTATTGAAATTATAAGGCATATCTCCCAACATAGACCAGGGATGTCACAGATGAAATGATACAGGGGTGGTTTGTAAATTCTGCTGGACTTTTTTTTTTTAAAGTTGTCAGTGGACTTTTATTTTATTTCATATGTGGTACTGAAAGTCAAACCCAGTGCCTTACACATGCCAGGCAAATGCTCTACTACTGAGCTACAAACCCAGCCCAATTCTGCTGGACTCTAATGCACTGATAGAAATGTTCTCACTTTGAGCATCAGCAGTTCATCAGGACTTCCTGGCTGCTCTCTGTTCCCCCAGGCCATTTTTAAAGAGATAATTTCTTTTTTTGTAAGAAAAGATTGAAATGAAATTCACATACCCAAAATTTTTCCCTTTGAAGTATACGGTTAAGTGGTTTTCAGTATATTCACAAGGTTATAGAGCCATGATCACTCATTCCAGGACATTTCATCATCTTACAGACAAACTGTTCATTAGCAGTCACTTCCCATCCTCCTGCTCCTAGTCTCCAGAAGCCACTAATCTGCTTTGTGCCTATAAATTCATTTAATCTGAATATTTGCTATAAATGGACTTATTCAATATGAAGTTTTTTATGTCTGGCGTCCTTCATAATGTTTTTAAAGTCCACATTGTAGCATGCCATTTCTTCATTCCTTTTGATAATTGGATAGTATTTCTTTGTGTGGATATACCACATTGTCCATTCTTGAGTTGATGGAATTTTGTGTTGTTCTCACTTGTAGACTATTATGAATAGTGCTGCTGTGAACATTTTTTGGTAAAGTTTTTGAGTGGACATATGTTTTCAGATATCTTGGGTATGACCTCGGAATAGAATGGCTGGGTTGTATGTTAACTTTTTAACCTTTTATAATTGCTGAACTTTTCCAAAGTACCTGCACTAGTTAACGGTCCCACCAGCAGTGTAAAAGTATTCCAATTTCTCCACACCTTCAGCAGCACTGGTTACTATCTTTTTGATTACAGCCATCTAGTGGATGTGAAGAAGTATTTTACTTTGGGTTTGATTTGCCTTTCCTTAATGACTAATGATGAGATGATTACATGTTGATAAATACATTTGGATTAATGTATTTGGTATTTTTCATGTAAAACATATATACTTGTGTTTTACAAGAAAAAAAATACTTTCCTTGCCTACCTGAAAGACTTTTTATAATATCTCTGATATTGTACATACTCTCAAGAACACTGTTTGGAAAGATGCACAGAGTAATTTGATGCTCCAAATCAATGAGAGGGTACTGCTAATATGAAGACTAGAAGAATAATAACATTAGTTCAGCACTTTGGAGTTGGTGAAAGTGCTTTCACCTACACCTCTGGAGCCCCATCACTGTGACTGGTGATGGAGGCGTGAAAGACCTAGGCTGAGAGGTCTAGACTTACCGAGCTCAGACTAGGAGGAGCCAACAGCTCCACACAGGGACTGTGGGTGTGGGTGCTGGCCGTAACCCACCTCGCAATCTGTGTCATCCCGCTACTAAACCACCCCAGGTAAGAACATCCCTCTGTACAAAAACTGCGCTGTACTGGGAGCCCTCTTACCCGCTCCAGGGGCGCAGACCCCGTGTGGGAGCAGGAAGGGAACTCCGAAGCTCCCGGCGCAGCGTCAGGCGCTAAGCTGAAAGCCTGGGCCAGAGAGGGGCAGTGACTTACTCAGTGCCTCATAGCTGGGGTTGGAACCAGTTTGGGCCCTTCCCTCCTCTCTTTTGAGTGTTACCAGCAGCCTGGGGTCCCTTCTGGAAGGTTGGGTCCAGAGTCTGCCGCTTCTCTTCACCTGGCCCAAGCAGGTCTCCCTTGCTCCTCTGGATCAGATTCACAGGGGAGGGGAGGCGGAATCCTCCCTGGGGCTAGCTTTCTAGCTGTCCTGGGCTGGAGGATCCGGGAGCTGTGAGCTGGAAACCTCACGGGAGGACCGGGATGGCTACAATCAGTACCTGGCCTCCAGGCCTAGAGGAGGCGTTGCTATGTAGCTCATGCTAGGCTTGTCCTCCTTGGGGCCCCCGGCAGCGGTAGGGCCGGCGGCGGCCGCTGGAGGGCGCCGTGGCACCGCGTTGGCGTGCTGGGATCCCCGGGCCTGCGAGGTGTGTTGCCTCTGCCTCTGCCTCTGCTACAGTGGAGCGTGTCTGTTTTCTCCTGAGTCTGTGCCTCTTGGCTTTAGAGAGAAGGACTAAAGAGAGGGAGTCGTTGTGGCGACAGTGGGAGGTCTTTTCTTTCCTGTGCCGTTATAAACCTGCTTTGATAAGGCCCTTAGAAAAAGGTGGCTGAACAAGCAGCTGGGGTGATTGGATCTGGCCTCACCGGCAGAGGTTGGAGTGGACAGGCGGCCTCCTTGCCTTTTACGGTTCCCTTCTTGGGACCGCCCGGAGCTGCCCACCTGGCCTCACAGCTCTTTTGGGGGCCCATCACACCTTCTGACTCCGGTGTAGGAAATGCTCCTGTTAGCGCCGCCTGAAGGTGGAGTGGCCTGGGTACCCTGATACTAGTAGGGAGTTGGGTCCAGAGTCTTCAAGAGGCAGGGTGGTACTGTTTGCCTGGTTTCCCTTCAGCTCTGGCAGGTCTGATGGCTTGATAGCTGGAGCTGTGGGTTCCTAGCTGTCATTGGGTTCAGAGTCCCGCCTCACTGACTGATCTCCAGTATCCCAGTGTCTCTTTCTGGCAGAGGGAGGCCCCTGCCCTGGGAGCTTACCTGCTTGAGGGGCCCAGACCCCAGGCTTCCTGCTCCTGCCCTCGGAAGGATTCCCTGCCCTTTCTCATACCTTTCCTGTCCAGGGCTTTTGCCTTTGTTCCCCTGACCATTCCCCCTGGCCTGTGTGTTTTAGAGGATCTGTCCAGAGGACCAGTGGCAATATCACCTTCCACCCCTCTCCCTTAGCCCACAGGGGCCTTAACCTAGAGGCTCTGACCCCAAGAAACAGCTTTGTACCTGTTTTGAGCAACTAATTCAGACCTTGTCAGCTGGCAGATGCCTGCTGTTAATGTGTTCTAAATTAAAGCCTTTGTTTTATTTATTTGGGGTGATTACTGTTAAGCAGCCCTGTTAAAGCAATTAAAGCAATCCTCTGCTGTTGGGTTGAAGTGTCCCAGAGTCTGGCCTCTGTCCTCCTGCTGACCCCAAGGCCAGGCCCCAGGTTGGGACAACAGGTGTGCTCTCTCCCCTCCTTTCCTCCCCAGTCCTGTATCTGGGGGCAGAGACACTGCTCCTTACATTTGCTCACTGCCCTTTCTGCCTCTGGCAAAGTCTGTTCTTGGTTGGCAAGGGAGATGTCCAGAGTCTGGGTTCAAATCCAGCCTGAGACATTTGGAAACATTGTGGCGCTGGATGTAGGCCCTCTGAGCCTTCATCCTATCACTTGACCTTACAAGGTGGCTGTGAGATAAAGATGTGTTGGCACAGGGCCTGGCACTTGGCAGGCAGCTGGTAAGTGGTACCTGCTACTAGCAGACTCTAGTAGGTGTGCTGGGAGCTGGGAACCTTTTCTCAGCATTTTAGAAGGCACACACTTGTTAATTCAATTGGAGGGCAATGCAGCTTGCAAAACAGCCTTCGGCCCAGGTTTATTTCAGGGGGCCTCATATTTTTTTGAGTCCTCTGCAGTTCTCCAAACTACAGTTCTTTCCTCAGACCCTCCCCTGCCTTTAACAACACGTAGTTGCATCTTCCAGGCACTAACACTGTGCCTTAGTTGACTTTCAGTTTCATCCATGCCTTCTCTTTCCTGCTGGAATGAAGAGCCCCTGACAAGCACCACTCCTCCACTCAGCCCAGCGCTGGCCTGGCTCACCGTTGGCTGTTCAGAGCAGTGCAAGTTTCTTGCCAGGATGGTGAAACTGGAGTCCGTGCTTGTAGTCTTTTGTAGGCAACGTGGATAGTCTTTGAGGGTGTGTGGGGTGGGGTGGAGTTTTCTTTGTGAATGTTTTTTAGTTTCTAGGGGGTTCCAATTCAAACTTGTTTATAGTAAACTGTGTCGTGTTTGATGTTTTGTTTCTCTCTCTTGATAGTTTTTGATTGGTTTTCTTGGTCTGATTGCACACGAATGGCTCAAATCTTTTTTTGGGCATTAGTCAAGGGTAAACTACAAATGATTCGAAAGGCCAGTCCACTGGGGAGACCTCCACTCTCCACATAGACCACATATCCCAGAGCTTGTTCATGGCCCTGGCTCTTGCCTCATCCCCCTGAACAGGGTGTCAGGCCTCATATTCTGTGGCTCTTACCTCATGGATGTGATGAAGTGGCCTAGATCATTGTGGCATTCTGGGATATGAGCTCTGTGAGACCTGCCCACACTGTCAGGCTCCTTGGTTCTGGTCAGGTGGGATTCTGGAGGAGTTCTGATGGCTCTGGTAGGTAGACAGGTGGATTGGTTAGGGTTTGAGAAAACCCGTACAGGCTCAGGCACAGTGCCGGCTCGGCTTTTGAGTGCCCGCCCACCTGTGGTCTGGAGGGCAGGAAGACACAGGGCAGAGAGTTCCAGGGGTTCCTGGGGCTTTGAGCATGCATTTCTGTGGTAGATAGATAGAGCAGGGACAGCCTGGCTGAGGGATTGTACGACTCTCTGGATTGGCAGAATCATAAGGCAGGAGGACTCCAGAGCAGGGACTGCCTGCCTTTCCATCTTGGAAGTGCCTGGCTCTCCCGAGCTCCACAACTAGAGTTGCAGTGTGCCTCTTACCACTTCATACATGTGGGACTGTGCCCAGGTGCCTCCACCCCCAGAACATACATCCTCCCTCCTTTCTTTAACTCTTTCACTCTTCAAGAGGAAGCTCTGAGTGTCTTCTGTGTGACCCCCTCACCCTGGTGACTCTGTCTTTGTCTCCCACTCTGCTGATACTGGTGCCTCTGCAGGTGGCTGCAGGCCCGAGGCAGTGTCCTGCATCACTCTGTGTTTCTGGTGGGTAGTGCTGAACAGGACCTTGTGTGGCACAAGACTCAGCACAAGCTTTTTGGGCCGGAGGAGATAAATGCCAGGTAAGTGGGCAGTAAGGTGTAAATGCAAGCATGTGCCATGTCCTGTAGCTACAGGAAATACGAGGTGGGGCTGCTGGGGAGACCCCATTGGTGTTCCTCACATATTCTGAGAGCAAGATTCTCAGACTTGTAGGATTTAGAGCCCTTGGCCATACAGAAGGGCCCCATGATTGTGAAGGAAGCTCCTTTGTACCTCTTGACAAGAGTTCTCTGATAGAATGTATTCAGCCTGAGACCAGCCAGGAAGATTCTGGTGTTTTGCAGACTTCTTTCAGAACCATCCCCTTTGCTTAGCTTGAAGAAACACCGATGCTGCTGATGCTGGCCTGGGAGAGATGGGAGGGGTCCCGCTATCTCTCCCACCTTAGACAGCTGGGGAGGTTACCTGATCTGCTCAGAGTCTTCAGCTGGTAAGCAGTGTCTTAATGAGCTTTTCTGCCCCTTCCCCTGGCATATACTTTCAGTTAAATATGTGGGCAGAGCCTGCCTAGGGATTGGTGATCCTGAGTTCTAGTCTTTCTCCTGTCCTGGTTTCCATGGATAAGGACTTCTAGTGTCTCTGAGCCTCAGTTTCTCATCTGCAAGATTGTGTATTCGTCAAGCTGTCTGTTACTGTAATAAATACTTGAGATAATCATAAAGTGAAAAGGTTTATTTTGGCTCATCATTTGAGAATCCCAGTCCATGATCAGGTGTGCCCATTGTGTTTAGGCCTTTGGTGGGGGTGCTCAGATGGTAATGGTGGAGCAAACTATTTACTTTATGACTGGGAATAGAAAGAGGGAGAGGAAGGGGCTGGAATCTCAGTATTCTCTTCAAGGGCACAATGCCTGTGACCTGAAGACCTCTTAAAGATTCTACTTTCTCCCTATCATGGACTGGTGACCAAGCCTTTACCACATAGACGTTTGGGGGATACTTATTGAAACAGTAGCAGGTGGGGAGGGACATTTCAGCTCTGAGTCGTACCTGGAGCTTTCTTACTGGTGTGTGTAAAGTGGGTATTAAGCTGCAAAGCACCTGTCCTTCCAGACCTTGTCTTAACAGGAGGGTAAGGGATGAGGACCTTGAAGCCATTTTCACCTCTTTTGGGGATAGTCCCTGGGATGGCCCTGACCACGTCCTCCTGGCTGGTATCTCCAGTGAGATACTGTTTAATTTCTTGGCCTCTTCTGGAAGCCAAGGTGATCCTCAGTCCTGAGGAGGATGAGGGATGAGGAGCATAGACTCTCCCAAGCTCTCTGTCATCTTTGTCAATGATAGCAGCAATTGACACCGTTGTCTCCTGAGTGGCAGGCACCCTGCTAGATCCTACTTTTGTCCTCTTGTTTAGAGCAATCTTCCTGGGAGGAGGAAGTATTCTCCCCTGGGAAGAGGTTGCACAGGTGAGGCTCCTGGGCCAGAGCAGGCCTAGAGGCTTGCTCAGAGCTATACAACTGCAAGTGGCCAAGTGGAGGTTGAAATCCAGCCCTCTGACTCTTGAGCACGGTGCCTTAATGCTTGTAATGCCTGCTTATTTTGGTGACTTGTTCTTGTCCCTCTGCAACAGGGAATGCTGTGTGAGAGCTGGGGTGCCCTTATGCTTGCTGGGGCCTTGCACATGTGTCCATGTCCCCTTGTCAGCTGGTCGAGGGCCTCCAAGAGGATTGTGAAGAGCAGGGGTATCCCAGAGCCTGCATGGGACACTCTTCTGGTTCCCCCTCTGGGTTCTGCACTGTGGAGTCAACTGGGAGCCTCTCTTTAGTACATGTTAGAGGACTGTGATATTTGAACCCCATCCACCTCATTTGGCAGCAGGTCACAGGAGGTCACAGTTGGAGGGAGTCCAGTCCCTTTATGTTACCCTAGGGAAGTTGGAGCCCAAATAGGTCCAACAACTTGCACAGGGCTACAGCCAGACCTGGGGTTCTGGGGTTCCTGTGCCTCACTGTCTTCCTGCCTACTGTCCCTTTTGTTTGCTTCTGGGGCTAGTTCTGGGTAGTGCTTGTCTCTGTTACTCGTACTCAGTTTTTGTTCCTAGCCAGATGCTTATTTTGGATCCCATCCACCTTGGTGCCCTGCAGTTACCTGTGTTTTGTGTACATGAATGGCTATGATTTATGCCCCCTGAGTGGTGGTTCCAAAATGAAGCTGAAGGGCCACCTGAGATGCAGGCCCAGAGCCATTCTGAATGGCTCCCCTGTCCCTTGCTTTGCCCTTTCCTGCCCACTCTGAGCTTGATGCCTGTCTCCTGGTCCTAGGCTTCCCTTGCAACTGACCTTGTGTGGCAGGGAGCTGTGTGCTATAGGAAATACTTTGCTGCCTCCTTCTTGGTCCTGTACTCTGCAGTGCCAGTCCTGCTGTGTCTATTGCAAGGATTTCTGGGCCCATTATATAAGCTGGTCTTGAAGGCACATGGTAGGTGTTCTAGATGCCTTCTTTTCTGCTGGTTTACTGTCCAGCTCAAAAATCCCACTTGGAGGATCTGTCTTCTCTGAAGGCCTGCTGTTTTTCTGATGCTGCTGTTTCTTTTTGTTTGTCTGCTGTGTTGGTGAATTTGCCAGACTGGGAGCCTTAGAGGTAGAAATCAAGTCTGATTTCTTTCTGCCTCCTCGTGTGGCCTCATGACAGAGTGGTGTGTATTTCTTGAATGAGTCTATAGCTGGGCCTGGTTCAGGGTCTGGCTGTTCTTCATTCCACTGCAAGGCAATGATTGGTTATTTACCTTCTTTGAATTACTTCCTTGTCTATAGAAGGGACAGAGTAATATCACCTACCTCAAAATATTGATGCAATGATAAAAGCAAATGAGTGTGTTTAAAGAACCTGTGTGTAAAGGACCCCTAAACTTGGCTGGGTCCTGTGGCCATGCCTGTCCCTGGCACACTGTCACATGGTCCTGTTCCATGGGTCACCACCTGTTATCCTCCATTGACTTGGGTCCTGGGGCAGGTGCCCATGTCTGAACCTGGGCTGTGTGAGCTCAGGCTCATCTTTATTTGCACAGAAATCCCCCAGTCCACATCCTTTGCTGTGTTCTATGTTGTGTAAGAGTGAGATGATGCCTGAGCCCAGGGGCAACTGAGTAAGCATCATACCCTGTAGCTCCAGGTACCTCAGTAGAAGTGGAAGAAGCTCACAGTTCTGGGGAATGGCTCCTGAGAAGATGGTACTTGAGAAATACCTTAGTGAGAAGTGGGCCTGTGAGGCTGGGAAGTGAGAGATGTTTGTTATCTTGGCAGATGGCTTCCTGTTATAAGTGAGCTTCACATGTGTTCAGTGCAGACTGGGGCTCTAGTCCTAGGTCCTGGGTATGGCCAGTCACTGCTGACGTCTGCATTGTGACTAGAGTCCCAGGTCCCTGACCAGGACAGGGGTGGGTGGGTGGATGTCTTGCTGTTCAAATGGGCTTGTGCAAAGCGGGTCATAGTACAGGCCTACTCAGCCAGGAGGGGGCTAATAGACAAGGTGTATGAAAGACATGCTGTCCAGCCTCAGAGGCACCCACCACCTTGTAGAATGCTTTGGATGGTGCTTCCTGGTGTGAAGTTCCTCTTTGGCTTCCCTGGGCTGTATCTGAATACTTTGTTTCCATCTGTTAAGTCTGAAGACTCAACCTGGCCAGGGCCTGAAAAGTGAGCCGCCAAATGGTGAATTCAGTTGGGTGAGTCTTTGCAGAGCCAGGAGCTTCTGTGTATGGGTTTGTAATGTCTGCAGGCTCTGGTCCCTGCCCACCTCTCTGCCTTCCTCTCCTGGTTGCTATCGCTCCATCCACGCTAGCATCCTCTACAGCCAGGCGTGGTGCTACCTCACAGCCTTTGCTGTGACATCAGGTAGTTCGGTTTTGTTTCCTTCTCTGTTTTTTTTTTTTTTTTTAAGAGTAATATTTATTTATTTTTGATTATTTATTCTAATTTGTTATACATGATGGCAGAATGCAATTCATTTCATATTATGTATATAGAGCACAATTTCTCAAGTCACTATACACAAAGTATTTTCACACCATTTGTGTCTTCATACATGTACTTAGGGTCTAACTCATTGAGTTAGAATCAATGATGTCTAACTCCTTCCACCATCATTCCTACCCCCTTGCCACCTCCCTTTCCCTTCCTCCCCTTTGCCCTATCTAAAGTTCCTCCATTCCTCCCTTGCTTCCTTCCCCCATTGCCATTATGAGTCAGAATCATCATATCAAAGAAAACATTCGGCCTTTGGGTTTTTGGGATTGGCTTGTTTCACTTAGCATTATATTCTCCAACTTCATCCATTTACCTGCAAATACCATGATTTTATTCTCTTTTAATGCTGAGTAATGTTCCATTGTTTGTATAACAAAGTTTCCCTATCCCTTCATCTACTGAAGGGCATCTGGATTGGTTCCACAATTTAGCTATTGTGAATTGTGCTGCTGTAAACATTGTTATGTCTGTGTCCCTGTAGTATGCTGTTTTTAAGTCCTTTGGGTATAAACTGAGGAGTGGGATAGCTGGGTCAAATAGTGGTTCCATTCCAGGTTTTCCAAGGAATCTCCAAACTGCTTTCCAGATTGGCTGCACCAATTTGCAGTCTCACCAGCAGTGTATGAGTGTGCCTTTCCCCCCACATATCCTCACCAACATTTATTGTTGTTTGTATTCTTGATAACTGCCATTCTGACTAGAGTTAGATGAAATCTTAGAGTAGTTTTGATTTGCACTTCTCTAATTGCTGAAGATGTTGACCATTTTTTCATATGTTTGTTGATTGATTGTATATCCTCTTCTGAGAAGTGTCTATTCAGTTCCTTGGCCCATTTGTTGATTGGGTTATTGTTTTTTTGGTGTTAAGGTTTTTGAGTGCTTTACTTATCCTAGAGATTAGTGCTCTATCTGATGTGCTTGTGGTAAAGATTTGCTCCCATTCTGTAGGTTCTCTCTTCACCTCACTGATTATTTCTTTTGCTGAAAAGTTGGTTTTTAGTTTGAATCCATCCCATTTATTGATTCTTGGTTTTAATTCTTGCACTATTAAGAAAGTTGTGCTATTAAGGAGTTGTATTAAGAAAGTTGAGGTCTAATTCGACATGATGGAGATTTGGGCCTACTTTTTCTTCCATTAGGTGCAAGATCTCTGGTTTAATTCCTAAGTCCTTGATCCACTTTGAATTGAGTTTTATGCATGGTGAGAGATAGAGGTTTAATTTCATTTTGTTACATGTGGATTTCCAGTTTTCCCAGCACCATTTGTTGAAGAGGCTATCTTTTCTCCAATGTACGTTTCTGGTGCCTTTGTCTAATATAAGATAATTATAGTTATGTGGGTTAGACTCTGTGTCCTCTATTCTGTACCATTGTTCTACCAGTGTAAGGGTCCGGCAAACGTCAGAGGAAGAGACCACCAAGAGACCGACTCATGCAACTGCAAAAGGGGGTTTATTGAAGAATCCAGCGCGCTGGGGCTCCGTGCTCACTCAACAAGGGAGAGCGGCCCAGAGCCCCGAGCAGGGGTTGAGCAGTGCTTAAGTACACTTTTTGGGGAGGGCGGAGGCTTTGCATACCTCAGAGCAAATCATCATGAGGCGCGGGAAAATCAAACAACAATTCTTAAACATGATTAGTACATTCATTGGCGGGAACAGGTCAGGCGGGAGTGACAGGTCAATCCTAAGAAGGGGGGTACATTCAAACTGATTGGTTTGGGCCCTGAGATGCCTACGTGCCAAGCTGCACAGGGTCCTAGGTTATTAAACAACTAGATGGTCAGGGGGAATATGTACTGGGCAGTCCCGGGAATTGTCCTAACAGCTACAGGAATTTCAGGTTTTGGGTGTAGCATAGGAACTTAACAATACCTGGTCCTTTACATTTTAACTCAGGCTTTGCAGCTTAGAAACTTTACGATACCCGGTCTTTTACACTTTAACTTCAATTTCTTTTACTCTTACACCAGTATATTTTGGTGCCAATACCATGCTGTTTTTGTTACTATTGCTCTGTGGTATAGTTTAGTTTAAAGTTTGGTATAGTAATGCTACCAGCTTCACTCTTGTTGCTAAGGATTGCTTTGGCTATTCTGGGTCTCATTTTTCCTTTTCTGTTTTTGAGACTCAGCCAGTGGTGTTTGCTCTGACCAGAAGCATGAGTGACTGAAGTTATTTATTCACTTGGTTCTCTTGGAGAGTGGCAAATTTTTTAGAGCAAATGCAAAGTAAAATGTTTTGTTTTTAAGGCAGAAGCTTTATCTTAAGTAGCTGGCTCTGGGAAATAAAATGTCACCTTGCTGTTTGACTTGTTGGTTTCTGAAATTGTTGGCTTCTGAGCCCTCTTCTGTGACATGTGTACATCTGGACTTAATTTGTAGGACTCTCGAGGATTTGTTGTAGCTTGAGAATAGGCATCTCACTGGCCCATGACAGTGCTCAGTTTAGAGACACAGCCTGGGCCTGCAGAGGGGAGAGGGTTGTGAGAATCTAGAGAAGATGCTTAGGGAAGTGGGCATGAGGGGATCTCTGGAGAGCTTTCTTGACTTGCTTCTGCAAAGGATCTGACACTAAGTCCATGTTCTCACAAACCATCTTCATTTTCCCTGTGCCCCTGGAGCTCCTTTCTGTTTTTGGCCTGATTTTGGCATGGCAGGGGAATTCTGTCCACTGTCCACGTGTGGTGGTGTAGGGCATAACTTCTTCATATTGCTATCTTGTCTTTTGTTTATTTATTTAGATCTTTTTCTTTTTTTGTTATTGGGGATTGAACTCAGGGATACTCTAGCACTGAGTTACATCCCCAGCCCTTTTAATGCTTTATTTTGAGACAAGATCTCATGAAGTTGCTAGACTGGCCTCAAACTTGGTGTCCTGCTACCTCAGCCTCTGGAGTTGTTGGGATCACAGGCCAGTCTTATGCTTATTGTTCATGTGACCGTAGCCTCAGTTGTTGTCATATTTCTTTTATAAGCTGTTCTGTGAGTTTCTGATTATTTTGTACTACAGATAATGCCACAGATGATGTCTTTGTGTGTATGACTTTCTTTTTTTTTTGAATTATTCTTGGGATCCCTTCCTTGATTTTTCTCAAGGAATGCTTCATAACCCTGTATGATCCTGAACCCACAAGTTAGAACCTGTGAGAATCAGGACCTGGCAGGGTGCTTAATGCTCACTCCCTCAGGTTATCATTATGGAGTTTTTCTAGCCAACTTAAATCGTATGATCCTACTTTCCCTCCTCTTATGTAGTATTTTATTTTTTTATGAATTAAAATTTTACATTATAAAACAAATCAAAGCAGAAAATTTCACAAAAAATGTAAGACATCACTGTTTCTCTTATATAGGTTAAAGAAGTGCTACCATCTTGCTGTTTTTTTGTTTTAGGTTCTTTTTTTAAAGAAGTGCATGTTGTTGGGAGTGTTAATTGGATGGACAGGGAAACCTCATGGAGAAGGTGCTTTGAGCACATTGGGCAAGAAGATGGCAGGAAGCTAGGTACGGGGTACAGGTGGGGAGGGCCTGGGGAGTACAGCGGGCAGGGAGCGCAGATGGCAGGCTTCTGGTGTTGGCTGAGTGAAAGTTGCAGGATCACTCTGGCCATGTGTGGAGTACAGCATTGAGGAAGTCATTGTCCTAGCTGAACTCCTGGCCTGGGGAGGGAGGTGGAAGCTCGTGGAGGTGGTAAACAGCACAGGGATTCTGGATCTGTCCAGGAAAAGGCTTACAATTAGGTTGGGGGAATGATGAATTTGTCTACACTGGAGTTTAATGTTAAAGGCAGCGAGAGAGATTTACCTCTTTGGAGGGAGCTTGCGGTATCATGCTCAGTGATAGCCCCACCCATGGTGAGGAAGTAAGAGAGGCCTATTCTCCCACCAGACACCTGTGTGCTCTGACATCATCAAGGCCTAGCGCTCAGTCTGGGTCTCAGGCACCCACTTAGTTGCCTTGGACAAGTGACTTCACCTCTTCAGCCCTGGCTGCCTCCTTCATGAAGGACACAGTTGTTAGAATCAGATGAGCTCATGTTTGTCTTCCTTGCTGCCTGACACATATTTTGTTTCATTTCCTTATGGTCCCATGAAGAGCAGGTGCCAGTGTGTTGTGTGCCCATCTCATGCTGTGTACCTGTTGTCTGCCAGAGCTGAGCCTGTCCTGGAGTAGCTTAGAGAAGTAGCGTGTCCTGGGCACACCCTGGCAGGTGTGACCTCTTGGGTTTAGTGGAGGGGGTTTAGTGGGGGACTTCAGAGTCAGCTGGCTCAGGACTGACATCAGTCGTCGAGACCTAGGAAACATGGGGAAGAAGGGGACTCAGTCACTGGAACCTCCCAGCTGCTAGTACTGTGCTCGACATTTTAACCACATTGTCTTGTCCACAGAAGGAAGTGCTGGACACAAGCAGCGACTCCAAAGTCAGGTCATTTAAGTATTTCCTTCGTGGTTTTTTGCCAATATCCTAGAACTGCCTGCAGTATTATTATGTACTTAATATATATTTTGACTTACTTTTTTCTCCTTAGTCTCTTCTTAGGTAATATCTGTGAAATCAAAGTACTAAAATGTTTTTGTTTTGCTTATTTTTCTAGTATTTTACATATTTATCAAAATAAATTTGTGAGTATTAACAGGTTGTCCTGTGTGCCTCTTAGGTTTCCCATTGTGCTCCCTCTACAGGTAGGTGTATGTCTTGGGGAGCACTGGACAGGGACATTCATGATCCTAGGAGAGCAGGTAGCGTCTGCCCTAGGTCTGAGGCCTCAGCTTAGCAGAGTGAGCTCAGGGATTCCTTATGGGGATCCCCATCCCTGAGAGCCAGGAGAACAGTGAGGGGGCCAGTCAGGACTGAGACTCTGCACAGGGATGGCATATGGGAGGGTGGGCAGGACCCCCACCAAGGCCACCTGCCTGCCTGCCTGTCTGAAGCAGGAATCGCTCAGGTGCTTCCTTTTGAGTGTCACTTGTAAAACTGCAGTGTTCTTTGGAGGTCATAGGTCATGCATTGAATGATTCTCACACAAAGAAGAACAAATCAAGGAGTCTGATGAGGAAGATCCTACAGCTGGACAATCTGGTAACAGATCCTACAGCTGGACAATCTGGTAACAGCTGTGTTAGTTAACTTTTTGTTGCTGGAACAAAATCCCTGAGAAAAACAACTTAAAAGAAGAAAGGTTTATTTTGGCTCAGTTTCAGAGGTTTTGGTCCTTGGTCAGTTGGCTTCATTGCTTTGGGCCTGAGGTGAGGCAGAATATTATGGCTGAAAGGCACAGTAAAAGGAAAGATGCTAAGTAGACCTCAGGCTTTCCTGGGAACCTGGCGTCTTTCTGTGCTCAGTGCCAACTCCTGCCATCTGCCTTCTTGGCTCTGAGAGCGTGTCCATGACCTGGCTCCCAGTGGGGCTCACCAGGTGATAAACGAACCTTTCTCACTGTGAACTAAGGGCTTGGCATTGCCTTAGATGCCCAGTGAATGGTTTGAGGAGCTGTGGCCTTGCTCCTCAGAGCTCTCTGTGCCCGTGAGCATTGAGCCAGGCTGGCTGAGGTGCCCACTACTGGCTGTGCTGTGGCTGATCACTTGGGCTTCCTGTGTTGGATTTGTCTAGAGTGTGCTGTGCATGGTGGGATATAAAGCAGTCTCTTTTTTCCCCTCCTCCCTCTTGAAAATTGCCTTTCCAGAATTCTTTCTGAAGTTACACAGCTTTCTCATTATATACTTTAATTTGAATAACAAAGTACAGTTTGAGGACACTTCAGCCTGGGGGGGGGGGCGGGAAACTTTAGTCATTACTGAATCTGCATAGTTCTAGAAGTCCCTTGACAGTATTAAAAAGAAAAGAGGCAGAGAAATTTAACATGAATTTAGTTAATTATTTCTGGTGGGAGGCAGACCTCATAATCATAAGTGTGAAGTATTGTTATAAACAAACATTTCAAAGATCACTAATAAAAGGGGGATTACTAAGTGACTACAAATATATGATTATAGGCTGATGGAAAAGCCAGCTGCCTTGCTGCTGTGAACGTGGCAGTGTGGTGGGTTGGGGTAGCACTTCCAGTACCAACATCCTACAGGGTTCACTGGGGGCTGCGTCCCATCCTCTGGACACCTAGTGAGGGTGACATGCTCTGGGTGGTCAGCCTCACTCAGGTGGATGAGTGTGCTTTTGTTGATACAAGGGAAGGATTTCAGAAAGAAATTATTTCATAGGCTGGGTGGGAAACTAATGTTTTTAAATAGGATTTTAAATTTAAGTATGTGTGTATAAATAAATTAATAAAGGTTATGAATGATGATTTGACTACGTCCCTAAAAATTATAAATTTCATTTGACATACGCCATTGCTGTGCATTGTCTCATTGGCTGACTGCCTTTAGTACAAGAGCCACTTTTTATTCCTGATTTCCTGGGTTGTGTGGTAATTCTTTCTATCGCTCCTTAGAGGACTTGAAAGAAGAGGAAGGGAGAGGAGTGGGCTCCGGGCTCCCTCGCTTTCTTTTCCTCTCTTTACTTGTTGCTGCCCCTGGTGAGGCGCCAGGCCCTGGGCTGGGGGCTCCAGAGTATGCCAGATCCTGATGCCGTCCTCAGGCAGGTCACAGTTGGCAGACCTGTTTGTCTCGGGGAGGACTGGGCATTTTGATTCACACTTGCAGTGTCTGTGATTTGCTTCTTGCTGCATAAGTATATTCCCTGGAACATATTAATTTATCTTTAAGTAGATTTATTACATGAAATATTCATTGGAGTAGGCTTCACAGTACAGCTCTTAGAACAAATGTACTGAGTACAGTTTGTCCTCATAAATCTATTAATGCTGATAGATGCAGTTGTTGCCTGGGAAGCTTTGGGGTGATGTGGGGCTGGTGGGGAGGATGCTGGCTGCCAATTCCTCTCTACCTCCCCAAGCTTGGCTGCAGCTGCAGCAGGCCCTGCTCTGTGCACAGTGCACAGCCTTTCTCTTCCTGTTGAATGGATGTAGAGGCTCCTCTTCTGTGAGAGCCCTTTGGTCAGCTTCCAGCTTCTTGTGTCACTCCAGCTCCCAGTGGTGGAGGAGACGGGATAAGCCTCAGAGGAAAAGCTGGCTCAGAGCTGTGACTGGTCTGTGAGGAGTGGGGACTCAGGGGACCAGAGGACAGGCACAGGATGCTAAGGCTTAGGAATAAAAGCAGTGTCACAACCCCTGAGCTGGATGCTTGTTCCAGATAACCCTACGGGCCAGCATAGGAGGTAGTTGTTGTCACTCCCATATTACCGGTGAAGAAGCCGAGGCAGAGAAGCCTAGTCACTTGCCCTAAGTGCAGTTCTGTAGCAAACTTATGTTGATAGCCTTGCATTTATGTGGCCAGGGTCTGGACACAGGGCATGCGACAGTCGTAGCCTCTGACCTCAAGGAGTGTCCCCTCCTGCAGATATGGAGACAAAGACCTGGGGAGCAAGTGCCACAAGAGCGGTGGAGCCCTGTGTGAAATGGGGTGCAGGAAGGCCCTGGTGGATTGTGGGAGGCTATGGGAAGCTGGAGAGGAAGCTTGGAAGACTGGATAGGAGTTTACCAGGCAGATGGGGGCTGGAAGAAGGAGTTCCAGACATGGGAAGAGCAAGGACAGGTATAGGAGGACATAGGATATAAAGGGGTGGCCAGCAGGTGGATACTCCTTGCCTGGTTCAGTTCTGTTCAATCCCAAATGGCGGTGTTGGGAAGTAGGCAAGACCACTATTATAGAAGCTCCTAGTCGTTGCTGGGAAGTTTGGGCTGCAGCTGAGGGCACCAGGGTGCATGGGAGGCTTTGAGAGCAAGAGAGAGAGAGATGAATTTTGTCTATTTGGAGAACATTTGCAGAGGTACAGCAAAGGCTGCTTGGAGGGGGTGAAGTAAGCCTGTCAGAGAGGTCACAGACAGGGTATGTCATTTAGGATTTATATTGGGAAATAGCAGGAACTGGTCTCCACTCCCCATCTCAGGCGCGAGGCCATGGACATGAAAAGGTCAAAGTGAAACAAAGAAACAAAAACCCAACAGCAGCAATGACAGCAGCAACAAAAAGCCCAGAAAAGGGATAAAGGGACTCATCTGCCAACTCAACCAGTATCTTAGAAATGTCTGGAAACTTCCAAAGGACTTTTATAAAACAATACAAGGTTAAACAAAACAAGTTTTATATAAAACAAGTTTTAGTGAATAATGAGGACCAAGGTGGTATAAATGTTTTTCCAAGTTTGATAGTATTTTAGAAATTTAAGGAGACCTAAGGACAAAAGCAACCATGTGAACTAAGAGAAATATTGTTAAGGAGAGATATAAGAGAAACAGAAATGAGAGAGATATTTCTGAGAAGACCAAAAATAGAACCCCAATTAGGGAAAAGCAGGTGGAGCAACTTAGCATCATCTCAGGTCTGTGAAGACGATCTAAGGCTCGGGAAGTGCAGGGAGTGAAGGAGGCTCGAAACCAGGGCAGTGGGTGATGGAATGGAGCCCACCAGTCTGAGAACTTCTCAGGCACTGCCCACTGCTGACCTCTCTGCTGCTGGTCGGGCCGCTGTCAGCATGAATAGGCCAGTCATGTGATCACGTGGCTTCCCCTTTTGCTGCTGGCACCTGTTCAGGTGGATTCTTGGGCTGGGAGTTGGTGTAGTGGTGACGTAGGCGGCACCTAGTAGGCTTGTCCTGTCCTGTCAGATACCAGGGAAGAGGGCAGGAGGAGGGGGCCACCAGCAGATATCCTAGAAGGGCAGAGGAAGGAGGGGAAACATCCAGGCTTCTGCCTTGAGTGCTTGTTGGGTGTAGAGGAATGACTCAGATGCTCTGGGGCACCAGGAGCAATGGGAAAAACCTGCAAGACAGATGTGAGCAGAGCACATGGTATTGTGATATCGTACAAGGCTACGGCTGGTGTGGGATGGACTTTAACTTTCTGGAATAGTGTCAGGCAGGAAAACCAACTGAGGGTCCTATCAGTACTCCTGTCTACCATCATCCTAGGACACGGCGTCTCCCTCCCTTGCTGGTCACTGATCAGGAGAGGATGTGTTCATAGAGGAAGGAACCTGGGGCTGATCTGGACACCAGAGTCAAGTCCTGACTCTGCATTTGTTAGCTATGTGACTGTGGCAGTGGAACCTCTCTGGGCATCTGCTTCCTCATTTGTAATTTGGAAGGTACAACACTGATGCCTGTCTCTCGGAAGCCTTGGGCTATCATGGGGATCAGAGAGCATGTGGGAGAGCAATTTGCAGAGCTGTGGCTGGTGGCACCTCCAAACCTCCAAGTGCTTTGAGGGTTAGTGGCAACTTGTTATTTCTTACACTTCTCATAGGCCCTCAGAGTTTCTGAACACTCAAGAAATGCAGGTTGAGTTGGCAGATAAGTCTGCCTCAGTGCTCAGCATTTTCCTGGTTCCTTTTTCCGGTTGCCAGTATTCTCAGTGTTTGCAGTTTTGGACAAGGGAAGTAGAACTGGAGCATCTCATGGGCCTGTGGCACATGTACAGTGGCCACTAGGAGGTGGTAGTGACCAAGCAGTGTTAGCCATCCAGCCATGCTGAGGCTGAGAGCTCCAGGATCAGGGGCTTTATCGCTTCCTGTCCTTGGGCACAGAACTGGCCTTTGGTGTGACTCAGCTTGAGGTTCAAAAGCAGAGGCAACTGGGAACTGTTTCCATTCCCTGTCTGCCCTCCCCCATGGTATCCCCGTCCCCTTAGTAGGACAGAGTCTGTGTAGCCTCAACTCTTGACTCCTCATTGTTCCCCATTTCCTTAGCTCTTACTTGCCCCCACCCCAATCCCCATCATCATCTTCTCATGGACCCTGGAGAGGACTTGTCTATTTCTGATTCCTGGGCTCAGACGTGTGTTGGGTGCTTGGAGCCCAGGGTGAGAGCGGATTGGCTGATTGCTGAAGTTTTCTCGCCCCCACTACAGGTCATCTTCCACGATGTTGCTGCGCTGACGGACAAGCTCTTCCCTGTGGTGGAGGCCATGCAGAAACACTTCAGTGCTGGCTCAGGGACCTACTACAGTGATGCCATCTTCTTCCTCTCAGTTGCCATGCATCAGATCATGCCCAAAGGTAACGTGGACTGAGGAGCAACAGCCCTGCGTTGTCTGATTCTGTATGCATTTCCCTGGTTCCTGCGTGGCTGGTGCCCTGTCTCAGGTGAAGAGCTCTACTGAGATGTGTGAGAGAGGGCGAGGAGTCAGCCAAGCCCTGTGGGCAGTAGGGCTTTTTGCACTTAGAATTAAAGGTGGTCCCTGGTTTTTGTGGCTCCTGGGGTCAGGTCATGAAGACATAGTTTGATTTGTGCAGTGTAGTGTCCCTAGGCACAGGGGACCTGGACTGTGGCCCTGAGTTTGCCCCTTGCACTCAGCTCCCCACTTCCCCAGGGCTTAGTTTGCATATCTGTAAGATGCCAGGTAGCACCAGGTTGTCCATCATCTAAATTTGTGATCCTTTCTGATTTTGAAAAGATAAAACCTGGATATGTGAGGTACAAATTGTGGATCTAGTAGAACTTTTTTTTTGAAACTCTTATGCACATTAGAGGAGTTTCTGGGCTTCTGCCTCTCTAGGGAAGAAATAATGTGTAGCCTGTAATAGGTGCAGCTTGTGAGGAATTCCTAGCAGGTTGATCATCCTTTGCCAGAAACTTTGGAGGGGCCTTATTTGTGGGGTGTCCCTGGCTTCTGGATTCTCTTTCTAGTGATCCTTGATTGGTTCTGAAGCCCTGGATATCATCTAGTTTCTGGTCATACAACCATGTTGTATGCCTTTTAGCGGTGAGAAGGGGTATTTTGGGGTAGCGGTTGGGGTAGCGGTTTTCCTAATTGTGGTTGATTAGCTTTTCCAACAATTTCCCAACCAATAGGACTTTATAGCCAAGTGGACAGCCAGGCCACTTGGTAGAGGTCTGCTGCTCTGGCTTAGCAGACCAGAAGTAAAGGAGAAGCCAAGAGCCACCTGCAGACTAGAAGGGCCTGGTCAACCAGGGACTTAGGAGGTGAGAGTTGAACCCCACCTCCTGTTGGCGGTATCATATTGCAGGGAAAAGCAAGCCCATCTGTTTTGACTGAAACTCTACAGGTGAGTTCTGGTATCAGGGAGGTGTTTGAATGGTCTCTTAGATATAAGACAAGGACTTAGGGGCACCAAGCAGGGGTGAAGAAGAAAGGAGGACAGGGTGAACTAGCATTTGTGATCCTTTACAGAAAATGAGGTGAAGCCACCAAATCCTACCCCATTCCTATGAGGTGACAGGTAGGGCTGCCTAAGGATTTGCTTCCCTTGCCTCGGGTTATAGACCCACTTAAGTAGCAGAGCTGGGATTTGAACCCAGGTCTCCCTGGCTTAGAGTCCTGCAAATAGCAGCTACTTCTATCTCATTAGGTGGCCCGTATGAGACTACTGTATCGGCCCGGTGCAGGTGCCATGGGCCGCTCAGACTTGAGGAAGCTGGTCTCATCTCTGACCAGTCATGTGTGTGCCTTTGGCTGAGCTGCTTTGTCTCTCAGGACCTCAGCTTCCTCACCTGTAGACGGAGGCCTGCACCAGTGAGCTATTGCAGCCTGCATTCTGATCCAGGGCTCATAAAAATCTCCCTAGGGTTTGTGTTGTTCTGGGGAGCCAGGGGAAGAAGAGTTTCATCATCACCCGCTCAACTCTGGAACCCCATCTTACTCCTCAGTGTCTTTCTTGACTTGCTTTGTGTATCAGGGTTTGGCATAGGATTCTGTTTAGTCAAAGAGTTCCATGGGCTAATCAATTTGAAATGGCTCAGCTAGAAGGGTGGTAAGGATCTAGTCTGACCAGTCCTGTCATTCTGCATGTGTGATTGGCCTTGATGCCAGAGGACAACAAGAGGTACAAGAAGAAGCCTGCTGCCCAACTTATGGTACCTCCTTCCCTCCCTCTGTCCACTGCCAGGTCCCTGCCTGCTGGGAGCTGAGCTCTAAGCCAGGTTGTGCTTTGATGTGCCCAGCAGGAGGTGAATGGCAGCTCTCTCCAGTTATGGCGAGAATCAGGTGCTAAATAAAGAAGGGCTAGATGACAAGCTAGAGAGTTGCCTGGCCACCCTGGCTTTATGATGAGAAGTGTTAGCCAGGAAGGCTACTCTGGCCCTCTCCCACTTTGTTAGCTGAGTAGCTTGGGCTTGCTTGCGGGCCATGTCTTCAGAGAACAGGCTCTGGTGGGAGCTCTGCCATGGGTCAATAGGTGGTTCATCATGGGGCCCATCACGTGTGGGCTGTGGCCCTCCTGGGGCTGGCATGGGAAGGTGCAGCTAGTTGTTTCAGCCCAAGCACCCAATCTTTTTGGATTTTTTAGCTGAATGATAATGTGCTTCCAGAGATTCATTTTTGCTTATGCCCAAGATCTACTTCTTAAGAAAGGAGACTTTGAGAGTCACTAAAACTTGATAGTCATAAAACAAATGGGCGCACTGGAGCTTCCTGTGGCGTCTGGGGCGTGTTCTACTAGGAAGTCTGGCTGCCACTCAACACTCCGTGGAGTTGCCAAGTTCTTACTGGGTAGGTCATTTGGAATTCCTGCAATTTTCGGAAGGACACCGTGTTTTCACATCATTAGTGCTGTCTTGAGATGGTGGAGGTTCTTTATTATATTCTTTTTTATATTTCTTTTTTAATCTTAGAAATTATTGTTCTGTGCTTCGGTTAATGGTTTTGTTCTAGAGTAATTGCTGCATTCATGCTATTTTGGTTGTTTCATTTCTTTTTTCCTTGTTTTTTTTTTTGTACTGTGAATGTAACCCAGCAACACTTTACCACTGAACTACATCACCAGACCTTTTTATTTTTTATTTTGAGACAGGGTCTCACTAAGTTACTAAGTGTCTTTCTAAGTTGCTGAAGCTGACCTCAAACTTGTGATCCTTCTGTCTCAGCTTCCTGAGTCACAGGTGTGCACCTCCAAGCCTGCTACTATTTTATTTGTTTTCTAGTATTCTTTTTTTCCTAAGAGTGAGGATGGGGTGGGTGGGACCTGAGCACCTGGGCCACATCCAGGAAAGTTGGATCTGCTAAGCTGCTGCTCCTCTGAGTTAGGAGTCTGGAGTTTTGTGTAGGGTTCCTGAAATGCAGGTTCTTTCTGTCTCAACTTCTCTTTTCTTCCCTTCCGTAGAATAAGGGTCACCCTTCTGTATCTAAACTACTTTAAAAATAGATTTACTGCTTTTATTTTATTTTTTTCCTGGTGCAGGGGACTTAAACCAGGACGACTGAACCCACCCCTAGCCCCGTTTACTTACTATTCTATTTTAAAAGTAGCAATCATTCATAAAATATCTGAGAACAACAATAAAACAAAAGAAAGCTAGCTGGGCGCTGTGGTACACAACTGTAATCCCAGCAACTCGGGAGGCTGAGGCAGGAGGATCGTGAGTTCAAAGCCAGCCTCAGCAAAAGCAAGGTGCTAAGCAACTCAGTGAGACCCTGTCTCTAAATAAAATACAAAGTAAGGCTGAGGATATGGCTCAGTAGTTGAGTGCCCCTGAGTTCAGTCCCCAGTATCAAACAAAAACCAAAACAAAACAACAATAGAAGAAAGCTGTTCTTTACTATCATATAAATACCATCAATATTAATTCCTTGATCCTCTTCTAGCATTTTCCCCACATGTGCCATTTTTAAAATTTAGGCAAAGTTGGAGTTATTCTTTATATTCAGATCATTCTGAGCTTTTTATATGTAGAGCTGTGAAATTGAACTTTCATTTCAACTAAAAGTGAAGGAAATGATACAAGTAAAACTATGTTATCATTTTTCTAGTTAATGTCACACATCTGTACAGTTATAATCTTCGAAAATTTTTGGAATCGTTCAATGAATGGATGAAATTTGATTCATCCATTTATCATGTCCCTGTTTTCAGCTAGCAGGATGCTTACTGTTTTCTTTCTAATACCTTAAATTAAACTGTGATAGTTGTCTACATGCATAAAGATCGTCTTGTTAGGACAAGGGTAGAATTATGAGGCCAGAGGTAATCTTTTCAAAGCCAGGGTATGTCAACTCCCCGCTCCCCTCTGTGTTGTCTGTACGGGTAGGTTCTATACAGTTTTCTAGGTCCATTAGGGTCTGACCTCTCCTGGAGTTCAGGTAGCTGCAGAAGTTTCAAGTCAGTTGGCATCTTGCTTGACAGGAGAGGAAAATGGGGAGTTGAGACTTAGGCCACTTTGATAAGTCCTGGGGTGAGCTGGGTCTCCCCCTGGGTTTCCAATCCCTCTGTCCATGCCCATTCTGATGTTCTGACCTAAGGCCCTGTCCCTACCCCTGTACCACTGTAGAACTTGGCCTCTGCACCTCTCTTCTTGCCCCCTTGCTGCAGCCCTGCACTTGGGGCCTGGCTGGGACAGGGTTGGGATCAGCAGTCTCATGTGTTGTGTGTGCCCTGACTGCTCCCTTTGGAACAGTGCAACCCAAAACCACATTGGCAGAGCGGTGCCCCAGGAGGAACAGAGGAGCCCTGCCAGGCGGGACATACTGGCTCGGATTTTGGTCAGTGCTTGTTTGTCTTTCCATTGCTTGTTTGAGGGGTTATGTGGCTGGCTGGCTGGTTCTGTCGTTCCCACAGCAGCCTGTCCATGTGTTCTCCACAGCCTGAAGCCACTCTCTGCTCTTCTCTCACACCCCCAGGGCTTTTATCTCCTTCTGTTGGTATTAGCTTTGTCACCAATGGAAGCATTTTATGTTGTGGAAAGGAAAACATTTTTGCCTAATTGGAGCTGGAGGGAGCAAAAAGCAACTCCTTCAGGACTGCCAGCTTTCCTTCCCATTGTCACACTGCTCTGAGGAGCCGTCGGCTCCAGCCTGGTGACATGGGGGAAATCTGCCCTGGCAAGCTGGGCCCAGAGGCGTGGTTGTGGTTGGGCCTCCTGGGCAGGGCAGGCAGGCGCCAGACAATCAGCAGTGCCTCAGACCAGCCAGAGTCCCCCAGGAGACTTTTCTGTGGTCCCACATGCACCCTGGAAGGTCGTCGTGTCCTGTGGTCAGCATGAGTTGGTAGACAGCCATGGCCAAGGGTCTGCTATTGGCAGGATGCAGTGCCAGCTGCTCTGGGAGTCTCAGGGAGTCTGTTGGCTCATGTTATAGGGCATGATCCAACAATTAGAACAGATGACATGAAGACTGACACAGTGTGGAGGTGGGGGTTCAGATGAGGAAAGGTCATAGGCATCTGTCAGGAATGAGGAAGGCTTCATGGAAGAGGTGGCACCTGAGTTGTGCCTTATAGGGTGATAAACAGGGTAGAGAGTGGTTCAGGCAGACAGAACAGGAAGCTGGGATGGCAGCTGGGAAAGGCTATGGTGGTGTGTTGGGAAATAGCGTAGTTCCCGTTATTAATGAGTTCATTAGCACACATGGGAAGTGGAGAGAAGACCAGGAGGAAGGTTGAGACAGCCTCTATGGGCATTTTTGACATGGATGAGGCTGATGGACCTCTGCTTTAGGAAAGCTGATGTGTTTGTGAGGCATAGATGTTGGGTCTAGTTGCAGTTTCCTGAGAATCTGTGGGTGGGCACTGTGGGCAGCCTGTGAGACTCAGGTAGACTCATGGTCTCAAGCAGCCAGAGAGTGCATCTGCTTCTGTGTACTGAGCCAGTACATACAGACGATGAGGTAAGGGGTACCCCCAGCTGTGTAGTCTCCCTCTCTCCATGAGAGCCCAGTCCTGTAGGGGGGTCTTTGTTCTGGCTCCACAGGAGCAGTTACTAACTTGCAAGTTTCAGATACTCTGTGGGTTCAGAGCACAAGGAAGTGAGGCAGTTATGAGAGTGGCTGGGGCAGGCAGTCTTCCACTCAGCTCCCATGGGGGCCACAGTTTCCGGTAAAACCAGTGCAAATATTCCTGCCATGGAACCACTTGCCCGTCAGTCCTTTGCACTTTTGTGTGAATTAGCCCCTGTGGTTGCTTTCTTTTGAACATTGAATTGAGATTGATTCCCAAGGGAATGAGAGATATAACTATGTTTGAGGTAGTGCGTGGTCTTTTGTACAAGGCCCTTAAAATTCTTTATTTTCCCCCCTTAAGTGAAATTCAGCAGATATAGTAAAAGCCATATTTAGTGTGGATTTCTTTGTTCTGTGCCAGCCATGGGAGGGGTTTAGTGTTTTCACTGTTCTTTCCTATCAGCCACGGAAGGCTTTCAGGGCTGGTTTATGGAACTTTATAACTTTGTGCAGTTGTGAACTCAGATCAGGACACTGTTGATGTTCACTTATCCAGCATGAGACAGACATGTTCTGATGGGATGTGTGTGCGTCCTGGAACCTGGACAAGAGTGGCCTTTTTTTCTACCACCACCCCTATCAGCCTCAACACTGGAGAAAGCCAACACAAAGCCTCCTAAACTCACTGATCCTGTATGGAAGTGCTGGTTCCCACAGTTAGCTCTGTGGCTGCTGCTTGCTTTCAGGTTGGGTGGCTTAAGGATAGACCAGGGGGTCCCTCTGCCCCCTACGGTTCTGGCTGTCTGATATAGAGAGAGGATAGCCTGCTTCCTTCCTGAGTCCATAGCAAGGCAAGGTAGTTGGCTTCTAGGACCCTGTCTATTAGTGGGTGCAGTACCTGGGTAGGAGGTCACATGCATGAGTGTGGTTTTCCTTCTTTCTGAAATTTTATTTTGACTCTTGAGGCAGAAATGAGCTAAACCAGGGCTGACCTCAGAGGGACAGGGGCAAGGAGCCCTGTTTCTTCTCTCTTTTCTCCCTTCATACTACCATGGGCTGGAGGAGAGTGAGGTCTTGCTAAGACTTTGGGCCTAAGTCACATTTCTTGCTTGTTTTCCCAGAGTTCTGCTTTGCACCCAACTGATGATAAATTGGTGCATGAATTTCTCATCTGCCATTGTTCCTGATGTGTCTAAGTGTCTTAGAAATCTCTTGGAGTCCCTGGGCCCTTCCTGACTCCTCTGAGCAAATAATCTAACTTCTCTAAGTGCAGGTTTTTCATGAAGTGGAGACGATGATGGCATGAACAGGGATGTGGGGAGACTGACTGGATGGTGTTTGACGAGTCCTGGTACCTGGCTCAGAGTTGCTCTGAAAGTGACAATTTTAGGGCATTTCTTCTTGGAAGGTCAGATGGGTATCAGCAAATCAAAATCTCCCAGAAGTCCTAAGGTTAAAAAAAGTCTAAGTTTGTGTAACTCAGCATTATGGTTTAGCTGTGAGGTGTCCCCCAAAAGCTCATGAGTGAGGCAGTGCAAGAAAGTTTAGAGGTAAAATGGTTGGGTTATGAGATTTTTAACCTAATCAGTGCATTAATCTCCTGATAGGAATTTAACTGGGTGGTAACTATAGGTAGGTAGGGTATGGCTGGAGGAGGTGGGTCATTGTGAGTGTGCGAGAGCTGTCTCTGCTTCTTTATCATCATGTCCTGAGCTACTTTCCTACTCCATACCCTTCTGCCATGATGTTCTGCCTCACCATGGGCCAGAGTAATGGAGTTGGCCATCTATGGACTGTGAGCCCCTCATAAACTTTTTCTACTTGTTGTTGTACCTGTTGAGTCTTTTGGACATAGCAATGAAAAAGCTTTCTTAAACACAAATGACCACACAGAATGCCTTTTTGAGGAATTCCCATTCCTGTTCTGAGCGGGGGTTGTTCCTCTGAACTCCCTGTAAACAAAACTGCTCTAAAATAAGGATAACAATTAAATTTGTGAATGTAGCTCTGTTGTAGTGTCAGAGAAAAGGCACTTCCTGTCTCTTCCCTTTCCCTGCAGCATAGCTGATAGCACCTGTAATTGAGTGTGGCATTTTACTCACCTGGTTGTGTCCACCTGGATTACTTTCTGAGGGGATTGGAAGTAGCTTTGGGTATTCCTGGAGTTTGCCTTGGGTCTAGGTATCAGAAGGCTTTTTCTGGTTGCTGAGTCATGGCAGGGATCCTGGGGACAGGCTTGTGTGTTTCTGGTGGCACACTACTGATGGAGCAACCTTGTGGCATTGACCAACCAGGGATTTCAGAGGAGCATGACCCAGAGGATGACCAAGGGATGGTGATATCAACTCTTGAGGGGACTGGGCCTGAACATGAGATTCCTTCTCTTCTGGAGGGCTATCCTGGGAAACAGGAAGCAGATCTCTTCTGAGTGCCTGAAAGCCACCAGGTTACAGCGCCCCAGAGCTTAGGTACCTCTACCTTTCTGTGAGCCTTGGGCAAGGCCCTGCTTCTCAGGTGGCAGGCAGATCCTCGCCTGTAGGTTGAGGGGTTAGGTAGAATCCAGGTGCAGGCTGGCTGCCACAGACCATGCTCTGTGTGGCCATTTTATTGTTCTCAGGGTGGTTTTTGGTTTTTGATCCCTGAGCTCTTGGTTTCTTATTTTGTTCTGCCTGCAATATCCCTTACAGGCATTTGTGTGTGACTCTGGGCCTGACACTCTCTCCATTCCTTAAAGGGGTTCTGGCTTCAGCTCCTGGGTGTTCTTTCATGTACTCTACTGGGCCACAACGGCCCTGCTCCCCTCTGCTCCCCTTGCTGGGACCCCATCCCCGCCACACACAGTGATACCCCTCGGCTCACTCCCTCACCTCCTTCAGACATGGCCCCTCAGGGAGGCCATCTCTCCATCCTGTTTCAGACGTACTTGGCTCCTGGCTTAGCGGAGGATGCCCCTGACTGACAGCGTTCAGCATGGCATGAGCTCGGGAGTTCTCATGTGGAAGAAAGCTGTGGAAGAAACAAATATTGAGGAACTTGCCTGAGTGAAAACATCTGAGTAAATACTGATCAAAGGTTGTAAACATGTGTCCAGTGATTTCAGTGAAAACTATTTTCTGGCAACTCTTTTAGAGCATATCTGAAGCGTTTGAGTCCTCTTCTTCTGAAGGACAGCTGAGCTCATTTGTCATAATGTGCTAAAAATAGTAATTTGTCATAGGCCATTTTCTACTGCTTTAATGCTAGAAGCTCTTTCTTTGCCAATGAAAATAGTTGTCATATTGGTTGAACAGTAACATCTTCAGTTTGACCCCCTACATTAGATTCTGACCTTTTAGGATTCTCTTAAAATTCTTAACTATTAGTCAAAGGTGTCAACTGGCTTTTATTATTGCCATGAGGTTAACCAGCTTGCATTCTAGGCCTCCTCTCACCACAGAAGGGTCTGGCTTCCTCTGCCATGCACTAGGGTAGGTGCACTGCATTGCCCTGTTGGAGAGAGAACCCAAGTGAGTGGATATCCACAGTGCAAGAGGCTGGAGGTCAGTGTAGCAGACTTGGGCTATGTCTGGATTTTGGGAGACCCATGAAGCCGATTTGCATGGAGAATGGACTAGATTGTCAGTTATGTCAGAGTTCAGAGGGGAAGCTTCGAGGGGGGTAAGGAGGAATTTGCCAGAGCTTGAGGTTGGGGGTTAAGAGTGGAAGCTGGGCAGTGCAGGCCTGGGCAAGGGGTTTGCTGGGCAGCCTGGGCCTCAGCTGGGCAGTGGCTGCTACCTCTTTGGATGATGTCAAGTCCCACACACCAGTGCACTTGCCAAGCACCTCTGGGGTTGATGATCCTGGTGTGTCTTCTCTTTGTCTCTACTTTAGTGCATTGTCCCGGAAAAATACTCAGTTTCCATACTCATCCCATGCAATTGCTGATGACTACGTCCAGTTGGTTAACCATCTTGGATTGAATCGCAGGCCTGTGTTTCTCTTCTTTTCCCCGACCAGTTCCTCTGGCTGTTAGATATCCTTTGAGATGTTGTAGTCCCAGATCTTCTTGACTAGCTTGTGTCCCCATTTAACTTTTTTTTTGTTTCTGTTTTTGTTTTGTTTTTTGGTACTGAGGATTGAACTCAGGGGTGCTTAATAACTGAGAAACATTCCCTCTAAATAAAATATATTTTGTTTAGAGACAGGGTCTCACTAAGTTGCTTAGGACCTCACTAAGTGGCTGAAGCTGGCTATGAATTCATGATCCTCCTGCCTCAGCTTCCTGAGCCATTGAGGTTATAGATGTACATCCCTGTACCTGGCTCAACTTATTTCTTGCTTCCCTCCCACACTCATCCTGGGCTCCATCTGAGGTGGCCATGTTGTATATTTTTCTTGTTTAGCCATGCTGGTGCTTTTTAGACCTGTGTGGCTTCCAAAGCCTGCAGGGGCAGCCTTTCACCCCTCAGTTGTGGCCCTGCCCTCAGCAGTTTTTCCAGAACGGGGCTGGCTCAGCCTGTGGTCTGTGAATCTGAAGACCCTGTTAAAGCCCTGTCTTTTCTTCTTACTGAAGGTGTGGCTTAAAGCAAGGCATTAAGCATCCTCTTGGGCCTTCTCCCACCTCCACTTTTACTTATGGAAAATTTCAAGTATACACAAAATTAGAGAGAAGAGTATAATGAATTCCCCTGTTCCCACCATCCAGCTTCAGTTGTTGTCAACTCAATTATCTTATTTCATCTCCATTCCCACACATTGCCTTCTCCCCAAACCAGGTATCATCTTCTTATTTTATTCCTTAGTGCCTCTGACAGGTAAGTACTCTTTTAAAATACAAACACAGTATCTTTATCACATGTAACATTGTATGGTAATATTTAGGTAGAGTTCACATTCTTCACTTGTCTCAGAAATGTTATTATTTGTTTTTTCAAATCGGTATTAAGACAAGGGCTGCATGTTTCATTTGATTAACTCTTGAGTCTTTCTCTTTCAAAATTAAACCTTCAATTTTGAAATAATTGTAGATTAACATGTAGTTTTAAGAAAGAATACAGATATTTTTTACTTACTTTCCCCTCGTGGTATCATCTTAATGAAATATAATAAACAGGACAAGTAGGACATGGCCATCGATACAGTCTTAAGTGCAGGACATTTCTATCCCCACAAGGATTTCTTATGTTACCCTTTTATAGCCATGCCCACTTCTCCAACCCTTGACAACCACTAATCTGCTTTCCATTTCTATAATTTGTTATTGCAAGAATATTATATAAATGGGATCAGCCTTTTTTTTTTTTCACTCACCATAATTCTCAGGAGAATCCTTAAAGTTACTGCATGTTTGAGGAATTCATTCTTTTTTAGTGCTGGGTGTTTTGTGATTGGATGTAGCACAGTTTGCAAAACCATTCATCCACAGAGGGACGTCTGGATTGTTTCCAGTTTTTGGTGATTATGAACAGAGGTGCTGTGACTTTTGTGTAAAGGTCTTTGTGTGAACACAGATTTTTGCTTCTCTGGGATAAATGCCTAAAAGTACAGTAGCTGGGTCTTATGATCCTCATCTTGCAAAATGCTATAGTAATAATGAATGCCACAATTTACAGAAGACTTCCCTAGATCCAGACATGAGCTAAGGCCCTTAATATGTGTATCATCTTTCCCCTGTAAGGCTGAAGGGAGAAGGTACAAGTCTTCAACTCACACACAGGATAGATTGGGCTTGGAGGGGTCAGGCTGTCTGCCCCAAGGGGCAGCACCTGTGGGAGAGTGGTACTGGAGCTTGGACAGCCTGACTTCAGGGCTGGACCCTTATCTGGAAAAAGGGATTTGGATGACCCAGAAACCCCAGAGGAGTTTAACTGAAAGTTGTTCTTATCACTTTCATTCTCATAAATAATTTTTAAGGACTATGAGCAATAAACAGCCCCAAATAATTAAGTGCAAAGAAAACAAAGTACAGAATGAGAACCAACAAAAGCAAGAGACAGCAGAAGGTGCCCCCCAAAGACTTCAGATGTTGGAATTATCAGACACAGATTTTTAAAAAATGTGCACTGGCCATGTTGGAAGAAACAAAAGACAAGCTTGAAAATAACTGCAGGAAACTATAAAAAAATGACCTAGCATATTTGAAAGAGAACTTTTAGAAATACGGAGTGCAGTCCTCAAAACAAAACAGTGTGGATAGTCAGTTAAGGAAAATCTTAAAAATGTGTATTTTTAAAGCTAATCTGCTTTCTTACCCCAATTCTACTCCTTTTCAAGGGGAGCATTGTAAACGGGTTTGTGTATGTATCTGCAAACACACATATGCCAGCATGCAACACAAGTTTTTAAATTGAATAAGATTGACTCCTCACATTGCCTGCAGCTTGCTTTGCTTCACCTAATAACATGATAGATGTTTTTGCTATCAGTGTGTGCAGCTCTATTGCATTGGTGAAATTTACTCATTTCTTGCCTTTTTATTACACAAAATTGGCTGAAAATTGTTGGCTCATAGTCCAGGAAGTACAAAAGGATAGACCAGAAAATCTCCCTCTAATCCTGACTGCTGCTACAAAGTCTTTAAAACTCTGGAAGGGTTTGCATGTCATTTTTTTCACTTAACAATACATCTTGCTGACAGTTCTGAATCGGTGTACATAGGGATGCCTCATTCTTTTAATAGGTATAAAATGTTTCATTGCACATAATTAATTTATCTAGTCTTTTTTTGAATAAGATGATTTTCAGAAATATTATATATGTATAGAATATATATAATTTTAAAATCAGCATATTACAGTGATGCAGTCACATCAATGTTTATAGCAGCTCAACACTCAATAGCTAAACTATGGAACCAATCTCAGTGCCCTTCAACAGATGTGAATGGATAAAGAAAATGTGGTATATAAATATGATAGAATATTATTCAGCCTTAAAGAAGAATAAAATTATGGCATTTGCCAGTAAATGGATGGAGCTGGAGAATATCATGCTAAGAGAAATGAGCCCAAAACCAAAGGCCAAGTATTTTCTCTGATAATTAAGTGCAAAGAAAACAAAGTGCAGAATGAGAACCAACAAAAACAAGAGACAGCCAGAAGGTACCCCTCAAAGACTTCAGATGTTGGGATTATCAGACACGGATTTTTAAAAAATGTGCACTGACCATGTTGGAAGAAACAAAAGACAAGCTTGAAAATAACTGCAGGAAGCTATAAAAAATAGTTGCTAATTCACAATAAGTAGGGTATAGGGAAGAATAGAGTAGATTAGGTAGAGGGGAGTGAAGGGAGAGGAGGGGGTCTGGGGGTATGAGGGATAGTAGAATGAATCAGACATTATTACCCTATGTACATACAGAGCTATACAATTGGTGGGATTCTACATCATTCACAGCCAAAAGAATGAGAAATTATCTTCCCATCTATGTATGATGTATCAAAGTGCATTCTACTGTCATGTATAACTAATTAGAACAAATAATAATAATAATAATTACTTTAGAAAAATAATATGGTGCTTATTTTCTTGTTCACAAGTAACATTTTATATATTTGATATAGTTACTTGTGAACAGGATAAAACCACCGTATTATTTTAGTTACTGTGAAAAAGATAATAACCACCATATTTTAAAATATTTATTTATATTATATATTTATAATGTTACTTGTGAACAAGAATACACCACACACACACACACACACACACACACTCACTTATTTTGTTTTTCAGTATGTTTGTCAGAAAAATTCCTAGAATGAAATTGCTGGGTGACGGGCATGTGCATTTTAAATTTGATGCTGGCAGGTTGCCCTACATGGGTTGTTGCCCTGTATGTGTGTTGTTTATACCTGTTTCTATTTCCCTATACCCTGGATGCTTTTTTTCCCCCAGTAAAGTTTTGCTGTGTTGCTCAGATTGATCTCAAGCTTGTGGGCTCAAATGATCCTCTTGCCTCACCCTTCTGAGTAGCTGGAACTACAAAAATTTCAATGAGCTCTCTATTTTATTAAGAAAATAAGCATTTTTGTCCCTGATACACATTGAAAACATTTTTTTTTTCAGTTGTCTTTCAGCTATCTTTTTTTCTATGAAGATTTTTTGAAACATTCTGTTGTTAGATGTGTCAATCTTTTGTGACTTTGAGTTTTGTGTCACACCTGTAAAAGCCTCCTTTGTTTCAGGATTATCAAAAAATATCATCTTTTTCTTACCATGGATACAGCATGGTAAAAAAAAAGATGTTGTTTTTTGATAACATGATGAAGTATATTGCAAACTGTAGAGTATTAGTTAAGAATAGCCCTGACCTGCTTTCACTGTGAATTCATCTCAAGTTGCTCCTCTTTCAGGATGACAAGTGGATGTGTCTGCATGGGGAAGGCTGGGAAAGGCTGGGAATTCTAGATCTGACAGTCTTAGGAAATCCTGTTAACTTGGGCTCGTGGATCCCAAGTGGACAGTGGTCTCAGAACTCTCAGGTTTTCACCTTTGGGGAAGTCTATACATATGGGAGTGAAAACTCAAGAAACAAGATAGATGGTGGGCAGTAGACCAGAATGCTCTAAAGTCCATGGTTATGTCTTTCTTTCCTCTGGTTATGCTTAGACAGCATTTGCTTTTGATATTCTCTTTTTTCTTTTGATTGGTACATTTGCACATTTTTAGATTTGCTAGCATATTCTGTTAGGTTACTGGCAATTTTTGTTGGGCAGGGTCCTACTTAAGGATGGCTCTTTAAGATGACTTTGCAATCTATGCCCTATTTTTTTTTTTTTTTTTTTTTTTAATGGTACTAGGGATTGAACTCAGGGCCTCAGGCCTGCCAGGCAAGAAATCTACTACTGAGCTATGTCCCTAGTCTTTCTGCCCTTTTCTGTTGTCTGTTAACTTTAGGATTAGTTCTCAATGTTTTAATTTTATTGTTTGCTTGTTTGTTTGTTACTGGAGATTGGACCCAGGGGCACTCGTCCACTGAGCCACATCCCTAGATTTATTTAGAGACAGGGTCTCACTGAATTGCTTAGCACCTCACTTTTGCTGAGGCTGGCTTTGATCTCATGGTCCTCTTGACTCAACCTCCTGAGCAGCTGGGATTACAGGCATGTGCTGCCACTGCACATGTTTATAGCTTCTGTTTCTATGTTGCTTTTGGAGAGTGTCTCTTTAGTGTGTTGGTGTGTGTGTGTGTGTGTGTGTGTGTGTTTATAGCTTCTGTTTCTATGTTGCTTTTGGAGAGTGTCTCTTTAGTGTGTTTGTGTGTTTGTGTGTGTGTGTGTGTGTGTGTGTTTATAGCTTCTGTTTCTGTGTTGCTTTTGGAGAGTGTCTCTTTAGTGTGTTGGGGTGTGTGTGTGTGTGTGTGTGTGTGTGTTGTGGGGTGGGAACTGGGAATGAACCCCAGGGCATTCTATCACTGAACTTCAGCCCTTGCTAATTTGCTCAGGCTGGACTTGATCCAATGATCCTCCTGCCTCAGCCTCTTGAGTTGCTGGGATTACAGGTATGCACCACTGTGTCAAATGTCCCTCTAGTTCTTTGCTCTAACAAATGGAGCAAAGTAAGTCTGAAGTTGGCTTGGTCAGTCTCTTTATGCTCTGTGCTCTTGGTTGCTAGTTGATTCTCAGTTAAGTATTTTAATGGAGACAGAAGCAGAGAAGTAGCTATGTCTCACTTGGAATTAATTAGAATGCCAAAGCTTTGGGTCCATCAGGCCTCAGGTTATGGTGCCTTTCTGCCTTGGCTGGTCAAGTCCTAAAATATGTGTGTCAGTGCAGCTAGAGGGTCTAGAGGGGCCAGCTAGGACAGAAAATCTACTAATGTAGCTCTAAGGATAAAAAGCCACTGGTGTGAACACAAGCCTTGTCAAAGAGAAGCCTGACACGCCACTGCAGTTTCTCAGTGCAGGGGGACAGGAGGGGAATGAATCATCCACAAGGAATAACATCAAGACAGGACTTGGGGTAGAGTGAATATGGAATTTGGGTAGAAGGTCTGGGCAGTTGGTGCTTTGTTTTGTTTCCTTAAGGATGTGGTAGAATGACTTAAAGGGAGGGGCCTGAGAGAGACTCTCAGAGACTAGCTGCTGTTATAGATGCCCCAAAGCAGAGGATTTGCGAGTGTGGGCTGGGGGCTCCCAGGATACATGGAATCTCTCTCTCTGCTGGGCTGAGGCCCTTCCTAACATGTACTCTTGGGCAGTCCTAACCATGTCTAGTCATTGATTTTTGAAAGCCAGTGAGTTTGACTCCTCTTTCCCAGAGGAACCCAGAGCTGATGCTTTGTATAAGATGCTGGAAATTATGCTTATGATCATCAAGCCCAGTGAATCTGAAAAAGGAGAGGATCAGAATGAGCCAGGACGGCTTTTCAAATGCTTTGCTTGGGTTCTAGCACTCAGAGACTCTTAAAATAAATTATGGGCACTGAAAGAGATTTTTGACAAAGCAGGTCTGGAGTTGGTCTTGGGTAGGGTTTCAGAAAAGGTGTTCTGGATAAGTCTGGATGTCTTCTGCTGTACATCTCCATGGGAGAATCTTATTTTCTTCTCTCCTAAATTTTACTACCCAGGGAGATTCAGGCCCTGGAAGGTCCTGAGAGGTGGAACAAGAGGGCATGGTGGAGCTTGGAGCTCAGGCGTCCCTTGTGGCCCTCAGTTCTTTCTGTTGCCTGTGTCATATTTAAATTGATGAGGCTGAAGAAGCCACAGTGAACAAAGCTGACTGACTCTCTTTTCCCAGCCCAGTGTAGATAGGAGTAGTTTCCAGGTTTGCTGTATGGCATGGGGTAGCCCCAAGTTCCTGTTTTAGGTGTTCAGGAGTCGCTGTGGGTCACCAAAGGTCTTGCTTGGAAGGAAGCAAATTGGTAACAATGAAAGGCAAGTTCTGTATCCTATAGCAGATCTTTTGGTAAGTACTGGGGAAAGCAATTTCCAACCTTGATTTCAAGGGAGTAATGGAATTTTATCACCATTCTTTCCACTAGTGCTATACTATAAGGGAACCATGCTGTGTGCTCTGATGAATTCTCTCATGTGATTGCCCTTGTGGGAGAGTCCTTTATCCTATTTTACAAACAAGGAAGCATATCAAGAAGCATGGCTGGGTGGAGCTGGAGTTTGGGTCCAGTATGAATGAGGCCAGCACTTCGTGACCTTCCAGGCTTCTAGAGCTTTGGATTTGTAAGGAGTCTGTGGAGCAGTATTTCCTACACTGCATGTTCCAGAGGCCCTTATAAGAAATGTGAAAAGCAGATGGAAAAATATGTGGGAACACAGAGCAGTGACTCCCTTCTTGTAGATTCGTAGCATACACAGTCATACTGGAGATTTTGAGAATGCAGTTAGGAAATTGTTTAACATTGATTAACCTGCATTTCCCAAATGAACTGGACCCCAGAACATTTCTTTTCCATGTTATCCTAAATGACATATGGGCCTCAAACACTGTTTGGGAAGTGCCATCATGGTTCATAAGCCCAATGCTGTCATTTTCAATAAACACACAGGACTGAGGGAAGAGCAGGGACTTAATTTAAGTAAAACATGAGTCTGCTGCAAGGCTGGGGATCTCTGCAGCCTGAAGTTTTCCAGGACACCCACCTTCAAGGGAAAGCCTGGACTCCTGATTGGAAGACAGTATCCCCATAGGCGCTGTCACTTAGACCTTTACAAGAGTGGCAGGAATATTTGTTGGAAATTATTAATTTTATATGCAGGTATACATAGCCACATGAGTTATTTTGAACATCTTTGGGATCTTTCCCCAGATAATGATAGATCCCTGAGCCAGTGACCAAGGAAGCTGACTGCATTGTTTGGTTTGATTCCTCTTCTAGTCCTGCCAGTGGGCCTCACCTGTGGGTCAGACTCACTCCTTCCTAGCCTGCTTTGACTTTCTGAGCCTAAACAGCAGCCACGAATCTCCATTTATCCTTGTAGTTTAATTTCAGTCCCTGGTAATGCAGCAGTAAATGATCAAAATTCACTTCCAAGCAGCAAGTCGATATCAGTTGATTTTTATAGAGGTTTGTTCTTTCTAGTGTACTTGGCAAAATGCCTACCAGTATTTCCTAATTAACTTGAGAATTGGTTTTTGAACTACCATCTGAGGACTCTGCATCTTTTGTCTGCATTTTCCATAGTGATAAATGTTTTTAGTGGTGAGGGGAAGGAATATTTTGTTCCCTGTGATGAAAGAGTAACTTCCTGAATTGGCTCCTAAGAGCTGTTGATGTTAACACCTTGTGAAAAACTCTGACGACAGGGGTGTTTGTGTTTAAAGATTTTGTTAGGTGTTGTATAATGGTTAAATAGATAAGAGCACTGGGAAAACATTGCTGGGCTTGAAAAGATGGTACCTGACACATAATAAGTAATATATGTGTTTGTCATTATTGCTGTTTCTAATGTGGCTTGGGTTGGGATGTTCCTACATCTCAGCCTTCTGACTTCCAGGCCCTTGACTATCAAGACTCAATAACCTTTCCTTACAATGGCCTAGAACTTCTTTGGGACTTTAGCCTTCCCATGATGAGGTTTCAGGGCAATTTTTTTTTTTTTTTTTTTCCCAGATCAGCTCTTCTTTGAACCTCAGGGAGGGAGTGTAGGAAGGGAAGTCCTGTTTTGTGTGATCATTCTCTTTGAGTCTACTTCCTACTTGGAGTCACTCATCCTTTCTATGAATCACCTGTGCTAGTTGTTGTCTCCTGAGTTTGCATCCCTTTTTCCCCAAGCATACTTCTGGGATGTTTCATCACAGTTGCTCCACATCAGGAAATGCAATTTAATTTTTGTAATCCAAGCCAGACAGAATTGGGTAAATCTGACATACACTGAATCCCCAAGCTGCAATTGAGTGGTTATTGGGTTATATTTTGTTATGAATTAGTCACAACTTCTGCTGGTCTGATTTTATGGATAAGGGAAAGCTGAGGGTAAAGCTTATGATTTAGCAAGTGACTAGCAAGTTAGCTCTTTTCCCAGCTTTTGCTGAAGGTAACTGGTGTGTATGGGGGTCAGCATGGGGTGCTCCCTACCCCCATGCCTACAGGGCCTGGGGGGAAGACTCTGGATTCTTTCCTTTCTTTAATTTTTAAATTGACATGTAATAGTTGTACATATTTATGGGCTACAGGTGATGTTTTGGTATATTTATAAATTATCTAGTGATCAGGGTAAATAGTATATATCCATCTCATCATTTTTTTTTTTTTGTAGCAAGAATAGCCAGAAATCTCTTTTTTAGCTTTTTTGTTTGTTTGTTTTTGAATATAAAGGTGGTGCTATGATTTGAAAAATGATTTGTCTCCCTGATTTAATCCTGAAGTCTTATTTTAGTGGTATTAAGAGGATGGAAATTTAATCCAAAACTAGATTGTTTAGAGGTTTGGCCTTTGGGAAGTGATTAGATAAGTTTGGTCGTTACAGTGAAACTATCATGAAGGGTGGCTTATTAAGGGGACAGGGACAGACCATACAGAGTGAGATAAATACACATACATGCCTTCCATCATAGGATGCAGTCAACGGGGCACCCTCACAAGAGCCTGTGCCATGCTGTTTGGACAGTCAACCTCTAAAACTGGGAGCTAAATAACGCTTTTTGTGAGGAAGTTAGCCTGCCACCAGTATTTTTGTTATAATAAAGAAAAGTTAAATAATGTAGGAGCTGAAAGATCTCTACAATGAAAATTATAAAAAAATATGGAAAGAAGTTCAAGAGGACACATATAAGTAGAAAGATATCCCATTTTCATGGACTGGTAGAATTGCTGTTGTTAAAATGTCTATTCTACCCAGAGCACTACAGATGCAATGTATCTCTATCAGAGTACCAATGACTTCTTCACAGAAGCAGGAAAACAGAATCCTAAAATTTACATGTAATTGCAAAAGACCCTGAAAAATCAAATCAGAAAACTGGAGGTATCATATTACATGAATTCCAAGCCTACTACAAAGCAATAATAACTAAAGCAACATGACACTGGCATGAAAGCAGACTCACACACCAATGGAACAGGATAGAAAAGACACCATTTACAGCCATCAAATTTTCCACAAAGGCAGCAAGGACACACATTGAACACATTGGGGAGACAACAATCTCTTTAAGAAATGTTTCTGGGAAAATTGGATAAGAATATAACTGGCTCTACTTCCCTCCCCAGTTACAGAAATCAACTCAAATGGATTAAAGATTTAAATGTAAGAAATGAAACTGAAAGTACATAGAAGAAGTGACTTTGTTTTCCTGTGAGCTCCTGGTCTGGGGTGGAGGGGTGTGTTGACCATTTTGGAGGGAGAGCTATCAGCTGTGTCAAATCCTGGTGATAGTTAAGGGCTGCACTGAGCAATGTGGAGCTCATGGCACATGGGAACAGCAAGGAGTGTGAGCCTGGGTGCAGCAGATATATAATTGTTCCCCTTTTTATAGGACTGTAATTTGTTTTTTGATGTCTGTGGTTATCTTCAGGTATATATTTTTTCTTTCTGAAAACTGTGTCCCAAGAGTAAACATCAGAGTAACATTTTATATCATGTCACTGGTATTGACTCTCTGCCTATCCTTTGAGGATTCCCTAAAACAATTTGAAATAGGCTTGCATTTTTTGTTTTAAATAAATATTCCAGAAAAAATGGAGACTAGTTGTTATTGCTTTAAGTTAAAAGCTAATTGGGCCATGAAAACTCATTGCCATTTCGGTACCAAGATGTGCAGAATATAATTGCCTTGGTGCATATTGATTTTTTCACTCTGAGATGGTTAGGCTGTGAGATAATTGACCAACACTAGCTTAAAGAAAGAACAAACCAGTTCCCACACAAAAGAGTTTTCCCTCTGCTGACTCCTCTGCCTGTCCTCAAATGTGCTATGGCTTTTTTAAAATGTCCATGAAGTGACAATTAATGACTTGCTTAGCTGACAAATTATAGCTCATTTAGTCTTTTTTTTTCATGAAACCTCTAAAATTTTCTTATATATGACAGCAGAATGCATTGCGATTCATATTACACATATGCAGCACAATGTTTTATATCTCTGTATATAAAGTATATTCATACCAATTCGTGTCTTCATACATGTACTTTGGATAATGATGTCCATCATGTTCCACCATCATTTCTAACCCCATGCTCCCTCCCTTTCCCTCCCACCCCTCTGCCCTATCTAGAGCTCATCTATTTCTCCCAGCTCCCCCACCCCCGCCACCCCACTATGAATCAGCCTCCTTATATCAGAGAAAACATTCAGCATTATTTTTTTGGGATTGGCTAACTTCACTTAGCATTATCTTCAACTCTATCCGTTTACCTGCAAATGCCATGATTTTATTCTCTTCTATTGCTGAGTAATGTTCCATTGTGTATATATGTCACATTTTTTTTTTTATTAATTCATTCATCTACTGAAAGGCATCTAGGTTGGTTCCACAATTTAGCTATTGTGAATTGTGTTGCTATAAACATTGATGTGGCTGTGTCCCTGTAGTATACTATTTTTAAGTCCTTTGGGTATAGAGTGAGTAGAAGGATAGCTGTGTCAAATTGTGGTTCCACTCCCAGTTTTCCAAGGTATCTCCATACTGCTTTCCAGATTACGGTACCAATTTGCAGTCCCACCAGCAATGTATGGATTTACCTTTTCCCCCACATCCTCACCAACACTTATTGTTTTTTGTTTTCATAATAGCTGCCTTTCTGATTGGAGTGAGATGAAATCTTGAGAGTACTTTTGATTTGCATTTCTCCTATTGCTAGAGATGTTGAACATTTTTTTTCATATATTGTTGATTGATTGTATATCATCTTCTGAGAAGTGTCTATTTAGTTCCTTAGCCCATTTATTGATTTTGTGTGTGTGTGTGTGTGTGTTTACCTTTTTGAGTTCTTTATATACCCAAGAGAATAGTGGTCTATCTTATGTGTGAGGGGTAAAAATTTGCTCCCAAGATGTAGGCTCTCTATTCACCTTACAGATTGTTTCTATTGCTGAGAAGAAGGTTTTTAGTTTGAATCCATCCCATTTATTGATTCTTGATTTTAATTCTTATGCTATAGGAGTCTTATTAAGGAAGTTGGGACCTAATCCCACATGCTAGAAATTAGGGCCTACTTTTTCTTCTATTAGACACAGGGTCTCTCATTTAATTCTTAGGTCCTTGATCCACTTTGAGTTGAGTTTTGTGCATGGTGAGAGATAGGGGTTTAATTTCATTTTGTTCCATATGGCTTTCCAGTTTTCCCAGCACCATTTGTTGAAGAGGCTGTCTTTTCTCCAATGTATATTTTTGGCACCTTTGTCTAATATAAGATCATTATAATTTTATGGATTAGTCTCCATGTTCTCTATTCTGCACCATTGGTCTACCAGTCTATTTTGGTGCCAATACCGTGCTGTTTTTTTTTAACTATTGCTAGTAGTATAGTTTAAGGTCTGATATAGTGATACCACCCGCTTCACTCTTCTTGCTAAGGATTGCTTTAGCTATTCTGGGTCTCTTATTTTTCCAGATGAATTTCCTGAGTGTATTTTCTATTTCTATGAGGAATGTCATAGGGATTTTGATCAGAATTGCATTAAATCTATATATAGTGTTTTTGGCAGTATGGTCATTTTGATAATATTAATTCTGCCTATCTAAGAGCAAGGTAGATCTTTTCTTCCATTTAGTCTTGTCTCATTCAATATTCCTCATTACTTTGACATTTTAATCTCTAAAAAGCACACTTTAATAACCTCTATTTTCTCATCTGATGTGACCCTTAATTTTAAATTTTGTGCACAGTTGGGCCTTATTTCTTAATGCAGTGGCAAAGTTATAAAAGAAATTTGAACCAACTTATTAATTCAGAGTTAAAAGAGGAGAGAGTCTCCAGAGCATGCCTCATGTTTTCCTCATACCTGATATTCATCCAAATAGTGTCTTCCCAATCTGCTCTGTCACTGTTGTCGTCCATAAGCTCTATTGCTGATTGATGGAAGGAGTAGTTCTTAGTTCTGGGTGTTAGTTACGGGTGCAGAGCAGGGACAGTGTTGGCAGAGGTGGAGAGAGGCCAGAATCACACATGGAAGCCCACCCGAGTAACAGAGTGAGATCCTGCTTAAAAAATAAAAATTAAAAGTGCTGGGAAAGTACCTTAGTTGTAGAGGACTTTTCTGATACACCAGAGGCCCTGGTGTCAATGGCCAGTTTGTCCAAAAAACACAAAACATAAAATAAAACAAAAGCAGGGCTTGAGTGAATATGTTCAACACTGAGCACCTCCCATTATGTGAGGACATAGCAACAAGGCACCTTGTCATGGGGAGAGTGGGAAGGATGTTTGGGTCAGTGCAAGTCCACAACTCAGAGGAGTTTTGGGTTAGCAGTCCAAAAAGCCAGAAGTAACAACCATCTTCACAGACTCTGAACAGAAGCAGGCCTCAGTGATCAGTGAGAAGAAGACCGAAGCCCCGAGAGCTGCCTGTGTGGGAACCCAGGAAGCCCCGTGTAGGTGAACCTGAAGGATCAAGAGAGTTTGCTCCAAGCAAAGAATGGAGACAAGAAAGTTTGTAGCTGCTGCTGTGACTTTTACTGAATAGAGCTTCAGGACCTGTGACTTGGTCTATGGTTAATGTCATCAGGGATCCAAAATGAGAGGGTAGAGTATGGCCCAGAAAGAAATTAGGGCTCCATTTTCCAAATGTGGTGAAAGACATGATTCTGTAGACTTAAACAGCTCAGCAAACAAACCTTGGTAGGATAAACCCAAAGAAGTCCATGCCCAGACACATCGAGAACACTTACAAACCAAGGATAAAGGAAAACACTTGAAGTCACCTGGAAGAAAATGATACCGTAACGTCAGACAGGGAACCATTTAAGTGGTTATGGAATTTTTATCAGAAATTAAGTAGGACAGAAGGTAGTGAGGTGACATTTTTAAAGTGCCCAAAGAAAAAACAAAGGAAAACCAAAATCCCGTATACCAAAAGTGTTCTTCAGATAGGAAGGAAAAATAAATATATCTTCATATAAAGCAAAGCTAAGAGCCAGCAGACTTGTTAGCTAAAATAATCATTGGCCCTTCAGACAGACAGAAAATCATACTGGAAGGAAACTTGGGCATCAGGGATAAAGAGAAAAATAAATAACAAATATACAGGTAAATAGAAGAGGCTATTTTTATCTTTTTAAGCTCTTTAAGATATGTTTTCACTATTAAAGGGAAAATTGAGAAAAATATCTGGAACCCAACGAAAACTAAAATATGTCGTATCAAAGTTTGCGCATGCAATGAAAACATTGCTTAGAGATTCATAGCACCAAATGCTTATATTAGGCAAGGAGAAGTTCTCAAATCAATAATCTAAATGACCACTTTCAGAAACAGAAAAAGCTGATGAAAATAAACCGAAAACCAGCACAAGGAAAAAAATAAACACGAAGACTAACTTCAATGACACTTGTACAAACCCGTACAATGTGGACGAAATGGAAGTTTTCTGGAGAAGTAGGAGCTACCTCAAGAACATTTAGATGGTTGGGTGACCATCAGGGAAATGAAGTTCCTGACAGGAAAAGCTCCACAAAGATCTTCAGGTGTAGATGATATCACTGAGAATTCTACCACACCTTTGAAGAAAGTTTAATACGAGCTTTATATCAACATTTCCAGGAAGTAGAAGCAGAGGGGACAATTCACAGTGTATTTCATGAAGCTGGCATTACCTGGCCATGAACCCAGAAAAGACGGTGCCAGGATAAAACCATGAAAGAAACCAAAATTTACAGACCCAATTCCATCGTGAATGTAGATACACATGTCCCTACACAAGGCATTTTACGGACAAGCTGAGGAAGACATATGATGTAGAATAATGATACAGCAAAATTCAACCCCCATTGATAAGAACTCTCAGACAGGTAGGACCAGAGCGTGTTATGGAATAAATCATATCCCCCAAAGACATGCGTAGGTTCAAAACTCCACACCTAAGGACGAGCTCTTTTTTTCTGAAGTGGCATTATTATGATGTAATTACCTATGATGGGGTCATAGGGGGCTAGGGTACGCTTTTGCTTCATCCTGGCTTGTGTCCTTACAAGGAGAGCAGGGTGGACTCTTGATTCAGTGTGGCCTGCTTCCTTATAAGGAGAACAGGGCAAGTTTTGATTCAGTATGACTTAAGCAGTTCTGTGACCATCTTTTCTCCTGTTTAGTTGATGTTTGTGGTGAAACATTTTAGTATTTGCACCTCTCACTGGGGTCTGTCCTCTAGGTATTTCTCTGTAGCTCCCTTTCTTTGTGGTTCCATTTAACATGAGAAAGAGACATGACCCTGGTGTGAATCTGCAGCAGGGCAAATTCAGTAGTATAGAGACTGCTGCTGTGCCTCTCCATCCCACACCCTTAGCTGCTGATGTCACAGTGGTTATCTGTGTAGACACTGTGTGTTCAATACCATAGAACACAGCTGGTGTTTTCTGCTACACGAATCTCCTGCATCTTGTAGAAAACAAAAGTGGCACTAGTTTTCATTGTCATGAATTTGCTTTACCAGAGATGTTTCTGTCTTCTTGGAGATCTGAATTTTTAATCTGATGTCCTTTGGGTCAATCTGAAAGACTCCCCTCAGGGGACATCTGGTGGAGACCAATTCCCTGGGCTCTTGTCTGTCTGGTGCTGTGGTTGGAATGTGTGTGTCTGCCCAAAATTCCTGTTGACCCTTCAGCCTCAACATGATGGCATTGAGAGGTGGGCCTGGAGGAGGCGGTTAGGCCATGGGCTCCACCCATGGGATAGGATGTGTACCTTAAGAGTGCTTTTCCAGCACGCGCAAGGACCTGGTTCACTTCCAAGCACACCCCCCAACACACACACATACACACACACACACACACACACACACACACGTAGTTTTGTCAAGCTGGGCGCAGTGGCATATAGCGGTGTTTTAATGAGCTTCTCCATTGCTGTGGCCAAGACACCCTACAAGAACAACATAGAGGAGGAAAAGTGAACCTGGGGATCACGGGTCAGAGGTCTGGCACACATGGCCAGCTCCATTGTTCTGAGCCCAAGGTGAGGCAGCCCATCAGGGAAGACAGGCCCAGCCGAGGAGAGCTGCTCACCTGAGGGCACCAAAGGGGCAGAGACAGAAAGAGGGTGGGGTAGGAGTCACAGGGAGTCACAGGCCCAGGGCATGGCCCCAGTGACCTACCTCCTCCAGCCATGCCCCACCTGCCTACAGTGACTAGCCAGTCCTTTCTATGTAGGAGGGACTGATAAAGTTACAGCTCTCCCAGTCCCACTTTTTCACCTCTGAATATTCCTGCACTAGCACAGGAGCCTGTGCAGGGGACACCTCACACCTGAAACATAATAGGCTGTAATGCTCTCAACTCAGGACACCGAGGCAGGAGGAACACACGTTGAAGCCCAACCTGAGGAATGCAGATACAAATTAGTGAGACACTGTCTTCCAAAAAATTAAAAAAACAAAAACAAAAAAACAACCAAAAACCCACTAGGAAAATTGGGGGACTAGGGAAGTACTTCATCTGTAGAGCACTTTCCTGACATGCCTGAGGCCCTGGGTTAAATGACCAGTATGTCCAAAGAACACAAAACACAAAACAAACAGAAAGCAGGACTTGAGAGAATGTGGTCAGCATGTCTGCCCCTCCCATCATGTGAGGATACAGCAACAAGGCACCTGACCTTGGACTTGCCAGTCTCCAGAGTGGTTTTTGGAAGTGGATTTCTATTGCTAATAATCTAGTCTAAGGGGTTTTGTTAACAGCAGCCTAAAGGGACCCAGGAGTGTGGGAATGCCTCCATTTCTTCACCCAATGGGAAGGACACTTGCTGGTTCTAGGATGTCGGCTTCTGTATTTGATTTCTCATCACTTTGAACATACCAACCCACAACCTGCTGTGTTCCAGGGGATTCTAGTGAGAAATGTAATGAGAACCTTGTGGGGAAATGATGATGGACTCTCCCTCCCTCTCAACCCCATAGATGTTAATGCCTAGTTCTAGAGCATCTTAGGGAGCAGAGTGTTTTGTTATAGCATCACGATGTGAGTGAAGCACTCCCATCCCTTGGATCCTAATCACTGTGGGTTGGAAGAAAGGGGAATTGAATGCTTTTGAGTGTAGATATGATGGGGTCTTTAAAAGCTGAAAGTTATTATGGATTTTCAGACTCCAGATGAATAGACCACTGAGGCAGCATACCAGTTTTCATGTCTAAACTGGTAAATATCAGTCTCCATAACTCACGGAAACAAAAGCTTCTGGGGTTTTTTTCTTCTTCTCATGAAAGTCAAAAAGGTCCAGGAGGCCCCAAGTGAGATGACCCCTGGGGAATACGCCCAGGTGTGACTGGGTCATTTCTTGCTCTGACCTCACAAGAAGCCACTGTGAGGGAATATAAAAAACTGGGTATATAAGAAAGTGGCCATGAGTGGGTTTTTGTCCATAAGCACAGGAAGCTCTTGGTGGTTACCTGTCGGACCCCCAGCTAGTTAGTGCGTTTGGTGGTTGGTGGTTGGTGTTTGGTGTTTGTGGTGGTTTGCTGTTGGTTTTTTGATTTGGGTTTTTGTTTGTCTGTTTTGTGTTTTGCTTTTTGTTTTTGGTGTTTTGTTGGGGTTGTTATTTTATTTTATTTTTTTAGTTAGCATCCTTAGTTGGTGTTCTGGCTTAGAGCGTAGAGAGCGCAGAGCGTAGAGAGAGTAGTGTAGTGGTGCAGGGGTGCAGCTCCTGCTAAGAGAACGCCCTCACAGACCATTATCAGGTCTTGAGGGCCATTGGACACGAGTCTACAGACTAAAACAGCTTAGCAAACCTCAATAGGAGAAACTCAATGAAATCCATGCCCAGGCACCTGGAGAGCCCTGACCAACTATGGATTAAAGAAAACACTTGTAGTCATCCAGAAGAACAGGGAGCTTATTAACAGACATCGAACCATTAAAGTGACTCTGGAATTCTTAGCAAAATTATGCAAGACCGAAAACAGTAAAAATAACAATTTTGAAGTGCCCAAAGGAAAAATATAGTAAAAAAATCAAAATTTGTCATTTGGAAAAAATTCTTCAGGAGGATGGAAAGTAAAATAAATATAATTTCATAGAGAGAAAAGCTAGAGGACTAGGAAAAGGTGATAGGACAGATAGATATATGATTGTTGCATGGATTTGTGTAGAATAATTACAGGACCCAGTTCAACACCCAATGATAAAATTTCTCAGGTGTAGAACCAGGGAGTGTTATGGATTGAATTATTATCCCCAGAAGACAGGTTTAGGCTCAAAACTCCACACCTAAGGACAAGGTTTGGTTTGGTTTGTTCCCCCCCCCCCCCCCCCAGCATTGTCATTATTATGGTGTGATTATCTAAGATAAGGTCCTTAGGTGTTAGGTTGAGTTCAGCCTGGCTTGTGTCCTTTGAAGTAGAGCAAGGCAAGTTTTGATTCAGTGTGAGTTATATCCTTCTATGACTATCTTTTCTTCTGTTCAGTTGATGTTTGTGGTGAAATATTTTAATTAATTAAAATATTATATAATTAATAATAATTAAAATATTATTTAATTAATTAAAATAATGTATAATTAAATATTTAATTAAATATTTTAATTCTTGTACCTTTCACTTTTTCTGTGGCTGTGACCTATGAGTATTTCTTTGTGGTCCCACAGGGGGTTCCTTTTAACACGAGAAAGGGTATCATCCTGGTGTCAGTCTACAGTAGGGCAACTTCAGTAGTATAGAGAATGCTGCTGGTCTTCCTCTTTCCCCTCCCCCTCAGCTGCTGATGTCATAATGATACATGTGTAGGCACTAGAGAATGCTGCTGGTCTTCCTCTTTCCCCACCCCCTCAGCTGCTGATGTCATAATGATACATGTGTAGGCACCCCTCTCAGATAGTGGAGTTGGGTCTTAATAAATTTCTGTTTTGACATATTAGATGATGGACTCAATGTTGCAAGCTTAGGAAGGAAGGAAGGAAGGAAGGGAGGGAGGGAGGGAGGGTCAGGTTTAGAAAAAGAGGAAGGAAAAAAAAAAAAAAAGAGAGAGAGAGGCCTCTGAGCAAGGGCAAGGAGCCCAGTCCAAGGTCTGGACCACTATGCCTCCCTCTCCTGTTCAGGGTAGATAGTCATGCACCTTGAGTCAGGGTAGATGGGTCCTAGAGCCAATGTAGACAGAGACTCGCTCCCCTTGACCTAGTGTAGGCAGAGATTCTCCCCTTGAGCCACTGTAGACTTGATTCCATTTGAGCTGATTGCTCTGGCCAGAAAGAATCCCTTTCCCAGTCTTCAGGTCCCTCCCTGAGGTGTGTGGTGAGGGTTGGTGGCAACTGTTGGAGAAGATACCTAGAAAGATATTGGAGATTCCAGAGTGTTCTGGAATATATTCAGGTCTCAGAGTGCTCAGTGAGAACAAATTTGCTGCCCTTGTTGCCACCTGCCTAGGTGCTGTGGACATAGGAATTAGAAAAAGTGATGTTGTATCTATCTTCACAGAATTTCCATTGAGAGTAGACATTACTCCGATGCCTGAACAGGTGGTTAATTTGTTACAGCTGTGATAAAGGCAATGCAGGGGGCTTTGATAGCCATGGCAAGTATCTGGGACTTTTTCCTGAGGACAGTGGTATTTGCAACCCTTGCTGGAGTTTTAACTGTGGAGCAACATGATTTGCATTTTCATCTAGCTACTTAATGCTTTTTTTATTCATTCTCATGTGGGATTGACTTGAAAGAATGGAGTCTACCTGAGGATCTGTGGAGCACATTGAAACCCAGTGAGGAGTACTGTGGTCAGGGATCTAGCATTAGAGGGTTTTGAATAGGGGATTTACCTAGTCCAGGAACGGATCTGTGGTGGCTTTGAAATTCTGGGAAATGTAGTATACAGCAGAAGGCAGCTAATGAAGTAGTTCCAGGCATTGAGGAGCTAAGTGCTTCAGACTTGTTAAGTGATAGGGGAGGTTGAACTCGCATGAGAGGTGTCAGAGTTATGGGGAATTGTCCTCTAGTCTTTACAGCTCAAGTGCTTAAGGATCAGGTGGTGGTCACACAAGAATGAAGAGGTTGTGGATATGAGTCAAAGTGATAGGAAATAGGCAGGAAGAGCCAATAGAGGGGCTTCAGAACTTGTCGTGAAGGAGGGGGTAGTTCAGGTGTGAGATGGGTATGCAACAAGAACCAGAGCTTACTTTCAAGTACCAGGAAGGGGAGGGGGAGGAACATGAAGATCCTGGCCTATCGTGTCCTCAGTATTGGGAGGCTGGGTGTCCAAGTGCCACTCAGGCCAAGTCAGTGCAGTTCTGTTGACCACATGACCATTGAGTGGACAATTCATATAACTTATAACATTGCACCAAGGTTGGAAGCTGATTTTTTTAAAAGCATAAATTGACCTTATTACCATAGCCGTTCAGTAACCACAGAAATCAAGAGGGGGAAGGAACCAAACTTTAAACCCCTCTAGACCATAGTTTTTCCCCCGCAACCAGGACCCAGAAATACCAGTGGCAGGTTTTTCTGTCCTCATGATGTCGGTTCTGGGGCATGCCCCTTCAGCATCCCCAGTTGCACTCAGAGATTCATGTTTCACTAATCAGATTATCATGATGGAACATTCCCCAACTGAGCTGCTTTTTCCATTCTTTATTCTAAGTTCAAAGACACTGAGCATTCCAAAACCGTGATTATTGTTCTAGTTCCCAGAACAAACCTTTGTCCTCAGTATTGAAGGGCACCCATCCTTTTCCTTTTCTCTTCTTTCCTTTCTCCCATTCCCCGCCACCTTTAATGGAAGTGAGGTCACTTGTTGAGCTGTTGCTGCTCTGCACAGGACAAACATGAGGGATGCCAAGCTGTCCTTGCTCAGAACCTTTGATTTGTACAGTCTGTAGAACATACCATTAAAAAAAAACAGTCATAAAAACTAGCCTCCATTTGGGAAAATAAAATTGAAATGATTATTTAAGACACAGTGATAAACTATGAAACTCTTCTTTTTAATGTACACTGTGTGTGTGTGTGTGTGTGTGTGTATAATAATATTATATATATTTTTAGTGAAGGTGAGAAGGCTTTGACCTGAAGAGTAACTTCAGATTTTTTTTCTTAACTGAAGTAAGCATTGCTTTCAGTGTTAGTAAATTCCCTCTGAATATTTACCCAGCCCACAGTGCCTATAATAGATTTCAAACACTAGAATTTTTGTAAGCTGTGTATAGGTTGGGGAGGGAATTTTGACCTTGTTTCTGGGAAAGAAGACCTAAATTAGAAAGACTTGCAGGGTTTGTGTGTGCGCGTGCGTGTGTGCACACACGCTGCTCAGGGGTGTTCCTCTGAACCATTTTGAGGGTTTTCTCAAACTGCTAGAATTGAGAGACCATTAAGGTGGTCTGAGGTGTGGTGAGAACCAACAAGGGGAGTTGGGATTTAATGTTTTTGGATAAAGACAAAGGTAGTGAAGTCCTGTGTTATTTTCTTGGCCCTTGTTATAAGCTAATGGTGTTCGACAGCTTGAAATCCAAGAAGAAGTCAACTGAGGTATGGAGGGCTCATACGTGGTGCGTGCCAAAGGCCTTTACTCATTCCACACTTGTTTTCTAGAAGGTGTTATCTGAAAAATTGTACAATTTTGTGACAGTCTGTACAGTCTGTCATTGCAAAAATGAGGAAATTGATAAACTTGTGTGTTATTTCTTTGCGCTGAACCAACACAGGGCTCTGCATAGGTGGTCTTAAGGGAGTATCCTTTGTGCATTCTGCTTTGCTGATTGCCTTTGTTCCTAGTGATCTCATAGGTCAGCAATGGAGAAGAAATGAATTTATGTGGATTGGAAAGTGTTGCACATAAGTTTTTTCTATTTTCTTTTTCTCTCTTTCCTAGATTATAAATCTAGCCTGTCTTTTAATGTTAGGATATTATCCAGAATCTAATCTGGTGTTTTGCTCCCCAAATAAGGTGCCTCACTGTGCCTAGGTCCACCAAGTGGATCACAATGCCCTTTAACTATGGAACATCTTGGGTCTTCAAGTGTTTTCTGGCCATCTACCCCTCACACTAGTTCCCTTCAAGTCATGGGGTTTTGAGAGGTAGAGTCTGAGCTGGTCCCAAATTTCCCCTTTCGTAGGAACCAGGGTAGGTAACAGTTATGTTCTGAGTCTTTTGGTAATTTCTTCATATTTGTACCCATAGCTAAGTTTTTTGTTGGTTTGTTTGTTTTTTGTTTTGCTAACCAGGGACTGAATCCATGGCCACTTGTTGCCACTGAGCTACATTCCCAGCCCTTTTAAATTTTTATTTTGAGATGGGGTCTCACTAAATTGCAGAGGCTGGCCTTGAACTTTCGATCCTTCTACCTTAGCTTCCCAAGTTGCTGGGATTATAGGTGTGCATCACTTCACCTGGTTCTGAGCTTTCATCCCAGTTTGGAGGAACTTGAGTCACCTGAATCCTGTAAACTACCTGACTACTTTGGGTTCCTCCAACTGGGCCTTCTTGCTGTAGCCACAATAGGTAGAAGCCATTTCTCAGGGAGCCCAAGAGTGGATCAACCTTAGCCTCAGTACCAAGAATTTAGTGGGAAACACAGTAAGTGGAACAAGATGATTAATTTATAGTCCCAAACCTGAACCTAGCTTTACCAATAACTGGATGTGAGAATTCCATCATTTATTTATTCTGTCTGAGCTTTAGTTTCTTGATTTGTAAAATGGGTATAATAATATGTACCTCACAGAGTTTTATAGAAAAAGAAGCAGATGAAGTAGAGAAAACATGATATAAACTATAGTAACATGATTAATTTTTTCTTTTATAGATTTTGAATTTTTTTCTATCCTTGGTATACACTTTAGCACACCAAAAGACCCTTACTAAATAAATCTGAGTCCAGGGCATTGTTTGGCAGTCCCACTCTAGAGATTTTAATTCTGACCTTTTATGGGGAGCTAATTGTTGTTATTGTCAAAAATAGTTGTTGTCTAAAGAAACAAATTTCACATAAAGAAATGAAAAATATAAGGTCTTTTATTGTTCTTTTGTTTAAATTTCCTTCCTTTCACCAGTGACTCTTTGGAGTAAGCTCTTCTCTCTCCTGATGGGAAAAGCAGACCTTGGCTTCTTGCTGGGTTTCCAGGAGTGGGGAGGAGGGTGAAGAGAGGTAGGAGGTTTCTTCCTCTGCAGGGCTGTTTATAAGCTGTTGGCATGGGGGTGACACACCATGCTTTCCTGGGATCTGGCTCTGTGGCCCTGAGACTTGCCCACTTGATTTATTTGGAGAATGGTTTGAGACTTAGAACATTTAGAATGGAAATGCTACATCCCAGTGTTTGTAATAGCATGTTTTATTGGATCTTGAGGAACCAGGGCTCTTAAGAGCAATACTAAAGCACTTTAAGACCTAGTCTCAGAATTTAGCCTGAGAGCTTAACTTTTGTCTTTGAGTAAATGAGGTGATTTGTGCATCTTCCCTGCCCATCTCCATGGCTGTGTGGTTGATTGTGCGAGTGGTGGGGGGCACTCCAACTGGTTCAAACTCTGCTCTGTCAGGTATCACAGTGGGTGCTTACCCTCTGGCCCTAGCCTTCTTTCCCAAAATGAGGGTGATAATAACACAAGGGAGAGCTTAAGTAGCCCTGCTATGTGGGAGGAGGTGTTCACTGAAATAACCCAAAATTAAACAAATGAGCAGACTGTGGCCTAGGGTTAAATAGATCAGAGAATAGGTCTGGTGGAAAAGACAATAAAGGTATGCACAGGAGCAAAAGACACACTTTTGCCCCATAGCCATCATCATTATTTACTTGGCCCAATTAGTAGAGGAAGCACTCAGTCCTCAGGAGAAACAAAACTTTCCCTACGTGTCCTTCCAGAATAAATCAACACCTTATTTCTCATTTATTGGAGAAAGTGGGCTCTCATTCCAGACCCCTGACCTGCATGTAGATAGTGCTGTCATGTGGCGATGTCTTTAGAATCTTGCGCCTTGTGCTCCACCCTTAACTCTTTTGTCCAAACTGGCTTCTTTGAAATCATTTGGGCATTTCATAGTTTGGTTTAGTCCACCCTCATAAGCTGAGTAGGGATGAGCTCTGTCACTTCTTTTGTATAGCTAAAGGTCTTTAGTTTGAAATGTCTCAGAAACAAACTCCTGAGAAAGAAGTAATCGGGGTCTGTTTCTCCCAAGGAGTACCTGTGTGACTAAGGAGTACCTGTCGCTCCTGCTAAGCAGAGGTGAGTTGCAGGGCTGGGGTAGTAGTGCAGGACTTTCCAGTCTGCTTTTGGTGTGTAGAGCTGTGGGTTCATGAGTCTGGTCACGTTTGCAGTAGCACTGTGTGTTCTGATCACTGCCACCGCTCTTGGCCAGACAGGCCTTGCTCTGTGAGGGCTGGGAAGGGCCATGAGAGCCTCTGAGGCTGACCCTTATCTGTTTGTTTGCTTATCTCCAGGGCCTACAGAGTCAGGAAGAGGAGTGCAGCCCCATAGAAAGAGAAAGGAACAGGAAATTATTCAAAAGGGATTGATGAAATGACAAGAGCAACAGGAAAGGGCTCTGGACTCAGGGGAGGCTGCAGCCATGGAATTCATCTCAAGGACCAGGCAGGCCAGAGGGGCAGTTCATCCACAAACCTTGGTGACCATTTATTTCTTGGCCCTCCTATGAGCCAGGCCTCCAGGGCAGAAGTGACCTCTCCTGCCAGCGAGGGACTGTTGGTGCCCCTCCTGTCCCTGGTTTCAGTGCAGATATCAGGAGCTGGAGTTAGCAACAGAGTTGTGCAGCTCATCAAGGTTGTGCTGCCTCCCCTCCCTGCACCTCTTCTCTGCTCCTCTTCTTCCATGGAGTATGGTTGGGATGCTGTCTCAGGGCTCCTGCTGCTTAGTGTTAATGAAAGATTCTCCTGTCCATCTGCAGGGGCTCCATCACCCAGTTCACCCAGCCCTGCCTATATATAGGGGAGACAGAATGGGAGGGAAAGGAGCAAATGAAGGCCCTGAAGAGCCATGCTGATGGGGAGTGGCAGGAGGCATCCTCAGGGTCCCCCCACAAGCCACACAGCACGTGGGTGCAGATGCAGGGTTCCTGAGGCAGAAGGCCACTCCTAGGAAATAATTGGTAACCCTGACTTGCTTTTAAATTTGTGCCATGTCTTTACTACTCTAAGTGAAATTTGGGAAATCGCCATTTTCCAGTTCCCTCAGAGGAACAATGAAATTGAGTTTCCAGTGGGAAACGGCTTACTGGATTGTTCCTATTTCTAGCCCTGTGGGGATGGATTATGAGTTTATGTCCTGGCAGTATCCATCCTGGGGTTTATTTCTAGTCACTGTGCCTCCAGCCCTCCTGGCCGTAACCTGTATGCTCACACGCATGTGCACACAGGAAACTAGGGTTTGATTGGTTTGAACCTCTTGTGCCCATGAGGAGCTCTAAGAGAACTGACTGGCCAGGATTCAGGTTGAGTTCACATAGGACGTGACTGAAGACCAGTCCTTAACTCTCATATTCCTTTCTGTTCAGGCTGTTGAGCACTGCAGTTTTTAGCAGAGATGAGGGAGTTGTTGAATTGGTCAGGGAGTTTCAAGACTGGGAAAACTCCAAGGCACCATCCCATCATCACTTCTCAAGTCTCTCCCACAGGATCCCAGAGAGCAGCTTGTCCAGTGACAGGGAGCTGCCACCACCAGAGGCAGCTTTCTTTCATCTTCAGGCATGTTTTGATTTTAGATAATTCTTTCTTATGTTGTCTAAAACCTGCTTTTATCTGTCGATTCTTATTCCAAGTCTTGACCTCAGTGAAGAAGGCTTGTTCTTTTGTTTCTGGAATTCAAAGGCAGCTTTCAGTCACAGGAAACAACCCCAGTTTCTTGTGTGTTCTTTCCTGGAAATATTTTAAGACTATGCAATAATCCAGATTCCTGCTTTTAGACCTACTGTGGTTTCCTCTGTTTCCCCTAAATATAAGGCCTGGCTTATGTTAGTGGTGGACATAGTGAGAGGGACAGATGCACACGGGAGTACAGGGATGGGGGTGTTCTCACCTCTATAATGAGAATACTCCACCCGTCCATGTAGCTGGTTCCAGCTAGAGAAGCAGTACGTGTGTTACCCTTGGTTTTGGCCATTTCACATACAAGCAGAGACCCATCCAAGATTTGTTTTGAATTTTGACACCACATGATGGGGATTTCTGGGGAGAGCAGGGCAGCCTCTCAAACTGTCTGAAAATGAGAAAGAACGGAAAGGCGAAATGAGGGTGGCTTGAGGGTTTGGTGGTGATTAGGGGAAGTTTGGGGTGAGGGCTCCATGGGAGCTGGGGTTTGATTGGTTTGAACCTCCTGCTGGAACCAAAGGAAGGAGCATCTAGGTTTCCTTCCCAGCTTGCCCACATGTGGGCAGAAGGGGAAGAGAGAGGGAGAGGGCTTAAATGCTGTTAACAGTTAATTATCCAGAAAATGGAGTCAGACTTACACCCCTTTTATTTTCTATTGAGATAAAATTTTTACATGCAGAGAAATGCACAGATCTTAAGTGTATGGGTCAGTTAGTTTTGACAAATGTATAGACTCCTGTAACCAGTTCCCAAGTCAAGGTAGACACCATGTCTATCTCCTCATTTTTGAAGCTACCACTGAGGCCAGTCTCTTGACCATGAACCTGAGTGATCAGGTAGCATGCTGTCATGGCAGGGCTTCAGGCTCACCCCCTGTTGAAGATCACCAATTTTGGATTGGCCCCTGGATCCTGCTTCCCAGGTTGTTAGAGGCTGACTCCTCACATTCCTTGTTTACTGTCCTGTGTCTCTGCTCATGACCTTGGCAGGCCTAGTAGGTCTGTTTCTTCTAACAAGTCCTTGATGAACAGTACAAGGCTCAAGATAGAGTCCTGAATTCGTTCAAGGTCATCTTAAAATAGTTCCTGGAATGAAAGATGGGCAAGACTAGCACATGGCTTTGTGGAGCTCACTGTCCCCGGAGTGGAGTATGAGGGTCAAGTAATTCTATGTGGAAAATCTACAGAGGGTGAGAAGAAGTCTGGCTGGTGGGAGAGCATGTGCTGTAGCCTGAGGTAGGGACAAAACCTGTGACAGAGGAACCCTGGCTGAGCATGCTGGTGTATAAGTGGCATTCTTGACATGCTGGAGAGGGACATCAGCTGTCCTCAGGCCTGGAAATTGGCCCCCCAGGCAGGGACTTGAGAGTCCGTTCCATTGGTTTTGTCCTCACCTCCCATCCCATTCCCAGCAGCCCCTGGAGACGTGATCTCTGTGAGGTCAGGAGTGTTGCTGTGGAAACAGTGACTTTTGCATCTCCTTATTGAGCTATTCCTATTGTCAGTTCTAACACCAAACTTGTTGGGGGTTGTCAGGTAGGCATAAGGGAGAGAGCTGCCTGTGTTATGAGATATAAATTAAAGTCATGCTCTGCCCCAGCCCTGCTGCCTCATTAACATTGGAAGAAATGGGGGTGACAGGGGGCTTAATAAACAGGAGAAATTAATCAGATAATACCAGCGTGTCAGAAGTCAGGGAGGGGCATACTGCTGGTGCACACTGTGGGTTGTGTTTGAGTCTGAGTAATAGATTTGGGGTTTGTGGTCAGGATCTGCTTCTTCTCTGATTTCTTACCAGTTATTTTCAGATAAGGATGAGCATACAGATATCAGAATTTCCTGGAGAGGCAATTTTAAACATTCTATATAGCCCTCTTCCATCCAAGATTATGGTATGCACCCTAGAGTCGGCAAGGGTGCCTCTTCCCCCTTTACAGGTCATTACTGAAGGGTGGCTCTTATTTAAAAAACTCATTAAAATTATTCCAACTTTAAGGTGTGTGCTCTCCGTATCCATCTTAGACTTCAGCGGTTCCCCATACACTGATGACCTCTGTAATAGGAATCTAGGCTAGGCTGGGCTCTAACAACAGATCTACTCTGAAATCCCAGCGGCTTAATGCGTATTTTTTTTCCCAAGCAAATTTCATTCTGGTGGAGTGACTCTGTAGGCACCTTTTAAGCAATGACCCAGGGAGACAGGCCACTTCCATCTGTGGTCATGCCATCTGGAGCACATGGTCCAGGAGAAGAATGCTTGAACTTCTGCAGTGGATTCTTACTGACAAGATGCAGAAGTTACACCCATCACGTCTGCTTCCAGTCCCTTTGCCAGGAACTAATCGTATGGTCACCTAACTGCAAGGACCAGGAGAAAGGGGTGTCAGTGAACACTAGTAACATCTGCTACTACCATGTCTACCTGAACCCTGATTATAATAAGTCCACACCCATATCCTCACTGTCCCTGGGCATCTCCATCTGAGTATCAGATAGGTGTGTCAAAGCCAACTTGTGTGTGTCTTCCCTCCCCAACTTGCCCTTTCCAAATCTTGGCAAATGGTGGGTGATCTGAGCTGGAAATAAAGGAATAGTCAGAGACTTCCCTTCATCCTCATTGCCCCCCACAGATTGTCACTATCTACTATCTCACTTGTTCTGCCTTATGCATGTCTCTTGGTGGCTCCTTCTCTCTGTTCCTGTCTAGAGGGCTGGAGCTCAACTGTGCATTACTACCCTGCTTATAAAAATTTAAAATGCTTTCAATTCTGGTCGGCAGGCTGGCACCCCCATCCCCCAGTGACCCTGGCCAGGGGTCTCCAGGACCTTGCTGCAGTGCCAGGCAGCTTCCTTTTCCACTGGATGGCTTCACATTGTGCTGCCACCTGCAGGCTCTCTTAGTACTGGAATGGCTTTGTCCCTTATGTTCCCAGGACTCAGGCTGAGTTGCACCCTGCGTGTGCTTCTCTGGAACCCCTTCCCTGGCAGTGTGTGATACTCCACCTCCAAGGCCCCCAAGAACACAGTCTGATTGCCTTAAAGCATTTTTTTAATAGTTGCCCCATAACATATTACATTTCTTAAGTGGGGTAGCTCCTTACCATGTAGATCTGGTTCTGAAAGAGTCTCATATTTCCTCCATTTTAAAAATAATAGTTGTTGAATGTGCCCGGCACTGGGCTAAGTACAGTCTTGTGTTGCTTGGTGTTGGGGGTATATTCTGAGAAATACATCATCAGGCAATTTTGCCAGGCAAACATCAGGTGCACCTACACAAACTTCTGTGGTGTAGCCGACCACATACCTAGGCTGTGAGTTGCTCTAGGCCACAACCCTGTGCAGCAGGGTACTGCACTGAGTACTGTAGGCGATTGTAGCAGTGTCATAAGTATTTGTGTATCTAAACATACCAAACATGGAAAACACAATACTAGGGGTTAGGAATTTTTTGGCTCATTACAGTCATTTGAGACCACCCTTTGTCCTCCCTTGTTAACGAAACATTGTTACTTGGCATATTCCAAGCCCTGATGGAGTTTACAGTTTCATGGGAAAGGCCAACCATAAATAAACAAGCAAATCACTGTCTATATTGGCATTTGTGAAAAGTCCTAAAAGAATAAGAATGGAATGGTCTCACAGAAGTCAGGACCAAAGTGCAGGAAGATGCAGTCCCTTAAACAGGAGAGCTCTGTGTCATCTCTCAAGTTGAGCACCAACATCCTGGGGAGCAGAGCCTAGAGAGCCAGAGTGCCCAGTGGGGTCTCCCAGTTGTTCACCTAGTTTGGGAGAAAGGCCCGGAGAGGTGCCAAATCACCAAAGTGGGGGCATCAATCAGCCCGGAAGGCCACCAAACCACTCTTCCTTGCCCCCAGAACCCCTCATTGGGTTGGGTGCTTCTCGCTCTCCAGCCACAGCTTCACTCCTCTGTTCATTGCTCACCCCTGTGCCTCTCTTGCTGTTACCCTCCTTATTTTTTTACTTGAATATGCTAAATGCACATTTTTCACTAGCAGTGCCCTTTGTGCTCTCTTTCCCCAGATCTTTGCTCTTGTGTCCCCATCATTCAGGTCTCAGCTCAGGTGTCACCTTTGGGAAAGCCCTTCCTTCCCTGTCTGCCCAACTTCCCTGTCAGCAGCCCTCACAGTATCGCCCTGCATTCTATTTCATTTTCTCCATAGCACTTGCTGTTCTCTAAAGTCATCTTGTCTAGTCTCTAAGTTGCAGGAAAGCAAGGCCCTCGCCTGTCTCATCCCTGCTTATCTGCAGGGGCATGAACAGTTGCCTGTTGCGCAGGAGGATGATAAACATCTGATTGAAAGCATGCAAAGACAGTCATGAGCAGGAAAGGCATTTAGTGTCTTAGAACCATGCAGGCTGTCACTGGCCCTGTGCCCTGTTGTTGAAATGCTCACTCAGGGGATCTGGCTTGGAACTTCCTATGGATCAGTAGAAAATTTGGGGTTGTAGTGCCCAGCTGTCAGCTTCTTGGTTTCCTTCTGAACAGAATGTTTCTAGCATCTTCTCCTTCTGGGGATGGTGGTGGGGTATTTCCTTCTGAATAGAACCCTTCTAGCAACTTCTCCTTTCTGTTTTTGTGGCCGCATTGCACACCTGTCATGAGATGCAGAAGTATACAGTTCCAGAGTAGAAAATCACAGCTTGGCCAGAGCTAGGAGTGCTTTTGACAGGCTTTGTTTATATTACAAGAATGGAAGTTACCAAGCATCAATCACAACTGGACTCAGGACTTGAACAGAGGTGACAGTTTTAAACAGAAAACCAAATTCAAACCGGTTTTCACAAAAAAGGAGCACTGCTTTTTCTTTTAATGTATGTCCAGTGTTTATGACAACACGGTCAGTCCGATCTTACCATTGAAATAATTTGGAAATCCTTTTAAGATTTGTTCAGCTCTTCTAGCTGCTGTGGTAGAGGAGAGAAGACGTGGGTCTTGGCACCCCTGTTGCTCAGAGCAGTGTAAGTTTAGAGACAGTCAAGATACCAATACTCAGGACTCCAGCCTGCCAAGAACTGTCATTTATTTCCATAGAAATGGGAGGTTTTTCCTTCATACAGGAATGCAGGATATTAAACCACAAGAAAGGCCAAGTCAGATTTCTTAATCCATCCAAAACAATGAAATTTGAAGTGTGGGTTTATGGTTGGAAAGTAACTGGGTAAAAATAGCAGACTGACTCCACAGATGTGCCTCCCTGGGCTCCCAGAGCATGCGTGCCTGAGAACTCTGCAAATGGAGCTGGTGCCTGGCTATCAGAATCTGCCCTCCTTTGGGAAGACAGGCATTAGCAGGTGAATTCAGGCCCACCTGTGGCATTTCCTTCCCAGATCCTCTGTTCTTCCAGAAGGCTCACCTGTGTCCTTTGGTAGTTACTTTTGGTGTTAGGTTTAGCTGGTCTCTGTATTTTTAGTAATCTTCCTTGTCTGTGGTGAGGTTGACAGTCATTGAAATCTGATGGGAGGAGATTACTTGCCTGGACCACCTCCAGGGACACAGAGGATGACAGAACTTCTTGGGGTCTTTATCTCTCCTCACCTGTCTTTGTGGCTGCCCTCTCTTTGTTAGGTTCCCTTGGACCTTGTGCTATGTATCTATAAAGCGGCCTCTGGGAGAAACACTCGTTCCAGTAGACTTGAGGGTTTTCTCAATCTGCTCAGAGCCTCAATGTGTCTGTCATTGCCGCAGACTTGGCTGGAGGAGAGAGGGCAAAATGGAGCACAAGCACAATTAATGACAGAAATAAATGATAGGAAAAAGAAATCAGGTGGAAGGAACTCTCAGTGTGCTGTTTTTGTTTTCTTTGAAAAATGCATTTGGAAGCCCATTAAACTATTTTGGGTTGAAGCAGGAAGGAGACAGAAGTTTTTAGATGGTCTTGACTGAGGAAAATGATTATAAAAATAGGTAACTCTGGAAACCTGGAGAAGGAATCCTACAGAAAGTTGAGGTCCTGGTAATATGCCTTAAATCTGATATATGTGGCTTAAAAATAGGCATTTTCTATGTGGTAATTAACTAATTCCTTTTAAAATATTTTATATTTAAAAGTAGCACATAGCCATTTTGGAAAAAAGAAAAATATTAAACAATAATTGCACATTTATCACAGTGATGTAGCATATTTTCTTCTAGTCTTATGTGTGTTTATATAGATACACATAAACATGTACATTAACATATTTGACACACTGTTAATCATATATATTACAATATTATAAAGTTTCGGGTATTAATTTATTTCTATGCATTAATTTATTTCTAGGCACCGGGCTCTATTCCCAGAATCCATATGTACAGGTTTATTTCTGTGATTATAAAAATGTGTGTGTGTGGTAGAAAACTTGGACAAGTACAAAGAAAAAACTTAAAATAATCTATAATTCCATTATGGGGCAAGCATAGTCTACAAAGATGACTTCCTAATGAACAATGCCTCCCAGTATTCCACCTTTGTATAGTTCCCTCTCCCTGAATTTGGTCTGGCTCTGTGGCTTGTTTTTGACAAATAAGATATAGTAGAAGTGACACTGCAGGACTTCAGGGCTTTCAGCCTGGGTCTCTTGGAACACTTGTTCTTGGCAAACTCCCTCTGGAACCCAGCTGCCGTGATGGAGGAAGCCCAAACCCCAGGGAGTGCCCACATGAAAGCACTTGGTTGGCAGTGCAGCTGAGCCCCTCCCTGACACCCAGCATCAACTGCTAGTGATGGGCATTGTCATCTTAGATGCCCAGCCTGGATGAGTCTTTCAGTGACTCTAGCCTCAGCTGCATCCACATGAGACTCCACCAGTTAAGCCTGGTGATCTGTAGAACCATCAGGGGGACCATGGCTGCTCAGTCATAAGGCAGGCACAGACCCCTGATGGCCATGGGCCACCTTCCACGGCCATGGTCCTCTCTATGCAGCTCTATCGCTCGCCCCATGAGAAGACTCTTCCCATGTTTGCTGGGTGACCTGTGGACAGGCATGCCAACATCTGGGCCAGAAAAGATTGAAACAGTGTCAGAGAATAGATGATGAAAGTCCTGCTGCATTTGCATTTTGAGACTAGGCAGGATGTCATTCATTCTGAAACTTTGCACTTGGTGTGGTGCTTATACACAGTAGGGGCTTCATGGCCCACTTGTCTGTGGAGAAGTCTGGGCACAGGTGAGGTCAGTACAGTGCTGTCTGCTGTGCCAGATATGATCAGTGCTGTTCTGAGAACAGGCAGAGGTTGTTGTGAGCATGGGGGAAAGGCCACCTCTGTTCAGAATTATAGGATGGTGGGCCTGGGAAGGGTTGCCAAGAGCATCTGTTTTGTCTTACTGGTCTGGGACAGTTGCTGCCCAGGGGAAGTGGCTTACCCATAGGTGGACGTAAAGCCAGGCCTGTGAGCCAGGGCTCTAACCGTACTCTCACTTGCCTAAATTACCAAAGGCCATTTCATTAAATAAGATAGAGCCCCTTGGGTAACTTGTTTAAAAAAATAAGAACGGGGAAAGGAAGGGTTCTGCCTTCTAAGAAGTGGCCCTGATGGACAGTTCTGCCCCACTTAATTATTAGTTGACGTAAGAATAGCCTGGGGTGGCTGGAGACTTTCTAAGAGGGTCATTGGCACCCTGACAACTCAAATGATGGGCACGAGGCCCCGGCATCAGCAACCCAATGCTCCCTCCTTGCCCAATTCCCCTTCAGGCAGCACCAGAACCTCCCAGTCAGGGAATCTTTTGCTTGGTGCAGCCCACCATAAGGGAGGATCCCTGAAAGCTTTGCTTTACAGTAGGATGCCAGCTCATAAACTTTGGTAGGAACAAAAGCATCAGAAAGTCACCAATAGGCAACCATCCTAGTAATATTTTATTTTGACAAGAATCATCAATGGACATCAAGGAAGCAGGTAACTTTGTTGAGGAATAGGCTATTGTCATAGTCTCAAAGCATTTGCCCACAAAATACTATTGTTGCAAAGAGAAAAATAGTAACAGGAATCAACACTAACATCCCCAGTGTTGTGGCACACTGACAAGGGTATGCCTCCTGAGAAGTAAGGTAGGGTACAGAGAACACTGCATGGCTCCTGTGTCTGTCGCCTTTGCGTCTCTGTGACCAAAACACCCATCAAGAACAGCTTAGAGGAGGAAAGGTTTATTTTGGGACTCATGGTTTCAGAGGTCTCAGTCCACAACTTATTTGCTCTGGGTCCGAGGAAGCAGAGAAGGAGAGAGAGAAAGAGAGGCGGGTGGGTGGGGAGAGATGTATGTGCACCATAGGGCAGATGCACCCTTTCAGGGCAGCCCCCAGGGACCCACCTCCTCTAGCCATGCCTCACCTCCTCACAGTTACCACCAGCCAGTCCATTCAAACCAGGATGGTCTCATTATATCAAGCTTCCACAATTCAGTCATTTCACTTCTGAACCTGCTTGATCATAGGACTTTTGGGGGACACCTCACATCCAAACCACAACAGCTTCTGTAGTTTCCTGATAGATGCCTGACCCACAGCCAGTCATAAGGACACTTTAGGTGAACCCAAATCAAGGGAGCTTTTACTTAGTAATTGGCCCTAATTCCTTAAATTGTCCCAGTTGGCAGAACACTAGGAAAGATTGGGGACTTATTTAGATGTAACAACTATTTGCAATCCTGGACCAGAAATTTTGTTTTTGTTTTTGGACAATTGGCAAAATTTGAATAGGACTAGTGATGAGATACTGATGTGCATCAGTTTTGGTGTTGTGCTACTGTCACGGAAGGAAGTGTCCTCATTTCTTAGGAAGTGTGTGCTGAAATACTTAGGAGTTAAAAGCTTGCTTACTTTCTCTCTTCTGGGGATTGAATCCGGGAGGATTCTACCTCTGAGCTGCATCCCCAGCCCTTTCTTTTAAAGTTTTATTTTGAGACTGCAAGTTCAAGGCCAGCTTCGGCAACTTAGCTCACTAAGCTTGCAGTCCTCCTGTCTCAGCCTCACTAGTTGCTGGGATGACAGGCATGTGCCACTGCACCAGGCTTTTTTCCCCTTTGGTTTTCAGCTGCAGTTTTGTCACTTTGACATTATACTTTTAAGTCTTTAATTAAAATCAAAGCAAGTAAGCTTTATTTGATTAAAATAAAATAAAAACTAAATAAACTTTAAAAGTTTAATTAAAATAAGGAAATGAATTAACTAGTGCTCAAATGCAATCTGGTAGACAGAATCGTTTCAATTGTGGACTGTTATGGGGAAAAGCTGGAAGGGGGCTTCTTGGTGGAAATGAATGGGGAGCATACTTCATAGGAAAGCAACTCATATGTTGAGTGAAGATGGGAAACTGGGTGCCCAGCACAGGGGCCAGGTCCTTGATTTCCTCAATCCTTGTGTTGTTCTCTTCAGACTCCTAACAGGAGGGGCTGCTCGGACCTCAGTAGACAGGGAGGCTAGCAGGGAAGTGTTGGTGTATCTCCCGGAGAGGAAACTGTGAAATGGGGACATTAAACCCTACCTGGGAAGATTATTTGAGGTAAGATGTAAAAGCATAATGCCTGGCATTTTATTAATAATGGTAAATAGTTCATCCTTTTTTGAAAATTCACATAAAAATTAATATTATAGCATGATATTTTGGCAAAAGACACGGAAACCTGAAGAACTCTTTGACCCCTGACTAGTCAGTTTGCAAACCAACTCACTGGGATAGGTATTGCCACTGAATAGATGATCATTGTATTTTTCCTCTTGCTGCAAAAGATCTGTGAATGGGTAGTTCTTTGCATTTGAGGTGCAGAGAGGCATGTCCAGGTTAATGAAGTGGAAACTCTGGGTTTTCTCCTTGAAAGTTGCTGATGTGGGTTTTTGAGCAGCAGGAATGGTGTGGAGCCCCACTTTTCTGCTGCCGCCATGTGGTCCCAGTCCTTGACAGTGGTTAGGGACTGCCGGAAGGCAGCTCTCGTCACTGAAAGGATGTCAGTGCTATACACCACTCTCTTGCCTATAGGTCCTGCAACTGTTCTCAGCTGGAGGAGGCAGAAGAGACCTTAACCTTGAGTGTGAAGGTTGTGGTGGACTGCAAGACACTTTGGAGGAGGGTGTGTCTGCTGGGTGGAAGGAACAGGCAGCTCAATACTGGAATAAAATGGCAAATTCATAGTTTACACCAAGAAGAACTGCTGCCAAAATACAGAAATATTGGAGATGTAAAAGAGGTCATCAAGGTGCTAGAACATTGAAAGGCAACTGTGAGTACTTGCTGAGGTATTTGTAGTTAGAGGACTACAGATGAGCTTCCATGCACACAACCAGGCAGCTGCAGGAAATGTGTTTTCAGAGTCAGCATGGAACAAGTCTGCCATCAGAACAGTTTCAGGAGATAGCAGCCATCTTTGAGTGGATTCCCCAAACAAGGCATCCTGCTCACAGAACTCCTGTAGGCATTGCAGAAACAGTTTGGGGGTTGTGATACTACTGAGGGTCTGCCCAGTTGCTGCTCTGTGTCAACTTTTTTCTTTTTTATTTATCAGTGAGTCCCATTTATTTGGGGGCAGCTTTATGCCATAAAATGTCCTTCACGTTTCCCTTGCAGCTAGGTATGACCATGTGACTAAATTTTGTGCAGCCAGATACAAGAAGACATGTTGAAGAGTTGCAGAAAGGCGGCTTACAGGGCCTGCCTCATTGCAGGGAGCAGGCGGAGGTGTCCTTCCTCCTTCCTCCTTTCTGTTCCCTGGAATTCAGCCAAGTCTACAGGAGCCCCATGAGGTGACCTAAAGGATGGAAACTGGATCTAGGACAGCCGAAAGGGAAGGCAGAAGGAGCCTGGACCCTTGATACCTGTGGAGCAGCCAGTCTTTCCCTGAATGGCTTGGCCATAGTCTTACGTGTGTTCAAACCATTGTTACTTTACATGTTGTTCTGTTAAATGCAGTTGAATCCTATCTACATGGATACTTCTGTCCCTGGGGTTGTTTTAAGGATTAAATGAGCTGACACTCATTTCCTGAGCTGGGAGTGCACACTGACCAGTGTGGGTGAGGACCTGCGAGCACAAGGAGGAAACCTTTGCTAGCTTTCCTAATTTCACACAAATCCATAATGTAGGTGGGCCAGTGATGGGGAGGGAGTGTTTAGAATGGAAAGAGAGCAGGCCCAGGAGGTTAGAAATGGGAGTCCCATGACTCCAGAGAGAGCCTCAAATGGGGAGTTGGGAATTTGACCCCTCACAGTTTGGGCAGGTCAGTGGTATAATCATCTTTAGAGAACATCTGTTAATTCCACCCAAAGAAGATTGGGTTCTATGGCTTCCATCTCCAGAAGTCTGAAAGAAAGCTGGCTCCTGAAGACTAACAGCCTACCTCAGGCTAACTGTCCCAAACAGGAAGGGGAACTCCAGGTTTGGGAGACCAAAAAGAAAAAAGTCTCTGGCAGATACCAGAGAGACATGTGGAAAGGCCACCAGGGACCATGGACATCTATAGCATAGAAATGGAAGATTTTCAGATGTAAAATCCCACTTCCCTTGCACATTGAACTTCATAAATAGGTGTAAGAGCTGTAATTTCATTCGGTCAATAGAAGTGGAGAGGAAAATTTAGACTGGATGTTACGTGTTGTATGTGTATATCCCTTGTTTTCCAGCCAAGATCATAATAAATGAATAAATGAGTTTCATCCTATCCTAAAGCAGATGATTGCACCTAGTTACTGAAGTTGTCAAGACTGACAAAGGAGACCCACCTTACTCTGCAGCAAAAACTACATCTTTTCATAATAATTTGTTTTATCCACAAAACAGGAGCTGAGAGTTAGCAACAACACTATGGCTGAGCTATCGCTGACAGTTTCCATGATTTATTCTGAGAGGAGGTGAGCAGGGCTGCAAGAAAGATTTTGTTGTATAGCTAATATATAAAACTGCCTGTGGTCATTAATATCAACCTCCTGGCCCCAAACCTCTTACCAGAACTGCTAACAGGTTGCATAAATCATTCTTATGAGCTTCATTTCCTTTTGCATTCCCCCTCCCTCAGAGGTGTGGGCCAGCTGCTAATGTGGAAAACATAGATTAGCACACTGGAGGCAGGGACTTCCGGGCTGAGTGGAGCCTGTAGAGCTGACTGTTGGCCCGATCCTGGCATCCAGGGACCCGGAAGGCAGGAGAGCATGGGGTGAAGAGCAAGCACAGGGCTTTGGAACTTTGAGTATGCGTTCTGCTTACCAGCTGTGTCCTTGATTACCACACTTAATTTCTCTGTTTTCTCATTTGGCAAATAGAAATAATAATTCTAATCTCGCATTGCATTTGGATGATTCTGTGAGTGTGATATATTTATACATGTTGACAGTTGTCATTAAAGATTTCCTTTCAGCTTACATTTGTGGCATTACACTTTCTTTTCCAGAAGTTTGGTTTTGGCTTCTGTTCAATGAAGGGGAATCTCAGTAGTCTTCAAAATCCTTGAGAATGAGGGTCTTGGGGGAGGTGATGGTGGGAATGGGGAACCCTTCTCTGTCCATAGAAGTCTTAGGTAATGCATATTGATGACATGAAGTTTTCTGCTATTTCCACCTTTGATGCAGAAACTTTTCTTGTTTTTAAAAATAATGGGATTTAAAAGAAAATATATAAACAGCTTATTTACTCTAAACAGCAACACAGACAAATGCCATATAAACACAAAGGAAGGGGTGCAGGTCAAGATGCTGCTGACTTTGGATCAGAGGCGCATTAGCAACAGCCAGGTTCTGAGAGAAGGGTGTGGGAGGGAGGGACAGGGACTTCCACACAGCCCGCTGGAAGCTAGGACAGCTCTGAATGGTGAAGCATGCCTGCATTCAAGCAAAGGAACTAGCTCCTAGGGGTTTACCCAAGTATAAAAGTTTATAATTTTATCTTTTTTAATTTTTTTATTGTTGGTTGTTCAAAACATTGCATAGTTCTTGATATATCATATTTCACACTTTGATTCAGGTGGGTTATGAACTCCCATTTTTACCCCGTATACAAATTGCAGAATCACATCAGTTACACATCCATTGATTTACATATTGCCATACTAGTGTCTGTTGTATTCTGCTGCCTTTCCTATCCTCTACTATCCCCCCTCCCCTCCCCTCCCTAAAAGTTTATAATTTTAAAGCAGTTGAAATACTGACATCAATATTAAAATAAAAGCAAATTTTACATAATAATCAAAAATACAAAAGACTGAAGGAAGAGACCCTGTATGAAAAACTGGGGCAATTCAGCAAATTGAGAACTGCATGCCAGTGGCGGAAATGGAAGATGGTGCCCGCCCAACCCTCCCAGGCAATCTGTAACTGCACAAGCGACTTGAGATTTGCAAAAGGTGTTCTTGCCAAACCAATCCCTTCTTTTTATGATGCCACAGGGTCTCTGTCTATGAGGGTGCAAACTTCTTGGGTTGTGCTCCAACCCTTTTCTCATATTCCACTCTGTTTTGGCAGTAAATCGTGTAGGCCTCTGCTTGAGCAGGGTCTTGGATGTTTGATTCACTTAGAAGTTCCTGTATTCCTGATAAAATCTGCTTCATCCTGATGGCTGGCCTGCAGTCCTTGTCCTCCTCCAGGATGGACAGATAAACTGTACCAGAAGGGTACACATTCAGGTGAAATAGCAATAGCTCAAATTTACATTTTGGTGGTGAGGATGGATAGTCATCTTTGAAGAGCATCTGCAGCTTGAACAAGCCTCCTTCCCATGGAGTTCCCTTCTTTCCTGGGATGGCACATTCCCAGTTCATCAGGTTCCTCATGCCATCTGGCTTCTTAATTGGGACAGCCACAAAGCCAAAGGGATAGTCCTTCCTCCAAGCTTTTCTCTCCTGGGCAAGTCTGCTGAGGGCCATCCTCGACATGTTCAAAGTCCCTGGGCGGCCACGGCCTGGCGCATTGCAGGGGCAGAGGCTGCGGTGTTCCCTTTGTCTCAGATAATGGGATTTAAATAGGGAGCTTCAGACATGTCTGAGGACTTTTCTCAAAAATTTGTATGTGATGGGTCAAACAGTTGAGTAAGGCACTTTTATGATTGATTTCTTACTGGACCTTCTTAGATAAGTTGCCAAACCTCTCTGAGCCCCAAGTTTCTCCTTTGGAAGTAGGAGGTACTCATATTCCCTAGCATAAGTGCAGGGGAGACTCATTAGCTGAGTCAGTAAACAAGGAGCCCTCAGCAGAGCCCTGGCATACAGACACCCTCTCCCTGCTCCTGGAGAGGAAGTGCTTTTCTGGCCAGGCTGGAGGAGCCCCAGGAATCTGTGCCCACAGCCTTGGACTCTTGGTGTCTCTTGCTGTGTTCCTTCAGAGCCACTATTCCCATAGTTCACCAGCTGCCCTGCAGCTGGGCCTTCCATTGCGAGTGAATAGAGAAGGGCACTTTGAGGGCCAGGGCCAGGGCCAGGGCCAGGGCCAGGACCAGTTGGGAAATCACCCAAGTTTCCTGTTGGATGTGAGAACCACCACAGCCAATTCCAAGCACAGATCCCCTTGCAGACACAGCCCAGCCTGTGATCACAGTGGCAGGCCATCCATCCGTCATGTGCTCGGAGCCCCTTGAGGGGTGGGGCCGTCCTGGTGTAGCTGGTGGGGCACACAGGGACTGTGGTTCTCAAAACAGCCTCTCTCGGGTCATGAGCCTCTCAGTTAGGGGAAGTCTCCGCCTCGTCCACTTGCCCTTTGGCTCCTGCAGGCCAGAGGTGTTGCCAAACAGCAATAAAAAAACTCCAGAGTACGATAAAGCAGGTGGCAAATGGCTGCAGTATTTCAAAGTGGACACTGAGAAAACAGGCCCCCTCTCCCGGCAGCTGCTTCCAGGTCTGCTGCATCAGGACGCCAGAGTCACATAGCTCAGTGTTGTCATCGTTCCCCCTTCTTCTCAAACCCTTTCCCTGCCCATGGAAGCTTGGGCTGCTGTTCTCCAGTGAAAACCCTCTGATGGGTTATGTAGTTATCCCTGGGAAGCTCTGAAGCGCTTTCAAAATAGAAAGGGAGCAAGCTGCCTGCCTGGGGAACCTGCCTGTTTCCCAGGGTGGCCGTCCCACTCGCTCTTCTTCCTTTTCTTCCTGAACATGTTGTTCTGTGTGTGTTAAGACGTGTCTGCCAGGGATTGTTTCTGGGGAGGGAGGACAGGGAAAGGAAAGGCGTCTTTTTTCTTTGGGGTTTTTTCCCTTGTGCTGCTCATATTCCGGTGTCATTGATTACTCACCCTGGGCTGTAGTTCCACGCGTGGTCAGATGACATGCCTTGTGGCTGATTTAATTGAAAGCTGATGAGTTGTCCCAGCCTGTTTCTGGACAGGAATGTCGATTGGGACTCTCCCTGCTTTTATGAATGCCATGAACGTGGCCTTCTGCAGTTCAGTGCCCCCCAGTACGGCCTGGCGTTACAGGGCCTCAGACACATCCCCTTGTGAAGAAAGGACAACGTTTTCTTATTGATTCTTTTTAGTCATACATGACAGTAGAGGGTATTTTGTCATATCATACATACATGGAGTATAACTTGCCGTTCTTGTGGTTGTGCATGATGTGGAGTTATGCTGATCGTGTATCATATATGAACATGGGGAAATTATGTCTGGTTCGTTCCACTGTCTTTCCTACTCCCATCCCCCCTCCCTTCCCTTTATTCCCCTTTGTCTAATCCAGTGAATTCTTCCCTCCTCCACCTTATTGTGAGGACCACATTTTCTACTCTGTCCTTTGGAGCCGAAGCACAAGTGGAATTATGTGTCAGACCAGAGAGCCCTGGATCCTTTTCCCCCTTTCGGGTGGCATACTTCAGTGGGTTGCCAGACTGTCATGTAGGGAGCTCATGTGGTTCTGTCCTCTCCAGAGCAGGCAGCCAGTGGTAGGCAGCGGAGTTCACCCAAGGAGAATGCTCAGCACAAGTGTGCACCTCCGATGCCAGGGGCCCATGCATCACTGACCCTGCACGTGGAAAGTTTTCCTCTGGCATGTATTGATGCTTCACTCTTATTGATATGATTTAAGCAAATGCATAAGAAAATTTCTAACCATGAGGGGCTGGTTAGAAGGTGTAACTAATTGGACGTTGCAGCAAACACTTTTCCAGAAACAAACAGGTCTGACTAGAACAGGGAACCGGGAGGTGGATGACAAGCATCTTTCTCTTGGTGGCTGAGTGTCTCTCGCCAGGCACTGAGCCTGTGACTCTTGGGGCCACTTAGTATCTGCAGCGTTGGATCTGGCTCCTGTCTTCCTTTGAGTTTAACACAACTCAAGGTATGTTCTTAGAGGAGTGTAAAGATTGATCATTTCTTAGCATCTCTGCCTGAGGTTGAATGGGGAGAACAACATTCTCTTTCCAGAGAACTGGCTGTTAGATGTGAGCCATGTGGTCGTCTCACTTCTTTTCTTTTACACTCCTTATTTATCTTCAGGTTGACATTTGTGTGGGCTGATAATGTGGATACCTCATGAGCTGGTTGTGCTGGGCACCTTTGGGCCACAATATTATGTTTTCTGCTGTCCAGGAGTTTATGGCCCATGTTGAAAGGATGGGCTGTAGTCTAATGAGCACAAGAGCATCAGCTGGGGAGTCAGAGACCTGAGTTCTCAGCTCAGCTTTGCCTCTTAATTTGATTGTGTGACCCCTGACAAGCCCCTCTTTTTCTTTGTTCCTCAGTTCCCCACCTGTAAAATGGGTAGATTGCCTTGGTTATTACCAGGCTGTCTGTTCAGATCTGTCATTCTTGATTATTCTGTTTGTACACATCCATGTCCATCCATGTCCTTCCTGGATGCTGGCCATTATTTTGAGTTTTGTAGATGTCTTGTCTGCCTTTCTCAGACATTCTTCCCCGTGCATGATAGATATTATTCCCACTTGGCTTTGGGAACAACTATCATATTCATTTATTCCTTAAATTTCAGTGGTCCTGCTGCCGTTGTACCAGCTGTCTTTCAACCAGCATCTCCTCTGGGCCATCACTATGACTGTCCCTTCGCTGCAGCAATCTCAATTTGACCTCAGAGCACCTTCATCATTATGAATAAAACTGCCCAGGTATAGTCCTCATGGAGATGGCTTCACCATGGCCAGAGACCAGAGGACAAGTCCCTTTAAGCAGTCTCATGCTAATGAATTGCAGTGTTCCTGGTAAGCATTGCACTCCTTTCAGCAGTCGACAGTTACAACTTGGCATCTTATTTCATAGTTTCATAAAAGGATACCTTCTGGACAGATGCCTATGTGACAATACAGGCTCTGTGGGAGGCTTCCAGCCTCCCTGAATAAAAGGGAACGATCTCTGTCCCCTGCCTGGGCCTGTCCTTTCACATCAGGGTGAAGGGGTCTCTTTGTGTTGAGCTGTGGCTGCTTTCCTTCCTAGTCAGTTACTCATTGGGTGAAGCACTCCCCCCCCTCGCCATCAGTGCTGACAGCTGCAGAGGCTCCTGGATGGTGCTTTAGGAATGGGGATCTGTAAGTACGGTTAACGCACCTCCGAGTCCTGGGTCCTGAGGCTGCCTGGGACCTTTCAGGATTCGCTTCCAGCCAGTGTGCACAGGGCAGGGAAAGTGCTCGGATTATGGAGAGGTTCATTAAGACATGACAGGAATCTGCCGAGATGAGGAAGCAGGGTCTCTTTAGGAAGCATCTAATGTCTCTAGCTCTGCCCTCCTGGCACATTCCCCTCCCCTGTGCAAGAGTGGTGAGCAGGTGCAGAGGGAGCAACGGCTAGGGACAGCAGTCATTCAGGGGCACAAAGAAGAGGTCGCAATATGTGACCAGGGCCAACCCAGACAACCCAGGGAAGGAGTCATTCAGGCTGCTGCTTGCAGAATAAATAGGACTCAGGTGGTCTTAAAGGCCCAGAGGGTACACATGGTGTGTGGGAGACTTCCCATGAAGAACTTCATTAGGATTAAGTGGACGTAGTCTTCTCCTACCACCAGAGGTTTCTTTAAGTGCAGCAACATTACTATAAAGTCCTTGTGTACTTTCCTGAAAATCCACACTTGACCAGTTTGCTGCCCGGAATTATTTTTGTCTCTCAACATCCCTGGCTCTTTCTGGTAGCCCTGGACCCCTGTGTGGGGTAGCAGAGCTAAAGTGTGCTTCCCTAGCACCTCTCTGAAGGGGAACTGGGATGCACTAGAAGGAGTGTGCTGACTTTCAAGTCAAGCAGACAGAAGCTGCGGCCCCACTCCAACATGGATTTCTTGTGTGTGATCTTGGGCCAATGTTTTTTTTTTCATCTCTGAAAAGGAATAACTGTGCTTAATGTATTGGGAAATTATAGGAAATAAACTGTTTTGCTGGGGTGATGCTGGCCCCCGAGAAACTCCTTGAGAAAAGGATTCTTCTGGGTGGCCATCGCGGCTGTTGCTGGAAGCACTCCCTGGGTCAGGAGGCTGAGGTTCCCCAGCTCTCATAACCCTGTCAACACCACAGAACTGCCACTGTGATCCTCAAAGCTGCCCCATCTCCTGGCCCAAGGCCCTGATTCCTCACCCTTCTTATCTGTGGAACTGGGACCATGGGATTTCTCTGCGGGGAGGGTGTACTCTCCTGTCCCCATTGTTAGGACTTTCTGTGGCCTGGCTTTTCCATGTGTAAGAGCTTCCTGAAACCTGGGTGTGGGAGCCTGGCACATGGCACATGGGATGGACCCAAAGAAAGAAGATAAATGGCTGGAGATGTGTGTGCCATGCGGTGTCCCCAGCCCCAGATGGCTGGCCCTTGATGGTCCACCAGTCTACATGACTTCTTGGTGATTGCAGCTTTCACTCCTGGCCATTCTTTCCCATCTTTTCCTCATGTCACCACTGGGGTCCTTCCCTCTCTGTGCAGGGCCTCCTTCCTGAGGCTCTGGCCAAGGCTTGTCTCTCCTCCTCCCCCTGTTCAGGGTGGCGTCTCCAAGGCCAGCAGTCACTGCACAGGCTTCCAGACCTCCAGACTCCCAGGCTCTCCCCTGACTCTTGGTTGTCGCTCTTGTTATTGTTTTTAGGTCCAGGAAGGAAAACAGCCCTTTCACTCCTCTCCTGTGGGGGCTGCAGTGTGCAGGCAGCAGGATCCACATCTGTCTGCCTGGCGGGCTCCGGCTCCCCTCCCCTGCCCTCTTGTGTGAGGGCCAGAGCAGCCCAGCAGCCTCTTGCTTTCCTCTGGCCTGAGCAACTGGATTCTCATCTGCTATAATGTTTTTCTTTTTTCTTTTCTAAAAATGTCATGTAGAATGTCAACTAAGGTTTTGTTTCTGCGTCACAAAGGAAAATAGAACAAGGAATAAATGAATCAGTTTTTCTTGAATTATAAGCTGTGATTTTTTTTGTGTATGTGTGAATAATTTAGAGATTGGCTATTGAATTCCAAAAACATCTCTGAGTGTTTTCTGAATACCAAACCCTGAACAATGGATGGAGGCCAGGATGCCAAAGATGTGGTCCCAATCCTCAGAGGGTAGCCTGTCCTCAGAGAGTCGTAATGCTATGACTGGCCAGGCAAGAAAAGGTGGTAGGGAGCAAAAGGGCGAACCCTGATGTTCTAGAGTGGGTGTGGGTGTCACTTAACCTCTTCTTTCCCATGCTTAGGACCCAGCCTAAGTCCTCCTCCAGGAAGTCTTCCTTGAATGCTTCAAGCCTTAGTGAGTCTCCTGCTGTCCAGACTCTGGATTCCTAGAGCCTGTAAGATTTCCCACACCCAACCTCATCCTCCAGCCTCCCCGTCTCAATGAGATGAGTACTATCCTCCCTATTTTAATAGATGAAGCAACTGAGGTTCAGAGAGTAAAACAGCCTTCCAAGGGTCACAGGTTTAATCAGCAGCAAAAGTGGAACTTGAGCTCATGTGTTCTGACCCAGGGCCAGTCCTTCTCCTTGGTACAAGTACTTGCTCTCCTGTATCATTCAGCATCAGGCACCCCTCTAGGGAATCTGCATGGCCCTTCTAGTCCATGCTTCAGCTCTAGCTCCTCCTCTGCTTGCAGGAACCTGACCGTCTCCCCTGGAGGCCAGGGCCCTTGCCCGCCTAGTGTCTGGCCCCCTCCTGGCACCAACGCCACGAACTCCATCAGGCTTGGCTGGTGAAGGACAAGAGAGTGAACTGGCCATGCCTCTCTGCTTCTACCTGGGATCAGCTCTGCTGCCCTCCTTCTCTTCTCACCCTCAAAATATCTGGAGACTGGTTAAGTTAACAGCTCTTACATGTCAGATAATTGCAAGACTGAATAATTTTGGCTCCTTTTGTTTTGTAGACAGTGGATCGAAAGCATGGCTGTGTCCAAGGTCTTCCAGCTCTTTCTCTCTGGTTTAGCATCTTAACACAGATCTGGGTTTGCAGAATGAACTAGTGAGGGGCCTAAGCTGAAGATGTCTTTTTTTCTCTCTTCTGTGGAGTGTTAACACCCCATGCTCCAAAGAGAAAGCACTGAACACTTTTGAGTTGTATATGGAGTGTCCACATAGTGTATTATCCATTGAGAGTGAAATGAGCAACTTAACACTGGACAGCTTGTGAGACAAGTGCCCTACCACTGAGCTAAATCTAAGCTCTCTCTTTTTTATTTTGAGATAAGATCTCACTAAATTGCTGAGGCTGGCCTCAAACTTGTGACCCTCCTGTCTCAGCCTCCTGAGTTTCTAGACTTACAGGTGTGCACCACCACACCTGGCCTTATTTTCTTTCTTTTTGTCTTCTTCCTCCAGAGATACAGCAGATCATTCAACTGGACCTCGATCTAAAGTACAAGACCAACATCCGGGAGTTGTTTGAAGAGTTTGATAATTTCCTGCCAGGTGCCATCATTGGCATAGCCAGAGAGATGCAGCCAGTGTACAGGTCGGTAGAGCTGAGATCCCTCCCCACCCTGTCCTCTCTTCTTCCACCCACAGAGATGGGGTTTGCGGTGTGCACTCTTCCCACACTTGTGGCCTTGGGAACACATTCCTACTTCCTGAGGATAGCCTGGGCAGGCAGTTCGGCCCCAAGGCTGAGATGCTACCCCAATACTTTGGGTGGCATTGTGACATTTTTCATCTGGAAAGCCCAATTGTTTTAATTGTTGGTTCTGGTTAAGCTCAGAAGTTTAAAATCTTGAACTTTGTTGGCAGAGGAGGTGTCAGGTTTTAACCTACATTCTGGTGACCAACTGGGCTTTCTTTGCCTTGGAATCGCCATGATCCCTCTCATACATGACAGGGGGAGGGGGGCGGGGCTGATGGGTGGCATTATGAGGAGGGAAAGGCAGTACCCCCTGGGAACACTGATTGCATGAGCCTGCCTAGGTGAAAGCACCTTCTGCATGAGGCAGAGTTTGGTTGTCAAGTGCACGTCACAGAAAAACTCCACATCTGGGAGCCAGATGTGTTCAAGAATATTCTCTGTATAGCCCCAAACTAAAAACAGCTTATATGTTTTAGACAACATAATGGTTAAATAAAATGTGTTCATTTACTTGAATACTAGATAGCAACAAAATGAGCCAGTGGTGGCTACGGGCGATGATAGCCAGAACTAAGTGGTAGGCTTTGGGGGTGCATAACACAAGTGCTCAAAATTATAAGGAAAACCAAGGAGAGATCCCCAAAGCCAGGGTGGTTGGGGGAGGATAAGAGGGATTGTGCTTTATTTGTCCACCAGGGTAGGTATGTACATGTGGCACCTACCCTTTTGTGTACTGTGTGTGCTTATATACTATAGTTACGGGTGGGAGGGAGGAAGAGCAGAGCAGGCTTTGTTGAAAACTAAGTCCCATGGCCTTGGTTCCATGTTGCTGACTCATCCTCCAACAGGTAGAGTGACACCTCACCCAGTGCCAGAGCTGCCCAAGTTTTCTCAGAAAGAGCTGGGATTCCTCTGTCCCCTGGGCTTGCAGGCCACTTGTTCTCTGGGTAGCCTCCAATGACGGCTCCCTGTGGACATCGTTCCTAGAGAGAGGCCCAGTCACTAGAGAGCTTCAGGCCCAGGCATCTAGTGACTCAAAGCTCCAGTGTCCCCGGAGGAGAGATAGGAGAAGGAGAGACAATGGAATGAATCTGACATAATTTTCCCATGTGCATATATGAAAACAACACAATGAATCCCACCATCAGGTACATCCTTAAGAATGGGATCTTAACTAGAATAAGATATATTCCTTGCTTTTATAATTAATCAAAATATATTCTGCTTTCATGTATAACTAAAAAGAACCAATAACTAAATTTAAAAAAGTGGTGGGGGAGGAAGGAGAGACAGCCTTCACTTGGTGGTGGCTATTTGCAAGTCTCAAATCACATAACAGGAAATTCCTGCAAGGCCTCTGAATGAGCTGATAATTCCTGGGGCCTTGTGGGCTGTTCTCCCTTACATAACCCTTTTCCAAGTGCTCCACAGTCACTGGGGGGAGGGGACTCTTATTCTGCAGTGGAGGGTCAAAGATGGAGTTTAGGCAAATTGCTGCCATCTTAATTTACCTTCAGGTAAGTAGTGTCTTGTGCTGGGGTTCTAGATTCCATGTAGGGAGGTGATAGGGGCATTAGACATAAAGTCCTAGGTGCTAGTTGCAGCTCTGCCACTGCATGAGGAGCCTGGGTTCCCCCTCGGAGCAGAGGAACAGATGAGCTCCAGGATCTCCCTTGTCCAGCTCTGGCATTGGTGGTCTCAGTCCTTCTGACCCTCCTGTCTTCCCCTATATCCAGAGGCTGCTTATCTGCAGATGAGCTCCCAGGGCTCTCTCTGGACCTCCTGGTCCCCTGGTATGTTTAGACTGGGCTGACTGAAGTGCCATAGAGCAGGGAAGCCTGCGAGCTCCTGCTGGGAATCTTCTCATGTAATCCAAGAGAACACCTAGAAACCTCATCACACTTAATTTAGATAATGTTGGCCAGTATTTCTATTTTAGATTTTAGAAACAGTGCAACTTAAATCAACTTAATTATTTGGCCTTCCCAAAAGAAATATCTGAAAGATTTTGGATTTAAAATGAAATTGATCCAGATACTATTATGGTAATACCATGAGAACTGCGAGCCCTCCACCATGCAGCGTCCAAGAATGTTGTGTATGGGACACAGGCTTGTAGAAGGAACAGAAATTCAAACTCCTTTATGTGACCCTTCCTTTGCCCCTCCAAATCGTTTCTAAAGTCCTCTACTAATTAAGGCTGGGAATGACTGTCCTAGACTACTGTCACCTACTGGCTCTGTGGAATTATCTTTTAAAGTATGCATTGTTACTCTTTGCTGAGGCTGGCAGCAGACAAGGAATGGAGTATTTTTGCCTTTTTTCCACAAGAAAACTGGAGTCTCCTGTGTCCTGGAAGGCTGGTATCAGTATTTGCAGCTTTGGGATTTTCACCTGGCAGGGGTGGGAGGGAGGATTAGAGGAGAAAGAGGGTGGAAAATGGGGAGAGTAAGCCATGCCCATGCAAGTACAGGTAGAGCAGGGCCCCTCTCTTGCACAGGCAGCCTCAGCCCCACCTCCTGGTCTTGGTCGTTACAGTCTGTGGGACCCGTGCCCTTCTTCTTTCCTGATGGGTTCCTGCAGAGGTGGCCACTCACCCCACACCTATATTCTTTGCCCTCCAATGACCCAGGGGTCTCCCTAAGTGGCAAGTGTGGTGTGGACAAGTTATTTATTGTACGTGGGATCTGCTAGCATCCATGAGGGGAAAGGGAAATTAAAAACAAAACAAACAGCACCGAAGCTCCAGTTGACTGGCTCAGGCTCTGGTCTGGAAACCCACTGGGCAGGAGCAGATGTGAATCTTGCCAACTATGCCATTTTTATAGTCACTTGTCCCACAGCTACTGTACTTCAAAAGGACACATGTCCAGTCATTTTTATGACTTCTTCCTCTCTATTGTGTGCCACAAGTGTTCAAAGCTTGGAGGAAGGTGGGGAGAAGTATTTCCCACTGTCCTTTTGACAAATAGCTTTTTTACAAGTTTTTCCCCAATTGTACATCTAGCTGACTGTTTTCTGGACAATGGAGATTCTAGTCTGTTAGAATAGTGATGGAGGCCAGGCATGGTGGTGTATACCTGTAATCCCGGCAGCTCTGGAGGCTGAGGCAGGAGGATCACAGGTTCAAAGCCAGCCCCAGCAACTTAGCAAGACCTTGTCTCAAAATAAAAAATAAACAGGTCTGGAGATGTGACTCAATGGGTAAGCGCTCCTGTGTTCAATCTCCTCTACAAGGGGGAAAAAAGTGATGGAGGGTGCTTTCTCTCTTAGGATCTTTTATGGGGTCACACATCCCTTGTCCTTTGTCATCTGAAAACTGGGGTATGTGATCATCTTCAATGGAATGCTGCACTTCCTGACTCTTCCTGACTATGACTCTTTCTTTGCCTCTTCTTCAAGAGCTAGACCCTGGACGGGTCCTTTGGGGGTGATGTGCTTGATTGGGATAAGTACCCAAAAGGAGAGAAGACTCCAGTGCTTTCTCTGTAATAGAAAAATTATATTTTGCAGATATATGCCATGTGAAGTTGCTTCCTTATGAATGAATTAGAAAAGTCAGGACCCCTTTTTTTGCAGCCTATAGAAATTATGCAGTTGCACCAGTAGGAAAGCAGCTTGATACAGCAGAGATGGTGTGGAGTGTGTGCAGAAGCAAGTTAGACTTTAGTCACTGGATTCTCTGACCTTCTGTTTCTTCATGTGTAAGTGAGGGTAAACGTATCTAATGCACACAATTATTGGAAAACTCAAATGAAATAATGCACTGAGGAGTTTGTGGTGTGAGAGATCCTCAGCAAAGGTGCTTCCTCCCTCCTGCCTTGACCCTCACAGCTCCATTCTGAGTTTTCTTTACCAGATGATTTGTGCTTCTAGACTCCTGCTACTTCCACCCTCCCCCACCACACAGGGCTGCCTGTTAGGTGTAGGATACCAGTTGCACTGAACTTCAGATAAAACAGACGTAGTGTTTTGTGTCATAAGTCTGTTCCAAATGTTATGTGGGCATCTTTATACTAAACAATCATTACGGTTTGTCTGAAATCTAACTTTAATGGGGTATCCTGTTTGTTTGAGTTTCCCTAAATCTGGCAACCCTACCCCTCTCCAAGTTTTAAAACCTTCCCTTTTTAGCAGGAGCGAGGGATTTGGCTTTCCTACAAGATCCTTGAATGAGCAGGAACAAAGCGTGCGGAAGTGAAGCTGGTGAGGGAAAACAGGGCCAGAGAATGAAGGGCAGGAGGCGGCCCTCAGAGTCGCCATGAGGCCAGGCCTGAGCTGCCTGGCCTGCAGGACCCAGGAGCCAACTGGCCCAGGTCACTGGGGAGACCTCTGGGGCCAGGAGGGCTGGCATGGCTTAGCTTCAGGTCACAGAATTCCTTGTGACCCTGGAGAGGGGGAGAGAGGAGGAGCCTGGGTTTTTGTCACTCTGTCCTGGAGCTGGCCAGAGGAGCTTCTGAGTGGCAGCTTTGATGAGGGGTATTGGTTTTGGGGGGTGGCTTTTTGTGTGTCGGGAGGCTTCCGGTTGCTTTCTCCTGGCTCCGCATGCTCGCTGTGCACTGGAGTGAGCCCAGACCCTCACAGAGGGAGCAGCAGGCTAATCCTGTCAGCTGCTGCAAATACGCCACCAGGCAGGAATTTGCTTTTGTGTCAAGTATTTTAATAGTGTCCACTCTTTCATCTTTTAGGCCACGTGGTTTTTAAATTGACAGAGCTATACCAGCCTAGCTTCCTTTCAGAAGCTTGGAATGAAAATGTTCATCCAGCTTCCACAGCTGCCTTATCCCACTCTGAGGACTGGTGCAGGGCTCTCAGAGAAGTATAGGGGAGAAGGAAGGATGTGGACTGGCACCCACTGCTGCCTCTCCATCACTGTGTGACCTTGAGCAAGTCTTTGACCTCTCTGAACATTAGTTTCTTTAGTTGAAAAATGGAAATTAAAGCACCAAACAACACGAGATAGGGCAGAGTTGATGGGAGATTAAATTAGACGATGTGTTTTCAGTGCCTGATATGGAGCAGCACTCGGCAGTGGTAGTGGCAGTGTTATCCAGAGTCCTAGGTTGGCTAAGAATTAACTCTAGGACTCCAGGAAATCGCATCATCATTGAGCCTCAGTTTCTATGTATGTAAAACTACATACATAGAACATAATTGGTGCTAATCTTTTGGCTTCTAGGCGTCTGAACCCCCTTCTCAGTTTGAGGAAGTCCCTGCCCTATCACACTCCTCCTACCCTAGAAGACCAAAAGGCAGGATGCTATCTTCCCTAGATTCTTTGAAGTTAGCAAGGGTGTGGGTACTGTGTTCCCCTCCTTCTCTGCCTCCCCTAAGGAAATTACCTTCATAAATTGAAGGTACTTTTACTATATGCCTTAAACAATATAAGGCATTTGCAAAACAGAAACTGACAGTGTTACAAGGAGAAAATAACTACAGTCTACAAAAGCAGGGAAATTTTAATATCCCAAGAGAATATTGAAAACCAAGAGATCAAAGGAGGGGAAGGTGTGCAATACAGTCACAGCAGAGGAGGAAGGAAAGGGAGGAGGGGAGAGGCCGAGAGGGCCAGGGCTGGCAGCCTGCTTCTGCCACCCCTGTGCCGGGGGTGTCTCTGGGTCCTGCTCCCCTGTGCAGAGGGTGAGCTGATGGCCACTGTCCTTGCTTTCTGACTCCAGTCTGTGGCCATGGCCATGTTCATCTCATTTTTAAGCCCTACTGTGACCTTTCCCCCTCTCTCCTTGAATTAAAAAAAATATATAAAAGGAATTATTAAAAAATCCTCTAACAGCATATGAGGATTGTTGCTTTTTGAGAAATTTTCTACAAGTTTATTGGTGTGTGTATGTAAATCAGTTTCTGTTTTATATGCCCTGTGCATTTGTTTTTGGTTCTTTTACTGTGTATCTTTTTAAAAAAAAATATTTTGTTGGTGGTGCTGAATATGGACCCCAGGACTTGTGCATGCTGGCAAGCACTCTGTCTCTGCGCTAGTTCCAGCCCTTCACAGCTGTCTTGACCATTCTTATACCTAACTAAAATTAAACATTGCTAGATTCTTGAGATCACTCATTTCCTACTTTTTATTATGGAAAACTTTTTTTTTTTACTTGTAAATGGACACAGTATCTTTATTTATTGTTTTATGTGGTACCGAGAATCAAACCCAATGCCTCACTCATGCCAGGCAAGCGCTCTACCACTGAGCCACAGCCCCAGCCTGATATGGAAAACTTTTAACATGTACAAAAGTAGAGGGAATCATTTGACACTCTGGTGCTCTGATGTTGTAATCTCCATGCAGCCTTTATGATGACCAGCCTCGACCCAGTCTTATTTCATCTCTATCCCATTTACTTTTCCTCTTCCCCAGATTATTTCAAAGCAGATCCCTAGTGTCACACCATTTCATCTGTGAATGTCATGTAAGTTTTTTTTAACAAACTTGCTATTGCAGGGTGAGGAGCTGTGGGCATTGTGGGAACCCATGGAGTCATTGTGTCTGAAGGTTCCTTAGCATAGATTAGTTGTCATGAGAGAGGAAAATAGACGGGGGCTCCCTCGCCTAGCCAGCCAGCATTTTCCGTCTCTCTCCAGATTGTCTCAAATCAGGATGTGCATGTAACTGGCACGTCTGGGAGGCTTTACAGCTGATATAAATTATTTATATCTATCAATCATTTAAGCAGTCGTGACTTTTTGTTTTAGAAAAATATTTTCTTTGTATGTACAAAAGTAAGTTTATTTTAATAAAAAAGTTCAGAAAATGTAGCTGAACAAAAAAGAAAGAAAACTTACCCATAACTCCCCCCGAATTCTCTTTCTCTTCCTCCTGTCTTCTTTATTTTAAAAGTTCTTGTACTGTATCATATCCATTCCTCTTTAACTGAAGAATTGATCTCCAATTTTTTGCAATGATAAACGATACAGCAACAACCAGTTGCGACTTCTCACATGTTCCATGATTTCTTAAGACAGGTTTCTAAAGGTGGAGTTTCTGGGTCATTTTCCAAACGTGGGAACATACTGCTCAACTGGCCTTCAGACCATGCTGAACCACCCGCCCTCTCTCCGGAAGTGCACTCACATGCTTTCCCAATGTCCTATCAAGCTTTGCACATCTGCATTCTTGTTTACTTTTGCCAATCTGATCGGGAGAAAAATGATGGCCCCCTTGGGAAAATAGCTACTTTTAAAAAACCAGTGAGATTTAAATGTGTCTAACATGTTACCGATCATTTGTATTTCTCCTATTGGGGTATTCATATTTTTATATTGATGAACAGGAATTCGTTAAGTAGGAAGGACATAACACCTCATCTGAAATTTATGCTCATGAATTCCTTCTCCAATCTGCTATTTATGCTTATGGTGCCTTATATAGTTTGGATGTGGACTGGCTTCCAAAGGCCCATGTGGGCAGAGGCCAGGGTTGCCAGCCTGCTATGCTATGGGGAGAAGGTGGGGCATGGTGGGAGGAAGTTAGGTGGCCAATGGTTTCCTTGAGGGGGATATTAGGATGCCAGTCTCTTTCTCTACTTCCTGAGCGGCCTCCTCCTCCTGGCTCCTTCTCTGCCACAGGCCCAAAGCCACAGGGCCCAGTGACCATGGACTGAAACCTCTGAAATCATGAGTCAAAATAAAACTCTCCTCCTTTTAAGTTGATTATTTCAGGTATTTGTCACAGCAACAGGAAGCTCACTAACACTGTACCTTAGGGGCAGAGTTTAAAAATGTTGAATATTCAAGTCTGTCTATTGGTCATTGGCTTCTGCTTTTGGAGTCACATTTGCAGGGTGTCAAGACTTGGTAAGAGATGCAATTTTATAAGTTCTTCTTGAATTTGATTATTCAATAAACCACTTACTGAATGCTTCCTACATTCCAAGCACAAGAGTCTTACCCACAGCACGAGTTGAACTCAGCCTGAAACCGACCATCCTTGGAGGATCTGTGAATTGAATCAAGTGTGAACCTCAAACACATTCCACTTGGTGGGAAGACCAGATGGGCAGGGCTAGTTCTGGTCCTGAGCAGGGGTTACAGAGAGGCCCTTCAGAACTTAGATCCCCGGATCTCAGGGCATTTATAAGGAGTCAAATCTTAAATATAATGATGCCAAGAAAATAGTAATATAAAATCTGTGAGAAGGTTCATGATGGTACTAAAGAAACTGACAGCATTTCATTCCCGTTATCAGCCAAAGAGGAGCAATCATCAATGATGCAGCTTCCTTTGCATTTCATTAGGAAGCTAATGTGGATTTTATCTATCCCCTAGGACTCTTTACAACCCCTCTGAATCAAAGAACCCAGTGAGGATGCGCCACCCTCCCTTGGAGGGTGTCTATCAAGAAAGCCTACAGATGATGAGATAGCATCTCTGAGCTACTGACCCTGGGCTGGACACCTGTCACCTCTGTAGGGGCTACAATGCCCTCAGTTTGCTGCCTCAGGCTTGACAAGCCCCTGATTAGTGATTTACTATACTTCTTTGTATTCTATACTTTTTTGAAGTAAAACATAATAAATTTCCAGAAAATTCACCTCAAAAAATAAATAAATAAATTCATTGTTCACTAGGTTTCTTCAGAGAGCCCTGCCACCATGCCTTAGGATGCGTAAACTAGGACTTGAAGATAAAAGGTGTTAGATTCTCTTCTATCCTCTAACACCTGAAGATGGATTTCTTGGTCCTGTTCTTGTGTTTGGTTTTTTAAAAAATTATCCAAAATTGAGCCTGTCAGTTTCTGTTAGAGTTGAAACTGAGTAAAGAGGGAAAGCATGCCATCTTTTTCTTTCTTTCTTTTTTATTTGTTTTAATTAGTTATGACAGTAGGATGCATTTATGCACTTTGATATATCATACATAGATGGGATATAATTTCTCATTTTTCTGAGTGTACATGTTGCAGAATTATATTGGTCATGTGGTCACATATAAACATACAATAATAATGTCTGTTTCCTTCCATATCCCCTCCCTTCCCATCAACTCCCTCTACCTAATCTAAGGTAATGTTATTCTTCCCTAGGGCCCCCCTGCCTTATTATAAAATAGTATCCGCATATTAGAGAAAACATTCGGCCTTTGGTTTTGTGGGATTGGCTTATTTCACTTAGCATAATATTCTCCAAACATTTACTGGCAAATGCCATAATTTTACTCTTCTTTAAAGCTGAGTAATAGTCCATTGAGTATATATACAACATTTTTTTATCCATTCATCTATTGAGCGATACCAAAGTTGGTTCCATATTCTAGCTATTGCGAGTTGAGCTGCTATAAACATTTGATGTGGCTGCATCACTATAGTATGCTGATTTTAAGTCCTTTGGGTATAAACTAAGGAGTGGGATATCTGGGTCAAATGGTGGTTCCATTCCCAATTTTCTGAGGAATCTCCATACTGCTTTCCAGAGTGGTTGCACCAATTTGCAGTGCCACCAACAATGTATGAGTATACCTTTTTCACCACATCCTCGCCAACATTTATTGTTGCCTGTATTCTTGATGATTGCCATTTTGACAGGAATGAGATGAAATCTTAGAGTATTTTTGATTTACATTTCTCTAATTGCTAGAGATGTTGAACACTTTTTTATATATATTTGTTGATCGTTGTGTTTCTTCTTCTGTGAAGTGTCTGTTCAGTTCCTTAACCCATTTATTGATTGGGTTATTTGTGTTTTTTTGGTGTTAAGTTTTTTGAGTTCCTTATATATCCTTGAGATTAATGCTTTATTGGAGGTGCTTGTGGTAAAGATTTTCTCGCAATCTGTAGGCTCACTCCTCAGTTTGTTAATTGTTTCCTTTGCTGAGAAGAAGCTTTATAATTTGGATCCATCCCATTTATTAATTCTTGATTTTACTTCTTGAGTTTTAGGAGTCTTGTTAAGAAGTCAGATCCTAGGTTTATATGGTGAAGATTTGGGCCTATTATATCTAGAAGATCCAAAAAATTTTCACCAGAAAACTTCTAGAACTAATAAATGTATTCAGCAAAGTAGCAGGATATAAAATCAACACCCATAAGTCAAAAATATTCCTATACATCAGTGATGAATCCACTGAAAGAGAAATTAGGAAAACTACTCCATTCACAATAGCCTAAAAAACAAACAAACAAACAAACAAAAACCTTGGAATCAATCTAACAAAAGAGGTGGAAGACCTCTACAATGAAAACTACAGAACACTAAAGAAAGAAATTAAAGAAAACCTCAGAAGATGGAAAGATCTCCCATGCTCCTAGATAGGCAGAATTAATATTGTCAAAATGGCCATACTACCAAAAGCATTATTCAGATTTAAAGCAATTCCTATTAAAATCCCAGTGACATTCTTCATAGAAATAGAAAAAACAATCATGAAATTTATTTGGAAAAATAAGAGACCCAGAATAGCTAAAGCAATCCTTAGCAAGAAAAGTGAAGCAGGAGGCATCATAATACCAGACCTTAAACTATACTACAGAGTTATAGTAATAAAAATAGCATGGTATTGGCACCAAATGTAGATGATGGTACAGAATAGAGGACACAGAGACAAACCCACATAAATATGGTTATATCATACTAGACAAAGGTGCAAAAACATTCACTGGAGAAAAGGTAGCCTATTCAATAAATGGTGCTGGCAAAACTGGAAATCCATATGTAGCAAAATGAAATTAAACCTCTGTCTCTCACCCTGCACAAAAATCAACTCAAAGTGGATCAAAGACTTAAGCACTAGAACAGAGACCCTGCGCCTAATAGAAGAAAAAATAGGTCCAAATCTGCTCCATCTTTTTCAATAGTGCTTTCTTTAAAAACTGGGATGGTTTAACATAGCCTGCGTGACCTGGAGGCAGTGCTGTGGCCCTGGGGAACTACTCATAAAGGGGCAGGTCTTCCCTGTAAGACATGAAAGTCTATTGTGGGTTGTTATTTTCTAATGACATCCATGAAAATGCATTTTAAAGAGAGAGGGAAAAAAGCTATATATGGAAGAATCCAAGTGGGACTTTGACACCGGTGATGTGGTTGCTGTCTGATGGCTGTCCCCCACCGCCCCCACCCTGGCTGTTGCCATCTGAAGACATGTGGGGTGTTAGGAGGGCAGCTGCTGAAGATGTGCATGTATGGCTGAGATGAGGACCGGGTTAAACATGCAAGAGCTTCCCATGTCTGAAAACCCAACTCCTTTCCTGCCCTCTGCCTGCCTGCACATGATGAGTGTGTCAGCGCTACTGGTTCAGCGAGAAAAGGTTCACCACATTGCACCGACACAGGCGTCTCCTGAAAGAATGAGCAAGGGTTTGAATGAGGGGGCTAGGCTGTGTGTCCTGCCCCTGCTGTGCAGACTGAGCTCCAGGCATATATGAGATGTTTGTTGAGTAAATGAGAACAGATGTTTAATCAGAGGGAGCTCCCTCGGTGGTGGGTTGGCTGGCCATTAAGTGATTCTCTATAGTCCCATCAGTGGTCTCCTTATAGAAATTGCTTTCACCTTAGGGTTTTTTTTTTATGATTTTTATATTTTTTTTAAAGACAATCCATGGGAAACATTGTTGTTCTCATTTTTATTGGGCTCATTGTATGTGTGAGCCACAGGGTTCAGTGCTTTGAGGAATTATGAAGTAGAAAACATTGCTCTTGCTTTCAAGGAGATTTTACTGGAGGGATAGGGGAGAGAGGGCAGATAAAATGTAGTAAAGACACAAAGCTCAAGTGCTGCAATTGTTTGGATGAGGTTTGTCCCCCAAGGGTTGGTCTTGGGTGTGGCAGTGTAATAGGTGGTATGGACCTTTAAGAGGTGGAGCCTACTGGGAGTCCTTAGGTCATTGGGAATGCTGACTTCAGAAGGAGCTAAGGTAGTTCTTGCAGGAACATAGTGCGTTCTCAGGAGAGGGGTATAAAAAGGAACATGCCTAGTCCCCTCATTCTCTCTAGCTTCCTTTTTTTAAAGATGTGATCTCTTCTTCCCACGCCTGTTCTCACCATTGTGATGTGATTTACCATGAGGCCCTTAGAGACAAACCAATGCTACACTATGTTCTTGAGTCTCCAGAATTGTTAACTAAATAAACTTTTTTCTATATATATATATATATATATATATATATATATATATAGAGAGAGAGAGAGAGAGAGAGAGAGAGAGAGAGAGATGTTGATGAACCTTTATTTTTTAAATTCATTTATTTATATGCAGTGCTGAGAATCGAACCCAGTGCCTCACACATACTAGGAAAGCGCCCTGCCACTGAGCCACAACCCCAGCCCTAAACTTTTTTTCTTTATAACATTACTCTACCTCAGACATTTCATGATAGCCATGAAAAGTGGATTAATCTAGACGCCAATACCAGGTCAGCACTACTGTTTAGAGATACCCTTTGGACAGGCCACAAAGACACTCTGCTGTAGGACCTGCAAACTCTGCTGACCACTGTGCCCTCAGTTTTATATTCTGCCTTCAAAAAAATGCTAAGAAGTGGGTGACCTTTCCTTTCTCTAAACAATCTCTTGAAAGGGGTGTTTGCATTTGCTTTATGAGTGGAGCCTCTAAGATGTACACTGAGAGTGGGTCGAGCTCAGTGTGCAGTAGGAAACCCAGTGGGCATTTGGAGAGGGCTTGGCTGTGCAGTAGAGAAAACCTGAATCCTGACCTCCAGAAGCTTGCAGCCTAGCTGTTGGGACCACCTCTCCAGGTCACCTGTCTGGGAAGCCAGCCTGGGCAAGTGCTATAGCTGAGGTACAGCAAGTGACAGTGGGGCCCAAGAGGACCGTCCTTTTTCACATTAGTGCAACCTTTTTTTTTTTTTTTTAAATTAAATAAATATCTCCCTGAAAGAACCTCATCTGAAATCTAAGCAGCAAAAATGACTTATCTGTAAGCATCTTTCCAGAAAAACTGCATTATTGAATCACAGTGGCATGTGTATAAGGGGACCTTCTATATAAGGAGACTGAGTTTAAACAAGACCAGCTGCATGTGAGGGTAATTTCAAAATGCTCTACGGTCATCCCAGGTCATGTTTCAGTTGCATGCCTGCATTTCTACAAGTGAAAAAATGAAATGGATATTCACTTCCCAGCCCTTTGCCTCCAGGTTGGCAACAGAATTGGTTATTGTGGAAATAACAAGCTTTTAAACTAAGCTTGGGTTTGAATTGAACCCCTTATCTGCTGCTCCTGCACCGGGTGACTTCTTTAAATCAGTCATTTACTATTTATCATGTGAACCCTTGTGATCCTCTGTTTCAGGGTGGCAGAATTGCCCCCTACATCAAGGAGTGTTCATAGGAACCTTTTGATCCAGAACCTGGCCTTCCCTGGTGTCCCTGTCATTGAGATTTTTATATCACTGTTTATAGAAGAGGAAGCTTATTTAAAAACCAGAATTGCTTAGTATGTAATGATTTGCCTGGATGTTTGCTGTGTCCCTGCCTCTGCATATAAGCACTCATTGCCAGACTGGCCAATCCTGATGGACTTTCGGAAATGTAAAGTTGTGGAGAACTACTCACGGGGCCGTATTAACGTCAGTCACTGTGGAGTGAGGTGCTGGTGCATTTGACTGCTTCTCTGCCTCCACGTGGTTCCCCTTGGCCCTGTAAATGAAATGAAGCCCAGTGTCTGCATGGAGAACCTTTCCCTGACTGCCAGGACCATCCTATCCTGATGGGCCCAAGGATCATGAACTTGGAACTATAGAGAAGGCAATATAATCCCAGCACTGTACTAGGGCTAGCAGGGAACAAGACCTTCATGTTCATAATAATGTAATTGCTTCAGAGTGGAAGATAGGGTCTAAGTGAGGTAAAGACATAAAGATGAATCACAGTATTTAGGAGGAACAGTGGAGAGGTGCCCCATTTCTCGTGCCTGTTCTCTCCTGCCAGGTTGTTGGCAGGGTTTGGGAGGAATATAGAGTGGGACCTTGGTCCTATAGGCCACCTCTCTACACATACTTCACTGATGGCTACTGTCCAAAGTGAAGGGCATTGTACAAGGATCAAGCGATATGCTTTTGCGGACAAGGAGGAGTAGAGTCCTTGAGTCCTTTGGTTGTAGAGGAGACTGAAATGGTCCGGGAGGAGGAACAACATGCTGGTTTTTCTTTGTCAGCTAGATCTGTGGAGCAAATGGGTTGCATGGGATTAGCTCTAAGTGCAGGTGCCTGCCAGCCACCTGCTCAGACCGGAAAAGAGCCCCAGGCCCCAGTCCACTTAGTGCATCCCATTAAAGGTAGGATGGAGTGGGTGACTGTGTTTTTTTTTTTTTTTTTTAATTATGAAATGAGAGAACATCTGATTAGCTCTCGGCAGAAAAAGTGATCATCTAGTGAGTGTAACATGTAACAGGTCCAAGAAGGAAATCATCTGTGATTCAGAGCTCAGGCTACAGCTTGTGGCAGTGTAATTTCAGAATTCCTAGTGCCCCTAGGAAGTAATATAAGTTTTCAAATATTTTTAAATGGACTGCTGAAGAGAGGGGAAAGAAATTGAACCCATCTATACCCCGTCTCTTGCCTAATATTTCTAGATTTGTTTTGAATATGTGCCCAGAGATGTCACATCTGATCATTTTTCTTTAAAACAGGGTTGGCAAGGTTTGGGAGGAATATAGAGTGGGACCTTGGTCCTGTAGGCCACCTCTCTACTCATACTTTAAAACAGGAATCAGAGATCTGCATTGTTAATGTAAAAGCTCTGATTTTTAAATATTGACAATTACACGATCTGCTGACTAATGAAGCACATTGGTGCCCCAGAATCAGTCTGAGAATCTGGTTTAAAGGTTCATTGAGACAAAAACTTGGCCAAACCTTTCTTGCTGTTGGCCTGGAACCTCAGACGTCATCCGTGGGTCAGTACTCTCACTGACAGTTTTCAGGTCCTCTCAGACTCTGCTTTTTCCAAATGTTTTCTCCCATTCCTTGAAGTAGATGACTTTTTTTTTTTTTTTTTTTGATGATTTAAAATTCTATCAAATGCTTTTCTAATTAACTTCAGACTTACCTAATAACAAAACATTAAGCCCCAAGCAAAATTCTTTTCTGGATGCGTAATTTAGGAAGAAAATAAAAAGCTCTCCATACTCATCTTTTATTGGAGCTGGCTCTTGGGTTGGCTTTAATGTGTTTAAGAGCATCTGTGAACTGCTGTCAATGTCCAGAGATGCTTTGGGGGGTTGAGGCCTGGAGGGGAGGGGAGGGGCGGGGAAAGGAATCCAAAGGGAAGGCTGGGGAGAGAGAGGCTGGAAGTGATACAGGGGCTTCATGTCACTGTGTCTCTGTCACCATCCTGTACAATCAAGTGTTGTCTCACAGATCCCACAAGGACACAGGCCCCAGACCTTCCTGCCTGCCTAGCAGTGGTATTGAGGATGACCTTAGTGTCATCACAGGTTGTTCTCTCCTATGACCCATCTGGAGACTCTTCCCCAGTCTTGGAGTAAGGCATAGTGGCATTTCTCCTTGGTAACTAATTCTTCCTCCTTTTGTACCAGTAACTAGATGTTCTGATTTTCATTTAGTATAGAAGACTTAGAGCAAGCTGGGGTTCTCATAGGGTACATTTCGTATCAATGATCACAGTGGGACAACAAGTTTAAACCAGGGCTGTCCTGGGCCACCTAAGCCTGATGTGGCAGAGCCAGGGGTGGGAAAAAAAAAAAGGAAGAAAGAATGGGGGGGAAGATGAGGCGGGGGAGGGGCCGTGGAGGGCTGAGGGGTAGAGATGCTGCTGAGGTTGGTGGTGAGGTTTAAAATAAGGAAATGATCAGCATGTGGCTTCACGGATCACATGGCTTATTGCTTTTCCAAGAGATTTCTTTTCTTCTTCTTCTTTTTTTTTTTTTTTTTTTTTGTCTTTCTTTGTGGTTAGAATAATGAGAATGAATCTCCCAGGAATTACACTAACCACATAATAAGTTTCAGAATTATTAAAAGTCTAGTTGCTCAGCCAGGATGGAGCAGTCCTCTGGGAAAGTGAAGTCTAGTTAAAGTGTGCTGTGTGGCTCTGTGTGAGCAGCTCTCGAGAGGGATGGCTTTCATCCCCAGGACATCCCTGAGAGCAAGTAAGGCCCCTGAACACCTGAGGGCTATGCTGGCATTGGCAGGGAGGTTTCTTAGATTAGCTGGAAGGCTGGGAGGGCTTGGCCCATCTCAACCTAAATTCTGTATCTTTAAGAAGTGCTTACAATGTAGCTTTGTCCCAGTATAAGCTCTGGATTGACACAGGGTAGCCCTTCCAGAGTCCAGTCTCTGTAAGTGTCTGTCAAACTCTTAGGCATAAGGTACAGGTGCTGTTAAATTTACAATGGGGGTATGCCTGATAAGCTCATAAATTGAACATGTCGTAAGTTGAAAATGCACTGAAGGCACCTGATGGAACCTGCTAGCTTAGCACCATGGTCCACTGTAGAGTTGTTTGCTTCATAATGGGAAAGTGGGACTGGCTGGAAGCTGCGGCTCACTGCCACTGCCCAGCATAACAAGAGAACAGAGTATTGCCTGCCTGGGACATGCAAATTTCAAAGCATGGATTCTGCTGAATGTATATTGCTTTTGCACTGTTGTAAAATCGAAAAATTTTAAATTGAACTGTTGTAAGTTGGGACCATCTGTGTTTTGCAGTCTAGTAATTGAGATCAGTAGCTCACATATGGGGGTCTGTAAGATGTGACCTTCTTGAGGGGAGGGGAAAGTTTGCTCCATGTTCTTACCATAGTAAAATATGTCATTCACATAGCCAACTATGTGAGTGTTTGGAATCACTGAAGAGCTCCATAACACCATGTATGGGGACTGATCATCTGTTGGAACCACTGGGATGGTCCAACACCATTGGCTGGAATTGGGCATTTACCTGGACTTGCAAGGTGAAAAGTAAAAGTCTCTATTAATGAATTTTTTTTTTTTTTCAAGACTGGGGATTGAACCCAGGGGCATTCTACCACTGAGCTATATTCCCAGACCTTTTTATTTTATTTTATTTTATTTTTTGAGACAGGATTTCACTAAGTTGCTGAGGCTGGCCTTGAACTTTTGATTCTCCTGTCTCAATCTCCCGAGTTACTGGAAGTATAAGTATATGCCACTGCCCTCTGCTATAGATGAATCTTACTTACCCAGTTTCTTAATTCAGACTAATATAATGAATGACAGAGACTGTGTGACTTATGAACACCAAAAATTTGTTTCTCAGTTCCAGAGACTGAGAAATCCAAGATCAAGAGGCTGACAGATCAGATGCCTAGGGAGGGCCTGCTGCCTGGTTTGCATGGGTCTTCTTGTAGCCTCCTATGGTGGCAGGCAAGCTGTCTCATCTCTTCATCAGAGTACTAGCCTTTCATGAGGTCTGCACCCTCCTGACCATATTATCTCCCCAAAGTCCCTCCTAACACCATCCCATTGGAGGTTAGGATGTCAGCATATGAATTTGGGGAGACGTACATGCAGTCTGTAACACCAGGCCTGTCCCCACATCTCATGGTGGTCCATATCAACTCCTGAGCTCATGAACTTGAATTTGGTACTGGGTTGAATAGAAAGAATAACTTTATTAGGGGTGCTAACTCTGTAGACTAATTTTCTTATCTTGGGAACTAACCACTGGGATTTGGCCACAGTTCCATGCAGAGGAAGTCAAGGGGAAAGGTGGAGGCAGGCAACTACCTCACAAAGGCGTAAATGTTTTGTTGTCACCATTGATTTTTGGCCAGTCTAAAAATTTCCAAGAATCGCTTTTAGGGCACATTAACTACCCATCAGAATCTCTCTGGGGCTGCACCTCGCAGCCTGCGACTGTGACTGTAAAAGGGTGACTTGCCTGCTTCCCTGTGCTCCAGAGAGCCTGAAGCCACCTTGCAGAGAGGGCATCACTTCCACCCAGAGTGTAGGGTTCAGAAAATGTCACTGTCTGCCTCCTGGATGGGCTGAATCACATTCAGAGCAGACTCTAGAAGCTGGGAGGATCCTCTCCTGGGGCAAGTCAGCAGGGGATGGAGGGGAGAACCAAGCCCTCCCATTCCAGCATTGGAAGGGAATGGAGTAGAAAGACTCCCATTGTGGAGCTCACTGATATGGCCTGGTCCCAGCACCACCAAGAGAAGCTTGGGAAATTCATGTGAGCCTGACCTCAGTGCCAGGAGCATCCCAATACATCAGTTTATCCAGGCTCACTTGGTGACTGACAGCTTAGCTGTGATGAATGACAGATATTGTCCAGGGACTACTATGGTGGCCACAGCCCCTGCCCTCAAACAAGTATAGATGACTTTCAACCTATGATGGAGTTTCATCCTGATAAACCCATTTTAAGTTGGAGATATCTTAAGGGAAACATGCATGTAATACACCTAACTTATCAACTATCATGGTTGAGCAGTCCACTGTAGAGTGTTGGCCTAACCTTACAAGTGCATGGCTGACTGGCACCTGTAGCCTGCTGCCTTTACCCAGTACATGGAGAGAGTATCAAATTGCACGTAACTATCCAGGGGAAAGATCAAAATTCAAAGCATTGTCTCTATTGAATGTCGAGTGGACTGTCTTCACACTATTGTGGAATCAGTCTCCCTAAATTGAAACATTAGAATTTGGAGGCTGTTTGTAGTCTAGAGGGCTGGCCCCACACCCACAGCCAAGGGTCTGGGCCTTCTCTAGAGTGTTTGTGTTCCCCTGGGACTTAAGAGATACCTCTAGACCTTCCTTATTGTCTACTCTGACTCTGGGCCCTGGCTTGCTCTCTTAGATGCTTCCTGGACAGACTGTATACTTGGCTTTCATTTATATTCATGCTGGACATGGTCTCTTGGATCAGCGAGAGCTCTATGCTCTGCAGTCATGAGTCAGCCTGTGCCTTCTGTGTTCCCAAACTAACTGATGACTCCCTCTCACCAACTTTGTTGAGCACCTGCTGTTTGCTAGGCAAGCTCCTTAGCCTCACATTTGGGGACCTCCACAGTTCTGCCCTACCCCGCTCCCTACCTCCTTCCACCAATGTGGTTTGTGCTCTTGGTTTCAGCAGTACTGAATGACTGTTGTTTTCCAAACAGGGGCTCATCCATGTCTGTGGCCTTTGCATGGGTGTCCCTCTGCCTGGATTGCTGTTCTTCCATCCTACCTTTCCATTACATTCTACTCATTCTTTGAGGTTCAGGTGAGATGCCACCAACTCTGTAAAACCTTCCTGAGGGCCAGCATGCCAGCTGTAACCTCCATTCCTCAACACTTAATACCAATGTTAGGTCATTCAACAGTCATGGCTTGGAGGACAGATGCCTCCTGTGAAGGTGCATCTCCCCTTACAAGGCGAAGAACACTTTGAGGTCTGGGTTCTGGACTGACTAATAAAACACTGCCCCACCTCTCTGTTCCCTGTCTCTCAAATCTAGTCTGGGATGACTGAAACTGATCCCTTCAGTCATTGTCTAGTGCTAAACACATCTAGAGTTTTAAGGCTTAGTTATTATTTTCAATAATGGCATGAAGGGCAGGGAACTAAACTCTAACCATAAGTCACTTAAGTTTTCTGGGAAGCCATATGCTCTTATTGCCCTTGTAGAGATAGACTGGAATGTTGGTAGTTTCTGACCTTGAAGTCAGACAGGACTGGTTTGACTGCTGATTCCACCACTTCCTGGCCATACTACTCTGCATATCATACTTAAACCTTTTAAAGCCTCTGTGTCCCTGTAAAATGGGAATGCACCCAGAGTATTGGTTGTAAAATGATATCTCCTTTTCCCTGTTTGGCATACTTGGAGATATGTGATTCTCATGTTGCAATGCAGGTGGAGAAGATGTGTTTGAAAACACCCTCCTGCCGATACTGATGTGCTGGAGTGTGTGCCCTTTCTTTCTTCCTTGTTTGAGATTCACTGGTCCAGATCCTTATGAGTGTTCATGAACAGTTGAGAATGAACTGATGCCATGGATATGTTATACAGCCCGGGCATAGATTAGCCGAATCAGATCCCTCTCCTTTCTCCCTGTCCTGCACAACCCATGACTTACTTCAGCATTGTCAGTAGTAGGTGGTATTTACAGAACAGAGAGCAGTTCCTGTAGAGGTAGGGCTAGCTTTAAAGCCAAAAGGAATGTATGCTGGATTAGAAAGGGAGCAGGCCGGGCAGGAATGAACCACATCCTGCGTTGGGTTAAGCTACTCCTGGCCTTTTCTATTCATGGTCTTTGAGGTTACAGGCTAGTTGCAAGCCCTTGGCCATAATCGAAAACATGGCTTTGATTTCCTTGTCCATGGTGCAGAAGATCAATGTGGAAAGTCCAAACGCAAAGATACAGAAACTGTGGCCAGATTGGAGCTGACCGTGAGTAGCCACCTGCATTGTTTTATAAATTACAATTGGAAAATAGCTTGTAACAATATGGTGTTAAAGATTTTTGAAGCTCCAGTATTCAATTGTCTTAAGCTTCTCCTTGGAATGTGCCCTTTCTGGATTGTAGCCTGTCTCTGGGCCCCAAAAGGGTCACTCAGCCACTTGGTCAGGATGAGAACCTAGATCTCTGGCCTCAGTGCCCTGCTTGTTCTCTGTGCATCTGAGGTCTAGGGCGGGACTAGACCCTGTCCTGTATTTCCTGAATGAGGAAGCAGCAGATTTTGAAGGCTCTGGCAGCCACCTACAGCCTGGGTCACTGAGTTCCCTCTTTGGGGATTTGTAATATGTACTTGCACATTAAAGATAATCACAGTCTCTGCATTGAACTATTTAAGAGCACTCCAGCTCCTACCTTGATGTTTGAGCCATGTACATGGTCCTCCTGCCACTGTCCACGGTCATATTTGGAGGAGGCTGGATTTCTCTCTAACCTTTGTGGATCTCTCCACCAGAACACTTTTTATCAGTTTTCTTCACAGCATACTGATGTCCCTCGTGGTGCTGTGATCAGTGTGCAATTAAACAGAGCTGTGCATGGCTGGTCTCAGCCTGTTTCATGGGGTTTTGGATCATTGGAGAATCTTAGTGTGCATTTTTCCTAGTCAGGCCATGCATAGCTTCTTTATCAGAGGGGAAATGTGCTTAGTTATTAGGGGGCATGGGCTTCATTTTTTTATGTCAGCAGTCTAGCTTGGATTAAAATTTCTCTTATCATTATGGAGGCATTAGAATATGCCTGCTTGTCTTTCTTCCTTCCATTCTTCTACCCACCCATTTATCCATCCACGAACCCATCCATCCATCCATCCATCCATCCATCCATCCATCCATCCATCCATCCATCCAGAGTTAAGAAAGACACTTCAGCTTACCTTTCTCATTTTGTAGAGAAGAAATCAAAGCAGAGAGGAGTTAACTTGATCTATGGCACCCAGATCTGTCTTTCCCTCCCCTAATCAACCAAAGTCCATCCATTTATCCATCTATCTATGCATCTATCCTTCCATCCATTCAAGGTAATAGGAAGGATTTGCTATGGGTAGAAGCCTCTTTAGTCTGAGTCTTAGATTCCCTTAATTTCTAGAAACCTCATTCTGTTATTTATTGCAAAGCAGCTTATTGCTACTGTCATGTCTTTTCTGTGGGTGTCAACCTCCTGGTGCTCAGGCCTGGGAGCTGTGTTCAGAGCCAGCCTGGATTCTCCAGGGAGGCGTGGAGGTGCTCAATGTTACTAGTCTTGGCAATTAAAACCACTGGTATTTTGCTTCGCTCTCTTTCAACTCTCTCTGCCACCTCTTTGTTCTTACTGAAATGCCTACTGTTCCTCCTCTTGCTGAATGACTTAGTTTGGTGAAGGAAGGGAAATATAGATTTGGGTAGCATGAGTCTCGTCACTTCCTCTTTGCTTTGATTTCAAAACCCTTTGCAAAATGAGAAGAGTGAGCTGAGGTATCTTTCTTACTTGTAACAGACAATGATAGATTTTAAAAAATATGATTATAGAATCTCAGGAATGGGAGATAAATCTGAGGGCATCTGATTTATCAGATCTCAGCTCAGTCACCTCCCACAGTGAGGGACCTGCCCACCTCCAAAGAAGCCCATAATTTTATTATTGGACAAGTTTATGGGAATTCATTTCTGAATATTAAATTTGAAAATTTGCTTCCTGAGGTTCTTACCTATTGCCCCCTTTTCTGCACTGTGAGGCCACACAGATCATATCTGCACGCTCTTCCTCCCAGAAGTGGTTCAGGTGTTCGGGTTTGCAGAGAAGGCCTCAGTCCCTCTGAGTTGTCTTCTGTCAGGGATAGTAGCCTTTTCCATGTGCCTCTTCAGACTGCATTTTCTCAGCACCAGCTAGTTGAGAATGTGCACATCCTCTTGGGTGGTCTTCCAGAGCAGGAAGGAGGCCCCTCTGGAACAGGCTATGCAGACACACGTTTCTTACCCAGGAAGCCAGATCCAAGTTTGAAGCTTCCCTTGCATGAGCACCCCGTGTGTGCACATGGTGCACATGCACAGTGTCCACTCCCCAGCCTTGCCTGAGCCCTGCCCTGGGCTGATGTCCCTCAGGGTCATGATGGTCAGCAAGGATCATGCTCTTGTTCTGGACACAGGAAAAGCAAGGTTTTCAGGATGTCTGGGGCTATCAGGAGAGGAGAAAGGGACAGAAGAAGGAAGCTTAGAGAGAGGCAGTATGTAGAAGAGACCTTGCGTTAGTTTGGGGTTGGCTAAGATGAGGCCGCTCAGACCACACATTCCCTTGCTTTCCCTTCCTTGCTTGTATTCCTTCTTGTCCATTTGAAGAAAAATCAGAGATATTCTGTGATTCTGTAATTTTTCCTGGTGGGTAGGCTCGGGGGCTTGGCCCTCTCAAGCCACAGAACCACAATGAGATGGATATCAGAAGCTTGAAGAAGGGTGCCCCAACTTCTGTGAGCCTTTTCCAAGCCGTCCTGCCCCAAAGAGCTGCCTTTTCTTCTTCCTGCCACCTGGCAGGGACTAGGTGTCTTCTGAGTTTCCTGCCAGGTGTGGGCTATACATTTGAATAGCTGTAGCTCTAAGGCCTCTGCACTCTGGAACTTCATGGCAGCTGGATTTGTGGTCATGGGACATTTATCTTAGCTTCATACGATTTCTCTATGGCTGCTCTGAGACCACACTGCCTCTATTGTCACTTAAAATGTTAGCTGAAATTTTATATTGGAATAAAAATGAACTAAAACCCTAGATGTCTCTGGTATGTATCTGGACTAATCTCCAGGGATTTTAAAAGCCTTGAGCTTTGCATGTGTGGAGTTCTGCCACAGAGTTGTTATTCTGCAGTGATTTTCAGGGCCCTTGGAGAACCTGGCCTGCCAGAGGTTCTGGTAGTAGGGTCCCAGCATTTGCCCAGGGGAAGGGCCCAGGTACCAAATTGGAAAGCTGGGCCTCTGCCTTTCTCTTGCCTTAAACTGGACTGAGGGTGAATTTCTGAGCATAGTCAAAAGATCATAGGCAAAAGTGGGAGTCAGATTGCCTGGGTTTGAATTCCAGCTCTGCCATTCACCTACATGGTTCTGTCCTGGCCATTTAGCATCACTATGCCTTGGGTCATTGTCTTGGGTCACTCCTCATGAGGGCAGTAGGCTGTGTAGATTATTAGATGAATTAATACTCATCAAATGCTTAGGGCAATACCTATTTGCATATTAGTAAAATAAGGAAGGGAGCTCTGCCCAAGTAACCAGTACAGCATGGTAAGCAGTCGCATAATGTGCACCCGAGAGCCTTTGAAACCCCAGAGCGCCTGCCCACAGTTGTTATTTATAGCAGAGGTGATTAAAATTTGAAATGCTTGTCATGCTAGACTGAAGATCTGATTTTCTTGGTGGAAACACTTTCTTTTAAATTCAGTAGATATCTGTCACTTATGGGACAATCTCTCCTGAGAGTCTTGATCACGTGTTTGCCTACTGTACTTCCAGAACTCTGGAGGCACCCGTGAGATTCTCCACTTTCTTTTCTTCTTATTTGCAAGACAGAGCCCTCCCCTCTTTTTCCTCCACAGGGCTGGCAGAGCCCTTCACCTGCAGATGATGGCAGCTGTGACGCCAGTGCCATTCAGGAAAAATTAATTTTCCCCTTCTCGTCAGGGCTTTAGGGCCCCACAGCCATTTGCTTGCTCAGCGGGAGGGGCACCTCGAGCTTCTGCTACCTTCTAGATCACAGTTCCCCTCCCTGCTCTGCCTGATTTCTGTCTGCACCGTCCTCCTCCTGCCAGCCTCCTAGCACCTTGTTAGGCCACCACCCACCTACTGCCTCCACCTGGGCAGGGCTTTGGGGATGAAATCTTTCAAAATTTGGCTCACTAGAATTCAATTACCTGGAAGATTTGGTTTATAGAATGTAGCTACTTCTGAACTCGCTAATCAGAAAATCTAGTTTTGATGGAAAGAATTATGCATGGCATTAAATAAATCAAATTAAAGTCTTTCTTCCCTTTTTTCATTGGGAAACTGAGAATCATATTGTGTGCCTCAGGTGTTTAGAGATCTGTATGTCTTAAAATGCTACATACCTCTGTGAGGGATCATTACTGTTGTTATTATTAATCTTTACACATTCTTCTCCCTGGGGTTTCTGGGATTGTAGGTATCAGTTCCAAATCTCTAAGTAAAGAAAGTGAAAACATAGCATTGCTCCTGGGCTCTTCAGCTCTGACTTGCTGCATGCAGAAGGCTCACATTGTCATTTCCACAGTGAAGGCTGATGTTATTAGTGCCTCAAGAACTTTGTTTTCTTCTGGTATAACTTAAATTAATGGTGACCAGAAATATACTTTGGAGTAATATCCACTCATTTAATAAATGTGTATTGTGTGCCAACACTATCCTAGGCACTTAGGTATTAAATTTCCCCAACATCATGAGGCCAGTACTATTCCTGTCCCCATTTTCCAGGTGAAGAAGTAGAGGAAGAGGAAGGCAAAACATGCCAGGCTGTAATAACCTGTAAATTTAGAGTCTTGCTTTCCCCACCTCACCCCCAGTAATGGGAATTGAACCCAGGGCCTCAAGCATGATAGGTAGCCACTCTACCCCTGGGCCACGTCCCCATCCCAAGCCCTGCTCTTGGTCATTGTGCTCCCCTGTCCTCTGGATATGGAAGGTTGGTCCTAATGGGCCCCATTGGGTTCTTTAGTTCCTTACGAGTGAGATTGTCTTGCCTGGCTCGCCTAAGTCTGACTGGCTTCCAGAACTTTTGCCTTGGCCCTGATCCTTGCTGACCACCTGCCTGGACTTCTTCCTTCATTGCTGCATCTATTCACTGAAGCCCTTAGGGGTTAGACAGGAGAGAAGTGTGCCCATTCTAGAATATTCCCAAAGTTACAGAACTGGAAAATAGAGGGTCCAATCCTCAGGCATAATCCATTGTTCTTGTTACTTGTTACTATGACATCCTTTGTGGTGAAAGTAGCCTGGATATGCTGGGGTCATTGTTAGTATTCACTGGAGGGATTTGCCACTTCCTTTTGCTCTGTCTTTCCAGCCCTGTCCTGGCTCTTGGGCAGTCTTCTCAGAAGGAGGTTTCTGATTCTCAGGTTGAGCTGTCTTTGGCAGCATGGACTTGTGGCTACAGTGGAGGGCAGAGTGGGGAAGGTGTATAACCCCCAGAGTGGGGCTTTCTGGGAAAAGCTCCTTGCAGTTTCCTGCTGCAGCAGATTCCAAGCCATTCTTTGTTGCTGTATTGCCATGCTGGGGATGGCCAAGTGCAGTTTCTGGTTTGCTTGGGACAGTCAGATGCAAAGCCCGTGCCTGCCCTTGCTTGCCAGTGCCGATGAGATCATGGAGCCAGGACTGAAGAGTCTACCTGCCTGCAGACAACTGAGTGAGACCATGCATCCCTTCTCCTTCCTTGTAGCTTGCAGAACAAATCCTCACCTATTTACAGCATGAAGGACCCTTTTGATTTGGCTTCAGCATCTTCTCCATCCACTCGCCTCTCTCTTCACACCCTGAAATTATGTGCACAGAGAGCTGTATGTGGGCATGGGCTCATTTGTTCACTCACATGATTGCTGACTCACATCAGGTCCCTTCAGATTGCCTGATGTGCCCCTTCTCTTCCTGCCTGCAAGACCTGGCTCCTGTGGATTCCATAACATAGCATCCCCTGAGTTCTGATAAAGCTGATTATACTCCATCCCTAAGTTGGAATCACCTCTCCCCTGCCCTCTGTTCCTAAAGCACTTTGCTTATTACTCTGCTAAAGCATTTTTAAAATTTGATTCCACCTGGAGTCTCTGCTGCGTGATCATGAAGTCCTTGAGGGCCAGCAAGTTTCACCCTCATCTCTGAACTTTTGCCCCATGCCCAGCCCTACACAGCAGTTTCTGAAAGTCCACAGGCTATGTAGTCTCTTTTGAAAAGAAGCACCATTCCTTCAAAAGTGACTCTAGAGTTGCCTCCACAGGTGCTGATGGGTGATATTGGAACTGTACCCAGCAGTCTTCAGAGAGGGACCACAGGTTTACTGGGAAACCCTGGAGATTGAGTGCATTACACTGAGTAGTTACTGAGCCTGAAGAATGGTAGGAGGGATATACAGATGGCCCCAAAAGCTCATGAAAAGTTGTGCATGTAGTCATCGGGAAATGTGAACCAAAACCACGCTGAGATACCAATTCACACCCAGTAGGATGGCTGTAATAGAAAAAAGCAAGAGAGTAACAAGCATTGGTGACAATGTGGAGAAATTGGAACCCTCACTCACTGCAGGTAGGAATACAAAGTGAGATAGTTACAGTCTGGCAGCTCCTCGGAACTAAACATAGAGTCACCATATTACTGTCCCTTCCGCTCCTGGGCACAGTGTCAAGACAACTACAAGTAGATGCCCACACGAAAACTTGCAAGTGAATGTTCACATCAGCATTATTCAATAGTCAAAAGGTGAAAACAACCCAAATGCCTCTCAGCTGACAAACAGATGAACAGAATGTAGTTGATCCGTATAATAGAGTTATTTGGCTATAAAGAGTGAAGAATTGATACATTCAATATGGATGAATGTGGGAAGCATTATAATGTGTGGAAGAAGAAAACCACAAAAGACCTTATTCTATGCTTCCATGTATGTGAAATATCCAGAACGGGCTAAAGTGGTTACATGGTACTGGGGTAGGTGACTGAGGAGGTTTGGGGGAGTGATAGCTGCAGGGTAAGAGGCTTCTCCTGGAGGTGATAAAAATGCCCTAAAATTGATGGTGTGGTAGGTGCACAACTCTGAATATAATAAAATCCACTGGATTTTATATTTTAAAAGGATGAATTACACAGTAGGTGAATTATATGTCAATAAAGCTGTTACCAAAACAGTAATAATAATGGCAGGAGAAGGTATATAGCTTCAGTGTAAATAGAAATGCCAATGAATATCCTAACCCAGCTTTTCCCAGTAGGAAACATCTTTCAGTGGCACCTCTTTCTGTCTAAGCACACCACCTTTCCCACATACAGTATTTTTTTTCAGGATTGAACAAGTTCTTAAGTGCAGTCAGAGCTGTATAAAGTAATTTTTTAAAGATGAAAAAATTTTTATGACTTAGCTGCCTTTTACTTTCCAAGAGAATTAAAATGACTCTGCTGGCATTTGGATTACTTTGTTGGCCTCTGGGACCAGACACTTGTACTGGCCCTTCAGTGGCAGTGGATGCATTCACTCATGCGGTCAGGCACTGTGTCACTGCCAGGATTTATTGTGTGCCAAAGTTTTAGGATCTGAAGAGACAGAAATAAAAGTCTCCACCATCAAGGAACTTGGAGAACAAGGGAGAAGGCATTCAAGGAAGAAGTAACACCAGTGCTGAGATGAGGGGGGCCCTAAACATAAGGGAGAGGACCTGAACCCCACTAGAGGGAGTCGGGGAGACATCAGGGAGAGGTGACTTCCTAGAAGGCAAGTAAAAATGGATCAGGAAGAAAGGACATTCTAGGTAAAGGCAACCTTGCGAGTACAATGACCTGAATGCTTTGGGGAACCCAGAGTCCAGTCCAGGCACAGGTGCGCAGGTCAGAGCCTGGTGGGAGAGTTGGGCATGGAGGACCAGACACCCTGGCTCCTCAGTGGAGATTAGATCAAAAGGGAGTGAATGCTGCCTGCCTGGAGCCCTGGTAAGATTTAAGGAGGAGGTATGCAGAGGAGGAGGAGTGCACTCTGGGGTCAAGGATGTACCCTAGCTCCTGGCTTGGACTTCCTGGTGGGGTGTGATACCTGCTTGTGAGATAAGACACCCTAGGGCACAGGCAGGCATTTGTTACTCATTTGCTTCCTGGGAGTCAGCACCTGGCTGATTATCTATAAGTAGACCTGGATTATGCACTAGAAAGTGACAGCAGAGGAGTGTTTCTGAATCCGCTGGCCACCTGGAGAGGCCATGTGTTGTTAGCCCTCCCTAGCCCCATCATGGCTTAGAGTCCTCAAGTGCCCAGGCATGCCTGGCTCTTCCACTTGTCCCAACTTTGGGTTTCCTAGACAGGAATGAAGGGATGGATGAATAATACCAAAGCTCCCCTACAGATCTGATATTCTGTCATTCTGTGTGATGGGAAGTCACACATTTGCACAATTAATTCTTTTTGATGATTTACATAATCATTCAGAGACATTTCAGAATTCCCTTTGGATAGCTTTTTACTGTTAAATAATTGCAAAAGCTTACACTTCAGCTTTGCTGTCCCTCCCTTCCCAAGGCCTCTCTTTCCAAACTTCTGAACATTCAGATTTACTGGGATGCTATATTGGGGAAGGCTTTTCCTAAAGCAAAGACTTAGGGAATGTGGATGCTCTCCCAGGCCCCTCATATTCCTCCCACCTCTGCCTCTCAGGACCTCTTCTTTTAATTTCCTAGCCTTGTTCTGAAAATTCACAAAAAGAACATTTTGCAAAATGGACCCAGGTGTTGGTTGCTGCAGTTGAGTTAAGGGAGAGAACACATGGAGATGGAAGGATTAGTTCTTCCTGCTTCCCTGGGAGGGTTTTGGTTCCTCTGCTTTGTAAAGTCATCATTGCATCAGAGCAGGTGGAACAATCACATCACCTCTCCTCAGATTTGCAGTGTTTCCTTGAAACAGCTAGGGTGGGATTCAGGGCTTCTGAGAGCCTGAGCCTTGGCTCCCACTAGCTGCATGGTGATGACAGGCATTGTTGTTGAACATTTTCTCCAGGGAGGGGATGATGGGGTCAGACTGAGGGGGAAAAGGAGGAATCCTCTAGACTGTTTTTCTGTAGCTCCCTTTTTTCAAAAGTGAACGTTCTGTTCCTGCATGCTTCCATCCCCTGGATGATTTTAAATCATTTTGCCCTGTTGGCTCTTTGCCAAGAATGTCACAGAACTGAGGAATGTCAAAGTTGGAAGGTCTCATCCAAATCCATGGGCTCCTTCTTAGAGAACAGGGATTGAGTCTCCATGACTTTCTTGTCTCCAGCACTGGGCACAGGCTCAGGCGCACAGCCTCTGTGAACGCTTGCTAAGTGAATGAATGAATGGATGAACCATATTTGTACAATTACCTTTTTCATGATTTCTGTAATAATTTCAGACATTTGAGAATTCCCTTTGGATAGCTCTTCACTGTTAGATAATTGCAAAAGCTTACACGTCAGCTTTGCGGTGTCTCAGTCACCAACAAGTAGTAACCTCTGACCTACCCTTGCCTAGGGGACCCTGAGTTCCTCAAGGCACAGAAGGTGTGCCTTTCCAAACCTCTGGAGACCTGTACGCCACCCAGAGCCTGAGGTTGGAGGGAATGAGCCCATGCCTGACCCTCTGTCTACCTTGCGTGGCATCTTCAGGCTTGGGTCTGGCAGCCTTTCGTCAAGGCCTTGCCTGGCCTCGGGTCGCACAGGGTGTATGGGTTAGGAGTGGAAATCAACTCACTAAAGAAAAAGAAAACTGCTTCAGCTTGCTCAAGAGAAAGTTTAAATAACCTTATAGTATGTGTGTGATGTGGTCATTTGTCACCGTTGACATTTTTCATTTGTTGACTACAAAGCAGGAATTTTTAGATGTGGTTTTGTGGTACTCACAATCTCTTCCTCATTTACTCCAAGGGCTTTCATGAACTTGCTAGAAAGTTGCTTGAATCAAAATTTTAATTCATATGTTTTTATTGATTTACATTTTGTATCTCAGGGCCCATCTACTTGCAAAAATTTTAAGGTGGCATTTAATAAGGGAGATAGAAGCAATTGTTTTCTGGGGATTGAACCTAGGGCCTTGTACCTGCTAGGTAAGTGCTGTTTCATTGAGCTATACCCCCAAACCTGTAAGCAAACAGCAAAAACATGTTGAAAGGGAAAGCAAAAAATAGGTATTTTAATTTCTTTGAGAATTCACTTTTACCTTTAGCATCTTGGGAGACCAAGAAAAAAAGTGCCGACCCTGAGGGACAAAAAAGAGTTGATAGGGAAGAAAAGTCCTGAAAGAAACAGAGAAGGAATGTTTGAGTTTCTCTTTTTGGGGCTTCCTTTCTTTCAGTAGATATGATAAACATGTGATATGTTTTGGACAGAAGCTTGGCCCTCATCAGATGCCGTCAGCCCACCTCCGAGTTCAGCTACAGCAGGGAGCAGTCCCATGAGAGTCCAAAGCGGCCCCCAAGGACTTCTCCCATCTGGGAGAGTCCACTTGTGCACAGGTGCCCTGGAAATGGGACTGGGAGTGAGCTGTCTCTGAACAGCCTTGAGCTGTTGTCTGGGTATGGTGGTCAGCACTCTGGCCTGGGTCAGTTGGAGGGCACTTCTGGAGCCTGGCTGGACACAACGCCCATGACTACAGCACTAGTCTGGATAACATATTCATGTACTGGCCTTTCCTTTTTTTTTTTTTTTATTTCTTTCTCCCTTTCCCCTCACAGTTAAACTGTCCACATCTAAGCTCTCATCTCAGGCTCCATCCCCTCCAGGTCCTCCCAGTACTTTGATCAGGAACAGGCAGAAGCCAAACAACAGAAGACGGTAAATCCCTCAACCTATGAACCAGCCTGGGCAAGACCATGGCTGCCCACTCCTTAAGAACGCTGTTTTATGCTACTCAACCTGAGGTTGCAGACTGGTCTGAAGGTGTGCAGGTGCCCTCTGTGCCTATCTAGCAGTTCCCTACTGAAGACTGGAGTGCCCAGCCAGCCACTGAAGACTGGTCTGCAGCTCCCACTGCTCAGGCCACTGAGTGGGTAGGAACAACAACCGAGTGGTCTTGAGTTGTTCTGCAGTCACACATTAATAAGCAAGGTGGAAATAAGGAGAATAAGCACCAATTTACGGAGAATAAACAACCAATTTCTAAAAAAAAAAAAGAACGCTGTTTTAGAAGGAGCCCTTCTTTCTTGTGCAGAACCTCGTGTTCCCTGGCCCCAAAACTGGATTTAGTTCTCAAAAACCAATATCATGGTGTCCCTTGCCCACCTGGCCCCTCTTAGATCTTTGTTACCCAGGTTCCTGGGAAGACAGCTGTTTTCCTCTGTCTACCCTGTTCCTGGCTCTTAGTGTATAAATGCATGGTGTGCACCACCCTTGGTTTAGCCAGAGGGCTCCAATGTTGGCATTAAACCCTCAAGAAACAGCGGCCTAGCCAGGCACAGTGGCACACAATTATAATCCCAGCAACTTGGGATGCTGAGGCAGGAAGATTGCAAGTTCAAGGTCAGCCTCCACAACTTAGTAAGACCTTGTATCAGAAAGAACTGGGGATGTAGCTCAGTGGTAGAGCACTCCTGGGTCCAATCCCTAGTACCAAAAAAGAAAAAGGAAAGAAAAGAAAAAAAACACCCAGAAAGAGCAGCCTGCTTGCATATTTCCATCTGCAGGCCTCTTTCCAAGCAGGAGCACACAACTCTATTTTCCCTGTCACTTTCAAGGGGAAGAGTCTGAGCTGTGATGCAGATTAAAGGACTGGGCTCTTTTGTCTTCTTGCCCACAGTTGCCACCTGCCAGCCTCTTCCCTTGTCAGAGAAGATGATTGCTTGGTCAGGCTCCCAGCTGTCCTGGGAGGCGGGTGTGTGAGAAGACAGCTCCAGTAGTTTCCTAGGGCTGTCCTAACACAGGGGCTCCCAAACTCTTTTCCTAGATGGTGCCAGCAGGGCCGTTAGTCTGTTCCTGTGTCCTGGCCTGCAGATGGAAATATGCATGGACCTTTCAACTTAGTTCAAGCAAGACTTCAGTTGAAAATCATTGTGGTCTTTGCAGGTGCTGCCAGGGACTGATGGAGCTTAGATTCTGATTGGGTGTCCCTTCCCCCAGGTGGCCAGGAGGATGGTTGTCACAGCTCTCTGCTGCTTATCCTTGGTTAGTACTATTGTCCTCCCTGCTCCTCAGGCTTATGTGCTCATTTCCAGGCCTCAGCTCCCTCCTTCACCCCTCCTGTGAACAGTCCTGGTTAGGAGGTTCCTACAGGTTCCTGGTCCTTCCTAAGGTTAGGAGGGTCAGCCACGGGCTGCTTTTCTAACTCCTGAGCCCTCTGTCTCCAAGAGGAAGGAATGGGGAAAAAGAACCCAGGCCCAGGCCCTCCCTACCTCATATTTTCAGGACTATTCTGGTGAAGGCTGGTGAGTGGGAAAGGAAGCATCACTGTCAGGCCCCTGACTCAATGTCAGTGCAGCCTTCTATCAGAATCAGGTTTGCTCAGCTATCCTTGGGGAAGCGTTTGGCCTGGACATCTTTAATGTCTGCTCAAGTCATCTTATGCATACCTCTTTTCTTTCATTCTGGGCTGTCAACTTATTGAGGGGGGAATCCAGCTTTTCACTTGGTCTTTTTCCTTGTGAGTAACTGCTTAGTAAATGTGCAATAAATGAGTTGGTTTTCAATAAATCAGATGCCGTTTATACCTATCATTCTTTCCCTCTGTACTTCAGATAACCTTGGCCGTCTTGCACACCCTGAATTCTTGATAGAGAATCAAGTGTTTCCTGCATCCATGAACAGTGGCCCAAATGCTGGCCTAGCCTCCAGTCTCTCTGGAGCCAGCCCCTTTCTACACTATGGGAGTTCTAGTGGGAGCTGAGGTCCCAGGAGCCTGACTGTTTATATCCCCATAGGGAGAGTGGCCTCACTGTGCCAAGGGATGCATTGGTGTCTTAGCTCCATAAGATGCTTGCATATGGAAAAAAGAGGGCTCATTTTCAAGATGTCTTAGGTCCTTGGAAGTAGACATTAAAGCACTACCTCATTAATCTGTCAGCAAATATTTCTGGATCATGTCTGCCAGCCGGCACTGGGCCTGACACTGAAGTACTCATGAACAAGACAGGCATGGTCCTTGCTCCAGGGAGTGCAGTCTAGCAGGGAAAGCATAGATATATTAAGCAAATTATTATCTTGGACAAACATTGCTATTTGGTGCCAGGCTTAAAAGTCTCGGGGATCACTATGCTGTTATTGCAACCCATTTCCCCTCCAGGGGAGTCCTGTGGCTTGGATTGATATCCATAGTTTTCTTGGAAGCTTTCTGGTCCAGATCATCTTGTTAGTACCTGGAGAAAGCTTTGGAATTTGCTTTAAAGCAGGTACCAAGTTCCTGAAACATTGCCATTTAACATTAGGGACGCCACTTGAGATCTGGTTACTGTGTGACCAACCACTCACACCCTCTATATCTTCATCTATATATGAGGTCAGTGGTCTAAGAGCCACACTTAGATAAATTCCATGGAAGGCCAATCCCAGAACATGGCCTGGAGAAGAGTTTCATGATCACATAAGCTTGGGAAACAGTTATCCCCCATCCCATTAAAACTATAGATGTTCAAGTCCCTTATGTAAAATGTCATAGTGTTTGCATATAACCTGTGCGTATACCCCGGGTACTTTATTTATTTTTTTAATACCTTTATTTTATTTTTATGTGGTGCTGAGGATTGAACCCAGTGCCCCGCACATGCTAGGCGAGCACTCTACTGCTGAGCCATAACCCCAGCGCCCCCCACCGTGTACTTTAAATCAGTTCTAGATTACTTATGATCACAATGTAAATGCTGTGTAAGTAGTTGTTATACTATATTGTTTAAGGAAGAATGAGAAGAAAAAAATGTGCATGTTCAGTACAAACACAATATTTTCCCTCCACTGTTTTCAGTCTGGTTGGTTGAATTCTTGGACACAGAACCTATGACTGTGGAAGTCTGATTATATATTTCCCCTCTTCTAGATACATGGAATGCAGTAAAGAGCCTGGGAATCCCTGATGCACACAGTCTTGTCTAGCTTTGTTGAAATTACCTTTTCTTAAATTTCTGGACTGGCTCCCTCTTGTCACATCACACTATTTTCCTAAGGCTTAAGACCCCGAGGAGCCCAAAGACCAGAGACCTCTGAAGGCCCAGACCTCTGCTGTAATTAGCATTCTGGTTGGTGATGCCTTGGGCTGGGGGACAGTGGCCCTGGGCCTTGCAGCTTCTGGCATCCCTTCTTCTTTGCTGGATCCTGCTGGTGTCCCAGGAGACAGCTGGCTGTGAATTTCCTTGGTATCTTCTGGAGACATTTTAAGACTCTCGTGGATGTGGTGCTGCCTCAGAATCCACACTCATTCTTAATTGGTCTCAGAACCATCAGCTCGCCAAGCCATCTGTCAAAGGAAACTTGAGCAGTACTCAGAGTCCCATTAATAATTCAGCTGACGAGCTTCTTCAGACGCAGCCCTCAGCCGCAGGACTACTTGTCTTCTGCCTCCAGAGATGTCCCAGGGAGAGTTCTCTGTTATAGCACAGAAGTTAATGACTCAGGCAGTAGGACCCTGCACTCTCCCAGAATCCCCAAAGCCTCCTCAGTGGGAAGAGGGACAATTGATCCAGATTTATCCCGCTCTAATTACCTCAGCCATCTTGGAAAGGGTGGGCTGGCAAGGCTGGGTTGGCGAGCTCTGGGGAGTGCATTGCCCCTGGTGAGCTTCAAGCAAGACCCTTGTGCTGGGAAGGGAGGCTTGTCCACTGTGATGAGTGAATGGACTCCTCCACTCCTTTCTCACCTGTAACCTTCACAGCCATTCGGGAAAAAAAAAAAGACAAGATTTATTTATTTAAAGTTAGAGCTTGCACTTTGAAGATGCCTAAAAATACTGGTTGAATTAGTTCTAGATGATTAGATCTGGTCCTCATTTAGTGGAATGATAGGATGTCACAGCTGAATGGGAACAGAAATCATTTCATGGAGCTCCTTCATTTTTCAGTGCAGGAGAAAGAGACCAGAGAAGAGTGACTCTCTCAAGGTCACTCAGCTGGTCATTACAGAGCCAGGAGGATGCCCAGGTCCCTTCCACCTGGTCACACCTGCCTCTGAACCCCCCAAGTGCAGCATCACTGCTGGGCTGCAAACAGCCCCAGGCACAGCGATATTGGCTACCAGCTGCTCTTCCTTCCCCAGCCCTATGATGCCAGGAGAGGCATGTGTCCCCCACTGTCATGTTGATGGGGTGATGTTGTGTGCTATCAGTAATGTGAAAATAAAAGATTCCTCCCTCCTTCTAGAAGCTTCCCTGCTAATTTGTGGTGCTCAGGGCCACCAGTGGCTTCCTAGGTCCTCTGCCCCTTGCCATGGAGTTAGTTGAGCCTGGCTGTTCAGCAGAAGGTCCTTGGGAACCAGCCCTTTATGGCCGATTGTAGGCTCCTGGGGCCTAGCTGCAGAGTCTCAGGCACAGAGTGCTTTCTGTTAGACCCTGGGCTCTCGGTCTGTCTACCTTGCCTGGAGCCCAGAGGGTGGAGATGGGTTGGGGGAGACCAGAGCCTTACCAAGTCCCCATCTGCATTTTAACCTCAGCCCTTTTAAACAGCTGAGGTGTAATAGTCTTGAGTTTATATGTCCTCCCACCCCAAATTCATATGTTGAAATCCTAACTCCCAAGGTGATGGTGTTAGGAGGTGGGGCCCTTGGAGATGATGGGGTCAGAGGATGGAACTAGACAGCCCCTCCCGAGCTCCCTGACCCTTCCACCTTGGGAGGACACAGCAAGAAGATAGCTGGCTGTGAACTAGGAAGTGGCGCTCACCAAACATGCAGGCTTCCAGTGCCTTGATCTTGGACTTCCCGGCCTCCAGGACTGTGAGTGATAAACATCTGTTACTTATAAGCCACCCTGTCTCTGGAGCTTTGCTGTAATATCCTGAACTAAGACAAGGGGTGGGGGATGACAGCCTCGGGCCCTGGAGGCTAGAGTTTCTCGAGGTGCTAGAAGACGCCTGTGGAGGTGACTGGGCCAGCACCCACCGTTTGTAGATGAGGATGCCGAGGCCTGGAGAGGGGAGCCCCTGTCCAGGGTCTTGGGGCCAGTTGCTGGCAGAGCCGAGGTGAGCACAGGCTGCCGACTCCCCTCACGTTTTTCCTGCCCAGCCGCAGCTATAGGTCCTTGGCCTTTCTAGTTTTGGGTGCCCTTCTTCAGGATAGGACCCGTGTGTCCAGGAGACCCAAATTCCAGGGGCTAGAAAGTACAGGGGAGGTTTGGGGAACAGGGCACTTCAGTGTGGCAGCTGGGCAGTGGGGTGCAGGGACAGGTGAGTCAGTGCCATGCAGCAAAGGAGCCCTCAGCGGCTTTTCAGCAGAACAAGCTGCCCAGAGCAACTGTCTGCAGAGCTCAGCTGCAGGGTTTGAGTAGACGGAAAGGAGCAGGTGAGTCAGGGTCATGGCTCAGTCTCCACCGGTCCCGGACACAGGACCCAGGCTTCTTCAGTTCTTCTGCATTAGGCGGACCCACTTCTTTCATGACCTTTCTTTGAACTTCAAGCTGGGGCAGCATTCAGCCACATTTCTGTGCAGAAGCCTTAGGGAGATGTAGCCACACAGAGCCAGGCAGGCCTGAGTGGAGGGAAGACCATACCTTGGGGTGAAAAGAGATATTGGGTGGCTTGGTGGCCTGGGAGAACAAGACCCTCGGTGGCTCAATGAGTCTTCGTGTAAGTGCAGTATTTCTAAGCACAGGTGGCCGGGTGAAGGTGTTCTGGTTCCCAGGCATTTGATTCCAGGAGAAGGGCTCAAGGCAGGCCAAGTGCCACTCGGAGGCCATGTAGCTGAGGCCTTGACCAAAACATGCCAGACATCCTCACAGACCCATGTTGGGGATTACACAGGCCTGACTGCAGCTGAGGGTTCAGGGAAGTCCTGGGACTCCTGACTCCAGGAGGGACAGGCTGGGGGTGGCATGCAGGAGCCGTGGCAGGCGGCCCTCCTCCTTCTCCAAGTTCCCAGTGCTACAATTGCCTGGAGCTTTCCTTGTCCTCCCCTCCAGGACTCAGAGCCTAGAAACTGAGCACAGGTCAGGGGATCTGGAATGAAGTGAGAAGATTGCAGCAGGAACCAGGGTCACTTTCGCAACTGTTGAGCCAAGCTTTTCTCAGAAAAACGCAGAAGGGACAATGGCATGCTAAAGGAACCGCGGCAATTCGGGAATGCTTGTACTTGTAGAATATTATTTTTAGTTAGTTAACATTGGAGTGCACCCTGTGTGCCAGGAACTGTGCTCAGCCTTCATAAGGTGTATCCCTTAATCCTCATGATGACTCTATAAATATCACCTCCACTTTCCAGATGAGAAAACAGAGGCACAGATTGGTGACACTCAGGCCCAAGGCTCAGAGCCAAGCTTTCCGCTCTTTGGCTGTGCGGGGTGAGCAGAGCAGCAGAGGGGCAGAAAGCATCCCGGGAGGATGGGGCAGCCACTGTGCCAGAGGGGGGAAGGCAAGGGTCCTCTGAAGGACATTAGGCTCTGCCCCCCTTTGAACAGATCCTCCTGTCCTTGGGGCCTTTGACATAAGCCTTAGAAGATGGGAGAAATCTAAGCTTTTCGTTTTCAGAGAAAAGAGACCATGTGAGTTTTGAGTGGAACCTGATCCTGGAGAAGTGCAGCCAGTGCCCCAGTCACCCAGCAGGAACCCTGCAGGCCCAGCAGGAACTTCCCACCCCGGAGAGCCTGGACAGAGCCTGCCCCCACTGCCCAGCCCCTGGTCCCCCCTCCTGCCTGGCCTCTTCCAACCAGGAACCCCTGGCCCTGTTGTTTCAACTGCTCAGGGCAGGCTTACCGGCTATTGTTCTTGGATGGATTTCTGTGATCTTAAGACCTTTGAGAAAAGAGCCAACAGCTAGGAAAACACAGGGTAGTTAAAAAATGTTTGTGATTTTTGTGCTGCATGAAACAAAAGAGGCATTTGGGAGACTCAGCATTGTTCTGGGGCACAAGGAAGAAACAGGCCTTTGAGGCCTCCTCGCCTTGGTGGGATCCAGCTGCTTGTCAGGGGATGTGGTTAGGGCTGCCTCCCCAGTGCCAGGCACCTCCTCTGCATGGGGGGCTGGGAGCAGATTTATACTTAATCGCCTTTTGTCCTCACATGGTTTCCAGCCCCTTCCAGCCCCAATGGTTTCATGCCATCCACCCAACCCTTACTGGACACCTTTGACTGCCTATCCTCAGAATAAATATTAAAGCCATACTTATAACGCAGTCTGTGGTTCGCATGATAATCATGTGATATCTCTCACAGAATCTTTCTGTCAATTTCTTTATATAGATGTTATCTCCATTTTTTCAAACACCAAACTGAGGCTTAAAGCAGGGAAGGGTTCACCTGGTGTCACGTGGCTAATAATGGACCCTGGACGGAGCATGATTCTTTTAAGACTCCTAAAGAGTCCCCCTCCTAGGAGCTCAATCTTGAAAGCTTGTTTCCTCAACTTCTTAGGAATTCTGAAACATTGTGGACACACTATTGTTTTTATCCATGACAGTGAGTTCTGAGATTGGGGCTGTCAAACTGCAAGCCCAGCCCCCTCTCCTTTGGACTTGGCAGGGTTTGCACTGACGGAATTGAACTCACTGCAGCTCCTTTCTGCCTTTAGCCCCCAGAGCGTGGCCCCAGAGGCCCAGGTCCACGGGGCCTTGGTAAATCTGTAAAGGCACCATCCCCAGCCTCATTCCCCAGATGGCCCTGTGCCCTGCCACAGCCCAGTGTTGGTGAGGAAGCCATGATGCTCCTGAGGGTGCAGTCTAGTTGTATCTCCCTGTTCCTCCCCTCACGCCATGTCTCATTTAATTGGCACAGCCTTTCCCGCACACCGTGGTGAAGTGACTGGGGAGGGCCTGTGGCTTTCTGTGTTGTAATGCCAGTGATAGCCAGGAGCAATCTTCCCTCAGGGGACGTATCTGTTCTGGAGGAGATTGGAAGGGACTTTAGAAATGCCCCTCTCTACCACTGCTTCTCATAAAAGCATGTGTGTTCCTTTGGGGACAGGGGCCTCTGCCTGCATCTGGTCAAAATGGCCATGTTTCCATGAGGATCTGAGGCTTGACCTGGCATCAGGAAGTGTCTGGGTGAACGCTGGCTCCAGGGATGGGACTGGGGCTGTTCAGTTAAGGAGGAGAAAGCTCCTGGGACATACAGTATCTGACTCATTGCTGGTAGCCACCATATAGGACATGGAGCCCACAGCAGAAACCTTCAGCAAGCTCTGTGTAGGGAGAACTCACTAAACTATAGTTCTCAGGAAATAGAGATGTTATCCTGAGCTGGGTAAATTTGTTCGCCCTGGAAATTCTCCAGTGTTACTCTGAATGGAGGCTGTGGTGCAGGGGCTGGGGAATGGCTCCTCAAGTGCTGGGTGGGCACAGGATGGTCACCCCCTGGGACACCTGTTGGCCTGTGATTAACATCCTCAACTGTTGCCTTTAGTGACAATTGCCCACAGGAACTGAGCCGGGAAGGAGCCTCACAGGAGAGAGAGGGCAGGGGCCCCTATTCTTCCTCGTGTGGGCCCTGCTTTTGGCCTCAGCCTTCACTTCTCCACGTGACCCTGCTGCCGATGGTAGTGGCAGGGGCTGTCTGTGAGTTCTGTAGATGGGAAGAGCAGGGTGAGGGCAGCTGGGCTGTCAGGGCTGTGGAGAAGACACATGACATCTCATTTCTAGATCCACACCTTGCAGGCAGTGGGAGGAGCTGGCTGAGAACAGCAGCCTGGTGCAGGAGGTCTCCCTCCCAGCAGCACTGAGGTGGCAGCATGGACTGGGGGGAGGCAGGGGCTCGAACCATGACCTTTCCATTTTCACCATCCACCATGCAGCAGTGGTGTGTGTGTGTGTGTGACCCCGGGTGAGTCTGACCCTGGGGGAGTCTCCGTGACTCCCTGCTCTTTGAATTTCTCCTCCATGGATCACATGCTGTCCTCTGCCTGTTTTCCTTCCAGAGTACCAAGTGTGAGAGAGAAAAGTCCTTCTGGGCCAGACGAGCAGGCAAGTGCGTCTCCAGCGTAGGCTTTACCTGGTCCTGGTGACAGAGCTCGATCACTTTTCCTTCCCTTTCCCTTTTGCTTTCCCTTTGGCGTAGTTTTAGGAGTCCACGGAAATGGGAAATTAAGTCATATTTTCCCAAGGGTTTCAGGAGGGGGTAGAACAGCAGAAAATGAAGTTGTGAGTGGATGTGAGGTAGGCCAGCGTTAGTTCTGCCGCTTCTCTGTCGCACACGGCAGGCGCCTTTACCTCTTGCTGCTGTGCATTCCGTCTGTGAACAGGGAACAGATGTTTGCAGTGCACCTGTAAATAGTTCACATCTTGACTGTTGTGTGTGGAGTCTTGTTGCTCAGTATGTGATCTGTGGACCAGAAATGCAGTCTCAAGCCCTACCGCAGACTCTTGCATTTTAATGAGATCCCCGTGTGATTCATATGAACAATGCATTTTGAGAAGCACTGGCTTAAAGCACTCTGATAAGAGGTGTAAGGGAAAAATACATAGTAGAACTATTTGCCCAGAAATTTTGCTTACAATTGTGCATTTTTTTTAGATGTATCAATAGATTCAACTTGAATTGGATTATATAGTTTATAGTAACACATGTTCTTGGCCCTGGGTCTCAAAATCTCTTAGTACATGTCACCTGACAGAATACAGCACCCTCTCCTTGAGTGACAGGGAATCCTCAGCTTAAGAAAACTCAATATACCCAGATCCAGCTGGTTCTCCCCATGCCTGAGTCATACAGTCCCACCAAGCCTACACTAATAAATAACCTGCGTTAGCCATTCCAGCTGCACATGTGGTAAAGGCTTGATTCTCCGACTGCCTCAACTTGAAGCTCCCTGCTGCCTCCCAGGTGGCCCAGCTCCTCACCACTAGCACTGGCACTGGCACCTATCTTCACCCATTCTCTCTGGAGGCTGCAGACAGCTTCCCATCTTGTTTTCACACTGAGCTCCCCCATCAGACCTCTCACCCTCTGACCCAGCACTAGTAGTTACCTTCCTGGTAACTGAGCTCTGTCCTGGCATTCACCCACCCGGCCTGCACCTACACCTTCCCACCTCAACCTCAGACACAAACATCTCAGCTCTGGGGTGAGAACACATACAGAGGGCCATCCACAAGCTATGCCACGGAGCTACTCACTCTGCACTTGACAAAGTGAGACCTCTGCAACTCCTTTAAATAGCATTGTTCCCAGCAACCTTTGCAACATGACTGCTGTAGCCTTTGAGCAGCTTGGTTTATCGGGCATGGTTTATCAGCCAGGGGCCAGTGTAGGAAACAGAAACCACTCCAGGTACAGTAAGCAGGAGGATTAATATTGGGGATTAGGTGCTTGAAGCTTGTTTGCAGTGTTGAAGGGACAGGTTCCAGGCTAGACATTTTGAATTAGCTTTGTACAGAGGCAGCTGCTGCCAGCCCCATAGCTGTTTCTAAACCCTCCAAGAAGCTAAATGAGGAACACCCTAAGTTGAGGTCCAGGGATTACAGAGTTTGAACAAGGAGCTAGCCCTACTTTTCTGATAACCAGGAAGCTGCAGCATGAGCTCTGGGTTCAGGTTGACTATGACCTTAACCAGCAGTGACAGCCAGAAGCTGCATTCCTACCTTACATATCTCATGCAGCACATCTGATTTCTGATTTGAAGAAACTTATCTCACACCTAGAGCTCTCTAGCTCCCCCCTTTCTGGTCTCTCACTGGAAGGAACTGGGGGAACCAAGCACACATCTACCTCAGCTAGGTAGGATTTTGACAGGTGGAAATGGGTGGGTGAATTCTGCATCCACATTCCAAAATTCAACCTCCATTCAAGCCAAGAGAGAGTCCTCAGGGCAGACCCTGGTCTCTTCCCAAACTTGGCTTCCATGCCTGCTATAGTTGGCAACCCTCTCTGTGGAACAAGGTCCCCTTCTAAACAGACAGTGTTCTGCCTTTCTTCTCTGTTTTTACTTAATTTGACTTGATTCCCCAGTGACAGCCTAATAGATGTGCAGGGCATAGAGCTGTCCTAAATCATGCCAGCTTCAGCATCAGGTGCTGTTTGTTTGGGGTGATTAGGATTCATGTCCAATCCTGGTCTTCTTTATTAAACATGTAAAAGGATGTTTTCCCAGCACTATAATTAGCAGGAGCTTTTTCTTGCTTCTGACATGGTTGTATAACATGACTGCCTGTGGGCTTTGGGGGACAAATGCATCTCAAGTGCTAGGGAAATGACAATGATTTGAGTCTAGTGGGACCCATGGGAGGAGTTTCAGTTAGGTGGCCTGGGAGGCTGGATAACAGGTTAGTATGATTTGGCTTGTGGCTTCAGAACTGGGGTGGGTGGGGTGGGTGTTTGATATCTGGTGGCAGGGGGTTAATGGCTGATTTTGTAATAGGGAGAGAAGTGGAAATTAATAGGTACCCCATGCCTTGGGTGATGTACTTCTGGGTGCCCCATTCAGAGGTCTCTCTTTGTCCTTCTCAGATCCTGACTCAGTACCTTACACAGAGCAGTTGCTCAAAATGACTTATACTTGGCAGAGCATGTAAAGAACTTAAATATGGTCCTAATTGTGACTGTCTGTCTCATTAGTCATTGGTCACTCTGGAAGCCCTAGGCCCTCTATCCATCGTGGGGACACCAGTGTGAATCTCCTTTTGGGAAAAGCAAATCCAGGCAGTTGAATTCAGGATTCCCTGAGACAGACAGAGAAGGTGGTGACCCGTGAAGTTTTCCTGTAGAGCACTGGGATTGGGCGCAGTGTTTGCAGGATGGTAAGTTGCCACCATCACAGGGGCAGAATCCAGAGATGCTTCAACCTGCTTCTTTAATTGAATCTTGGAATGCGCTTGGAATTTTAATCCCTAGAACTTGGCACTCAAGGCCTTGGTGGCCTGGCACAGACTCAGCATGCTTCAGCCAAATTGGATGCTCACTACTCCGGAGGCTGTGCCAAATGATGGCCTTCTTATCTTTGCTTGTGTTGTTCCTGCCCCTGGGGCTTCTCCTCACCCACCTCCTCCCTGTCATCCATGGTCAATTTGGGCATGTCCTGGTATTCCAGGGCCACAGCCTGGGAGCTCCCCTTGCCCTATATCACTGCCCTGAATACCTTCAAGTCCTTTCCTACAGGCCAACCCCTTTCTGCCTCACCATGTGGTCCTGGAGGTACTGTTCAGGTCTCCCTCTCGGGCAAACTCTGTGTTCCAGGTCTCTGAGTAGGTGTTTCTGGAGTGAATGACTGAACAGCAAAGCAAAAGGAGGAGTGGGGCATCCCAAAGCAGTTAATAAGAGGGAGGATTCTGGCAAAGGCAGCATGGTAGTGTGGTCTAGGTCATGGGTGCTGGGTTCACACTGCCTGGGTGTGGGTTGTGGCTTTACTATTTAATGGCTCTGGGACCTTGGCAGGCCACCTAACTTTTGTGCCTTGGTTTCCTCATCTGTTAAGTAGTAATGTGGATAATACCTAGTGACAGGACTGTTGTGAGAATTAAAATATTTAAAACTACATGATGTTCTTACAACAGTGCCTGGCACAAAAGTGTTAATGTCCCTTAGTACTCCATGCCCTCCCTCCCAAATAAACTGCCACAGCTTTCTTACTTGCCTGTCAGAAGGCAGAACCAAATGTTGAGGGTCTTCAGAGCTCCCACTGGATGCTCACCTCACTTTAAATCCCACATTTGTGGTCAAATCTGGTGGAAATTTTTCCCTGAGAAGATTCCATCCTTGCATGGAAGGGAAGAATGCCAGAAAATTCTGCTGGCTGAGAACAGACTTGGGCCAGGCTGTGTGAGGTTATGCTGTAATTTGGATCTAGATTGTCTCCCAAGGCTCATGTGCTGAAGGCTTGGTTCCCCACCTGTTGGGAAGTGGGGCTTGGGGGGTGGAGGTTGGTCCCTTGGGGCATGCATTTAAAGGTATATTTTGTTTCCAGCCCCTGTCTCTCTCTCTCCCCTTTCCTTACTGGCTGCCATGAAGGGAGCAGCTCGTATCCACCATGTCCTACCCACTGTGATGTTCTGCCTGGCCAAAGGCTTAAAGCAATGGGGCCAAGTGGCCATGGACATGAATCTCTGAAACCATAAGCCAAAATAAATCTTCTTCTCCTTTTAAGTTGTTTTTCTCAGGCATTTTGTCACAGTCACAGAGGGCTGACTTACACAGGCTACTCATAAAATGCTGTTTAATTGCAAAACTAAGCTCAAAGAGGAACAGCCTCTTGCCCCTGGTGACATAGCAATTAGCAGCATGACTGCAACTGAAACCCAGGTCAGACTCCAAAACCCGTGTTCACTTGACTGTGATTGGGACATGCATGTATGAGATGTCCTGATGGGGTGGCTAGGCTTTGTGGCCCTGCCCTGTGTTGCCTCAGGAATGAGCAGCGTGGATGGGTGTGGACTGATCATCCAGGGCTGGAAACCCCAAAGCATCCAGCATTTATCAAACCCCATGTTTTCCAGCATTTAGCTGTAATAGTTCACAGAACCCGGCCTGGATCCCAGTAGATGCTGAGAGCCACAGCCGAGTCGGAATGGCCCCTGGCATTTTACCAGAAGTATGGTTGAGAGGCGAGCCATTAAGATGATGTTGGATTGAAACAGGTTGTGTATTCAATTGTATATTAGACCTTTACTGTCCGGTAATAGGATGGCTCTTGCTGCCTCGGGTGCCCGCTACTTTGGAGTTCCCATTGAGTTCTCGCGGGTTCCAAGAGTGAGTGCCCGCGCAGCCCGGAGAAGGGCGTTCCGGTTGGTGTGTGGTGTGTTCCTGGAGGAGCTGCGTGGGTGGCATTCAGGAGAGTTCCCGGGGAGTGTGCGTGGAACGCTGTAGGAGTTCGGAAATAAAGTTTGTTCCTGCTTGAGTGGCTCGTGATTTGTGCCCAGCCAGACTGTGGCAAGTAGCCTTTGCCAAGACAGAGCTGAGCTGTCAGCAACCTTGCTTCTGTTTTCTAGTTCATGGATCTTCTTCATTAGCAATGGCCTTGTTGTTTTTAAGAATTGTCATTATTATCCTTTCCTCACTTTAACTGGTTTAGTATATGAATTTACTGATAGATATTGCATCCAAATCATTTGATCATTTGCATAACACTTACACAGCAACAGCGGTGCCAAGTAAACGGTAGAAGAAACGAGTTCCTAAGGCCCTTACAGCCAGTCTTAATGTACACTTTGCATACATAGCAGGCACACTCAAATAATCAAGATTGCACAGGGTGAGCAAATGGTGGCTTGTATTTTCACCCCCCAACCCACCCCAGAAGCATATAGTGAGACTACTACTTTAAATCTTTAAATTTATATTTTTAAAAATTCTATTCCATTGTAACTGAGGTAATACAGTCTCAATACTCAATGAGAATGGCATTATTAGAAGCCTTGTTTGTCAATTTTCCTAACTTAAAGGCAGCAGGACTCTCTGAAAAAAGTTCTGAAGTCGGTACCAGTGGTGGTCAATGTGTGGGCCAGGGATGGCACAGTAATGCTCATACCTGGTCACTGTTAGCACATCTCTGCACCTATTGCTTACATGTATTCACAATAACAGGTGCACCCCTTCACAAGAAATACTGGGTACCATTGCACATGTGCCCTAGAGAACCTTCCTAACCAAGTGGAACGCACACATAAGCCCTCCCCCACAGCCAACCCCAATCCCCCACCAACACCTCTCTTAGTTATAGGTTGAACTGTGTTTTCCCAAAATTCATGTGTTGAGATCCTACCTCCAAATCTTATTTAATTAGGGAACAAGGTCATTGCAGATACAATTAGTTGTGATGAGGTCATTAAGGTGGGCCCTGATCCAATATGGCTGGTTTCCTTATAAAAAGAGGCAGTTTGGACATAGGCACACACAGGGAGAACACCATGTGAAGATGAAGGCAGAGATCAGGTCTTTGCTTCTGCCATACAGGAAAGGGCAAAGATTGCTGCACACTACCAGATGCTAGGGGAGAGGCCTGTAAGACTGTCTCACAACATTCAGAAGGAACCAGTCCTTCTTCAGATGCCTTGATCTCCATCCTCTAGAACTATGGAGTGATAACTTTCAGTAGTCTGAATCATCCAGCTTGCATCCCTTGTTCTGATAGTCCTAAGAAGAAAATTCATGCCTACCCCAGCTTGGGAGAACCAGACCTGGCATTCCCGCTTGCTCATTGCTGGTAGTGAGGTGCTCAGGTGGTTCTGAGCTGCACATTGATGGTAGCACTACACCCATGCCTTCCTTTCAAAATTATGCTCCTGATCAAAGAATGGAGATCTGCAAAATGGATAGAAGAAATCTAGTGTAATGCGGAGAGCAAGAGTTTTAGGGGGTAGCTTAGGGATAACTTAAAATCCCAGCTCTGCCTCTTTCAAGATTCCACTGCGTGGAACAGTAATAATTCTCTTGTCTTCTAGTGAGAACTAAAGACAATACAGGTAAACCTCCAAGCATAGTGCTTGACTCACAAGATGATAGCTGCTTTCATTGTTGTTACCAATAAATGCTTTGTGGGAAGTGACTATCTGTAGCATGTTATAGAAAACAATGTTTGGATTTGCTTTCCTAGGCTGGAGTACTCTAAGTTTGTGTGTGTGTGTGTGTGTGTGTGTGTGTGTGTGAGAGAGAGAGAGAGAGAGAGAGAGAGAGAGAGAGAGATTTTGAAATGGAGGTTGAATTACATATAAGAGTTGTTTTTTTCTTTGTGGTTTGTGAGGTTTTTCATATTGGTGTGGTTCAGCTGTGAGAAGTGCTTGAACATGTGTTTTACAAACAGGAAGTAGATTTTGTTTTTTGTAAAAAAAGAGATATTTTACTAAGTCTCAAATGAGCAAAACAAGAATTAGATTCAGCAGTTTGATAGTAGTCAAATGTTCTTAAAGTTCCAATTATATGCAGGTCTTAGGATTTTTTCATATTTTGCTCAGATTAGATGTTTTCATAAATGTAGTCGTTTGTATTCTATTTACTATTTATGCAGAGAGCTGTTATCATTGTTATGGTTTGGATGTGAGCTGTGTCCCCAAAAGCTCATGAGCGAGATAATGCAAGAGGCTTTAGAGGTGAAATGATTGGGTCATGAGAGTATTAACCTAATCAGTGCATTAATCCTTCATTGGGGATTAACTAGGCAGGCAGGGTGTGGCTGGAGGAGGTGGATCATTGGGGTCATGCCTTTAGAGTATATAGTTTGTCTGGAGTGAGGGGAGTCTCTCTACTTTCTGGTGCCATATCCTGAGCTGTCTTCCTCCACCCTTCCACCATATGTTCTGCCTCACCTCAGGCCCTAAGGAATGGACTTGGCCGTATAATGGACTGAGACTTCTGAAACCATGAGCCCCCAAAAGAATGTTTTCCTACTGCAAAATTACTCTTATCTGGTCTTTTGGTCACAGAGATTTTTTTTTTAAAGCTGACTTAAACAGTCATATTTAGTAAAAAAATACAAGAATAGATAGAAGAGCCCTATATAACACTGGACTTGCAACCTGTCCACCCAGGGCTGCCTCTATGGTCACCAGAATCTTCCTTGGCTATAGCTGCAGGTCTGTGAGAGCAACCCAGACCCCATATAGGGAGTGGTGTGAGAAGGCCTGCAAGAGCTGGCCTAGTCAGGGGGAGTGTTTTCAGCCTTGTCTCGAGGTGGTGTGGTTCAGCTGTGAGAGGTGCATGGCACTGACACGTGTTGCCCATCTAGAAAGGTTATTTCTTGCATGCAGGGATCCTCCCCAGCACTGGCTGGCACCCACTGCATGCCAAACTCCATTTTCCTCATTTGAGAAAGGAGGTGGCATCTCCACTGAATGCCTCATGAGGCCATGAGGATTACAGATCTTGACTGGGCTTGGAGCTCAGCTTGAAGTGGGAGGCCCAGAGGACTGGTGGGAATACTGATTGTCATTGTCAGTTCTGCCTGTGGCACTTGCAGCCCTTTAGTTTTGAAAGGCAAGTGGAGGCAGCTTATTCAGACTTGCTGAAGTGAAGCTGTAGAAGAAAGTTCATTCAAAAGCCAGGTGCCTGGGGTGGGGGGATTTATTTCCTACTCCTGTTACCAACAGAAGACACTGAGGAGCTCTGACTTTTATTATCATCTGGAAGCAGTTTATCTGTTGTCTGTGGGATGCTTGGCCAGATGTCCAGGGCTCCAATGTCCTTGCCTTCCTGCTCCCCTCCCAGAGGATGGGTTGGAGAATACTTCCTTGGCCTGGGAGGAGGAAGTACTGAGGGTCCCAACTCCATCCTGGGGCTCAGGATGAAGGCTGTCCAGCTCCTTGGTCCCTACACAAAGGGGCAGCCTGAGACAGTGGTGAAACAAAGATTCAAAGAATGTGTGGCTCCTGTTGCTGGGATTGGGTCCCTCCCTCCACTCCGCCCCAAGCTACTCTGCAGGGAGCCCCCCAGACCTGCCCAGGGCTGAAGACCCTCCTCTTCAACAGAAGCGCTGCAGTTTCACGCCTTGCCAGCAGGGGTCTCACCTGGGTTGCACCAAGTCTTCATGCAAGTCCTAGAACCTTCTTCCCGCTCCTCCCCCACCACAACTGAGAGTCACTGAGCCTTGGAGCCCAGAATGTTCTAGTCTAATGAAACTTAGACACCACCTTGAGGCTCAGAGGGACGAAAAGGATAATCTCACGAGAGAAATGTGTGTAGGGCCAGAACCTTGGAGTGGGTGAGGATGGGAGTGCAGAATGAATCAAGAGCATTTCTCCTTCCTGAACATTATTAGTGAATGAGGAATGAAGATATATTTTGCTTTTACAAAGAGGTTTTATTGTTTTTCAGAGTGATAATATAAAGTGACTTTATTGATTATTTAATATTTTATTAATAATGACAAGTTGGGGAGTTGGACATATGGAGTCCATGTTTAATTTAAAGCATTCCTTCTCCATGAAAATCAATATTTGTGGCATTCAAATCAATACTTAAATGCTACACATCTGTGAAACCGAGTGGAATTAATCAGAAGTCTCACATTTAATAAAACTTAAGCATTCTGGGAAAAGGGAATGCTTTAACCTTAAGCACAAAGTAGACACTAATAAGGGAAAATAGGGAAATCGGAAGCAAGCCATCACATGCTGAAGATAGGCATCACCAAAAAAGAAAGAGATAGGTCCTGCAAAGCTGGGAATGCCTTGGTTGCCTCACACTTCAGCCAGCATTGGCAGAATGGCCACAGGGACACTGCTATGGCATAGACATCCCTGCTAATCCTCTGACCCCAGTTTATGGCTGCACAGCCTCTGGTTCATTGCTCTGTGGCCAGTGTGTGAATGTGTAGGCATACCCTTGGAGCACTGTGATTTCAGGAGGAGTCAGAGCTACTCACTTGCAAAAAAGCACAATAGAGGAACCCTCCAAAGGTGGCCCTTGCTGCCCAGAGCAGACCTTAGAGCAATTCAGGAACTTAATTTTGTGTTGACTGCTTCTTTTATGAAAAATATAAATGAGCCACTCCTGAGCCAATAACCTTTTAAAGTTGTGTGTTGTTAAAGGATAATTTCTTGATATAATTTTCTTCCCATCTAACACATTTAGCTCCTCAAAGTTAACTCACATACCTTTGAATAGAAATTTAGATAAAAGCCTGTTGATTAATTTTGCACATGAGCCTTCCTGCCGTGAACTTTATGTGGCATTTTGCTATTAGGCTTCCATCAAATAAAATAATACTGTATAAAGATTTATAAGTTTGTGCCTCTTAAACTTTGGTAAATATTCTAGGGACGCTTGGACTTGGGGAGTACTTTGGTACTCTACATCACAGGCAAAAAGGCACTGCATTTTCCTGAAGTGTCAGTTTTACTCAAGATTGAATAGGGGAAATTGGTTTGTTGAAACTCGTGGATATATTATAGAGAAGAATATTAAAGTTTCATAAGCCTTTTGGATAAGACACAATTTCATACACTTGGCACCAGCGTTCACTAAAGTTTTGGAAGTCCTGGTCATAGTTTTTGTGGTATTATTATTTTATTACTCTTAAATTTTATTTTATCATTGTCAACTAGGGGTATAAGACAAAGTAAATGTTTGGTTACTCATGGGAAATACTAACTAGTCAGTGAAAAGCAGAAATGTAAATGAGCCAGGGCCAGGGGCTTCCACATGCAATGCAGCCACATCGTGATCACCGGGGAGCTCTCAAAATACAGGTCCCAGGCCTCTTCCCCAGAGATCCTGCTGCAGCTGGTCTGGGGCCTCTGGGTCTACATTTTGAACATGTACCCAAATGATTCTGTAGCTATACTTGGAAAACAAGGAACCAATCAACTTATTCTAATTGTAGAGATGGGAAAGAGTCTGCGAAGTGGTACCTCATGCACCATGCAAAAGAGTTTTTTTTTTTTTAATTGATTTTTTAAAAAATAAATGACAGCAGAATGCATTACAATTCTTATTATACATATACAATGCAATGTTTCATATCTCTGGTTGTATATAAAGTATGTTGACACCAATTCGTGTCTTCATACATGTACTTTGGATAATGATGTCTATCACATTCCACATCCTTGCTAATCCCTGCCCCCTCCCTTCCCTCCCACCCCTCTGCCCTTTGTTTTTTGTTTTTTAATCAACATTTACAATCAAGATATTTCATAACTATTCTTTAAAACTCAGAAGTCAGGACAATACTAGGCCTGCCTTCTCTCCAAAACCCACAGTGTCAGCTGAGCAGAGGCTGCTACTTTCAGATGGCCCAGGGTTTCTGGGTTTTTGACATCCCCCACCCTACCTCCTAGTACCTGGCCCTTTGGGAACCTTAGATTTTGATCCCTGCTCAGTGGACCTGTGAGCATGCACAAGGCTCTTTAAATGTAATGCTGAATACTGGCCCTCTTTTCAGCAGGGCAGTAGGAGCCTGCTGCCCCCGCACCCCCTCCCCTGCCCCCAAGGGAACGGCTCACCTTCATTCCTACCTGAAAAGAGAGTCATTCCAAGAGGACTTCATCAGAGGAGGAGACTGGGAGTGATGACTGGGACTCAGACTCAGCTTCTGCTTGTTACCTCTTATCATTGAATCCCTTCCCGCTACTAGTGTTTTCAGAGCCCCATTTTTCTGTCTTGATACCTACCTGTCATCCCCCCCACCCTGCCCCCCCGCCCCCCGCCACAGACACACTTGTGTGCATGCACGTGTGAATCCCTCATGGCCACCACATTGAGAGTGCCTAAGCTCCCATGTTCCTCTCACTACAGGTCCCCTTCTGAACTCCAGGCACATGCAGATGTGATGTATAAGAAAGAGCCCAAACAGTGGTAGAAAATAGGTTTTATAGGAAGATAAGTTTGGAGTTGCAAAGAATAGATTTGAGCAGTGAACTTCTAAAGTATCAAATGCTTCCCTGGGTAGAGAGGCTGTGCATGAGCACATGGTTGAGCAGGACTATGGGGTTCAATTGGCTGGCTCTGGCTCTGCTCATAATCAGAAGCCAGGCCCCAGCTCCTGTCTTCTTCTAAGATATGCCAGGGACACTCTTTTATTCTGTGCTGCCATCTGGATTGGTCACTGAACAGGATTGCATCATTTCTTTCACCTTTTTTCTAGTTGCCCAAGACCTGAACCACAGTTTTCCTACATGGCCACCTGCTTTCATGGATTCTAGCATACGTGTTGGTGGGAAGGTAGACTGATATGGCAATTGTGGAAAACAGTAAGGAGTTCCTAAAGAAGTTAAAAATAGAGCTACTATATTACCAGTGACCCCTCTTCTGAAGCTGTACCCTAAGGAAATGAAATCACCCTGGAAAGAAGTCTGCACTCCCTGTTCATTATGACATCATTCACTGTAGCCAAGATAAGGAAGCAGCTTCAGCATCCATGGATGGATGAGTAGATACAGGAAATGTGATGTGTATAAATACCACATTTATATATGTAAAATGGGGTATTCTTCAACTTCTAAAAAGAAGGATATCCTGCCATTTGCTACAGTGTGGATGAATCTGGAGACATTACAAGTGAAATAAGCCAGACAGAAAGAAAAGTACTGCCTGATATTGCATATGTGTGGAATCTTTAAAAAACAAACAAAAGTTGAATACACAGGTAGCAAGGGAGGAGCTGGGGTGAGGAAATGGGGAGCTACAGATCAGAGAATAGAAAGTGGCAGCTATGTCAGATGAACAAGTCAAAGCTCTAACATATAACATGGGGACCAGAGTTAGCATTATATTGTGTTCAGGACTTTTGCTAAAAGTGTATATTTTAGGTGCTCTTACCTCATACATGGGTAACCATAAATGATGGACATTAATTGCTTGACTGTATAACCGTTTCACTGCCTACATATACATGAAAGCATCATATTGTAGATTTTAAACATATATAATTAAAAAAAGAAGACATTCATTATAACCTAGCTATTGGAAAATGTAGAAGCAGACACACCAGTCATATGTTCCGACATATAAATTTTATATGTTTTATTAAGATAAAGAACCAGGTGTTCTCATTTTTATTCAGGAATATGTTGATCAGAGATACATATATAACCACCATACTTTATCCAAGTCTCACCAAAATGTGTAGTTTATAAATGGAGTATTCCCAGATCTAATCAGCATTTAAAAATATTAACCTAAAGCAGTCAGAGTTATATACATGGGGTGGGAATGGTTTTGCAGTACAGGATGTTTTTAGCCATTTCACCATGGTGATGCCCTGAGAGATAAATACCAACCTGCCAGAGAGACTGCTTTTTCCCAGTGTGATTTGTGAGATTTGGTGAAGGCAGTGTTTATTTCTAGGCTGTAAATCAATTAAGTAGATTGTGTCCAATATGGTGACGCGCATTTGGTCCCTGGCAAGTGGCTGGCAGGCTCTGAAGAGATCACAGTATTTATTAGTCACAGCCTCACTGTCATGATGTGCTGAGAGATGTTCTGTGGGTTGTGGCAGGGCTGTGGTGTTACTAAGATTGTTCCAAAGCCCTTCACAGAGATTGGCAGAGGCCTGGGCCATTTGTCTGCCAGGTATAACCTGCATGTCTTGGAAATGGTGAGTCTTATCCTTGCTGTTTGCTAGAATAACTCATGTCAGTAGATATGGATAGTGTCTCTGCCTTGAACCAGGCACTGGGCTAGGCAGCAGGGATTCAAGTATAAAAACACACAGTCTCTGTCTCCAAAGAACTCAATAGGACAGAGAGACACATAGGATTATTGTAAACACTGCAAGGATGTGACCTCTGGGCTCAATTTTAATGAAGAGATTTCTTGGTGGACAGAGGAGAGCAGGACTTGGCAGCCAAGAGGCCTTGGCCAGGGACTTGAGGAACTTTGGCCTGGATGGAGCCCAGGGAGCAAGCCAGAGGCCTGAGGGTAGACCAGGACCAAGCCAGATCAGACAAGTCTCCTGTGTTGAACTGAGGAGCTGGGGTTAATCTTAGAGAGTGAGGAGCAGGAGCATGACGTCACTGTGATGACAGGGTAGAAGACTGCAAAGGCCCGCCTTGGGAAAGGGCTCAAACCCTGCCCCTGTTTTGGCCATCTGGTGTTCCTGGCAGGCAAAATGCTGCACTGTGACTCATTTCCATTCCCAACAGGTCACACTTCCTAGACAAGATCCTATCCATGCTAGATGTGTAAGTATATGAATAGGAAGCCAGAGGTGAGCCCTGTCTGTCAGGCCCTCAAAGGGCCACAGGTCGTTGCGGGCTGAGGAGAGGTGGGGACAGACCTGGCAGGAACACTCCTTGCCAGGAGCAGTCTCCTGTGTGTGCAGCTGTGAACAGCAGAGGTGGAGATTTGTTTCACAGCCACCATCTCCAAGGCTGAATGCAGGAGTGGGAATTCCAGATCCCCTAACTTCCACAACCTCTCTTCTTTAGATATTTATTGTACTTTATTTAGTCTGTCTTACTTTTTTTTAAGACAGGAAGAATTTTTCTCTTCCCTCTTCTATTTATGCCCAGCAAGAAATAGATTCCAAATATTTACCAGAGCTACACACTTAAAATGTAACTTTTTCTTAAGTACCCTTTTACTGAACAAATACAGCATTTAATCCTGCATCCGGTAGTTCTGTCTTTGAGCTGTCACACAGGGAAAGGGGTTGTGAACAAGTTTATTTTAAATAATGAATTTCACTTCCAGCAGACTTGTCCATGTCTGGGCTGTCAATGCAGGCCCCAGGTGGCCTTGCTGGGTCCCATGGTGCTATGGCGGTACCTGTTGGATGTGTCTCTTGGTTGTAATGCCTGGGTGGCGAAGGACGCAGTCCGAGCACGTCCAGCTGTTACCCCATAGACAGTCCATGCACCTGCACCAGGTTCTACTTTGTTCGTGAAAATCTGAACAGGATTATTTCTTTAGCTTTCAGAGTTTATTATTTTGATCTCCTGTGAAGGGAGAGGAACGGAGAAAACAGACCCTCTTCCACAGAAAACCGTGTTGTTTGAGAGCCCGCCTCCCTCTCACATGTCTTGGGTGTCTCCAGAACATTCCATGTTGCTCACATTTTCCTTCTGGTATCCACGGTAGCTGTAGAGCAGTCACCTGCAGTGGGGAGGCAGCAGGGGGAAGAGCTCCCTCCAGGTGAGGGCAACGTGTCCACTGTAGTAGGCTGTTCTTCTGGGGCATGCTGCAGGGACTGAAGGACTGTGGTGACTTGCAAATCAAGATCGAGGGCAAAGAGGCCTGGTGGGAGCCCATGAGCAGGTGGCATTGGGGATAGAGATCAAGGCTTCCATTCCAATCTGATTCTGTGATGGAAGGCCCTGACTGTCAGACCCCAAAGGAAGAACTCAGCAGCAGGGGCCAGTGAAGCGCTCAAATACATATAGCATAGCACTTGCCATTTTAGCCATTTTAAAGTGTGTGGTTACTGGCATTAGTTTCATTCACAGTGTTCTATAACTATCACCATGGCCCATTCCAAAATATTCCCTTCACCCCCAATAGAAACTCTGTACCCACTGAGTAACTTCTCTCCGTGTCCTCTGTGTCCCGTCCCCCCAGCCCCCAGTAACCTCTAATCTACTTTCTGCCTCTATTATCTATTCTAGATATTTCATATTTATGGAGTCATACAGTATTTGTCTCCTTTGTCACTCTTTGCTGCCTGTGGGTCCTGGAGTTGTCCCCCACCTCCCACTGGTACTGGGCCTTGGGAACTTCTTGGTGCTTCTTTATTGTCATCTCTCAAGTTACACTTTCCAGAGGCCTTTCTTGAGTCTCTTCAACCTGCTCAGTTCTCTCTGAGCAACATTTGGTTGGAAGCTTGCTTTCTGCTTCACTTGATTTCTCTCTGTGTGTGTGGTTAACTTGTCTTCTCCCCCCACTCCCCTGGCAGACAGGGGACAACTGCGCCATCTCAGAGGAGAAGCTCAGGTCTGTGTTTTGTATTTGCCCCATGCCCTGAGAGGCAGCAGAGCATGGTATTGTGACAGGAGGCTCTGGCAAGGCTGCTGGGCTGCAATCCAGGCTTCACCACGGACTAGCCAGGCAGCTTTGACTAATTCTTTACCTGGTAAGCCTTGGTTTCTGTATCTATAAAATGGGGTTATAATAAATGGTTCCCTCCTCACAAGTTTGTAAAGAGTTGAGTTTGAGTATGTAAACACTTAGAATAGTGCTTGCATGTACATGATGCTGTAGAGACATTTGGCATAACTATTGCCAGTTTCGTAACGTATGTCACAAAGCTTTTGTGAGGACTAAATGAGATAATGCATACAAACTGTTTACAAGGTGGCTGGCATGTAATAAGCATTTAGTAAATGTTAGCTCCTGTATGTATGAATGTATATTTGTATGATTACATCAAAATCAGCCCAACACTGAGACTGGTTTCAGGGCTGCTTCCAACTAAAATATATCACTGGTCCAGTTCAGGGGACTGATCTGGCCCAGGGGCAGATAAAACTAGCCTGCCTGCTTTTCCTGTTCTTTTCTTCAAAACAATGGAGAAATGGGGATTCTCAGAGGACAGAATCCAAGGGGAGCATTTCTTGGGTGTCTGATGAAGTAAAACTCAGAAGGACCTGAATCTGGAGGGGTTGTCTATTTTGACTTAGCATTTTCACCTCTATTTTTTTTTTTTAAGTTTGGGAACAAATTATACAATTAGATTCTTTCTGACCTCCAGCAAAAGATACTCACATTCCACTGGAATTCAGAAGACTGAGCAGCCTTCCTGATTATGTGGGTACCTACAGTTTCAATCAAGATTCTGATTTTTCAGATCCATGGAAGAAAAATTATCTTCTATGAAAACCAGGCTTTACCAAATGGGTCTCAGTGCTCTGATTTCAGTTGCCTGTTAAAATAAACCTCAGCCCTGCTGGTAAATAGTTATGGAAAATGTTATCAGGGCCAGAGCTAAAGGAATAGCCTCCTCACCAGTTTGTACGTCTGTCTGAAGAATGAGGCCTCAGACTAGATGAGTAGTTGAATTTGTTTCCCAAGGGCAGAGAGAAGCGTGTATCTGTCTGTCAGTCTCTCTGACCGTTACATGAGTGTGCATGTGTATGCATATCTGTACATATGTGTGTATATCACTCTGTGTGTGTGTGTGTGTGTGTGTGTGCATGTGTGTGTTTTGGGAGATATGCTGGGATCAGAGCATGTTTTCTGAGGCTCACTTGTCATTTCTCCCCACTTAACCCTCTGCACACTGTGTCTGCTATCACTTAGATGCTCCTTCTCTTCCATGTGATACGTTTCCCTGCCAGAAAGGGTCTGAGACCATATCCTCCAGTCTCCTCTAGGTGATCCTCCAAGTATGTTGCAGTAGCACATTTTCTGATTAAGGTTAAAGATGTTGTTTTTGTCTGTGCTTAGGGTGGGGGAGGCTTGGGTTTAGCCTGCCAACGTCAGCTTCATTGTCCTCTTGCCTTTGGTGTAGACCCTAGGGGGACACTACTAGATGAAACACATTAAGCTGGGGTCCCTCAGTCCTTTGCCACTCCCTGGAAATAATCAAGACCTTTTCTGAAGCTGCTTGAGTTTCTGAAGGCCAGGGAAAAGGCAGGGGTGGAGCATTTTGCTAAGTAGATCTTTCCCAGCCAGACCAAGGTAATGTGGCTTCTAAAAGCACCTAGCTCATTTCTGTTGAGTTGCTGATCTTGAGAATCAGACTCATGAAGTGGACATGCAGTGTCCCCCTGTGAAGGCTACCCTGTATGCACACATAGATGCGCAAGAGACAGCAGATCTAGGAACCACGGGCACTTGTGTGGACACTTTCTCTGTGGCGGCTCCCCCCAAGACTTATCAAGCCTCGTTACTCAAACTTGGATTTCCCACCAGTGTGGTCTAAACTACCCCTTCCCCAGCAAGGCACACAGGAGTATTCAGAACCAGCTGTGAGGACCCTGGTCCAGGAGACAGCCCTGCAGGCCTCTCCTTCCCTCACCTTCCCCACCTCAGGGGCATGGTTCTGTGCCAGATCCAGTACTAGCCACTGGAGGGAAGCCACAGCAGTTTTCCGAGGCACTTGCACACTCCCCAGGAAGAGAACCGAAGCATAAGCAAGAGAAATTGCACCATGAGTGCCCACTGGGTTTCAGGGACTATTCGACCCTCTTGGCCTCCCACAGACCTCATGCTGTGGTCTTTGGAGGTGTGGTGGTCAGTGCTGGTATTGCTGGGGTAGGACACAGTTTCCCTGACTCAGAATCCTGGCTCACCACACACAGGTGTGGCCTGGGGACCAGCAGCATTGGCATCATGCCAGAGCTTGTCAGCGGGACAAAATCCTGTGTGCATTTTAACCTGGTCTCCAGACACACGTTTCCTGGGTACAGTGAGATTGGAGAAGCAGTGCTCTTCACCAAACTGCTCTTCTGTAAGAGAACCTGAGAGGGGAGCAGAGGCCTGCTGGGGTTACTGAGCAAAGCTTCCCAGAGGTGGACTGGAGCTGAGCCTCAGTGTGCAGGGGAGAAGCTGCACCTTCCAGTCAGGATGGCCTCAGTAGGGCCTTCCCAGTCTGCAGAGAGGAGCCCCCAGTGCAGATACAAAGATGAGAAAAATCAATACCTGCAGGGGCCTCGAGAGAAAGGGCCACTGGGAGGAAGGGACTTGTTGCCAGCCTGTGGCTCCCTTGGGCGACCTTTCTTTGTGGCCTCTAAGGAAGGTCATGAAGGTGAGACCAAAGGGCTTGGTTCCATCATTTCCTGACATTGCACAGGTATCTGGCTCTGTACAGGGTGTGGGGCTGAGGGAGCTGCAGTCCTGTGAGTGCTTGGTCTGAACAGAAGAGGCAGGAGGCCTGGCGCAGCGCCTCTGGGCCTGCATGGGTGCCAGCGGGCATCTGCTTGTCTTGGGCAAGGGGCCAGGCTTCTCAGGAAGGCAGGAGGAGGCCTTGAGGGGAAGGGATATGGAGGATGTTGGCTGGCCTGGGTGTGGATGTAGGTTTCAGCATTGCATAGAGGGGCAGGGCTGGCTGGTGACAGGGAGCCTCCTTGGGTCCAGGCCTGGCTGTGCTAGGCACATTGGTGTCTTTCCCTCTTGCCTCCTGTCCACCTCTGGGTTTCTTCATGCTTTTCCCTCAGGCTGAGATCTGTGGGGAAGAGAAGCCAGTGTTGGAAACGCTGCCTTCAAGTTCCGTGGCCTCCCCAGCGAGACAGCCCTACAGTTTCCACAGGGACCTCTGGAGAGCAGCCCAGACTCTGCCCTTGATGGCACCAGGACGTGTAGCCATGAGGCTCCACGGGGCGGGGGCTGGATGAAGATAAGCTCCCGGCTGGCTTGGATGTGGACAAGTCGGGCCCTTCTTCCTGAGTCAGCAGTCCTGCAGCCTGAACCGCCGTGGGGAGAAAGGCAGGGAGAGGGTGGCTGGCCCTCAAGGAGGAAAAGCTGCCTCCTACACAGGCAGAGAATTCCAGAAGAAAACCTCATGGGGTATCATGCAGCAGAAATGGTGTTTTTGGAGAATTCTAATTATTGTCCTTAGGTAGTGACTTGAACTAGCATCGAATTTTAATGCCATCTTTCATCTGGCTTTTAAAATTCCACTCTTCACCTCCACTCACATCCCTGTTGGCTGTTCTGTTCAAGCCCAGGCCCATCGTCCATCTGGATAGGACTGAGAAGCATCGGCTGCACACCTCTGCCAGCTCCAGGCAGCCCTAGGCACACCCATGTGTTGCACACCTGTGTGGCACTTGAATAGAGTACAAGCGGGGAGAGGCCCGGAGCGGGTTCACGTTCTCTTCGCCTTCATGGGGAGCACCCCAGGTGAGGGAGAGGTGCAGGAGAATCATTTGTAAGAGACTGAAGCAGCATGGAGCCAAGGGGACACATTTGCAGATTAAAGGGAATAAGTATGTCCCTAGAAAGTGCATGCACAGGGAAGGGAGGCAGGAGAGGCCTGGGCCTGTGAGCCTGGGGGAGGGTGGCTTGGCTGTGTGAGGAGCGGGAAGGTGAGTCAGCCTGGGCAGACTGGAGAGGGAGCCGGTGGAGTGAGTGGGGCTGCACAGGCCAGCATCACCAGCGGCCCCTTCCAAGGCTCCTAGCCTGCTCCCACGTTTGGAGAACACATAAGAGAAGGGAGCTGCCATTGAGTGTCCTCCGTGATGGGTGACACAACATTAAGAACCACAGAGCCATGGGAAAGGCCAGGGAGCCCCTCTCCTTGCTGTGCAGGTGGAGAACAAGGCCCAGAATCCAGCTGTCAGCGATAAGGGGTAACAGCTGTTGGATCTATCCCAGAGCTGGTGGGCTCAAGACAGGAGCCCAGACATAGAGCTCCTGATGCTCCCTCATCCCCAGTACACACCGTCCTCAGAGCAGGTCAGGCGCTGCTGAGGATCATTGCCTCTAGCCCTGCAAGTGCCCAGCACAGTCTGAGTGACCCTCATACACAAGTGCTTGTCTTCAAACACCACATTACCCTGAGCACCAAGACCAGACCTTCCTCAAAGGACCTCCCTGCTCTGGCCCTTCTCAGTGCAGCTCAGCCCGTGCAGCCCACTGGGCAGAGTCTGCTCTCAGTTCCAAGGGAGGCTTTGTCACTGCCCATCTCCCGTCCTCACCCACCTGACTCCACTGCAGCATTGGGCCCAGGCCCCACGTCCTCCAGGAAGCCCTCTGACTCCAGACTGGGAGCAGGGCTGTCTTCTGGGGTCTCAGCCTCCACATCTGTGCCATCCCTTCTCTTACAGAATTGTCACTGTTCTAGCTGGTTTGCATGCACCCTGCCCTTGTCACCAGACATTAGCTCGGAGAAGGTAGGAATCACAGTTGTCTTATAGGTATTTTCTTCTAGGACCTAGAACAGTAGCTAGCACACAGTAGGTGTGTGAACTTCTTGAATGAATAAAAGTGCCAGGCCCTCCCTCCCCTGGCACTTTCTGTACATTATCTTATGTAAGCCTCTTGAGGACCCTGAAGAAGATATTGTCACCTCAGTTTCATAGGTGACCATGAGGCATAGAGTTTCCATAATTGGCCACAGTCTTCCTTTAGGAAGGCAGTCTTGAGACTTGAACCCAGGTCTCTAGCTTCACAGCCCTGCTTTAACTTGTGTGTTTGTTGGATAGAATTGGTCCAGCTCTACCCCACAGATCTGATGCGTCTGCTGAGACGCACTGGCATGCTCAGAGCCTAGGAAGGGCCTCAGTTTCAGGGGCGAGGGATGGGGAGCAGCTGAGACTTAAGGTCTGTTGAGTTGTGTAGTTTCTGAACCAGACAGTTCACCTAAACCTCCAGTAATGTGGCTCCCTGAGCCAGCATGGCTGGGATCTGAGCTGGTCTGTCAGGAGGACAGAGTATTTTATAAATTTTCTCCATATCCCCCTTCCCTAAAAAGAAAAAAGAAAAAGGGAGGGGGGAGGAAGAAAAGGCTCTCTACATCCCCCTTCCCTAAAAAGAAAAAGTGAAGCGGAGAGGGAGGGAGCAGTAGAGACAGCACAGCTGAGCTGCGAGGCTTCAGGGCTCAGTGCAGCTAACCATTGGGGACTCCAACAAGTGGGCCAGGCTAGGGGACTGGTGGGCTGGAGACCAGCTTCAGGCTGCTTGGGTGAGCTCTTTTTATGCAAATGGCATTTAAGCAGCTACTCTCCTGTGCACAGCCCTGGGTAGCCCTTGAATGAGGTGAGTTTAAAAAGTGACAAATAGGAATGGGTCTCCTTGCCTCTTGGGTTGACCTCCTCTGGTCAGAGGGCAGAGGTGTTGGGGGGCTACCTTGAGGCTAGCCCTGGGAAGGTGAGGAGGCTGGCCTTGCAGGCTGCCTTTTCCTGAGTGGAGTACAGGGTTTGTGCTCACAGCAGCTAGGCATTGCCACAGCCAGTGACTGAGGATATTGGACCAAACCCTAACCAGTCTCGGGTCAGCATGGGCCTGAGCACAGGAGTAGTCTTGTGGCATCAGTCCTGGACTCAGCTAAGATTGTCACCTACACAGATGGGGTCTCATAACCACCACCACAGTCCATGTCTGTGACTGGATTCTCAGTGGTGTGGGAGCATGTGGAGGTGAGCCTCTGCCACCCCTCACCCTGGCTGTACTGCATAGCTTGGAGCTGGGCAGCAGGGTCTGGGAGGGGGACAAGGGCTCTAGCACCAGTGCCAATTTTTTATCCCCAAGAGGTAAGAGAGGTCAGAAAGGGGTGCACCCACGAGGCTGGCAGACTCACTCCAAATCCCACAGTCCTTTGAACCATTCTTTGGGGACCTCACGAGGCCTTCTTTGGACCAGAACATGAACTTTCAAGTAGTGGTTGTCTGTCTTCCTACTGACCTCCTGCAAGATTTAGAATGTGTGACTATTGGAGGTCCCATGGGGGTTGACTTTGCTTGGGAGAAGGTCACATCCACATAGAAACTCTGCGGCCACTCAGAGGAAGTGCACTTGGAGGTTTCAGCATTTTGAGAGAATCTGGAGTGCTACCATTCTGGCCTCCCTTTCTCTCAGCTTCTACTTCTACGAGCTGCTCTCTAGGGCCCCCTCAGAGAAATTTTCCTGCTGAGAGCCAAGTTGTGCCATCTTTGAGTATTGAGCTCTACTGTCCCATCCAGGGTGGGCTCCACAGGAGTGTCTGTGTGATCCACCTTGGTATCGCCTGCCCTGTGTGTCCTCAGCCCCTGAGGCCTGATTGCACTAATGGGCTAGAGTGTTTTACTGTGGCCTGGTTTCAAAGGCTATGGGGTCCTGTGATTGTGGTCATGGTGAGCATTTTGCTGAGAATATTCTTGGATGGTTGAAGTCATTAGAATATCGCAAGTGAGGAGCAATCAGCAAGGGCTGACCAGAGTATTTTAGGGAAAGAATTGGAGGTGCCATGACCTTAACAAAAGAATGATTTTCCTCTGAAAAAAATCTGGAAAACATGAGACAAAACAAGCTGAAGCTGCTGCCTGACTTGTATGAGAAAGGCCACAGGCAGTCTTTGTGGGGCCGTGGTGAGAGTGCTTGTATGTCTGCGTGTGTGCACACGTGTGTATGTGGACATGCCCTGTTGGGTCCTAGCTGGGTGTCCTTGCACAAGTTGCTTCTGTTCTCTGTGTTCACAGGTGACCTCTGCAGATTTCTTCAGCTGTAAGGTTTGGGATGTGGGGCAGGGCAGGGCCTGGAAGTGGCTTTGTATCTCCACCTGCTCCTGGGACAGAGAGCACACTGGCTACCTGCTGTCCCCCAACCCTGCCACATCCTTCTTGGTGGTTGGAACTGTCCTGGTGAAATTTAGATCCATCTCTTGTCTTCTTTTCCACTAGCCAGAACTTCCCTGAGAAGAAAAGCCCTCAGTGAAACGATTCTCTGAAGTCATTTCTCACTCCAGCTCTGAACTTAGCAAGAGCTCACCCTGTAGATGCTTCACATTACTGTGCCCCCTGAAGCAAAATGCCAAGCTGGAGGGCCACTTCTTCCTTCCCTGCAACCTTCCCTCTGGGCCTGGCCTCACAGGAGGGCTGTGTGACCCTGAACATATTACTTAAGCCCTCATCTGTAAGTTGGCAGTAATTCTGGCCATAATGGCGGCCATGAGGGGTTGAGGTGATGCATTTGAAGTTGAGTACAGGAGCGCAGGCCACTGCTCTCCCGCCCTTCCTTGTTTCAGGCACAGGGCTTGGTTCACAACAGGCTGTGAACAAACTTACTTTTGACTTGTGTGTCTGGATGGTCTTGACTTGGAGAAGGAGTAAGGAGAGAGGTCTCTGGTGTTGGGACACCTGAGTAGAGGCCCCAGGGATCATCTCCATGTGGGTGGGAGGGGGGCTGGGCTTCCTGGCTGAGGCCAGTGTCCGTGCCACCCGTGCCACCTATGACCTGGGGAGGGCAGGTGTCCACACAGCTCTGCTGCAGGTGGTAGGACAGTGTGCTCCCTGGCTTAGGACATGTAGGGAGAGGTCTTTCTTTCTCTCTGTGCTTTGACTTCCACTCCCACAGTGTTGTCTTTTTATGCCAAAATAACAAAGAAGGAAGTTCTGGGGACACAGGAGCCATTCCTACACTGCCTGTCCCTTCCTCCTGTTCCTGCCCAGCTGCCCAGATAGTGAGGTAAAAATGGCACGCGTGAGCCACCATCCAACAAGACCTCCAGGGAGAGAAGGATGGAGGTAGAAAACCTGGACCAGTCCACCCTTATTTCCTGAAACCTGTTCCTACAGACACCAGTGGACTAAACTTAGGACTCTACAGAAATGAGTCAGTATAGTGACCTCCAGGGTGCTGCCCTGACACACCAGCACGTGGCTGAGGGGCTTATTGAAAACCACATGCACAACACTGAACAAGTATGGGACTTTGTTGACAAATGTTGACAAAGCAAGTAACTAAAAGCAAAACAAAACACACCAAAACCTGTATTGTACTTGCATGCTGGTGGCGTGCAAAAGAGACCTATCTCTGGAGTTCAGTAATCATTATGTTCCCTTGAAGTTTACCACTGCAAGCTTCATGACTGGATGACTGGCAAACCCTAATCCTGACAGAAGCAGAGGATATCAGAACTGAAAAAGGTCCTTGGGCTAAGTAGCCCCTTGAACAGGAACAGCAACTGAGGCCCCTGAGGGGAAGTGGCTTGGCAAAAGTCATTTTGCTGGTGGGTGTGCAGCCCGTGCCTGCTGAGATGGCAGGGTGTGTGTGTGTGTGTGTGTGTATGAGATAGCTATTCAAAACTGTTTCTCAATGAATTTGATGCATCTGTGGCTTCCACGATCTCATCCAGATGTGTTGAGCATTTCACCTGCATTACCTCATAAAATCCTCCAGTGACCTTGTATAAACTTTATAGTTGAGAAGCTAGAAGCACAGAGAGTTTTAGTACATTTTCCAGCGTAATAAGCAGAGGATCAGGATGTGAGCCCTGGTCTGGGACCACCTACACCCAGAACCTACATTCTTTTTTTTTTTTAAAGAGAGAGAGAGAGAGAGAGAGAGAGAATTTTTTAATATTTATTTTTTAGTTTTCGGTGGATACAACATCTTTATTTTATTTTTATGTGGTGCTGAGGATCGAACCCAGTGCCCCGCGCATGCCAGGCGAGCACGTTACCGCTTGAGCCACTTCTCCAGCCCCAGAACCTACATTCTTAATGCCCATATCCACGGTACTTTCTTTCCATGCAGTTGGAATCTAACACATACCTTCCTCCTTGCCCTCCCTTCCCCAGCACCCCAGCTGATTGCGGATCCCTGGCAATGGAAGGAGGTGATGCTGGGCCCTCCTGGCACTCATGAGCATGCTGCTTTCAGGAAGCATCTCCCCAGGGGCCTGCCCAGGGCTTCACAAAGTGAGAAGGTACAGCAAGCATTAGCATAGAATCAAGCATGAACACAGAATTAGTATAAAATGTGCAAGTTGCTATGCTACCTATTTTATGGTCATTTTCAGAATGAAATGATGTCTTTATCTCTTCATAAAAATGATAAGAGTCTCTTTTTTCCCCTGATAGGGTCCTCGGGTAGTGACCTTGCCATTCCTAGGGAGCTTGTCAGAGATGCAGCTTCTGGATAGGAATTGGCATTTAACAAGACCCCGAGGATTCCACTCACCCATGGCACATCTAGGAAGGACTGCCCTTGACAGACTCTTGCTGGCAGGACCTGGGTCTGGTCTATCACTCTACCCTGCAGTGCTTTGCTCTTGCCTGACAAGTAGGAGATCTTCAGTTTTGGGTCAACAGGACAATTACTCTTTTTACCTTGACTGAGACCCATGCCACAGATGTTCAGGACAGCAAGTAGAGGCAGCCCAAGGTGGAGTTCTGCTTAGATGGAAGGTTGCTCAGATGTTTCTCTGGGCCTGAAAAGCCACACACTTCGCCACAGCCTGCTTGCCCTTGCTGCGGCACCGTGCCATCCTGTGCTTTTGTGCCCAAGGAGCCCCACCAGGAACACCCCCATCTGTGAGGGTGAAGGGTGTTGGTATGGATGAATTGAGTTCAAATGGGGACACAAGGTTAAATTCCACACACCCCTCCCTAACCACCCTTACCGCTCCTGCTGCGTTCTGCTCGCTGTCCCGGAAAACACTCCACCGTGTGTTCCAGGCACTTTCTCCTGTGACCTCTAGTGCCGTGGGGCTGTTGGAAGCAGTGAGCCAGTTCTGAAGGTGACTCTCTGACTTTGTCTTCACTCTGACTAGTATCCCTCCCCTTAGCCTAAACTCAGGGAAGGGCAGGGCCAGGGCACTGAGCTGGGGCCTGCGCCCCAGGCCTGCCCAAGTGCTCACAGGTCTTCACTGCTCCCGTCAGAATTGAGCTGCTGCCTGACGGTAACATAAAAGCCCCGGTGGGAGCAGGCTGGGCATCTTCTGGCTGGTGCTAGGAAGGGTAATGTCCAAAAGGTTAGGCCTGCTTGGGTCAGGTTCCATCTGGGCTTCTTCATGCCTAGTCTGTGTCACACTGAGCATCTGACTATAGACAGGGATTCCAGGGCTCATGGGGCCAGCTCCTCTGCCTCACCTTCTCTGTCCTCACCTTGTGAGAGGTCAGGCTTCCTCTAGTGAAGACCCCTCATCAGCTCTCCAGACAGACCAGGGGCACATTCTCCTCTCCCCAACTGCCTTTCTTGTTTCCTTTTTTCCTTCTTTCCTTCTACCTTTCTTCTTTCTGCCCTTCCTTTTTTCTTTTCTCCTCCCGATGATTTCTTTCTTTCTTAGTTCTGGGCATTGAACCTAGGGGTGCTGTATCATTGAGCTATACCCCTAGTCCATTTATTCATTTATTTAAATTTTGAGACATGTTCTCATTAAGTTTCTCAGGCTGGCCTTGAACTTGTGATCTTTCTGTCTCAGCCTGCCAAGTAGCTGGGATTATAGGTTTGGCTGCCACACTCAGCTCCTTAGCTGCCTTTCTAAATTATTATTCCAGCACTTTCTTCAACATTCTCCTCTTTTATGTTTTTATACCCTCTAGTGTTAGAATTTCTAAGTCCTTTGTTCATTCATTCATCCATTAGTCTATCCATTTGAAACCAACAGTTCTAAGGTAACTTTTGTCATTCAGATGCAGTAAAACATGAAGATGCATGAGGGACATTCCAGTTATCAATCCATTTCCCCCCACTCATGCCCTCAGTACTCTGGAGAACCCTTTTATTCATTCGTTATTGATTTCTGGTAGTATTACCCAGAGACCCTTGCACCTAATTCTCTCTTCCTCAAAGCCTGTTCACACCCCAGCTCATCTTTCACCTCTCACTCTCCTGAGGTCTCTCACTATCCCTAACTTCAGATGTGCCCCAGGGTACCCCTCTTCTTGGCACCTCCTCTGCCTGGCTCCTCTGCTTTTCCTGATCTTAGAGCTAATGTTTTCTTACTGCCTCAGTTTCCTCACTAGAAGCTCGAGACCATGGGACTGACCTTATTTGGTCATTCAAATATTAGAGTTCTTGCAGTTAGGTACTCAAACAGGGCCTGGCATATGATAAGTGTTCACTAAATATTAACCATCACTGTTATCATTTCTGCTCTTTCCCTCAATATGTCTCTGTCTATCCTTCTCTGGTGTGTACATTCCTTTCTTCCCTCTGACCTCTCTTTACAAAGTGATGCCATCTGCCTTCCCTGTATCTGTTCCCTGCTTTTCATGTACTCCCAGTACAACATACATGGCCTCTTGGTCTTTACTGCCCACCTCTGCCGAAGGTCGCTGTGACCTCCTGCACATTGTTAAATTCTCACCCTCTTTAGCTTTCAGCTTGTAGTGAGGTCCTCAGGCCAGCTAGACCAGAGAGGAAGCCAGGAAGATCCAGGAGCATCTGCTGGTGCAGAGAATGGGAAGAGGTGGGCCTAGAGTCCCAAGGGGCCCATGAGAAGGTTTCAGAAAGTAAGGATGGGGTGTTGCTGTCACAGAGAGATCTGTCTTAGCTCCCCATCACTGGAGCAGGATGCCTCTAGGGACAAGGTTTATGGAGGGCTCAGTATATAGCTAAAATGGGGTTTGAAGACCTGTGGCCAAGGTAAGGGAAGGAGCAGAGGGTGTCCTTATAGCTGGGGCAGAGGAAGAGGATGTGGGTGGTGAGCAGCAATGATGGGCAAGGAGGTGCCACACTATAGCTGCAGGGCTGTGATAGATGGTGGGGAGGCAGCTGTGGACACCTGGAGAGTGGGGTCATGTGCATCCCTGGGGACCAAGGAGACTGCAGCAGGGTTGCTTTCTATTGTGGATGGGGGATTGAGGTCCTTGGTGCTCTCTGATGTGTCATTCTGCACAATCAGAGCTTTTGAATGAGAGGCAGAGTGGGCCATTTACATGCACACATGTGCTCCCTGTCTCCTGCTACGTGATGTTCTGCAGCACCTTGGGTTTGCAATAAGGCCATCACCATATGAGGTCCCTAGACCTTATGCCTCTAGAACTGTGAGCCAAAACAAACCATTTTGTTTTTAATTTTAAAATGGGCAACTTGTTTTTTTGGTTTGTTTATTTGTTTTGGAGGAACTGGTTCTTTATTTCAAAAGGACACTCGTCAACATTCAGAATCAAAACACTATTGGTTTCTCTTTCTCCTAAATGTCCCGAAGAAACTACAACAAAGGAGAGTACATTAAACCAGTAAGCTTCAGAATGTGTACCTGCAGGCCTCACAGAAACCTCAGCTCAGGTGGGGAAAGAAACTTTGAAAGGTCAGCATACTGCCAGCATACCCCAACCCTCAAAAAGCAAAGTTTCAAGTTAATATAAAATTTTAAAATGTTGTACATAAACATTGTACAAACACAATGAGATGGCAGAATGGGACGGCAGCTTCAGACGCAGACAAGGGTGATGAGATGAGCTTCATACGGCCAAGTCAGTGGCAAAAACAGCCTTTCTTTCAAGACAGCAGAAGAGCAATTTAGCAGTCACCTCCACATTGAGAGGCCCATGATCCCTTCTGTGAGTAGCTGGGAAGAGGGTAGAAATGGGACAAAAATTTGGTCTGAGATCTAGCTCAGTGGTAGATCCCTTGCCTAACACATGCCCGACCCTGAGTTCAATTCCCAGCACCACAAAATAAATAAATAAATAAAATTTGAAAAGTCTCAGAAATCTCCCCTTCTTAGTTTATTTATTTCTGATGGAAAAAGTGAAAAATAAAAATAAAGTTTTCCAAAAATACCTTAAAGCCAATTCAAAAACCAAAAAACATACCTGAATAGTGTAGGTTTTGGTCTTCGGCTAACTTGTCCTGGCCTTTCTGGTTTGGCTGGTATTTCATGCACAGTAATGAGGTTTCCCATAGCAGAGTCTTTCCCTGGGCTGTGTTTGGCCCATACCTTTTCTATCCTATGGAAAGAACAATATGGATTAGGCTGGAAAGTTACCTTCCAAAAATGAGAAAAGAATGAGCTTGCTGCCTCAGAGCTGTGGAATAATTTGGAATGGTTCATAGATGATTGCTATTACAATTTAAAAAATGCAATTACAAAATGTGGACATCACAACATGCTTTTAAAGTCACTTGGCATGGTGCTCATTCCCTTTTTCTGAAGGCTTTTAGCCTCTAGCCCAGCTGGAATCTCTGGGAAAAGGCAGAGACATTTTGGTGAAAGAGACAAGGGGTTGGAATAAGAGGACTGCTGAAAAGAGAAAGCAGCTTCCTGTTGAAGATCAGTCCTCAGTCAAGGTCAGCTTGGGCTGGCTGGTTTCAGGCAGGTCAAGCTCAGAGGCAGGAGCAGCAGGGCCTGGAGCTCTGGCTCTCATTCAGGTCAAGCAGTCTGGCCCAGCGTCCTCTGTATACAGAGGTCTCCTCTTTGGTGCACTTCGGCTTATCTTCCAAATCATCAGTTGTCTTTTCCAGTTTTCTCAGCAAACTCAGCACAGGTCTCTGCCTCCTTGAGTTTGTCAGTAAGAATCTTTCTCTGCTCGCACTTGTCTTCCTTTTGAGAGTACTTTCCTTCAGCAGCACTCACACACTTCAGGCTCTGGTCCATCAATCTGATCTGCTCATCCATCTCTGGGCAACGGGACTCTTGACAGCTCATCTCATTCCTCCGTGTGTTCCAAGTCTCCTTCAATAATCGTTAAGTAACAGCCACCTCTTCACACTTCTGTCTGCTTCTCTGTGGTGTGCTCAGCCTCTTTGAGTTGGATTTCCAGTGGTTCCATCCTTTCCTCATCTTTGAGGTCCCAGTTTTCACTAACCTTTGGGCCTCTCACTCTCATTAGCAGCTTTTTGGCTTCCTCCAGCTTTTGCAGGACGATAGCCAGGCACCTCTGGGCACAGGTCAGCTCCCCTTCAATAAGATGGGCCCTATGGTGCGAGGAGGCTGCCTCAGCCTCAGCCTGTTCCCCAGCCACCTTTCTTCCGCTGCCTACCTCTCCTCTGTGTCATTGGCTGATGCTGCACAATCTGGATCTTGTGTCACCACCTTGAGGATGGCGATCCTGGCCAGGGTGCTCACCCGGCCAATGATTGGTCTTTGGCTTCTGCTTTCTCTGCATGGCATTGCAGCCACTTCTCCAAAATATGCAATTTGTATCACCAGTGCAAGGCTTTCGAAGGCATCATCCAGGTAGAGAAGGCCTAGAGAAGAACCATTTTGAAAGAGGATGAGGAGTGGGAGAGGAAGGTTGGCTGGAGGTACCTCTACCAGGTACCTGGGTCACAGAGCTAGGTGACAAATAGTTGGAGTGGGCACACTGGGGCCTGCAGATCCAGCTGGAAGGTCCACGTGGTCCTGTGGCTCCTCCAGGATCCTAACAGCAGAAAAAGAACCCCAAGCCTGAGTCTGTACCAGCCATGCAGGTTGTCAGTGTAGGGGACAGGTGGGTGGGGTTACCAAGGCCATATATCTTTCCTGGCTCCTCTTCTTCCACCTGCTGAATGTCAGAACTCTCCAGAATTCTGTCATACCTGCTTTACACTCTGTGCTAGTGACCTGAACTTTTTCATATCACTATTCTTCTTGCTGTCACCAATAGAGACTGAGTGGGACATTCCCCTTGCCCCCTGCCCAGATCCACTCCTCCCAGCCTTTGCTGTTATTAGCTCTGTTCACCTTGAAGGAAGCCACTGCCCTCCATCTTTCCCCAGGTCCTCCCCATGCAGCCCACCCAGAGCCCAGCCCAGCTTGGCACCTCTTTGCACTGCAGTTGTGTGTGAGATTGAGTGACAGTGAATTCCCCAGGCCCCACAGCTCCCGGGACAGGTGTGGGAAGACATCTGAGTGACCAAGATACCCAGGCAGGCCAGGCATGGGGAGCTGTGCATGAGGAGACAAGCCTACTCCAAAGGCCTGAAACTTTGGAGGAAGGTGACACCTCCCAAGGGCCCCCGGGAGCAGCAGCTCAGGGCCCTGGCTGGGCCTGGCCCTGGGAAGGCCTCAGGCTGACCAGAGGGCTCTGGAGAAGAGGAGGATCACTGGTACTTGGAGTGCCGTCTTATAGCAGGTCAGGTCTTCTGTCAGGGCTCTTTGCCCTCCAGGATTCTAGCACCATGGTAGTTTCTAGTCCCACAGAGATAGATTGGTCATAGCAGGCGCAGTTTGGGGAACCAACAGACAATGTGGGTCACCTTTATCATGCCAGACTTCCAGGGCAGGAAGATATGATGAAACAGAAACCTCCAAACTGGCTGGATGGACAGAAGCTGGTTGCTGAGGTGCCACCACACCCCGAGAGGAGCCTGGCAGGCAGGCCTATTTGTAGCATCGGCCCTTCTGTGGCTGAGTACCCACAGTGACAGGCAAGGCCACTCTCCCTATGGGCACAGATAGACATAGTCTGCACTCCTCTGCTGCTTCTTTTTTTTTTTTTTTAAATACCTTCATTTTGTTTATTTATTTTTATGTGGTGCTGAGGATCTAACCCAGTGCCTCACAAGTGAGGGGCAAGCCCTCTGCCACTGAGCTACAACCCCAGCACCATGCACTCCTCTGCTTCTAGAGGCCCACTGTGGACCTATGTTACCTATAGGCCTGGTGGCCCACTCCAGGCTTTTAGGTTCCGGATTGTAGATATCCCACTGTGGGGAGTTCACGTGGGGCATCTTATCTCCCTGTTTGACTGTCAGCATCTCTGGGGTACAGGGTGTACTCACGCCTCTATCTGCTGGGCATAGAGGTGCTCTGGTGAATGCTCAGGGATTGGTAACTGATTCCTCCTTTTCTTGAGGGTCCTCTGGTTGCTCCTGTGTGTCTCATAGAACAAGGACCTGTCACCGTGTGGGCTCTGGACATCTGCCTGCTGGCTGTTCCATGCCCCTACCTGAGGCCCACATTTCCAAGCTGCTCTGCCTTTCCCTTCTCCAGCCATGGGTGCCTGCCTCCTTCTGACACCCTCCTAGACAGGGCTGCCCAGCCCATCATGACTCATTCTCTCAGTTGGCAGGGAATTTGCCAGCTTTGGACCCCACCAGCGTCCTCAGGTGTGGCAATAGGTGAAGGTGAGCTGTAATGTTTTTCTCTGTCTTCATTGCTGCCATGTTATGGGTTGAATTGTGTCCCCCAGAATTCTGTATGCTCAAGTTCTGACCCCTGGTACTACAGAAGGAGTGGGGTCATCACATATATAATTAAGACAGGTTTATTCTGGAGTAAAGTGGCCTCTAATCCAATGATTGGTGTCTTTATAAAAAGAGGACTGTGGACACAAAGACACCTGCACACAGGGAGCAGCCCTGTGAAGGGGCCAGAGATGCCAGATGCCAGGGCAACAGCAGCAGGTTCCTCCCAGGGCCCCGCTATCTTGAATTTGCAGCACCAGAAGCAGGAGGAGGTAAGTGCCTGCCTTTGGAGCTGACTTTGCTTTGGCGCCTGAGCACACTATCCCAGAGAGCTGGGTGGATTTGTGGGTAAAAGGAAGTGCCCACTCTGCTGGTGTTGCAGGTGGCTCTCTAGAAAACTCGGCTCTTGTAATAGCTGTACTCCAGTGCCCTGTCTCAAATCTCCGTCCCCCTGCCGAAGGCCCTGATGGGACAAAGTTCCAAGACACAGATTTTGGGAATGCATACAACTGCCTTCCAACCCCTGGGCTGACTGTAGTCTGTTCTGATCCTGTGTGTGGATGGATGTTAATCCTGTCAGTCAACAGACAGCACTCACACTCTCCCTCAGACTTCTCCAGGTTCTGTCTTTTCCCTGAATCCCCATTCCCAGGCTGGGCAGATGGCACAGAGATGCCAGGAGTGTGCAGAACAGGGAATCTTGTAGCCTCCAGTGCAGAGAGAGGCCCTGTGGAGGCTGGAATGGAGGCTGCTCCTTCTGGAGGGATGAGAGGGGTAGAGGGCGCCTAGAGGAAGCTTATGAACCCCTGCAGCTTGTCTGTTGGGTCTCTGTCCCCAGACGCTCTTTCTTCTCCTGCCAGGCCTCCTGGTTTTAACTCCAAGCCCCTGGCCCCAGCTCTACCCAGGGGCCCTTCAGCTTGGGAAGCAGAGGGCCTGCTGGTCCCTCTGTCTTTCTGTGAGGGATTTTGTAGTTTGGAAACTCAGTTGCTGGCCTGCAAACAGGACTGGTGCTTGCCACCTAACGTGTCTCTTACAAGGTTCTACAGATAAGGGCAGGAACATGCCCCACCAGCTATCCTCTCCTTTTGCCACCCCATGCAAGCCCTGTCATTTGGGCACGCACTCCTTCCAGCTGGGAATGTGTAAGGTGGAGGGGGCCATCCTGCAGGGTGGGAAAGCCTTCTGAGCACTGCCTCACTGTGCTACAGGGTCTGTCTTGAGAGCAAGGAGTGGCGGTGGTGGTGGTAGCGGTTATGGTAGTGGTGTTGGTGTTGTTGATGGTGATGGTGGAGATGGTGATGATTGTGGTGGTGACGGTGGAGATGGTGGTGGTGGTGACGGTGGAGATGGTGGTGGTGGTGATGGTGGTAATGGTGGTGATGGTACTGGTGTTGGTGTTGGTAGTGTGGTGGTAACAGTTGCCTTTTCTGGGCTGACTGTAGTCAAAATTATTTCAAATACCCTTTCCATAAAGATGGGTTTTCTTCATGAAGGTTAGTTCATTAGTCTTAATGGTCTTTTAAAATGATTATTAGTTAGGATGATTTCCAAGGAGGGAGAGGAATCTTGTCCCTTGTGCTGTGGCTCTTAAGGTGACCATGGAGGATGGGAACAAGCCACAGGGTTTACACTATTAGGCAAAGTGGCTAGGTGTGGGCATGGGAAGTTAAAAAAAGAAATTTCTGGCAGCTCCAGGATTCAGAACCAGGTATCCACGCTCATACAGAGGTTTCCTGCAGCCCCATGCCCCTGTGACCTGCCTTGTAGCAGCCCTTGGATCTGCCCTCTGAGCCGTGAAGTGCCAGTGGTGGCTGTATCCTCTCATGGTCTCATCCCTAGTGCCCCTAGTCTCAGGCTGTGCCAGCCAAATTCAAAAACGAGATTGAAATCCAAGTGCCGCTCCTTAGAACATTAGCCTGTGGGTTCTGAGGCGGTCAGAAATAACGGGACCTTGGAGATTAGAATCTCTGGCTCAGACACACCGAGGACCTCTGTTCTCTCTCTGTTCAGTGCAGACAGCAGTGTCTGGGAAGAATGTCAGCAGGCTTTGCTGCCCTCTGACTCTGGTGTGAGGAGCAGTGGCAACGCCTTGCAAGGCCAGCGCCCACAGCCCCGCGGCATAACTGAAGCACTCCTTGCATGAGCTCTGGCCCTTGCCCATCCCCATATCATGTCGTTCTCCCGAGCCTGAGCCAGTGTGGCTCAGCCAGGAGAAGCAGCTGGCATAAAAGACAGAGCACCTGCCATTCCCCAGAGTGCTCCATGCCTGCTGCAGTCTGGCTGCAGCAAAATAACCGGGGGGTGACGAATAACTTGTGTACGTTGATACAGCAGGAGTAGGAGCCGTTTATTGCACGACAGGAGGAGTATTTATACATTCCACACAGCTTATCTAATTAACATAAACTAGATACAGCAGTCAACCAATCAGGAATCTCCACACTTAATGGCTTGCTTTTGTTACTTCTCAAACCACTCCCTCTGGCATTTTGCCAGGCACCATCCAGACTTGTTTACAAACTCTAACATTCCCCTGGCAAAATGCCAGGTGTTATTTTGACTTGTTTACAGACTCTAACACATGCCCTGTGTTCTTGTGGGTTCGCTTGGGATGGTTGGAACACTGTGAACCATCATTTTGTGCTTCGAGGATCATCAGTTCCTTTTCAGGCTATTTCTGCTTCGGCAAACACACTGGGAAATTTGGATTTCCAATTTCCTTTCCCTCCTTTGCTCCTGATAGTTCATAATGTGCTGATGCCCCAGGCCTGGCCCTTTGTTATAAAATGCCTCTTGGTGCTGCCTGTATGGCCACACTGGGCTTCATGTTCCCAGAGAGCCACCAGGATTGTGGCCTCCACTCAGAGGATGTTCTGTCCTCCTCCCTCAGCCTCTGGCTCCCCTCCTGAGCCCAGTAGGTCACCCTTTGATCACTCCTTCTGCCGACAGGGAAGGTGTGAGGAGGCTGCTGGTCTTGGCTGGAGGTTGGCAGGTGCCCAGGGCTGTGGGTGGCCTGCCTGCCCCCAGTTTGGTGAAGGGCTGAAGGCCATTAGTACCCTCTCTGTGGGAGATGGAGCGCTCAGTGAAGCCACAGGCCCGGCCGTCGTAAGACCATGTCCTCGTCCTGCTCCCTGGCTCCACGTGCCACTAGCGGCTGTGATATCTCATCCACACCTACTTTCCTTTGCCCCTTGTCAGGAGGCCCTGACGTGCCTGACCCTGCCTAAGGAGCCTGGCCCCAGAGCTGGACCAGCTCCGCCCTCTTCTGGGTCCTCTGGGAGGGAAGAGAGGAGAGGGTAGGGTGGGCGGAAGGAAGGGGGGCGGGACCTGCTTCTTGCTTCCCTGCTTCCTCTCTGGTAGATGCACCTGTCCCGACCCCTTGACAGGTGAGTGAGCAAGTTGGTGAGGGTGCACCCTGGGTGGAGGGTCCCTCCTCTGCCATGCTGTGGTGGCTTAGATCTGCCTGGGAGAATCCTAGCTTGAAATTAACCGCTTGGAGGAAGTATGGCAAAAATGAACAAGCAGTTGCCAGACTGCATCCCAACACTGGGATCCCATCACCGCAGGCTCCTGTGGCTGGAAGGACCGTGGCATCTCAGTGTGCTCTAGCAGCTTATTTTTGCCAGGGCGGCTGTTATCAGCAGGCAGGCGCCAGCGCCCTGCTCCACTCACAGTCTGATTATGGCTGAGCTCAAACAATGGACTGAGTGTTCCGCCTGTGAGTGTCCTGAGGGAAAGCTTTTCCCTCACCAGGATCAAACGCTCGGCTCCCTTTGTGATATGTGAGGCCACAAGGCAGGCTTGTCTCTTCCCCAACACGACAAGTGCTCTGGATCTGGAGAATGGCCCTGCAGCGGGTGCCCTGGGCCGGGCTCTGTTTGATTTCCACCAGGCCTTACATGTCACCACACAGATCCTGTCCTGCCATTGGTTGGAGTATCTCTGCAAGAGGCAGAGGGGTGTTTGCAGACTGGGGAGCAGGTGGGTGAGGTTTTGATACCTTCCCTACTCTGAGGACCTAGGTCCAGCCCTGCCCCTCACTGCCCACAGCAGGCCTCCAGCTCTGCTCCTTCATCCAAGGCAGGGCTGTGCTGGTTGGCCTCCGCTCTGTGTCATGGGCTCAGCTCCCCAGCCCTCTCCTGCCCACTCTTGCAGCACACAAGTCCTTGACACCAAGGAGGCTGGAAACCAGAGTGGCCAGCACTGTAACCATGTCACTCAAAGGAGATTTCTAGCTCTTTCTTCCCTCCTCCAAAAGGAAGCGTTTGGATGGAGGACGTAGACAGGTCCCTCTGGCTCTAACACACCATGAACCTAGACTGGATTTCTAAATCTGACATGGAGATTGACATTGAAGTGACATCCCCTCCCAATTAGCCAAGGCCCACTTGGCTCTCTATAGCTGCTTCACCCTAACTCATAGGTGTGTGTCCAGAGCGGTCTCAAGTCCCTGGCTCTTGCCCAGCCTCTCAGATATGGTAGACTTTGGGTCTCCCTGAATAAGGGTTATTCCAAAGCAGAAAATTGATTTCTTTCAGCCTGAGATTGACTTCCTATATCTTCACAGCTCACCATTCAGGAGCTCTCCTCCTTTCTACCTTCTTCCTCTTTAAGATCACAGACAAAGGTAGAAAGTTCTGCCTGAGTTGTTACCATCTGAAGAATATGGACTTTGGAGCCAGAAGATGATAGGATTTAGCCCCTAATTCTGCTATTTCCCAGCTGTGTGACTTTGGGAAAGTTACATAACCTCTCTGTGCCTGATTTTCTTCAACTATGAAGTGATGTGTCATCTCTTAGAGCCCTCATCTCTTAGGGTTGTTGTGGGGAGCAAATAAGATAACGCAGTACAGTGCCTAGCACGTGCTAAATCTGTACAGGTGCATGACGAGGACAATGAAGATGATGACGCCAACATCATCATCCTGAGGTGGCAGTAGATAGTGGAACAGCATGGGGCTTGGAGTCAGGGACCTGGGGTCAGACTTGCTCTGTACTCATTGGTGGTGGGAAGTAGATTTCAAGTCTCGAATGCCGCGAGACAGACAGCAGGGCTGACAGGCAGGCTCACCTCCACGGGGCTAAGTCTCTCCTTTCCCCTTCACAGGCACACATTCTGGCAGTTCCGCCATGAGAACCCCACGACCAGGGTGGGGGGCCCTCCCCCCGATGGGCTCCCTGGCTTCAACAGTGGGGTGATGCTGCTGAGCCTGGAGGCCATGCGCCAGTCCCCGCTCTACAGCCGCCTGCTGGAGCCCGCGCACGTGCAGCAGCTGGCCAGCAAGTACCACTTCCGCGGCCACCTCGGGGACCAGGACTTCTTCACCATGATCGGCATGGAGCACCCCGAGCTCTTCCACGTGCTGGACTGTACCTGGAACCGGCAGCTGTGCACCTGGTGGAGGGACCATGGCTACAGCGACGTCTTTGACGCTTACTTCCACTGTGAGGGCCACGTCAAGATCTACCACGGGAACTGCAACACCCCCATCCCGGACGACTAGGTGCATTTGCACCGCCTGCTTCTGCTCTGGGGCAGGCCCCAGGGAAGTATCACCCCCTGGAAAGACTCTGCAGAGACTCCTCCAGGATCATGGTACTGCAGATCTGTCACCCAGCTGGTCACTGTCCTGAGGCCACCCAATGAAGACTGGCCTTTGCATTGCTGGTGCTCAGGACCTTCTTCCTTTAGAGGACCAGGCATCAAGAAGCATGCACACATAGACATCTTCCTGTAGGCTGGGAACAGCATATGAAGAGAGGGAAGGAAAGAAAGTGGTGCCCAGGTCCTTAAGGAGCCAGAATACTTTGAGAAACTGCCTTTCTTGGACCAAATATAAATTTAAATTGGCAGGCTTCTATTTTATGAGAAAGAATAAACAGTACCACTGTGGTTCCCACTGAGCTCTGGATGAATGAGCCAGGGTTTTAACAAGCAGTCCAGAGCTGAAGCTTCCGGAGGAGGCCTGACCTTCCATGTCCTGACCTCAGGAGCTGTGTGCTCCCTCAAGACACTCACGTGGCATGGCACAGGCTGCAAGATTGCCACCTCTCTGAGGAAGGCCTCCAGGGCCAGCTGGGGCCCATATAAAAGTTTCCTTGCTGTACCACTTAAAGCTTTATCCCCCAATAACATCCCAGAATTCCATTATCCCCTATCCATCCAAACCAACTCCAGGTGACCTGATTGTACTAAGAAGTCAAATCCACCATCAAAGAACAGAGACTGGCCACCCCAAGGACATGCAGTGCAATCATCAGGCCTGGGAAGACTCATTCCAAAGAATAGCCCAGCAGTTCCCAGGTGCACCTGAGTGCTCGGAAGGGGTGTTGCTCATAGGCTTCTAATTATTCTAGTCTCTGTTTAAAAAAAAAAAAAAATCACTGTACTTTCCTGTCATGCCACACCAGACCCTGTACCCGAGCAGACATTACAGTGTGGTTGTCTTTCTTCTTGTGAGGGCTTCTCCTGTAGGCAAGCTGCAGACATGAAGGCCCTGGGGTCCCATTTTGTACTTGAGCTGATGTCCTTGGGCAAGAAATATTGTAGGATTTTCATCTTATTTTTAATTTTGTTTACATTTTATTTTTTTCATCATGGATGAGAATAGCTAATAAATAATCTTTGAGAAACACAGTGGTTCATGTTGTTTGTTCTCCAAACAGTATTCAGCCACATGAAGCTTCTGAAGGAGGAGTGCAATCAATATCATCCAGGTCCCCTCTTCACCTGAATAGGTGTTGCAGCCTCACAGCGGGTCTCTGAGACCAAAGAGAGGGCATGTCTGAGGGCATCAGGGAGGTAGGTGTCTGTTCGGTTCAAAATGCAGAATGATTTCATTCTAGGTACTGATGGGTCTGTCTGCTCCCGACCCCCAGGACCACCCTCACCCCCCTCCCCTGCCTCTAGCTTCCCAGCCCCGCCTTCCCCATTCCATTGAGCCCTGAGTGGATGAGGGGAGCATGGCCTCCCCAGCCCTCTGCAGTGGCACAGTCAGTCTGTTCTCTTGGTTACTTGATTTCCTATTTATAGCTACCAGTTATTGAGCGCCTGCTGCGAGCAAAGCACTGTATGAGGGGGATTTATATATGCTGTTGATTATACTCATGAAAACCTCAGGAAGGTAGTTCTGATTCTGAAATTGACTGTAAGAAAATGTAAGAGACAGGGCCAGAGTCACACACAACATGAAAAAGCCTGGAAGCCACTTAAAATATTGAATAACGAAATAGATAATGTATGCTGTGGCCACATAATGGAAGACTTTATTAAAAATCATATTTGAGGGAATATTTAATGCATCAGGAAATGCTTACAGTATACTATTGAGTAAAAAATAGATGGAAAATATAAGATTTATATGACATGAGCCTTTATTTTGGAAATTACATAAATCTATGTAATTTTTAAAATATCTGTATGAGTTTGTGTACATAACAGATATGCACACACATAAAACTCAGTATGTGTAAAAGAGACGAGGGGTCAAGCCAGTTCTGCTGTATTTCATTAGTTGAACTCCTAAAAAGCCATGTGTTTCGAATATCACAATTAAAAAAACAACAATAGAAAAAAAACTTTCAGTGCCGGGAGGAAAGTGGATTAAAGGCTAGAAAATTTTGGAGTAACAATAATCAAAGGATTTTTCTGCAGTAATTTCAATAATTAAAGTATTTCTAAAGCTATGAGTATCTCTTGTTATTGCAAAGAAAATTAATAAACTCATTGTTAAAAATGGTCAGAAGCCCAACAGCATCTCCCACTTACTTTTGAGATCCCTCTCCAGGAGCGCCCTCTCCTCTGTCCCCAGTGGCTGTACCACCTGTGGTGAATGACAAAATCACACACCACAGGAAACCCAGCAAAGCCACATTTGACAAATCTTGGAGTGCTGGTTCCTGCATGGGGTCCTGTTGTAACCAGTGTAATGCAAACGTAATTAATTGTGCTGTACTTAATTTGTTTCATGAACACTTTCACTATTGAGTGGTTTTCATGAAAAGAACAAAAGTCTGAAAAGAGAATATTTCTGGGTACTAAAATTAAGTTAATTTTAATCTTCATCTATATTTTGTGTTTTTATAATGAATATTAATCTTAATGCCACACACTTTTAACTACACTCCTCTGCAATTAAGGCAAGTAGTAGTGCTGACCTTTTTTCAGCTTGTGATTGGCTGTGGCTGACATAAGAAAACATAATCTAGGTCAAGAAGGCTCTGAGTCCTCAACTTTCCCAATGGATGCCCTGTTTCTCTAAATAAAAGTAATCTAATAATAGCAGCTCCAGAGCCTGCTTTCATCTTGCAGATACTGTCATCTTTTGTGTGTACACAAGGTCCACTCCACAAGTGATAATGGCCTTTGGAAAGCTTGTGGGCTGGTTGTTGAGGTTTATTCTTGTATGTGTGTCAAGCCAGGCAGATGACAGCCTCCCCATCAACAGCATTTCCTCAAGCCACAGAATAACATGTTGGTACAGTGGGCTCCCGACCTAGTGCACACCAGGTGCAGGGGCAGCTGGCGCTTGGTCCCTGCTTTGAATAAAAGCCAAACCTTTGCTAATTTTAAAACTCTTACTGGCTGATCTTAGTTTGGGAGGCCCAGAAATTGGGCTAAGTCTGGATTTGGCAGGACAGACATCTCCAAGCAGGCAGTGTGGTGTAGTGGAGAGAGCCACACTCCTGAGACAGGCACCCATCTCTGAATCCACCCTCTGTTCTCACTAGCTGAGCCATCTTGGACAAGCAAGTTCACATCGTACCCATTTCTAGACATAGGTAATAAGCAGGGGCTGGGGCTCTTCATGGGCTCAAAGGAGGGTTGGAGGAGGGAAAAAGATATATAAGAACTTGGTAAGTGACAAAATAATGCAGAGATGTAAGAGGAATTCTGATAATTATTACTTAAAATATTCTTTTTAAATAAGAAATGACTGACATCTGGGGCTCATACAATGTGCTGTTAGCATCTCCCTAAGCCCATTGCCCAGCCAGGTACTTGCTTGGAGGCTATCCACTGTTCTCTTTAGCCACCCCACTCTGCAGAGGTCCGGGGATGTAGAGGTCAAAGGCGACCACAGCTCACAGGTAGCCTATTGAGTGTGACTTAAGCAGTCAGGGGCTAAGCTACCTCAGCTCATGGGTAATTTTTCAGGGGTTCCTTGGATAAACCCTTCCCGGCTCTAGGCCTAGGTTTTTCTTTGTAAAACCAAGGTGGTGGGGGTAACTGATTGACCAGGTCTCTGAGCAGCACCTCTACCCCCAGCTCTTTTTGGAGCAGCACCGCGGGGTTCATCCGTGCTGTAGTAGGGAGTCCAGATCTCAGCAAACCCTGCAGACCTCAGCCCACCATTCACCAACTTGGAGTTTTTGCCCATGCACACTAAAACTCACGTGAAATTTATTGTCAATACCCACAGCATGCCCCCAAACCCCACAACATTCTGGACAAGCAAAGTGAGGGGTGCAGACTAGCTCCAGAGGGCTATATGGACCCCGAGAAAATGAGCTTCCTTCCAAGGGCCCCAGTCCCTCCACTTATGGTCAGTTGGTAGCTGTGCCGGCTGCAGTCTTGTCTTAGCTTTTGGCCATGTGCCCAGCTCTCCGGGCCTCCCAGGCCGAGCTGCTTGGGATACAGACCCACAGCCCTTAGGTCACACCTGGAGAATGGCTGAGTCCCAAGGCCTTCCCAGAGAGATCAGGGGAGCTGCCCTACAGGACACGTCAAGTAGCACCCGACCAACCATTCTCTTGAGTAGCTTGTGCAGGGCAGAAAAACCTTCTAGAGCAAAGTGCAGTCTGCCGGCCATGAGGGTGGGCTCAGCGCCCACAGAATGTCTACTTGTACCCCCATTCTGAGGGGGAAGAGGACCCCCCCTACGCAGACACTCAGCAGCCAGCTGAAGACCACACAGTATCAGAGCCAGCGGGGCCTCTGCATGCCTTTGAGGCCAAGCAAAGGGTGTTCTAGGGGCTTCAAAGTACTTTCCTAGAGGTACTTGCTGGGAGCGCAGCAAGCCCTGGAGCCAGGTGGGTTCTCCAGTGTGTGTTCTGTTGGCTCACCGAGAGCTCCTTCCTGAAAGGCAGACATCGCTCCAGCCCCACCCTGAGCCCCACAGGCCTTTGCTCCTGATACTGGGCACTGGCCTGTGTGGGATCATGTGGGCGTGGGGCCTGGGAGCCCTTCTGACCCCCCAACAGAAGCAAATTAATGGCACACTGCTGTCCCCTGTGAGCACCTCCAATGTTATTATGTATTCCCTTTTCTTACCACATCCCACTCCCAGCCCCCAGCAGACCATCATTCCAATGTGTGTCCTGTGTACCCTTCTGTGTTCTCAGCACGGCACTCTTGTTTGGAGTCCTCGTGTTTTGATCTAGGTAACTCCAAATCTGCCTCAGGCTCCCTCCTTCCCCACTCAGCACCGCCTATCAGACCCCCACAGTTCTGCTTCCCCATTCCAACGCCCTCCCTTCTTCCCCCACCTTGATCAGGTAGATGGACGCCCAAACCTCTGGCCCACGCCCTCACCCCAGCCCTATCATCCTTGTCCTGGCTCTTCGTGACCCTGGCGAGAAGTTCTTCATGTTGTAGATCCAGGAGCAAAACTGCCAGATCACAAGGTAGGTGGATACAGGGGCTTCTATTTTTGAGCTAGGTTTGACCCAGGTGCCAGCTGCTGAGTGGCAGCCCCCTCTCTACCCTCCCCAGGATGAACCACTGCTCTCTCTTTGTGCCTGTGCTCTTGTTCACCTGTAGGTCATGATCATAGTCCTCCAAAGCGTGTGACCCCCAGCTAAAACCGCCTCTGTGTGGTTGCTATTATGCTCTGTGGGAAGAGGCTAGATGGAAGGCAAGACCCCTTTCCAGTCCTCAGTCCTCCCTGGATGCCCTGGGCCAACGGAACACCCCCTGGGAGAACCCACTTGGCTCCAAGGCTCGCTGTGCTCCCAGTGCTGCTGTGCTGAGTGGAAGGAGGGTGACCCATGTGAAACACCTTGGAGCCCCTAGAACACCCTCGCTCCCTCACACCCTGGCTGGTCCCCAGTGCCACAAGCCTCTGACTCCAGAACCTTTGTGAAAGCCCTGTGGTCACCCAGGGAGTGCTCTGGTCTTTGGGCCCCAGCCTGGTGTTCATGCATGAGGGTACCCTGCTCTCACTCAGGGCACCACCTCAACCACATTCAGGAGGCTCTTCTCCCATCCAGCCCAGCCCAGCCCGGGTTCTTCCCAGAGCCCAGAATAGCTTTGCACAGGTGTGGAGCTGAGGCTGAGGCTTCCCACTGGATGTATATAGAGGGCCTGGGCTGGCAAGGTGAGCTGCCTGGGCAGCAGGTAGCCCTCTTTGTGCAGGAAGTTCTCTTTGGTGGCTCTCCTCTTCCACCTCTCCTCCCTGGCCCTGTCTCCCTCCCCAGGGGCCTCTTGCCACCCCACAAGCTTTGAAATGTCCCAGCTGGGGCTTCCACTGTCTTGCTGGCACCCACCCCACTCCCACCTCTCCCTGCTGGGTTTCTGCTGTTGCCAGTGGGTGGACTCTGAGATGGGGAAGCGTGTGGAGCGTCCCGGGAAGTGCTGTGGGAGGGGAGGGGAGCAGGGTCGGGCAGAGAGCTGTGCAGGAGTCCAACACAGGCCTCAGCCCATCCCACTCAGGGAGCTGGGATAGATTTGCAAAGAGGAATGAGGCCCTTACCTGAGCTCTGTGGAAATATGAGCTCTCTTTCATCCAGACTCTGGGTATGACTCGGGCTATGAGGATCCTCAAGGCCTTTAACACTCGCCTGTCCAGTCACTGGGCATCCGTTGGCCTCAGGGTTTGGGCTTCAGCCAGGATAATCCTTAGGACTACACTCTGAGCCATCAGCAGCCAACAGTTCAGGGCATCAAGGTCCCATCCTGATGGGGGTCTGGGCAGCACACCACAGTGTTCACTCCAGGAGCCCTGTCCCTGTAGGCCCAGCTGCCCACAGCCCCCTCTGTATTGTCCTCTTTGGCTTCCCTCTGAACCACTCTCCCCTCAAAGGCCTTTAGCCCTGGGCATTTCCTGCTTCTGCTCTGACCTCTTTTGGGCTTCTTAGCAACCCCACCCCAGAGTGGGAGAGCCCAGGCTCAGGCTCGTTGTGTAGGCCTGCCATGTTAACCCTGCCCAGACTGCTACAGCCCAGCGTGCCCCATGGTGTCAGGTTGATCCATTGACAGCCCCAGGAAAGGTCATCTGCTGTTTGCAGGGAACAAGATCTTTCCCTTCTGTCCCTTCACTCAAAAATTGGATGCCTACCAGAGCCCACAGGTCCACAGTGGTTCTGTGAGTGGCTCTGGACATAATGACAGGCTATAGGGATGCTGCTCAGCAAGAAGGACAGGGCCTCAGCCCCTTGGTGGCAGGTGACCTGTGTTCTCCCTGGGCTAAGAGCCCTGCTGTTTCCGGGGATGATGGCAGTGTTGTGAACCTCCTCCAGGGCTACCCTCTGCTCACTGGGGACGGGGGCTGGATTTCATGGAAAGAGCACAGATTCAGAGGGAAAGAATTCAAGTTGGCATCCCAGTTGTGACAGCCCCGAGCATTGGTTGGATTCTGGAGTTATAGTGGTGACGAGTGTGGACCATCTCCATCCTGATGACACATCCTACCTGGTGAGGAGGTCTCATTGCCTGGGCAAGGGCTCTGAGTGGGAGCCAAGTGTCCACTGAAAGGGGTATCCCCGATTCACACTAGGGTGAAGGATGTCTCCTTGAGGACATGATGAGACCCCCCAAATGTGCCCCTGTGAGAGACAGCATGGTTGTGTGTCCTTGACTTGACCTCTGAGTCTCTCTCCCACACCTAGATTCCCAACTCCACACAGGGAGGTACTGTTTTCTGGGAATGAGGAAGTTACCTGAACTCTGTTGATAAATGTGAGCTGTATTCTGTCCAGGCTCCAGTGGGACTGCAGCCACTAGGATTCTGAAACCTGCCTTGCCAATAACTTCTTGTGTGCAAGTTACTCTCACCTCTGGCCCTTGCTGGCCTCTTCACTCTGAGCCATCGCAGCCAGAGTGAAGAGGCCAGCAAGGGCCAGAGTTAGTCAGAGCCTGCAATTCAACACGGAGGGGGAAACAAACCTCTGAACACAGTCAGCATCCTCATGTTCCAGGGAATCAGCCCACACAGGCATGGTTTGGGTGAGACAAGATGGGGCCTGGGTGGTGACCCTGAGTCTTCTCAGGCTGGGGCATCTGGACCGGGAGTTGTAGGTTGTTGGTCCTGCCAGAGGGTTGAAGTCTTGGGTAGGGATGTCTTGGTACTAATAGAAAGAACGTGGGAATTGTGTGAAGTGCAGAGAGCATCACCCGACTCAGGTCTGTGTGAGCACCTTCACCTCCACCTGTGCAGAGAGCAAGCTGAATTCAGACCTAGACAGTGGCCCTTGAGGATTAAGGAACAACAGCCCAGTCCTTGCACTTCCCAGAGTGCCTTCCCCGGATGTGCCCAGAGCCTCTGCAGCCCCTCCCATCTCCACCTCCTTTCCACCACCTGCTCTTCTGTGGGGCCCCAGCTCGAAGCCTTCAGCTGGTGTTGGGAGTCCCTTTCCATCCCCTGTGCCACCTTGTGTGCCCCCTTAAGTGTGGTGGAGAATCTCTTCTGTCAAGGATTTCTTGTAAGATAAAGCTGTGGGATGATGGATACCTCCTGAGGGAGTGAGAGGCCTGGAAAACAGGGCTCTGGGACTGGTGGCCTGCAGGAGGCCATGAGGCTTGGGAAAAGTGTCGGGGCCTGTTGAAGAGTCGTGAGTGAGGGTTTGAGCACATGAGAGGCTTTAGGAAGAGTGTTGAGGAGAAGAACAGGATGGTGACATTGGTAGCAAGGAGGTGCTCCGTGGGGCCTCCTGGCAAGGAGAACAAGTGGCCCTGACTTACATTCCATCCTGACTGCTGCCGGGAGCCTCCCCAGGCTCCAGGGCCCAGGGTTTGTGTGGGCGACACCTAACATGGCTTAGAAGCCTGCGAAATCTGCTGCCCTCAGCCCCACCCCTGCTGCTCAGGGTACTTTTTTGTTGTTGTTCTTTTTAGATACACATGACAGTAGAGGGTATTTTGAGGTATTATACACACATAGAGTACACCTTTCCAATCTTGTGGTTGTACGTGATGTGGAGTTTCACTGGTGGTGTGTGCATACATGAACATGGGAAAGCTATGTCCTATTCATTCCACTGTCTTTCCTATTCCCATTCCCCATCCCTTCCCTTCATTCCCCTTTGTCTAATCCAATGAACTTCTATTCTTCCCACCCTCTTATTATGTGTTAGCATCTGCATATCAGAGAGAACGTTCAGCCTTTGGTTTGGGGGGGATTGGCTTACTTCATTTAGCATGATAATATCCAGTTCCATCAATTTACTGGCAAATGCCATAGTTTCATTCTTCTTTATGGATAAATGATATTCCATTGTGTATATATACACCACATTTTCTTTATCCATTCATCTGTTGAAGGACACCTAGGTTGATTCCATAGCTTAGCTATTGTGAATTGAGCTGCTATAAACATTCATGTGGTTGTGTCCCTATAGTATTCTGATTTTAAGTCCTTTGTGTATATACTGGGGAGCTGGGTCAAGTGTTGGTTCCATTTCAAGTTTTCTAAGGCATCTCCATACTACTTTCCAGAATGGTTGCACCAATTTGCAGTCCCACCAGCAGTATATGAATGAACCATTTTCCCCACATCCCCCAGGCACTCTTGAAGGCAGGAATTGTGGCATCTCTGTGCTTCCAGCACCAGACCACACTGCTTGGCACATCATGGGCACTTAACTTTTTGTTTGACCAGTTGAATAAGAGGAGATCATGCCTTGGTATCAGGAGAGAAGGGGTCACAGTAGACTTAGTAGGAGCATGGGGGAAGAGTGGGGCCAGGCCCGGAATCACCCTCCTCGTAAGATGCCCCAGGAAGGGGCAAAGGAGGGAGGAGTGAGGACCCTGGGCAATTGGGAGAATGTAGCATTAGGGCAAATTTGGGGTGTATGGATGGAGGCCCAGAAACAGACACTGAAGGTAGGAAGGGCCCCCTGTCCCCACTAAGGGATATCTCTGCAGTCACATTTGTCTTCTCATCTAGCTTAATAAATTCCTGGAACTTGACTGTCCCTTAGGTGATTGTTTTGCCCATAAAATTCCCAGTATCTGACTGGAAGGTGCCCTAAAATGTACTGTTATCACAGATGAGTGGGGCCCAGGTGGGGGGATCCTTGGAGTGCAGTTGGCCCTGGAGAGGTGCCCAGGGGCAGTTGGAGGTGTGCCACAGAGGCCTCAGGACCTCCTGAAAGAGGAGCAGAGACGAAGGAGGAGCTCGAGATGCTGCGTCTCTAAGCCCACCTCCCACCCATCCTCCGCATAGCCCACTGGGAAACCTTTACTTCCTGCCCCTGTGACTGTTCAGGCCCCAGCTTCCTGCTCCTCTGTAAATAACTGTGGGAGCAGACGCTGTGAAAGGCTTTCCATCCTCCATCACCCCCTCTTTCCCTAGTCATCTCAGTTCCTATAAAACACACCACAGAAGGCACTCCTGGTACCTCAAAGGCAAACAGGGACACAGAGGCGGGAGGGCTGGTCTGCCTCTGGGCTGGTCAGTTCCCAGATGAAACCACACACTTGTGGCTGGGCCACAACCCTGAAAAGGAAGTGTTTAATAAAAGGAGCTTTTGAAAGCGCAATACAATATTCTTTAAAAATTACAGTTGATTCTTAAAAAAGGAAGAAGATTAATGACCTTAGCAAAATGAACAAGAAACTGTCCTGACCTACCCAGGACGTTGACCAGAGTCAGAATGTGCTGTGATTTCTCCTTAAAAAGGCATCCAGAAACACCACGGCCCTCTTGAGGGACAGACCCCTGCTTCTTGCTGTACTCATGGCAGTGCGCCCTTTACTCTGGGGTAAGGTTAGCAACCCCAGCCCTCCTCCTCCCATCCAGGCCTCTTGGGGTCAGTGGGGGTGACAAGGGTGAGGGAGCAGTGGAAAAAGAGTGGTTCTCCTGAACTCTTTTTGTTCACAGGACTTTACTGCTCAAAAACAAGCACTATGGAAGGGTCTCACCTGCATGACTTTGTCTTACTTTACAGCAGCGACCCCCTACGAATTAGAAGGGAAAAGAACTATAGCCACAGTACATAAAGGGGAAACTGAGGTTTAGAGAGGCAGAGATACTTGCGTGGCAAATAACTTACACTAGGGCAAAGGACTTCTAGCCCCAAAGTATTTTATCACTCAAGAAGTGTTTATTGAGTTCCTACTAAGTACCAAACATGATTCTAGGTGCCAGAGACCAGAACAGGTTTACAATTCAGGATTTCTGCCCAGCCACTGAACTGCCTCCTGAAACAACTAGTGTGGACTCTTGTCTCCTGTAAAGATCTTCTGCATTTGCCATAGGGGCCACTCTTCGGAGCTGCCTTGATTCAGTGTGCCACAACTGTAATGCTTTTTCCCCCACATGGATGCTATTTCCTTTGACCTGGATATCAATCTGGTTTTAGCTAACAGAGGAAAAGAGTGAGGGGCTCAGAGGAGCCAAGAGAAGAAAGTAGTTCAAGAAGGAGGCAGTATTTAATCGAATCCTGTGGTCCTGGAAAATAAAGTAAGGATTGAAATGATTCTTGGGACATGTTTGCAATACAACTGAAGATGTCATTTTAAACTGTATGCTTTAGACACAGATTAGGCGGCTGTCTCCCCCAGTGTGGATGTACAGGGAGCGACTCACTAATCACTTGATCACCTCTTCACACCTGCCCAAGTGAAGAACAGCTTCCTGGCTTGTGCCCACATGGACTGTGTGCTGGAAATGGCTCCTGGTGGCTTGGGAGAGCTGGCTGCTCATTCTCTGGGAATTTTTCAATCTTGTTAAAAACAAGCGTTATTACAAATTGCATTGTATAAATTTTTGAGTAAATAAATTATCTTAAAAACAAAGGTAATCAATATCCAAGACTCACCATAGTTACTTTAGTGCATTTTGTTCTCTGTCCTCTTGAAGTTATCTGTTGTGGGAACACTACATGTTCAAGTTCAAGTACACTACCATGCACCTTCTCCCATCTCCATGATGGTGACACCACATTGGTAAATTATATTATACCACAGAAATTGGCAAATGCCACAAGCCAGGACTTTTGATTCCAGACAGCAGGCGGTTATGTATGTATCAGCAGACAACTGCTTGTACAATTCCTTGCATATTTTTCTTGCATGTACAGATGAGTGAATGGGCAGACGGTTAGTGGATGGATGGATGATTATTTGTATGGTTTGGGGCTTCTCTTTTTAGTCCCTGAAGCCTGAAGACTATGTTTCCAGGGCTTGAAATAGCAAACCATGCTAATAGTCTCATCTAGCCTGCCATGGGCCTGTTCTTAGCTGAGAAACATTTTCTATTCACTATCTTTTCCACAAACACAGAAAGTGAAGAGCTTGCTTTGAGAAGTGGGACTACATCCACTTAATTTGCTAGGATAAGTGAAGCATTTCCTAGGCAGGACAGGGATACTTTTCTCTTCTTCATGCCTGTGGGTGGCTTTGGTGCCAAGCTGTCCCGTTCATTTCTTTGCCCACATGCAGCCCTGGCACGGCAGGCTGATAGGACCACACCTCCGTGGATACACATGTCCTCATTTCTAGAGCTTCATAGGCAGCAAGGCTGAAGGAGGAGTCATGCACACAACTCAGGGCTTGCAGAGTGGTCGCCATGTAACGGGTGGAGTGGGACCTGTATCCACTGTAGAAACAAGTTGGGCCACCATTTAGTCGCCAGTATCTGCCCCCTCCTGTTTCAAAAGCCATCGGGAAACACCCAACACCATTTTCCTGTCCCCTTGAGATGGTGGAGGAATGGGTTCTAACCCCAGCTCCACTCCTAATACCCCACAGAGCCCTAAGTATGATCTCTCGCCATACTGGACCTCATTTTCCCTTCTGTAAAGTAATGAGATGAACTTAGATCAGCGTCTATCAGAAGCTATTTTGGGAGAAAAATTATCTGGTCAAAAAAAAAAATTTCTTGGGAACTGTTTAGGAAATCCTGTGCTCACCCTACATCCCTTCCTTGGAGAATCCCCATGTCCCCCAGGGCATCCAAGGCCTGATGAGTCCTGCAGGAGACGACCACATCTGTTTTCAACATCCTAAAACTTACTTCATCACAGAACCTTTTGAGAAAACTGCTGTTCTGGAGTATTAAAACCTCATTGTAGATTCAGGTCAAACATCTTTGGCAAGAATTTTTACAGATGGTGGTATCTCCTCTGTATCAACCTCAAGGGGCAGGTTGACATGAGGTTGTCCCAGCATTAGTGGTTCTGGGTTTAACACCTTGGCTAGGACAGACCAGCTGAATCTCCCTAACAGAAAGGGTCCCTTTCCCTTTCATTGGTATACTTTGAGACCATGTGAATATCCTGAACCCAAATATCTCTCTCCTACTGGTCCCAGCAGCTGGTAACATGTCTGATCACTCCTGGGGGTTGACAAGTGGTGATGGGTGAATTCTGGGTTCCTCCTGGCTACCAGCCTGCTTCTGGAGAGAGGCACTGCCCTCTCACCTTTACCTTTTAGCCCAGTAGTCTTAAACCCTGACTGATTTTTTCCTTCTTTTTCATACTAGGAATTCAACCCATGGGTGCTCTATCCCTGTGCTATATCCCCAGCCCTTTTAATGTTTTATTTTGAGATAGAGTCCTGCTAAATTTTGAGGCTGGCCTTGAACTTTTGATCCTCCTGCCTCAGCCTCCTGAGTAGCTGCGATCACAGGTATGTGGCACATGTCCAGTTCAGGCTGCACATTTTAATTACCTAAGAGCTCTTTTTGCCTGCCCCTCAAAGTCTGATTTTTGGGTGGGGTTCAAGCATGGACCTTTCAAAGCTCCTGGTGATTCTGTACAGCCGAGTGTTCAGCATTGCTGCTCTGGGTTCCAGGAGCTAAAGAAGGATTTGAGGCACAGGAATGGGTGTCCCAGGGAGTTTCCTAAGGTCCCTCTGTCTGTGGGGCTAGGACCAGGAGGAGCAGGTGAGAACGCTGTTGTGAGCATCCTGCTGAAACACCAGAAAGAGGAAGGGAGTTCTGAGGAACAACACTCATGGATAAAAGGCATTTTGATGCTGTAGACCCAGGAGCTGTCTTTGAGGAAGTTTATGGGCTGAAGTTAAGAAAAAAAATGATGAGCAATGCTGTTTGTGCGTGGGGCAGGGCTCTGTGCCTAAAGAGTCTTCACATCCCTCAAAACTCACATTTGGGAATGTTGGGGAGGGCAGAGGAGGACTGATAGGTTGGACAGGAGAAGAGGCCAGGGCCAGACAGGGGCCCCCACTGCATCTGTCTTGAGGTGCCCTACCACTGGGCCACCAGTGTCTGCCTCTCATCTGCAAAGTAACTGAAGATCCAAGAGGGGAAAATGCTCATCTTGAATTATGATTCTCATTAGTTTCAGGATTTTTCTTGTGGTTGGCTTTATTCTGCTGTTTGTTTAAATAACCTAAATACATAACTGTCAAGAATAGTAGGCAGGTAAGAGCACAGAAAGAGGGTGTTGGCCTAGAGGGAGCCCATTACCTTCAGGTTGGACTCTGGGGTACCTGTCCACCCCAGCTGGAGTGACTCAGAAAAGCCCATCCAGAGGTGATAGCTCTGGCTTGGCACCTCTTCTTCATGCAATGGGAGTAGAAGGACCTTTACTGGGGGTGCCTAAGGCTTTCCCAAACAGCAGGACTCGTAAGGCAGCTAGAGGTTGACATAGGCACCAGGCCCTGGGCCTCTCCCCTCAGCTCAGCAAAGCCTCAGGAGGTCTGGCCGAGAGCCAGTGAGGAGCTGGCTAGACCTCCCCACCGCTGCAGACCCCCAGACCTTTATCCTGGATTTACAGACCACTGCAAATCTGGGATAAAGAACATTCCTGGGGCAGGGGATATAGCTCAGTTGGTAGAGTACTTGCCTTGCATGCTCAAATCCCTGGGTTCAATCCCTAGCACCACCACCAAAAAAAAAAAAAAAAAAAAAAGAACATTCCTCATTCCTCATTGTGAAAGGTAAGATTTCATTTTAACTTTCCTCCATCTGTTCTACATTTCCATCAAAACATAATATTGCCACCCAACCCTGAGGGAATGCAGCGAGGTTTAGTTAACAATAATATTGGCAAAAGAGTCTGCTCAGGAAACTGGATCCCTGCTTAGCTTTCCTGAGGTTCCACATGTTGCCCCATCCTGAGGGACCAAGTGGGAGAATATTTTGAAACCAACTTTTTGTTAATCTTTGGAACATCAATTTTAGTATACATTTGTGAGAAACAGAAATTTATAAAGAGCCCAGGCAGTTGGTTGCCACTACATGTGCCCTGTGAGAGGGGAGTCTTTCAGGTCAACCTGCAGGACACCAAATTAGGAGCTCAGATCTCCATGAAGGCAGAAAGATCTCTGGTAAAGCAAATTTGTGACAATTATAAAAGCTAGTGCCACTTTTTCTTTTCTACAAGATGGAAGAGAATAATGTAACAGAAAACCCCAACAGTGTTGTATGGTATTGAACACACAGTGCATCTGCATGTAACATTGTGACATCACCAGCTGAGGGGTGGGGATGGAGAGGCACAGCAGCAGCATTCTCTACACTACCAAAGTTGCCCTGCTGCAGATTTGCATCCGGGTGGTGTTCCTTTCTCCTATTAAATGGAACTCCCAGTGGGAACCACAAGAAATAACTATAGGACATAGCCACAGTGAGAGGTACAAAAATTAAAATGTTTCATCACATATATCAACTGAACAGAAGAGAAGATAGCCATAGAATGACAGAAGTCACACTGAATCAAACCTTGCCCTGCTCTGCTTCTAAGGACCCAAGCCAGGTTGAACCCAAGCTAGCCCCTAAGGACCTCATCTTAGGTAATCACACCATAATAATGACAATTCTGGGGGTAGGGGGAGAAACTTTTCCTTAGATATGGAGTTTTGAACCTACACCTGTCTTCTGGGGATAGAATTTAATCCATAACACTCCTTGGTCCTACTTACCTGAGAAATTTTATCATTAGGTGTTGAATTTGGTCCTATAATTATTCTGCACCAATCCATTCAACAATCATACATCTGTCCTATCACCTTTTCCTAGTCCCCTAGCTTTTCTCTCTATGAAATTACATTTATTTTACTATCATTCCTGAAGAATGTTTTCCAAATGAAAAATTTTGATTTTTAGTATGTTTTTCCTTTGGGTACTTCGAAAATGTTATTTTTACTGCCTTTGGTCTTGCGTAAGTTTGGATAAGAATTCTACAGTCACTTCAATGGTTCCATATCTGTTAATAAGCTATTGTTTTCTTCTGGATGACTGCAAGTGTTTTCCTTCATCCATGGTTGGTTAGAGCTCTCCATGTGTCTGGGCATGGAATCATTGAGTTTCTCCTGCTGGGGTTTGCTAAGCTGTTTTAATCTGTAGATTCGTGTCTTTCATCACATTTGGAAAATTGAGACATACTTATTTTCTGTGCCATACTCCAAGCTCTCATTTGGGATCTCTGATGACACTAATGCTAGGCTGTCTCATAGGTCACTGAAGTTTTATTTATTAAGAATAATAGTAGCAGCAGCAGCAGCAGCAGGAGAAACAACAACACAAAACTTTCTTCTGTTTTTTTGCTTTGAGCAAATGCTGCTGATCAGTCTACAGGTTCACTTATATTGGATCTCCTGGATGACCTAAACACAATGACTCCCAGGGCCACAGTCTTGCTCTCATTGAGCACACTGAGGCCTACTTCTATTCAGGGTCTGTGAAGATGGTTGCCACTTCTGGGTTTCTGCACAGCTAACCATGAACTCCTCTGACTTGTGGACGTGGCACTTACCCAAACATCCATTCTCTCTTGGCTGCACTTGTCAGCAGCAGGCAAGAAGAGGCTGAGGAAGTGGTGAACCAAAGGAGGCCTCAGGGAGAACAGGCATTTGGGGACAACGGTGGGCAAGTGAGTGTTGGCTGTGGGAATGGAGCCCATGGTTTTGGACTACTTGTTGGCAGGGCCTCAGCATGAAGGGGCTCAGCCTTCACATAACTGTATAATGCAGTAAGTAAAACAGCCCTTCTTTCTCCCACCTCTCAGACAGGAACTGTTACCATGTGCACCATAAGAAGGCCAGTTTCCACTTGTAGGATCAACCGAGAGAAAACCTATTAGACAAGTCCCAGCCCTGCCCAGCACCAGGTCTACAAGAAGAGAGACCAGGAAGTCCTTCCTTTCCACCCCCCAGACAAAGGCACACAAGGTGCACCAAAGGCATTCCTCCTCTAGCCTGCCTCCCTTCCCTCCTCAGACTTCCTGCATATCCACTGCAGCTGTCCTTCTGAGAGCCTGGCCCTGGGCTTCCTCCTTGGGCACACTGCCCCATTCCCCTCATCATGCCTCTCCTGCCTCCCAGAACCTTCAGGCAGCAATTAGACAATCCAGTCCCAAGGGCAAGGCTGGATCCAGACTCTTCCCTTTCCAGGCTGCACACAGTGTGCCCTGCCTCAAGCTGGGAAGGGGATTAACCTTAGGGGCATTTTCCATGCTCTTCTTTTTGTTTAGAAAACTATATTCAAAGTCTTTACTTTTTAGAAACTTCTAAGCTGCTCATAATGTTACAAGTCTAGAGGCCCTCCTAGGAAATGGCAAACCATTAATAGGACAAATGGCACAAACTATTCCCATTTGTTTGTTTGTAAGGTATCCATCTCTGCCCACTAAGGGGAAGGGCAGAAAGAAACTTCCAGAGCAGCTCTGCCAGTCCCAGCCCTGTGGAGATGCCAGGGCTTAAAGGTGCACGAAGCCTCCCATCCTGACTGACCTGAGGGTTTCTCTTTGTTGGTGTGCACTTCACTTGACAAAATTCAGAGTCCCTAGAACCTAAAGAGAAGAGCAATTCCATGTGGGTGCACTTGGCTTTGATGTAAGTAGCAATCCTGAGATGGTTTAATATCTCCAGTCCCCAAATCCCGGGTGCTCAAACTCAGGGACCTCTAGCAGTGACCAAGAGGAGACTTGGGCTACAGAGGCTGCGTGGCATGTGGTGAAGCACCCAGTCACTGCTGCTGGCAGGTCTACCTCAGCCCACTGACCCCTTCTCCCTTGCATGCAAATGGGAACATGGAGATGATGTCACAGAACACTCTGGAGTCTCCAGTGTCTTGACACATGTGTCTTCTCCAACAGCTGCCACCCACCCTGATGCCCGCAAGCAGGATTCTTCGCAGCCAAAGCGATCAGCTCAAACAGACTTAAGGCAAGAGAGTCCCCATCTACACTGGCCCAAGGTGTTTGAGTCCCACTGTGCCTTGGCTCAAGGGGTAGGGATCTCTATTTACACTGAACAGTCCAGGCCTTGGGCAGCATGAGGGCTGCTGGACTCCTCCCTTGCCCTGAGGCCTCCCTCTTTTTCTCTTCCTCCTCCTACTTTAAACATGTTTACTTTTTAAATAAATCATTGGAACGTCAATCTTATCATTCAATTTGTGAGAAACAAATTTATTAAGAACCATCTCTGCTATGGCAAAGAGCAGGGCAGGGGGAAGTGTCTGAGGGAAGAGAGTCTCTGATGTCTCTGGCAGGTGGGGGCAGAGGAGAGTCCTGGTGGGTCCAGATGCGCTCCTGGCTGGAATCTGCACAGAGAAGCCTGAGCCAGTTGGCGCGCCTCACTTCTGAAGCTGTTGGAGTCCGCTTCCTGACTAGTGCTGGCGCCATGAGGTCCTGATGCTCTGGCTGGGGGTCTTCTGGCTGTCCATGGGTCTGTCTCACGTGGGCATGTTCCCTAGAACCACTCTGTTGTGGAACCTATGGGGACTGTGGCCTGCGCCCCTCAGAGCCACTCTGTTGTGGAAGGCGGGCCGAGGAAGCACGGCAGGCAGCAGCACAGTTGTTGCAGACAGGTGGCCATCTGCCTGGTGACCCCCCTCCAGCCCCTGCTTCTCACCTGGCTGCCCTGTGGAGCCACCCTGGGAGGCCAGAGGGTCCCGCTGGGAGGCTAGCTTGGAAGGGGGTGTCTTCACGTGGAGAAGGTGGAGAGGACAGACAGGCATGCTGGCACATGCGGTGTCCTTCTGCTCAGAGGGCTTGGCTTTATCAGGCAGCTGCTGCTCACAGGGAAAGTCAAGGGCAGGCTCACTGGGACACTTGTTGGGGTGGACTCTGGACAGATCCTCCCCAGGGACCTGGCGATGCCCATCCATCCCATTATGCACAGCCTTGGCCCAGAGCGCACTGGCCGGCCCCTGGATTCTCTGGTGCTGGAGGAGGAGGTAGGTAGCCATGGCCCCATCAAATTGATGATTTGCCAGGGACAACCAGGCTTTGTACCGGTTATAACCCATGTCGAGCATTAAGGTCATGATGTTGGGGTCAGGCCGCTTGGGAGTGGCTGGCTGGGAGGGCTGGGAGGGTTAGATGAGGAGTCCTCGCCCTGGCTCAGCCACGGGGTGCCCCATTACCTGCTCTAGGGTGGGCCTCTCCGTGGGGTCCACCACCAGGATTTGCTGGATGAGGCTGCGTGCTCCTTATTGGTGAGCGCCCTGAATGGCCTTTTCTCTGTCAACATAAAATAAAGAGTGATGTTCAGGCTCCAGACATCTGCGGGGGGACCCTCAAATTCCTTCCCCTGGATGATTTCAGGGGCACAGTATGGCAGAGTGCCCCTGAACCCATCCAGCTTCTGCCCAGGCGTGAAGCTGGTGCTCAGGGCAAAGTCGATGAGCTTGGGGTGGCGCACCCTGGAATCCACCACGAAGTTCTCAGATTTCAAGTCAAGGTGGAAGGGGCCCCAGCACACCACGCCCTTCTGGTGGCAATATTGCAAGACGCACACCATCTCTCTGAACAGCCTTGCGGACCTTCACCTCCCATATGCTACAAGTCAGGGGGGATGTGACTCAGGAGCTCCCCTCCATGTGCAGGCTCCATGATGAGGTACATGTTGTCCATGGTCTCCATGACCTGGAAGAGATGGATCATGCTTGGGTGTTCCAGGAACTTCAAGGAATCCCTAGCAGGGACTTGTCTTCCTTCTTCTTTCGCAGAACTTTCACCGCCACCTCGACCCGGGTCAGGAGATGGCGGGGCCCATCTTCCCTGATGGGCTGCCTCACCTTGGGCTCAGAACAATGGAACTGGCCATGTGTGCTCTCAGATCTCTGACCCGTGATCCCCAGGTTCACTTTTCCTCCTCTATATTGTTCTTGTCGGGTGTCTTGGCCACAGCAATGGAAAAGCTCATTAAAACACCACCATATGTCACTGCTCCCAGCTTGACAAAACTAAGTGTGTGTGTGTGTGTGTGTGTGCACGTGTGTGTTGGGGGGTGTGCTTGGAAATGAACCAGGTCCTTGCACATGATGGAGAAGCACTCTTAAGGTACACATCCCATCCTAGGGATGGTGCCCATGGCCTAATCGTCTCCTCCAGGCCCACCTCTCAATGCCATCATGTTGAGGCTGAAGGGTCAACAGGAATTTTGGGCAGACACACACGTTCCAACCACAGCATCAGACAGACAAGAGCTCTGGGAGTTGGTCCCCACCAGATGTCCCCTGAGGGGAGTCTTTCAGATTGACCCAAAGGACATCAGATTAAAAACTTAGATCTCCATGAAGGCAGAAACATCACTGGTAAAGCAAATTCATGACAATTAAAACTAGGGCCACTTTTGTTTTCTACAAGATGCAGCAGATTCGTGTAGCAGAAAACACCAGCTGTGTTCTATGGTACTGAACACACAGTGTCTACACAGATAACCACTGTGACATCAGCAGTTGAGGGTGTGGGATGGAGAGGCACAGCAGCAGCAGTCTCTACACTACTGAATTTGCCCTGCTGCAGATTCACACCAGGGTCATGTGGTTCTCATGTTAAATGGAACCACAAAGAAAGGGAGCCACAGAGAAATACCTAGAGGACAGATCCCAGTGAGAGGTGCAAATACTAAAGTGTTTCGCCACAAACATCAACTAAACGGAAAGAAGATGGTCACAGAATAGCTTAAGTCATACTGAATCAAAACTTGCCCTGCTCTCCTTATAAGGAAGAGGCCACACTGAATCAAGAGTCCACCCTGCTCTCCTTGTAAGGACACAAGACAGGCTGAAGGAAGAGCATATTCTAGCCCCTTATGACCCTATCGTAAGTAATTACATCATAATAATGCCACTTCAGAAAAAAAGACCTCATCCTTAGGTGTGGAGTTTTGAACCTACGCATGTCTTTGGGGGATATGATTTATTCCATAACATGCCCTGGTCCTACCTGTCTGAGAGTTCTTATCAACGGGGGTTGAATTTTGCTGCATCATTATTCTACATCAATCTATACCGTCATATGTCTTCCTCAGCTTGTCCATAAAGTGCCTTTTGTAGAGACATGTGTATCTACATTCACGATGGAATTGGGTCTGTAAATTTTGGTTTCTTTCATGGTTTTATCCTGGCACCGTCTTTTCTGGTTTCATGGCCAGGTAATACCAGCTTCATGAAATACACTGTGAATCATCCCCTCTGCTTCTACTTCCTGGAAATGTTCATATACAGCTCGTATTAACCCTTCTTCAAAGGTGTGGTAGAATTCTCAGTGATGTGGTCTACGCCTGAAGATCTTTGTGGAACTTTTCCTTTTAGGAACTTCATTTCCCTGATGGTCACCCAACCATCTAAATGTTCTTGAGGTAGCTCCTACTTCTCCAGAAATCTTCCACTTCGTCCACATTGTATGGGTTTGTACAGTGTCATTGAAGTTAGTCTTCATGTTAATTTTTTTCCTTGTGCTGGTTTTGGGTTTATTTTCATCAGCTTTTTCTGTTTCTGAAAGTGGTCATTTAGATTATTGATTTGAGAACTTCTCCTTGCCTAATGTAAGCATTTGGTGCTATGAATCTCTAAGCAATGTTTTCATTGCATGTGCAAACTTTGATACGACATATTTTAGTTTTCGTTGGGTTCCAGATATTTTTCTCAATTTTCCCTTTAATAGTGAAAACATATCTTAAAGAGCTTAAAAAGATAAAAATAGCCTCTTCTATTTACCTGTATATTTGTTATTTATTTTTCTCTTTATCCCTGATGCCCAAGTTTCCTTCCAGTATGATTTTCTGTCTGTCTGAAGGGCCAATGATTATTTTAGCTAACAAGTCTGCTGGCTCTTAGCTTTGCTTTATATGAAGATATATTTATTTTTCCTTCCTATCTGAAGAACACTTTTGGTATACAGGATTTTGGTTTTCCTTTGTTTTTTCCTTTGGGCACTTTAAAAATGTCACTTCACTGCCTTCTGGCCTACCTAATTTCTGATAAGAATTCCATAACCACTTAAATGGTTCCATGTCTGACATTAAGGTATTATTTTCTTCCAGTTGACTTCAAGTGTTTTCCTTCATCCTTGGTTTGTAAGTGTTCTCAATGTGTCTGGGCATGGACTTCTTTGGGTTTATCCTACCAAGGTTTGCTGAGCTGTTTAAGTCTATAGAATCATGTCTTTCACCACATTTGGAAAATGGAACCCTAATTTCTTTCTGGGCCATACTCTACCCTCTCATTTTGGATCCCTGATGACATTAACCATAGACCAAGTCACAGGTCCTGAAGCTCTATTCAGTAAAAGTCACAGCAGCAGCTACAAACTTTCTTGTCTCCATTCTTTGCTTAGAGCAAACTCTCTTGATCCTTCAGGTTCACTACAGGGGGCTTCCTGGGTGCCCACACAGGGCAGCTCTCAGGGCTTCGGTCTTGTTCTCACTGATCACTGAGGCCTGCTTCTGTTCAGAGTCTGTGAAGATGGTTGTTACTTCTGGCTTTTTGGACTGCTAACCCTAAACCCCTCTGAGTTGTGGACTTGCACTGACCCAAACATCCTTCCCACTCTCCCCATGACAAGGTGCCTTGTTGCTATGTCCTCACATAATGGGAGGTGCTCAGTGTTGAACATATTCACTCAAGCCCTGCTTTTGTTTGTTTCATTTTGTTTTGTGTTTTTTGGACAAACTGGCCATTGACACCAGGGCCTCTGTGTTTCAGAAAAGTCTTCTACAACTAAGGTACTTTCCCAGCACTTTTAATTTTTATTTTTTAAGCAGGTCTCACTCTGTTACTCGGGTGGGCTTCCATGTGTGATTCTGGCCTCCTCTCCACCTCTGCTAACACTGTCCCTGCTCAGAACCTATAACTAACACTACTCCTTCCATCAATCAGCAATGGATCTTGGGGACAGTATAACAGTGGCAGATTGGGAAGACACCTTTGGGGTGAATATCAGGTATGAGGAAAGCATGAGGCAGGCTCTGGAGCCTCTCTCCTCTTTTAACTCTGAATTAATAACTTGGTTCAAATTTCTTTTATAACTTTGCCACTCCATTAAGAAATAAGGCCCAACTGCGCACAAAATTTTAAATTAAGGGTCACATCAGATGAGAAAATAGAGGTTATTAAAATGTGCTTTTTAGGAACTAAAATGTCAAAGTAATGAGGAATATTGAATGAGACAAGACTAAATGGGCTATAATTGTCAGCTAAGCAAGTCATTAATTGTCATTTCATGGGCATTTTTAAAAAGCCATAGCACATTTGAGGACAGGCAGAGGAGTCAGCAGAGGGAAACTCTTTTGTGTGGGAACTAGTTTGTTCTTTCTTTAAAGCTAGTGTTGGTCAATTATCTCAAGGCCTAACCATCTCAGAGTGAAAAAATCAATATGCACCAAGGCAATTATGTTCTGCACATCTTGGTACTGAAATGGCAATGAGTTTTCATGGCCCAATTAACTTTTAACTTAAAGCAATAACAGTTAGTCTCTATTTTTTTTTTCTGGAATATTTATTCACAACAAAAAATATGCAAGCTATTTTGAATTGTTTTGGGGAATCCTCAAAGGATAGGCAGAGAGTCAAATATCAGTGACATGATATTAAAATGTTACTCTGATGTTTATTCTTGGGACACAGTATTCAGAAAAAAAAAAACAAAAACTATGTACCTGAAGATAATCACAGGCATCAAAAAACAAATTACAGTCCTGTAAAAAGGGGAACAATTATATGTCTGCTGCACCCAGGCTCACACTCCTTGCTGTTCCCATGTGCCATGAGCTCCACATTGCTCAGTGCAGCCCTTAATTATCACCAGGATTTGACACAGCTGATAGCTGTCCCTCCAAAATGGTCAACACACCCCTCCACCCCAGACCAGGAGCTCACAGGAAAACAAAGCCACTGTTTCTTCTAAGTACTTTGAGTTTCTTTTCTTACATTTAAATCTTTAATCCATTTTGAGTTGATTTTTGTAACCGGGGAGGGAAGTGGGGCCAGTTATAGGTCCTGAAGCTCTGTTCATTAAAATCACAGCAGCAGCAGCAGCAGCAACAACAACAAACTTTCTTCTCTCCATTCTTTGCTTGGAGCAAACTCTCTTGATCCTTCAGGTTCACCTATGTGGGGCTTCCTGGGTGCCTACACAGGACAGCTCTCAGGGCTGTGGTCTTGTTCTCACTGATCACTGAGGCCTGCTTCTGTTCAGAGTCCGTGAAGATGGTTGTTACTTCTGGCTTTTTGGACTGCTAACCCTAAGCTCCTCTGAGTCGTGGACTTGCACTGATCCAAACATCCATCTCACTTCTCCCCATGACTGACATGAGGGTTTCTAACTCTTTATTTGGGTGAACTTCCCTTTACACAATTCAGAGTCCCAGAACCTAAAGAAAAGAGTGGTTGCACATGGGTGCACTTGGCCATTAGGTTAGTTATCAATCCTGAGCCCGTTTAACATCTTCAGTTCCTAAAGCCCATGTGCTCGCTCCCTGGGACCTCTAGCAGCCACCAGGAGGAGATTCTGGATACAGAGGCTTCATGGCAGGTGGTGAAGCACCCAGCCACTGCTGGTAGCAGGACCGCCCCTGCCCACTGACCCACCTTTCATTTCCCTGCACACAGGATGGGGCACAGGATGGGGATGAGGCTACAGAACACTCTGAAATTTCCAATGCCTTGACACATGTGTCTTCTCTAACAGCTGCCACCTACCCTGACACCTCAGGAGGGACCTGAAGACCAGGAAAGGGAATATTTTCTGGCCAAAGCTGTTGGTTCAAGTGGAATCAAGTCTACAGTGGCTCAAGGGGAGAATCTCAGTGTACACTAGGTCAAGGGGAGAGAGTCTCTGTCTACATTGGCTCTAGGACCCATCTACCCTGACTCAAGGTGCATGACTATCTACCCTGAACAGGAGAGGGAGGCATAGTGGTCCAGACCTTGGACTGGGCTCCTTGCCCTTGCTCAGAGGCCTCTCTCTCTTTTTTTTTCCTTCCTCTTTTTCTAAATCTGACCCTTCCTTCCTTCCTTCCTTCCTTCCTTCCTTCCTTCCTTCCTTCCTTCCTTCCTTCCTTCCTTCCTTCCTTCCTTCCCCTTTGGAACATCAATTTTGTCATACTGTAAAAGTTTCTTTAAAAACAGAAATTTATTAAGAACCATCTCTGCTATGGCAGAGAAGAGCAGGGCAGGGGGAAGTGTCTGAGGGAAACGAGCCTGTGATGTCTCTGGCCTGGTGGATCCTGATGTGCTCCTGGCTGGGGTCTGCTTGGAGGAGCCTGAGCCAGTGCAGGACATTCACCATCTGCCTGAATACTCTGTGGATCTTCTGGATGCCACCGGCTTCTGGGACATGCCACTGAAGCTGTCCCCCATCTGTAAGCTCCATGATGAGGTACATGTTGTAGATGGTCTCAATGACCTGGAAGAGCTGGATCATATTTCTGTGTTCCAGGGCCATTAAGCTATCCTTTTTGGATTGGACCGGATGTTCAGCAGACCTTCACTGCCACTCATCCCCATTGAGGAGATGGTGAGAGAAAGATTATACTTGTGTCCCCCAGATCTGTAGGAGGAGGTTGAGGGGTACCTCAAAGGGCCCTTTTCTGAAATTTCCATGCTGGGAAAGGCTGGCCTGGCAGGTGCAGAGTTGCTGCCCTCTCCCTTTCTTTCTCTCCACCTGGGCATCTCAGAGCCCTCTCTAAGCTTCATATTTCTTGTTTGAAACAGGGCTGCCTGTTTGAGAGGGAGCCCCCAAGGATTCGAGGAGTTGCTGGAGGCCCAGACCTTTTTACACAGCACTCTGAGCACAGCGAGGCCCCGTGTCTGGACTACCTCCTCCTTCAGAGTGTCACCTCCTTCTCTAATTGTATCGATCAAATGACAAAAGTCTTCCATACAGAGTCAGTGTGCAGGTGGCAGGTGTTCCCCTCAGCAGGGGTGGCAGGCCCCAGGCTGCCTCTGATGTTCTCTCCTGCTGGGGGTGCTCTGTGCACAGGGACATGGGGGATGGAGGAGAGAGGCAGAAAGGGGACATCTGATGAGGACTTGGGCCACTTCCACAAAGTCCTGTGTCCATTTGACCAAGGGCTATCTTTGGCTGGCCCCTCCTTCTGCCAGACTCCTTTTCCTGCATAGTGTGGAGAGGAGGGGACTCTGTGTGACCTCTGATCCCCTTTTGTTCAGATCATCTTGGGGTTCTGACCCAGAGGAATGAAGGTTGGCTTCTCTGAGGCCCTAAGCTAGGAGCTGAGAGAGTCATGCCTCCTCCCCCAGCAGCAGGGAAAGAGATTCTGCCTTGGTCCTACCTTTACTTCTCCACCTGGACAGGTATGCGTGACCACGCCCTGGGCTCCTTCACCTGTGAGTCTCTTGGCATTTATCTCCCTGTGCACACCGCCCATCCTTCCATGTCTTTCTGGGCTCATTCTTCAGGTTCCTGCTTCATCCCACTTGGATGTTATACTCTACCTCAAAACCCCCTCTTCCCTCTTTAGGTCTTGAATATAGATGTTTGGGGTCTGTTCTGATTTTTTCCCTAGACTGAGACCTTTGAGGTATAGGGGCTATGTCTGGTTTTCTCTTGGTCCAGAGCAGGTGCTCAGTGTGTGTATTCCAAAGGAACACTGATGGACATGGGACAAGTTTTAGGACCCAGGGTGTGGATGGATTTAACAGCCTTTGTGGGCCTGCTGGTCAGCCTCTGGTGGAACTCTCTCCAGAGCACAGAGACTCCATGCTTTCCCAGGGTACTTCATCTCCTACAGGTACACCCTTCTGAAGACCAGATGGAGGAAAAAGGTAGTCTCCTTAAATCAAGAAGGGGTGAAGTCCAGAGATGCTGTCTGCAGACAGCCGGAGACCCACCCCATTAAGCAGCCATGCTTGTTGGTCCCCAACATTTGTGTTCCCCTCTTCCACAGATTAGTTAGGACATTATTGGCTTGAGACAAGCACTCTTGAGTTCCGGACAGCCTGGAGTCACACAAGGTCATAGCAACCAGCTGTCTGTAGTAAACTTGGGGTCTGGGCTGGCTGTACCTCCAAGCACCAGGTCTTGGCCAAAGCCAGGCTAGTATGGGAAGGACACTTCTGAAGGTGAAAGAAAAGATATGAAGTAGACATACATCCAGGCCCTTGTCTTTGTCCCTTTTAAACAGAAGGGGCTAAAACCATCTCCCCACTCCATAAAGATCTACCCTGCCAGGAAGACAGAGAACACTAGAAACCCTCTGTGGCTTGGATGGCAGCTGTGGGTTTCCCGTAACCTAAACACACATCTCTGAACCTTGAAGGTCAATATCACAGCACTTTCCAGATTAGAAATAAAATGATCAATTGTTTGGTCCAATTAAGGAAGGCACTCTAGGAATGCGGTGAGGACGGCACCCTCTCTGCTTCTCTTTTAAAGGGTGAAGCCAGCTCCTTCCCTTCAATCCTGGCTGACTCAAGGTTCACCTCACCAGGTATGTCTGCCTAGGGCCTGTGGACCACTCCCTGGCCCATCTGGCCACCTTCCCTGCTCAGCCTCACCCCAACTTCCTTTCCCAGATCTGCTGTTGCTGAGAGGCTCTAAAGACTTCACTTCAGGGGAACCAAAGCCTGCTCCTGTAGCCTCCTCTCCCATGCTGGCAGGAGACTCAGGATTGAAAGGGATCCTACTGAGGAATTTCTCTGTGACTAAAATCCTAGATTTTTCCTAGTTCCCTTTTTTTTTTTTTTTGATGACGAGAATATTTTTGATGCCTAAGAAACAGCGAAACACATGTTTAGTTTTGATTGACATCTGCTATATATACAGAAAAGTGTAACCAAGCAGACAGCTGGACACATCTGCACAAACCAAACACACCCGTGGAACATATGGCCTTTTAAAAAGTCCCAGTGAATCAAAATAAGATACCAGCCTAACTGTGGGTAATAAATTAGAGCCTGCATTGGGCTCAGCTATCCTTTTGTGAGTTGGAAGGTAGGTTTAGCTGGCTCCCTGGAGCAGAAGAGGAAACACAGCTCAGGAAGGTGTGGCTACCTGGCTCCTAGGTCAGAAGTGACTGAACCCAACCCACCTGCCCCCCTGCCTGTCCTCTAGCACAGCTGACTGAATTGTAGAACCTTCTCTCTGGCCTCCTCAGAGCTGATAAGCCCAGAGTGTGGTAGCTCTGGGGATAGTGGATGGATGACAGATGGACAAACAGGTGATTAGATGGATGGGTGGGCATGGGGGTGGCAAGGATAGCAAGTCTGTACTTTCCTTCACCTGCAGCTGTCCTTAGAAGGCCTTGCACTGCCCAGCTGAGGACCCCCATACATGTGTCTTCCTGGGATCAGGCAGCAGACACCACCTCCCTTCCTTGTTGAGAACTTCCCCAGTCCACTGGGAGACCAAAGTTCCATCCACCAATTCTCAGGTGATTGGCGCACTCACCAGGCTTCTGCTGTCCCTATCCATCACTGGCCTTGAGTTGCTCTATCACTCAGACATCTAACAATGGTTCAGTAAGGACACTGAATCAGAATGACACAATTTGCTGAGTACTAGAGGCCCTGCAATGCCAGGCATTACCCTTTTGTGGATGGATGGTAGGACACCTGGAGGAGATGTGGGGCCCAGCAGGGGGTGGGGGTGGAGGGGGCGGGGTCCCCTGGGGCTTAGGCCACAACTGTATAGAGGTAATGTTGTCCCTCAGGATCCATGGGGATCCTGAGTATTCCCAAGGATCCTCAAATCTGCATCTACTCAAGACCTTTACATAAAATGGTGAAATATTTGGATATAATCCACATAAAATCTCCCATATAATTTAAATAAACTCTAGGTGACTTATAATACCTAATACAATGTAAATGTTATATAAATAGTAGTTGTACTGTGTTGGCCAGGAAAAATAACTAGGAAAAAAAATCTATAGATGAGCAGTATACACAATTTTTTTTTCCCTCAAAGGTATGTGATTCACAGTTGGTTGAAACTATGGATACAGAACCTGCAGATATGGACAGACAACTCTACTTCAAAACTTCAACAACAGCCTGGACACCCCAGATCATCCTGACTGACCACCAGAGATTTGGGGAAAAAGGTCTATCTCTTGTCCCAGGGAGCTTACAGCCCAGCAGACGAGACAGGCTAAGCGCTATGTTGGAGAAGAGTCAATGCTTGGTCTTCATAGGTCAGTCCCTTTGTTCATCTGTCCATGCATGTGTACCAATGACCAGCTGCCTATCAGGGCCTGGAAGATGGGTGCAGGTTGCTGTGTCCTTAGGATCCCAGCCATAGCTCAGCATCCCCTATCCTATGAGTTGAGGTGCTGGGTTTGAGATGACTTTTGTGGCAATGAAAGTCTTACAAGATCATCTTTTCTAATTTTTCATCTTTTCACGTTTCAGATGAGGAGACCAAAGTTCACACAAAGGGAAGGGCACCCTCCAGGCCGGAGACACATTTTGGATGGTCCTCTGTGGAACTCCTAGCTCCTGACAGGACCTGATAAGGGTTTTTCAGGACCTTTGCAGGGCTCTTCTTAGAAGTTACATAAGAAACCTTGTGGCCTGTTCTAAAGGCCCAGTCACATTGCTGCTAAGTCATGGATTTACCTATCCAAGTTGAAGTGATCTTCTTTCCTTACCACAACCAAGACATTACCTTGAAGGAAAAATGAGATTTTGACATGTCTCTGTGGTTGTTCTATGCTTCTGGACACATAAGACCCTAAGCCTGCTTAAAAGGAGAGGATCAGGAACTTATCAGGTTCTCTGAGCAGCTGTGGGCCCTTCCCACCCTGAGAGGCACTCCATTCTCCAAGTGGTCCTGGGACACTGACACACCCCTACCCTGGCCTTTTTCTGCCACATTTGTGTCTACAGAAAAATTCCAGGCTTCTCTGGAGATCATTTTAACTGCTTGGAATCCTGCCCTTTGACCTGTCTGGGCTGGCTGCTTCCTGGGAGGAAAGTAAAGTAAATCTAAATCTGTTTGGTCAGAGGCAGAACATTTATCTTTCAACAGGAAGCTGTGAGGAAGAACAGCAAAGGGGTTTGGAGTGAGAGTGTGGGTAAGCATTGGTCTGGCCCACCAGATGCAGGATGCCGCCTGGCTGTGAGTGGCAGTGTGGTCATGCTGGGCCAGGCCTCTGCTGAGCCCCAGCACTGTATGGGCACCCTGGGGCCCTGTCCTTCTCCCCCAGCACCTCCAAGGCTGTATTGCCCTCTGGACCAGCAAGGGCAACTGATGGCCTTGGCCAACTTCTCTGGGGCTTGCTAAATAGAGGAGGAAATGGTCTTTACCACTGAGGCCAGCAAGCTGGCCACCCTCCAGGAAGCTCAGGTCTTCCTCAGGGCTTCCAAGTGGTGTGGCGGTGACAGTGTGTGGGGTCACCAAACTCAGGTGTTCCTATGGTATGTCACTTGACCTTTCACGATCCCGAAAGAGAAAGGATGTGAGCCTTGGACATCCCCTTCCTTGGTCATTTGCTGCATCCCCTTCAAGTCTTTGTCCTTGTCCTGCTTTGACCTTTGGATTCTGAAGAGCAGTAAGGGTCCCAGGAATCCTTTCCTAAAGCTCAGAGAAACCAGAGGTTCTGGCAAAACCCACTTGCTCATCAGCTGGTGAAAAGGCGTGGGTTTCTCTCTGCAGTTCCACACAGGATGCCCACCCTGGCAGGCCCAAGGGCCTCTGAAGCCCACAGAAAACTGACTGCAAATGCCCCCTTTCCTCCTCCTGCTTCACCCCTCCCTCTCTGGCTGCCTGAGCACTCCGAGTCATTCCACATCTCGCCTATCTTAGTGTGCTCAGCTGCTATAACAAGATACCTCAGGCTGGGATTTTTTGCTCACAGTTGCAGTGTCTGGAAGTCCAAGATCAATGTGCCAGCAGACTCACTGTCTGGTGAGCCCACCCTCTGATTCATAAATGGCACCTTCCTGTGATATCTTCATGTGCTGGGAGGGTGAACACACTCCAGTGGGCCTCTTTTACAAGGACACAAATCTGTCCTTGTGGCCTAATTGCCTTCCAAGAACCCCACTTGTTTGTATCACAAAAATAGGAATTAGATTTCCACAAAGGAATTTTAGAGCAACACGATATTCAAACCATGGCCTCCTCTTGACATTAAATCAGAATCCAGGTGTATTCGTTAGCTTTTTGTCCCTGTAAATAAAATTCCAAGGGCAATTATCTATAAAGAGAACAAAATTATTTTGGCTCATGGTTTGGGAGGTTCTAGTCCACGGTCAAGTGGCCCCATTGTTCTGCGCCTCCAGTGAGGGCACTGAATGGCAATGACAGGCTGTGCAAAAGCTCATGAGCCCAGAAGCAAAGAAGAAGAGGAAGAGACTGGGGTCCTAATTCCCTTCTAGGGCACATCCCCAAAGACCTAAGGACCTTTCACTGGGCCGTACCTCCTCTAGTTTCCATCACCTCCCAATAGTGCCAAACTGGGGACCAGTCCTTTAACACATGGGTATTTGGGGGCCACTCATTCAAATTACAGCACCAGGCACTAATCTGATGTCTCACAGACTCTCTTTGAGATCAACCTGTTTTACTTGATTTACTTATATTGATTTCTCTTCATTCATTTCAGGTACTTTGGAAGTGCTGGGCTCTGTGTGCGAGTTAGGTCACAGAGGGAGGGAGGACTCAGGTTGTGGCTACAGGCTCAGTTGCTGTGTGACTGGCACTCCTGCCAGTGGGAGGAGGGGCACCGGAAGGGAGCTCTCACTGTCTGGACGTCAGGCCCACACCTTGCCTCATGGGTCAGAATGTGGACAGTTGTAACAGGAAACATGGGCCTCAAAATCATGGTCAGTAGAAATAGCAGGAAGCTGAGATGTGGGAAAATAGGATACAGTGAGCTCTGTGGGCACCAGATGGTTTTTTAGAAAATGAAGTTCATTCAGGAAGCTTGAAGGGTAACTGAATTAGGTCAACTGGGGAGAAATCAAACAGCAGCAGCCCTGTAGCCAGACCCTGTGCTGAATGCACCACATACATCAAATGAAATCCTCAGAAACCCAATTTGCAGATGAGGAAAGAGCATCTCAGGCTTTATGTGTTTTGCCCACGTCACAGAGCTCGAGCCAGGATTCAAACTCATGTGCATCTGGCTCCCGTGTTTCCGCTAATCATGGCATGGGAAGGAGTCCTTGTTTCTTCCAGCTTCCTTTTAATCAAGGAAGATCAGGCCTTGAATCTAGCCTTCAAACACAGTGATGTTTATTTAGCACTTACTGAGTAGGATAAGCCATTACATGTTTGTTGGTATTCTGGAAACTGTTGGCTATTCCCAGCCAGTCTTATCTCGTATACTTGTTGAAATCTCAGCCCATATTTGCCTTGCTCACATAATGGTTCTGGAATTGGAGGGAACTGGAAGTCACATGATTGATGTTGTAATTCTGATCTTGTAGAGGATTAGCAGCATGACCTTGGAGGAGTCATTTTTCTCTGTATGAGAAGAAAAGTACCCAGGCATCAAGGAGCATGCCCAAGGATGCTCACAGCAGCACTGAATGAGAGCATGAACAACTGAAGACCACCCAGGATAACAGCAATGAATCATGGTGACCTGTGTGGTAGCCAGCCTCCAAGTTGGTGCCCAGCCACCTCCACCTCTGGTATTCCCCCAGGTGGTAAACCAGGGCCAATCTAAATAATCAATAGCACATGGCAAAAGGAATGGCAGGTCACATTGTCAGGACAATGGCTTCCATCTTGGGATTTTTTTTCTCCTCCTTTCTCTCTAATCACTTGCTCTGGGGAAGCTGCCTTGTCCTGAGCAGTCCTGGAGAGAGCCCATGTGGACAGAGCAGAGTCCACCTGCCACCAGCTATGGGAGGGAGCTGCACCAGGAGTCAAAGTTCTACACAAGCCTCCCAGTGACTGGAGCCTCTTCAGAGGACTCCAGCTCCAGCCCACAGCTCAGCTGCAACCTCACCCAAGGCCCTGATCCACAACCACAGGGACAAGCTGCTCCAGGATTATGGACTCAGAAATGGTGTGAGATAATACACTTTTGTTGTTTTAAGCTGCCAACTTTTCGAGGGGTGATTGGTTACACAGTAATAGGTCACTAATATGCCCCATGCTATAGAGCATTATGTAAAAGTGAAAACAGTGGGCTAGGTCTGGTGTGCTGATAGGGACAGATTTCTAAGACAGATTTTTTTGTTAAGAGAAAGTAATAATTGCAGAAAAACACATTTAGCCATCTCTCTAATGTCAAATAGCATCACCACTCACTCTGTTTTCTATTTATTTATATATGCATATATACATCTAGTTAATAACTCATTATGATATACTAACTATGAACATTAGTTTATCTCAGTAAGGAAGTTGGAGGAGGAAAGGGCAAAAGGAGATTTTTGTTTTCATTCAACATATATTATCATACCTATATCACAATCACACATCATTGATCACATATCAATGAAAATGAAGGAGTATAATAAATATAAAAATAATTTTTTATATTCAAAAATTCTATAAACTAAAGGTTTTGACTATATGATTATTGATGTGTCTCAACTCTGATGTCTTATAGTCCTTTTAGAAGAGACATTTGAATACAAATTAAAAGAATGAGGTAACACATCACCTCTTTGCAGGCAAACATTAAAAGTTTGGTAAGTCAAGTATTGGCAAAGATGTAGCTAAATGAGTACCCTCATATCCTGCTGCTGGGAGAATCAATTAAAAATCAACTGAGAAAGCTGGTTTGGATGAGACTAAGGCAATGTCAACTACAACTCAAAATATAGACTCTGTACCCTGAGGTCTAGTACTTCCACTGGAATGTGTTCATTTTTCTACAGAGACACATGCTATAAATAAGAAAAGGCATCCTTATTTTGAACTGCTAAATTGGGGGGGGGGGTAATTTGTAAAGATAGAGATGTGTTTATATAGATGCTATATCATAAGTAACATTCTGTGACATACTCAAGGATGGACATGGCCCTGAGCTTACAAGTACAAAATTAGAAATACTCAAAATGTCCATAAATAAATAAGTTAGCATATTCTCATACCAGAAATACTATGAAGCTATAAAATAAATGAACTAGACTTATATGTCATAATGCAGAGAAGTCTTTTAAGATTTTTAAGGGTAAACTGCACTGCAGACAGAATGTTACATATGGCATGATCCCCACAGCATCTCATTTCCTAATGCTTCTTTGAAAAATGATAGCAAAAAGGCTGTAAGGGTACAGGCCAAAGACAGAAAGGTGAGTTTCTCCAGAGAAGAGGAGAGAATATAACTGAGGGATTAATTAAAAAGGACTTAACTTTGAGCTGTAATGTTCTAATTTGATTAAATAGAGATAAAGCACCAGTGAGCATTATGTGAGGAATGTATTGAAGATTCATGTGTCATTAAAAGTTAATTTAGAAATAGCCACTTGTCCACATCAAGAGCTTGGCAGGATGGATATACTCTGGCATTTTGAGATCAGTGTAGCTCAGCTCTGACTGGTTGTGCACCAGAATTACCAGAGCTTTAGGGGGAAAAATGGTGCTAGTCCTGCCTCCAGCAGGGACTCTGATGTGACTGGTGTTGTGGCCCTGGACTTGGTGCCTTTCAAAGGCTCCCCAGGTGATTCCAGCAAACAGCTGGGGCTGAGACCCATGCTGGGACTGGAAAAATGGTTGTGATGGTCAAAATGCAGGTGGCAGAAAGTTGTGCTACCCTGGGCTGGACGCTGGAATAGAAGAGGGCCACAGTGAAATCTGATAAAGTCAACGAGTGGCTAACAGCCCATCTCAGAAGTAGCATCTAGGTTTGGGAAGTGTGTGATCAGGGAAGATGTGAGGGTTGTGACAGCCAGTGAACAACACAGGGACCTGTTGCCACAACTTTCTTGTAGATCTAGTTATTTCCAGATGAGATGCTTCAAAGCTCTACACAGTTGGGGTAATTTTCCAGGTTGTATCTTAACTATTTTTAAACAGACTTTAGAAAATCTTTTGAATTTTGTATTTTAAGACGTTGGGAATTGGAGGCTGGTCTTTATTGGGCAACCTCCTGGGCCAGCAGGAGCTGGAATGCAGCGGGGTGGGAGGTGCTAGGTGGAGATGAACCCTCTTCAGGGTCTCAGGCTGGGGATAAGTACAATGAACGAAGCTCAAACTCTGCAGAAAGCCTTCCCTTCAGGCTCAGGGGTGAGAACTGGCTGAAAAGCTTGCTGTTTGTTCTGGAACCAGAGATCAGGAGAGAGGGCCTGCCCCTGGGGAAAAGTCACGGGACCTTGGAGCTGAGGAAATCACAGGTCTGGTGCACTCATTGCACAGACTGGGGGAAAAGAGGCCAGGGAGATGGGGAGGCCAGGATGGCCTTCACACCCAGCTCTCTTGATCCCCGAATGTAGGACCCTTGATACTATTTTGCTATATCCCTGTACTCACCAAACAGATGTCTGTGTTGGTGGAAACTTGTCTCTGGACTTCGGAGAGCCCAGAACTGGAATCATGGCTTCTTGGATCTCCCTTTGGTTTTGCTGGGGAAGATTTCTCATTTTCCATTAGTTAAAAGCTCCCTGTGAGGGCTTGCTCCAGTTTGCCAGCTGCTCACACTTCACGATTCCAAATCATTTTGTTGAATGTATGAATTCTGAACTGGCTTCTACCCCTGAGGCTGGTGCCCAGCACTGCCTCATTTATTGGATGTTGGTGGCCATCTCCTGCTCCTTGGGAAGGGAAGGTGGGGGCCGCTCTCACCTGACTGGGGTGTCCAGCTGAGATGAATGGGCTTTATTGCCATGAAACTTACCCGGAGTTGGTGCCACACCCCCATTCTGATGTCAGACCCTGCAGGGACCTAAGGATTGGCCTGTCCAGCCCTGTACATCTAATCATCTTGGGTTGGTCTTGGGAACAATGGCCTGCAGAAAAATGATCATGTGTAAAATCATTCACAATAAAATGCTCTTGAGTCATCTTGCTCGGGGAGAGAAATAAATGCTGCTGGCCTAAGATTCTGAGCAGGAGTGACAGGGGCAGCTTGGAGAATTGAAATCACCTGTGCTCCCCACATCTGATTTCATTGATTTGGGGCTCAGGCATGGGTAATTTTTGAGCGCACCTCGTATGACTTTATTAAATAGTCCAGCTGAGAAACTAGGGATTGGGGAAGGAAACAGGAAGGGATCGTTGTGGTCAGTGGATGGAATTAATTATGTTTGCTCAGTTAAGAAGCTCTGTAGAGAGGGAAGTGACTTGCTCACAGTTTTGCATATTGTTGGCCAACTAAATTCAAGTTTCAGTTTAATGAAGACCCACGGACCACCTGCCCTGTACTGAGTATGGAAGGAAACTGGGATGTTCGGGCTGTCGCTGCAGCCATTCACTAGGGCTAACTCCAATCAAAAGCCAAAGAGAGAAGCAGAAATCTCTCCCACAGCTCCTATGAGAGAAGTCAGAGGAGACTGCCTAGCTCCTACCAGGGCCTCCTCACCTTGCTTCTCTTGCACAGGGCTGCAGACCTGAAGTGTTGGGTGACTGCCTCCTTTGACCATCCTCTCCTCTGAGAAGCAGAATATGAGAGCAGATTGCATGGGCCTCTGGAAGCAGATTGCCTAGGTTTGCTCCAGTGCTTCTTGCTGTGTGACCTGGGCATATTACATAATCTCTCTGTGCTTCAACTTCCTCATCTATAAAATGGGGCTAAATATAGATCACAGGGTTGTGAGGGCTAAGCAAGTGTGCAGTGGGTGCAGGAAGTGCTTAATGCAGAGTCTGGCACAAAATATGCACCAGTGAGATTTCAGCTGTTGTCCTTGAGCTTGCGTGCCTTCTGGTTGAAAGGAAGGAAAGTCTCTCTGCAAACTCTCTCTGTCCTAGACTAAGGTAACTAAATCCTGTTATTTGGCACGAACAGTCTGTCAAGCCAGTGGGGCACACGCTGCCTCACTCTTGTCCTTTCAGCCACCTGCTCTCAATGCACCTGGGCCCAGTTCTGCATCTACAAAGATCTGTGCTCAGCTCTCAGCTACAAACAGATTCCATCTGTGGCCTTTTGTCTGCCTGAGCCCACAGACTCACCTGTCGCCACCTTGAGTTGTGTTCCAGAAGCATCTTTTTTTTCTTCTTCTTTTTAAAAAATTTGTTCTAACCAGTCAGAAGCATCCTAATCAAGGGCCTCTAAAGAGGTTAAAAAGAGGCTGATAGGATGGGCCCTAATCCAATGTGAAGGGCCCTGATAAGAAGAGGAAACATGGACATATGGGCCCGGTGTCCTCACAACCTAGGGAGAAGGCAGCCCATCTAAAGCCGAGGAGAGGCCTCAGGTCCCTTGACCTCAGACTTCCACCCTTCAGAACTGTGAGAAAAGAAAATCCCCTCATTTGTTCAGCCCTGTCTGATTATTTGTTAAGCTTCTGTGGTTTAATAAACGCCACCGCGTTTTGTTATGGCAACTGGAGCGGGGACACTTCCCCAGATGGATGCTTTCTAAGGCCCTGTCACTTGATGTCCTTCAATTTCTTTTGTGTCCTCTCAGTTAATTATTGAAATTTGTTTCTGGACATTAGGGAACTCTGCAAGGGGGTGGCGGGTGCTGGAGTTGGGGGTCCACCTCTCCCAGGCTCAGGGACTGGGAAGAATGGGGAAGTAGCTGCTTTTCCGGAAGTGGTGCCCTGATGATCTGGCTCTCCAAGCTAAAAAGAAATGCTTCACAGCCGACAGCAGGCAGAGAGGGGATGCAGCCAGGTCGTCCAGGCAGGCCCTGCTTCCCACCCATGGATAAAGGGTCAGACCAGCCTCTGTGATTACCAACCAGCTTCTCCGTGTAGGTGGTTCTTCAAGTCCACTCAGCAGCACACCAGGGGCATGCTGGGCCCTGCACTGGCCATGAGCTTGCCCAGAGGCCAGCCCCACCATCCTTCCCCACAGCCCACCCACTTGGTGGCAGGACCCTTGCAATTGCAAGTCATCGAAAAATCAAACTAGCGTAGCCAATGAGGAAGGGGTCTATCAATTCACATAACTCGTGAGTTGATAACTAGCTGATTCCTATAACTAGAAAGTCTGGAAGGGTGCAACTGGTTGAAGACTCGATTGGATTCAAGGGTCCAAAGGACACCATCAACAACCCATTTGTTTATCCTCATCTCCTCCTCATCTGCTTTCCCCTTCTGTGATTTTATCCTCCAGTAGCTTTCCCTGTGTGATGGCAAAGGGGCTAACAGGAGCTCTAGGCTGATATCTGAATAAGCTCAATGAGAAGATTTGGTGAAGACGGTTTGGCTCTGCTTGGATCATGTGTCAACTTATAAACATTAGTAATATTTGTAATATTTAGAATTATGCTATTATAAGAATGGCAGGGAAGGTACTCTGGCTGCGCCAGAGTCCAGAGTTGCCACGTGCCTTATAGGAGGAAGGAAGGGGCTAACCATATGGAATGGACTCCCACTTTCAAGGAAGGATTTCTGTAGCAGGAGGACAAAATTTAAAAAAAAAAAAGTGTGGTGGTAGGAAGGATTTGGTCTAGCAAAACCTCAGGCTGTTTGTGGTTTTGGTGTTAAGTTCTTTGAGTTCTTTATATATCCTGGAGATTAGTGCTATATCTGATGTGTGTGTGGCAAAAATTTGCTCCCAATATGTAGGCTTTCTCTTCACCTCATTGATTGTTTCTTTTGCTGAGAAGAAGTTTTTAGTTTAAGTCCATTCCGTTTATTAATTCTTGATTTTATTTCTTGTACTTTAGGAGTCTTTTTAAGAAAGTCAGGGCCTAATCCAACATGATGGAGATTGGGGCCTACATTTTCCTCTATTAGGTGCAGGGTTTCTGGTCTAATTCCCAAGTCCTTGACACACTTTGATTTTGTGCATGGTGAGAGAGAGGGCTTTATTTTCATTTTGTTGCATATGGATTTCCAGTTCTCCCAGCACCATTTGTTGAAGAGGCTATCTTTTCTCCAATGTATGTTTTTTGGGCCTTTGTCTAGTATGAGGATAACTGTATTTATATGGGTTTGTTTCTGTGTTTTTTATTCTGTACCATTGGTCTACATGTCTATTTTGGTGCCAATACCATGCCATTTTTTGTTACTATAGCTTTGCAGTATAGTTTAATATCTGGTACTGTGATTCCTCCTGTTTCACTCTTCTTGCTAAGGATTGCTATGGCTATTCTGGGTCTCTTATTTTTCCAAATGAATTTCAAGATTGCTTTTTATTACTATAAGAATGATGATGAGATTTTAATTGGAATCACATTGAATCTGTATAGCACTTTGGGTAGTATGGCCATTTTGACATTAATAATTTTGCCTATCCAAGAGCATGGGAGATCTTTCCATCTTCTAAAGTCTTATTCAGTTTCTTTTTTAGTATTCCATAGTTTGTATTGTAGAGGTCTTTCATCTCTTTTGTTAAATTGATTCCCAAGTATTTTATTTTTTGAGGCTATTGTGAATGGGGTAGTTTCCCTAATTTCTTTTTCAGAGGATTCATCACTGAGGTATATAAATGCATTTGATTTATATACATTCTGTCAACAAATATATGAAAAAAAAGCTCAACAGCTCTAGTAATTAGATAAACACAAATTAAAACTACTCTAAGATTCCATCTCACACTAGTCAGAATGGCAGTTATCAAGAAAACAGACCAAAATAAATGTTGGTGAGGATGTGGGGGAAAAGGTACACTCATACACTGCTGGTAGGACTGCAAGTTGGTGAAACCAATCTGGAAAGCAGTATGGAGATTCCTTAGAAAACTTGGAATAGAACCACCATTTGACCCAGCTATCCCTCTCCTACCTAGGTATATACCCAAAGGACTTAAAATCAGCATATTACAGAGACACAACCACATCAATGTTTATAGCAGTTCAATTCACAATAGCTAAACTGTGGAAACAGCCTGGATGCCCGTCAATAGATGAATGGATAGAGAAACTGTGGTATGTATACCTAATGTAATATTACTAAGCATTAAAAGAGAATAAAATTATGACATGTGCAGGTAAATAAATGGAGTTAGAGAATACCATGCTAAGTGAAGTAAGCCAATCCCAAAAAACCAAAGGCTGAATGTTCTCTCTGATAAGGAAAAATGATAGGAACTCTGATGGGGCAAAGGGGAGGCAGAGGTGAGGAAGGGGCATGGGGATAGGAAAGATGGTGGAATGAGGTGGACATCATTACCCTAGGTACATGTATGAATGCACATATGGTGTGATGCTACATTGGATACAACCATAGAAATGTAAAGTTGTGCTACAGTTGTGTACAATGAATTAAAATGCATTGTGCTGTCATATATACCTAATTTTAAAAACAAAACAAAAAAAGAAAACCTAAGGCTAGCATGGTCTGCTCCAAGCTCAATAGACCCGTTGTTATGATTCTTGTACCACTCCTGACCTTTTTCCATGACCAATGCATGTCATCCCTTCTTCTTGTGCTACAACAGAAATTGACATAAAATTTGGTGGTAGACTGTGACCCAAACATCACTTCATTCTCAGTAGAAACACAACTGACCAAGAGAAATCTGAAAAAAATGTTCAACATTACTAATCATTAGAGAAATGCACATTAAAATCATAATGAGATACCCTCTCACACCTATTAGAATGGCTATTATCAAAAAGACAAAAGAACCAGTGGCACATGCCTTCATCCCAGTAACTCAGGAGGATGAGGTGGGAGGATTATAAATTCAAGGTAAACCTCAGCAACTTAGTGAGAACTGATCTCAAAATAAAAAGTAAAAAGGTCTCCGGATGGCTATCAGGGCTAAAGTACCCCTGGGTTCAACCCCCAGTATAAATAAAAGAAAAACAAAGAAAGACAAAAGATATTAAGTACTGGTCTGGATGTGGAGAAACTAGAATTCTTGTACAATGTTTGGTGGAATGTAAATTAGTATAGTCATTATGGAATTCAGTATGGGAAGTTTCTTTTAAAATTAAAAATAGAGCTCAGTTGTTAGAGTGCTTGCCTTGCATGGAAAAGGCCCTGGGTTCAATCCCCAGCACCAAAAAAAAAAAAAAAAAAAAATACCCTATGGTCCAGCCATCCCACTACTTGGTATATATCCAAAGGAAATGGCATCAGTGTGTTAATAGACATCTGCACCCCATGTTCATTGCAGCAATATTCTCAAAACCAAGAAATGGGAAAAACTGTGTCTATCAGTGGCTGAGTTGATACAGAAAATGTGGTTAGAAATATAAGGGGACACTATTTAGTCTTTAAATAAAATTAGGAAGTCCTGTCCTTTGTGACATTGAATGAGGTCAAAGGACATTTTACTGGGGGAAATAAGCCAGGCACAGGGCACCTATCACATGATCTCACCTACATGTGGAATCTATAAAAGTTGAACTCATAGAAACAGAGAGCAGAATGGTGACTGCCAGGGTCCCAGAAGTGGCTGGGCGGTGGATGGGGGAGATGCTGGTCCCAGGAGGCCAAATTGCACTTAGATGAGGGGGATGAGTTTAAGGGATATATTGTGCAATAAGATGACTACAGATGTTAATAATAACATACAACAGAATGAATACAGCTGATAATGTCATATGCACCTCAAAATGACTCAGAGAGTAGATTTTAAGGGTTCTCACCACAAAAAAAAAGAATATGAAATAATGTACATGTATACATGTTTCAAAATATGTTTTATGCCATAAATATGTACAAATTATTATCATTGTTATCATCATCATCATCAGGGATTGTACCCAGGGTTGCTTAACCATTGAGTCACATTCCCAGCCCATTTTATGTTTTATGTTGAGACAGAATTATGTCATAAAGCCCACCCTGGAAGTGAGGGAAACTGGGAAGGTATTTACTTGGTAGATTGCTACCTCCTCCCCAAACTGGAGCTCTGTTACAACAAAAAGGAAGACGTGGAGCTAGGATAAGCGAGGAGCACTGCCTACTTCCATTAGCACTGGGCCTGAAAGGGGGATAACTAATGATCACCAAACTTCTCCCCATAAACCATATGACATGGTCTCTGTATTAGCTGCTTTCTGTTGCTCTAACAAAATACACAAGAATGGGTACTTTATAAAGGGATGAGGTTTATTTAGCAGAGTCCAACATTTGGCAGCCCCTGAGACTGATCTTTGGTGAGAGTGATCACAACATGGTGAATGGCATCATGGTGGGAGGACATGCAAGGGGTCGAGACTGAATGGCCAGAAGCTGGGGAGGATGAGTCTTGTTCTCTTTATAACACCCCCTCTCACAGGAACTAACAGGGACCCATGAGAAGTTCATTACTCCCTTCCAAGGACTTCATCCCCAGTGGCCAAATTACCTCCCACTAGACCCCACCTCTTGCAGGTTCTACCCCCTCAACACTGCCGCACCGAGGACCTAGCCTCCAGCCTATGAACCTTTGGGGGATAAACTACATCCATCCTCACAAGCTCCAACAAAGCCACATTGTAAGAGCAGGATGTCCCCGTCTATAAGTGTGTATGTGAGGGCAGGGGAAGGTTGATATCAGTGGGCACAGGAAGCAGCCAGAGCCCCCATTCCGGAACCTCTCTGATGTCACACTTGTAATCATGGTACTCTGGGTGCCAACCCAGGAGAAGGAGCGGTTGGCTCTCATTTGTTTGAGAGCAGGCATCGCAGCATGACTGTATCAAACGATTTATTGTCCCCACCCCCACCCCCAGCCAGATCCTGGCTATTCTCAAGCCTTTGGGCTTGTTTCACAGTGGCAGCCCTGGTCTCTCTAAGTGCTGTGTTCTTTACGTTTCCGTGAGTCTCCGGGCCAGCTGTCGGGTTCTCACCAAGAGACAGAAGGGAAATAGACAGAGTGCAGAGGCAGGGAGGTGGAGGGAGGCCAGGAGGGGAAGGAGGATATTTAGTGGGAAGCACAGAGATGTGGGGAGCCTGAGGATTTGGGGGGACTGTGGGAGGCTGGTAATACTGGTGACATTTGGTGGAGGGAATGGGGTCTGTCTCTAGCCTGGATATTCAGATCCGTCCTTAAGGTGTATGGGTCTGACCTCAGGTGAGCTGGGCCTCGTGGGGGCTCCGGGTTGCCCCCGACTAGAACTGAGTCTGGCTCTGGTTTCAGAGGCCGAGCACTGGCGCAAGATGGAGAGTGGGCCTTCCCCGTGGTCTCGGGCCTTCTCTGCCTCCTGAGTTTGTACAGCCTCATTGGCATGAATTTTTCGGACCCAGGCATCTTACACAGAGGTAAAGCCTCAGACTCCTGGGAGAAGGAGGTGGCACCCCAAGGACTGGTGCCTAAAGGGGTCATTTGTAAAGGGCTGACCCCACCTGTGGCCTCAGGATCCCTTCTTACCCTCTCCTTATTACTTGGGCCCTGGCACTTCATTTCCCAAGCCACTGAAGTGTGAAAAACAGAATCCTGGAGGTTTTCCAGTTGCTTTAGAAGGGAGGACCGGGCAAGAGAGGCAGCAGGCTCTTCCAACCACACAGTTCACCCTTCCTCCTTCCCATTTCACACCCGACTCCAAGCACTGATCACTATTCCAAAGGGGGAGCTCCATGTAGAGCTCCTGTGGCTGGACAGCCCTTCTCTCTGACTGCTGCCATCTGAGTGGTCAGCTTGCTCAACAGGGACCGGGGTTCCCCTGCCCTCCTCCTCCCCACCTTCTTGATGCCCAGTGATGCTATGGGGCTGCCCTAAGCATCAGAGTGATACAAGGGCCTCCTCCACTGCCCTCACCTCTCCCCCTGCCAGGGTCCATCGAGCAGGACCCTGAGGCTCCCTACATGGCACGAGTGAATGGCAGGTTGTACCACATGCCGTGGTGTCCCACCTGTTATTTTCACCGCCTGCCCCGAACCTTCCACTGCAAAAGGTGTGACATCTGTGTGGAGGTGAGTGCTCCTCCTCCCTGTCCACTCACCAACCTATCTCTGGGCACCTGGCCAGGACCGGGAACCTCACATCATGAGTGGGCCAGGTGGGGGTATCAGACCATGTTCCCAGAGTGCTTCAAGTGGCTCTCAGCCACTGTTGGTCACTTATATATGTCATCACCTCTGTGTCTGCACCTGTCCAGGGAGGCTGGCCTTGCTTGCACAGGTGCTGACATGCAAAGGGCCTCCCATCTGTGCTGAGCCTGGTGGAGGAAAAGCAGTGACTGTCCCCTCCCCTGGCATGCTGATACTAGATCCCTAGCCCTTTAGGCTGACTGCTGCCCTGTCCTGGGGATCTTTGCCCATCTTGGTCTGGATGTCCCAGTTGGAGGGTTTCCTGGGTTCTGAGTGTGTTTCTCTGATGTGCCCACCCTGCTCGGGTTCACAAGTGCAGACGGCTGGTAGGGGAAGGGCATTTTTTTCATCCTTATCCAGTTTCTGAGAAAACGGAGCCCAGAGTTGTTATATCCTGGTCCAAGTGACACCAGGCAGGTCTTGTCTCTAAAGACCTCACTCAGGACAGGTGACCTGATGAGCCATGGGGTCCTAACTGTGCTCTAACCATGGAAATGCCAGGTTCTCACTGAGATGGGAACCCTTATGTAAGGTCAAGAGCAGGCGGCCTAGAGGGCTGTGTTAGGGGAGGCCTCAGGATTAGGGGGTGATGGAGACCATTCCAGAAGGACCCTCTGACCTGCCTCCTCTCCCCTAGGAGTTCGACCACCATTGCAGGTGGGTGAATAACTGCGTGGGGCACCGAAACATCCGGCTCTACCTGCTACTCCTCGTGTCTCTGTGCCTCTATCTGGGTACCGTGCTGGCCACCTGCGTGGTTTTCATCATACGCAGGAGGAACATGGCGTTTTTGGACAAAACCATGACGTATCCACACAGTCCCAAGGGCCCACACTGGGAAGAGCTTGTGTGGTGGGGAGGGAGGGGCAAACAGCCCAGGAGGGTCAGGGTGACAGGGGAGGGGCTGACGTGGGCGGGGCTAGAGGGAGAAGTCACTGGGGAGGACCTGTGAAGGACAGGTGGAAGGCCAGTGGGGTTAGGGACACGGCGGGGTAGGATGCCTTGGAGTTAAGAATCTAGGGGCCCACAGAGTAGGGTAATGAAAGTTGAAAAGGGACAGGTGGGAGGACAGTGTGGTGGAGGGAGGTTTCCCTTGGGTGTAGTGGACTAACTGTCCAGTCCAGGGAGGGAGAGCGGTGGGCGGTGCTAGCTGGGGAGGGAGCAGTGGGGTCGACAGGCGGGGCCAGGGAGGAGCTCTTCCATGGCTTCCCTTCTTAGCCTGTGCACAGCATCCTCGTGGCTGTACCCGCTGGGGCCCTCCTGGTCCCACTCATCCTGCAATTGTTCATCAAGGCAGTGGCGGTGGGCACCGGCAGGCGACCCTATGAGGAGAAGGTAAGCGGTGAGTGCGTGTGCCCTTGGCTGTGTGGAGGCATCTTGCACCTCTTCAATTAGACACTTTGTGCGCTTTCTCCACTGTCCTTGGCCTTGATGGTGCCTCATGGGTCCTTCCAACCCACCTCTGAAGATGCAGCTCAGATATCTCTATACCCTGGAGCTTGGTGGCCATTTTGCCTTCTGGGTGCATTGCATTGAAAGCCTACTGTGTGCTGGGTGTGCTAGGTGGCGGTTATTTGAGGGATGGGTGTGGAGGTGAGTAAGTACATCATGCACTTGTGTTGATAAGCAACCTGCTATCAGAATAACACCGGAGACATCCAGGAACACTCTGAGCGAGGGGTCAGTCCTTAGTGGTGTAGTCGACTGGAAGAGACTGGGAGTTTGGCGAAGCCCACGCTGTAGAGGAGAACATGTGCCGCAGTCCCGCTGGCTGCAGCAAAATAACCGGGGGGGGGGTGACGAATAACTTGTGTACGTTGATACAGCAGGAGTAGGAGCTGTTTATTGCAGGACAGGAGCGGTATTTATACATTCCACACAGCTTATCTTAATTAGCATAAACTAGATACATCAGTCAACCAATAAGGAATCTCCACACTTAATGGCTTGTTTTTGTTACTTCTCAAACCACTCCCTCTGGCATTTTGCCAGGCACCATCCAGACTTGTTTACGAACTCTAACATTCCCCTGGCAAAATGCCAGGTGTTATTTTTGACTTGTTTACAGACTCTAACAAACATGCCACTCTCTGTGTCCTAGGTGTGCTTTTGGAGAGGCAGACAGGAGGGCATTGACTGTGAGAGGTACAATTTTGCAGAAAGGCACAGAAATCTGAAAGTAGGGTGTTAACAGAATGATGAAGAAATGGATCTAGTTCAAGCACAAGGTGACATAGGCAATGAGGTTGACCCCATGGGGGTCAAGATTAGAAAGGCCCAGAAAGCCAAGCATGGAATTTCGTTTGGAAGAAGTGGAAACCTGGGAGCCATGGTAAAATTTTGTAAAAATGTCATTCATTGAGGGGTAATTGCAAACAGTAAAATTCACCCTTTTTAGTCTATAGTTAGGGATTTTGACAAATGACATTGTGTGCTCTCCACCAAGATCAAGGTTAAGCAGTTTCATTACCCCAGAAAATCCTTTCATCTCTTGTTGTCATTTTGTCTCCCTGAGTCCTTGTGGTTTTTCTTTTTCCAGAATCATGCATAAATGGTGTTGTGGGCTTTCTAGTCTGGCTTCATTCACTGAGCACGACACATTTGAGATTCATCTATATAGTTGCTCATATCAGTAGTTTATTGTCTTTTGTTTCTGTGTAGTATTGTATTTCCCTACAGATTATTTAAACATTCACCAATTGAAGGATTTTTACTTTGCATCTAGGTTTTGGCAGTATTTTTGTTGGTTTATTTTGTTTTGTTTTTGAACCAGGGATTGAACCCAGAGGTGCTTAACCACTGAGCAACCATTCCAGGCTCACCCCACCCCACCTCCAGCACCCTTATGTTTTCTTTTTGAAAAATTTTAAAAATTTTGAGAAAGGGTCTTACTAAGTTGCTTAAGGCCTTGCTAAGTTACTAAGTTACTGAGGCTTTGAACTTGCCACCCTCTTGCCTTAGCCTCCCAAGCTATTAAAGTCATGGGGAACTGTGCCCAGCCAGTTTCAGGCAGTTATAAATAAAGCTGCTACAACAACCATTGATGCATAGACATGTGGACATAAGTTTTCATTTCTGTTGGGTAAATTGTTAAGGGTAGCATTGCTGAGTCATAAGGTAAACATGTGGGACTTTTTAGGAAACAACTGTACCCTTTCTACTTTCTACCAGCAATGAATGAGAATTCCAGTTGCTCCACATCCTCACTAGCTTTTGATACTGTCATTTGTTACTTTTCTTTTTTTTTGTTTTCAAATTGTAGCCTGTCTAATAAATGAGTAGTGGTACCTCATTAGGACTCCAGTCTGTATTTTCCTAATGACTAATGATGTTGAGCATATCTTCTCAGCCATGAGTAAATTATTGGTGAAGAGTTGCTCCAATCTTTTGACCATTTAAGGAAAAAACCTGTGTTGTTTTCTTATTGAGTTTCAGGAGTTCTCTATACTGGATTCAGATCTATGTGTTGCAAATCTTTCCTTGCAATTCATGGCTTGTCATTTCATTTTCTTCATAGCATCTTCCAAAGAGCAGGAGTCCTTAGTGTTGCTGTTTTTCCAGCACTGAGGATTGAATCAGGGGTGCTCGACCACTGAGCTTCTTCCCCAGCATTCGTTGTTGTGCACTCTGAATGGAACCTCATGTCCTCGGTGAGGAACAGTTTCATTGCTTTCTTCCCCATCTGTGTCTTTATTGCTTTTTCTTTGAGCATCCACTAGGAATGATAGGAGTGGGCATCTTTGCCCTGGGATTCCTTTAGTATGGCCATCACTTGACTGAAGGCTCTTTCAGGAAGACTGGTGGGCAGCATCAGTGGGGGAGGGGAAGCTGCAGACCCCGAGGCAACTGAACAGACAGAGGAGCCTGTCTGCTCATCACCTCCCATCCTTTTAGTCAGCACCCACCACTGCAATATGTGGTTCCCTCCCCTCTGTGACTCCTGTGCTTGGCCCTTATTCCTCAGCCCTGTGGTCTGCCTGTCTTCTCCTCTCTCCAGCTTCTAGTGTCATCATTGAGTTTGCCTTGCAGCCTGTTCCCTTCCTCCATCCTGTGGTTCTTCCAGCCCCAGGTCAGGCCATAGGCCATCGCCCTTCCTCCTCTGCTCAGAGTGAGTCCCTCCAAGTCCAGGATCCCCAAGTCTCAAGGGACCTAAATGTGGTCTGCACTCTAAGATTCACCAGACAGGGCTCCTTTCTATTATTGGCAGCACTAATTTCAGGCACTGATCCCATGCTCCAACTTTCACTCCCACCATACTCCATTCCCTGACTGCAACTCCTCCTAGAATCATTTGCTTGGTGGTTGGTGGCAAAGACTCTGGTGAAGACCCCATAAGTTCAAATCACGGCTCTAGAACTGACTAGCAGGGAGACCTGGGGTATGCTACTCAGCCCCTGGTCACTCAATTTCCCTATCTGAAAAACAGGGAATTGTGGGTTAATTCATGTAAACCACATAGAACAGTGGCTGGTACCAGAGAGTGCCCTGTGTGCTGCTGTTACATCACTACCATTCCTTCCCATGGTCATCTACACATGTTTGTGCTCAGATTAAAAGTCATACAAGTCCCAGCCTTAACATCCCAGGCCTCCACTCCACCTGTTGTACCTTCTGGGCCTTATTTCCTGACAGAGTTGACCTTGTTCACTAGCTCCCCCTTCACTTCCTGGCCCAAGTCAGCCCAGCCCTTGCTGTCAGGATGGTGCTCTCATTAATGGCCAAATTCAGCAGACATCTTCAGACTACTCTTTCTGGTCTAGACACAGCCTCTGAAACCAGAAGTCGCTGTCTCAGAACTTAACAATCTGGGCTTCTCCTCTGCATGTACCTGGGTGCTGTGAGCTGGGTTGCCTACATGGTTCCCATGATACTCTCTCTCTGCTCTTCCCTTTCCACTCCCCTTGGTGCTCAGGGCCTCGGGTTGCAGCTGCCCTCACCACTGAAAGTAGGCTGGCCATGCTGTTTGCAGGGTGCTTTCCATCCCCAGTGCAGTGACGGGGGTTTGTTTTTTTGCTACTCGGTATTGAACCCAGGGGCACTTTACCACAGTCCCTACTACCTTTTATTGTGAATCAGGGTCTCACTAGGTTGCTGAGTCTGGTCTCAAATCTGCCTCAGTTTCCAAAATCACTGGGATTACAGGTGTGTGCCACCGTGCCTGGTTGGACAGAAGCATTTTTGATGCCCTGAAATATATCTGGTTGGGGGTGCATCTCAGTGGTAGAGTGTGTGCTTAGCATGTGCAAGGCCCTGAATTCTTCAATCCCCAGCACACAGAGAAAAGACATCCGAATAAATGAGTGAACCAACAAACAGAAGAACCAACATTTTGGGATAGAAGAAAAGAGAGAAAAGAACAGAGAGAAACCTGGTGCCCTGACCCCCCAGGATAAGGGGAAGAAGGAGAGGCAGCAGGAAGTTGGGCAGATGATGGGGCAAGAAGAAGATGCCTCTGGATTTTGTCCTGTGGAGTGTGAGGGCGTTTGAGACACAGAATTGGAGGAGGAGCCCCAGGAGTGGAGCCAGTGAGAGAGGCTGGTCTGGGTGCCTCAGAGCTGTTGGATTCTAGTTGTGTGTGATAGGGTTCCATGTGGGGGGGAGGATGGTATTCTAATTTACTTCTCAGTTGAAGAAATTTACTATCATTCCTTAAGCATTTTCTATACTTTATGTACAATCAATATTTTCTATACATGATATATATCTAATCAAATATTCTTTCTCTAAGTTTAAAAATTCTGTAATTTTTTAATACTCTGCCATTAATTAATGTATTTCTTCTGGTACTAGGGATTGAACCCAGAGGTGCTTTACCACCAAAGCTGCATCCCTAATCCTTGCTCTATTTTGTTTTGAGATAGGGTATCACTAAATTGTTGAGGGCCTTGCTAAGTTGTTGAGGCTGGCCTTGAACTTGCGATCCTCCAGCCTCAAAATCCCAAGTTCCTGGGATTACAGGTGTGCGCCACTGCACCTGGTGGTATACTCATTTCTTAAGTGCTGTGAACACCTTAAAGGAGACAGAACCTCATAGAGGACAATGATTCGAGTTGCTTTTTGGACATATTCCAGAGCTGTTCTGATGTGGAATCGTCTTTCCTTCTGGTGGAGAAGAGTGTTGAAGATGAAAGTCTTCATGCGTAGTCCATCAGAGACTTGGGGTGGATAGAGGTGCTGCTGGGCCACTTTCCATTATAACAGAGTATTTGCTACCTAAAGCTCATAAAGTTGGAGTGAAACTCAACCTGGTCTGGTGGAAGGAGGAGGGGTCGAGGCTGATGGATGAAGTCAGGAGAAAGAGAAAGTAGAATAAAGGAGAGGAGAAGCCAGTCAGTGTCCTGGGAAGGACATGACCTTTGAGCTTGACCGTTCCTGCTTTGTGTACTGAAGGTCTTCAGCTCATATTTTCCTGGAAAATCTGATTTTTGACTAGGGAAATATGTCTGGGCATCCCCTGCTCTCACTGATCTCCCAGATAGTGAAACTCAACGAAGGTAGATTTTTAGAAAAAAATGAGAGGTAAGAGACTCAAGTAGGAGTGGGGTGGTGACACCATCTTTGGATCAGTTGAGCAGAACAGCACAAGACAGACCTTAAAAGGTACCTGGAAGGATGAGGTGAGAGGACAGGTGTGGCCAATGGAGACAGAGCAAGGATCCTGCAAAGGGAAGCACTAGGGGTTGAGGAGCCCTGAGAAGGCAGGAGAGGTGGGTGCTGGGTCAGCACTGTCTGGGTACAGCTGCTCACAAGTGGGTCCAGGGAGGTCACTCTTCCTAGGAGCCTGGGAAGGCAGGAGGCCCTGGGTCACTCTTGGGCACCCCTGTACCTAGAGCCTGACCACAGGCCCAGGTTGAGCCCTGGCTTAACTGACCAACTTAGCGAGGGTCCCTGGGAGATGGCCTTGCTCAGTCCTGCTGATTCTGAACTTCTCTTCCCTTCCTCATCTCCCTCCAGCATGACAAGGCATTCAATGAGGGCTGCCCAAGAAACTGTTACCTCGCATTATGTGCGCCCTTGGGACCCAAGTGAGTTGGTCAACCAAGGGCTCAAGTGCTGGACCCTGGGGCTGGTGCGGGGGGTGGGGTGAAGCTGGGTCTATTTCCCTGGTCCCTGTCTCCAGATCCCAGGCCTTAACACTCCCTGTTCCTTTCCCTTGGGGTTTTCTCCAGGGCACTCTGGGAGTTTCTGGGAATTTCACTCTTCCTTGGTGTTGTAGGTTCTTGCCCCAAGAAATGTGCTAGAGGGGAATGGCAGCCTGGATAAGGCTCCTGGATGAGAGCCCTGGGCTCTGTGCTTTCCCAGCTGAGGGTGAGAGTGGTCAGGGAGACCAGGCCAAGGTGGGTAGTGACTCCTTGCATTTGGCCTGTTGCTTCCCAGGTACATGTCCGAGGCGGTCTGCATTCAGGTGGACCAGGGGACCAACTGGGGGCCAACAGAACACCTTAAAGACCTCCTTTGGCCCAGGTGCACCACTCAGGCCCCCCCAAGGAGTGGCAAGTCTGCACCTGTACAGAAGGTAAGGAGTATCAGGTGTGCTTTGAACCATGGGGGTCTGTGGTTGCACATGTGTTGGGGGAAGCCCCCATGTCAGGTAGACCCTGAAGCTGAAGCACTTGGAGCATAAGAAGTGGGATTATGGACCTAGAAAGTGCAGGGTCCAGGTCACAGGGCTTCAGAGCACACCCAGGTGTCCCTGGATAGAGAAGGAGAAAAGACTGAAACACTAACTTTCTGATTGGCTTTGGGCCAGTCCTTACTTTTTTGGTCCCCAGTTTCCTCAGCTATTAATGAGGACTGAGACTAGTCCAGTGGTTTATGTTTTAAAGAAAATTCTATTTCTTTTATGTGTGTGTGTGTGTGAGTGTGTGTGTGTGTGTGTGTGTACATATATAAATATCAGTTGTAGATAAACACATATATTTATTTTGTTTATTTTTATGTGGTGCCGGGGATTGAACCTAGTTCCTCATGCATGCTAGGCAACCACTCTACTCCTGAGCCACAACCCCAGCACCCCCAGATTCTTTTTTTATGGAAATTTTTGACGTATGATGTGAAACATTTGTGTGGAGCATTAGGTGTACAGTGGGGTGGGTAACCCACAGTGTCCCCCATGGTCCCTCGCAGTGATGTGGTGCCAGCCCTCTCCCTTGTCCTGCCTCTAGGCATCCAGGGACTTGACTATGAGTTGTGGGGTGGAGGTTAGGGAGAACCCCATGTACTGACTCTGTGTTTAGCTTCCCATCAGCCCAGTGGCGCATTGGGAGCTTCCAAGGGAGGCTTGGCCTCCCATTCTCCCTTCACACCCAGCAATGCCAGGACACACACCAGAAGTTCATCTCCGGAGCCCCATGTGGGGGTCTCTTGTGCCTGAGCCCTCACTCCCCTTTTGAGAGTGCCAAGACCCCCACGCCTGTAATATACACATATTTTGTGCTGCTTCCTATGGCAGCTGTGCCTATGTGTCCTAGGTTCAGGGAAGTGTGTTTCCTGGCATTGGGTGGAGGCTCTGAAGGGCTGGGACAGAGCCCTCCTGGTTCATCCTTGCTCTCTGGAGACTCAAGCTCGTGAACCAACACTGCCTGACTCTTTGCCCTTGGGCAAGACATTCAGCATGTCTCTCATCCTTCAAATGTGGCAACAGTAATAATCACAGTGACTGACCTGGCTGGCTTCCTGGCAAGGGCTGGAGATGGAGAATACCCACCAGCCTGGATAATATCAAGTGCACCTGAAACAATTCCATAAAATAGGAAGGGAACTTGTTTATTGTTAGTCCTAATAGGGTAGTAGATTACTCAGAAATTACAAAGTTTCAGTTAAACATGAGTAAGTTTCGGAGATATAATGGTCAATATGGTTGTTGCAGTTAATATACTGCATACTTGAAAACGGATAATAGAGTTGGGTACAGGGGTGCCCATCTATAAGTCCAGCTACTGAAGAGACTGAGGCTGGAGGATCACAAGTCAAGGATCAGTAACTTAAAGAGAATTGTTTTCAGTATATGTATATGTATGTATGTGTGTGTGTGTGTGTGTATATATATATATATATATATATATATATATATATATATATATTTATTTATTCCTGGGGATGTAGGTCAATGGTAATACACAGATGTGGAAAAGGAAAGAAAAATTGACCATCAGTTATGTGGGTTTTCTGTTTGTTTGAGGTGGAGTTCCCAGTATGTTGGCCAGGCCAGTCTTGAACTTCTGAGGTCAAGCAAACCTCCTATGTCAGTGTGCTGAGTGCTGGAAGGCAGGTGTGCACCACTGGACTGGCTAGAAAAGGGATTGTAAACTGGTTTTGGTGGCACATGACTAATTCCAACAACTCAGGAAACTGAGGCAGCTTTAGGCCAGCCTCTGCAATTAGCAAGACTGTATCTCAAAATAAGAAGAGCTAGGGATAAAGCCAAGTGGTAGGATGTCCTTGGGCTCAACCCCCCAGTGCTGGGGGAAAATGTGTGTATACACACACACAGATATATACATATATAGATACACACACAGACACACACACACACACATTTCATTATATAGAAGGATTTGGAGAGTTTAGATTTCTGCTTTGGGGTAATACGAATAAGCATGAAAACTACTGTCCTTGAGCGAGCTAGGCAAGAGCTCTACCACTGAGCCACACGAGAGACCTTACATTTAAATCTGGGTTATTTTCTCACTGTTAGTTATTGGAGGACCCCCCTTTTATCTTTTTTTTTTTCCATTTTCTTTGGACATGTTTTGGGAATTCCTCTGGTTCTCACACTGGTCTCTAATTTGTGGGCTCCAGCGACTCTCCTGCTCCTGCTTTCTGAGCAGGGGGGATTACAGGTACATGCCACCACACTTGGCTGTACAATCTCATATTTATAAGACATTTTACATGGGATAGGAAACCCAGAATATAAAACAGCAATTTAAGATGACTGGGCATAGTGACGTCTGCCTATCATCCCAGCAGCTCAGGAGGCTGAGGCAGAAATATCATAAGTTTGAGACCAGCCTGGGCAGTTTTAGCAAGACCCTATCTCAGAGTAAAAAGGCTGGGAATGTAGCTCAGTGGTATAATGCTCCTGGCTTCAATACCTAGTACTTCCAAAAACAAATTAAAGAATAAAAACATCAGGGCTCGGGTTGTGGCTCAGTGGTAGAGTGCTTGCCTAGCATGCATGAAGCCCTGGGTTAGAGCCTTAGCACCACATAAAAATAAATAAAACAAAGGTATTGTGTCCATCTACAACTAAATATTTGTTTTAAAAAAATAAACATGAAAGCTAGGCTTTGGTGGCACATGGCTGTAGTTGCAGCTACTCTGCAGACTGGTACACAAAGATCACTAGAGTCCATGAGTTTCAGATAAACCGGGGGAAAATGGTGAGACCATATGTCTCAAAAACAAAAACTAAATGATAATAATAATAATAATAATAATAATAATAATAATAATAATAATAATAATTTGTGAAGCCAAGCACTTTGGTTCACGATTGTAATCCCAGAGGCTCCCGGTTGAGGTAGGAGGATCACAGATTTGATGCAGGTGTTGGGGTCTTAACAAGACTCTTGTCCCAAATTTGCAAAAGGGTGGGGGGACTGGGGATGAAGCTCAGTGTTAAAGCACCCCTGGATTCAGTCCCCAGTACAGGAGATGGGGGAGGAAACAAGCCAATTTGACTCCATATCATTAAGAACTTGGGACTAGAGGTAACTTGTGGTAGTGTTTAGCAGGTGCTTAGCAGTTTAAGGCCCTGGGTTTAATCCCAAACACCAAAAAACAAAACAAAACAAGACAAAACAATAAAAACAAAAACAAAATTAAAAAAAAAACCCTTTATGTATATATCCCAAATCACAAATGAATATGTTACTTTCACATATATACCTTTTGACCCAGAAATGTAATTTTTAGCCTGTGTGTCCTAGGGGAACCATAGAATAGCGTAGATTATGGGTTTTGTCCCATTATTTAGATAGCAAAATATAGCAAAAAAATCAAATCAAATATCATTAGTAGTAAATTAGTTAAAATATGGCATGACCATTTAATGTAGTAGTAGATTATTTTAAATGGATTTAGGGAAAAAAAAAACTGTAATGTATTGTTGGGTTCAGTGGAGCATGACTATAATCCCAGAAGCTTGTGAGACTAATTTAGGAGGTTTGCAAGTCCAAAGCCAGACTCAGCAACTAAGTGAGGAACTAAGCAATTTAGTGAGACCCTGTCTCCCCTGAATTCAATCCCTGGTACTCCTCCTCCTCCCCACCTAAAAAGATCTGAAACAGTAAACACTGTATAAAGTGGGTTCTTGGTTTCAAAACCCTACATTTGTATTCCTTAAAGTGCTGAAGTTGGAATGGGCCTGCCGCCCTGTGTTCTCTGTCTAAAGCCTAGAGCAGAACCAGACATAAGCAAGCATCCTTCTTCCTCTTTGCTGTCCCCTGACTTTTGCTCTTGGCTTAAGCCTTTTCAATTAGGAGCTACTCTGGTGGGTGATGAACAAGAGGAAATACAGGTTTGACACTTCTGTCCATCTCCCCAAACAAGCCCAGCACTCCATTCCATTCCTCTGTTTGGATCTTTCCTGTTGATTTGCAAAATAAATATGGAAAAGTAGAGTTTTAGTAAACTAGACCATTTAGAATTTAGTCAAATCTAAAATTATGTGTATGGGTTTGTTTTATGTATGTTGATGTTTATCTCTGAAAATTGATAGTATTAGAGCAATTCAAACCACAACTCATGTCTGAATTTCTCTTTGTTAGGGCATGCCAGAGCAGCGGGCTCAGTTGCCACAAACCTTCAGGGTCCTCAAAGGAAAGCCAACGGAGCATCCTCTAGCTGTGCGGGGTGTCAACAAGTATTATAACGCCAGCGCTTTGAAGCAGAAAAATCTCAGATCTCCTCCTCCTGGTGAGACATCAGACAGTGGTAAAAGACTGAATCCCATGGAAACTTGTGAAGCACTGATAGATAAAAGGATCATTTCTGGAAAAATAAAAGGCTAAACTGTATTGTTCCTACTTTCTCCTACATAGATACTGCTTTTTGTCAACTGTCGGGATGGCTCTAGAACATCATCTGGAGACTGAGGATTTCACTGATGTCATAATTTTGTTAGAAATGGAATTGGATATGTTACATTGTTTTCCATATTTCTTATACGTTATAATTCAACATGGTAGTGGGATTCACACTTGTTCCATTTTGTTACTTACTTGGGTTTTTTTCCTCCTCACGGCTTTAAATGATTTTCAGTTGAGAAGGAAAAAGTGTGGATTTCTAGACATGTTTATGCTAGAGATATGTTTATTGTCAGTGGCCTAGAAGGAATTTTTGCTTTATAAATGCATAGACCTTGAAATGAAAAGTATTTTCTATTCAAAAATTACATGCAAATACATAAAAATAAACATCTTACCTCAAAGGATTTATTCCTCAGAGTTAGAATCTAAGTGGGTAGGAGTTGAAGTACACTGGATTTTTAAAAACAGTTTGTGTAAGGCAGCATCGGAATGAAGTCCACGTGGTGCAGTTGGTTCAGCCATCCCTGGAATGTCTTTCGAGATTTAGTTAGACTCCCCTTCCCCACACTGGTTCTCCTTCTTTCTCTTCCTTGCACTGTACTTTAAAAGATGCAAAATCATTTCTCCCTTTTCTCTCTGTGTAGATTTTGCCCATTACAACCACAAGATATATAATTTTATTTAATATATTTCTCTGTCTCTAAAGTCATATATATAGTTTTTAAAAGTAATCTAAGTATGCAAAAATCATATGTGGTTGGATTAATTGTTTTTAATATTTACATCATCACAGAGATAAAGGCTATGTTCAAAAAAGAAGTAGACTTCTTTGCAAGTAATACTGATCTTGATTTTTTCTATAAATAACTTACCTGGTATCCTAGGAAAAGGTCAGACTTTTACCTAGAACTTTTGTTTCAACTAGTAAGTTGCATTTTACAAAGAAAGAAACCACGTCAAAAATAATTCTTGTCCCATTTGCCATGTTTGGTGGCTTATATCCTTTTGCTGCTTGTTAGGCAATTCTCCGGAGAAAGTATCTTAAACAAGGAATGTTTTATTTTAATACAGCTTGAATGGGTATGGTTTTCATTACACTTTGGTGGGGGCGGCGTACCAGGGTTTGAACCCAGGGGCACTCAACCTCTGAACCACATCCCCAGCTCTATTTTGTATCTTATTTAGAGGCAGGGTCGCATTGAGTTCTAAGCACCTAGCAAAATTGCTGAGGCTGGCTTTGAACTCAAGATCCTCCTGTCTCTGCCTCTTGACCCACTTGGATTATAGGCATGGAATTACCAGGCCAGGACTCCATTACATTTTTTTTTATTTCTTGACATATCATATTCCACACTTTGATTCAAGTGGGTTATGAACTCCCACCTTCACCCCATACACAGATTGCAGAATCACATCAGTTACACATCCATTGATTTACATATTGCCATACTAGTGTCTGTTGTGCTCCGCTGCCTTTCCCATCCTCCACCATACCTCTCCCCTCCCCTCCCCTCCTCTCTCTCTACCCCCTCCACTGTATAACCCTGAGGGTCTCCTTCCATTTCCATGCAATTTCCCTTCTCTCTCCCTTTCCCTCCCACCTCTCATCCCTGTTAAATGTTAATCTTCTTCTCCTGCTCTTCGTCCCTACTCTGATCTTAGTTACTCTCCTTATATCAAAGAAGACATTTGGCATTTGTTTTTTAGGGATTGGCTAGCTTCACTTAGCATAATCTGCTCTAATGCCATCCATTTCCCTGCAAATTCTATGATTTTGTCATTTTTTAATGCAGAGTAATACTCCATTGTGTATAAATGCCACATTTTTTTTATCCATTCGTCTATTGAAGGGCATCTAGGTTGGTTCCACAGTCTTGCTATTGTGAATTGTGCTGCTATGAACATCGATGTAGCAGTGTCCCTGTAGCATGCTCTTTTTAGGTCTTTAGGGAATAGACCAAGAAGGGGAATAGCTGGGTCAAATGGTGGCTCCATTCCCAGCTTTCCAAGAAATCTCCATACTGCTTTCCAAATTGGCTGCACCAATTTGCAGTCCCACCAGCAATGTACAAGTGTACCCTTTTCCCCACATCCTCGCCAGCACTTGTTGTTGTTTGACTTCATAATGGCTGCCAATCTTACTGGAGTGAGATGGTATCTTAGGGTGGTTTTGATTTGCATTTCTCTGACAGCTAGAGATGGTGAGCATTTTTTCATGTACTTGTTGATTGACTGTATGTCCTCCTCTGAGAAGTGTCTGTTCAGGTCCTTGGCCCATTTGTTGATTGGGTTGTTTGTTCTCTTATTGTCTAATTTTTTGAGTTCTTTGTATACTCTGGATATTAGGGCTCTATCTGAAGTGTGAGGAGTAAAGATTTGTTCCCAGGGTGTAGGCTCCCTATTTACCTCTCTTATTGTTTCTTTTGCTGAGAAAAAACTTTTTAGTTTGAGGAAGTCCCATTTGTTGATTCTAGTTATTAACTTTTGTGCTATGGGTGTCCTATTGAGGAATTTGGAGCCCGACCCCACAGTATGTAGATCGTAGCCAACTTTTTCTTGTATCAGACGGCGTGTCTCTGATTTGATATCAAGCTCCTTGATCCATTTTGAATTCACTTTTGTGCATGGCGAGAGAAAGGGATTCAGTTTCGTTTTGTTGCATATGGATTTCCAGTTTTCCCAGCACCATTTGTTGAAGATGCTATCCTTCCTCCATTGCATGCTTTTAGCCCCTTTATCAAATATAAGATAGTTGTAGTTTTGTGGATTGGTTTCTGTGTCCTCTATTCTGTACCATTGGTCCACCTGCCTGTTTTGGTACCAGTACCATGCTGTTTTTGTTACTATTGCTCTGTAGTATAGTTTGAAGTCTGGTATCGCTATACCACCTGATTCACACTTTCTGCTTAGCGTTGTTTTTGCTATTCTGGGTCTTTTATTTTTCCATATGAATTTCATGATTGCTTTCTCCATTTCTACAAGAAATGCCGTTGGGATTTTGATTGGCATTGCATTAAACCTATAGAGAACTTTTGGTAATACCGCCATTTTGATGATGTTAGTTCTGCCTATCCATGAACAGGGTATATTTTTCCATCTTCTAAGATCTTCTTCTATTTCTCTCTTTAGGGTTCTGTAGTTTTCATTGCATAAGTCTTTCACCTCTTTTGTTAGGTTGATTCCCAAGTATTTTATTTTTTTTTGAAGATATTGTGAATGGAGTGGTTGTCCTCATTTCCATTTCAGAGGATTTGTTGCTGATATACAGGAATGCCTTTGATTTATGCGTGTTGATTTTATATCCTGCCACTTTGCTGAATTCATTTATTAGCTCTAATAGTTTCTTTGTAGAGCCTTTTGGGTCTGCTAGGTATAGAATCATATCATCTGCAAATAGTGATAATTTAAGTTCTTCTTTTCCTATTTTTATGCCTTTAATTTCTTTCGTCTGTCTAATTGCTCTGGCCAGTGTTTCGAGAACTATGTTGAACAGAAGTGGAGAGAGAGGGCATCCCTGTCTTGTTCCAGATTTTAGAGGGAATGCCTTCAGTTTTTCTCCATTCAGAATGATGCTAGCCTGAGGCTTAGCATAGATTGCTTTTACAATATTGAGGTATGTTCCTGTTATCCCTAGTTTTTCTAGAGTTTTGAACATAAAGGGATGCTGTACTTTGTCGAATGCTTTTTCCGCATCTATCGAGATGATCATATGGTTCTTATTTTTAAGTGTATTGATGTGGTGAATAGCATTTATTGATTTCCGTATATTGAACCAGCCTTGCATCCCAGGGATGAATCCTACTTGATCATGGTGCACAATTTTTTTGATATGTTTTTGTATCCGAGTGGCCAGAATTTTATTGAGGATTTTTGCATCTAGGTTCATTAGAGATATTGGTCTGTAGTTTTCTTTCTTTGAAGTGTCTTTGTCTGGTTTAGGTATCAGGGTGATGTTGGCCTCATAGAATGAATTTGGAAGTTCTCCCTCTTTTTCTATTTCCTGAAGTAGCTTGAAAAGTATTGGTATTAGTTCTTCTTTAAAGGTTTTGTAAAACTCTGCTGTATACCCATCCGGTCCTGGGCTTTTCTTAGTTGGTAGTCTTTTTATGGTTTCTTCTATTTCCTCAATTGATATTGGTCTGTTTAGGTTGTCTATATCCTCCTGACTCAATCTGGGCAGATCATATGACTTAAGAAATTTATCTATGCCTTCACTATCTTCTAATTTATTGGAGTATAAGGATTCAAAATAGTTTTTGATTATCCATTACATTTTAATAACTTGACTGAAGTATAATTTACATACCATGAAATTCAATCATTTGAATGATCAATTCAGGTTTTTCAAAATGTATTTTTAAGGTTTCATTGAGATTATAGAGTTAGTAGCTGAGTCTTATATAAATTATTATTTTTATGTTACTATTACTGTCATATTTCTAGAGAAGTAATTCTACTTAAAATGAAATAAGTTTTAAGACATTTCACTTGCTCCTCTTTTATATTATTTTTCTTTTTGTCATAGAAAAGTTTTCTCTGGTGAATTATTAAAAGTCCTTTCCCTTTCACTTTCAGAGAAGGATTGCTTCCCTTCTGGAACACCAGCAGTAAGTTGATGATTTATTTCTTATACTTCTTGTTCTAATTAAGGTAACCAAAAGAAATCTGTTTTTTTTTTTTAATTTCTAAAATAAGAGGTAGGGCTGGGTTTGTGACTCAGTGGTAGCACGCTTGCCTGGCGTACATGAGGCACTGGGTTCGATTCTCAGCTCCACATACAAATAAATAAAATAAAGGTTCATCAACAACTTAAAAAAATGTTTAAAAAACAAAATAAGAGGTAAAGAACTATTTAATGTTTCTAAATAGTACTCAAGAATATTTATCTTATATGTTTATTTACTTTTCCATATTTCAGAAAATCACCTTTACTTTTTAATTGATTATATTGGAACCAGTGAGGTTTAATCATTTAAAAATTAGCTATGGAAAAAATAACTTCTTAAAGTTTGTTTAAAATAAAGAGACCTGGTCACATTTTAATCTTTGACTTTTCCTGGCTTGCCTTCCTTTGCTCCTGAACACAGCTGAACACCAAGGGGCCGGAAACATCAGCAATAGTAATGGAGGAAGATGATGGTGATGGAAAGGTACAGCCTTTCACTGCCCCACGACATGGCCACACAAGACCAGTGAGTGACTAATGACCTGGTGTGCACATCTGTGCATGTGTGTTCGAAAAACAGCTGTTTGTGTTTGACTTTCAGAGATAATTTCAAAAACCCTTCAAGTTTAAAATATTTTACTATGAGAAAATTAATTTAAGATTAAATTAAAGATTTTACCTAAAGAGTACTCATCAAAAACCAATTTTTGAAAAATAAAAATCTATGGCTTCTTTAAAAGTTAGAATACTTAACTCACTGGGTTTTTTCTTTCCATGTTTTGTCCCCTTTTCCAGAGAGGTCATCTATTGCTCTGTTTTTTCTCTGTTTCATAATGTGGGTAACTCTTCTACCTAAAACTTAGATCTTTCCTCTTCCCCAGATTATGTATTTTATTTCCCATTTTGACATTTCTCTCAAAGCCTTGATGGCATTCTAAAGACAGTTGAGAGTGAAATTCCTCCCCAGCTGAGGAGAATTTCAACAGTAATGAGCTCAGATGGAGCCAGGGAGAGAACTACTAAGGGGACTTGCCCTGGACTGTGATGTGGTGGCTCCAAGGACTGCCATTGGATTCCCATCTCATGACAGATGGCTGTTTTTTCTATATTCCTTACAACTGGCTCTTTGAAGTGAAAGGGAGGGTAGGCATTATATTTGTGTAAAATGTTTTGAGACTGGATTAATGATAGATTATTGTAGTGGTAACTACCACAGTGAATCATAAAGATAGAAATGAAAACAACTTTTATGTAATAGCTTCAGTGAGCTGTAAGACAGTTTCAAGGGTTTTCATGATGTGTAATGAAGTTCTGAGAGAAAAAACCAACCCAGAAATCTATTTCCCAAAAGCTAATAACAGCTTCCTCAAATGCAGTAAAGTCAAAAGCACCTCTGCCTACCTGAATAAATAAATGTCTGTCTGTTATAAAAGTATCTTTGAAAGATAAAACCATTTAACTAAAAATAATAACAGTGGAGGCAGGAGATATGCATATAAAATGACAATAAGAGCATTTAGGGCCAAGGACATCAACCCTAAGATTTTTGTCCTGTGTGACATGGGGTGTCACGTGATGGTCGAGTGTGATCATTGAAAGATGCAAACATTCAAATAATAAGAAGGAGTCTTACCTAATTACTAAGCAGCTTAAGGCCCTGGGTTTAATCCCAAACACCAAACACCAAAAAAAAAAAAATTTTTAAATCCCTTTATGTATATATCCCAAATCACAAATGAATAAGTTACTTTCACCTATAAACCTTTTGACCCAGTGACTCTCCTGCTCCTGCTTTCTGAACAGGGGGGACTACAGGTACATGCCACCACACTTGGCTGTACAATCTCACATTGATAAGACATTTTTACATGTGATAGGAATCCCAGAATAAAAAACAGCAATTTCAGATGACTGGGTGCAGTGACGTCTGCCTATCATCCCAGCAGCTCAGGAGGCTGAGGCAGAAGGATCATAAGTTTGAGACCAGCCTGGGCAGTTTTAGCAAGACCCTATCTCAAAGTAAAAAGGGCTGGGAATGTAGCTCAGTGATATAATGCTCCTTACTTCAATACCTAGTACTTCCAAAAACAAATTAAAGAATAAAAACATTAGGGCTGGGGATGTGGCTCACTGTTACAGTGCTTGTGCAGCACACATGGGTTAGAGCCTTAGCACCACATAAAAATAAATAAAATAAAGGTATTGTGTCCATCTACAACTAATATTTAAAAAAAATAAACATGAAAGCTGGGCTTTGTGGCACATGCCTGTAGTTGCAGCTACTCTGCAGACTGATAGACAAAGATCACTTGAGTCCATGAGTTTGAGATAAGCCTGGAAAAAATGGTGAGACCTTATGTCTCAAAAAAAAAAAATCCCAAATAATAATAGTAATAATGATCATAATAATAATAATAATAATTATAATAATAATTTGTGTAGCCAAGCACGTTGGTTCACCCCTGTAATCCCAGAGGCTCAGAGAAGGATTGCTTCCCTTCTGGAACACCAGCAGTAAGTTGATGATGTATTTCTTATAGTTCTTGCTCTAATTAAGGTCTCCAAAAGAAAACTTTTTTTTTTTTTTTAATTTCTAAAATAAGAGGTAGGGCTGGGGTTGTGGCTCAGTGGTAGCGCACTTGCCTGGCATGCATGAGGCACTGGGTTCGATTCTCAGCACCACATACAAATAAATAAAATAAAGGTTCATCAAGAACTTTAAAAAAATGTTTTAAAAAAAATAAGAGGTAAAGAAATATTTAATATTTCTAAATAGTACTCAAGAATATTTATCATATGTTTATTTACCTTTCCATATTTCAGAAAATCACCTTTATTTTTTAATTGAATATATTGTAACCAGTGAGGTTTAATCATTTAAAAATTAGCTATGGAAAAAATAACTTCTTAAAGTTTGTTTAAAATAAAGAGACCTGGTCACATTTAAATACATGTCTGAATGTTATAAAAGTGTCTTTAAAAGATAAAACCATTTAAATAAAAATATTAACAGTGGAGGCAGGAGGTATACATACATAAAATGACAATAAGAGCATCCGGGCCAAGAACAACCACCCTAAGAATCTTGTCCTGTGTGACATGGTGTGTCATGTTTTGGTTGAGTGTGATCATTGAAAGATGCAAACACTCAATAATAAGAGGGAGTCTTACCTAATCACTAAGGAAAGAAAGAATAAAAAAGTGAAAAATGAGAGATGGAGCAACAGGAATGCTCCTGCTTTGCTAGTGGGAGGCTCCATTCCAGAAGAGGGTTTTTTCAGTTTCTCACAAAATGAAACACAACCTTACCACATAACCCAGAAATGTGTTTCTAGGTATTTACCCCCATGCATTGAAACCTGTCCTCACAAAAACCTGTGCAAAATTTTTATAGCATCTTTATTCATATTTGCTAAATCTATAACAAGATGTGTTTCAAAAATTGAATGTGAGGACTGTGTGTAATTCAGTGGTAGAGCACAGGCCTAGCCTGCTGAGGCCCTGGGTTCCATCCCCAGTACCACAAAATAAACAAAAGAAATCCAATGTATGTGCTACATCCATACAATAGAATAGTATTTATGGATAAAAACTGAGATATCATAACACCAAAAGACATGAAAGAATTTTATATTATCTATTTAGTTATGACAGGGAAATAACTTGGATAATTGACTACATGCCTATGGCATGGGCATATTATTCTCTGAAAGATCTTTAAGAGCATAGTGCTTAGTGTTGCCCTTCCATCTAAAGGGGCTAGATGCTCTCCAATTGCAAGTGTAGCGTGTGGGCTAGAAGTGTTCATCCATGCTAGGGCACTACCTAGCATGTAAGTTTAGGACATCTCAAGTATGAAGAGTTTTAAAAAAATCATTGATTGCAGGATACAGGGGAGTGAAGAGGATGAGTAGTATGTTTTTAGGGCAGTGAATTTATTCAGTATGATGTTATAATGGTAGATACACATGACAATATTCATTTTTCAAAACCCATAGAATTATATAATCCAATACAAAGAGTGAACTCTAATGTCAAGTGTCAGCTTTGGATTAATAGAAGTACATCCGTATTTGTTCATTTGAGGTAGAGTGCTTGCCCGGCATGCACGAGTCCCCATGGTTCAAGCCCCAGCACTTCCAAAAAACAACAAAAGTGTATTAACATATAGATATGTATCCACAATAGGTATCATTGTAGTAAGTATACTGCACTGTAATGCAAGATATCAATAAGAAAATGAGGGGCCAACATGGGAACATTTCAAGACCCAGTATGCATTTTAAAACCCAGTATGCATTTGGAAAAAGCATTTGCAAGGCTATCTAGTTGTCTTTTCAGTTTTGAAGAAGGTCAGTGAGATCCTTTAAAGTGTTCTTCCTGTGTCACAGGCAACTCAGCGAGGGTCCCTATTGTGTGCTCTCTTTTAAGCCTAAAATTTATACTAAAAAATCCATTAACTAGAAATAATTTCACTTCTAGAAACTTAAGGGTAATAATCAAAAATTAAAGAATACAAAGATTTTTAAAGGGGATTGGTTAAACTATGAAAACACCCATATTAAGGCACTATTCAATTTAGCCATTAGAATCATTTTATGGTCAGTTCTTAGGAATGATGTAGCTGGCATATAGCTTTTGAAGAAAGAGAGTTTCAGTAAATCCAAATCATTGTGAAATGTGACTTTTAAAAAGCTTGCGAAGTTTTAACAGGATAGTCCACATTGATAGGATTGTCATCATTTTTCTTTATACTTTTATGCACCCCAGGTTGATTTTGTTTTCTTTAAGCAAATGTATTGCATTTATACTTAACCCAGAAAAGATGAAGCTGCCAGGCCTGGGGGCACACACCTGCAATCTCATCTTCTGGAGAGGCTCAGGCAGGAGGATCTCAAATTGGAGCCTGCCTGGGCAACTTAGAGATACCCTGTCTCCAAATAAATGAAAAGAGGGCTGGTGTATAGCTCAGTAGTAGAGCACTTATTTGCCTAGCATATTCCTGGGTTCAATTCCTGCACCACCCCCTACAAAGAAAGGGCGGCGGGGGTGGGCGGTTGGTGAAGAAAGGAGTGAGGGAGGAAATGAGGGAAGTTGAAGGAGGAGGAGGAGGAGGAAGAGGAGGAGGAGGAGGAGAAGAAGAAACAATAAAGGAAGAGGAAGGAGAGAAGATACAAAATTCAAGCAGGAAGAGATAATGATAACCTTATTTTACTCACTGTATTATTTATAGTGATTTTCTTTTAGAATTCAGAGGAGCTAGAGATGTTGTTCAGTGGTAGAGTGCTTTTCCAGCATGCACAAGGCCCTGGGTTTGGTTCTAACACCACACACACACACACACACACTCAAAATAGTTCCATTAACTTGATAAATTACATTATAACTTGTTGAGCTACCTTAAAAATGTCATAAATGCTATACCCAATGGTTGCATACCTGTAATCCCAGTGACTGGGGAGGCTAAAGAGGGAGGATCACGAGTTTAAGGCCAGCTCAAGAATTTGGTGAGACCCTATCTCTAAAATTGAAAAGAAGGGTTAGGGATGTAGCTCACAGGTAAAGCCACTCTGGGTTCAATCAAATATCTTGTCCATTTGATGCTGGTGTGAGTGTATTAATGGGCTGTTGTACTGTTGGTTTTTAGAATTTAGAACAATTAAAAACAACTGTTTTCAAAACAGCTCATAAAAGTTATGGTTGGGACTAAGAGAGGTTTGGGTAGGTATTAAAATATGGGTTGTTTAAGTCAATTGTATTCATAAGTAGTCTTCAGGCCTTATTTGAAAGAACATGTTTTGCTTCTAAATTATGCACTTTTTCTTTCCTCTCTTTGGCAGTACCCACTCCCGGACATGGCGAAACGGCTCACAAGTTAAAGCTGCACATCTTGGCAGCCAAGGAGGTTCTCCAGAAAAACTATGAATGGCATCCTACTCTTTTAATTTTCTGGAAAGGAAAATGTTAAAAATTTTAATAATTAAAAGTGTTCATTGTTTTAAAGGACTGGTACCATTAAATTTGCCATTTTAGCCATGTTAAGTGGACAACTCAGAGGCATTAATTACACTCACAATATTGTACAAACTTCTGTTTCCAGAACAGTTTTGTCCCTCCAAACAGAAGCTCTGCCACCATGTAAGTAAGAACTCCCATTCCTCCTCCTCCACCCGCTGGCTCCACCATTCTTTTCTTTTTCTTTTATTTGTTCTAATTAGTTATACATGGCAGTAGAAGGCACTTTGACACATCATACACAAATGGAGTATAGCTTCTCATGTTTCTGGTTGTACGTGATGTAGAGTCACATCAGTCATGTGGTCACACATGCACCTGGGGTAATAATGTCTACTCTTCTTCCCACCCCATACCTGGCTCCCCTCCTTTCCCTCCCCTCTGCCTAATCCAAAGTAACTTTATTCTTCCATAGCCACGCTCCTTATTGTGAATTAGTGTCAAAATATCAGAGAAAACATTTAAACTGTGGTTTTTGGAATTGGCCTATTTTGCTTAGTATGATATTCTCCACTTCCACTCATTTACTGGCAGATGTCATGACTTTGTTCTTCTTTAAACCTGAGTAATATTCCATTGTGCATATTGACCACATTTTCTTTATCCGTTCCTCTGTTGAAGAACACCTAGGTTCATTCCATAGTAAAGCTATTGTGAGTTGAGCTACTTTATAGCATTGATGTGGCTGCGTCACTGTAATATGCTGATTTTAAGTCCATTGGAAATAGACTGAGAAGTGGGATAACTGGGTCAAATGGTGGTTTCATCCCAAGTTTTCTTAGGAATCTCCATACTGCTTTCCATGATGGTTACATCAATTTGCAGTCCCACCAGCAATCTATGAGTGTGTCTTTTCCCCCACATCCTCACCAACATTTTTTTTTGCTTGTCTTCTTAATAATTGCCATTCTGACTGCAGTGAGATGAAATCTGAAAGTAGTTTTGATTTGTATTTCTCTAATTGCTAAAGATGTTGAACATTTTTTCACATATTTGTTGATGAACATACATCTTCTGAGAATTGTCTGCTCAGTTCCTTAGTCCGTTTGTTGATTGGCTTATTTGGTTTTGGGGTGTTAAGATTTTTGAGATCTTTATATATCCTGGAAGTTAGTGCTCTGTCTGATGTGCGTGTAATAAAGATGTTCTGCCACTCTGTGGGCTCTCTCTTCACATTATTGATCATTCCCTTTGCTGAGAAGAAGCTTCTGAGTTTGAATCCATTCCATTCATTGGTAAGGAATATTGTTTTATGGCCCAGAATATGATCTGTTTCAATGAAAGTATGAAGTGCCCTTAAAGGGAACGGGAGTTCTGTGGTTGTTGGGTATTGTATTCTATAAAGTCAGTTAGGCTGTTGATACTGTTCCTCCAACCTTCTATTTGCCCATTTAATGTATTTACTGAGAGACAGGTATCAAAATCTCCCACGATGGTTGGTAACTGTTTCTCCCTTTCATTCTGTTGATTTTTGCTTTATATATTTTGAAGCTCTGTTACTAAGTGCAGGAGCATTAATTATTGTCATATCTTTCTTCAGGATTTCTATTTATGGTAATATTTTTTCAGTTTATTTTATCTGATATTAATACAGCAGTTCCAACTTTTCGTTCTTCATTTTTACATTATTATTTTCCTGACTTTTTAACTTTCAATCTATCATATATCTTTAGATTTTAAGCACATCTCTTGTAGACATGATTAAGTCTTGATTTTTTTGACCCATTCTGATAATCTCTGCCTTTTAACTGGGTGTTTAATTCATTCTGTCCAATGTATTACTGATATATTTGGACTTAGGCCTCATATTTTGCTCTTTGTTTCCTGTTTGTACCATCTGACCTTTGCTCTTCTGTTCTTCCTTTTCTGTAATCTTAAATTTTAACCATCAACTTAGAGTTAATGTTTTTATTTAAAATGTAAAAAACTTCTAAGACCATCAATATTACTTTATTATTTTTTTAATTTTTTTGGTACCAAGGGGGTACCGAGGGGCACTTAATCACTGAGCCACATCCCCAGCCCCCCCCCCCCCCTTTTTTTAATTTTTAGAGACAAGGTCTCAGTACATTTTTTAGGGCCTTGCTAAGTTGCTGAAGCTGGCTTTGATACTCCTGCCTCAGCCTGAGTCTCTGGGATTACAGACACATGCCACCACACTCGCCTAGTCCATACTAATTTTAACCTCCTATTATATGCTGCAGTTCTGACAAGAATTCCATTTCCATACCTGATAAATCCCACCATACGATGCTGTCATTTTTCTTTAAACTGTAGGATATTTTTAAATGAATTAAGAGAAAAAGTGATAGTTTGAAACTATGCTCCTGCATAATTTACACAGTTACCATTTCTGACACTCAAATCTTTCTGAGGATCTGATCATCTACTGGTATCACTTTCCTTTAGTCCAGAGACCTTCATTTAGTGTTTCTTGGAGTACAGGTCTGCTGGTGATGGGTTCTCCCAGCTTTCCTTTATCAGAAATTGTCTCCATTTTCTCTTAATACTTTATATATGTATTTCAATATATAAAGTGTACACATATATAAAGTATATACATATATACACACATTATATGTATTCATGTTCATGTAGTCATTTGGTTTTTTTGGCTTGATATAGAATTCTGGTTTGACAATTTTTCCTTTCAGCTCTTGTTTAAAAAAATAAACTTTTTTATAGAACAGTTTTTTATTTAAAGAAAAATTGCATAGATATAAAGACATAGTTCTCCTATGCTCTACACCCAGATGGCCTTATTATTACACCTTTTGTTAGTATGGCACACTTATTCAAATTGATGAACCAGTATATTCTGGAAGAGATGATGGAGAAATAGTACACCATTGAGGTCACTTTTTTTTTTCAAATTTTTCATAGAATTCACCAGCAAAGCCAACGAAACCCCATGTTTTCTCTTTTAGAAGGTTATTAGCTTTTAATTTATTTTCCTTAATAGAAACAAACCTATGCACATTGTCTATTTTTCCCTGTGTAAGTTTGAGTAGTTTAGTTTGTCAAGGAACCCATCATTTTAGCTGAATTATCAAATTTGTGGGCATAGAGTGGTTTGTAGTAAATTTTCTATTGTTTTTAATTTTATTGATTTTTCTTTTTTTTTTCTTTTTGCTTGCTTTAGGCTTAAATTGCTTTTTTGCTTTGGTTTCTAAAAGCTAGATTACTGTTTAGCTCCCTCTTCTCTCGTCTGTGTCTTCAGTGCTATAAATTCCCCTAAATCCACTAAATGGTTACACATTTAATTGATAAATTGTGTAATTTTGATAAATTGTAATTCCTTTGTTCAATTCAAAACATTCAAAAATTACCCTTGAGACTATTTTTACTCATATGTTATTTACAAATGTATTATTGAATTCCCAAATATTTGGGGATTTTTCAGTTCTCTTTCTATTGGAGATTTTCAGATTAATTTCATTGTGATATAAGAATATATTTTATTTGATTTCTAATCCCTTAAATTTATTGATGACTATTTTATGACACAGAGGACATGGTGTGCCTTTCTGAATTTTATGTAAACCTAAATAGAATGTGTAATCTATTCTTTTGGGATAGAGTATTTTAGAATTCCAATAAGATCAGGTTGATTGACAGCGGCATTCTGGTCAACTATATCCTTATTGATTTTCAGACCTGCGACCAACCGGCAGAACAGGCCCAGGGGTCGGCGGGCGTGGTAGACACCTCACACCAATTGGAGGAGGGGCAGAGCAGAGCCACCGCCCGTGCCTGCAAGGTAGGCAGACCGCCGCCCGACCCTGCAAGGGAGACTTTTCAACTATACAAGAGCAATATAAATATATATGGGGAAAAAATTTTCAAAAACACAACAGTTTCACCAAGCAGAAAGAAACACAAGCAGTATGAAAAGACAAGGAAAGAAAGGACCACAAGCAATGCAGTTCAACTCAACTTTAGAAGAGGTAACAGCTGCAGCAGATGGAATGTCAGATAAAGAATTCAGGATATACATGCTTCAGATGATCTGGAGTATCAAGGAAGACATTAGACAGCAAAATCAGACAATGAAAGATCACTTCGACAATGAATTACACAAACAAATCCAGGAAGCAAAAGATCAACTATACAGGGAAATAGAGGTTATAAAAAACAAACAAACAGAAATCCTAGAAATGCAGGAAGCAATAAACCAACTTAAAAACTCAATTGAGAATACTACCAGCAGAGTAGAACACTTAGAAGATAGAACATCAGACAATGAAGACAAAGTATTTCAACTTGAAAAGAACATAGACAGCTCAGCAAGACTGTTAAGAAACCATGAGCAGAACATCCAAGAAATATGGGATAATATAAAGAGACCAAACTTAAGAGTCATTGGGATACAGGAAGGTATAGAGGTCCAAACCAAAGGAATGAACAATCTATTCAATGAAATAATACAAGAAAACTTCACAGACTTGAAGAATGAGACAGAATCCCAAATCCCAGAAGCCTACAGGATGCCAAATGTGCAAAATCATAAGAGATCCACACCTAGACACATTATAATGAAGATGCCCAACATACAGAATAAGGAGAGAATTTTAAAAGCTTCAAGAGAAAGGAAGCAGATCACATTTAGGGGTAAGCCAATCAGGATAACAGCTGATCTTTCAACACAGACTCTGAAAGCTAGAAGATCCTGGAATAACATATTTCAAACACTGAAAGAAAATGGGTTCCAACCAAGAATTGTGTATCCAGTGAAATTAAGCTTCAGGATGGAAGATGAAATTAAAACCTTCCACGATAAACAAAAGTTAAAAGAATTTGCAGCTAGAAAACCATCTCTTCAAAACATCCTTGGCAAAACATTACAGGAAGAGGAAATGGAAAATAACAATGAAAACCAACAGTGGGAGACAGGACAGTAAAGGGGGGGAAAATAATCAAAGAGGAAAACAAACCATGTTTAGTAACATAAATAAACAAATATGGCTGGAAGAACAACCCATATCTCAATAATAACCCTAAATGTTAATGGCTTAAACTCACCAATTAAGAGACACAGGCTAGTAGAATGGATCACAAAACAAGACCCAACAATATGCTGCCTACAGGAGACGCATTTGATAGGAAAAGACATACATAGGCTGAAGGTGAAAGGTTGGGAAAAATCATATCACTCATATGGACTTCGGAAACAAGCAGGAGTGTCCATACTCATATCAAATAAAATAGATTTCAAGCCAAAGTTAATCAAAAGGGATAAAGACGGACACTACATACTGCTTAAGGGAACCATACACCAACAAGACACAACAATCATAAATATATATGCCCCAAACAATGGTGCAGCTATGTTCATCAAACAAACTCTTCTCAAGTTCAAGAGTCTAATAGACCACCATACAATAATCATGGGAGACTTCAACACACCTCTCTCGCCACTGGACAGATCTTCCAAACAAAAGTTGAATAAGGAAACTATAGAACTCAATAACACAATTAATAACCTAGACTTAATTGACATATATAGAATATACCACCCAACATCAAGCAGTTACACTTTTTTCTCAGCAGCACATGGATCCTTCTCAAAAATAGATCATATATTATGTCACAGGGCAACTCTTAGACAATATAAAGGAGTAGAGATAATACCATGCATCTTATCTGATCATAATGGAATGAAACTGAAAATCAATGATAAAAGAAGGAAGGAAAAAGCATGCATCACTTGGAGAATGAACAATAGGTTACTGAATGATCAATGGGTTATAGAAGACATCAAGGAGGAAACTAAAAAATTCTTAGAGATAAATGAAAACACAGACACAACATATTGGAATCTATGGGACACATTGAAAGCAGTTCTAAGAGGAAAATTCATTGCTTGGAGTTCATTCCTTAAAAAAAGAAAAAAACAACAAATAAATGATCTCACACTTCATCTCAAAATCCTTGAAAAAGAAGAGCAAAACAACAGCAAAAGAAGTAGAAGGCAAGAAATAATTAAAATCAGAGCTGAAATTAATGAAATCGAAACAAAAGAAACAACTGAAAAAATTGACAAAACTAAAAGTTGGTTCTTTGAAAAAATAAACAAAATCGACAGACCCTTAGCCATGCTAGCGAAGAGAAGAAGAGAGAGAACTCAAATTACTAGCATACGGGATGAAAAAGGCAATATCACAACAGACACTTCAGAAATACAGAAGATAATCAAAAATTATTTTGAATCCTTATACTCCAATAAATTAGAAGATAGTGAAGGCATCGATAAATTTCTTAAGTCATATGATCTGCCCAGATTGAGTCAGGAGGATATAGACAACCTAAACAGACCAATATCAATTGAGGAAATAGAAGAAACCATCAAAAGACTTCCAACTAAGAACAGCCCAGGACCGGATGGGTATACAGCAGAGTTTTACAAAACCTTTAAAGAGGAACTAATACCAATATTTTTCAAGCTACTTCAGGAAATATAAAAAGAGGGAGAACTTCCAAATTCATTCTACGAGGCCAACATCACCCTGATACCTAAACCAGACAAAGACACTTCAAAGAAAGAAAACTACAGACCAATATCTTTAATGAACCTAGATGCAAAAATCCTCAATAAAATTCTGGCCACTCGGATACAAAAACATATCAAAAAAATTGTGCACCATGATCAAGTAGGATTCATCCCTGGGATGCAAGGCTGGTTCAATATACGAAAATCAATAAATGTTATTCACCACATCAATAGACTTAAAGATAAGAACCATATGATCATCTCGATAGATGCAGAAAAAGCATTCGACAAAGTACAGCATCCCTTTATGTTCAAAACTCTAGAAAAACTAGGGATAACAGAAACATAACTCAATATTGTAAAAGCAATCTATGCTAAGCCTCAGGCTAGCATCATTCTGAATGGAGAAAAATTGAAGGCATTCCCTCTAAAATCTGGAACAAGACAGGGATGCCCTCTCTCTCCACTTCTGTTCAACATAGTTCTCGAAACACTGGCCAGAGCAATTAGACAGACGAAAGAAATTAAAGGCA